>NC_071340.1:2407500-3717500 GCF_027744825.2 Synchiropus splendidus | reverse complement strand
GAGTATAAATGAAAACATGGAGTCAATTTTTTTCGGCGAGAGAGAGGATAACCGAATTTTAAATATGGTTCCTGCATCATCTCGTGAGGGTAGGGCTGATACCTCTTTAGACAATGGCGATTGGTTAGAAAGGTTTGTTGATAATCTGCAGACGACTGATTCAGGGACAACTGCTCTTGACCCTCTGGTAGATGTGTCTGACTCTAACTGTAGCGATGACAATGTTGATGATGACGGTGATTCGCTTCAGGAAGGATGTTGTATTAGAGGTACCGGTATTGAATCAGAAGTCATAGAGCCTTTTAACACCGATAGGATAAGAAGGGTGCTAACACGTCCTGCTGTACCGGACACTCCTGATTTAGCTACTTTCTACAGAGGTTGGATGCGACAGGTCAGGGAGTTGGCTGATGAAGCGCAGAGACTGGCAGATCGAGAGGATGTGGTTCAGCTTGAAGTGGTAGGTGAAGATGTTCAAGAACACGTTAATGTTGTGGTTGAAGGCGACGGTGGAAATATCTACCCTGCTTTTGAGGACCTCCTTAGCAACACAGTGCAATCTGACAGAGTCATCGCTATGGGTAAGAGAATTGAATTAACGGTCCAAATTGTACATATCCCTCGAGGAGGCGCGAAACGCAAGCTCGAGAAGACGCTGGATGCCAAAATTTTTGTTAAAAAAAGACGACATCTCTATGTAGTTGGTGGTGATGGAACCAAGCAGCTTTGCGTCGCAATCAGCCTTTCTCGTCTCCTTAATCCTAACCGTGCGTATCAAGATTGTGTTGAGTTGGGGAGGGAATTATTAAACAAAGCTGGTTTAGATTCTCAAACACCTATCATATTCACAGATATACCCCTGTTTGAACGGATAGTGAGGCGTAAAATTGTTGTGTTTAATAAAACGACAGCAAACCAGCCATTAGCGCATTATGCCACCGGTTTTGCTGATGGTTCGGAGCCCTTATTCTTGTTTCTACTTCAGGGACACTATTACGGGGTGAAGAACCCTAAAGGTTTGTTAGGAACACGTTACTTTTGCGTCAGCTGTCATAAGGGGTATGAAGATAAATCAAAACACATATGCAAAGCTCACTGTAGCGTTTGTCACGATCCTGTTTGCCCTACAGAGGTCCCAGACCCGGTAACTTGTGACGACTGTCGCAGGGTTTGTCACAACCCAGCAAATAGACAGGTGGCTAAGGCTTGTCTTAATAGCCTTTGGGGAAAGTTTTGTCAGAGAGTGAACATGTCTCAGGTTTCTGTAGTGTCAGACCCCAACGAGTTTTTCAGTTTCATGTTTTCAGGGAAATACGAGGTCAGCTACTTTAACGTGCTGGATGAGAAAAAAGTTGTGATCCAGTGGCGTTACAATGGTCTCTACCCTCCTGGTAAAAGCAGCAATGTTTTTATCGGAGCTTTTACCACTGCTTATGCTCGTCTGAAGTTGTACAGTTACATGGAGAAATTGCAGGAGAATGTTCTCTACGTTGACGCAGACAGCTTGATATATGTTGTGAAAGACGGCGAGACACCTTTAAAATTAGGTAACTATCTCGGTGATCTGACTGATGAACTCGATGGGGATAGCATCAAGGACATTGTTTCGGCGGGTCCTAAGACGTATGCTTATAGGACCAAAGGACAGAAGATGGTTGTGATGAAAGTTAAAGGTATCACACAAACAAAAGAATCTTGTCAGCGGATAAACTTTGACTCCGTCAGAGATCTTGTAGAGGGCTATTTGCAGAATTCACCTGATGGGGTGCTTGAGACCCGGCAATGCAACATTGTGAGGGATAAAAAGAACATCGCAGTAAAAAACAGATCAGTTATTAAAAAACTCCGAGTCGTGTACGATAAGAGGCGATTGTTTTCGGACGGCACAACCAAACCTTTCGGGTTCTGATTTTTGAGTGGATGAGGGGTCATTATGGAAGGAATTAATTTCGATCCGCGTTTGAAAACACCATTTTCATGTCTAGTGGTGGGACCGTCGGGGTCGGGAAAGACCCATTTTGTAAAATGTATACTTGAAAATTGTGAACATGTTATGGATGATGTCAATATAAATATTGTATGGATTTATACTTCTTTTCAACCTATGTACAGTGAATTGCAAAAGATGAATAAAAATATCAAATTCATTGGAGGTTTACCTGAATCTTTTGAAAATGAAGATGTATTTCCTTCTGATAGAAAACATTTGATTATTCTTGACGACGATTTTTGAAGCGTCTGAAAGCCCAGAGGTTGTTCGCATTTTTACGCAGTATAGACATCATAAAAATATGAGTGTTATATTGCTGACGCAAAACTTATTTCATCGCGGTAAATATAGTCGTGCTATTAGTCTGAATAGCAATTACTCTGTATTGTTTACCCGTCTCAAAGAGCTTTCTTTCTAGAAAGCTTTGAAGATGCTACAGCTGACGTTCACGGGTACTTAATCGTTGATCTAACACCCTCCTGTCCAGAACGCTGCAGACTAAGGACTGGGATACTACCTCATCAGCGTCACACTGTGTACACACCAAAAGTGTCTGCTTGAGTTATGTCAGCGCGTATAAAAAGAAACGCTGGTTTACTTAAGGAACTATACCATGCTCCGTACCAAGAAACGAGTAAAGACATTTTGACACGTAGTTCCCGGGACTTCATTCAAGCTCTCGGTGAGATCGCCCTGAATGTTTTGAAGGGGAATGTACCATTGTCGCAGGCTCAGTTAAAAAAACTGAAAAAACAGAAGAAAAACATCAGACTCTTGGCTAATAAAAAAGCGTGCTTGAAGCGTAAACAAAGGATTCTTAAAAAGCAATCGGGTGGATTCCTGTTGCCGTTGCTAGCGGCTGCCGTTCCAATAATTGGAAATCTAATATGAGGACTTGTAAAGAAGTAAAACGCTATGAAGACTGTCCAGAAAGTGTATCTCGTCTCTCCTCGACAAATTAACCAGTTATCACGTCCAACCTCTGACATCCGTGAAACTGCCAAAGATGAATTGAATGAGAAGATGAGGACCATTCTAAATGATTCTCAGTTAAACTCGTATGAGAAGATTAAAAACTACGATGCTCTATTGCAGAGATATTTAACCTTTACTAAACAGGATCAGAGAGACCAAAGGAGAGTAACTCTGACTTTACAACGAGACGGAGTCAGCGATCATCCCCTCGACTCTGACAGACGTGTCGAAAGCGTTCTAAAATCACCCTCTGTAACAGATGACCTGGGTAAGGATATTCTAAATAGCCTTCCGTCAAAAGCTCGAAGAAATGCTGAACACATTATCCGGAGGATATCCAAAAACGGCGACGGTTGGAATATGAATGGTGAATTTATGTATGAAGGAAATGCTGTAAAAGGCTCTCATGTGATCGATATATTCAAGTACCTTTCCCTACCGTATGAGAAAACAAGTTTATTACCTGAGGGATGGTCCGAGTTTCTCGTCACATTATTAAAGCTAAACATCCCTCTCACCCTGCTGTCCAATCCTTAAGCGAATCGAATTCTATCTCGTGATAGAGGATTCTTTCAATTTCAGGAGTGAAGCTATTCACTATTGTAAAAACGATGTTGACATTCTGGCCAGAGGATGCATGATATTTAGAGACGAGTTTTTTAAAGAAACAGGTGTTGATGCACTCTCGTCCATAACAATCGCCTCTGCGTGTATGGCTGTTGTCAGGACCAACTTTTTAAAACCAGACACATTAGCCATGTCCCAACAATTATGTAACGAGCGGTAACAAGAGGTTCTCAGATGCTTCCATCCAGTGGCTGCACAATCACACAGACAGGGCATTTTCATACAACATGCCTTGAACCGTGGGGAGATGGTGTTTGGCCAGTATTTTGTTGACGGTTATCCTGAAGTTGACGGTGTTACGCAGGTCTGGGAGTTTAACGGATGTTTATTCCACGGTTGTCCTTCATGTGTTGACCCTCATGCAGTTTTTCCGTTAAGAGGTAGACCATACGGTGAATACTACTCTGCTACGATGGAGAGAGAGCAGGCGTTAAAGTCTGATCATGGGGTGCGTCTTTTTACCATCTGGGAACACGAATGGCATTCGCTTCAACAGTCGTTTGATGATCTCAGAGATTTTCTCTTAGATTTTGACACCCCTGAGCCTCTCAACCCTCGTAATGCCCTCTACGGCGATAGAACCAGCGCTTTAAAGCTGCGTTACACGGCCAAGCCTGATGAAAAAGTTTATTACGCTGATGTCACCTCTCTGTATCCTTACGTCAACAGCACGTGCTCCTACCTCCTAGGTCACCCCCGAATAATTCACGAAGACTTTGGGGATTCCAGACAGTACTTCGGTCTTATCAAGGCGGTTGTCTATCCTCGTCGGGGTTTATATGTACCTGTTTTACCCTACAGAGGACCGGGGGTAAATTACACTTCACGTTATGCAGTATCTGTTCAAGTCGTAATGTTCAAGGCAGTGACTGTACGCATAATGATGACGAACTTGTTTTGACAGGGGTCTGGGTCACGGTTGAGTTCAACAAGGCTCTGGACAAGGGATACAAGGTGGCCAAGATTATCAAAGTATGGCATTTTGATATATCTAGCAACTGTATTTTCGCAGGTTACATCCGTACATTCCTGAAGGACAAGCAGGAGGCTTCTGGTTACCCTGCTGAGGCCGTTGATCAGGAAAGCCGTGACAAATACATTGAGGATTATCAAGCCCATCAGGGGATTTTGCTTTGCGCTGATAAGATTTGTCACAACCCAGCAAAGAGACAGGTGGCTAAGGCTTGAATTAATAGCCTGTGGGGCAAGTTTTATCAGAAAGAGAACATGTCTCAGGTTTCTGTAGTGTCAGACCCCAACGAGTTTTTCAGTTTCTTGTTTTCAGGGAAATACGAGGTCAGCTACTTTAACGTGCTGGATGACAAAAAAAGTTGTGATCCAGTGGTGTTTCAAGGGTCTCTACCCTCCCGGTAAATGCAGCAATGTTTTCATCAGAGCTTTTACCACTACTTATGCTCGTCTGACGTTGTACAGTTACATGGAGAAATTGCAGGAGAATGTTCTCTATGTTGACACAGACAGCTTGATATATGTGGTGAAAGACGGCAAGACGCCTTTAAAATTAGGTAACTATCTCGGTGATCTGACTGATGAACTCGACGGGGATAGCATCAAGGACTTTGTTTCGGCGGGTCCTAGGTCGTAAGCTTATAGGAACAAAGGACAGAAGAAGGTTGTGATTAAAATTAAAGGTATCACGCAAACAAAAGAATCTTGTGAGCGGATAAACTTTGACTCCGTCTGTAGAGGGCTATTTGCAGAATTCACCTGATGGGGTGCTTGAGACCTGCCAACACAACATTGAGAGGGATAAAAAGAACATCGCAGTAAAAAACAGATCAGTTATTAAAAAACTCCGGGTCGTGTACGATAAGAGGCGATTATTTTCGGACGGGACAACCAAACCTTTCGGGTTCTGAGTTTTGGGTGGATGAGGGGTCATTATCGAAGAAATTAATTTCGATCCACATTTGAAAACACCATTTTCATGTCTAGTGGTGGGACCATCAGGGTCAGGAAAGACCCATTTTGTAAAATGTATACTTGAAAATTGTGTGGACTTGAAAAAAATGTAATGGATGATGTCAATGTAAATATTGTACGGATTTATACTTCTTTTCAACCTTTGTACAGTGAATTGCAAAAGATGAATAAAAATATCAAATTCATTGAAGGTTTACCTGAATCTTTTGAAAATGAAGATCTATTTCCTTCTGATAGAAAACATTTGATTATTCTTGACAATGTTATTTTTGAAACTTCTGAAAACCCTGAGGCATTTTTACACAGTAGAGACATCATAAAAATATGAGTGTTATAATGCTTACGCAAAACTTATTTCATCGTGGTAAATATAGTCGTACTATTAGTCTGAATATCAATTACTTTGTATTGTTTAAGAATCCTCGCGATAAAATGTAGATAAAAGTTGTTGCTCAACAGGTTTACCCGTCTCAAAGAGCTTTCTTTCTAGAAATCTTTGAAGATGTTACAGCTGGCGCTCACGGGTACTTAATTGTTGATCTAACACCCTCATGTCCAGAACGCTACAGACTAAGGACTGGGATACTTCCTCATCAACGTCACACTGTGTCCATACCAAAAACATCTGCTTGAGTTATGTCAGTGCGTATAAAAAGAAACGCGGGTTTACTTAAGGAACTATAGCATCCTCCTTCAAAGAAACGTAAAGACATTTTGATGCATAGTTCCCGGGACTTCATTCAAGCTCTCGGTGAGATCGCCCTGAATGTTTTGAAGGGGACTGTACCATTGTCGCAGGCTCAGTTCAAAAAACTGAAAAAACAGAAGAAAAACATCAGACTCTTGGCTAATAAAAAAGTGTGCGTGAAGCGTGAAGGATTCTTAAAAAGCTGTTGCCGTTGCTATCGGCAGCTGTTCCAATCATTGGAAATCTAATAGGACGACTTGTAAAGAAGTAAAACACGATGAAGACTGTCCAGAAAATGTATCTCGTCTTTCCTCAGCAAATTATCCAGTTATGACGTCCAACCACCGACATCCGTGAAACTGCCAAAGATGAATTGAATGAGAAGATGAGGACCATTCTAAATGATTCTCAGTCTAACTCGTATGAGAAGATAAAAAAGTATAATGCTCGATTGCAGAGATATTTAACCTTTACTAAAGAGGATCAGAGAGACCAAAGGAGAGTAACTCTGACTTTACAATGAGATGGAGTCAGCGATCATCCCCACGACTCTGACAGTCGTGTCGAAAGTGTTCTAAAAACACCCACTGTAACAGATGACTTGGGTAAGGATATTCTAAATAGCCTTCCGTCAAAAGCTCAAAGAAATGCTGAATACATTATCCAGAGGATATCCAAAGACGGTGGTGGTTGGAATATGAATGGTGAATTTATGTATGAAGGAAGTGCTGTAAAAGGCTCTCATGTGATCGATATATTCAAGTACCTTTCCCTACCGTATAAGAAAACAAGTTCTTCGTTACCTGAGGGATGGTCCGAGTTTCTCGTCACATTATTAAAGCTAAAATGCCTCTCACACTGCTGTCCAATCCTGAATCGAGGGCTCAATATCAGAGACTTAAATCGAATTCTATCTTACAAAAGAAAAGTATAGCTGAGAGCTGGTCTCCCAACCCAAAGGACCCTAAAGTGACACCTCAACGACGCTTGACGCGTGTAGTGACCAAAGGGAAGAAATTGTCTCTAACACCTCGATGGGTTTCCTGAATAATTGTCTTGTACACAGTTATTGTCTTTTCATCAAAGAAATGTTTTATTGAATTACTATGAGATTACAGATTTTTTTTAAATACACACACGCACAATAAGATTAGTCACACGTTACAATAGTCTTTAAAATACAGAAGAGAACAGTTTTGTTGTTTCCATGGACAGTGTGCACATCTTTTTAGACATTGTTGATGTCCTTTCACAAAGTTGTA
Source organism: Synchiropus splendidus (assembly GCF_027744825.2). Lineage (NCBI taxonomy): Eukaryota > Metazoa > Chordata > Actinopteri > Syngnathiformes > Callionymidae > Synchiropus > Synchiropus splendidus. The sequence goes on along the minus strand of NC_071340.1, from coordinate 3,710,014 downwards.
TAGCATGAGGTCGTTTTTTAAGTTATCGTCACTGTATAGACTTAATACTTCTCCGATAGACAGCCCTCTAGCACGATGACAGAGGTAGAAGACGCAATGATGACCACATACAAACGATAGAGCGTGCTGTAGTTGACCATCGTTGTACTTGATGACCTCTGAATGTTTCTTGAGGAACTTTAAAATATTTTCAGGGTAATGTGCAAAGTAGGGCCCCATTCCAAACGAGTCAAAGAAAGTTGTTCTCCCGTCTTCTTTGAGAGTTAAAGCCAGCCAGTGCACTTCTGGTTTATGTGCCGGATGTGTGTTGACGATGAAATATGCAGGCAGTCTGAGGGGTTGTGTCAATTGAGGCAACTTATCCGACGGCCACACACCGTAAAATGTGTCGCCCATGAGACCTCTCAGCAGCCTTTGTAACTGGAGACTATCCATAACTTTTTAATAATAGTCCACCAGCACTTGTCTTTTTGCATCAATCTCCAGAATGGAATCATAACAAGCGTACACAATCAGTGTTAGGGTGTTTGGTGAAGCAACTCTGAATCTCATCTCCAGTCTTAAATTCCCTTTTGAGACAGCTGAGAGAGCGTCGTTGTCATCGGCTGGATTGAGATTAAATGCAAACAGCGAATATCCGCTGTTAAAACCTTCGCGGTCATTGCTTAGATACTTCAAATGTCTTCCTGTAGCTAGAATCATGTTATAAAACTCTTTGACCGCCATACCGTTGTTAAACTGAGGTTGAAAAGCTTTAGCGGGGATCTGTCGACCGTCCTGACAGAGGGCTAGATATTCATGTTGAACGGGCAGAGATCTTTCCTACCGGAAAATGCCTCATGACGCACCATCCCTAAAACCACGGATTTAGGTCTTGAACCCAGAAATAAACTCTCCTGGGTACATATTCTCGAGTTCTCTGGAATGGAGTATGTTTTTACGTTGACTCGTGAGAGCGGGTAGAGAGCATTTCCTTTTAACAAACCCGCTGCATGACGTATTCTCACAGCTGGCGAAACAGTGACTTTCTTCACAAACAGAGAGGTGCCAAGGATTTTCAGACGAAAGGTGGAGTTGCGAGGTCCGGTCAGGCAGAAGGCATCATTCGCCCTGGTGAGTTTAATTCTTAAATCGACCGAGTTTAATAACAGTCTCTCACAGAAAAATATGTCGCTGTGCAGAGGACTGAGAAGATGTACTTCTCTGGACCTGCTCGTGAACTCAGCCCATTTATTAAGGCCTGCGTTGGGACCGTTTACAGTGATGATCGAGTCAACCGACCCAGGTGTGTCTTGGTAAAAAAGGCCGGCGCTAAACTGTGTTTTAAGAGTGTCGCCTGATAAGTTGGGAAGTGTTTCGATCATAGCTCTGTACGGGTGAGTGGAACTGGACTGCGAAATCATCCGATCCCCCAGAACCACATCGCACTGGTCAAAGATTGTGTTTAGAGGATAATTGATGAGACCGACTGCTGCGTCGTTAGCCAGCGGTGTGCCATCGGCGTTAGTAATTCTTGCACGCACTAGTAGAAGGGTGTCGTATAGGTCTAGATACTTTTCGCCGTCTCCTGGTATAAAAAACTCAATCGCTGATCGCGGCTACTGGAGCAATTTCAGTGTAAATTTTGTCCTCGATGGAAAGCCGTGTCATCGGCGGCGTGAATAAATCCAGTTCTGCCAATGTGCATTCAGCAGATTTCTGGTGTAGGAGTGCCATGTTACTGTATATAAGGTTTTTTAAAGTATATCAGAGCTCCCTCTGGACTTCCTCTTGGCCCGTTTGCTTCTGTCAACTGACTTCTTTCTTTTTTTGTTTGTACGTTTATTAGAGCTCTGTGTTACATGTCGTCCTGGAGGGCGTCTCTTTGTTCTTCGTGATAAGACGGCTATACCTCCTGACCCTTCCTGTCTCTGTTGATCGCTCATTCCTCTCATGGTACAGGTGAACATATCTGTGGCTATGTTACCCACTGCTGATTTGAGATGGGGTTTCGCTATGGCGATACCTCTTTTCAACAAAGGTGATATAAACCGAAACATTTTTGAGAAGAGGGAACCGATGCCTCGTCCGTACATAACCGGGGCACCGTCAAAACCGGGTAGCTCTCCGCCCACCTGTTTTTCATAATATTGTACAACTCTGTGCGGGTCGTCTCTTAAGCCTGCATGAACCATTGTGTTTGTTTTTGACTTGGTCTGCAAAGGCTGGTTATCCCTTTGGTGTTGTGGTGATCAATGAATTTCCAGACGTCGATGCAAGGGCTATATAATATCCTCTCAAGTAACAGGTCTAAAGTGTAGAGTCAACACCACCTTTCCAAATGTAAAATTGACTGGTTTGTTAAGATCTGGTTTAATTTGTGTCTGAATATTTTCAATATGGTTCTTGGCAACCGGTAAATAGTAAGCAGGGTTAAAATGCTGTGTGATTATATCTGAGTAACTACCCTTGATTTCCACCGTTCTTAAAAGCGGTGCATATGCATCCTCTACAAGCTGCGGTCTTACAACGTCAGTAGAGATGGTAAAACCCCACTTTTAAATCAACAGGATGGGGCGCTCTGAACTCGCAATAAATGATGCAATTAGCAGGATCTACACCTAACATGTAAGCCAAAGGCGAGTTAAAAAGCACTAGGTTCTGACTGTCTCCTTGAAGATCAATGTTTTGCCGTGCACGGTCAAACAGGAAGCGTATATTCTCATTGTTTTTTTTTTTAAAGTTTGCTCCATCTCGGTTGTAATCTGATTAAGTGAGCTGTAATATCCAACCGTCTTTTTTCCTCTGAGCTGAGGCGCTGGCGTCAGGATCCGGAGCCCAAAGTCTCGCCATGGCTCTATGAAATTCATCTTTATGAAGCCGCGACGTGTTACCATCTGAATCTGATCCTCTCGGAGCAGCCGTGTTGGTGTTGGAGTCAGCTCCTCTATGGTTTGGTTTCCAGTAAAATGACGACGTATCCTCTGGAATATTATGCCACGTGTGAGGGTATGTAATCTCCGTCAAAGCAACCTCCCATTTTCCGTTTAAATCGATATGTTGTGCTAAATGCGGAAAGTACCAATTGAGTTGTCTTTAAAAACTTTTGCACTGGCGTTTGATGGTAAAGTCACATAGAAGCCCCATTCTTTGAGCCCTACATGATGATATGATGCCTGGTGTCAAGGAGGATCGTCTTATATATATTTTACATCTGAAGCTTTTACCCACCTGTTGAATTTTTCAGGCCAGTTCTTCCACTGGACAAAGACATGTCTCTCTCCTTTAACGGCGCGTTCCTTGAGAATCTTTTCAACGTGAAATACGTTATCCTTTACGAGTTGTACTTTTTGTAATTCTTGATCATAAAATGACCCCTGGATGGGTTTGCCATCGAAATCTTTCAATTTATACACAGGCGGGTTGCGATGAATACATTCAGTTATTGTAAATATCTCATCTGTAAAACTCTGCTCGTACTTTTTGTCAAATACACCTCGTAGTTTTGATATCCTAACATGATCGCCCTCCATAAATTTGGCTTCTGCCGACCTTTTGACGGTCTAATGTAAAGATTGTCAAACACCAATCTAAAGAAATTTCGACAGGAGGCAAAATTTATTTACTTACTTCCATCGGTGTCATTTTTATACGACTGTGATAGCTGTGATTATAACTCTTTACTAGATCCTGTAAAACCTCGATGTAACGTTTGTGTAATGTAATGTTTTTAGCTGTAAAATATCTCCACATCAGATTTTTAAGAGTGCGGTTAAATCTCTTTACCACAGGGGCCTTAACGTCACTCGCTGTTGAAAAATTTCCATCAATGCCCGGAAACTCTTCTTAAAAAAATTATTTACCGTCATCCGTCTGTAGCTTTGCAGGCGTCTCGCTCTCCTCCAGCACTGATTCGAACGCCTTCACTGTCTCAATCGCAGTCTTTCTTTTTAAAACGCGTACATAGGCCTTTTTTGAAAATACATCGATAACGGTCAACAAGTAATTTTGATCGTCGTTATATCTAGCCAATGCCTGCATGTCTTCTGTTCATCACTTTTATGGACAGAATTTCTAGGCGTAGCCAGGGGTTGGAGGGGATCCGGTTCGGGAACCACAGAATTTCATCTCTGCTATTTGCGGACGATGTTGTTCTGCTGGCCTCATCGGACCGGGACCTTCAGCATGCACTGGGGGGGTTTGCAGCCGAGTGTGAAGCGGCCGGGATGAGGATCAGCACCTCCAAGTCTGAGGCCATGGTTCTCGACCGGAATAAGGTGGTTTGCTTTCTCCGGGTCGGTGGAGAGTTCTTGCCCCAAGTGGTGGAATTTAAGTATCTCGGGGTCTTGTTCTCGAGTGAGGCAAAAGGGGAGCGTGAGATTGATAAACGGGTTGGTGCAGCGGCAGCAGTGATGCGGTCGCTGTATCGGACCGTCGTGGTGAAGAGGGAGCTGAGTCGCAAGAGGAAGCTCTCGATTTACCGATCGATCTACGTTCCCACCCTCACCTATGGTCACGAGCTTTGGGTAATGACCGAAAGGATGAGATCGCGGATACAACCGGCTGAAATGAGTTTCCTCCGCCCGGTGGCTGGGCGCACCCTTAGAGATAGGGTGAGGAGTTCGGTCATCCGGGAGGAGCTCGGGGTGGAGCCGCTGCTCCTCCACATCGAGAGGAACCAGTTGAGGTGGCTCGGGCATCTGATCCTGGACGCTTCCCTGGGGAGGTGTTCGGGGCATGTCCTACCGGGAGGCGAAGGCGATCCACCCCTCCATAGCTCCCGGGGTGAAGAGGATTGTAATAAACTCTTTTAATGATGTGTTTCACCGACATGTTAAACGAGAAATGAATGAGCTGAGATCCGAATATGCTTCTTAATGTTTTTTATTCAACAGGTTATGTCAGCATTCGAACGTAATGCTATACGAAGATATAAGATATAAAAAGATATTAAATATATATACATATATGCACATAAAATATATATATATATATATATATATATATTCTTGCATTTCAGAAAACAGGTACTTGTTTTACTGTCAGATCTGGCATCTTTTCCGTTTCTTCACAACTGTATCCAATGCATCCATTGCAGATTGGTTGGGTGATGTGAGCTTGACCTTTTCAATGACGGCAGTTGCTGGGCATCGAGGTGGCCTGGCTCGACTCTGCAGCTTGGTAGTGACAAGTGCTTTGCCAAGTTCTTCCAGGAAAAGCCGACGTATATATATATATATTTATACACACAGGGTGATATTTATACAGCTGTCCAAACCCCTCCCTTCGTTATTTTCCTTCCAGTTATAAAACAAGGTAGGATAGGGTTAATTATTCCCCTTCCTGTCATAAAACAAGCGGGGTGGTTACTATTTTAATTTCCTTTTGATATAAAAAAGGGAGAGGGGTATTATTTTAATTACTTTTTGATATAAAAAGGGGGAGGGGTTGTTATTTTAATTTCTTTTTTATATAAAAAAGGGGCGGGAGGGGTTTTATTACCTCCGGGGGACCATAAAGCAATACAGGTTTGACATTTTGGTGTATGCTTCTACTCTCTCACACCCTTATTTTACAAACCCAGGTCGGTTTCATTTGCCATTAAAAGAAAAGTGGAAATGGAACTTCAAAGTCTCCACGACCGAACAGCATCCGATTCCAAGAATGGAGGATATGATGTCAAGCCTGGCAGGGGGACAGAAGTTCACAAAACTCAATATGAGCCATGCATATCAGCAAATAGTCCTTGAAGAGGAATCAAGGAAGTTTGTGAGTGTCAGCACTCACAAAGGTCTTTTTACATATACACGTCTGCCTTTTGGAGTAAACTCCAGTCCTGCTATTTTCCAACGCACCATGGAGAATGTACTTCAAGGTATGGCAAATGTGGCAGTGTATTTAGAGGACATTATATTGAGAGGAAGAGATGACAGCATCTGCAAACACTCAACGAAGTGCTGCAGAGGTTGGAGGATAAAGGGCTGTGGTTGAAACGGAGCAAGCGTCAGTTCATGGAAAACAAAGTAACATTCTTGAGTAATCAAGTGGACAGGACAGGCCTGCATCCAATGTCAGCGAAGGTCAAAGCAGTCCAGGATGCTCTGGTACCATATCTGCCCCATTTTTCAATGTTCATCTTGTTCAATGCTCTCCACATAATGGACAGAATGTAACAGATGTTATTCTTGCATTTCACAAAACAGGTACTTGTTTTACTGTCAGATCTGGCATCTTTTCCGTTTCTTCACAATTGTATCCAATGCATCCATTGCAGATTGGTTGGGTGATGTGAGCTTGACCTTTTCAATGACGGCAGTTGCTGGGCATCGAGGTGGCCTGGCTCGACTCTGCAGCTTGGGAGTGACAAGTGCTTTGCCAAGTTCTTCCAGGAAAAGCCGACGTCGGTTCCGTTTGAGCAAATATTGAGCAATGCAGAGGTCTGCCCTGCACCTTCAGAATTTCCTTGGGAAGTTCTGGCTTATTTTTTCTGACTGTTCCCGCTGTTCAGCTTTCTATTCTGCAGTTCATCTCCAAGGCGATAGGATGTAAATGTAAATGTGACGTCACGTGATTTTATGACATTGCAGCCCTTTATTCATCTCCAGCACCACACGCATCCCCTGATTCTTCTCGGCTGCTCCTCCAGGTAGCTTTCCACTGTATACGTGCATATTCCCGGCATAGCTAGATTTTGCTTCACAGGCCACCCATATTTTGATGCCATACTTGGCGGGCTTGTTAGGCATGTACTGTAAACCTTCTGGAGCTCATTTTTGGTGTGTTTGTCAAAGAGACTACATGAGAACACTGACAAGAACAAGGGAGAGAAAGTTTCCCCTCTACACACAGCTGGGTCTGAATGGCTATTCAGACAATCAAATCAATCAAAATACACATAGCTGGGCAGTCTAAATAGGTATATCAGAGAGACATGTTTATTTTGGGTCTGAACAGCCACTTACCCACATTAAAGAATCCGGGTCAAAATGACCTGCAACATCATCTTTGTGTACCAACTCTGTACAGACACTTCACTTGACATCAAATTGTCCAGATTTTACACATCTGTTCATGACCCTTAATGAGGAAAAGTCACAAAATTTCATGAAGAAAAAGTCAGGATAACCACTACTTTTATGAACACAAAAACGGATATGGGTCAAATTGACCCTAAGCATAATACGAGGGTTAAAGCTTTTCTAGGTTTGCTAAACTTTTATAACAAATTCTTGCCGAACTTGTCTACTGTGCCGGCTCCATTACACAAGTTACTGAGGAAAGATGAGAAATGGAGGTGGGCGGTTGAGCAAGAAGAGGCTTTTAAGCAGGCAAAGAAGTTACTACAAAGCAGTCAAGTGTTGGTTCATTACGATGAACAAAAACAACTGGTACTGTCATGTGATACCTCACCTTATGGGGTGGGGGCAGTCTTGGCACAGACTGGAAGGGGGAGCAGAAAACTCATGGGAGGCACAGCTTTTCCTTCATGAAACAGACTGAATAAGGGCTTATGGTCTGTGTACAAATCACAAATTTAAGTCCACACAAATATTTGTGAAAGTACTGCACCCCAAAAATAACTGCTAAGCCCTCTTTATCCAACTGCGAATAGTTTTTTTCTGCTGCTGTGAGTGTGTGTGACGCATGAGTTCTCAGAGGATCATGAGATGGGCTATTCTGTTAAGAGCATATGAATATGCCATGGTGTACCGACGTGGACAGGACAATGCAAACGCAGATGCTCTCAGTAGACTTCCACTTCCAGAGAAACTTGGGCATCCAGACTCAGAAGACCAGGTATTATTGGTAGAGCAGGATCAGAGTTCAGTGGTCAACTCGGAAGAGCTTTGTAGGTGGACCAGTAAAGACCCTGTACTCGCCCGAGAGAATAAATACATACTCAGAGGGTGGCCCTGTAACCTGGATGTTGCTTTCAGTCCATACACTATGAAGCAACAGGAGCTGAGTGTACAAGATGGGTGTGTACTGTGGGTGTGCCGTGTGGTGATTCGGGAAAAAGGATGTGGTCTTACGTGGAAGCAGCATCAATTGCACCCTGAAATGAGTTAAATGAAGGGTTTGGCTCGTAGCTATATGTGGTGGCCTAATATAGACAGTGATATTGAAAGTTCGGTCAAATCGTGTTCCACTTGTCAGGAACACCAGAACGCTTCGGCCTGTGCACCGCTACACCCGTGGGAGTGACCTGACCAACAGTGACGACGACTTTATGTTGATTATGCTGGGCCGTTCATGGGAAAGATGTTCTTGGTGGTGATTGATGCACATTCAAAGTGGTTGGAGGTCTACCCTGTTTCGACAGTAGAGTTTTATTCAGTTATCGGATAACTTCATAGTCAACAACAGGACTGTCTCCTGCAGAAATGTTGATGGGGAGGAAGTTGAGGTGCATGTTGGATCTGCTACACCCAAATTTGAAGAAGAAAGTGGAACTGAAACAGTCAAACCAGAAAGTTCAGCATGATCAACATGCTCGGTTCAGAAGTTTTCAGAATAGGCGACCAGGCCCGGAAGAGCGCTCGAGGCCGAGGCGCTGGAAGGAGCAAATTCAATACGAATAATAATAAAAAAAAAGTCAGCCAACTACCCCGGGAGAAGCTGCTGCCGATGATCGTCCACGCACAGAGCGGCACAAGTGCTGAGTCTCCTGCTGTTAAATCCACTCCTGCAGTGATGCGACAAGTCTCTGCGATGAGACCTCAGTCCTGCCTGAAGTTTCCGTGGTCCAGATGAGCCGCTCCACACCCCTTCAAGTCTCAAGCTTCTTCTCTTGATGTGCCAGATGCGCCGGCTCCAGCTGTAATTTCACAATTACAGAGTCACTCATTCACGCCTCTGTAATTTCACAATCACATTTTGCGGAGTGCCCTGGCACTTCCAGTGAAGTAGAAAGGCTGGTGTAATATTCCTGGAATATGTTTGTGTCCAGCTGTCCGTGGAGCCTGCCTCCCTCGCAAACAGTCCTTTAGCACGGGGCAGAAATTTTGAGCGGACCTCCAATCCTGGGGCGTCCCCCCAAAGCATGGCTACTTCAAGGCTAGCAGGCAGTCCTCTGCCCCCCTAAGTGCAGTTCACTATTCGAAATGCTAAAGCACCCGCAACACTCAAAGCAAATAATGCCAAATGGGTGTGGACTGCCGTCTGTTGGGTAAACATCCACTGCTAGTCTCATTCAATCCGGACTATTTCCCGGCGCAGTTCTGACACTCTACTGGCACGAGGACCGCACGTGGTCAGGTACGGAGCTTAATAGGTGGAGGGTTTGGATTTGTGGCGCAGCGTTCCCTCTCACTCAGCGGTCATGCGCGATGCCCTCGCACCTGGAGCTTGACCTCCCCCTTGAGGAGTGACCATCCCACCCGGCGCTGACAGAGCCGCCATCGCGCAGTAGAATGGTGTCTGCACTGTCGGCAACTGGCTCATAGCGCTTGAGAACATCATTGCGCTCTTTATGAGCTCCGTGGACTCCCACAGAGATTTTGGAGACACAATAATCCGTGGTGCTCTGCTCGCGGCGCCTCCTCCACACACAGCCGCCGCCTGGGGGGAACAGCCATATAATAGCCGAGCTGATCATCGCCACTCCTCTTGGAGAGACCAGTCGTCTGCTCCCACCTCTGCTCCCTCCAAAAGCGTAGGAAGAACTTTGTATCTAAAAGTATGCATCTAAACCTAGTCTAACTTGGAAAAAAAATAAGATGCATTACTTTGGTATCGGGTCTGTTTCTTCTATGCCCAAAATTAGGGTTTATCATCCGCCAAGTTCTCTTCCGGTTCCAGTCAGTCCGAACTCCGGCTTCAAAATTTTTTTTTTGTTTGACATCGTCTCAGGAGACCGAGCAGTATAGTAACGGTCTCTGCCTCCTTATACCTGATGCCAGAACTGTCCCTGGGGAAGTTTATGGAGCCAAAACGTTATGTTTTTCCTCAGTTTCGCCACAATAAGAAGCATAGGCGTCAAATAACTCTTTGCCGTCTCTCAACAGATCCCGGTTCCAGCCAAAAGTCAGGGGAGTTTCAATTCTGCCATTAACTCTTCTGATTACTCAGACTCGCCAGTTTTTAGCAGGGGTCGCCACAGGACCGCGAAAGCCACCACTTCAGAGGATCACTCAGTAGGAACTGCGTGCCAGACCTGCTCTGTTCTCAGCTCCCTCGTGTGATGTCTGAAGCGATGTGTGTCTGTGATTCTGTTCAGAGGCAAGCAGGACATCGTCATCTACAGAGTCATCTCTTTCTGAGGCTGATTGGGCCGGTCCCTCGGGTCTCCATCTTAGGAGAATCTTGATCAGATCTTGATCTTTGTACACTGCAAGTTTGGGGAACCGAATTCCTCTGACGGCTCAGCTGACAAAAACGAGTGTGTTTTTGAAGAACCAGCGGGACTTGAAGTTCCCAGAGGAGTGGGCACTGTGCACCGATGACCCTTTCGTCCTAGACCCGCCCCGGAGTCCGGGTCCGCTCCTGTGCTCAAGGCTCCTATCTTGAAAGAGTATCTTCCGAATTGAAAGAGCCTGTCTCCTCACCTGCCCATATGGATCGAGAAAATACACGGTCATTGAAACGGCCTTCAGTTACACAGTCAACCCCCAGGTTCTGCGTCACCACATGGACCTGAGTGAACTCAGAGAACCAGCGGTCATGTCTGATGGAGGAGGACAGCGCTCTCCTGACAAAGCAAATAATTGAGCTACTGCCAAAGCAATCCTCCTACACTGGATTTTACTCCAGATACTTTCTGGAACCCAAGAAGACAGGAGAGTGGAGACCTGTTCTGAATCTCAGTCTCCTCAACCAATTCATGACCAGACAGCGGTTCCGGACTACCAGCAGACTCCTGGAGTGTGAGAGTGGATGACCTCCATAGATCTTGCAGAGGCCTACTTCCACAACACGGTCTCTAGTGTCTAGTGCCTCGTTTTTTCACCAAGTGCGTGGAGGAGTGGCTCGAACCACTAAGAAGACAGGGTCTGCGGATTCTGACGTACTTGGACTACTGGTTGATTGAGTCCAAACAGGATTCATGAGCGCCCACCAGCTTAGCTTAAGGGGTGTTTCTCGTAGCTGCAGAACAAATTCAATGTCTCCGAAGGGGTTTCAGAGAGTTATCAACATTTTTATGTTTGTTGGTCTGAAAGGTACAGGTCCCGCGGACTGAAAACACGTTTTCTGCACTGTTTAATCTCTGCTCAGGGCTGTCTCAGAACATGAAAATTTCGCCTGGCACGATAGCTGAAGCGGTCATTCTAGTAGGTGCTGAACTAATTCAACATTTCTGAAGTGGTTGCAGAGTGATAACATTTTTATGTTTGTCAATTCTGAAAACCACCGTCACTCGGGTGAAAACCTGTTTTTCTGAACAGTTCACTCACTGCTCAGAATAGTGCCAGAACATGAAAATATCAGCTGCAACTGTTGGAAAAAGAGTCTTTCGAGTATATTCGGCACTAAATCCACGTTTTTGGACTATTTTCAGGGTGGAATCAACAATTTTTATTCTTCCTGGTCAGAAACCGAACCTCTCTCGGGCTGAAAACGCATTTTTGCACTGTTCACTCACTGCTCAGCGATGCCTCAGAACATGAAAATTTCACCTGACACTGTAGCAGAAGCTGTCTTTCTAGCAGCAGCAGAACTAATTCAACCTCTCTGTGTGGTTTCAGAGAGTTATCAGGATTTTAATGCTTGTTCGTCTGAAAACCACCTTTTAGTGGCCTGAATACGTGTTTTCTGCTCGGTTCACTTACTGCTTAGGCGGGACTCAGAACATGAAAATGTCACCTCAAACTATAGCAGAAGTGGTATTTCTAGTAGTTGCAGAATTTAATCACGATGTCTGAAGTGGTTTCAGAGGTAAGTACATTTTTATGTTTGTAAAAATGTAATTACCACAGTCACTTGCGCTGAAAATGCGTTTTCTGCACTGTTCACTCACTGCTAAGGACTGACTCAGAACATAAAAATTTCACCTGCTACTAAAGCAGACCGGGGTCTTATTAGTAGGTGCCGATCTAATTCAACATGTTAAAATGTTGACTCGTTCCTGCCTCCTGTGACTTTCACCACTGCACTTGGGTCCTGCTCCACGTCTTGACCCGTGACAGTCAGAAGTGGTTTCAAAGATGTAACAAAATCTTTATCTTTTTCGGTGTGAAACGCAGCTTCTCTCGGGCAGAAAACGCATTTTTTGCGCTGTTCACTCACTCATCAGAAAAGCCTCGGAACTTGACAATATCACCTGCAACTATAGGCAAAACGTTTTTAGAGGGTTATCAACTATTGTATTTTTGACAGTCTGAAACCAAGCTTCTCTCAGGCTGAAAATGCATATTCTGCACTGTTCACTGACTGATCAGAATAATCTCAGAACATAAAAATATCACCTGCCTCTATTCCAGAAGGGGTCTTTCTCATAGCTGCAGAACGAATTCAACCTGTCAGAAGAGTTATCAACATTTTTATGTTTGTCGGACAAAAAAACACAATCCCTCGGGCTGAAAACGCGTTTTCTGCACTGTTCACTCACTGCTCAGCGATGCCTCAGAACATGAAAGTTTCGCCTGCAACTACAGAAAAAACACTCTTTCGACTATATTCAACACTAATCCCATACGAATAGGGCGCTGCGACTGGCCTACAAGCAGCCGTTCCACATTTCCTGCTTCCAAGCCATGGGATGAGTTTGACGAGAGCCAGGTGCTGCTATGAGGTGGATCTGGAGACTCTGTTCCCAGAGTTGGCTGAGTTCCGTGTGGTGGAGTCAAGTACGTTCCCGCTTGATCTTCTCCTGCGCCTCATGTCATCCGCCGCCGTCGTATCGAAGTTGAGCTCTCTCTCCGCCGCCAGCTCAAGAATCATCCCACTTCACTAACGGCCTGCTGGCGTTGGATGGCGAGACTACACCAAGGGCACGACCGCATGTTGTCTGACCACAACTGGAAGAAATCTGGACTATTCCCGGCGCGGTTCTTACACTCCACTGGCACTAGGACCGCACTTGGTCAGGTACGGAGCTTACTGCCTGGTGGAGGGTTTGGATTCCCACCGCGGCGTTCCCGCTCATTCAGCCGTCATGCACTATGCATGATGCGTTCGCCCCGGGAGGAGTGACCATGCCACCCATGTTTACACCGTCGGCAACCAGCTCATAGTGCTTGAGAACATCACGCGCTCTTTATGAGCTCCGTGGACAGGCTCATACATTGCAGATCCTCTCTCACTTTACCAGAGATTTTGGAGTTTCAACAGTCTGTCGGCGTGGTGCTACGCTCGTGGCGCCTCCTCCACACACAGCCACTGCCCGGGGGGGAACACCGTCACTGGTCGAAGGGGCGGGGTGACCTCAGCCGTCCAAATCATAGCTGTGCTGATCATCGCTTCTCATCTTGGAGAGACCAGTCCGCTGCTCTCACCTCTGCTCCCTCCAAAAGCGTGAAGAAAACTTTGTATCTGAAACTATGCATCTGTAACAGGTCTGAATACTGTGACCTTGTCTTCAGTTCAAACGTGGCGTCTCAATGTGGTCAGTAGAACGCCGTCTGAAACAAAATGCGGACAGAGCCACACAAAGCTTTCACATTTGTCGATGGTGAGAAAAGTAATCCAAGGGATTCTGTTTTTTCTTTGTGGTAACCCACACCACAATTAGATGTCTTTCTGAAACATCACTCCCAAACATCTCACTTTGTCATACAACAACTGTCATACATCATGAACCACATGCATAATTTATTTTCATCTGAATGTATAACTCTGCCATTAAACCTTTTGGCTAGTGTTGGGAAATAATAAAACTTTACTTTTCACCGTTATTCACCACAAGGAAACCGAACTCCACACAACTCAATCACCCGTGCCATGTCAGCGTAGGTTGTCAGTATGAGCTTACAAGTGCCACATCCACACAGAGCGAACTCAAAGTACGAAGGAAAAACAGTATACTTAAAAACCATGTCACCATCCACACACTCAGACCCCCAATCAATCAATCCCAAGTGGAACAAACATTATAAACAAATGGATTTGACTAACCTGAAACTAAATGAGGACAGAGTCACACTAGGCTTCCACATTTGTCGATGGTGAGAAAAGTAATAAAAAAAAGTGTCACTTCCTATTTACCCACACATCTTCAATGCCTAACCTCTGTCCTTTCCTGCCCTCTACTGACCTAATTATATACCTGCCGGTTAATCAACTCCATTAAATTATTTAATTAAAATAATTAAATGACATCTAACACATACTCTGTGACCACACATAAATGGCCGTCACACTAGAAAGGCAGTTTTTTGTCATCAAATTGTCATGTTCTGAGGCCTTCGCTGAGCAGTGACTGAACATTGCAGAAAACGCTTTTTCAGCCCGAGGGACTGTGGTTTTGAGACAGATAGACATGAAAATGTTGTAACCTCTCTGAAACCACTTCAGACAAGTTGAATTAGTTTGGCACTTACTAAAAACACTCCATCTGCTTATATTGGCACGTGAAATGTTTATGTTCTGAGGCATCCCTGTGCAGTGAGTGAACAGTGCATAAAACATGTTTTCAGGCTGAGAGAAGCTCGGTTTCTGACCAGGAAAAAAGAAGTTGATAACACACTGATAAACAGTTCAGAAAGGTACATTTAGTGCTGAATATACTAGAAAGAGAGTTTTTCCTATTGTTGCAGTTGAAGTTTTCATGTTCTGAGTCACGACTGAGCAGTGTTTGAACAGTGCAGTGAACGCCATTTTCAAAATATAAAATCGCTTTGAATGTGTGAGTGCTGAATATACTAGAAATAGTCTTTTTGCTATATTTACACTTGATATTTTCACTGCTCTCAGGCTATTCTGATTAGTCAGTGAAGAGTGCAGAAAATGCTTTTTCTCCCGAGGGACAGTGGTTTTCAGACCGACAATCATTAAAATGTTGATAACTCATTGAAACCACTTCAGAGAGGTTGAATTAGTTCTGCAGCTACTAGAAAGACTATAGCAGATTCTGCTATAGTATTAGTTGAAATTTTCATGTTCTGAGGCATCGCTGAGAAAAAGTCTAAAAAAAGTTCTGAAATGTACGTTTAGTGTTGAATATACTAGAAAGAGTGCCTTTCCTATAGTGGCAAGTGAAATTTTCATGTTGTGAGGCATCCCTGAGCAGTGAGTAAACAGTGCATAAAACGTGTTTTCAGCCAAAGGAATAATAGTAATAGAGATAGAAGTAAAAATGTTGATAACTCTCTTAAATCACTTTAGACAGGTTGAGTTAGTTCTGCACCTTGTCGAAATACCTTTTCTGCTATAGTGGCAGGTGAAATTTTCATCTTCTGGGGAATCGCTGGGCAGTGAGTGAACAGTGCGTAAAATGCGTTTCCGGCCAAAGAGAATGTAGGTTTCGGAACGGCAAAAATAAAATTGTTGATAACCCTCTAAAAACAGTTCAAAAATGTAGGTTTAGTGTTGAATATATTAGAAAGACTGTTTTTGCAGGTAATATTTTCAGGTTCTTAAAATATTCTGATCAGTGAGTGAACAGTGCAAGAAAACACGTTTTCAGCTCGAGAGAAGCTCGGTTTCTAAAACAGGAAAAAAAATAGTTGATAACCCCCTGAAATACAGTTCAGAAATGTAGGTTCAGTGTTTATTTTACGAGAAAGAGTGTTTCTCCTATAGCTGCTCGAGAAATTTTCATGTTATCTGGCATCCCTGAGCAGTGAGTGAACAGTGCATAAAATGCGTTTTCACCCAAAGAAAACGTGGTTTACAGACCGACAAAAATAAAAATGTTAACACTCTTAAAACACTTCAGACAGGTTGAGTTAGTTCTGCACCTTGTAGTAATACCGTTTCTGCTATAGTGGCAGGTGAAAATTTCATTTTCTGGGGCATCGCTCTGCAGTGAGTGAACAGTGCGTAAAACGCGTTTTCGTCTGAAGAGAATGTGGGTTTGGGACCGGCAAAAATAAAATTGTTGATAACCCTCTAAAAACAGTTCAGACAGCGTAGATTTCTGCTGCAACTACAAAAAAGACCCTTTCTGCTGTCGTGGGAGGTGAAAATTTAATCTTCTGAAGCTTCCCTCAGAAGTTGTGGCACAATGCAGAAAACGCGTTTTCAGTCTGAGATAAGGTGGGTTTCGGAACGCCAAACCTAAAATGTTGATAACTTTCGAAAAACACTTCAAACAGCTTAGATTTGATGTGCAACTACTAGAAAGACCCATTCTGCTATACTGGGAGGTCAAAATGTCATGTTCTGAAGATTCCCTGAGACGTTATGGCACAATGCAGAAAATGCTTTTTCAGTCTGAGATAAGGTTGGTTTCGGAACGCCAAGCACCTTTATCTGCCCTTTATCTTCTCTTTATCTGCTTTCAATCGTTCCTTATTTCCATCTCTCTTTGACCGTAGTCCGAGTGTAGGAGAAATGGAAGGAATATTGAGATCAGGAGGCAAAGCCCTTGCTTCGCCTGCTGGCCTCTCCCTCTGGCCAAGAACTTGACCGTGCAGAAGAGGAGACCACATGGCGATGGATGCACCCCCACCAGGAACCTTGTGTGACCCAGCTGGATTGCTCCGTCGCTTCTCCCATCCATCAATGACCGAAGTCCGGGTGTAGCAGAGATCTTTGGCTAATGTGGAGATGCGCTAGTCGGGGCTCCGCCCGTAACTCCAGGTTCGCCAGGCAGGTCAACTTGACTAGGTGGAGAGAGAATCCTCACCACATAGACTGTCCTGAGATAAACAATGCGGAGTGCAAACAGGAAAGAACTACAACGTCCAGACGCCTTAATGATTGGAGCTGGACCTTGTGTGGGGAGCAACACTGCGGATAAGTGCGCAGGAGAAGCGTCACCAAATTAGGTGAAGATTCACCGGTGGCCTGTCTCTAATCACAGAGGGGTGGCGTGCCAAGAGACCTGCTGCTATCTCCAAACGCCAGGTCTCACGCCAGTCCGGCCTACTCGATGTCTTACGGCAATGACCTCACCCCCAAGGTCGCGCAAAATGTTGTTAGTCCGAATGTAGTGAAGTTTCACGAGTAACCCTCCATACAGCGGGTATGGGTGTCCCCCTGGGGCCCTCTTGTTGCCAAACCAGGTACTTCCCTGCTCCGGCGACTACACAGTGGAACCTGACGCCATCCCATGGCCACAGCACTAGTTTGAGCCCAACGTGGAAGAACTAGGCACTAATAACCATCCATATTTGGAGGGAGAACTCGCCAGTGGAGACACGTTTGGCCCATGACAAAGCGCTGCCAAAGAGAGCGATTCTCTCATCTATTGTCCAGAGCTGCTGGAAGCACCTGTAAACAGGACAACGTGAGGCAAAGAAGAAGGTGCTCCATCAGACAAATAGAAATCTGCAAAAGATGAGGCAGAAGCCGAGGAGGCTGCTTGGCAGGTTTCTGCCAAGGAAACTCCTCTGATGGCAGCTATGGATGTTGTCCCTTTTTACCACCTGCCAGAGCCACCCACAGCTTATCTGTTTTCCTGAAGGCTCTCACTGCAAGCGCCAGTGATTCTCATCCGGGTGGCGGGCAAGACAGAAAGCCTTCACTGAAAAATTGCTGACCTTGGCACAAATAAATTTGTGAAAAAAGACTAATCGAGAAGGCACATAGTTCTCCAAACCCTCCTGATGGAGGACAGGCCCAGGAGGAGAGCTGCTCCAAAGGAGCCTGATCAAGGGGCTTGAAGGGCTTCAGAGAGAGTATTATATACCAATTGAAGATCCCAATAGGGGCAGATGCGTCTGGAGATAGGTCTGAGTCTTCGAGATCCCTGCATGAACTGGACTAGCAACGGACAACAGTCCACACCCATTTAGCATTACATGCTTTGAGTGTTGAGGGTGATTTAGCATTTAGGACCACCTGCTAGCCTTGAAGTAGCCCCCTGCTGCAGGACTGTTTGCAGGACATGAACTGGTTGCAGCACACCCTTGTGTGAGTGTGTGTGTGAGCACAGGTGGCAGAGTTACGCAGTCCAGAACACCTCCCGGGACTCTGGAACACCTATGAGGTCATCTTGACCACAAAGCTTAAACCCCAGCCTTGCAATGTGGCCTGACCTGAGAACCATGAGCAATTACCATGGCCATCCATACCGGACGTCTGACTGGCACCGCTGGCTCCTTTGCAGACAGCCTTCAAGGAGATGCACGTTTTACTGCACTGAACCGCCTGTAATGTCACCGGCGATGTTGCTTTGGTATGACGGAAGGTGGTGTGCCCATGGTCCTGTCAATATCTCCGATGGCCAGGGCCTCACACGGGACCGGCCTATGAGACTTCTTATGCAACCGCCACGCCCAGGGTCTATCCAGCGTGAATGAATTAATGAATGGGTTGTGAAGATGTAGCATTAACAACCCCTCATACATAGAGTGTAATTTTACACTCTGGGTGGCAGGAGCTGCCGCCTCATCTTTGTCACCTTAAGCTGATATAGAAGGTGGCGTTTACAACCCCTCATATATGGTGTGTACCCTACACTGTGGATCAGCAGGAACTGCGTTGCCCTCGTTTAGCCACTCTGCGGCTGAAATAGAAAGTGGCATTAACAGTCCTCCAAACCTATAGGGAAAACATTTACTGAGCAGCTACAGTCAGGGTTCTAGTCTGAGCTGAGCAAGAAAGAGGGAGTTTATTCACAAATGAATAAACAGTCATGCAGGAATCCGGTGGATCTCGGGACGCTGCACTCTGCACAGCACTGTAATGAAGCAGATACTGGTGTCCCAGAGCCAGTGCTGTGAATGAGGGCCGAAGGTTTGCAGGGTTCGGCTGCTCCTGAAGACAGAATGACATGAGACATGAGATACTCCCTTGAAAGCAGCCACAGATGTTGCCAGGCATCTCGTCAAGTGTGCTCTCAGGGATTCCGGTGCCCGTTTTTTCGCAGTCTCATAGGCTTTCATGATGGCAATTCTAAGCCAATGTGAAAACCTGTGAGTGGACAGCGCCTGCCCCTTCTTACCACCAGGGAGAGCCACCCACAGACTGTCCGTCTTTCCGAAGGGTTGGACTCGATCCAGTTAAGCTTTTAGCACTGCTCGTATGAATGGGGAGGAGGGCAGAAAGTCTTTACTGATAAGGTGCTGACCTGTGAAGAAGAAGAGAGACATTTAGGTGCGATGGCAGGGTTGGGTCTAAGTGATACCGCCGAGTCATCGACACCAAAAGAGATGCAATCAGGGCTGATCGAAAAAGAGCTACTAGCTCCTTGGAGGCCTGATCAAGTGGGTCAAAAGGGGCTTCGGAGAGTGAATTGAGTACCAGCTGCAGGTCCCAGTAATGACATAAAGGTCTTGAGGTTGGTCTAAGCCTTTTCACTCATCTCATGAAACGGCTCACTTGACGATGCTTGCCGAAGGGGTGGCCGTCCAGACCATTGTGTAGCATGGAAAGGGCTGCTACATAAACCCGTAATGTAGGGCTGCTCCGACCTTGGTTAACCAGATGCTGCAGAAACAAGAGGATGAGAGAAATAGTTGCCGATAATGGGCAGGCTGACTGGGTTCCACACCACCGGGGAAACATGTCCAATTAGCATTGTATACTCTGAGGGTTGGCAGAGCTTAAACGTTCTGAAAAGTCAATTGGACATCAGGGGGCAAGTGACTGATTGTCAACCCTGGAGAAGCCAAACCTTGAGGGGTGGTTCTAGACCTCAGGGTTCCTGATGTTTGCAGAAGCGCTGACCTCGATGGAGGGAACTCCCAGTGGCCTTTGATCCGCATATGACACATCTCCGGATACCAGCTGGAGCTGGGGCTGTTTGGATTAAGGGAAGGAGGGGGAAAGGCATACAGGAGGCCTTTTGGCCACCTTGGATGAGCCAGGGCGTCCACATCCAGTGGAAGGTCATCAGATCTACGGGGAGAGAACCAGAGAGGACATTTGAAGCTCTATCTGCTGGCAAAGACATCAGCCACTGGGTGGCCGAAAAACTCGCTGATCATGTTTGCCATCTCCTGAGATAAACTCCATTAATCTGGCAGAGCCCTCAATGAGGCTAAATGTACATCAGCCCAGAGAAAAAATCTTTGTGGCGAGGTTGTGTGACACAGACGACCTCACGCCACCCTGACGGTTGATGTAGGCCACTGTGGTGGCGCTGTCTGATCTCACCATAACGTCGTTCCCAATTAGATGGAGAGAAAGGGCCACCAACACTCTAAAACCGCCAACAGTTCCATCGGGTTCATGTGACGACCTTCGGAACTGCTCCAGATCCTGCTGACGCAGATCTGATCCAGGTGGCCTCCCCCGTCGGACAGAGATGCATCTGTAAAGACTTGTAGGAATTGTTGGATCCTGAAAAGCGCGCTGAGTCCCAGTCAGAGCACGACTTTCCTGGGGGTCATGCTGGACTCAGTCTCCGGTCAGGCCAGACACTCGAGATTTGTCTTCTGGTCTTTGGTCTGGAGTCGGGTGAGGGTGCAGACCGCGAAACCACTTCTGAAGACCTCGCATGTTGAGCAGACCAAGGCGTGGGCCCCTGCCTCAATCGCGCGATGTGGTCCAACACCAATCTGGTGTGTGCTCATGACTCCTGTTTGGACCTGGCTAGAATCAACCAGTAGTCCAAGTACGTCAGAATCCGCACACCCTGTCTCCTTAGTGGTTCGAGCCCCGCCTTCATGCACTTGGCGAAGGTGCGAGGCACAAGACACTAGAAACTGTGTTGTGGAAGTAGGCGTGTGCAAGATCTATGGAGGTCATCCACTCTCACACTCTGACGCACTCCAGGAGTCTCCTGCTGGTCCGGAACCGCTATCTGGTCATGAATTGGTTGAGGAGACTGAGGTGCAGAACATGTCTCCACTGTGTCTTTTTGGGTCCTAGAAAGTACCTGGAGTAAAACCCAGCGTATCTGGATCGCTTTGCCACTCGTACAATTACTTCCTTTGACAGGAGAGCGCGGTCCTCCTCCATCAGACACGACAGCTGGTTCTCTGAGTTCACCCAGGTCCACGTGGTGTCGCAGAACCTCGGGGTTGACTGTGAATCTGAAAGACGTGTCAATGACCGAATATCTTCTCGATCCATATGGGCAGGTGAGGAGACAGGCGCTTTCAATTCAGAAGATACTCTTTCAAGACTGGCGACCTGACCACAGGAGAGGACTCCGGGTAGGGTCCAGGATGACAGGGTCGTCGGTGCACAGCGCCCACTCCTCTGGGCACTTCAAGTCCCGCTGGTTGTTCAAAAACAGACTTGCTTTTTTCAGCTGAGCCATCAGAGGAAGTAGGGCCACCAAACTTGTATTGTACCTTGATCTGACACAGCAATTCTTCTGAGATGGACACCCGAGGGACCGGCCCAATCTCAGAAAGAGATGACTAGGCAGGACGATGTCCTGCTTGCCTCTGAGAGGTTTGGAGGTCTGCAGAGAACAGAATCACAGACAGACATCGCATCAGACATTGCGTGAGGGAGCTGAGAACAGAGCAGGTCTGGCACGCAGCGCCTACTGTGAGAGCCTCTCAAGTGGTGGCTTTCACAGTCCTGTGGCGACCCCTGCTAAAAACTGGCGAGTCTGAGGAATAAGAAGAGTTAATGGCAGAATTGAAACTCCCCTGACTTTTGGCTAGAACGAAACGTGAGAGAGTGGAAAGAGTTATCTGACACCTCTGCTTCTAATTGTGGAGAAGCTAAGGAAAAACATAACTTCTTGGCTCCTGAAACCTCCCCGTCTCCTGAGACAACGTCAAACAAAAACACATTTTTGAAGCCGGAGTTCGCACTGACTGGAACCGGAGGTGAACTTGGCGGTGATAAGCCCTAATTTTGGGCAGACAGGAAACAGACCCGATACCAATGTAATGCAGCTTATTTTTTATTTTACATACAATGATTTATTTGTAGGCTTTTGGAGGGAGCGGAGGTGAGAGCAGCCGACTGGTCTCTCCAAGAGGAGCTGCGAGGATCAGTGCAGCTACGATCCAGATGGCTGGGCTCACCCCGCCCCTTCGACCAGCGACAGTCTTCCACCTGGGCGGCGGCTGTGTGTGGAGGAGGCGCCGCGAGCAGAGCACCACGCCAACGGGCTGTTGGATCTCCAAAATCTCTGGTGGAGTGAGAGAGGTTCTGCGATGGATGAGTCTGTCCATGGAGCTCATAAAGAGCGCGATGATCTTCTCAAGCGCTATGTGCTGGTTGCCGACTGCGTTGACACCATTCCACCAGGATGGTCACTCCTCAGGGGAGAAGTCGAGCTCAAGGGGCGGGGGTATCGCGCATCGCAAATCGCGCACGACTTCTGAGTGAGAGGGAACACAGCGCCACAATTCCAAACCCTCCACCTAAGCAGTAAACTCCTTACCTGACCACGTGTAGTGCTAGTGCCACCGGAGTGTCAGAACTGCGCCGGGAATAGTCCGGATATCTTCCAGAATCAGAATCAGAATCAGAATCAGAATGAGATTTATTGCCATGGTCAGTGGGGAGCCCACTGACTAGGAAAGTGCCTTGGAATAAAGTGCAACAAAAAACAAATAAAATAAAATAAAATAAAATAAATAGAATAACATAACAACAAGGCTGTTCACAAATTTAACAGTCTGATGGCCGAGGGAAAGAAGCTGTTCCTGTGACGGGAGGTTCTGGTCGGGATGGACCGTAGCCTCCTGCCAGAGGGAAGAGGAACAAACAGTCCATGTCCAGGGTGAGAAGGGTCGGCTCTGATCCGACCTGCACGTCTCTGGGTCCTAGAGGCATACAGGTCCTGAAGAGGTGGCAGGCTGCAACCGATCACCTTCTCAGCAGAACGTACGATGCGCTGCAGTCGGCTCTTGTCCCTGGAGGTGGTGCTGTTGTACCAGACGGTGATAGAGGAGGTGAGGATGGACTGGATGATGGCCGTATAGAACTCCACCAGCAACTTCGTCGGCAGTCGTAGTTTCCGTACCTGCCTCAGAAAGAACATTCTCTGCTGGGCCTTCCTGATGAGGGACCTGATGGTTGGCTCCCATTTGAGGTCCTCATTGATGGTGGTTCCCAGGAAGTAGAAGGAGTCCACAATAGGAATAGGTAAACCAGCCAACATGAGAGGGGACCGAGAAACTGTGACTCTCCTGAAGTCTATGACCATCTCCACTGTCTTCTGGGCATTGAGCTCCAGGTTGTTGTGGCTGCACCAGGACACTAGCCGCTCCACCTCCCTCCTGTAAGCCGACTCATCTCCATCTTAGATGAGCCCAATGATGGTGGTGTCATCCGCAAACTTGATCAGCTTCACGGACTCGTGGCTGGAGGTGCAGCAGTTAGTGTACAGAGAGAAGAGCCATGGTGAGAGAACACAGCCCTGAGGAGACCCGATGTTGAGGGTCCGAGTGTCGGAGACAGTCGTCCCCAGCCTCACACGCTGACTTCGGCTGGTCAGGAAGTCTGTAATCCATCTGCAGAGGGAGTCAGGCACGTCCAGCTGGCCAAGCTTGTCTTCAAGCAGAGCTGGAAGAATTGTGTTAAAGGCAGAGCTGAAGTCCACAAACAGGATCCTGGCATAGGTTCCTGGGCAGTCCAGATGCTCCAGAACGAAATGAAGGGCCTGGTTCACTGCATCGTCCGCAGATCTGTTGGCTCTGTAGCCAAACTGCAATGAGTGCAGGTGAGAAGCAGTGATAGATTTCAGGTGGGACAGAACCAGGCGCTCAAAGGACTTCATGACCACAGACGTCAGTGCCACCGGTCTGTAGTCATTCACTCCTGTGATCCTGGCCTTCTTGGGAACAGGGATGATAGTGGTGGACTTAAAGCAGGCAGGTACATGACAGGACACCAAGGAAGCATTGAAGATGTCCGTGAACACTGGAGCCAGCTCAGCAGCACAATGCCTCAGGATGGCAGGGGAAACTCTGTCCGGACCCGCCGCCTTCTGAAGGTTCAGCCTCCTGAACTGAGTGCGCACGTCCTGCTCCATGATGTCAAGAGAAAGAGGAAGAGGGGGGAGGTGAGGGGGTGGCTCATCAAAAGTGTCTGTGATCGACTTTGCTGTCTCAGTGACATCGTTCATCTTAGTTGTGTCACTAAGAGACAGCATAGTCCTTTGTTGTAAAGTGGAACATGGGGCTGGAGAGACCGCAGAGGTGTTGGTGCAAAAGGGCTGCTCAAAGCGACAATAGAAGTTGTTCAAGTCCTGTGCAAGAGCGAGGTTGTTCAGAGTGTGGGGGGCACGTGGCTTGTAGTTAGTGGGCACCTTGAGCCCTCTCCACACCACAGCCGAGTCATTGGCTGAGAACTGCTGCGCTAGTTTGTCAGAGTATGCGGCCTTAGCTTTCTTCAGCTCCCTCTGAAACCGATACTTCATCTCTTTGTAGCAGTTCCTGCCCCCACTCTTGCGAGCTGCCACCTTCTCCTGTCTGATCTGGTTGAGTTTAGTTGTGAACCAAGGTTTGTCATTTGCATAACTCACCTTGGTGCGGGTTGGAACTATGCACTCTTCACAGTAGCTGATCCATGAAGTCACAGTGTCTGTATCATCCAGATTGTTAGTGGCAGCCCTGAACACTTCCCAGTCTGTGGTCTCCATGCAAGACTGCAGCTCCTCTTTAGCTTCACTTGTCCAGATCTTCATGCTCCTCACAACAGGCTTTGCCAGCTTCAGCTTCTGCTTGTATGTAGGAACAAGATGAACCATCAAGTGTTCAGAGAGACCCAGTGCAGCTCGAGGGAGGGCGGTATAAGAGTTTCGGAGCGATGAGTAACAGTGATCCAGCACGCTCTGCTCTCTGGTGGAACATTTTACAACCTGCCTGTACCTGGGAAGCTCCTCACTCAGAGTCGCCTTGTTGAAGTCACCAAGCACAATCACAGGAGAGTCCGGGAAAGTTCGCTCCACATGCAGAACCTGATCCGCGAGCGCACTCTGAGCCTCACGTACATTCGCGCTGGGCGGGATATATATGGGAGCCAGAATGAATGAAGCGAACTCACGTGGGGAGTAAAACGGCTTACAGTTCACGATCAGACATTCCAGAGAGGGAGAGCAGTGCTGAAAGATCACCGTCACGTCCGTACACCAGCTCCTGAACCCGGTCCGCGCGGTGAAGCTGGAAACCCTCCAGATGAAGCGCAGTGTCCGGGATGAGATCGCTCAACCACGTCTCCGTGAAACACAAAACACAAGAGGAGGAGAAGTCTCTGTTCCGTCTCAACATCAGCGCCAGTTCATCCATCTTATTGCTGAGCGACCGGACGTTGGAGAGGATTATCCCGGGAAGCGGAGTGCGCGATCCTCTTCGACGAAGGCGAACGAGTGCACCGGCACGTTTCCCTCTCCTCCTCAGTTTCTTCCGCCCAGCCAAAAGATGAACTAACTCCGTAACTGACACCACAAATACTGGTAGTAAGTCAGACGGAGTCAGAGCCCTGATGTTCATCAACTGATCTCGTGTGTAAAAACACGCAGATGCTCCATCAAAACACAAAAATAAACAAAATAACATGCACGATAATTCCAGGTCAGCCTTCGTCGGCGCCATCTTGTCAGCATTACCTCTTACCTGCAGTTATGGGCAGACAACACGCGGTCGTGCCCTGTGTGTAGTCTCGCCATTCAACGCCAGCGGGCCGTTAGTGAAGTGGGATGATTCTTGAGATGGCGGTGGAGAGAGAGCTCAACTTCGATACGACGGGCAGCGGATGTGCTTGACTCCACCACACGGAACTCAGCTAACTCTGGGAACAGAGTCTCCAGATCAACCTCATAGCAGCGGCTGGCTCTCGTCAAACTCATCCCATGGCTTGGAAGCAGGAAATGTGGAACGGTTCAGCTGCTTGTAGGCCAGTCGCAGCGCCCTATTCGTCGAGGTTTAGTGTTGAATATACTAGAAAGAGTGTTTCTCCTATAGCTGTAGGTGAAATTCTCATATTCTAAGTCACCCCTCTAAGCAGTGAGTGAACAGCGCAGAAAACATGTTTTCAGCCGGAGGGACTGTGGTTTTCAGACCAACAAAAATAGAAATCTTGATAACTCTCTGAAACCACTTGAATTAGTTCTGAGGTTGAATTAGTCCTGCAGCTACTAGAATGAAGGCTTCTGCTGTGAAGTCAGGATAAATTTTCATGTTCTCAGGCTTCCCTGAGCAGTGACTGAACAGTACAGAATATAATATATATAATATAATAATATAGAGTTTTCAGCAAGAAAGAAAGTGGGTTTCGGACTGGCAAAAATAAAATTGTTGATTACCCTCAAAAAACACACGTTTAGTGTTGTATATACTAGAAAGAATTTTTTTCCTATAGTTGCTGGTGATATTTTCATGTTCTGAGGCACTTTTGATCAGTGAGTGAACAGTGCAGAAAACGTTTTCAGCCTGAGTGAAGCTGGTTTTCAGACCGACTTAAATAATAAAACAATTAATATAAATAATCTTGATAACTCTCTTAAATCACTTTAGACAGGTTGAATTAGTTCTGCAACCAGTAGAAATACCTTTTCTGCTGTAGTGGCAGGTGAAATTTTAATCTTCTGAGAAATCGCTGGGCAGTGAGTGAACAGTGTGTTCACTCACTGTCACAAATGCGTTGTCGGCCAAAGAAAAAGTGGGTTTCGGACAGTCAAAGATAAAAATGTTAATAACCCTCTAAAAACAGTTCAAAATGTAGGTTTAGTGTTGAATATACTCGAAAGAGTGAAATCAGTAACAGTTGCAGGAGACATTTTTATGTTCGGAGTCTATTCTGATAAGTGAGTGCACGGTGCAGAAAACGCGTTCTCAGCCCGAGTGATTGTGGTTTTCAGACCAACAACGATAATTATGTTGATAACTCTCTGAAACCACTCTGAGTGGTTGAATTAGTTCTGCAGCTCCAAGAAAGACGCCTTCTGCTATAGAGTCAGGTGAAATTTTCATGTTCTTTGGCATCGATGAGAGTGAACAGAGCAGAAAAAGCCTTTTCAGGCCGAGAGAAGCTCGGTTTCTGACCAGGAAAAAAAAAAAAAAAGTTGATAACCCCCTGAAATTTTGTTCAGAAATGTAGGATTCGTGTTAATTATACTAGATAGAGAGTTTTTCCTATAGTTGCAGGAGAAATTTTCATGATCTCAGGCATCCGTGAGCAGTGAGTGAACGGTGCGTAAAACGCGTTTTCGGCCAAAAAAAGGTGGTTTAAAGACCGACACAAATAAAAATGTTGATTGCTCTCTTCAATCACTTCAGACAGGTTGAATTAGTTCTGCACCCAGGAGAAATACCTTTTCTGCTAAAGTGGCAGGTCAAATTTTCATCTTCTGAGGAATCGCTCAGCAGTGAGTGAACAGTGCGTAAAATGCGTTTTCGGACCGGCAAAAATTTAATTTTTGATAACCCTCTAAAAACATGTCAGAAATGTAGGTTTACTGTTGAATATACCAGGAAGAATGTTTTTCCTATAGTTGCAGGTGATATTTTCATGTTCTGAGACTATTCTGAGCAGTGGGTGAACAGGGCAGAAAACGCGTTTTCAGCCCGAGAGAGGCTGAGCAGGAAAAAAAAAAACTTTATAACCCCCTAAAATACAGTTCAGAAATCTTGGTGTTGGTGGTGGTGTTAATTACACTAGAAAGAGTGTTTTTCCTTTAGTTGCAGGAAAAAAATTTCATTATCTCAAGCATACATGAGCAGTGAGTGAACAGTGCATAAAACGCATTGTCAGCCAAAGAAATGGTGGTTTACAGATCGTCGAAAATAAGTGTTCATAACTCTGTTAAATCACTTTAGACAGGTTGAATTAGTTCTGCACCCAGTACAAAGACCCTTTCTGCTATAGTGGCAGGTGAAATTTGCATCTTCTGAGGAACACTCTATGTATGAGGGGCTGTTAATGCTACATCTTCACAACCCATTCATTCATTCAGGTGCACACACTCACACGAGGGTGTGCTGCAACCTGTTCATGCGAGGGGTTTGTTGGTCGTAGTGTTATCCAGTTTCATATACTGCTGGTGCCTTCGCATATAATTGGAAGCGGATTAGGTGCAATAAAATGCGCATTACCTTGACGGCCATCCGGCAAAGAAGACAGCGCTGCCAGTCAGGACGCCGGTTAAGGATGGCCATGGTTTTGTCCCATGGATTCCTGGTCAGTCCGCAAAGCCATGTGCTCAAGATGACTTCATGGGTGATTCAGAATTCCAGATGGGTTCTTGACATACGGCGACCCTGCAGTTTACCAGATCATGACTACATGCTTTGGTGGTCGGCAGAAGCTACACGGCGTTGCTCCCGTAACTAGAAGGATGATGGCATCACTAGCTATGAATGACTGGCGCGTCAGGGCCCACGGCAATCCTTCTCCCCTGAGTGTGATGACACCTCAGTCCTGCCTGACGTTTCCGTGGTCCAGAGGAGGCGCTCCGCTCGTCTTCAGATCTCAAGATTCTTCGCTTCATGTGCCAGATGTGCCGGCTCCAGCTGTAATTTCACAATTGTAATTTCACAATTACAGAGTCACTGACTCACAGGGTACCATCTCTGGCGTATTTGGAATACAGAGTGGGTGGATATCTGTTCAACATTCCATTGGTACTGAAAAACAAGTTATCATTGTAACCCTAATGACACAGGTCAAATTATTCCACAACATATCTCCCCTTTGTGGGTCTCAGACCCACACACCGAATTTAGCAAACTATCCCATTTTATTTTATTGAAGATTATTTCGTACTGTAACAGAGCAGTGACAATATACTGGATATAAGTATGTAGAAAATGTTAACTAAATGATTCATATAGCTGTAGTTAGTTCAATATGTTTACTGCTGTCTGGTTAAATAA
Organism: Synchiropus splendidus; assembly: GCF_027744825.2. Taxonomy (NCBI): domain Eukaryota; kingdom Metazoa; phylum Chordata; class Actinopteri; order Syngnathiformes; family Callionymidae; genus Synchiropus; species Synchiropus splendidus. Next base: position 3,681,260 of record NC_071340.1, on the reverse strand, counting down.
AAATCTCAACCGCGTCGCAGGAAAATGTTAGTCAGTTCGTTTCCGGAAGCATCAAAAGTTTTCCCCAATTGTTTTTTGTTGTCACTTTTCGTCATAGGTGAAATTTTCTTTTTTTTTTTTTTTTTTTTTTTTTTAGTGAAACAATAATCAAGTAATTATACTGGCAAAGAAACATAGGATCATGATTTAAACACATTTGTCATGTAATCATAACAACACCTCATTCTTCAGTCACCTCTGGAGTATGATCAGAGTCCTCCAATTAATCAGGTGATGGCTACAGATGTGGTCTCTCAGTCACCACGAGAGCCAGTTGTTCAGCAGGCATCATGTTCAGCATCTGTGCGTTCCAAAGTCCCGTCGTGACCGCTAACTGCTTCTCAGTCATTCGCAGACACAGTTTCCTCATCATGGGTACGATGCAACATGCCAGAAGAAAAATGACGATGAGTATGATTGCAGTAGTCATCCTCACTTCTGCAAAAAATGCTCCACATTTTCTTCGGTGTCCATCTAACCAATCCCAGGCCCAACTTATAGCTCCTGCATGCTCTTTTATCTCATTTTTTGAATCTCTAAGTTTATCCATTGCAATGGCAAATGTTCCATCAGGCGCGGTGTTGTTGGAATGTAAGTGCAACACTGATCTGCAAACATGTGACACACACCAACCAATCTAACACCTGACGATTTCGTAACACCATTTTACCAGTTTCATGCAGTTGTTCTCCCAGTAGTTTAAATATTTCATAGGTATGGTTTGTGTAAATAGTAAATATAATTAATCGAATAATGTGGTTTTATTACAGAGAGGACTAGTGGTGGTCAAAACTGGACGGTCATCTTCGTTTCCTTTTTTTTGACTGTGGTGTGGTTCCAAGTTTGGCAGACAGTGTTTTACCTAGAGCTCCCTGACCTCTGACATGGATCCCACTTTTACTCCGCCTGTCCTGCACCAATACGCTTAACGTTTTGTGTTTCTGGGCATTTTTCACACAACGGGTGATCGCATCGTACTTAACTGAGTCCCTGTTATGCTCGAGTTTTTTAGCTGGAACTTAGGGTGTCACGGTCTGGACTTTGGTCGGCTGCTGCGGTCTCGCAAGCTGCGCGAGCTCGTCTCCTGGTGACAACCAAACCAGACAACTTATTATCACAGCAAGCCTTGTCATCAACATTTTGACTATCTAAATCATTGACTTCACTGCCTGTTTTATTACCTCTTTGGTTGTGATGGCCTTGGGCCTTTGTGCAATGGCTCAGATGGTACCAAGTGGCGCTGCCTTCGACTTGGACAGCTGTTGGTGTTGCTCGGACCACGGTGTATGGACCTTCACATCTCGGCTGGTGCCACTTCCTTCGGAAGACCTTGATATACTCCTGGTCGCCGGGAACCACCAAATGCCCGGCCTCACGATCGGCCTCAAGCTCCCGTTTTCTCTCCTGCAGATAGATAGTCTTATGGATAGAAGTTAGTTGCTTCGTATAACTTCTAAGTTCAGATTGTAGTTGCTCAAGTGGAGGCCCCTTGTAGGGTCCCCTCAAGTGTGGTGCCGGCATCGGCCATCCCGTCAACATCTTGTGTGGTGTCAAATGCGTGCTTTGATGAGTTTGCATGCGATAACTCATCAGTGCTAATGGTAACGCATCAACCCAGTTTAGCTTCGTGCTAGCACAGATTTTATTCAGTTTCGCTTTCAGGGTTCCATTTATCCCCTCAACCATTCCCTGACTCTGGGGGTGATAAACGGCACCCAATCGTTGTTTGATTCGAAGTTGCTGCAAGATGCCCTTCACAACCTTTTGTACAAATGCAGCACCGTTGTCTGAGCTTATTTCTGACGGAATGCCAACTCGAGGAATGATTTATCTGGTCAGGAATTTGATTACTGTTTCAGCACTCAAGTCTTTAGATGGTGCTGCTTCAACCCAGCAGCTTAACCGATCAATTACCACCAACATGTTGCGTCTCCCTTGAACCGTTTTTATCATGTCAACGTAATCGATCACAAGACGTTTAAATGGACCTTCTGGGACTGGAATATGACCTATTGGTATCTTGATGTTTTTTCGTTGTTTTCTTCACAAATCTCACATTGATTCAGCACTTCATCTGTTGTTGTCTGCAAAAATGGGGACCAATATCCCTGCTGTCTGATTTTCTTCACCACTTCCCCCCTTGCGTGCAGTGCAGATCACTGTGCACCTCCGAAATCAAGATGGTCAAAAGTGCAGTTGGAGCTACGAGCTTGCCTTCATGTGATCGCCAGAGACCCTGATTGTCCACAGTAGCTCCTTTTTGTTTCCACAAAACCTTTTCATTTTCATCTGCATTTTCTTGGATCAAGATTATGTCTTCAGGTGTGACTGGGGGTTCTAATGTCACCATAGGTGACAAAATGGCTATTTTGCATCTTGACACTTCTTTTGCTGCCTCGTCAGAGAGAGGAAGAATACACCAAAATGTCAAACCTGAAAACTGAATTGTACATTTATCAGCTGGATGATGACAAAACCTACGGAGATGGCTGTGTTATCAGTCTAACGACTGTGGTGTGCTAATAGAGGTGAAGCCAGAAAATTTTCCAAGGGCTGAAGAAGAAGAAGAAGAAGAACAACAACAACGTCAGAAGGCTGGAGCCGTGTCTAACAAACCTGATCGAATGGAGAGGAAGCCGTCCTTCGTGGCTATATGGCTGGCTAAAATCTCAGGATCAGGACGATGGTCCTTCATGGCCATCCATAAAGTATCGACAGGAGTCACGGGTGAACAAGAACAAGATTTCGTACTGGAGTATTTTAATTCTGATTGCGGTGTATTTCGTACTCTGTTAACCATACCAATGGATGCTTGGAGTAAGAAAATTCAGGAGTTTCTCCGAAAATCGACGGCCTCTTCTAGCATAGCCGCTGATGGAATGATGCCCTTGTGCCGAAAGAGGCACTGACCTTTTAGTCCTGCCCCCTTTGGACCGCTTACTCACTGATGGCTGCTCTCAAGAGGATTTTTTCCAGAGCGACACCCTGCAGACGTACCTGTCGAAACAAGAGCAACTAAGACAACGATGAGGACCGAAGGGAAGAGAGGTATTGGCACTATCTTCCTCGGAGCTGCTACAGGCGGCACTGGGTACGGAATGAACAACTCCTCGACGAGCCCTCTATTTCCTGTGGTAGAACACGTAACTGGTGATGGTCATGAGTACGATGGTTCTAACAACAACACGACAGATGGAGCCTGTCCTTCAGCGACCATCAAAGACGACACAGACGACTTTGATGCAACTGAAATGGAAGATGTGGATGATGAGGAGGAACCTGTAGGGAGAGCACCAACCTCCTACCCCAAGAACGAAACTGTCGGCGTGCATCCGCCTGCTTCATCTTCAGCTTCTCAAGACCAAGAACCAGCAGCTAATGATGACACGGATGGATGGATAAGCGGTTTCTTCTTGAAAGCTTTAAAGACAGTTGTATTTCATCTACCAGGTAAAACCATGCGCAGGTATTGGAGGGAGATCTGCTACGGTTGCCAAGTAGACCATCCCAGCCAACTACAACACAGCTGCCTTGAAGAGATGGAGGATGATTTATACAGTCTTAACTTCCACCCGTTGATGAAGAGACTCTGTAACAAGAACTTTCTGTCTGCTATACAACACTACTTGACCCTGAATGACGTACAACCGGAGAAAATGAGAACCAAGGCTACGGCTGAGACAGTCTAGCTCGAAATGAGGTCTCCAAAATCAAGTGTCTGGAATGAATACATCAAACATGAGCATGAGGATCCTCTAATTGAACGTCTGGATTCAGCAAGTAGAATCTGGAATAGAACGCCGGTCCTGGTCGATGTCACAAACACGAGATTCCCTCGTATGTGATACTTTTTTTATTTTTTTTGACTCTTTTACTGTCTTTGTATAACATTACGTTTGAATCCTTACATAACCTGTGGAATAAAAAACATTAAGAAGTATATTTGGATCTCAGCTCATTCATTTCTCGTTTAACATGACGGTGAAACACATCATTAAAAGAGTTTATTACAATCCTCTTCACCCCGGGACCTCTGGAGGTGTGAGTCGCCTTCGTCCAGGGGTGCAGGATGAGACTGGAAAACCAGTCAGTTCTAAATTTATTGAAGATTTTTCATCAAAACAGGATGCTTACACCGTGCGTAAACCAGCCGAGAAGCAGAGTATTTGTTCACAGGCCTCTTCAACAATTCCAGGCCGACCGATGGGACATGCAGGCATTGGCTAGATATAACGACGATCAAAATTACTTATTGACCGTTATAGATGTATTTTCAAAGAAGGCCTATTTACGCATTTTAAAAAGAAAAACTGCGATTGAGACAATGAAGGCGTTTGAATCAGTGCTGGATGAGAGCGGGACGCCTGCAAAGCTACAGACGGATGATGGGAAAGCATTTTTTAGCAAGAGTTTCCGGGCTTTGATGGAAAGGAAGAGAATTATTCATTTTTCAACAGCGAGTGACTTTAAGGCCTCTGTGGTTGAGAGATTTAACTGCACTCTTAAAAATCGGATGTGGAGATATTTTACAGCTAAAAAGATTACATTACATCGAGGTTTTACAGGATCTAGTAAAGAGTTATAATCACAGCTATCACAGTAGTATAAAAATGACACCGATGGAAGTAACTAAAGAAAATAGTCTGCAAGTGTTTGACAATCTTTACATTAGACCGTCGAAAGGTCGGCAGAAGCCAAAATTTAAGGAGGGCGATCATGTTAGGATATCAAAACTATGAGGTGTATTTCACAAAAAGTATGAGCAGAGTTTTACAGAAGAGATATTCACGATAACTGAATGTATCCACCGCAACCCGCCTGTACATAAATTGAAAGATTTCGACGGTGAACCCATCCAGCGGTCATTTTATGATCAAGAATTACAAAGAGTGCAACTGGTTAAGGAAGTATTTCACGCTGAAAAGATTCTCAAGGAACGCGTCGTTAAAGGAGAAAGACAGGTCTTTGTCCAGTGGAAGAACTGGCCTGAAAAATTCAAAAGGTGGGTAAAAGCTTCAGGTATAAAAAATATATAAGACGATCCTCCTTTACAACAGGCATCATATCATCATGTACGGCTCAAAGAACGCACGCTTCTATGTGACTTTACCATCAAAGGCCAGTGCAAAAGTTTTTAAAGACAACTCGATTGGTACTTTCCGCGTTGATTTAGCACAACATATCGATTTAAACGGAAAATGGGAGGTTGCTTTGACGGAGATTACATACCCTCACACATGGAATAATATTCCGGAGGATGCGGCATCATTTTACTGGAAACCGAACCCTAGAGGACCTGATTCCAACACAAACACGACTCCCCCGAGGGGATCAGAATCAGATGCTAACAGGTTGCGGCGCTATAAAGATGAATTTCACAGAGCCATGAGACGCCAGCGCCTCAGCTCAGAGGACAAAAGACGAATCGCGAGTGGTTGATTGACATTTCAAAATGGCGGGAAGAGATATTTCCAAACTGAAGTTCAAGGGTGGATATTAAAACTCTATTAATCAGATTTCAACCGAGTTGGAGCAAACCTTTAAAAAAACCAATGACGATATACGCTTCCTGTTTGACGGTGCACGGCAAAAAATTGATCTTCAAGGAGACGGTCAGAACCTAATGCTTTTTAAGTGAGTTCAGAGCGCCCCATCCTGATTTAAAAGCGGGGTTTTACCATCGCTACTGTTACAGCGACGCTGTAAGACCGCAGCTTGTAGGGGATGCGTATGCACCGCTCTTAAGAATGGTGGAAATCAAGGGTAGTTACTCAGATATAATCACACAGCATTTTAACCCTGCTTACTATTTACCGGTTGCCAAGAGCCATATTGAAAATATTCAGTTACAAATTAAATCAGATCTTAACAAACCAGTCAATTTTACCTTTGGAAAGGTGGTGGTGACTCTACACTTTAGACCTGTTACTTGAGAGGATATTATATAACCCTTTAATCGTCGTCTGGAAATCCATTCATCATCACAACACCAGAGAGATAACCAGCCTTTGCAGACCAAGTCATAAACAAACACAATGGTCCACACAGGCTTAAGAGACGACCCGCACAGATTTGTACAATATTATGAAAAACAGGTGGGCGGAGATCTACCCGGTTTCTACGGTGACCCGGTTATGTACGGACGAGGCATCCGTTCCCTCTTCTCAAAAATGTTTTGGTTTGTATCATGGATCATCAGGAATTGTCAAAGCGAAACCCCATCTCAAATAAGACGTGGGTAACATAGCCTTGGATATGTTCACCCATACCGTGAGAGGAATGAGCGATCAACAGAGACAGGAAGGGTCAGGCGGTATAGCTGTCTTATCACGAAGGACAAAGAGACGCCCTCCAGGACGACGTGTAAGACAGAGCTCAAATAAACGTCCAAACAAAAAAAGAAAGAAGTCAGTTGACAGAAGCAAACGGGCCAAGAGGAAGTCCAGAGGGAGCTCTGATATATTTTAAAAAACCTTATATACAGTAACATGGCACTCCTACACCAGAAATCTGCTGAATGCACATTGGCAGAACTGGATTTATTCACGCCGCCAATTACGCAGCTTTCCAATTTACACTGAAATTGCTCCAGTAGCCGCTATCAGCGAAGGAGGACCGATTGAGTTTTTTTATAGCAGGAGACGGTGAAAAGTATCTAGACCTAAACGACACCCTTCTACACGTGCGTGCAAGAATTACTAACACTGATAGCACACCGCTGGCTAACGACGCAACAGTCGGTCTCATGAATTATCCTCTAAACACCATCTTTGACCAGTGTGATGTGGTCCTGGGGGATCGGAGGATTTCGCAGTCCAGTTCCACTCACCCGTACAGAGCTATGATCAAAACACTTCTCAACTTTTCAGGCGACACTCTTAAAACACAGTTTAGCGCCGGTCTTTTTTACCAAGACACACCTGTGTTGGTTGACTGTAAACGGTCCCAACGCAGGCCTGAATAAACGGGCAGAGTTCACGAGCAGATCCAGAGAAGAACATCTTCTCGGTCCTCTCCACGGCGACATATTTTTCTGTGAGACACTGTTATTAAACTCACTAGGGCGAATGATGCCTTCTGCCTGACCGGACCCCGCGACTCCACCTTTCGTCTGAAAATCCTTGGCGCCTCTCTGTTTGTGAAGAAAGTCTGTCACAACCTCTTCCGCTGACGTCACCGCCCAACCCACCTAGTCACATCCATACCTGCCTCCAATCTCCTGAAGGTATAAAGACCCGACCAACCTGCCAGTCCTCGCCTGTTCGTCAACCCTTCATGGTTTGTCTTCAAGCGAGATATTCCGCTATTTGCCACTGCCTGGATATTGCATTATCTGAGTTATTTCACTCGGTCTTTTCTGCCTTAGAACTTCAGCCTGCCTGCACCTCTACTCCACAACCTTCACCTTCTTCATTGCCATAGCGCAGCCAGCTGGACTCCTGGACCCTCACCAGCCACTTGTCTGGGATCTCCACCACGGCATATACCATGATTTTAGCTACAGGAAGACATTTGAAGGATCTACCTCTAAGCATTGACTGCGAAGGTTTTAACAGCGGTTATTCACTGTTTGCATTTAATCTCAATCCAGCCGACGACAACGACGCTCTCTCCCCTGTCTCAAATGAGAATTTAAGACTGGAGATGAGATTCATAGTACCCTTACCAAACACCGTAATACTGATTGTGTACGCTTGTTATGATTCCATTCTGGAGATTGATGCGAAAAGACAAGTGCTGGTGGACTATTATTAAAAAGTTATGGACAGTCTCCAGTTACAGAGGCTGCTGAGAGGTCTCTTGAGCGACACATTTTACGGTGTATGGCCGTCGGATAAGTTGCCTCAATTTACACAACCCCCTCAGACCGCCTGAATATTTAATCGTCAACACACATCCGGCACATAAACCAGGAGAGCACTGGCAGAGTTTAACTCTCGAAGAAGACGGTAGAACAACTTTCTTTGACTCATTTGGAATGGGGCCCTACTTTGCACATTACCCTGAAAGTATTTTAAAGTTTCTCAAGAAACATTCAGGCAACATCAAGTACAACAATGGTCTACTACAGAACCCTCTATCGTTTGTATGTGGTCATTGTAAGTGCCAAAGTAAGTTTCACTTGATATTGTTTACACTGTTAGGTAGTCGTTTTGTGGTTTAGTGCTTTACATAAATATATGTGGGTTTTAATTTGAAGGCCACTTTTGTCTTTTGAAAAAAACGGCGGATGCGCAAGGTAAGCTCGTGGTTGATTTGTGTTGGGTTGTTAAGAACAACATGGACATATAGGTTTTGACCGTTAAGTTTGGATTTTTGGATGTTCCTGAGACCATTACTTTCAATAAAGGAGGATCAAGTTCCACGGCACAAGCTTCAGTTAGTTTTTTATGTTTTTTTGATTCCGGTCCAGGAGAAGCTCGGGGAAAATATATTCGTACGGATGTACTGGTGAGAACGATGAAAATGGAAACATTCGGGGCAAAGGAGGAACAAGTCAGAAACTAACGTCGTTCACAACAATAGAGGTAGCAAACTATTGGAGTTTGCAATCACAGTCATCATTGCATCTTCTACCTCCATCATCGTGCTAGAGGGCTGTGTATCCAAGAAGTATTAAGTCTATACAGTGACGATACCTTAAAATATGACCTCATGGTATACAACTTTGTGAAAGGACATCAACAATGTCTAAAAAGATGTGCACACTGTCCGTGGAAACAACATACTCTGTTCTCTTCTGTATTTTAAAGACTATTGTGACTAATCCTATTTTGTTTGTTCGTGTGTTAAAAAAAATCTGTAATCAGGAGACCAGCTTTCAGCTATACTTTTCTTTCGCAAGATAGAATTCGATTTAAGTCTCTGATATTGAGCCCTCGCTTCAGGATTGGACAGCAGTGTGAGAGGGATGTTTAGCTTTAATAATGTGACGAGAAACGAGGACCATCCCGCAGGTAATGGAGAACTTCTTTTATTATGCGGTAGGGAAAGGTACTTGAATATATCAATCACATGAGAGCCTTTTACAGCATTTCCTTCATACATAAATTTGCCATTCATATTCCAACCATCACCATTTTTGGATATCCTCTGGATAATGTATTCAGCATTTGTTCGAGCTTTTGACGGAAGGATATTTAGAATATCCTGACCCAAGTCATCTGTTACAGTGGGTGTTTTTAGAACACTTTCGACACGACTGTCAGAGTCGTGGGGGTGATCGCTGACTCTGTCTCGTTGTAAAGTCAGAGTTACTCTCCTTTGGTCTCTCTGATCCTGTTTTGTAAAGGTTAAATATCTCTGCAATAGAGCATCATACTTTTTAATCTTCTCATACGAGTTTAACTGAGAATCATTCAGAATGGTCCTCATCTTCTCATTCAATTCATCTTTGGCAGTTTCACAGATGTCGGAGGTTGGACTTGATAACTGGTTAATTTGCTGAGGAGAGACCAGATACATTTTCTGGACAGTCTTCATCGTGTTTTACTTCTTTACAAGTCCTCCTATTAGATTTCCAATGATTGGAACGGCAGCCGCTAGCAACGGCAACAGGAATCCTCCCGATTGCTTTATAAGAATCCTTCATCTACGCTTCACGCACGCCTTTTTATTAGCCAAGAGTCTGATGTTCTCATGATTCCGCTTTTATTTTGTCATGCGAGTCTTGTTTTGTTTTCTTCCTCCGTTCTTCCTGTTTGTGTGGCACATGGCTGGAGCCAATCAACCCCAGATCACCTGAGTATTAGAGCACCTGGACTCCAGCACCGTGTGCCAGATCGTCCCCTATTATTCCCTGTGATCGACTCCTCTAGTTCCTGCAGATGGAGTCCTTTGTTCCCTGTGATTTCTTCTCTAGTTTCTGTGACGCTCTCCTTTGTTCCCTGTGGTAACTCCTCGTTCTCTTGGCTCTCCTTGTTCGTTCTCTTGTTCTGTGCGCTAGTTAGCTTATTTTGGATTTCTTTGTCTTAAACCCTGGTGCCTGAGTTAGTGTTCGGTTTCTTCCTGTTTCCACCTTTCCTGGTTTCTTTTGTCTCTATCTCTGTTCATTGTACTTTCGTCTCTCCGTTCCCAAATTTAAGTTGGTTTGATTCTCCCAGTTTGGTGACGCTTTCTGTTTGGTCTCTTATTCTTGTATATGGACTTCGGCTCGTTTGGTTACTCTGTTTTGGACATTTAGACTTTATCTTGTGTCTCCCGGTTCGGTGACGCTTTCTGTCGTGATTTTGTTGTTTAATTATTAAAATATTGTTTTTGACTCGGTCCTGCCTTTTGTGACTTTCACCACTGCGCTTGGGTCCCGCTCCACGTCCTTGACCCTGACCCAAGATGTTTTTCTTCTGTTTTTTCAGTTTTTTTTAACTGAGCCTGCGACAACAGTACATTCCCCTTCAAAACGTTCAGGGCGATCTCATCGAGAGCTTGAATAAAGTCCCGAGAACTATGCATCAAAATGTCTTTACGTTTCATTTAAGGAGCATGGTATAGTTCCTTAAGTAAACCTGCGTTTCTTTTTATATGTGCTGACATGACTTAAGCAGACGTTTTTGGTATGGACACAGTGTGACGTTGATGAGGAAGTATCCCAGTCCTTAGTCTGTAGCGTTCTGGACATGAGGGTGTTAGATCAACAATTAAGTACCCGTGAGCGCCAGCTGTAGCATCTTCAAAGCTTTCTTGAAAGAAAACTCTTTGAGACGGGTAAACTTGTTGAGCAAGAACTTTTATCTGCGTTTTATTGCGAGGATACAACTATATTTACTACGATGAAATAAGTTTTGCGTCACCATTATAACACTCATATTTTTATGATGTCTGTCAAATGTTTTCTATCAGAAGGAAATACATCTTCATTTTCAAAAGATTTAGGTAAACCTTCAATGAATTTGATATTTTTATTCATCTTTTGCAATTCACTGTACATAGGTTCAAAAGACGTATACATACATACAATCTTTATTTACAATTGACATCATCCATCACAAGTATACATGGGTCTTTCCTAACCCTGATGGTCCCACCACTAGACATGAAAATGATGTTTTCAAGCGCGGATCAAAATGAATTTCTTCCATAATGACCCAGTCATCCACTCAAAACTCAGAACCCAAAAGGTTTGGTTGTGCCGTACAAAAAAAATCGTCTCTTATCGCACATGTCTCTTATCGAGTTTTGTAGGAACTGATCTGTTTTTTAAAGTGATGTTCTTTTTATCCCTCACAATATTGTGTTGATGGGTCTCAAGCACCCCATCAGGTGAATTCTGTAAATAGCCCTCTACACGATCTCTGACGGAGTCAAAGTTTATCTGCTGAAAAGACTCTTTTGTTTGCATGATACCTTTAACTTTCATCACAACCTTCTTCTGTCCTTTGGTCCTATAACCATATGTCTTAGGACCCGCCGAAGCGAAGTCCTCGATGCTATCCCCGTCGAGTTCATCAGTCAGATCACTGAGATAGTTACCTAATTTTAAAGGCGTCTTGCTGTCTTTCACCACATATATCAAGCTGTCTGTGTCAACATAGAGAACATCCTTCTGCAAGTAAAAGCTCCCATAAAAACATTGGTGCTTTTACCAGGAGGGTAGAGACCCTTGTAACGCCACTGGATCACAACTTTTTTCTCATCCAGCATGTTAAAGTAGCTGACCTCGTATTTCCCTGAAAGCAAGAAACTGAAAAACTCGTTGGGGTCTGACACTACAGAAACCTGAGACATGTTCTCTTTCTGACAGAACTTGCCTCAAAGGCTATTAACCAAAGCCTTAGCCACCTGTCTCTTTGCAGGGTTGTGACAAATCTTATCAGCACAAAGCAAAATCCCCCGATGTGCTTGATAATCCTAAATGTATTTGTCGTGGCTTTCCTGATCAACGGCCTCAGCAGGGTAACCAGAAGCCTCCTGCTTGCCCTTCAGGAATGTACGGATGTAACCTGTGAAAATACAATCGCTAGATCTATCAAAATGCCATACTTCGATAATCTTGGCCACCTTGTATCCCTTGTCCAGAGCCTTGTTGAACTCAACCGTGACCCAGACCCCTGTCGAAGCACGCTCATCATCATTATGCGTACAGCCACTGTCTTGGACAATACGACTTGAACAGATACTGCATAACGTGAAGTGTAATTTACCGCCTGGTCCTCTGTAGGGTAAAACGGGTAATATAAAACCCGAGGAGGATAGACAACCGCCTTGATAAGACCAAAGTACTGTCTGGGATCCCCAAAGTCCTTGTGAATTTTTCGGGGGTGACCTAGGAACACGTGCTGTTGACGTAAGGATACAGAGGTGACATCAGCGTAATCAACTTTTTCACCAGGTTGGCCGTGTAACGCAGCTTTAAAGCGCTGGTTCTACCGCCGTAGAGGGCATTACGAGGGTTGAGAGGCTCAGGGGTGTCAAAATCTAAGAGAAAATCTCTGAGATTATCACACGATTGTCGAAGTGAACGCCATTCGTGTTCCCAGATGGTAATAAGATGCACCTCATGATCAGACTTTAACGCCAGCTCTCTCTCCATCGTAGCAGAGTAGAATTCACCATATGGTCTACCTCTTAACAGACAGACTGCATGTGGGTCGACACATGAAGGACAACCGTGGGAGAAACATCCATAAAACTCCCAGACCTGCTTAACACCGTCAACTTTAGCATAACCGTCAACAAAATACTGGCCAAACACCATCTCCCCACGGTTCAAGGCATGTTGTATCAAAATGCCCTGTCTGTGTGATTCCCATAGCTACCAATGGATGGAAGCATGTGAGAACCTCTTGTTACCTTTTATTACATAATTGTTGGGACATGGTATTGCTAATGTGTCTGGTTTTAAAAAGTTGGTCCTGAAAACAGCCATACACGCAGAGGTGATTGTTATGGACGAGAGTGCAACACCTGTTTCTTTAAAAAACTCCTCTCTAAATATCATGCATCCTCTGGCCAGAATGTCAACATCATTTTTACAATAGTGAATAGCTTCACTCCTGAAATTGAAAGAATTATCACGCACAGTATCATACCAGCTTTAAAAATCTTTCTGTTCAGGGTCTGACATGCCCTCGAAGCCGTAGTCTGATGGAGGAGGATACACCCCTATGTAATGCAGACGATCTTTCAAGCTCAACTTGTGTGGAAAAAAAACCCTTGCACTGCTCGGTGAAACCTAGAGCTTTATGCATGAAGCTGAGTCGCATGGCTAGGAATGAGAGAGAGTCGATAAATTTTAGCTTGTAGTGAGGATCCTCAAGACAAATATCTTACTACCGGTCATGATTATCCTCTTACGTATTAACCCTTCGTCAAGCATACCTCTCAAGACAATGACGCTGTCAAAGCCCCTGGCATTATGTGCAACAAAAACACAACTCTAAACCAATTCTTTCTGAAATATAAAAGAAACGCTCGAACACAGTCGAGACCATTAAACATCTATTCTTCACCTCTCTGCGTCTTTATACACACTAAAGAAGGGACATGTCTACCTTGGTCGTCTGTAAACGTTTCAAAATCACAACAAAACAGATCAGGATGCTCAGTCTTCCTGGCAATGGGCTGAATGTAGCACTGGTGGACCTCGTTTGTCGATGATAATTCTACATTGCAGATTTTACATTTAAGCACACCGCAACAACTGTTAGGTTTACCCTGTTTTAATGGGATATACCGGCACCTTCCGCATTTTTCACATTTTTTGTATATCTGGCAGAGACTGCTCCCATTAGCGCCAATCTCTTTGTGTCTCACAATGCAGGAAGGTGTTCTACAAACCCGGCAACCATCGCCACAAGTTACAGGCTTTGGGACCTCTGTAGGGCAAACAGGATTGTGACAAACGCTACGGTGACCTTTGCAGATGTGTTGTGATTTATCTTCATACCCCTTATGACAGCTGACGCAAAAGTGACGTCTTCCTAAAAAACCCTTTGGGTTTTTTACCCCGCAATAGTGTCCCTGAAGTAGAAACAAGTATGAAGGATCCGAACCATCAGCAAAACCTGTGGCATAATGCGCTAATGGTTGGTTTGCTGTTGTTTTATGAAACACAACAATTTTACGCCTCACTATCCATTCAAACAGGGGTATATCTGTGAATGTGATAGGTGTTTGAGAATCTAAACCAGCTTTGTTTTGTAATTCCCTCCCCAACTCAACACAATCTTGATACGTACGGTTAGGATTAAGGAGACAAGAAAGGCTGATTGCAAAGCAAAGCTGATCAGTTCCATCACTACCAACTAGAGACTGTAGAGATGTCATCATTTTTTACCAATAATTTTGGCATGCAGTGTCTTCTTGAGTTTGCGTTTAGCGCCACCTCGAGGGTTATGCACAATTTGGACCGTTAATTCAATTATCTTACCCATAACTATGACTCTGTCAGATTGCATGGTGTTGCTCAGGAGGGCCTCAAAAGCAGGGTAGATATTTTCCCCGTCACCTTCAACCACAACATTAACATGTTCTTGAACATCTTCACCAACCACTTCAAGCTGAACCACATCCTCTCGATGTGCTAGTCTCTGCGTTTCATCTGCCAACTCTCTGACCTGTTGCATCAAACCTCTGTAGAAAGTTGCTAAATCAGGAGTGTCGGGTACAGCAGGACGTGTTAGCACCCTTCTCATCCTATCGGTGTTAAAAGGCTCTATGACTTCTGATTCAATACCGGTACCTCTTACACAGCATCCTTCCTGAACCGAATCACCGTCATCATCAACATTGTCATCGCTACAGCTGGAGCCGGACACATCTATCAGAGGGTCAAGAGCTGGTGTCCCTGAATCAGCCGTCTGTTGATTATCAACAAACCTTTCTTACCAATCGCCATTGTCTAAAGAGGTATCAGCCCTACCTTCCCGAGATGATGCAGGAACAATATTTAAAATACGATTATCCTCTCTCTCAGCGAAAAAAAAAATGGACTCCATGTTTTCATTTATACTCGGATCATAGACCAGCTCTACATCCTCCTCAGACATGCCGTCAAACAAGCCAGACAGAAACATGCGTGTCGGTGAAGCACTCTGGTCAATGAGGTGTGGTGTAGTGTCCTGGTTGTGGGTGGATTCAGGGTCAGAACCAGAAGGAAAACCATCATGGTTGGCCACAATTTAATAATAATAACAATAAAATAATAATTTAAAATAATTAATAAACAAAACAGCAACCTCAAAACACAATCACCCACGGTGCTTTTAAAAATTCAGGCTCCAAATGGACCTTACTGTGGTTGAACTTCAGTCAGGTCAGTCCACGACGTCTGTTACCACCAGGTCCTTGTAGTTTTAGGAGCCTCACGACTTCAGACACCAGCGCTTTATTCGTTATGTCCTTCCTGACGATTTCTGTAACGTCACCTTACCTTCACCTTCACCTTCTTCTACCGCTTATCCGGGGTCGGGTCGCGGTGGCACTATTCGGAGCACGGAAGCCCAAACTTCCCGGTCCGCACAAACCTCCTCCAGCTCATCCCTGGGGATCCCGAGGCGTTCCCAGGCCAGACCGGAGACATAATCTCTCCAGTGAGTCCTGGGTCTTCCCCGGGGTCTCCTCCCGGTAGGACATTTCCGGAACACCTCCCCAGGGAGGCGTCCAGGGGGCATCCGGATCAGATGCCCGAGCCACCTCAACTGGTTCCTCTCGATGTGGAGGAGCAGCGGCTCCACCCCGAGCTCCTCCCGGATGACCGAACTCCTCACCCTATCTCGAAGGGTGCGCCCAGCCACCCTGCGGAGGAAACTCATCTCAGCCGCTTGTATCCGCGATCTCATCCATTCGGTCATTACCCAAAGCTCGTGACCATAGGTGAGGGTGGGAACGTAGATGGGTAAATCGAGAGTTTCGTCTTGTGACTGAGCTCCCTCTTCACCACGACGGTCCGATACAGCGACCGCATCACTGCTGCAGCTGCACCAACCCGTATATCAATCTCACGCTCCCCTTTTCCCTCACTCGAGAACAAGACCCTGAGATACTTAAACTCCGCCACTTGGGGCAAGAACTCTCCACCGACCTGGAGAGAGCAAACCACCTTATTCCGGTGAAGAACCATGGCCTCAGACTTGTAGGTGCTGATCAATAGATAAAAGGCCTTTAGGCCAAGTTGGTTGCTATTTTCTTATTCTTTAGCATAAATAGGCATGTTTTTGTTTTGTTTTGTTTTGGTTTCGTCGTTTAAGTTCCACACTATTTTATGACTATTTTATTATTTTATTTTAGACTTAAGTTTTAGACTTATTTGGGGACAAGAGTTTTGGGAGTGAAGTTGGAAGACGTGAACATTTTGAGGGAGACGAGATGTTATGACGTGTCATGGGATTATTTGGGGTCACAACTTGGGGGCGCTCTTGTTATGTTGCCGTGTCACCATCCGGTTTGTTGGAAGTTGGAACCGTGCATAAAACCTGCTGTGTTGATACATCCTGTGTGTATTCCTTTCAGCTTTGGCTACCACAGGGCGTGTCTCTTCAACCCACTTGGGAGAACGAATCAAATGTCCGGACCATCATTGTGCAGTGTCGCCAGGTTCACGGACAGGGCCCCAGGCTACCAGGCCCAGTGGAGCGCTCGAGGCCGAGGCACTGGAAGGAGCGAATTCAATATGAATAATAATAATTAAAAAAAAAAAAAAAAAAAAAAACGCAAATACTATGCTCCAAGCAATGCTTTTATTTAAAACAAATTTCCGCACAAACAGAAATTTCCTCCGGTCAGCCGACTGCCCCGGGGGAAGCTGCCGAAGTCCCGATGTCCACGTACGGAGCTCCACAAGCGCCGAGTCTCCTGCGGTTAAATCCACTGCTGTGGTGATGAGACAAGTCTCTCCCGTGACTGCGACGAGACCTCAGTCCTGCCTGAAGTTTCCGTGGTCCAGATGAGCCGCTCCGCACCTCTTCAAGTCTCAAGCTTCTTCTCTTGTTGTGGCAGATGCGCCGGCTCCGGCTGTAATTTCACAATGACAGAGTCAGTCACTCACGCCTCTGTAATTTCACGATCACATTTTGCGGAGTGCCCTGGCACTTCCAGTGAAGTAGAAAGGCTGGTGTAATATCCCTGGAATATGTTTGTGTCCAGCTGTCCCTGGAGCCTGCCTGCCTCCCAAACAGTCCTGTAACACGGGGCAGAAATTACTCTATTAAGAACTCTGATGCTGGGGCATGACTACTTCAAGGCTAGCAGGCAGTCCTCTGCCCCCTAAGTGCAGTTCACTATTCGAAATGCTAAAGCACCCGCAACACTCAAAGCATATAATGCCAAATGGATGTGAACTGCCGTCTGTTAGGTAAACATCCGCTTCTAGTCCAATTCAATCCGGACTATTCCCAGCGCAGTTCTGACACTCCACAGAAGGACCGCACGTGTTCAGGTACGGAGCTTAATAGGTGGAGGGCTTGGATTTGCAGCGCAGCGTTCCCTCTCAATCAGCCGTAATGCGCGATGCCCTCGCCCCTGGAACTTGACCTCCCCCATGAGGAGTGACCATCCCACCCGGCGCTGACAGAGCCACCATCGCTCAGTAGAATTGTGTCTATGCTGTCGTCATCATCATCGCGCTCTTTAAGAGCTCCATGGAGTCCACCAGAGATTTTGGAGACATAACAGTCCGCCGCCGTGGTGCTCTGCTCGCGGGGCCTCCTCCACACACAGCCGCCGGCTTTGGGGAACAGCCGTATAATAGCCGCGCTGATCATCGCCGCTCCTCTTGGATAGACCAGTCGGCTGCTCTCACCTCTGCTCCCTCCAAAAGCATAGGAAGAACTTTGTATCTAAAAGTATGCATCTAAACCAAAGTCGAACTTGGAAAAAAAGATGCATTACTTTGGTATCGGGTCTGTTTCTTCTCTGCCCAAAATAAAGGTTTCTCACTCGCCAAATTCTCTTCCGGCTCCAGTCAGTCCGAACTCCGGCTTCAAAAATTAGTTTTTGTTTGACATCGTCTCAGGAGACCGAGCAGTATAGTAACAGGCTCTCTGCCTCCTTATACCTGACGCCAGAACTGTCCCTGGGGAAGTTTCTGGAGCCAAGACGTTATGTTTTTCCTCAGATTCGCCACAATATGAAGCACAGACATCAAATAACTCTTTCCCGTCTCTCAAAAGATCCTGGTACCAGCCAAAAGTCAGGGGAGTTTCAATTCTGCCATTAACTCTTCTTATTCCTCAGACTCGCCAGTTTTTAGCAGGGGTCGCCACAGGGCCGCGAAAGTCACCACTTCAGAGGAACACTGAGTAGGCGCAGCGTGCCAGACATGCTCGGTTCTCAGCTCCCTCGTGCAACGTCTGATAGGATGTGTGTCTGTGATTCTGTTCTCTGCAGCCCTGCAAACCTCTCAGAGGCAGGTAGGACATCGTCATCTACAGAGTCATCTCTTTCTGAGGATGATTGGGCCAGTCCCTCGGGTGTACATCTTAGGAGAATTGCAGTGTCAGATCAAGGTACACTGCAAGTTTGGGGAACCGAATTCCTCTGACGGCTCAGCTGACAAAAGTGAGTCTGTTTTTGAAGAACCAGCGGGACTTGAAGTCCCCAGAGGAGAGGGCGCTGTGCACCGACGACCCTTTCGTCCTAGACCCGCCCCGGAGGCCGGGTCTGTTCTTGTGCTCTGGGCATGCGTCTTGACAGAATATCTTCCGAACTGAAAGCGCCTGTCTCCTCACCTGCCCATATGGATCGAGAAAATACACGGTCATTGACACGTCCTTCAGTTTTACAGTCAACCCCCAGGTTCTGCGTCACCACATGGACCTGAATGAACTCAGAGAACCAGCTGTCATGTCTGATGGAGGAGGACCGCGCTCTCCTGACAATGGGAATAATCGAGTTAGTTCCTAAGCGATCCTCCTACACTGGGTTTTACTCCGGGTACTTTCTGGAACCCAAGAAGACAGGAGAGTGGACACCTGTTCTGGATCTCAGTCTCCTCAACCAACTCATGACCAGACAGCGGTTCCGGACTACCAGGAGACTCCTGGAGTGTGTCAGAGTGTGAGAGTGGATGACCTCCATAGATCTTGCAGAGGCCTACTTCCACAACACGGTCTCTAGTGTCGAGTGCCTCGTTTTTTTGCCAAGTGCGTGGAGGAGTGGCTCAAACCACTAAGGAGACAGGGTCTGCGGATTCTGACGTACTTGGACTC
Organism: Synchiropus splendidus; assembly: GCF_027744825.2. NCBI lineage: Eukaryota > Metazoa > Chordata > Actinopteri > Syngnathiformes > Callionymidae > Synchiropus > Synchiropus splendidus. The sequence goes on along the minus strand of NC_071340.1, from coordinate 3,662,076 downwards.
CTTTTTGATTCTAGCCAGAGTCCAAACAGGAGTCATGAGCGCACACCAGCTTAGCAGAAGGGGACTGTCTCGTAGCTGCAGAACAAATTCAATGTCTCCGAAGTGGTTTCAGAGAGTTATCAACATTTTTATGTTTGTTGGTCTGAAAGGTACAGGTCCCACGGGCTGAAAACGCGTTTTATGCACTGTTTACTCTCTGCTCAGGGCTGTCTCAGAACATTAAAATTTCACCTGGCACTATAGCTAGAGTGGTCATACTAGCAGGTGCTGAACTAATTCAACATTTCTGAAGTGGTTGCAGAGTGATAACATTTTTATGTTTGTCGATTCTGAAAACCATCCTCACTCAGGTGAAAACCCGTTTTCTGCACTGTTCATTCACTGCTCAGAATAGTGCCAGAACATGAAAATATCAGCTGCGACTGTTGGAAAAAGGCTCTTTCGAGTATATTCGGCACTAAATCCACGTTTCTGGACTATTTTCATGGTGTAATCAACAATATTTTTTTTTCCTCGTCAGAAACCAAGCCTCTCTCGGGCTGAAAACGCGTTTTCTGCACAGTTCAGTCACTGCTCAGCGATGCCTCAGAACATGAAAATTTCACCTGACTGTATAGCAGAAGCGTTATTTCTTGTAGCAGCAGAACTAATTAAACCTCTCTGTGTGGTTTCAGAAAGTAATCAACATTTTAATCCTTGTTGGTCTGAAAACCACCTTTTCGTGGGCTGAATACGTGTTTTCTGCTCTGCTTAGGCGGGACTCAGAAGATGAAAATATCACCTGCAACTACAGGCAAAACGTTTTTTCTCCTGCAACTATAGGGAAAACACTCTCTCTAGCATATTCAACACTAAACCTACATTTCTGAACTGTTTTTAGAGGGTTATCAACTATTGTATTTTTGACAGTCCGAAACCCAGCTTCTCTCAGGCTAAAAATGCATATTCTGTACTGGTCACTCACTGATCAGAAAAGCCTCAGAACATGAAAACATCACCTGCAACTATAGCAGAAGGCGTCTTTGTCGTAGCTGAGGACAAATTCAACCTGTCTGAAGTAGTTTCACAGAGTTATCAACATTTTTATGTTTGTCGGACAAAAAAACACAATCCCTCGGGCTGAAAACGCATTTTCTGCACTGTTCACTCACTGCTCAGCAATGCCTCAGAACATGAAAGTTTCACCTGCAACTATAGGAAAAAAAAACTTTCTCGTATATTCAACACTAAACCTCTACGAATAGGGCGCTGCGACTGGGCTACAAGCAGCCAAACCGTTTTCATTCCATCCACATTTCCTGCTTCCAAGCCATGGGATGAGTTTGACGAGAGCCAGGCGCTTCTATGAGGTGCGTCTGGAGACTTCCCAGAGTTGGATGAGTTCCGTGTGGTGGAATCAAGCACGTTCCCGCTTGATCTTCTCCTGCGCCTCATGTCATCCGCCTCCGTCGTATCAAAGTTGAGCTCTCTCTCCACCGGCAGCTCAAGAATCATACCACTTCACTAACGGCCAGCTGGCGTTGGATGGCGAGACTACACCAAGGGCAGGACCGCATGTTGTCTGCCCACAACTGGAAGAAATCCGGACTATTCCTGGCACGGTCCTTACACTCCACTCCCACTAGGACCGCACTTGGTCAGGTACGGAGCTTACTGCCTGGTGGAGGGTTTGGATTGGCGGCTCACCGTTCCCGCTCACTCAGCCGTCATGCGCCATGCCTGATGTGTTCGCCCCGGGAGCTCGACCTCCCCCCTGAGGGGTGACCATCCCACCCACCGCTGACAGAGTCTCCATTGCGCAGTGGAATGGTGTTTACGCCGTCGGCAACCAGCTCACAGCGCTTGAGAACATCATTGCGCTCTTTTTGTGCTCCATGGACCGGCTCATCCATCACAGATCCTTTCTCACTCTACAGAGATTTTGAGTTTCAACAGTCCGTCGGCGTGGTTCTCCGCTCGTGGCGCCTCCTCCTCACACAGCCGCTGCCCCGGGGGGGGGGAACACCGTCGCTTGTCGAAGGGGCGGGGTTATCCCAGCTGTCCAAATCATAGCCGTGCTGATCATTGCTGCTCATCTTGGAGAGACCAGTCGACTGCTCTCACCTCTGCTCCATCTAAAAGCGTAGGAAGAAAACTTCTATCTAAAACTATGCATCTGTAACAGGTCTGAATACTGTGACCTTGTCCACAGTTAAAAAGTGGTGTCTTAATGTGGTCAGTAGAATGCCGTCTGAAACAAAATGCGGACAGTCACACACGGCTTCCACATTTGTCGATGGTGAGAAAAGTAATCCAAGGGATTATGTTTTTTTATTGTGGTAACCCACACCACAATTAAATGTCTTTCTGAAACATCACTCACAAACATCTCACTTTGTCATACAACAACTGTCAGACATCATGAACCACATGCATAATTGCTTTTCATCTGAATGTATAATTCTGCCATTAAACCTTTTGGCTAGTGTTGAGAAATAATAAAACCTTACTTTTTACCAAACACCGTTATTCACCACAAGCAAACTGAACTCCACACAACTCAATCACCCGTGCCATGTCAACGTCGGTTGTCAGTATTAGCTTACAAGCGCCACATCTACACAGAGAGAACTCAACGTACGAAGGAAAAACAGTATACTTAAAAACTGAATCACCATCCTCACACTCAGACTCAGAATCAGTCAATCCCAAGTGGAACAAACATTATAAAAAAATGGATTTGACTAACCTGAAACAGAATGTGGACAGAGTCATACGAGGCTTCCACATTTGTCGATGGTGAGAAAAGCAATGAAAAAAAGTGTCACCTCCTATTTACCCACACATCTTCAATGCCCAACCTCTGTCCTACCCTTCCCTCTACTGACCGAATTATATACCTGCCGGTTAATCAACTCTTCAAAAACCACCCATGAAACACATCATTTACCGGCTGCTGCATATTGGCCCTTTTAAGCGTCTCTAGTCTGATGACTTGGGAGGCAGCATGGAGATAAACTGCGTTTTTGGGCCCCCGGTGATGAGGCCCCTGACGCAGCCGACCAAGCTTGCATCACAGTGACGTTTGCATATTGGCAATGGAAAACATGAAGCAGTAGTTTGTGGGAGCAGTTTTCATCTGCACTTTTTTCCCTCCGGCGTTTCTACATGTTGATGGATGGAGCTTCATTTGTGTTGGGCGTGGGGTCTGCTGACAGGAAATCCACAGTCCTATAGGCAGGAAATGCTGCTGTAGACCGAGTGAGAAGTAAACAAGACGTGCTAATGACCCTGCTGCTGCAGATCACATCTGCTTAACAAGCTGTCGTTCTGAATCATGTCAATGACGTTTGCACTTCACATTTCCATCTGTTTTTATCAAACAATTCAAATAAAAGTAGAACATGACATGTATTTCGCTCTGATTTTACATTTAAATGATAAAGTTTTTGTACAATGTAAACACTTGATTCTTATGATTGTAAATTACTCTTTTAAACATTTTGCAAAATAATCATTTTACTGCCTTACATCCCGTAAAATCATATTTATCTTGTTTGAAACTCAGTGTCACAGATGTGATGAGTATTTATATAGATGATACATTCGATTTTCTCGTTTGAACGGTTGAACCAGGACCTCAGTGCAATGTAATTATTCGCTTTCATGGAACAAAACACGGTCCTTGCACTCTCCTGAAGCCACTTTGGTCGACAAAACTACTGTACAATGCAATCACAAAAAACTATATTCTGATATGACAACCATATAATCAACTAACCTGAAACAAAAAGTGGACAGATTCACGTGAGGCTTCCACATTTTTCGATGGTGAGAAAAGTAATGAAAAAATGTCACTTCCTATTTACCCACGCATCTTCAATGCCCAACCTCTGTCCTATCCTGCCCTCTACTGACCTAATCATATACCTGCCGGTTAATCAACTCCATGCTGAACAATTAAATGACATCTAACACACACTCTGTGACCACTCATAAGTGGGCGTCACACTGGAAAGGCTGTTTTTCCTATAGTTGTATGTGATATTTTCATGTTCAGAAGCTTTTCCATTCAGTCAGTGAACAGTGCAGAAAACGCCTTTTCAGCCCGTCAAAAGCTGGTATTCAGACCAGAAAAAAAAAGTTAACCACCTGAAATACCGTTCAGAAATGTAGGTTTAATGTTGAATATATGAGAAAGAGTGTTTATCCTATCGTTGCAGGTGAAATTTTCATGTTGTGAGTAATGCCTGAGCAGTGAGTGAAGAGAGCAGAAAACGCGTATTCAGCTCAAGAAAAGGTGGTTTTCAGACCGACAAAAATAAAAATCTTGATAACTCTCTGAAACCACCTTAGACAGGTTGAATTAGTTCTGCACCCTCTAAAAACACCTTTTCTGCTGATATTGGCAGGTAAAATTGTCATGTTCTGTGGCCTTCGCTGAGCAGTGAGTGAACACTGCAGAAAACGCGTTTTCAGCCCGAGGGACTGTGGTTTTGAGACAGATAGACATGAAAATGTTGTTACCTCTCTGAAACCACTTCAAACAAGTTGAATTAGTTCGGCACTTACTAAAAACACTCCTGCTACTATATTGGCAGGTGAAATGTTCATGTTCTGAGGCATCCCTGAGCAGTGAGTGAACAGTGCATAAAACACGTTTTCAGGCTGAGAGACGCTCGGTTTTTGACCAGGAAAAAAGAAGTTGATAACCCCCTGATAAACAGTTCAGAAAGGTACATTTAGTGCTGAATATACGAGAAAGAGTGTTTTTCCTATTGTTGCAGTTGAAATTTTCATGTTCTCAGTCACGCCTAAGCACTGTGTGAACAGCAGTGAACGCATAAAATAAAATATAAAATTGTCGCTTTGAAAACAGTTCAGAAAGTTTTATTTAGTGCTGAATATACTAGAAATAGTCTTTTTGCTATATTTACACTTGATATTTTCATTGTTCTGAGGCTGTTCTGATCAGTCAGTGAACAGTGCAGAAAACGCGTTTTCTACCGAAGGACTGTGGTTTTCAGACCAACAAACATTAAAATGTTGATGACTCATTGAAACCACTTCAGAGAGGTTGAATTAGTTCTGCTGCTACTAGAAAGACTTTAGCAGATTCTGCTATAGTATAGGTGAAATTTTCATGTTCTGAGGCATCGCTGAGAAAAAGTCAAAAAAAAAAAAAAATCTGAAATGTACGTTTAGTGTTGAATATACTAGAAACACTTTCCTATAGTTGCTGGTGAAATTTTCATGTTGTGAGGCATCACTGAGCAGTGAGTGAACAGTGCAGAAAACGCGTTTTCAGCCTGAGTGATTGTGGTTTTCATACCAGAAAAAAAAAAAATAATAATAATAATAATTAATCAAATCGTCGCTAACGCGCTGGAATACAGTTCGGAAAGGTAGATTGAGTGCTGTATATACTAGAGAGTGTTTTCCTATAATTGTAGATGATAATTTAATGTTCAGAGGGTATTCTGTCCATAATAAAACGCGTATTCAGCCCGAGGCACTGTGGTTTTCAGACCAACATAAAAATGTTAACTCTCTGAAGCCACTTCAGAGACGTTGAATTATTTCTGCACCTAGACCTTTTCTGCTATTGTGGCAGGTGAAATTTTCATCTTCTGTGGAATCTCTGAGCAGTGAGTGAGCAGTGTATAAAAAGTGTGTTTGGCCTAAGACAAAGTGGGTTTTGGACAGACGAAAAAAAAATTGTTGATAACCCTGCAAAAACAGTTCAGAAATGTAGGTTTGGTCTTGAATATATTAGAAAGACTATTTTTCCTATAGTTGCAGGTAATATTTTCAGGATCTGAAACTATTCTGATCAGTGAGTGAACAGTGCAGAAAACTAGTTTTCAGCCGAAGAGAAACTCGGTTTCTAAACAGGAAAAAAAGAAGCAGCTGATAACCTCCTGAAATACATTTCCTAAAGGTAGGCCTAATGTTTATTATACTACAAAGAGTGTTCTTCCTTTACTTGCAGGAGAAATTTTCATGTTCTAAGGCATCGATGAGCAGTGAGTGAACAGTGCAGAAATCGCGTTTTCAGCCCGAGTGACAGTGGTTTTCAGAATCGACAAACATAAAAATGTTGTTATCACTCTGAAATCACGTCAGACATGTTGAATTAGTTCTGCAGCTGCTAGAAAGACCGCTTCTGCTGTAAATTCAGGAGAAACTTTTATGTTCTGAGGCATCACTAAGCAGTGAGTGAACAGTGCAGAAAACACGTTTTCAGCCCGAGATAAGCTGAGTTTCTGTCCAGGAAAAAAAAAAAAAAAAGTTGATAACCCCCTGAAATACAGTTCACGAATGTAGGTTTAGTGTTTATTATCCTAGAAAGAGTGTTTCTCCTATAGTTGCACGAGAAATTTTCTTGTTCTCAGGAATCGCTGAGCAGTGAGTAAACTGCATAAAACGCGTTTTCAGCCAAAGGAAAGATAGTTTACAGACCGACACAAATAAAAATGTTGATAACTCTCTTAAATCACTTTAGACAAGTTGAGTTAGTTCTGCACCTTGTAGAAATACCTTTTCTGCTATAGTGGCAGGTGAAAACTTCATCTTCTGGGGCATCGCTGAGCAGTGAGTGAACTGTCCGTAAAACTTGTTTTCGTCCAAAGAGAAAGTGGGTTTTGGACCGACAAAAATAAAATTGTTGATAACCCTCTAAAAACGGTTCAGACAGCTTAGATTTGTTCTGCAACTACTAGAAAGACCCTTTCTGCTTAAGTGGGAGGTGAAAATTTCATGTTCTGAAGCTTCCCTGAGAAGTTATGGCACAATGCAGAAAACACTTTTTCAGCCTGAGATAAGGTGGGTTTTGGAACGGCAAACATTAAAATGTTGATAACCTTTGAAAAACAAGTCAGACAGCTTAGATTTGTGCTTTTACTACTAGAAAGATCCTTTATGCTATAGTGAGAGGTGAAAATTTCATGTTCTGAAGCTTCGCGGAGAAGTTGTGGCCGAATGCAGAAAACGCGTTTTCAGCCTGAGATAAGGTGGGTTTCGAAACGCCAAACATAAAAATGTTGTTAACTTTAAAAAAACACTTCAGACAGCTTAGATTTGATGTGCAACTATTAGTAAGACCCTTTCTGCTATAGTGGGAGAAGAAAATTTCATTTTTTTGAAGTTTCCCTGAGAAGTTGTGGCAGCGTGCAGAAAACGCATTTTTATGGGTTTCGGAACCAAACCATGAAAATGTTAACAACTCTGAAAAAAGTTCAGAAATATAGATTTAGTCCTGAATTCATTAGAATGAGTCTTTCTGCTATGGTTTGACATTTTCAAGTTCTGAGACTTTTCTGGTCACTGAGTGAACAGTGTAGAAAACGTTTGATAAGAGTGAGAGAAATTGGATTTCCGACAGAAAACATTATGTTGACGGATGATATGATGGTGATGGATATACCGCCACCGGTCCCCTACCTATGACCTTTCGTGAGAGATTTCAATCGTTCCTTATTTCCATCAATCTTTGACCATAATCCGACTGTAGCAGAAATGGGAGGAAAGTTGAGATCAGGAGTCAAAGCCATCTCTTCGCCTGCTGGTCTCTCCCACGGACCAAGAACTTGACCGTGTAGAAGAGGAGACCACATGGCGAAGGATGCACCACCTCCAGGAACCTCGCGGGACCCAGCTGGCACATAGTTCTCCAAACCCTCCTGATGGAGGCCAGGACCAGGAGGACAGCTGCTCTCTAAGCCACCAGCTCCAAAGGAGCCTGACCAAGTGGCTCAAAGGGAGCTTCACAGAGAGACTTTAATACCAATTGTAGATCCCCATAGGGGCAGATGCGCCTGGAGGTCTGAGTCTTCGAAATCCCTGCATGAACTGGACTAGCAGTGGATGTTTACCCAACGGACAGCAGTCCACACCCATTTAGCATTATATGCTTTGAGTGTTACCGGTGATTTTGCATTTCGAATAGTTAACTCTACCTCGGTGGGCAGAGGACCACCTGCTAGCCTTGAAGTCCAGAACACCTCCCGGGACTCTGGAACACCTATGAGGTCATCTTGATCACAAAGCTTAACCCCCAGCCTTGCAATGTGGCCTGACCTGAGAACCACGGGCAATTACCATGGCCGCCCATACCGGACGTCTGACTTGCACCGCTGCCTCCTTTGCAAGACGGTCGTCAAGGAGATGCACGTTTTACAGCACTAAAACACCTGCAATGTCACCGGCGATGTTGCTTTGGTATGACGGAAGGTGGTATGCCCAGTGTCCTGTCGCTATCTCGGATGGCCAGGGCCTCATACGGGACCGGCCGATGAGACTTCCTATGCCACCGCCACGCCCGGGGTCTATCCAGCCTGAATGAATTAATGAATGGGTTGCGAAGATGTAGCATTAACAACCCCTCATACGTAGAGTGTAATTTTACACTCTGGGTGGCAGGCCTCGCCTTTGCCACCGTAAGCTGATATAGAAGGTGGCGTTAACAACCCCTCATATATGGTGTGCACCCTACACTGTGGATCAGCAGGAACTGCGTTGTCCACTTTTAACCACTATATGACTGAAATAGAAAGTGGCATTAACAATCCTCCACACCTATAGAGAAAACATTTACTGAGCAGCTACAGCCAGGGTTCTAGTCTGAGCTGAGCAAGGAAGAGGGAGTTTATTCGCAAATGAATAGACAGTTATGTAGGAATACGGTGGATCTTGGGACGCTGCACACTCCACTGCACTGAAATGAAGCTGATACCAGTGTCCCAAAGCTAGTGCTGTGAATGAGGGCCTACTGGTCGCAGGGTTCGGCTGCTCCTGAAGACAGATTGACATGAGGGAAGGAGGATGCAGACACATTAGACACATAGTGGTCAGCAAAAGTAGACATTGATGATCAAGAAGCTGCCTGGCAGTTTTCTTTAAGAGATACTCTCTTGAAAGCAGCAACAGCTGTTTCCAGGGATTCCTGTTTTCTCATAGGCTTTCATGATGGAAATTCTAAGCCAATTTTACAACCTGTGAGGGGACAGTGCCTGCCGCTTCTTTCCACCAGGGAGAGCCATCCACAGAGTGTCCGACTTTCTGAAGGGTGGGACTCGATCCAATTAAGCTTTTAGCTTTCTAACCGGACACATTTTGTGTAAACTGTCATGCTCCTCGTCTGAATGTGGAGGAGGTCAGAAAGCCTTTACTGATAAGGTGCTGACCTGTGTAGAAGAAGAGAGACATTTAGGTGCGAAGTCAGTCATAGAACCAGCGTTCTATGAGTTCACCCAGGTCCACGTGGTGTCGCAGAATCTCGGGGTTGACGGATCTAGGATAGTAGGGTCATCGTTCTCAGCGCCCACTCCTCAGGGCACTTCAACTCCGGTGGTTCTTCAAAAACAGACTTGCTTTTGTCAGTTGAGCTGTGAGTGGAAGCAGGGCCCCCAAACTTGCAGTGTACTTTGATCTGACAAAAACAAATTTTTGAAGCCAGAGTTCGCACTGACTGGAACCGGAAGAGAACTTGTCCAGTGAGAAACTGTGATTTTGGGCAGAGAGGAAACAGACCCGATACCAAAGTAATCCATCTTATATTTTATTCAACTCAGACTTTGGTTTAGATGCATACTTTTAGATACAAAGTTTTCTTCGTACACTTTTGGAGGGAGCAGAGGTGAGAGCAGCCGACTGGTCTCTCCAAGAGGAGCAGCGATGATCTGTGCGGCTATGATCCAGACAGCTGGGCTCTCCGCGCCCCTTCAACCAGCGATGGTGTCTGTGGAGGAGGCGCCGCGAGCAGAGCACCACACCGACGGACTGTTGAATCTCCAAAATCTCTGGTGGAGTGACAGAGGTTCTGGAATGGATGAGCCTGTCCACGGAGCTCATAAAGACCACAATGATGTCTGCAAGCGCTATGAGCTGGTTGCCGATAGTGTAGACACCATTCCACTGCGTGATGGTGGGATGGTCACTCCTCAGGGGAGAAGTCGAGCTCCAGGGGCGAGGGCATCGCGCATCGCAAATCGGGCATGACTTCTGAGTGAGAGGGAACACAGCGCTGCAAATCCAAACCCTCCACCTGGCAGTAAGCTCCGTACCTGATCACGTGCGGTGCGAGTGCCAGTGGAGTGTCAGAACTGCGACGGGAATAGTCCAGATTTCTTCCAGATGTGGGCAGACAACATGCGGTAGCGCCACGTGTGTAGTCTCGCCAACCACCGCCAGTGGGCCGTCAGTGAAGTGGGATGATTCTTGAGCAGGAGGTGGAGAGAGAGCTCAACTTCGATACGACGGCCGGCGGATGCCATGAGGCACAGGTGAAGATCAAGCGGGAACTTGCCTGACTCCACCACACGGAACTCAGCCAAGTCTGGGAACACAGTGTACAGATCCACCTCATAGCAGTGCCTGGCTCTCGTCAAACTCATCCCATGGCTTGGAAGCAAGCGCCCTATTCGTAGAGGTTTAGTGTTGATCACACTAGAAAGAGTGTTATTCCTATTGCTGTAAGTGAAAATTTCATGTTCTCAGTCACCCCTCTAACTGCGGTCCTCCTCCATCAGACATGACCGCTGGAACTCTGAGTTCACTCAGGTCCACATGGTTTCGCAGAACCTGGGGGTTGACTGTGAAACTGAAGGGCGTGTCAAAGACCGTGTATTTTTTCGATCCATATGGGCTGGTGAGGAGACAGGCGCTTTCAATTCGGAAGATACTCTGTCAAGACAGGCGCCCTGAGCACAGGAGCGGACCCGGCCTCCCGGGAGGGCCAAGAATGAAAGGCTCGTCGGTGCTCAGCGCCCACTCCTCTGGGCACTTCAAGTCCCGCTGGTTCTTCAAAAACAGACTCGCTTTTGTCAGTTGAGCCGTCAGAGGAATTCGGTTCCCCAATCTTGCAGTGTACCTTGATCTGACGCTGCAGTTCTCCTAAGATGAAGACCCGAGGGACCGGCCCAATCATCCTCAGAAAGAGATGACTCTGTAGATGATGATGTCGTGCTTGCCTCTGAGAGGTTTGGAGGGCTGCAAAGAACAGAATCGCAGACAGACATCGCAGACAGACATCGCAGACAGACATCGCATCAGACATCGCGTGAAGGAGCTGAGAACAGAGCAGGTCTGGCACGCAGCGCCTACTGTGAGATCCTCTGAAGAGGTGGCTTTTGTGGTCCTGTGGCGACCCCTGCTGGAAACTGGCGAGTCTGAGGAATAAGAAAAGTTAATGGCAGAATTGAAACTCTCCTGATTTTTGGCTGCAACCGGGATCTGTAGAGAGACGGGAAAGTGATATTTGATGCCTATGCTTCCTATTGTGGCTAATCTGAGGAAAACCACCAAGCTCCAGAAACTTCCCCAGGTACAGTTCTGACGTCAGGGATAACGTGGCAGATAGACCATTACTTTACTGCTCTGTCTCATGAGACGATGTCAAACAAAAACACATTTTTTAAGCCGGAGTTCGGACTGACTGGAACCGGAAGAGATCTTGGCGGGTGATGATCCTTAATTTTAGGCAGAGAAGAAGCGGACCCGATACCAAAGTAATGAATCTTATTTTTTTACAAGTTAGACTTTGGTTTAGATGTATGCTTTTAGATACAATGCATACAGCAGAGGTGAGAGCAGCCGACTGGTCTCTCCAAGAGAAGCGGCGATGATCAGCGCGCCTATTATACGGTGTTCCCCCCGGGCGGCTGTGTGTGGAGGAGGCGCCGCGAGCAGAGCACCATGCCGACGGACTGTTGAATCTCTGGTGGACTGAGAGAGGTTCTGCGATGGATGAGCCTGTCCACGGAGCTCATAAGGAGTACGATGATGTTCTTAAGCGCTATGAGCCGGTTGCCGACGGCTGAGACACCATTCTACTGCGCGATGGTGGCTCTGTCACGCTGGGTGTGATGGTCACTCCTCATGTGGGATGTCAAGCTCCAGGGACGAGGGAATCGCACATTACGGCTGAGTGAGAGCGAGCGTCGTGCCGCAAAATCCAAACCCTCCACCTGGCAGAAAGCTCCGTACCTGACCACGTGCGTTCCGAGTGCCAGTGGAGTGTCAGAACAGCGCCGGGAATAGTCCGGAATGAATTGGACGAGCAGTTGATGTTTACCCAACAGACGGCAGTCCACACTCATTTGGGATTATATACTTTGAGTGTTGCGGGTACTTTAGCATTTCGAATAGTGAACTGCACTTCGGGGGGCAAAAGACTGCCTGCCAGCCTTGAAGTAGCCATGCTTTGAGGGGACGCCCCAGGATCAGAGGTCCGCTCATAATTTCTGCCCCGTGTTAAAGGACTGTTTGGGAGGGAGGCAGGCTCCAGGGACAGCTGGACACAAACATATTCCAGGAATATTACACCAGCCTTTCTACTTCACTGGAAGTGCCAGGGCACTCCACAAAATCTGATTGTGAAATTAAAGAGGCGTGAGTGAGTGACTCTGTAATTGTGAAATTACAGCCGGCGCATCTGGCACATCAAGAGAAGAAGCTTGCGACTTGAAGAGGTGCGGAGCGGCTCATCTGAACCATGGTAACTTCATGCAGGACTGAGGTCTCATCGCAGTCAGGGGAGAACGATTGCCGCGCTTCCTGGCAAACCGATCCACTCAAATATTTGTGAAAGTGCTGCACCCCAAAAATGACTGCTAAGCCCTCTTTATCCAACTGTGAATAGTTTTTTTCTGCTGCTGTGGGTGTGCGCGAGGCATAACCCACAGGCTTTTCTGCTCCCCCTTCCAGCCTGTGTGCCAAGACTGCCCCCACCCCATAAGGTGAGGTATCATATGACAGCAGTAAGTTTTTGTTCATCATAATGAACCAACACTTGACTGCTTTGTAGTAACTTCTTTGCCTGCTTAAAAGCCTCTTCTTGCTCAACCTCCCACCTCCATTTGTCATCTTTCCTCAGTAACTTGTGTAATGGAGCCGGCACAGTAGACAAGTTCGGCAAGTTATAAAAGTTTAGCAGACCTAGAAAAGCTTTAACCCTCGTATTATGCTTAGGGTCAATTTGACCGATATCCGTTTTTGTGTTCATAAAAGTAGTGGTTATCCTGACTTTTTCTTCATAAAATTTTGTGACTTTTCCTCATCAAGGGTAATGAACAGGTGTGTAAAATCTGGACACTTTGATGTCAAGTGGCATGTCTGTACAGAGCTTGTATACAAAGATGATGTTGCGGGTCATTTTGACCCGGATTCTTTAATGTGGGTAAGTGGCTGTTCAGATCCAAAATACACATGTCTCTTTGATATACCTATTTAGACTGCCCAGCTATGTGTATTTTGATTGATTTGATTGTCTGAATAGCCATTCAGACCCAGCTGTGTGTAGAGGGATAACTTTCTCTCCCTTGTTCTTGTCAGTGTTCTCATGTAGTCTCTTTGACAAACCAAAAATGAGCTACAGAAGGTTTACAGTACATGCCCAACAAGCCCGCCAAGTATGGCATCAAAATATGGGTGGCCTGTGATGCAAAATCTAGCTATGCCTGTAATATGAAAGTATACGCTGGAAAGCTACCTGGAAGAGCACCCGAGAACAATCAGGGGATGCGTGTAGTGATGGACGTGAGTGAAGGGCTTACATTCTATCTCCTTGGAGATGAACTTCAGAAGAGAAAGCTGGACAGCGGGAACAGTCAGAAGAAAGAAGCCAGATCTTCCCAAGGAAATTCTGAAGGTGCAGGGCAGACCTCTGCATTGCTCAATATTTGCTTTCAGTGACAAGGCAACAGTTGTTTCATACTGCCCAAAGAGAAACAAGAATGTTCTTGTAATGAGCACAATGCACAGAGATGCATCTCTAAGCACAAGAGAAGACATGCAGCCACACATGATCCTGGACTGAAACTGCACCAAAAAAGGAGTTGACAAAGTCACAGCAACATACAGCTGCCAGCGCAAGACTGCCCATTGGCCCTTGGTGATTTTCTGCAACATCGTTGTTGTGTCTGCTTACAATGCCTATGTCCCGTCACTCCCAAGCTGCAGAGTCAAGCCAGGCCACCTCGATGCCCAGCAACTGCTGCTGTCATTGACAAAGGTCAAGCTCACATCACCCTACCAATCTGCCAAGGATGCATTGGATACAGGTGTGAAGAAACGGAAAAGATGCGAGATCTGACAGTAAAACAAGTACCTGTTTTGTGAAATGCAAGAATTGCATCTACAAAACACACAGTTACAGTCTGTCCATCATGTGGAGAGCATTGAACATATTGAACATTGAAAAATGGGTCAAGTTAAATGAAAATAAAAGTGTTTGTGAGGAGGGAAAAACTGAAATTGCTCTTAAATATAGGGTTGAAATTGAAAATGTGTTCTATGTCTGTTTTACAAATTTTTATATAATCTAAAATGAAGATGTTTTGAAGATTGAAGATTGGTTCAATCTGTTTTTTTGACTGTTTTGAGTGGATTTACACAGTGTGTGTCAAAATGACCCCCAACATAATCAATGTAATTTTTTTTCATCATAATACGAGGGTTAAGTTCACTTACAGACCGTGGCACCAGAGCCTCCTGGACTGCTTTGACCTTCGCTGGCATTGGATGCAGGCCTGTCCTGTCCACCTGATGACCCAAGAATGTTACTTTGTTTTCCATGGACTGACGCTTTCTCCGTTACAACTTCAGGCCTTTATCCTCCAACCTCTGCAGCACTTCGTTGAGTGTTTGCAGATAAGAGCTGTCATCTCTTCCTCTCAATATAATTTCATGTAAATACACTGCCACATTTAACATACCTTGAAGTACATTCTCCATGGTGCGTTGGAAAATAGCAGGACTGGAGTTTACTCCAAAAGGCAGACGTGTATATGTTAAAAGACCTTTGTGAGTGTTGACACTCACAAAATTCCTTGATTCCTTTTCAAGGACTATTTGCTGATATGCTTGGCTCATATCGAGTTTTGTGAACTTCTGTCCCCCTGCAGGCTTGCCATCATATCCTCCATTCTTGGAATCGGATACTGTTCGGTCGTGGAGACTTTGTTCACTGTTAATTTATAATCTCCACAAATCCTCACACTACCATCAGGTTTGAACACAGGCACAATAGGTGCTGCCCATTCAGAGAACATCACAGGTTCCAATATTCTTTCCTCTGCTAGTCTCTGAAATTCCATTTCCACTTTTCTTTTAATGGCAAATGGAACCGACCTGGGTTTGTAAAATAAGGGCGTGGCATCCTGAGCCACATGAATCTTGGCTGTGGCCCTTAATGACCCTAACTCTTCTTTGAATACCTTCTCATGTCGGGAGAGAACCTCTTGCAGGGAACTGTCCACCTCATCTGTTTTGTGGACAAACTGCCCCTCTATCTGGAATGCTTTCATCCTGCCTCTGCCCAGAAGACTTGCTCCTGAACCTTTCACCAACCTTTCAACAATGACAGGCAGCCATTTGATCTGATCATTGTGTTCAACCTTGACCTTAATTGCCCCCACCACTGGAACCTGATGACCTCCATATGTTTTTAACTTTATCTTGCAGTCCACAAGTTTAGTGTTAGTTCTGTTTTGTCAACCATCTGTTGAGCCATAATAGTGTAACTGCAGCCGGTGTCTACCTCAAAAACCACCTTCTTTCCATTTACCCTCAACGGCTCTACTCTAGGAATGTCCAGTTCCTCACTGCTGCATCTTCTTTTATCTGTCACTGTAAACATCTCTTCATTTTCACTGTCATCCTTCTCCTGCATGAAATTTGTTCGACGGCGTTGTACCTTTCCCCCTTTTTCTTGTTTGTTTTGTCTCCCTCACCTCTGTCATACTTTTACGTACTGTCTTTAAGTGATCCACTTTTCCACAGTTATGACATTTGACCTCAGCAAACCGGCAATCACTG
The DNA here is from genome assembly GCF_027744825.2 of Synchiropus splendidus. Classification (NCBI taxonomy): domain Eukaryota; kingdom Metazoa; phylum Chordata; class Actinopteri; order Syngnathiformes; family Callionymidae; genus Synchiropus; species Synchiropus splendidus. The sequence goes on along the minus strand of NC_071340.1, from coordinate 3,646,281 downwards.
GCCAAGTGAGTCTCTCCACCACATCAATAGCACCTTCTCGACTCCATGGACACTACTGCCCTCGTCTCTTCCACTTTGTTGACCGGTGATGATCCACTTCCTTGGAGTGAGTCCTTCACACCTCGTGGGTTCATCAAGTCTCTATCTGCAGCTTCCATCGCTAAGGCCACTTTGAACGCTCTGTCAAATGTCAGTCCATCCTGCGACAGCAGCTTCCTCTGTATCCTGTCGTCGTTGAACCCACACACCAAGCGGTCTCTCAGCATCACAGTCAGTGTCTCACCATAGTTACAATCATGAGCCAGTTCCTCAACTCCGCCACGTAGTCACAAACGGTCTCTTCAGTCCTTCTATTCTTCTTCCATCGTTGCATAATCTCACTCGGTTTCAGATGGAAATGATTCCTCAAAAGGATGACCAGTTCAGCATACGAACGATCCCCTGGTTTTTCCGGTCTCAACAGGTTCCTCAAATGCTCCGCATATGCCTGGGCCCCGACACTGCTGAGCAACACTGCGCGCTGTATATCCTCATCTTCAATGACGTTTGCAATAAAAAAATGTTCCAAAATTTCACAATAGTCCTCCCATGAATGCAAACTAGCTTCGAAAGGCGTCACTGTACCCACAGTAGCCGCCATGATTATCGCTATGATGAACAAACTACACAAAAACGTTGCCGTCAGTTACCACAGTGACCGGTTTGCAAAAAGTCTCGTTCTTTATCCTCGTCGCTAACAGTGATGGCCGAAACTGAAAGGACTCACAGGAGGTATCAACACAGCAGGTTTTATTCACGATTCCAACTTCCAACAAACCGGATGGTGACACGGCAACATAACAAGAGCGCCCCCAAGTTGTGACCCCAAATGATCCCATGACACATCACAACACGTCCATTGAAGAACTTCTTCTCCGCTTTGCTGTGCAGTCTGAATATGAGGCCTGAGGCATTCTGAGGACTCATGCGCTGACTCCTCCGAGAGGCGCACTGGACCCTGGAGCAGAGGATGGTCCGATGTTGGCAGTCAGCTGCACCTGGGTCACCTCATCCCCCGGACAGAGTTGTCTTGAGAGCACAAAAAGGCCAAACTGTTGGCCATCGCTCTGATCTGTGCAGCTCCCTTCCCCCCATGCAGGTCCGGTAGTAGAGGGGAGCCGTCGTACGATCTCCGGACACTGAGAGGGTTCCGTCCCAGCCAGGTTTTGGCCGAACCCCGGCATCAGCGTGGCTCTCATTACGTCGGTGATGGACGTTGCACTTTCTTCTTACCCCTCAAATGCGCCGCCAGAGCCGATGCACCTGGCACATCAAGCGAGGGAGCTTGAGAAATGAAGATGAGCGGAGTGCCTCATCTGGACCACGGAAACTTCAGCAGAGACTGACGTCTCATCGCAGTCATGGGAGAACGATTGCTGCACGCCGTGACGCACCGGTATTTCATAGCTCGTGATGCCGACATCCTCCTATTTAAGGGAGCAACGCCGTTTAGCTTCAGCCAAGCACAGAGGCATGTCGGACTTGATCGGGTAAACTGGATGGTCGCCATCTGCCTGTAAATTGTTACCGGTCACATGCGCCGCCGGAATATAGGCACGATTCACACTCTCATCCCACCCCGTTGAAGTAAGATGGAGAGAGAAGTGTTGTGATGGCTTTACAAATCACTCCCAATGTTTCAAAAGAAACTAGCCTCATAACTGTGCTGGATTTGAGATCGTAGAACAACCTATATGCTTATTAACGTTGTCTTTGTTTGGATGAACCGAAGGAGACAAGTGATCCAAACACTAAAGCACAGCATGGCACAAAAAGTGCAAGAAGCAACGCAGTCCTTGGCCACTCCGGGGCCAGGAGGCGATGAGTTAATCTCGTCCATCCTGCAGTGACTGGAATCCGAGTGTAGCCAGGATGAAGGGGGAGCTCAGGTGAGCAATCCGGAACCCATCCGGAACTCTGAATCACCCAAGAGGTCATCTTGACCACAAAGCTTAACCCCCAGCCTTGCAACATGGCCTGACCTGAGAACCATGGGCCGTCCAGACCGGAAGTCTGACTGGCACAGCTGGCTCTTTTGCCAGACTGCTGTCAATGAGATGCACGTTTTGCTGCACTGAACCGCCTGCAATGTCACCGGCGATGTTGCTTCGGTATGACGGACGGAGGTGAGGCCAGAGTCCTGTCGATATCTCGGATGGGCCATCTTATGATAGTCCCTACGCCACCAGCCTGTCTGTCCAGCCTGATTGAATGAATGGGTTGTGAAGATGTAGCATTAACAACCCCTCATACATAGAGTGTAATTTTACACTCAAGGTGGCAGGAGCTGCCGCCTCGCCTTTACCACCGTAAGCTGAAATAGAGGGTGGCGTTAACAACCCCTCATATATAGAGTGAAACTTACACTCTGAATCAGCAGGAACTGCGTTGCCCTCTTTTAGCCACGATACGGCTGAAATAGAATGTGGCATTAACAATCCTTCATACCTGGAGAGAAATCATTTACTGAGCAGCTGCAGTGAGGGTTTTAGTCTCAGCTGAGCAAGAAAGAGGGAGTTTATTCACAAATGAATAGACAGTTATGCAGGAATCCGGTGGATCTTGGGACGCTGCACACCCCACAGCAATGTAATGAAGCAGATACTGGTGTCCCAGAGCCAGTGCTGTCAATGAGGGACTATTCGTCGAAGGGTTCGGCTGCTCCTGAAGACAGAACGACATGAGGGAAGGAGGATGGAGACACATTAGACAAATAGTGGTGAGCAAAAGTCGAGATTGATGACCAAGAAGCTGCCTGGCAGATTTCTGCCAGAGATACTCCCTTGAAAGCAGCCACAGATGTTGCCAGGTCATTTTTCATGATGGCAATTCTAAGCCAATGCGACAACCTGTGAGGGGACAGCGCCTGCCCCATCTTACCATCTGCGACAGCCACCCACAGACTGTCCGTCTTTTATGTAGGGTGGGACTCGACCCAATTAAGATTTTAGCTCTCTCACCGGACACATTTTGTGTAAATGCTCATGCTCCTCGTCTGAATGGGGAGGAGGGCATAAAACCTTTCTTGAAAAGGAGCTGACCTGTGAAGAAGAAGAGAGTCATTTAGGTGCGATGGCAGGGTTGGGTCTAAGTGACACCGCCGAGTCATTGTCACCAAAAGAGATGCAATCAGGGCAGATGGAAAAAGAACTCAGCTCTCCCACTCTCTTTGGTGAAGCTAAGGCTATAAGATGAGCTGCCTTGTAAGCTGCTAGCTCCAGGGAGGCCTCATCGAGTGGCTCGAAAGGAGAGTGAATTGAGTACCAGCGGCAGGACCCAGTAGAGACATAAATGTCTTGAGGTTGGTCTAAGCCTTTTCACTCCTCTCATGAAACGGCTCACTCGACGATGCTCGCCAAAGGGGTGGCCGTCCAGACCATTGTGTAGCATGGAATGGGCTGCTACATAAACCCGTAATGTAATCTTCGTTAACCAGATGCTGGAGAAAAGAGAGGATTAGAGAAACAGGCGCCGATTCTGGGAAGGCTGACTGGGTTCCACACCATTGGGGAAAAAATGTGCAATTAGCATTGTATGCTCTGAGGGTTGGCAGAGCTTAAACGTTCTGAAGAGTCAATTGGACATCAGGAGGCAAGTGACTAATTCTTAACCCTGGAGAAGCCAAACCGTGAGGGGTCGTCCTATTATTGGCGGAGACCTCAGGGTTTCTGATGCTTGCAGAAGCGCTGACCTCGATGGAGAGAACTCCCAGGGGCCTTTGATCCCCATCTGACACATGTCCGGATACCAGCTGGAGCTGGGGCTGTTTAGATTAAGGCAATGAGGAGGAAAGGCATACAGGAATCCTTCTGGCCACCTTGGATGAGCCAGGGCGTCCACTCCCAGTGGAGGGTCATCGGATCTACGGAAAGAGAACCAGCGAGGACATTTGTAGTTCTCTCTGCTCGCAAAGAGATCAGCCACTGGGTGGCCGAAAAACTCCAAGATCATATTTGCCGTCTCCTGAGATAAACTCCATTCAACTGGCAGTGGTCTCCGAGATAATCCATCTGCTGCCACATTGTCTCCACCTGGAACATGCAGAGTCCTCAATGAGGCTAATTCTACATCAGCCCAGAGAAAAAATCTTGCTAGGTTGTGTAACACAGACGACCTCACGCCACCCTGGTGGTTGATATAGGCCACTGTGGTGGAGCTGTCTGATCTCACCATAACGTGGTTCCCACTTAGATGGAGAGAAAGAGCCACCAACACTTTAAAAACTGCGAACAGTTCCAGCAGGTTAGTGGAACGACTTTTGGAACTGCTCCAGATCCCAATGACGCATGTTGATCATGGTGGCCTACCCAGCCTGACAGAGATGCATCTGTAAATACTTTTAAAGAAGTGTTTTGACAATGCAAGGATAAAGTGCGATGGAGGTTTAAAGCAGAGTTCCTAAACCTCACAATTGTCAGAGCTCGTGGAGACACTTTCACCAACCGTCTCTGATCCCGGACAGGTTGAAGATTGAGCGGTCGGAACCCTGACTGCAGACTTTGCATGTTCAGGAGACCCTGGCGGACGACGGAGTGGGCTGCTGACATCATGCCCAGGAGCCTCATAATCCATAAGGCTGGAACCACACGTTTTCAGAGTTATCAACGTTTTTATTTTTGTCGGACTGAAAACCACATTTTCTTGGGCTGAATACACTTTTTCTGCTCTATTCAGTCACTGCTTTGGGGGGACACAGAACATAAAAATTTCACCTGCAACTACAGGAAAAACACTCTTTGTTGTATGTTCAACACTTAATCTACCTTTCTGAACTGTATTTCAAGGGGTTATCAACTTTTTTTCTTTTTCCTGCTCTGAATCTGAGCTTCTCTCGGGCTGAAAACGCGTTTTCTGCACTGTTCACTTACTGCTCGGGGATGCCTCAGAACATGAAAATTCCACCTGAAACTATAGGAAAAAGGGGCGGGGTGAGCCCAGCTGTCCGGATCATAGACGTGCTGATCATCGCTGCTCCTCCTGGAGAGACCAGTCGGCTGCTCTCACCTCTGCTCCCTCCAAAAGCGTAAGAAGAAAACTTTGTATCTAAAAGTATGCATCTAAACCAAAGTCTAAATTGAATAAAAAATAAGAGCCATTACTTTGGAATCGGGTCTGTTTCTTCTCTGCCCAAAATTAGGGTTTATTACCTGCCAAGTTATCTTCCGGTTACAGTTAGTGCGAATTTGAGTGGCAGCTCTCCGGCTTCAAAAATGTGTTTTTGTACATACAGCTCTCTAGTGCCTCGCACCTTGGCCAAGTGCGTGGAGGTGGGGCTCGAACCACTAAGGAGACATGGTCTGCGGATTCTGACGTACTTGGACTACTGGTTGATTCTCACCAGGTCCAAACAAGAGTCATGAGCGCACACCGGCTTGGTGTTGGAGCACATTGTGTTATTGAGGTTCAGAGTAAACCTCCTGATAAGCGCGCTTATTCTCAGTCAGAGCACGACCTTTCTGGGGGTCATGCTGGACTCAGTCTCGGGTCAGGCCCGCCTTCCACCGGCCAGCGTTCTCCCCATCACACAGCACACATTGTTTGTTTTGAAGGCCGCCAAAAGGAGTTACAAATGTCCATGCGCGCGGTGATTGTGGCGTTGCGGAGAGGCAAAACTCAAGTGCTGATGGCTGTCGGAACTGATACCCAGCCTGCTGTGTCGCTCGACCGAAACCTGGGGGATACTGGAGGGACGACGAGACCGACAGCTGCTCATCCCGTTGCCACGGACGCTTCAGGCAGGACTTACATCAGAGGTGTCAAATGGATGTCGAGATAACACAGGTTTCATCCAGAGCTTGCTATGTTCTCCTATGTGGGAAGCTCACTATCCAGCTTATTCTATATGGATCAAAAGGATTCTGAAGGTGGGTTATCCTCTCCAATTCAGCCAGTGCCAACCTCAGTTTAATGGCATTCTGAGAATGCGTCAGATCCGGCAAAAAATGTCTGTCTTCAGAACGAGGTCAGTGTTTGATTGAGGCATGATTGAGTCAGTTACTCCTCAAAAGTCTCCTGAAGTGCATGCGTCATGGAGACTGGCTGACGTCCATCGACCTCACGGACGCTTATTGTCACGTGCCAATTTGGCCTGCTCATAAGCGATATCTCCACTTCGCATTGGACGGCCGACTTTTTCAGTTCCGGAGGCTCCCGTTTGGCTACTCTCTGGCTCAGAGAACCTTCTTTAAGATGGTCGACACAGCCCTACAGTCCTTGAGGGCAAGGGGCCTCAGGATCTTGTCTTACCTAGACGACTGGTTAATGCTCGCCAGATCGAGGGAAGAGTCGTTAGCTCACACCAGAATGGTGTTGGACCACGAAAGCCACCTTGGCTTTCCGGTGAACCAAGAAAAGAGTCAACTCCAGCCATCTCAGCTTACAGCTTTTCTTGGTGTACTTCTGAACTCTCATGAAGAGTGCGCTCGCTTGACAGACGAGAAGATACTTTCTATTTCAAATCTGTCAGCCCAGGTTCTGGCGGTTCGTCTATGTGTGGTCCCAGCCTAATGGATTATGACGCTCCTGGGCATGATGTCAGCAGCCCACTCCGTCATACGCCTGGGTCTCCTGAACATGCGAAGTCGGCAGTCATGGTTCAGCCGGCTCAATCTTCATCCTGTTCGGGATCAGAGACGGTTGGTGAAAGTGTATCCAAGAGCTTTGAGAGATGTGACTCTGCTTCAAACCTCCATCGCACTTGGATTGTAAGAACTCTTCTTTCTGGAGCAGTTCCGAAGGTCGTCACATTAACGTACTGGAACTGTTGGCAGTTTTTGGCCCTTTCTCTCCATCTTAGTGGGAACCACGTTATGGTGAGATCAGACAGCTCCACCACAGTGGCCAATTTCAACCGCCAGGGTGGCGTGAGGTCGTCTACGTTACACAACCTAGCCAGAAAGACTTTTTCGCTGAGCTGCTACATTTAGCCTCATTGAGGGCTCTGCATGTGCCAGGTGGAGACAATGTGGCACCAGATGGATTATCTCGGAGACCACTGCCAGATGAATGGAGTTTATCTCAGGAGATGTCAAATATGATCAGGGAGTTTTTCGGCCACCCAGTGGCTGATGTCTTTGCGAGCAGAGAGAACTTCAAATGTCCTCTCTGGTTCTCTCCCCGTAGATCCGACGACCCTCCACAGGGAGTGGACGCCCTGGCTCATCCAAGGTGGCCAGAAGGCCTCCTGTATGCCTTTCCTCCTCATTGCCTTCTTCATTTTCTTATGAGGAGAATTCAACTGTAGAGAGTGAGAATGATTCTCGTAGCTCCAGACAGCCCCAGCTCCAGCTGGTATCCGGAGATGTGTCAGATGCAGATCTTTTTCGATCAGCCCTGATTGCATCTCTTTTGGTGACGATGACTCGGCAGGTATCACTTACAGCCAACCCTGCCTTCGCACCTAAATGTCTCTCTTCTTCTTCGCAGGTCAGCTCCTTTTCAGTAATGGCTTTCTGCACTCCTCCACATTCAGACGAAGAGCATGAGCGTTTACTCAAAATATGTCCGGTCAGAGAGCTAAAAGCTTAACTGGATCGAGTCCCACCCTTCAGAAAGTCCGACACTCTGTGGGTGGCTCTCCCTGGTGGAAAGAAGCGGCAGGCACTGTCCCCTCAAAGGTTGTAAAATTGGCTTAGAATTTCCATCATGAAAGCCGATGAGACAGCGGGAAAACAGGCACCGGAATCCCTGAGAGCACAGTCGACGAGATGCCTGGAAACATCTGTTGCTGCTTTCAAGGACTTCTTAAAGAAAACTGCCAGGCAGCTTCTTGGTCATCAATCTCTACTTTTGCTTACCACTATTTGTCTGTTGTGTCTGCATCCTCCTTCCCTCTTGTCTTTCTGTCTTCAGGAGCAGCCAAACCCTGCGACCAGTAGGCCCACAGCACTCGCTCTGGGACACCGGTATCTGCTTCATTACAGTGCAGTGGAGTGTGCAGCGTCTCAATATCCACCAGATTCCTGCATAACTGTCTATTCATTTGTGAATAAACTCCCTCTTCCTTGCTCAGCTCAGACTAGAACCCTGACTGTTGCTGCTCAGTAAATGATTTCTCTCCAGGAATGGAGGATTGTTAATGCCACATTCTATTTCAGCCATATAGTGGCTAAAAGAGGGCAACACAGTTCCTGCTGATCCAGAGTGTAAGTTACACTCCATATGTGAGGGGTTGTTAATGCCACCTTCTATTTCAGCTTACGGTGGCAAAGTTGAGGCGGCAGTCCTGCCACCTGGGGTGTAAAATTACACTCTATGTATGAAGGGATGTTAATGCTACATCTTCACAACCCATTCATTCATTCATTCAGGCTGGATAGACCCCAGGTGTGGCGGTGGCCTCGGAACTGTCATAGGCCGGTCAAGTTTGAGGCCCTGGCCATCCGAGATATCGACAGGAGTCTGGGCACTCCTCCATCAGTCATACCAAAGCAACATCGCCGGTGACAATGCAGGCGGTTCAGTGCAGCCAAACGTGCATCTCATTGATGGCAGTCTGGCAAAGGAGCCAGCTGTGCCAGTCAGACGTCCGGTATGGACGGCCCATGGTTCTCAGGTCAGGCCACGTTGCAAGGCTGGCGGTTAAGCTTTGTGGTCAAGATGACCTCATGGCTGATTCAGAGTTCCGGATGGGTTTCAGATTGCTCACCTGTGCTCCCCCTTAATCCTGGCTACACTCGGATTACGGTCACTGCAGGATGGAGAAGTATAATAATAATAATAAAAAAACGCAAATGCGATGCTTCAAGCAATGCTTTTATTTCAAACAAGTTTTCCACACAAACAGAAATTTCCTCCGGTCTGCCGACTGCCCCGGGAAAAGCTGCTGTCAAAGATCCCGATGTCCTCCGGTCTCACGCTGAGTCTCCTCCGGTTAAATCCACTCCTGCGGTGATGTGACAAGTCTCTCCCGTGACTGCGACCAGACCTCAGTCCTGCCTGAAGTTTCCGTGGTCCATATCCAAATTATGAGCGGACCTCCAATCCTGGGGCGTCCCCTCAAAGCATGGCTACTTCAAGGCTAGCAGGCAGTCCCCTGCCCCCCCTAAGTGCAGTTCACTATTTGAAATGCTAAAGCACCCGCAACACTCAAAGCATATAATGCCAAATGGATGTGGACTGCCGTCTGTTGGGTAAACATCCACTGCTAGTCCAATTCAATCCGGACTATTCCCGGCGCATTTCTGACACTCCACTGGCACTAGGACCGCACGTGGTCAGGTACGGAGCTTAATTGGTGGAGGGTTTGGAGTTATGGGCCAGCGTTCCCTCTCACTCAGCCGTCATGCACGATGCTCGATGCCCTCGCCCCTGGAGCTTGACCTCCCCCCTGAGGAGTGACCATCCCACCCGGCACTGACAGAGCCACCATCGCGCAGTAGAATGGTGAATGGTGTCCGCAAACAGCTCATAGCGCTTGAGAACATCATCGCGCTCTTTATGAGCTCCGTGGACTCCACCAGAGATTTTGGAGACACAACAGTCGCCGGCTGGGGGGAACACCGTATAATTGCCCGGCTGATCATCGCCGCTCCTCTCGGAGAGACCAGTCGACTGCTCTCACCTCTGCCCCCTCCAAAAGCGTAGGAAGAACTTTTTATCTACAAGTATGCATCTAAACCAAAGTCTAACTTGAAAAATAATAAGATGCATTTCTTTGGTATCGGGTCTGTCTCTTCTCTGCCCAAAATTAGGGTTTATCAGCCGCCATGTTCTCTTCCGGTTCCAGTGAGTCCAAACTCCGGCTTCTAAACTTTGTTTTTGTTTGACATCGTCTCAGGAGACCAAGCAGAATAGTAACGGTCTCTCTGCCTCTTTATCCCTGATGCCAGAACTGTCCCTGGGGAAGTTTCTGGAGCCAAGAAGTTATGTCTTTCCCCAGATTCACCATAATAAGAAGCACAGGCGTCAAATAACTCTTTCCCGTCTCACAACAGATCCCGGTTCCAGCCAAAAGTCAGGGAAGTTTCAATTCAGCTATTGACTCTTCTTATTGCTCAGACATGCCAGTTTCCAGCAGGGGTCGCCACAGGACCGTGAAAGCCACCACTTCAGAGCACCAACGACCCTTTCGTCCTTGACCCGCCCTGGAGGCCTGATCCGCTCCTGTGCTCAGGGCGCCTGTCTCCTCACCTCCACATATGGATTGAGAAAATAAACGGTCATTGACACGCCCTTCAGCTTCACAGTCAACCCCCAGGTTCTGCGTCACCACATGGACCTGAGTGAACTCAGAGAACGAGCGGTCATGTCTGATGGAGGAGGACCGCGATCTCCTGTCAAAGGAAATAATCGAGCTACTGCCAAAGCGATCCTCCTACACTGGGTTTTACTCCGGGTTCTTTCTGGAACCCAAGAAGACAGGAGAGAGGAGACCTGTTCTGGATCTCAGTCTCCTCAACCAATTCATGATCAGACAGCGGTTCCGGACTACCAGCAGATTCCTGGAGTGAATCATAGTGTGAGAGTGTATGACCTCCATAGATCTTGCAGACGTCTACTTCCACAACACGGTCTCTAGTGTCTAGGGCCTCGTTTTTTGGCTAAGTGCATGGAGGAGTGGCTCGAACTACGAAGGAGAGAGAGTCTGCCGATTATGACCTACTTGGACTGCTGGTTGATTCTAGCCAGAGTCCAAACAGGAGTCATGAGCGCACACCAGCTTAGCAGAAGGGGTCTTTCTAGTAGCTGCAGAACAAATTCAATTGCAAATTCAATTTTTATGTTTGTTGGTCTGAAAGCTACAGGTCCCTCGGGCTGAAAACCCATTTTCTGCACTGTTCACTCACTGCTCAGCGAAGCCTCAGAACATGAAAATTTCACCTGCAACTATAGCGAAAAAACTATTTAGAGTATATTCAACAGTAAACCTCTGCAAATAGGGCGCTGCGACTGGCCTACAAGCAGTCGAACCGTTCCATATTTTCTTCTTCCAAGCCATGGGATGAGTTTGACGAGTGCCAGGCGCTGCTATGAGTTGGATCTGTAGACTGTGTTCCCAGACTTGGTTGAGTTCCGTATGGTGGAGTCAGGTTCCTGCTTGATCTTCTCCTGCGCCTCATGTCATCCCCCAAAGTCGTATCGAAGTCAACTTCGATACGACGCTCTCTCTCCACCAGAAGCTCAAAAATCATCCCTCTTCACTAACGGCCAGCTGGCGTTGGATGGCGAGACCACATACAGATCACGACCGCATGTTGTCTGCCCACAACTGGAAGAAATCTGGACTATTCCCGGCGCGGTTCTGACACTCCACTGGCACTAGGACCGCACTTGGTCAGGTACGGAGCTTACTGCCACGTGGAGGGTTTGGATTGGCAGTGCGGCGTTCCAGCTCACTCAGTCGTCATGCACAATGCCTGATGCGTTCGCCCCGGGATCTCGACCTCTCCTCTGAGGAATGACCATCCCAACCACCTCTGACAGAGCCACCATAGCGCAGAGGAATGGTGTTTACGCCGTCGGCAACCAGCTCATAGCGCTTGAGAACATCATCGCGCTCTTTATGAGCTCCGTGGACCGGCTCATCCATCGCAGAACCTCTCTCACTCTCCCAGAAATTTTGGAGTTTCAACAGTCCGTCAGCCTGGTGCTCTGCTCGTGGCGCCTACTCCACACACAGCCGCTGCCCAGGGGGGAACACCGTCGCTGTTCGAAGGGGCAGGGTGACCCTAGCAATCCAAATCATAGCCGTGCTGATCATCGTTACACCTCTTGGAGAGACCAGTCGGCTGCTCTCACCTCTGCTCACTCTAAAAGCTTAGGAAGAAAACGTTGTATCAAAAACTTTGCATCTGTAACAGGTCTGAATACTGTGACCTTGTCTACAGTTAAAAAGTGGTGTCTCAATGTGGTTAGTAGAACGCCGTCTGAAACAAAATGCGGACAGAGTCACACAAGGCTTCCACATGTGTCGATGGTGAGAAAAGTAATCCAAGGGATTCCTTTTTTTTCATTGTGGTAACCCAGACCACAATTAGATGTCTTTCTGACACCATCTGATCACTCACAAACATGTCACTTTGTCATACGACAAGTGTTAGACATCATGAACGACATGCATAATTGCTTTTCATCTGAATGTATAATTCTGCCATTAAACCTTTTGGCTAGTGTTGAGAAATAATAAAACCTTACTTTTTACCAAACACCGTTATTCACCACAAGCAAACTGAACTCCACACAACTCAATCACCCGTGCCATGTCAACGTCGGTTGTCAGTATTAGCTTACAAGCGCCACATCCACACAGAGCGAACTCAACGCACGAAGGAAAAACAGTATACTTAAAAATTGAGTCACCATCCTCACACTCAGACCCCAAATCAGTCAATCCGATGTGGAACAAACATTATAAAACAATGGATTTGACTAACCTGAAACTAAATGTAGACAGATTCACACGAGGCTTCCACATTTGGCGATGGGAAGAAAAGTAATGAAAAAAAGTGTCACTTCCTATTTACCCACACATCTTCAATGCCCAACCTCTGTCCTATCCTGCTCTCTACTGACCTAATTATATCCCTGCCGGTGAATCAACTCCATGCTGAACAATTAAATGACATCTAACACACAATCTGTGACCACACATAAGTGGGCGTCACACTAGAAAGGCTCTTTTTCCTATAGTTGTGCGTGATATTTTCATGTTCAGAGGCTATTCCGATCAGTGAGTGAACAGTGCAGAAAATGCCTTTTCAGCGCGTCAAAAGCTGGGTTTCAGACCACAAAAAAAAAGTTAACCACCAGAAATACCGTTCAGAAATGTAGGTTTAGTGTTGAATATACTAGAAAGAGTGTTTTTCCTATAGTTGCAGATGAAATTTTCATGTTGTGAGGAATCCCTGAGCAGTGAGTGAAGAGAGGAGAAAAAGTGTATTCAGCCCGAGAGAAGCTGAGTTTCTGACCAAGAAAAAAAAAAAAAAAGTTGATAACCCCCTGAAATACAGTTCCGAAAAGTAGGTTTAGTGTTTATTATACAAGAAGGAGTGTTTCTCCTATAGTTGCATGAGAAATTTTCCTGTTCACAGGCATCCCAGAGCAGTGAATAAACAGTGCATAAAATGCATTTTCAGCCAAAGGAAAGGTAGTTTACAGACCGACAAAAATAAAATTATTGACAACCCTCAAAAAACACTTCAGACAGCTTAGATTTGTTCTGTAACTACGAGAAAACCCCTTTCTGCTATAGTGGAATGTGAAAATGTCATATTCTGAAGCGTCCGTGAGAAGTTGTGGCAGAATGCAGAAAACGGGTTTTCAGCCTGAGATAAGGTGGGTCTCGGAACGCCAAACATAAAAATGTTGATAACTTTCGAAAAGCACTTCAGACAGCCTAGATTTGTGCTGCAACTGCTAGAATGACCCTTTCTGCTTTAGTGGGAGGTCAAAAGCTTCCCTGAGAAGTTATGGCACAATGCACAAAACGCGTTTTCAGCCTGAGATAAGGAGGGTTTCGGAACACCAAACATAAAAATGTTGATAGCTTTCGAAAAACACTTCAGACAGCTTAGATTTGATGTGCAACTACTCGAAAGACCCTTTCTGCTATAATGGTAGGTGAAAATTTCATGTTCTGAAGGTTCCCTGCAAAGTTATGGCTCAACGCACAAAACGCTTTTTCAGCCTGAGATAAGGTGCGTTTCGGAACGCCAAACATAAAAATGTTGATAGCTTTGGTAAAACACTTCAGACAGCTTAGATTTGATGTGCAATTTATAGAAAGACCCTTTCTGCTAGAGTGGGAGGTGAAATTTTCATGTTCTGAAGCTTCCCTGCAAAGTTATGGCACAATGCAGAAAACGCGTTTTCAGAGTGAGATAAGGTGGGTTCCGGAACGCCAAACATAAAAATGTTGATAACTTTGGAAAAACAATTCAGACAGCTTAGATTTGATGTGCAACTACGAGAAAGACCCTTTCTGCTATAGTGGGAGGTGAAAATTTCATGTTCTGAAGCTTCCCTGCAAAGTTATGGCACAATGCAGAAAACGCGTTTTCAGCCTGAGATAAGGTGGGTTCCGGAACGCCTAACACAAAAATATTGATAAGTTTGGAAAAACACTTCAGACAGCTTAGATTTGATGTGCAACTACTAGAAACACCCTTTCTGTTATAGTGGGTGGTGATAATTTAATGTACTGAAGCTTCCCTGCAAAAATATGGCACAATGCAGAATTCGCATTTTCAGACTGAGATAAGGTCGATTCCAGAACGCCAAAAATAAAAAAAGTTGATAACTTAGGAAAAACACTTCAGACAGCTTAGATTTGATGTGCAACTACTAGAAAGACCCTTTCTGCGATAGTGGGTGGTGAAAATTTCATGTTCTGAAGCTTCCCTGCAAAGTTATGGCACAATGCAGAAAACGCGTTTTCAGCGTGAGATAAGGTGGGTTCCGGAATGTCAAACATAAAAATGTTAATAACTTTGGAAAAACAATTCAGACAGCTTAGATTTGATGTGCAACTACTAGAAAGACCCTTTCTGCTACAGTGGGTGGTGATAATTTCATGTTCTGAAGCTTCCCTGCAAAGTTATGGCACAATGCGTAAAACACGTTTTCAGCCTGAGATAAGGTCGATTCCGGAACGCCAAACATAAAAATGTTGATAACTTTTGGAAAACACTTCAGACAGCTTAGATTTGATGTGCAATTTCTAGAAAAACCATTTCTGCTATAGTGGGAGGTGAAAATTTCATGTTCTGAAGCTTCCCTGCAAAGTTATGGCACAGTGCAGATAACGCGTTTTCAGCGTGAGATAAGGTGGGTTCCGGAACGCCAAACATAAAAATGTTGATAACTTTGGAAAAGCAATTCAGACAGCTTAGATTTGATGTGCAACTACTAGAAAGACCCTTTCTGCTATAGTGGGTGGTGATAATTTCATGTTCTGAAGCTTCCCTGCAAAGTTATGGCACAATGTGTACAACACGTTTTCAGCCTGAGATAAGGAGGGTTCCGGTACGCCAAACATAAAAATGTTGATAACTTTGGGAAAACACTTCAGACAGCTTAGATTTGATTTGCAATTTCTAGAAAGACCCTTTCTGCTATAGTGGGAGGTGAAACTTTCATGTTCTGAAGCTTCCCTGCAAAGTTATGGCACAATGCAGAAAACGCGTTTTCAGCCTCAGATAAGGTGGGTTCCGGAACACCAAACATAAAAATGTTGATAACTTTGGAAAAACATTTCAGACTGCTTAGAGTTGATCTGCAACTACTAGAAAGACCTTTTCTGCTATAGTGGGAGGTGAAAATTTCATGTTCAGAAGCTTTATGCAAAGTTATGGCACAATGCGTAAAACGCGTTTTCAGCCTGAGATAAGGTCGATACCGGAACGCCAAACATAAAAATGTTGATTACTTTGGAAAAACACTTCAGACAGCTTAGATTTGATGTGCAACTATGAGAAAGACCCTTTATGCTATTGTGGGAGGTGAAAATGTAATGTTCTGATGCATCCCTGCAAAGTTATGGCACAATGCAGAAAAAGCGTTTTCAGCCTGAGATAAGGTTGATTCCGGAACACCAAACATAAAAATGCTGATAACTTTGGAAAGACACTTCAGACAGCTTAGATTTGATGTGCAACTACTAGAATGACCCTTTCTACTAGAGCAGCAGGTGAAAATTTCAAGTTCTGAGGCTTCCCTGCAAAATTATGGCACAATGCAGAAAACAGGTTTTCAGACTGAGATAAGGTGAGTTCCAGAACGCCAAACATAAAAATGTTGATAACTTTGCAAAAACATTTCAGACAGCTTAGATTTGATCTGCAACTACTAGAAAGACCCTTTCTGCCATAGTGGGAGGTGAAAATTTCATGTTCTGAAGCTTCCCTGCAAAGTTATGGCACAATGCAGAAAACAGGTTTTCAGACTGAGATAAGGTGAGTTCCAGAACGCCAAACATAAAAATGTTGATAACTTTGGAAAAACACTTCAGACAGGTTAGATTTGACTTGAAACTACTAGAAAGACCCTTTTTGCTATAGTGGGAATTTAAAATTTCATGTTCTGAAGCTTCCCTCCGAAGTTATGGCACAATGCACAAAACGCTTTTCAGCCTGAGATAAGGTCGATTCCGGAACGCCAAACATAAAAATGCTCATAACTTTGGAAAAACACTTCAGACAGCTTAGATTTGATGTGCAACTACTACAAAGACCCTTTCTGTTGTAGTGGGAGCTGAAAATATCATGTTCTGAAGCTTCCCTGCAAAGTTATGGCACAATGCAGAAAACGCGTTTTCAGCCTGAGATAAGGTGGGTTCCGGAACGCCAAACATAAAAATCTTGATAACTTTGGAAAAACACTTCAGACAGCTTAGATTTGATGTGCAACTACTAGAAACACCCTTTCTGCTATAGTGGGAGGTGAAAATTTCATGTTCTGAAGCTTCCCTGCAAAGTTATGGCACAATGCAGATAACGCGTTTTCAGCCTGAGATAAGGTGGGTTCCGGAACGCCAAACATAAAAATGTCGATAACTTTGTAAAAACACTTCAGACAGCTTAGATATGATGTGCAACTACTAGAAAGACTCTTTCTGCTAACGTGGGAGGTGAAAATTTCATGTTCTGAAGCTTCCCTGCAAAGTTATGGCAGAATGGAGAAAACGCAAGCGTTTTCAGCCTGAAATAAGGTGGGTTCCAGAACGCCAAACATAAAATTGTTGATAACTTTGGAAAAACACTTCAGACAGCTTAGATTTGATGTGCAACTACTAAAAAGACCCTTTCTGCTATAGTGGGAGGTTAAATTTCATGTTCGGAAGCTTTCATTCAAAGTTATGGCCCAATGCAGACTACGCGTTTTCAGACTGAGATAAGGTCGATTCCGGAACGCCAAACATAAAAAATGTTGATAACTTTCGAAAAACACTTCAGACAGCTTAGATTTGATGTGTAACTACTAGAAAGACCCTTTCTGCTACAGTGGGAGGTGAACATTTCATGTTCTGAAGCTTCCCTGTAAAGTTATGGCACGTTGCAGAAAACGTGTTTTCAGCCTGAGATAAGGTTGGTTCTGGAACGCCAAACATAAAAATGTTGATAACTTTCGAAAAACAGTTCAGACAGCTTAGATTTGATGTGCAACTACTAGAAAGGCCCTTTCTGCTATAGTGGGAGGTCAAAATTTCATGTTCTGAAGCTTCCCAGCAAAGTTATGGGACAATGCAGAAAACGATTTTTCTTCCTGAGATAAGGTCGATTCCGGAACGCCAAACATAAAAATGTTGATAACTTTGGAAAAACACTTCAGACAGCATAGATTTGATGTGCAACTACTAGAAAGACCCTTTTTGCGATAGTGGGACGTCAAAATTTCATGTTCGGAAGCATCCATGCAAAGTTATGGCACAATGTAGAAAACGCGTTTTGAGCCTGAGATAAGGTCGATTCCGGAACGCCAAACATAAAAATGTTGATAACTTTGGAAAAACACATCAGACAGCTTAGATTTGATGTGCAACTACTAGAAAGACCATTTCTGCTATTGTGTGAGGTCAAAATTTCATGTTCTGAAGCTTCCCTGCAGAGTTATGGCACAATGCGTCAAGCGCGTTTTGAGCCTGAGATAAGGTCAATTCCGGAACGCCAAACATGAAAATGTTGATAACTTTTGAAAAACACTTCAGACAGCTTAGATTTGATGTACAACTACTAGAAAGACCCTTTCTGCTATAGTGGGAGGTGAACATTTCATGTTCGGAAGCTTCCCTGCAAAGTTATGGCACAATGCGTAAAACGCGTTTTGAGCCTGAGATAAGGTCGATTCCGGAACGCCAAACATAAAAATGTTGATAACTTTGGAAAAACACATCAGACAGCTTAGATTTGATGTGCAACTACTAGAAAGACCATTTCTGCTATTGTGTGAGGTCAAAATTTCATGTTCTGAAGCTTCCCTGCAGAGTTATGGCACAATGCGTAAAACGCGTTTTCAGCCTGAGATAAGGTCGATTCCGGAACGCCAAACATAAAAAAGTTGATAACTTTGGAAAACACTTCAGACAGCTTCGATTTGATGTGGAACTACAAGAAAGACCCTTTGTGCTATAGTGGGAGGTTTAAATTTAATGTTCAGAAGCTTCTCTGCAAAGTTATGGTACAATGCAGAAAACGCATTTTGAGCCAGAGATAAGGTCGATTCCGGAACGCCAAACCTAAAAATGTTGATAACTTTGGAAAAACACTTCAGACAACTTAGATTTGATGTGCAACTGCTGGAAACACCCTTTCTGTTGTCGTGGGAGGTGAAAATTTCATGTTCTGAAGCTTCTCTGCAAAGTTATGGCACAATGCAGAAAACGCGTTTTCAGCCTGAGATGAGGTCGATTCCGGAACGCCAAACATAAAAATGTTGATAACTTTCGAAAAGCACTTCAGACAGCTTAGATTTGTGCTGCAACTGCTAGAATGACCCTTTCTACTATAGTGGGAGGTCAAAAGCTTCCCTGAGAAGTTATGGCACAATGCACAAAACGCGTTTTCAGCCTGAGATAAGGAGGGTTTCGGAACACCAAACATAAAAATGTTGATAGCTTTCGAAAAACACTTCAGACAGCTTAGATTTGATGTGCAACTACTCGAAAGACCCTTTCTGCTATAATGGTAGGTGAAAATTTCATGTTCTGAAGCTTCCCTGAGAAGTTATGGCACAACGCACAAAACGCTTTTTCAGCCTGAGATAAGGTGCGTTTCGGAACGCCAAACATAAAAATGTTGATAGCTTTGGTAAAACACTTCAGACATCTTAGATTTGATGTGCAATTTATAGAAAGACCCTTTCTGCTATAGTGGGAGGTGAAATTTTCATGTTCTGAAGCTTCCCTGCAAAGTTATGGGACAATGCAGAAAACGCGTTTTCAGAGTGAGATAAGGTGGGTTCCGGAACGCCAAACATAAAAATGTTGATAACTTTGGAAAAACAATACAGACAGCTTAGATTTGATGTGCAATTTCTAGAAAGACCATTTCTGCCATAGTGGGAGGTGAAAATTTCATGTTCTGAAGCTTCCCTGCAAAGTTATGGCACAGTGCAGAAAACGCGTTTTCGTCGTGAGATAAGGTGGGTTCCGGAACGCCAAACATAAAAATGTTGATAACGTTGGAAAAGCAATTCAGACAGCTTAGATTTGATGTGCAACTACTAGAAAGGCCCTTTCTGCTATAGTGGGTGGTGATAATTTCATATTCTGAAGCTTCCCTGCAAAGTTATGGCACAATGTGTAAAACACGTTTTCAGCCTGAGATAAGGTCGATTCCAGAACGCCAAACATAAAAGTGTTGATAACTTCGGAAAAACACTTCAGACAGCTTAGATTTGATGTGCAACTACTAGAAAGACCCTTTCTGCTATAGTGGGATGTGAAAATTTCATGTTCTGAAGCTTCCCTGCAAAGTTATGGCACAACGCAGAAAACGCATTTTAAAACTGAGATAAGGTGGGTTCTTGAACGCCAAACATAAAAATGTTGATAACTTTCGAAAAACACTTCAGACAGCTTAGATTTGATGTGCAACTACTACAAAGACCCTTTCTGCTATAGTGGGAGGTGAAAATTTCATGTTCTGAAGCTTCCCTGCAAAGTCATGGCACAACGCAGAAAACGCGTTTTCAGCCTGAGATAAGGTCGATTCCGGAACACCAAACATAAAAAAGTTGACAACTTTGGAAAAACACTTCAGACAGCTTACGTTTGATGTGCAACTACTACAAAGACCCTTTCTGCTCTAGTGGGAGGTGAAAATTTCATGTTCTGAAGCTTCCCTGCAAAGTTATGGCACAATGCAGAAAACACGTTTTGAGCCTGAGATAAGGTGGGTTCCGGAACGCCAAACATAAAAATGTTGATGACTTTGGAAAAACAATTCAGACAGCTTAGATTTGATGTGCAACTACTAGAAAAACCCTTTCTGCTATAGAGGGATGTGAAAATTTGATGTTCTGAAGCTTCCCTGCAAAGTTATGGCACAATGCAGAAAACGCGTTTTCAGCCTGAAGTAATGTCGAGTCCGGAACGCCAAACATAAAAATGTTGATAACTTTGGAAAAACACTTCAGACAGCTTAGATTTGATGTGCAACTACTAGAAAGACCCTTTCTGCTATAGTGGGTGGTGATAATTTCATGTTCTGAAGCTTACCTGCAAAGTTATGGCACAATGCAGAAAACGCGTTTTCAGCCTGAGATAAGGTCGATTCCAGAACGCCCAACATAAAAATGTTGATGCCTTTGGAAAAACACTTCAGACAACTTAGATTTGATGTGCAACTACTAGAAAGACCCTTTCTGCTATTGTGGGAAGTGAAATTTTCATGTTCTGAAGCTTCCCTCCAAAGTTATGGCACAATGCAGAAAACACGTTTTCAGCCTGAGATAAGGAGGGTTCCGGTACGCCAAACATAAAAATGTTGATAACTTTGGGAAAACACTTCAGACATCTTAGATTTGATGTGCAATTTCTAGAAAGACCCTTTCTGCTATAGTGGGTGGTGATAATTTCATGTTCTGAAGCTTCCCTCCGAAGTTATGGCACAATGCAGAATTCGCGTTTTCAGCTGAGATAAGGTCGATTCCAGAACGCCAAACATAAAAATGATGATAACTTTGGAAAAACAATTCAGACAGCTTAGATTTGATGTGCAACTACTAGAAAGACCCTTTTTGGTATAGTGGGATGTGAAATTTTCATGTTCTGAAGCTTCCCTGCAAAGTTATGGCACAATGCAAAAAACGTGTTTTCATCGTGCGATAAGGTGGGTTCCGGAACGCCAAACATAAAAATGTTGATAACACTTAAGAGAGCTTAGATTTGATGTGCAACTACTAGAAAGACCCTTTGTGCGATAGTGAGAGGTGAAAATTTTTTGTTCTGAAGCATCCCTGCAAAGTTATGGCACAATGCAGAAAACGCGTTTTCAGCCTGAGATAAGGTGGGTTCCGGAACGCCAAACATAAAAATGTTGATAACTTTCGAAAAACACTTCAGACAGCTTAGATTTGATGTGCAACTACTAGAAACACCCTTTCTGCTATAGTGGGAGGTGAAAATTTCATGTTCTGAAGCTTCCCTCCAAAGTTATGGCACAATGCAGAAAACACGTTTTCAGCCTGAGATAAGGAGGGTTCCGGTACGCCAAACATAAAAATGTTGATAACTTTGGGAAAACACTTCAGACATCTTAGATTTGATGTGCAATTTCTAGAAAGACCCTTTCTGCTATAGTGGGTGGTGATAATTTCATGTTCTGAAGCTTCCCTCCGAAGTTATGGCACAATGCAGAATTCGCGTTTTCAGCTGAGATAAGGTCGATTCCAGAACGCCAAACATAAAAATGTTAATAACTTTGGAAAAACAATTCAGACAGCTTAGATTTGATATGCAACTACGAGAAAGACCCTTTCTGCTATAGTGGGTGGTGATAATTTCATGTTCTGAAGCTTCCCTGCAAAGTTATGGCACAATGCGTAAAACACGTTTTCAGCCTGAGATAAGGTCGATTCCGGAACGCCAAACATAAAAATGTTGATAACACTTAAGAGAGCTTAGATTTGATGTGCAACTACTAGAAAGACCCTTTGTGCGATAGTGAGAGGTGAAAATTTTTTGTTCTGAAGCATCCCTGCAAAGTTATGGCACAATGCAGAAAACGCGTTTTCAGCCTGAGATAAGGTGGGTTCCGGAACGCCAAACATAAAAATGTTGATAACTTTCGAAAAACACTTCAGACAGCTTAGATTTGATGTGCAACTACTAGAAACACCCTTTCTGCTATAGTGGGAGGTGAAAATTTCATGTTCTGAAGCTTCCCTGCAAAGTTATGGCACAATGCAGAAAACGCGTTTTCAGCCTGAGATAAGGTGGGTTCCGGAACGCCAAACATAAAAATGTTGATAACTTTCGAAAAACACTTCAGACAGCTTAGATTTGATGTGCAACTACTAGAAAGACCCTTTCTGACATAGTGGGTGGTGAAAATTCGATGTTCTGAAGCTTCCCTGCAAAGTTATGGCACAATGCGTAAAACGCATTTTCAGCCTGATATAAGGTGGGTTCAGGAACGCCAAAAATAAAAATGTTGATAACTTTGGAAAAACACTTCAGACAGCTTAGATTTGATGTGCAACTACGAGAAAGACCCTTTCTGCTATAGTGGGAGGTGAAAATGTTATGTTCTGAAGCTTGCCTGCAAAGTTATGGCACAATGCGTGAAAAGCGTTTTCAGCCTGAGATAAGGTCGATTCCGGAAGGCCAAACATAAAAATGTTGATAACTTTGGAAAGACACTTCAGACAGTTGAGATTTGATGTGCAACAACTAGAAGGACCCTTTCTACTATAGCGGGAGGTGAAAATTTCATGTTAGGAGGCTTCCCTGCAAAGTTATGGCACATTGCAGAAAACACGTTTTCAGACTGAGATAAGGTGGGTTCCAGAACGCCAAACATAAAAATGTTCATTACTTTGGAAAAACACTTCAGACAGCTTAGATTTGATGTGCAACTACAAGAAAGACCCTTTCTGCTATAGTGGGAGGTGAAAATTTCATGTTCTGAAGCTTTATGTAAAGTTATGGCACAATGCGTAAAACGCGTTTTCAGCCTGAGATAAGGTCGATTCCGGAACGCCAAACATAAAAATGTTCATTACTTTGGAAAAACACTTCTGACAGCTTAGATTTGATGTGCAACTACTATAAAGACATTTTCTGCTATAGTGGAAGTTTAAAATTTCATGTTCCTTGCAAAGTTATGGCACAATGCAGAAAACGCATTTTCAGCCTGATATAAGGTGGGTTCAGGAACGCCAAACATAAAAATGTTGATAACTTTGGAAAAACACCAGAAAACTTAGATTTGATGTGCAACGACTAGAAAGACCCTTTCTGCTATTGTGGGAGGTGAACATTTCATGTCCTGAAGCTTCCCTGAGAAGTTATAGCACAATGCAGAAAACGCGTTTTCAGCCTGAGATACGGTGGGTTCCGGAACGCCAAGCGTAAAAATGTTGATAACTTTGGAAAAACACTTCCGACTGCTTAGATTTGATGTGCAACTACTAGAAAGACACTTTCTGATATAGTGGGATGTGAAAATTTGATGTTCTGAAGCTTCCCTGCAAAGTTATGGCACAATGCAGAAAACGCATTTTCAGCCTGAGATAAGGTCGATTCCGGAACGTCAAACATAAAAATGTAGATAACTTTGGAAAAACACTTCGGACAGCTTAGATTAGATGTGCAACTACTAGAAAGACCCTTTCTGCTATAGTGGTGGGGTGAAAGTGTCATGTTCTGAAGCTTCCCTGCAAAGTTATGCCAGAATGCTGAAAATGCGTTTTCAGTCTGAGATAAGGTGGGTTCCGGAACGCCAAACATGAAAATGTTGATAACTTTGGAAAAACATTTCAGACAGCTTAGATTTGATCTGCAACTACTAGAAACACTCTTTCTGCTATAGTGGGAGGTGAAAATTCCATGTTCTGAAGCTTCATGCAAAGTTATGGCACAATGCGTAAAACGCGTTTTCAGCCTTAGATAAGGTCGATTCCGGAACGCCAAACATAAAAATGTTGATAACTTTGGAAAAACACTTCAGACAGCTTAGATTTGATGTTCAACTACTAGAAAGACCTTTTCTGCTCTAGTGGGAGGTTAAAATTTCATGTTCTGAAGTTTCCCTGAAAAGTTATGGCACAATGCACAAAAACGCTTTTCAGCCTGAGATAAGGTGAGTTTCGGAACGCCAAACATAAAAGTGTTGATAACTTTGGAAAAACACTTCAGACAGCATAGATTTGATGTGCAACTACTAGAAAGACACTTTCTGTGATGGTGGGTGGTGAAAATTCGATGTTCTGAAGCTTCCCTGAAAAGTTATGGCGCAATGCGTAAAACGCGTTTTCAGCCTGAAATAAGGTCGATTCCGGAACGCCAAACATAAAATTGTTAATAACTTTGGAAAAACACTTCAGACAGCTTAGATTAGATGTGTAACTACTAGAGAGACCCTTTCTGCTATAGTGGGAGGTAAAAATTTCATCTTCTGACGCTTCCCTGCAAAGTCATGGCACAATGCAGAAAACGCATTTTCAGCCTGAGATAAGGTCGATACCGGAACGCCAAAGATAAAAATGTAGGTAACTTTGGAAAAACACTTCAGACAGCTTAGATTAGATGTGCAACTACTAGAAAGACCCTTTCTGCTATAGTGGGGGGTGCAAATGTCATGTTCTGAAGCTTCCCTGCAAAGTTATAGCACAATGCAGAAAAGGCGTTTTCAGTCTGAGATAAGGTGGGTTCCGGAACGCCAAACATAAAAATGTTGATGACTTTGGAAAAACACTTCAGACAGCTTATATTGTTGTACAACTACTAGTAAGACCCTTTCTGCTATTGTGGGAGGTGAAAATGTCATGTTCTGAAGCTTCCCTGCAAAGTTATGACACAATGCGTAAAACGCGTTTTCAGCCTGAGATAAGGTGGTTCCCGGAACGCCAAACATAAATATCTTGATATCTTTGGAAAAACACTTCAGACAGCTTAGATTTGATGTGGAACTACTAGAAAGATCCTTTCTGTTATAGTGGGATGTGAAAATTTCATGTTCTGAAGCTTCCCAGCAAATTTATGGTGCAATGCAGAAAACGCGTTTTCAGGCAGAGATAAGGTCGATTCCGGAACGCCAAACATAAAAATGTTGATAACTTTGGAAAAACACTTCAGACAGCTTAGATTTGATGTGCAACTACTAGAAAGACCCTTTCTGCTATAGTGGGATGTGAAAATTTCATGTTCTGAAAATTCCCTTAGAAGTTATGGCACAAGGCAGAAAACTCGTTTTCAGCCTGAGATAACGTGGGTTCCGCAACACCAAAAATAAAAATGTTGATAACTTTGGAAAAACGTTTCAGACAGCTTAGATTTCATGTGCAACTGCTAGAAAGACGCTTTCTGCTATAGTGGGTGGTGATAATTTCATGTTCTGAAGCTTCCCTGCAAAGTTATGGCACAATGCAGAAAACGCGTTTTTAGCCTGAGATAAGGTCGATTCCGGAACGCCAAACATAAAAATGTTCATAACTTTGGAAAAACACTTCAGACAGCTTAGATTTGATGTGCAACTACTAGAAAGACCATTTCTGCTATAGCGGCAGCTGAAAATTTCATGTTCTGAAGCTTCCCTACAAATTTATGGCACAATGCAGAAAACGCGGTTTTAGCCTGAGATAAGGTGGGTTCCGGAACGCCAAACATAAAAATGTTGATAACTTTGTAAAAACACTTCAGACAGCTTAGATATGATGTGCAACTACTAGAAAGACTCTCTCTGCTAACGTGGGAGGTGAAAATTTCATGTTCTGAAGCTTCCCTGCAAAGTCATGGCACAATGCAGAAAACACGTTTTGAGCCTGAGATAAGGTGGGTTCCGGAACGCCAAACATAAAAATGTTGATGACTTTGGAAAAACAATTCAGACAGCTTAGATTTGATGTGCAACTACTAGAAAAACCCTTTCTGCTATAGAGGGATGTGAAAATTTGATGTTCTGAAGCTTCCCTGCAAAGTTATGGCACAATGCAGAAAACGCGTTTTCAGCCTGAAGTAATGTCGAGTCCGGAACGCCAAACATAAAAATGTTGATAACTTTGGAAAAACACTTCAGACAGCTTAGATTTGATGTGCAACTACTAGAAAGACCCTTTCTGCTATAGTGGGTGGTAAAAATTCCATGTTCTGAAGCTTCCCTGCAAAGTTATGGCACAATGAGTAAAGTGCGTTTTCAGCCTGAGATAAGGTCGATTCCGGAACGCCAAACATAAATATATTGATAACTTTTGAAAAACACGTCAGACAGCTTAGATTAGATGTGCAACTACTACAAAGACAATATTTGCTATAGTGGGATGTGAAAATTTCATGTTCTGAAGCTTCCGTGCAAAGTTATGGCACAATGCAGAAAACACGTTTTGAGCCTGAGATAAGGTGGGTTCCGGAACGCCAAACATAAAAATGTTGATAACTTTGTAAAAACACTTCAGACAGCTTAGATATGATGTGCAACTACTAGAAAGACTCTTTCTGCTAACGTGGGAGGTGAAAATTTCATGTTCTGAAGCTTCCCTGCAGAGTTATGGCACAATGCGTAAAACGCGTTCTGAGCCTGAGATAAGGTCGATTCCCGAACGCCAAACATAAAAATGGTGATCACTTTGGAAAAACAATTCAGACAGCTTAGATTTGATGCGCAACTACTAAAAAGACCCTTTCTGCAACAGTGGGAGGTTAAAATTTCATGTTCGGAAGCTTTCATGCAAAGTTATGGCACAATGCAGACAATGCGTTTTCGGCCTGAGATAAGTTGATTCCGGAACGCCAAACATAAAAATGTTGATAGCTTTGGAAAAACACTTCAGACAGCTTAGATATGATGTGCAACTACTAGAAAGACTCTTTCTGCTAACGTGGGAGGTGAAAATTTCATGTTCTGAAGCTTCCCTGCAAAGTTATGGGACAATGCAGAAAACACGTTTTGAGCCTGAGATAAGGTGGGTTCCGGAACGCCAAACATAAAAATGTTGATGACTTTGGAAAAACAATTCAGACAGCTTAGATATGATGTGCAACTACTAGAAAGACCCTTTCTGCTATAGTGGGTGGTAAAAATTCCATGTTCTGAAGCTTCCCTGCAAAGTTATGGCACAATGAGTAAAGTGCGTTTTCAGCCTGAGAGAAGGTCGATTCCGGAACGCCAAACATAAATATATTGATAACTTTTGAAAAACATTTCAGACAGCTTAGATTAGATGTGCAACTACTACAAAGACAATATTTGCTATAGTGGGAGTTGAAAATTTCATGTTCTGAAGCTTCCTTGCAAAGTTATGGCACAATGCAGAAAACGCGGTTTTAGCCTGAGATTAGGTCTATTCCAGGACGGCAAATATAAAAATGTTGATAACTTTGGAAAAACTCTTCAGACAGCTTAGATTTGATGTGCAACTACTAGAAAGACCATTTCTGCTATAGTCGGAGGTGAACATTCCATGTTCTGAAGCTTCCGTGCAAAGTTATGGCACAATGCAGAAAACACGTTTTGAGCCTGAGATTAGGTGGGATCCGGAACGCCAAACATAAAAATGTTGATAACTTTGTAAAAACACTTCAGACAGCTTAGATATGATGTGCAACTACTAGAAAGACTCCTTCTGCTAACGTGGGAGGTGAAAATTTCATGTTCTGAAGCTTCCCTGCAAAGTTATGGCAGAATGGAGAAAACGCAAGCGTTTTCAGCCTGAAATAAGGTTTGTTCCGGAACGCCAAACATAAAAATGTTGATAACTTTGGAAATACACTTCAGACAGCTTAGATTTGGTGTGCAAGTACTAAAAAGACCCTTTCTGCTATAGTGGGAGGTGAACATTTCATGTTCGGAAGCATCCATGCAAAGTTATGGCACAATGCAGAAAACGCGTTTTCAGCTAGAGATAAGGTCGATTCCGGAACGCCAAACATAAAAATGTTGATAACTTTCGAAAAACACTTCAGACAGCTTAGATTTGATGTGCAACTGCTACAAACACCCTTTTTGTTGTAGTGGGAGGTGAAAATTTCATGTTCTGAAGCTTTCATGCAAAGGTATGGTACAATGCGTAAAACGCGTTTTCAGCCTGAGATAAGGTCGATAAGCTCAGACAGCTTAGATTTGATGTGCAACTACTAAAAAGACCCTTTCTGCTATAGTGGGAAGTGCAAATTTCATGTTCGGAAGCATCCATGCAAAATTATGGCACAATGCAGAAAATGCGTTTTCAGCCTGAGATAAGGTTGATTCTGGAACGCCAAACACAAAAATGCTGATAACTTTCGAAAAACTCTTCAGACAGCTTAGATTTGATGTGCAACTGCTACAAACACCCTTTTTGTTGTAGTGGGAGGTGAAAATTTCATGTTCTGAAGCTTCTCTGCAAAGTTATGGCACAATGCAGAAAACGCGTTTTCAGCCTGAGATGAGGTCGATTCCGGAACACCAAACATAAAAATGTTGATAACTTTTGAAAAACACTTCAGACAGCTTAGATTTGATGTGCAACTACTAGAAAGACCATTTCTGCTATAGTGGGAGGTCAAAATTTCATGTTCTGAAGCTTCCCTGCAGAGTTATGGCACAATGCGTAAAACGCGTTTTCAGCCTGAGATAAGGTCGATTCCCGAACGCCAAACATAAAAATGGTGATCACTTTGGAAAAACAATTCAGACAGCTTAGATTTGATGCGCAACTACTAAAAAGACCCTTTCTGCAACAGTGGGAGGTTAAAATTTCATGTTCGGAAGCTTTCATGCAAAGTTATGGCACAATGCAGACAATGCGTTTTCGGCCTGAGATAAGTTGATTCCGGAACGCCAAACATAAAAATGTTGATAGCTTTGGAAAAACACTTCAGACAGCTTAGATTTGATGTGCAACTACTAGAAAGACCATTTCTGCTATAGTGAGAGGTCAAAATTTCATTTTCTGACGCTTTCCTACAAAGTTATGGGACAATGCAGTAAACGATTTTTCATCCTGAGATAAGGTCGATTCCGGAACGCCAAACATAAAAATGTTGATAACTTTTGAAAAACACTTCAGACAGCTTAGATTTGATGTGCAACTACTAGAAAGACCCTTTCTGCTATAGTGGGAGGAGAACATTTCATGTTGTGAAGCTTCCCTGTAAAGTTATGGCACAATGCGTAAAACGCGTTTTGAGCCTGAGATAAGGTCGATTCCGGAACGCCAAACATAAAAATGTTGATAACTTTTGAAAAACACTTCAGACAGCTTAGATTTGATGTGCAACTGCTACAAACATCCTTTTTGTTGTAGTGGGAGTTGAAAATTTCATGTTCTGAAGCTTCTCTGCAAAGTTATGGCACAATGCAGAAAACGCGTTTTCAGCCTGAGATGAGGTCGATACCGGAACGCCAAACATAAAAAAGTTGATAAGTTTGGAAAACACTTCAGACAGCTTCGATTTGATGTGCAACTACTAGAAAGACCCTTTGTGCTATAGTCGGAGGTTAAAATTTAATGTTCAGAAGCTTCCCTGTAAAGTTATGGCACAATGCGTAAAACACGTTTTCAGCCTGAGATAAGGTCGATTCCGGAACGCCAAACATAAAAATGTTGATAACTTTTGAAAAACACTTCAGACAGCTTAGATTTGATGTGCAACTACTAGAAAGACCCTTTCTGCTATAGTGGGAGGAGAACATTTCATGTTCTGAAGCTTCCCTGTAAAGTTATGGCACAATGCGTAAAACGCGTTTTGAGCCTGAGATAAGGTCGATTCCGGAACGCCAAACATAAAAATGTTGATAACTTTTGAAAAACACTTCAGACAGCTTAGATTTGATGTGCAACTGCTACAAACATCCTTTTTGTTGTAGTGGGAGTTGAAAATTTCATGTTCTGAAGCTTCTCTGCAAAGTTATGGCACAATGCAGAAAACGCGTTTTCAGCCTGAGATGAGGTCGATTCCGGAACGCCAAACATAAAAAAGTTGATAAGTTTGGAAAACACTTCAGACAGCTTCGATTTGATGTGCAACTACTAGAAAGACCCTTTGTGCTATAGTGGGAGGTTAAAATTTAATGTTCAGAAGCTTCCCTGTAAAGTTATGGCACAATGCGTAAAACACGTTTTCAGCCTGAGATAAGGTCGATTCCGGAACGCCAAACATAAAAATGTTGATAACTTTGGAAAAACACTTCAGACAGCTTAGATTTGATGTGCAACTCCTAGAAAGACCATTTCTGCGATAGTAGGAGGTGAAAATGTCATGTTCTGAAGCTTCTCTGCAAAGTTATGGCACAATGCAGAAAGCGCATTTTGAGCCTGAGATAAGGTCGATTCCCGAACGCCAAACACAAAACTGTTGATCACTTTCGAAAAACACTTCAGACTGCTTAGATTTGATGCGCAACTACTAAAAAGTCCCTTTCTGCTATAGTGGGAGGTTAAAATTTCATGTTCGGAAGCTTTCATGCAAAGTAATGGCACAATGCAGACAATGCGTTTTCGGCCTGAGATAAGTCGATTCCGGAACGCCAAACATAAAAATGTTGATAGCTTTGGAAAAACACTTCAGACAGCTTAGATTTGATGTGCAACTACTAGAAAGACCCTTTCTGCGATAGTGGGACGTGAAAATTTCATGTTCGGAAGCATCCATGCAAAGTTATGGCACAATGCAGAAAACGCGTTTTCAGCCAGAGATAAGGTCGATTCCGGAACGCCAAACATAAAAATGATGACAACTTTTGAAAAACACTTCAGACAACTTAGATTTGATGTGCAACTGCTAGAAACACCCTTTCTGTTGTAGTGGGAGGTGAAAATTTCATGTTCTGAGGCTTCTCTGCAAAGTTATGGCACAATGCAGAAAACGTGTTTTCAGCCTGAGATGAGGTCGATTCCGGAACGCCAAACATAAAAATGTTGATAACTTTGGAAAAACACGTCAGACAGCTTAGATTTGATGTGCAACTACTCGAAAGACCCTTTCTGCTATAGTGGCAGGTGAAAATTTCATGTTCTGAAGCTTCCCTGCAGAGTTATGGCACAATGCGTAAAACGCGTTTTGAGCCTGAGATAAGGTCGATTCCGGAACGCCAAACATAAAAATGTTGATAACTTTGGAAAAACACTTCAGACAGCTTAGATTTGATGTGCACCTACTAGAAAGACCCTTTCTGCTATAGTGGGAGGTGAACATTTCATGTTCTGAAGCTTCCCTGCAAAGTTATGGCACAATGCGTAAAACGCGTTTTCAGCCTGAGATACGGTTGATTCCGGAACGCCAAACATAAAAATGTTGATAACTTTGGAAAAACACATCAGACAGCTTAGATTTGATGTGCAACTACTAGAAAGACCATTTCTGCTATTATGGGAGGTCAAAATTTCATGTTCTGAAGCTTCCCTGCAGAGTTATGGCACAATGCGTAAAACGCGTTTTCAGCCTGAGATAAGGTCGATTCCCGAACGCCAAACATAAAAATGTTGATCACTTTCGAAAAACACTTCAGACTGCTTAGATTTGATGCGCAACTACTAAAAAGTCCCTTTCTGCTATAGTGGGAGGTTAAAATTTCATGTTCGGAAGCTTTCATGCAAAGTTATGGCACAATGCAGACAATGCGTTTTCGGCCTGAGATAAGTCGATTCCGGAACGCCAAACATAAAAATGTTGATAGCTTTGGAAAAACACTTCAGACAGCTTAGATTTGATGTGCGACTACTAGAAAGACCCTTTCTGCGATAGTGGGACGTGAAAATTTCATGTTCGGAAGCATCCATGCAAAGTTATGGCACAATGCAGAAAACGCGTTTTCACCCAGAGATAAGGTCGATTCCGGAACGCCAAACATAAAAATGATGACAACTTTTGAAAAACACTTCAGACAACTTAGATTTGATGTGCAACTGCTAGAAACACCCTTTCTGTTGTAGTGGGAGGTGAAAATTTCATGTTCTGAGGCTTCTCTGCAAAGTTATGGCACAATGCAGAAAACGTGTTTTCAGCCTGAGATGAGGTCGATTCCGGAACGCCAAACATAAAAATGTTGATAACTTTGGAAAAACACGTCAGACAGCTTAGATTTGATGTGCAACTACTCGAAAGACCCTTTCTGCTATAGTGGCAGGTGAAAATTTCATGTTCTGAAGCTTCCCTGCAGAGTTATGGCACAATGCGTAAAACGCGTTTTGAGCCTGAGATAAGGTCGATTCCGGAACGCCAAACATAAAAATGTTGATAACTTTGGAAAAACACTTCAGACAGCTTAGATTTGATGTGCACCTACTAGAAAGACCCTTTCTGCTATAGTGGGAGGTGAACATTTCATGTTATGAAGCTTCCCTGCAAAGTTATGGCACAATGCGTAAAACGCGTTTTCAGCCTGAGATAAGGTTGATTCCGGAACGCCAAATATAAAAATGTTGATAACTTTGGAAAAACACATCAGACAGCTTAGATTTGATGTGCAACTACTAGAAAGACCATTTCTGCTATTGTGGGAGGTCAAAATTTCATGTTCTGAAGCTTCCCTGCAGAGTTATGGCACAATGCGTAAAACGCGTTTTCAGCCTGAGATAAGGTCGATTCCGGAACGCCAAACATAAAAAAGTTGATAACTTTGGAAAACACTTCAGACAGCTTCGATTTGATGTGGAACTAAAAGAAAGACCCTTTGTGCTATAGTGGGAGGTTTAAATTTAATGTTCAGAAGCTTCTCTGCAAAGTTATGGTACAATGCAGAAAACGCATTTTGAGCCAGAGATAAGGTCGATTCCGGAACGCCAAACATAAAAATGTTGATAACTTTGGAAAAACACTTCAGACAACTTAGATTTGATGTGCAACTGCTAGAAACACCCTTTCTGTTGTCGTGGGAGGTGAAAATTTCATGTTCTGAAGCTTCTCTGTAAAGTTATGGCACAACGCAGAAAATGCGTTTTCAGCCTGAGATAAGGTGGGTTCCGGAACGCCAAACATAAAAATGTTGATAAGTTTGGAAAAACACTTCAGACAGCTTCGATTTGATGTGCAACTACTCGAAAAACCATTTCAGCTATAGTGGGAGGTGAAAATAAAATTTTATTTTCCTGCTTCCCTGCAAAGTTATGGCACAATGCGTAAAACGCGTTTTCAGTCTGAGATAAAGTGGGTTCCGGAACGCCAAACATAAAAATGTTGATAAGTTTGGAAAAACATTTCAGACAGCTTAGATTTGATGTGCAACTACTCGAAAAACCATTTCAGCTATAGTGGGAGGTGAAAATAAAATTTTATGTTCTGAAGCTTCCCTGCAAAGTTATGGCACAATGCAGAAAACGCGTTTTCATCCTCAGATGAGGTCGATTCCGGAACGCCAAACATAAAAATGTTGATAACTTTGGAAAAACACTTCAGACAGCTTAGATTTGATGTGCAACTATGAGAAAGTCCCCTTCTGCTGTAGTGGAATGTGAAAATTTCATGTTCTGAAGATTCCCTGCAAAGTTATCACACAATGCAGAAAACACGTTTTCAGCCTGAGATAAGGTCGATTCCGGAACGCCAAACATAAAAATGTTGATAACTTTGGAAAAACACTTCAGACAGCTTAGATTTGATGTGCAACTACTAGAAAGACCCTTTCTGCTACAGTGGGAGGTGAAAATTTCATGTTCTGAAGCTTCTCTGCAAAGTTATGGCACAATGCAGAAAAAGCGTTTTCAGCCTGAGATAAGGTGGGTTCCGGAACGCCAAACATAAAAATGTTGATAAACACTTCAGACAGCTTAGATTTGATGTGCAACTACTAGAAAGACCCTTTCTGCTATAGTGGGAGGTGAAAATTTCATATTCTGCAGCTTTCCTGCAAAGTGATGACACCAAGCAGAAAACGCGTTTTCAGCCTGAGATAAGGTTGATTCCGGAACGCCAAACATAAGAATGTTGATAACTTTGGAAAAACACTTCAGACAGGTTAGATTTGATGTGCAACTACTAGAAGGACCCTTTCTGCAATAGTGGCAGGTTAAAATTTCATGTTCTGAAGCTTCCCTCCAAAGTTATGGCACAATGCAGAAAACGCGTTTACAGCCTGAGAAAAGGTCGATTCCGGAACGCCAAACATAAAAATGTTGATAACTCAGGAAAAACTCTACAGACAGCTTAGATTTGATGTGCAACTACTAGAAATACCCTTTCTGCTGAAGTGGGAGGTGAAAATTTCATGTTCTGAAGCTTACCTGCAAAGTTATGGCACAATGCAGAAAACGCGTTTACAGCCTGAGAAAAGGTCGATTCCGGAACGCCAAACATAAAAATGTTGATAACTCAGGAAAAACTCTACAGACAGCTTAGATTTGATGTGCAACTATGAGAAAGTCCCCTTCTGCTGTAGTGGAATGTGAAAATTTCATGTTCTGAAGATTCCCTGCAAAGTTATCACACAATGCAGAAAACACGTTTTCAGCCTGAGATAAGGTCGATTCCGGAACGCCAAACATAAAAATGTTGATAACTTTGGAAAAACACTTCAGACAGCTTAGATTTGATGTGCAACTACTAGAAAGACCCTTTCTGCTACAGTGGGAGGTGAAAATTTCATGTTCTGAAGCTTCTCTGCAAAGTTATGGCACAATGCAGAAAAAGCGTTTTCAGCCTGAGATAAGGTGGGTTCCGGAACGCCAAACATAAAAATGTTGATAAGTTTGGAAAAACACTTCAGACAGCTTCGATTTGATGTGCAACTACTAGAAAGGCCCTTTCTGCTATAGTGGGAGGTGAAAATTTCATGTTCTTAAGCTTCCCTCCAAAGTTATGGCACAATGCAGAAAACGGCTTTTCAGCCTGAGATAAAGTCGATTCCGGAACGGCAATATAATAATGTTGATAACGTTGGAAAAACACTTCAGACCGCTTAGATTTGATGTGCAACTACTAGAAAGACCCTTTCTGCTATAGTGGGAGGTGAAAATTTGATGTTCTGAAGCTTCCCTGCAAAGTTATGGCACAATGTAGAAAACGCGTTATCAGCCTGAGATAAGGTCGATTCCGGAACGCCAAACATAAAAGTGTTGATAACTGTGGAAAAACACTTCAGACAGCTTAGATTTGATGTGCAACTACTAGAAAACCCCTTTCTGCTGTACTGGGAGGTGAAAATGTCATGTTCTGAAACTTCCCTCCAAAGTTATGGCACAATGCAGAAAACGCGTTTTCAGCGTAAGATAAGGTGAGTTCCCGAACGCCAAAGATTAAAATGTTGATAACTTTGGAAAAAATCTTCAGACAGCTTAGATTTGATGTGCACCTACTAGAAAGACCCTTTCTACTGTAGTGGGAGGTTGAAAATTTCATGTTTTGAAGCTTCCATGCAAAGTTATGGCACAATCCAGAAAACGCGTTTTCAGTCTGAGATAAGGGGGGTTCCGGAACGCCAAACATATAAATGTTGATAACTTTGGAAAAACACTTCAGACAGCTTAGATTTGATGTGCAACTACTAGAAAGACCCTTTCTGCTATAGTGGGAGGTGAAAATTTCATATTCTGCAGCTTTCCTGCAAAGTGATGACACCAAGCAGAAAACGCGTTTTCAGCCTGAGATAAGGTTGATTCCGGAACGCCAAACATAAGAATGTTGATAACTTTGGAAAAACACTTCAGACAGGTTAGATTTGATGTGCAACTACTAGAAGGACCCTTTCTGCAATAGTGGCAGGTTAAAATTTCATGTTCTGAAGCTTCCCTCCAAAGTTATGGCACAATGCAGAAAACGCGTTTACAGCCTGAGAAAAGGTCGATTCCGGAACGCCAAACATAAAAATGTTGATAACTCAGGAAAAACTCTACAGACAGCTTAGATTTGATGTGCAACTACTAGAAATACCCTTTCTGCTGAAGTGGGAGGTGAAAATTTCATGTTCTGAAGCTTACCTGCAAAGTTATGGCACAATGCAGAAAACGCGTTTACAGCCTGAGAAAAGGTCGATTCCGGAACGCCAAACATAAAAATGTTGATAACTCAGGAAAAACTCTACAGACAGCTTAGATTTGATGTGCAACTATGAGAAAGTCCCCTTCTGCTGTAGTGGAATGTGAAAATTTCATGTTCTGAAGCTTCTCTGCAAAGTTATGGCACAATGCAGAAAAAGCGTTTTCAGCCTGAGATAAGGTGGGTTCCGGAACGCCAAACATAAAAATGTTGATAAGTTTGGAAAAACACTTCAGACAGCTTCGATTTGATGTGCAACTACTAGAAAGGCCCTTTCTGCTATAGTGGGAGGTGAAAATTTCATGTTCTTAAGCTTCCCTCCAAAGTTATGGCACAATGCAGAAAACGGCTTTTCAGCCTGAGATAAGGTCGATTCCGGAACGGCAATATAATAATGTTGATAACGTTGGAAAAACACTTCAGACCGCTTAGATTTGATGTGCAACTACTAGAAAGACCCTTTCTGCTATAGTGGGAGGTGAAAATTTGATGTTCTGAAGCTTCCCTGCAAAGTTATGGCACAATGCAGAAAACGCGTTATCAGCCTGAGATAAGGTCGATTCCGGAACGCCAAACATAAAAGTGTTGATAACTGTGGAAAAACACTTCAGACAGCTTAGATTTGATGTGCAACTACTAGAAAACCCCTTTCTGCTGTATTGGGAGGTGAAAATGTCATGTTCTGAAACTTCCCTCCAAAGTTATGGCACAATGCAGAAAACGCGTTTTCAGCGTAAGATAAGGTGAGTTCCCGAACGCCAAAGATTAAAATGTTGATAACTTTGGAAAAAATCTTCAGACAGCTTAGATTTGATGTGCACCTACTAGAAAGACCCTTTCTACTGTAGTGGGAGGTTGAAAATTTCATGTTTTGAAGCTTCCATGCAAAGTTATGGCACAATCCAGAAAACGCGTTTTCAGTCTGAGATAAGGGGGGTTCCGGAACGCCAAACATATAAATGTTGATAACTTTGGAAAAACACTTCAGACAGCTTAGATTTGATGTGCAACTACTAGAAAGACCCTTTCTGCTATAGTGGGAGGTGAAAATTTCATATTCTGCAGCTTTCCTGCAAAGTGATGACACCAAGCAGAAAACGCGTTTTCAGCCTGAGATAAGGTTGATTCCGGAACGCCAAACATAAGAATGTTGATAACTTTGGAAAAACACTTCAGACAGGTTAGATTTGATGTGCAACTACTAGAAGGACCCTTTCTGCAATAGTGGCAGGTTAAAATTTCATGTTCTGAAGCTTCCCTCCAAAGTTATGGCACAATGCAGAAAACGCGTTTACAGCCTGAGAAAAGGTCGATTCCGGAACGCCAAACATAAAAATGTTGATAACTCAGGAAAAACTCTACAGACAGCTTAGATTTGATGTGCAACTACTAGAAATACCCTTTCTGCTGAAGTGGGAGGTGAAAATTTCATGTTCTGAAGCTTACCTGCAAAGTTATGGCACAATGCAGAAAACGCGTTTTCGACCTGAGATAAGGTCGATTCAGGAACGCCAAAGATAAAAATGTTGATAACCTTGGAAAAACACTTCAGACAGCTTAGATTTGATGTGCAACTACGAGAAAGACCCTTTCTGCGATAGTGGGAGGTGAAAATATCATTTTCTGAGGCTTTCCTGCAAAGTTATGGCAAATTACGTAAAACGCGTTTTCAGCCTGAGATAAGGTCGATTCCGGAACGCCAAACATAAAAATGTTGATAACTTTTGAAAAACACATCAGACAGCTTAGATTTGATGTGCAACTACTAGAAAGACCCTTTCTGCTATATTGGGAGGTCAAAATTTCATGTTCTGAAGCTTCCCTGCAAAGTTGTGGGACAATGCAGAAAACGATTTTTCATCCAGTGATAAGGTCGATTCCGGAACGCCAAACATAAGAATGTTGATAACTTTGGAAAAACACTTCAAACAGCTTAGATTTGATGTGCTACTACTAGAAAGACCCTTTCTGCTGAAGTGGGAGGTGAAAATTTCATGTTCTGAAGCTTCCCTGCAAAGTTATGGCACAATGCAGAAAACGCGTTTTCGGCCTGAGATAAGGTCGATTCAGGAACGCCAAAGATAAAAATGTTGATAACCTTGGAAAAACACTTCAGACAGCTTAGATTTGATGTGCAACTACGAGAATGACCCTTTCTGCTATAGTGGGAGGTGAAAATATCATGTTCTGAGGCTTTCCTGCAAAGTTATGGCAAATTGCGTAAAACGCGTTTTCAGCTTGAGATAAGGTTGATTCCGGAACGCCAAACATAAGAATGTTGATAACTTTGGAAAAACACTTCAGACAACTTAGATTTGATGTGCAACTACTAGAAATACCCTTTCTGATATGGTGGGAGGAGAACATTTCATGTTCTGAAGTCTCCCTGCAAAGTTATGGCACAATGCAGAAAACGCGTTTTCAGCCTGAGATAAGGTGGGTTCCAGAACGCCAAACATAAAAATGTTGATAACTTTGGAAAAACACTTCAGACAGCTTAGATTTGATGTGCAACTACTAGAAAGACCCTTTCAGCTCTAGTGGGACGTGAAAATTTCATGTTCTGAAGCTTCCCTGCAAAGTTATGGCACAATGCAGAAAACGCGTTTTCAACCAGAGATAAGGTGGGTTCCACAACGCCAAACATGAAAATGTTGATAACTTTGGAAATACACTTCAGACAGCTTAGATTTGATGCGCAACTACTAGAAAGACCCTTTCTGCTATATTGGGAGGTCAGAATTTCATGTTCTGAAGCTTCCCTGCAAAGTTATGGGACAATGCAGAAAACGATTTTTCATCCTGAGATAAGGTCGATTCCGGAACGCCAAACATAAAAATGTTGATAACTTTCGAAAAACACTTCAGACAGCTTAGATTTGTTGTGCAACTACTCGAAATACCCTTTCTGCTCTAGTGGGAGGTGAAAATATCATGTTCTGAAGCTTCCCTGCAAAGTTATGGCACAATGCGTAAAACGCGTTTTCAGCCTGAGATGAGGTTGATTTCAGAACGCCAAACATAAAAATGTTGATAACTCAGGAAAAACTCTACAGACAGCTTAGATTTGATGTGCAACTACTAGAAATACCCTTTCTGCTATAGTGGGACGTGAAAATTTCATATTCTGAAGCTTCCCTGAAAAGTTTTGGCACAATGCAGAAAACGCGTTTTCATCCTGAGATAAGGTCGATTCCGGAACGCCAAACATAAAAATGTTCATAACTTTCGAAAAACACTTCAGACAGCTTAGATTTGTTGTGCAACTACTAGAAATACCCTTTCTGCTCTAGTGGGAGGTGAAAATTTCATGTTCTAAAGCTTCCCTGCAAAGTTATGGCACAATGCAGATAACACGTTTTCTGCGTGAGATAAGGTCGATTCCGGAACGCCAAACATAAAAATGTTGATAACTCAGGAAAAACTCTACAGACAGCTTAGATTTGATGTGCAACTACTAGAAAGACCCTTTCTGCTATAGTGGGAGGAGAAAATTTCATGTTCTGAAGTCTCCCTGCAAAGTTATGGCACTATCCAGAAAACGCGTTTTCAGCCTGAGATAAGGTGGGTTCCAGAACGCCAAACATAAAAATGTTGATAACTTTGGAAAAACTCTACAGACAGCTTAGATTTGATGTGCAACTACTAGAAATACCCTTTCTGCTGTAGTGGGAGGTGAAAATGTCATGTTCTGAAGCTTCCCTGCAAAGTTATGCCACAATGCAAGAAACGCGTTTTCAGCCTGAGATAAGGTCGATTCAGGAACGCCAAACATAAAAGTGTTGATAACTTTGGAAAAACACTTCAGACAGCTTAGATTTGATGTGCAACTACTAGAAAGACCCTTTCTGCTATAGTGGGAGGTGAAAATTTCATGTTCTGAAGCTTCCCTGCAAAGTTACGGCACAATGCAGAAAACGCGTTTTCAGCCTGAGATAAGGTGGGTTTCGGAACGCCAAACATGAAAATGTTGATAACTTTGGAAATACACTTCAGACAACTTAGATTTGATGCGCAACTACGAGAAAGACCCTTTCTGCTATATTGGGAGGTCAGAATTTCATGTTCTGAAGCTTCCCTGCAAAGTTATGCCACAATGCAAGAAACGCGTTTTCAGCCTGAGATAAGGTCGATTCCGGAACGCCAAACATAAAAGTGTTGATAACTTTGGAAAAGCACTTCAAACAGCTTAGATTTGTTGTGCAACTACTCGAAATACCCTTTCTGCTCTAGTGGGAGGTGAAAATATCATGTTCTGAAGCTTCCCTGCAAAGTTATGGCACAATGCGTAAAACGCGTTTTCAGCCTGAGATGAGGTTGATTTCAGAACGCCAAACATAAAAATGTTGATAACTCAGGAAAAACTCTACAGACAGCTTAGATTTGATGTGCAACTACTAGAAATACCCTTTCTGCTATAGTGGGACGTGAAAATTTCATATTCTGAAGCTTCCCTGAAAAGTTTTGGCACAATGCAGAAAACGCGTTTTCATCCTGAGATAAGGTCGATTCTGGAACGCCAAACATAAAAATGTTGATAACTTTCGAAAAACACTTCAGACAGCTTAGATTTGTTGTGCAACTACTAGAAATACCCTTTCTGCTCTAGTGGGAGGTGAAAATTTCATGTTCTAAAGCTTCCCTGCAAAGTTATGGCACAATGCAGAAAACACGTTTTCTGCGTGAGATAAGGTCGATTCCGGAACGCCAAACATAAAAATGTTGATAACTCAGGAAAAACTCTACAGACAGCTTAGATTTGATGTGCAACTACTAGAAAGACCCTTTCTGCTATAGTGGGAGGAGAAAATTTCATGTTCTGAAGTCTCCCTGCAAAGTTATGGCACTATCCAGAAAACGCGTTTTCAGCCTGAGATAAGGTGGGTTCCAGAACGCCAAACATAAAAATGTTGATAACTTTGGAAAAACTCTACAGACAGCTTAGATTTGATGTGCAACTACTAGAAAGACCCTTTCTGCTGTAGTGGGAGGTGAAAATGTCATGTTCTGAAGCTTCCCTGCAAAGTTATGCCACAATGCAAGAAACGCGTTTTCAGCCTGAGATAAGGTCGATTCAGGAACGCCAAACATAAAAGTGTTGATAACTTTGGAAAAACACTTCAGACAGCTTAGATTTGATGTGCAACTACTAGAAAGACCCTTTCTGCTATAGTGGGAGGTGAAAATTTCATGTTCTGAAGCTTCCCTGCAAAGTTATGGCACAATGCGTAAAACGCGTTTTCAGCCTGAGATAAGGTGGGTTTCGGAACGCCAAACATGAAAATGTTGATGACTTTGGAAATACACTTCAGACAACTTAGATTTGATGCGCAACTACGAGAAAGACCCTTTCTGCTATATTGGGAGGTCAGAATTTCATGTTCTGAAGCTTCCCTGCAAAGTTATGCCACAATGCAAGAAACGCGTTTTCAGCCTGAGATAAGGTCGATTCCGGAACGCCAAACATAAAAGTGTTGATAACTTTGGAAAAACACTTCAAACAGCTTTGATTTGATGTGCAACTACGAGAAGGACCCTTTCTGCTATAGTGGGAGTTGAAAATATCATGCTCTGAAGCTTCCCTGCAAAGTTATGGCACAATGCGTAAAACGCGTTTTCAGCCTGAGATGAGTTTGATTTCAGAACCCCAAACATAAAAATGTTGATAACTCAGGAAAAACTCTACAGACAGCTTAGATTTGATGTGCAACTACTAGAAAGACCCTATCTGCTACAGTGGGAGGTGAAAATTTCATGTTCTGAAGCTTCACTGCAAAGTTATGCCACAATGCAGGAAACGCGTTTTCAGCCTGAGATAAGGTCGATTCCGGAACGCCAAACATAAAAATATTGATAACTTTGGAAAAACACTTCAGACAGCTTAGATTTGATGTGCAACTACTAGAAAGACCCTTTCTGCTATAGTGGGAGGAGAAAATTTCATGTTCTGAAGCTTCACTGCAAAGTTATGCCACAATGCAGGAAACGCGTTTTCAGCCTAAGATAAGGTCGATTCCGGAACGCCAAACATAAAAATATTGATAACTTTGGAAAAACACTTCAGACAGCTTAGATTTGATGTGCAACTACTAGAAAGACCCTTTCTGCTATAGTGGGAGGAGAAAATTTCATGTTCTGAAGTCTCCCTGCAAAGTTATGGCACTATCCAGAAAACGCGTTTTCAGCCTGAGATGAGGTTGATTTCAGAACGCCAAACATAAAAATGTTGAGAACTTTCGAAAAGCACTTCAGACAGCTTAGATTTGTTGTGCAACTACTAGAAAGACCCTTTCTGCGATAGTGGGAGGTGAAAATTTCATATTCTGCAGCTTTCCTGCAAAGTGATGACACCAAGCAGAAAACGCGTTTTCAGCCTGAGATAAGGTTGATTCCGGAACGCCAAACATAAAAATGTTGATAACTTTGGAAAAACACTTCAGACAGCTTAGATTTGTTGTGCAACTACTAGAAAGACCCTTTCTGCTACAGTGGGAGATGAAAATTTCATGTTCTGATGCTTCCCTCCAAAGTTATGGCACAATGCGTAAAACGCGTTTTCAGTCTGAGATAACGTCGATTCCGGAACGCCAAACATAAAAATGTTGATAACTTTGGAAAAACACTTCAGACAGCTTAGCTCTGATGTGCAACTACTAGAAAAACCCTTTCTGCTATATTGGGAGGTCAGAATTTCATGTTCTGGAGCTTCCCTGCAAAGTTATGGGACAATGCAGAAAACGATTTTTCATCCTGAGATAAGGTCGATTCCGGAACGCCAAACATAAAAATGTTGATAACTTTCGAAAAACTCTACAGACAGCTTAGATTTGATGTGCAACTACTAGAAATACCCTTTCTACTATAGTGGGACGTGAAAATTTCATATTCTGAAGCTTCCCTGAAAAGTTTTGGCACAATGCAGAAAACGCGTTTTCATCCTGAGATAAGGTCGATTCCGG
This sequence comes from Synchiropus splendidus, assembly GCF_027744825.2. Taxonomy (NCBI): domain Eukaryota; kingdom Metazoa; phylum Chordata; class Actinopteri; order Syngnathiformes; family Callionymidae; genus Synchiropus; species Synchiropus splendidus. Next base: position 3,603,738 of record NC_071340.1, on the reverse strand, counting down.
AACGCCAAACATAAAAATGTTGATAACTTTCGAAAAACACTTCAGACAGCTTAGATTTGATGTGCAACTACTAGAAAAACCCTTTCTGCTATAGTGGGAGGTGAAAATATCATGTTCTGAAGCTTCCCTGCAAAGTTATGGCACAATGCGTAAAACGCGTTTTCAGCCTGAGATGAGGTTGATTTCAGAACGCCAAACATAAAAATGTTGAGAACTTTCGAAAAGCACTTCAGACAGCTTAGATTTGAAGTGCAACTACTAGAACGACCCTTTCTACTATGCAGCAGTGAAAATTTCATGTTCTGTGGCATCCCTGCAAAGTTATGGCACAATGCAAAAAACACGTTTTCAGACTGAGATAAGGTGGGTTCCAGGAAGCCAAACATAAAAATGTTGATAACTTTGGTAAAAACATTTCAGACAGCTTAGATTTGATGTGCAGCTATTAGAAAGACCCTTTCTGCTATAGTGGGAGGTGAAAATTTCATGTTCTGAAGCTTTATGCAAAGTTATGGCACAATGAGTAAAACGCGTTTTCAGCCTGAGATAAGGTCAATTCCGGAACGCCAAACATTAAAATGTTGATAACTTTGGAAAAACACTTCAGACAGCTTAGATTTGATGTACAACTACGAGAAAGACCTTTTCTGCTATAGCGCAAGTTTAAAATTTCATGTTCTGAAGCTTCCCTGCAAAGTTATGGCACAATGCAGAAAACGCGTTTTCAGCCTGAGAAAAGGTCGATTCCGGAACGCCAAACATAAAAATGTTGATAACTTTGGATAAACACTTCAGACAGCTTAGATTTGATGTGCAACTACTAGAAAGACCATTTCTGCGATTGTGGGAGGTGAACATTTCATGTTCTGAAGCTTCCCTGCAAAGTTATGGCACAATGCGTTAAACGCGTTTTCAGCCTGAGATAAGGTCGATTCAGGAACGCCAAACATAAAAAATATGATAACTTTTGAAATACACTTCAGACAGCTTAGATTTGCAAGTACTAGAAAGACCCTTTCTGCTATAGTTGGAGGTGAAAATTTCATGTTCTGAAGCTTCCCTGCAAAGTTATGGCACAATGGAGAAAACGCATTTTCAGCCTGAGATAAGGTGGGTTCCGGAACGCCAAACATAAAAATTTTGATAAATTTGGAAAAACACTTCAGACAGCTTAGATTTCATGTGCAACTACAAGACAGACCCTTTCTGCTATAGTGGGGGGTGAAAATTTCATGTTCTGAAGCTTCCCTGCAAAGTTATGGCACAATGCAGAGAACGGGTGTTCAGCCTGAGATAAGGTGGGTTCCGGAACGCCAAACATAAAAATGTTGATAACTGTTGAAAAACACTTCAAGACAGCTTAGATTTGATGTGCAACTACTAGAATGACCTTTTCTGCTATAGTGGCAGGTTAAAATTTCATGCTGTGAAACTTCCCTGCAAAGTTATGGCACAATGCAGAAAACGCGTTTTCGGCCTGAGATAAGGTCGATTCAGGAACACCAAACATAAAAATGTTGAAAACTTTGGAAAAACACTTCAGACAGCTCAGATTTGATGTGCAACTACGAGAAAGACCCTTTCTGCTATAGTGGGAGGTGAAAATATCATGTTGTGAAGCTTCCCTGCAAAGTTATGGCACAATGCGTAAAACGCGTTTTTAGCCTGAGATGAGGTTGATTTCAGAACACCAAACATAAAAATGTTGAGAACTTTGGAAGAACACTTCAGACAGCTAAGATTTGATGAGCAACTACTACAAAGACCCTTTCTGCTACAGTGGGAAATGAAAATTTCATGTTCTGAAGCTTCCCTGCAAAGTTATGCCACAATGCAGGAAACGCGTTTTCAGCCTGAGATATGGTCGATTCCGGAACGCCAAACATAAAAATGTTGATAACTTCGGAAAAACACTTCAGACAGCTTAGATTTAATGTGTAAGTACTAGAAAGACCCTTTCAGCTATAGTGGGAGGTGAACATTTCATGTTCTGATTCTTCCCTGCAAAGTTATGGCACAATGCAGAAAACGCGTTTTCAGCCTGAGATAAGGTTGATTCCGGAACGCCAAACATAAAAATGTTGATAACTTTGGAAAAACACTTCGGACAGCTTAGATTTGATGTGTAACTACTAGAAAGACCATTTCTGCGATTGTGGGAGGTGAAAATTTCATGTTCTGAAGCTTCCCTGCAAAGTTATGGAACAATGCGTTAAACGCGTTTTCAGCCTGAGATAAGGTCGATTCAGGAACGCCAAACATAAAAAATATGATAACTTTTGAAATACACTTCAGACAGCTTAGATTTGCAAGTACTAGAAAGACCCTTTCTGCTATAGTGGGAGGTGAAAATTTCATGTTCTGAAGCTTCCCTGCAAAGTTATGGCACAATGGAGAAAACGCGTTTTCAGCCTGAGATAAGGTGGGTTCCGGAACGCCAAACATAAAAATTTTGATAAATTTGGAAAAACACTTCAGACAGCTTAGATTTCATGTGCAACTACTAGAAAGACCCTTTCTGCTATAGTGGCATGTGAAAATTTGATGTTCTGAAGCGTGCCAGCAAAGTTATGGCACAATGCAGAAAATGCGTTTTCAGCCTGAGATAAGGTGGGTTCCAGAACGGCAAACATGAAAATGTTGATAACTTTGGACAGCTTCGATTTGATGTGCAACTACAAGACAGACCCTTTCTGCGACAGTGGGAGGTTAAAATTTCTTATTCTGAAGTTTCCTGCAAAGTTATGGCACAATGCGGAAAAAAAGGTTTTCAGCCTGAGATAAAGTCGATTCCGGAACGCCAAACATAAAAATGTTGATAACTTTGGAAAAACACTTCAGACAGCTTAGATTTCACGTGAACCTACTAGAAAGACCCTTTCTGCTATAGTGGGAGGTCAAAATTTCATGTTCTTAAGCTTTATGCATAGTTGTGGCACAATGCTTAAAACGCGTTTTCAGCCTGAGATAAGGTCGATTCCGGAACGCCAAACATAAAAATGTTGATAACTTTGGAAAAACACTTCAGACAGCTTAGATTTCATGTGCAACGACTAGAAAGACCCTTTCTGGTTTTCAGCCTCAGTTAAGGTTGATTCCGGAACACCAAACAAAAAAGTGTTGATAACTTTGGAAAAACACTTCAGACAGCTTCGATTTGATGTGCAACTACTAGAAAGACCCTTTCTGCTATCGTGGGAGGTTAAAATTTCATGTTCTGAAGCTTCCCTGCAAAGTTATGTCACAATGCAGAAAACGCATTTTCATCCTGAGATTAGGTCGATTCCGGAACGCCAAACATAAAAATGTTGATAACTTTAGAAAAACACTTCAGACAGCTTAGATTTGATGTGCAACTACTAGAAAGACCCTTTCTGCTAAAGTGGGAGGTGAAAATTTCATGTTCTGAAGCTTCCTTGCAAAGTTATGGCACAATGCAGAAAATGCATTTTCAGCCTGAGATAAGGTTGATTCCGGAACGCCAAACATAAAAGTGTTAATAACTTTGGAAAAACACTTCAGACAGCTTAGATTTGATGTGCAAGTACTATAAAGACCTCTTCTGCTATTGTGGAACTTTAAAATGTCATTTTCTGATGCATCCCTGCAAAGTTATGGCACAATGCAGAAAACGGGGTGTTCAGCCTGAGATAAGGTTGATTCCGGAACGTCAAACATAAAAATGTTGATAACGTTGGAAAGCCACTTCAGACAGCTTAGATTTGATGTGCAACTACTGGAAAGACCCTTTCTGCTATAGTGGGAGGTGAAAATTTCATGTCCTGAAGCTTCCCTGCAAAGTTATGCCACAATGCAGGAAACGCGTTTTCAGCCTGAGATAAGGTGGGTTCCGAAACGCCAAACATAAAAATGTTGATAACTGATGAAAAACACTTCAAGACAGCTTAGATTTGATGTGCAACTACTAGAATGACCTTTTCTGCTATAGTGGCAGGTTAAAATTTCATGCTCTGAAACTTCCCTGCAAAGTTATGGCACAATGCAGAAAACGCGTTTTCGGCCTGAGATAAGGTCGATTCAGGAACACCACACATAAAAATGTTGAAAACTTTGGAAAAACACTTCAGACAGCACAGATTTGATGTGCAACTACGAGAAAGACCCTTTCTGCTATAGTGGGAGGTGAAAATATCATGTTGTGAAGCTTCCCTGCAAAGTTATGGCACAATGCGTAAAATGCGTTTTCAGCCTGAGATGAGGTTGATTTCAGAACACCGAACATAAAAATGTTGAGAACTTTGGAAGAACACTTCAGACAGCTAAGATTTGTTGAGCAACTACTAGAAAGACCCTTTCTGCTACAGTGGGAAATGAAAATTTCATGTTCTGAAGCTTCCCTGCAAAGTTATGCCACAATGCAGGAAACGCGTTTTCAGCCTGAGATATGGTCGATTCCGGAACGCCAAACATAAAAATGTTGATAACTTCGGAAAAACACTTCAGACAGCTTAGATTTGATGTGTAAGTACTAGAAAGACCCTTTCTGCTATAGTGGGAGGTGAAAATTTCATGTTCTGAAGCTTCCCTGCAAAGTTATGGCACAATGCAGAAAACGCGTTTTCAGCCTGAGATAAGATGTGTTCCGGAACGCCAAACATAAAAATGTTGATAAATTTGGCAAAACACTTCAGACAGCTTAGATTTGATGTGCAACTACTAGAAAGACCCTTTCTACTATAGTGGGAGGTGAAAATTTCATGTTCTGAGGCATCCCTGCAAAGTTATGGCACAATGCAGAAAACACGTTTTCAGCCTGAGATAAGATGGGTTCCGGAACGCCAAACATAAAAATGTTGATACGTTTGGAAAAACACTTCAGACAGCTTAGATTTGATATGCAACTACGTAAAAAACCTTTCTGCTATAGTGGGAGGTGAAAATTTCATGTTCTGAAGCTTTATGCAAAGTTATGGCACAATGCGTAAAACGCGTTTTCAGCCTGAGATAAAGTTGATTCCGGAACGCCAAACATAAAAATGTTGATAACTTTGGAAAAACATTTCAGACAGCTTAGATTTGATCTGCAACTACTAGAAAGAACCTTTCTGCTATAGTGGGAGGTGAAAATTTCATGTTCTGAAGCTTTATGCAAAGTTGTGGCACAATGCGTAAAAAGCGTTTTCAGACTGAGATAAGGTCGACTCCGGAACGCCAAACATAAAAATGTTGATCAGTTTGGAAAAACACTTCAGACAGCTTAGCTTTAATGTGCAACTACGAGACAGACCCTTTCTGCTATTGTGGGATGTGAAAATTTCATGTTCTGAGGCTTCCCTGCGAAGTTATGGCACAATGCAGAAAAAACGTTTTCAGCCTGAGATAAGGTCGATTCCGGAACGCCAAACATAAAACTGTTGATAATTTTGGAAAAAGACTTCTGACAGCTTAGATTTGATGTGCAACTACTAGAAAGACCCTTTCTGCCATTGTGGGAGGTGAAAAATTCATGTTCTGAAGCTTCCTTGCAAAGTTATGGCACCATGCGTAAAACGCGTTTACAGCCTGAGATAAGGTCGATTCCGGAACGCCAAACATAAAAGTGTTGATAACTTTGAAAAGACACTTCAGACAGCTTAGATTTCATGTGCAACGACTAGAAAGACCCTTTCTGGTTTTCAGCCTCAGTTAAGGTTGATTCCGGAACACCAAACAAAAAAGTGTTGATAACTTTGGAAAAACACTTCAGACAGCTTCGATTTGATGTGCAACTACTAGAAAGACCCTTTCTGCTATCGTGGGAGGTTAAAATTTCATGTTCTGAAGCTTCCCTGCAAAGTTATGTCACAATGCAGAAAACGCATTTTCATCCTGAGATTAGGTCGATTCCGGAACGCCAAACATAAAAATGTTGATAACTTTAGAAAAACACTTCAGACAGCTTAGATTTGATGTGCAACTACTAGAAAGACCCTTTCTGCTAAAGTGGGAGGTGAAAATTTCATGTTCTGAAGCTTCCTTGCAAAGTTATGGCACAATGCAGAAAATGCATTTTCAGCCTGAGATAAGGTTGATTCCGGAACGCCAAACATAAAAGTGTTAATAACTTTGGAAAAACACTTCAGACAGCTTAGATTTGATGTGCAAGTACTATAAAGACCTCTTCTGCTATTGTGGAACTTTAAAATGTCATTTTCTGATGCATCCCTGCAAAGTTATGGCACAATGCAGAAAACGGGGTGTTCAGCCTGAGATAAGGTTGATTCCGGAACGTCAAACATAAAAATGTTGATAACGTTGGAAAGCCACTTCAGACAGCTTAGATTTGATGTGCAACTACTGGAAAGACCCTTTCTGCTATAGTGGGAGGTGAAAATTTCATGTCCTGAAGCTTCCCTGCAAAGTTATGCCACAATGCAGGAAACGCGTTTTCAGCCTGAGATAAGGTGGGTTCCGAAACGCCAAACATAAAAATGTTGATAACTGATGAAAAACACTTCAAGACAGCTTAGATTTGATGTGCAACTACTAGAATGACCTTTTCTGCTATAGTGGCAGGTTAAAATTTCATGCTCTGAAACTTCCCTGCAAAGTTATGGCACAATGCAGAAAACGCGTTTTCGGCCTGAGATAAGGTCGATTCAGGAACACCACACATAAAAATGTTGAAAACTTTGGAAAAACACTTCAGACAGCACAGATTTGATGTGCAACTACGAGAAAGACCCTTTCTGCTATAGTGGGAGGTGAAAATATCATGTTGTGAAGCTTCCCTGCAAAGTTATGGCACAATGCGTAAAATGCGTTTTCAGCCTGAGATGAGGTTGATTTCAGAACACCGAACATAAAAATGTTGAGAACTTTGGAAGAACACTTCAGACAGCTAAGATTTGTTGAGCAACTACTAGAAAGACCCTTTCTGCTACAGTGGGAAATGAAAATTTCATGTTCTGAAGCTTCCCTGCAAAGTTATGCCACAATGCAGGAAACGCGTTTTCAGCCTGAGATATGGTCGATTCCGGAACGCCAAACATAAAAATGTTGATAACTTCGGAAAAACACTTCAGACAGCTTAGATTTGATGTGTAAGTACTAGAAAGACCCTTTCTGCTATAGTGGGAGGTGAAAATTTCATGTTCTGAAGCTTCCCTGCAAAGTTATGGCACAATGCAGAAAACGCGTTTTCAGCCTGAGATAAGATGTGTTCCGGAACGCCAAACATAAAAATGTTGATAAATTTGGCAAAACACTTCAGACAGCTTAGATTTGATGTGCAACTACTAGAAAGACCCTTTCTACTATAGTGGGAGGTGAAAATTTCATGTTCTGAGGCATCCCTGCAAAGTTATGGCACAATGCAGAAAACACGTTTTCAGCCTGAGATAAGATGGGTTCCGGAACGCCAAACATAAAAATGTTGATACGTTTGGAAAAACACTTCAGACAGCTTAGATTTGATATGCAACTACGTAAAAAACCTTTCTGCTATAGTGGGAGGTGAAAATTTCATGTTCTGAAGCTTTATGCAAAGTTATGGCACAATGCGTAAAACGCGTTTTCAGCCTGAGATAAAGTTGATTCCGGAACGCCAAACATAAAAATGTTGATAACTTTGGAAAAACATTTCAGACAGCTTAGATTTGATCTGCAACTACTAGAAAGAACCTTTCTGCTATAGTGGGAGGTGAAAATTTCATGTTCTGAAGCTTTATGCAAAGTTGTGGCACAATGCGTAAAAAGCGTTTTCAGACTGAGATAAGGTCGACTCCGGAACGCCAAACATAAAAATGTTGATCAGTTTGGAAAAACACTTCAGACAGCTTAGCTTTAATGTGCAACTACGAGACAGACCCTTTCTGCTATTGTGGGATGTGAAAATTTCATGTTCTGAGGCTTCCCTGCGAAGTTATGGCACAATGCAGAAAAAACGTTTTCAGCCTGAGATAAGGTCGATTCCGGAACGCCAAACATAAAACTGTTGATAATTTTGGAAAAAGACTTCTGACAGCTTAGATTTGATGTGCAACTACTAGAAAGACCCTTTCTGCCATTGTGGGAGGTGAAAAATTCATGTTCTGAAGCTTCCTTGCAAAGTTATGGCACCATGCGTAAAACGCGTTTACAGCCTGAGATAAGGTCGATTCCGGAACGCCAAACATAAAAGTGTTGATAACTTTGAAAAGACACTTCAGACAGCTTAGATTTCATGTGCAACGACTAGAAAGACCCTTTCTGGTTTTCAGCCTCAGTTAAGGTTGATTCCGGAACACCAAACAAAAAAGTGTTGATAACTTTGGAAAAACACTTCAGACAGCTTCGATTTGATGTGCAACTACTAGAAAGACCCTTTCTGCTATCGTGGGAGGTTAAAATTTCATGTTCTGAAGCTTCCCTGCAAAGTTATGTCACAATGCAGAAAACGCATTTTCATCCTGAGATTAGGTCGATTCCGGAACGCCAAACATAAAAATGTTGATAACTTTAGAAAAACACTTCAGACAGCTTAGATTTGATGTGCAACTACTAGAAAGACCCTTTCTGCTAAAGTGGGAGGTGAAAATTTCATGTTCTGAAGCTTCCTTGCAAAGTTATGGCACAATGCAGAAAATGCATTTTCAGCCTGAGATAAGGTTGATTCCGGAACGCCAAACATAAAAGTGTTAATAACTTTGGAAAAACACTTCAGACAGCTTAGATTTGATGTGCAAGTACTATAAAGACCTCTTCTGCTATTGTGGAACTTTAAAATGTCATTTTCTGATGCATCCCTGCAAAGTTATGGCACAATGCAGAAAACGGGGTGTTCAGCCTGAGATAAGGTTGATTCCGGAACGTCAAACATAAAAATGTTGATAACGTTGGAAAGCCACTTCAGACAGCTTAGATTTGATGTGCAACTACTGGAAAGACCCTTTCTGCTATAGTGGGAGGTGAAAATTTCATGTCCTGAAGCTTCCCTGCAAAGTTATGCCACAATGCAGGAAACGCGTTTTCAGCCTGAGATAAGGTGGGTTCCGAAACGCCAAACATAAAAATGTTGATAACTGATGAAAAACACTTCAAGACAGCTTAGATTTGATGTGCAACTACTAGAATGACCTTTTCTGCTATAGTGGCAGGTTAAAATTTCATGCTCTGAAACTTCCCTGCAAAGTTATGGCACAATGCAGAAAACGCGTTTTCGGCCTGAGATAAGGTCGATTCAGGAACACCACACATAAAAATGTTGAAAACTTTGGAAAAACACTTCAGACAGCACAGATTTGATGTGCAACTACGAGAAAGACCCTTTCTGCTATAGTGGGAGGTGAAAATATCATGTTGTGAAGCTTCCCTGCAAAGTTATGGCACAATGCGTAAAATGCGTTTTCAGCCTGAGATGAGGTTGATTTCAGAACACCGAACATAAAAATGTTGAGAACTTTGGAAGAACACTTCAGACAGCTAAGATTTGTTGAGCAACTACTAGAAAGACCCTTTCTGCTACAGTGGGAAATGAAAATTTCATGTTCTGAAGCTTCCCTGCAAAGTTATGCCACAATGCAGGAAACGCGTTTTCAGCCTGAGATATGGTCGATTCCGGAACGCCAAACATAAAAATGTTGATAACTTCGGAAAAACACTTCAGACAGCTTAGATTTGATGTGTAAGTACTAGAAAGACCCTTTCTGCTATAGTGGGAGGTGAAAATTTCATGTTCTGAAGCTTCCCTGCAAAGTTATGGCACAATGCAGAAAACGCGTTTTCAGCCTGAGATAAGATGTGTTCCGGAACGCCAAACATAAAAATGTTGATAAATTTGGCAAAACACTTCAGACAGCTTAGATTTGATGTGCAACTACTAGAAAGACCCTTTCTACTATAGTGGGAGGTGAAAATTTCATGTTCTGAGGCATCCCTGCAAAGTTATGGCACAATGCAGAAAACACGTTTTCAGCCTGAGATAAGATGGGTTCCGGAACGCCAAACATAAAAATGTTGATACGTTTGGAAAAACACTTCAGACAGCTTAGATTTGATATGCAACTACGTAAAAAACCTTTCTGCTATAGTGGGAGGTGAAAATTTCATGTTCTGAAGCTTTATGCAAAGTTATGGCACAATGCGTAAAACGCGTTTTCAGCCTGAGATAAAGTTGATTCCGGAACGCCAAACATAAAAATGTTGATAACTTTGGAAAAACATTTCAGACAGCTTAGATTTGATCTGCAACTACTAGAAAGAACCTTTCTGCTATAGTGGGAGGTGAAAATTTCATGTTCTGAAGCTTTATGCAAAGTTGTGGCACAATGCGTAAAAAGCGTTTTCAGACTGAGATAAGGTCGACTCCGGAACGCCAAACATAAAAATGTTGATCAGTTTGGAAAAACACTTCAGACAGCTTAGCTTTAATGTGCAACTACGAGACAGACCCTTTCTGCTATTGTGGGATGTGAAAATTTCATGTTCTGAGGCTTCCCTGCGAAGTTATGGCACAATGCAGAAAAAACGTTTTCAGCCTGAGATAAGGTCGATTCCGGAACGCCAAACATAAAACTGTTGATAATTTTGGAAAAAGACTTCTGACAGCTTAGATTTGATGTGCAACTACTAGAAAGACCCTTTCTGCCATTGTGGGAGGTGAAAAATTCATGTTCTGAAGCTTCCTTGCAAAGTTATGGCACCATGCGTAAAACGCGTTTACAGCCTGAGATAAGGTCGATTCCGGAACGCCAAACATAAAAGTGTTGATAACTTTGAAAAGACACTTCAGACAGCTTAGATTTCATGTGCAACGACTAGAAAGACCCTTTCTGGTTTTCAGCGTCAGTTAAGGTTGATTCCGGAACACCAAACAAAAAAGTGTTGATAACTTTGGAAAAACACTTCAGACAGCTTCGATTTGATGTGCAACTACTAGAAAGACCCTTTCTGCTATCGTGGGAGGTTAAAATTTCATGTTCTGAAGCTTCCCTGCAAAGTTATGTCACAATGCAGAAAACGCATTTTCATCCTGAGATTAGGTCGATTCCGGAACGCCAAACATAAAAATGTTGATAACTTTAGAAAAACACTTCAGACAGCTTAGATTTGATGTGCAACTACTAGAAAGACCCTTTCTGCTAAAGTGGGAGGTGAAAATTTCATGTTCTGAAGCTTCCTTGCAAAGTTATGGCACAATGCAGAAAATGCATTTTCAGCCTGAGATAAGGTTGATTCCGGAACGCCAAACATAAAAGTGTTAATAACTTTGGAAAAACACTTCAGACAGCTTAGATTTGATGTGCAAGTACTATAAAGACCTCTTCTGCTATTGTGGAACTTTAAAATGTCATTTTCTGATGCATCCCTGCAAAGTTATGGCACAATGCAGAAAACGGGGTGTTCAGCCTGAGATAAGGTTGATTCCGGAACGTCAAACATAAAAATGTTGATAACGTTGGAAAGCCACTTCAGACAGCTTAGATTTGATGTGCAACTACTGGAAAGACCCTTTCTGCTATAGTGGGAGGTGAAAATTTAATGTCCTGAAGCTTCCCTGCAAAGTTATGCCACAATGCAGGAAACGCGTTTTCAGCCTGAGATAAGGTGGGTTCCGAAACGCCAAACATAAAAATGTTGATAACTGATGAAAAACACTTCAAGACAGCTTAGATTTGATGTGCAACTACTAGAATGACCTTTTCTGCTATAGTGGCAGGTTAAAATTTCATGCTCTGAAACTTCCCTGCAAAGTTATGGCACAATGCAGAAAACGCGTTTTCGGCCTGAGATAAGGTCGATTCAGGAACACCACACATAAAAATGTTGAAAACTTTGGAAAAACACTTCAGACAGCACAGATTTGATGTGCAACTACGAGAAAGACCCTTTCTGCTATAGTGGGAGGTGAAAATATCATGTTGTGAAGCTTCCCTGCAAAGTTATGGCACAATGCGTAAAATGCGTTTTCAGCCTGAGATGAGGTTGATTTCAGAACACCGAACATAAAAATGTTGAGAACTTTGGAAGAACACTTCAGACAGCTAAGATTTGTTGAGCAACTACTAGAAAGACCCTTTCTGCTACAGTGGGAAATGAAAATTTCATGTTCTGAAGCTTCCCTGCAAAGTTATGCCACAATGCAGGAAACGCGTTTTCAGCCTGAGATATGGTCGATTCCGGAACGCCAAACATAAAAATGTTGATAACTTCGGAAAAACACTTCAGACAGCTTAGATTTGATGTGTAAGTACTAGAAAGACCCTTTCTGCTATAGTGGGAGGTGAAAATTTCATGTTCTGAAGCTTCCCTGCAAAGTTATGGCACAATGCAGAAAACGCGTTTTCAGCCTGAGATAAGATGTGTTCCGGAACGCCAAACATAAAAATGTTGATAAATTTGGCAAAACACTTCAGACAGCTTAGATTTGATGTGCAACTACTAGAAAGACCCTTTCTACTATAGTGGGAGGTGAAAATTTCATGTTCTGAGGCATCCCTGCAAAGTTATGGCACAATGCAGAAAACACGTTTTCAGCCTGAGATAAGATGGGTTCCGGAACGCCAAACATAAAAATGTTGATACGTTTGGAAAAACACTTCAGACAGCTTAGATTTGATATGCAACTACGTAAAAAACCTTTCTGCTATAGTGGGAGGTGAAAATTTCATGTTCTGAAGCTTTATGCAAAGTTATGGCACAATGCGTAAAACGCGTTTTCAGCCTGAGATAAAGTTGATTCCGGAACGCCAAACATAAAAATGTTGATAACTTTGGAAAAACATTTCAGACAGCTTAGATTTGATCTGCAACTACTAGAAAGAACCTTTCTGCTATAGTGGGAGGTGAAAATTTCATGTTCTGAAGCTTTATGCAAAGTTGTGGCACAATGCGTAAAAAGCGTTTTCAGACTGAGATAAGGTCGACTCCGGAACGCCAAACATAAAAATGTTGATCAGTTTGGAAAAACACTTCAGACAGCTTAGCTTTAATGTGCAACTACGAGACAGACCCTTTCTGCTATTGTGGGATGTGAAAATTTCATGTTCTGAGGCTTCCCTGCGAAGTTATGGCACAATGCAGAAAAAACGTTTTCAGCCTGAGATAAGGTCGATTCCGGAACGCCAAACATAAAACTGTTGATAATTTTGGAAAAAGACTTCTGACAGCTTAGATTTGATGTGCAACTACTAGAAAGACCCTTTCTGCCATTGTGGGAGGTGAAAAATTCATGTTCTGAAGCTTCCTTGCAAAGTTATGGCACCATGCGTAAAACGCGTTTACAGCCTGAGATAAGGTCGATTCCGGAACGCCAAACATAAAAGTGTTGATAACTTTGAAAAGACACTTCAGACAGCTTAGATTCGATGTGCAACTACTAGAAAGACCCTTTCTACTATAGCGGGAGGTGAAAATTTCATGTTCTGAGGCTTCCCTGCAAAGTTACGGCACAATGCAGAAAACACATTTTCAGACTGTGATAAGGTGGGTTCCAGAACGCCAAACAAAAAAAATGTTGATAACTTTGGAAAAACATTTCAGACAGCTTAGATTTTATCTGCAACTTCTAGAAAGACCCTTTCTGCTATAGTGGGAGGTGAAAATTTCATGTTCTGAAGCTTTATGCAAAGTTATGGCACAATGCGTAAAACGCGTTTTCAGCCTGAGATAAGGTCGATTCCAGAACGCCAAACATTAAAATGTGGATAACTTTGGGAAAACACTTCAGACAGCATAAATTTGATGTACAACTACTAGAAAGACCTTTTCTGCTAAAGCGCAAGTTTAAAATTTCATGTTCTGAAGCTTCCCTGAGAAGTTATGGCACAATGCAGAAAACACATTTTCAGACTGAGATAAGGTCGATTCCGGAACGCCAAACATAAAAATGTTGATAAATTTCGAAAAACACTTCAGACAGCTTAGATTTGATGTACAACGACTAGAAAGACCCTTTCTGTTATAGTGGGAGGTGAAAATTCCATGTTCTGAAGCTCCCCAGTAAAGTAAAGGCACAATGCAGAAAACGCGTTATCAGCCTGAGATAAGGTGGGTTCCGGAACGCCAAACATAAAAATGTTGATAACTTTGGAAAAACACTTCAGACAGCTTAGATTTGATGGGCAAATACTAGAAAGACCCTTTCTGCTGTAGTGGGACGTGAACATTTCATGTTCGGAAGCATCCATGCAAAGTTATGGCACAATGCAGAAAACGCATTTTGAGCCTGAGATAAGGTCGATTCCCGAACGCCAAACATAAAAATGTTGATCACTTTGGAAATACAATTCAGACAGCTTAGATTTGATGCGCAACTACTAAAAAGACCCTTTCTGCAATAGTGGGAGGTTAAAATTTCATGTTCGGAAGCTTTCATGCAAAGTTATGGCACAATGCAGACAACGCGTTTTCAGCCTGAGATAAGATGGGTTCCGGAACGTAAAACATAAAAATGTTGATAATTTTGGAAAAACACTTCAGACAGCTCAGATTTGATGTGCAACTACTAGAAAGACCCTTTGTCCTATAGTGGGAGGTTAAAATTTAATGTTCAGAAGCTTCTCTGCAAAGTTAAGGCACAATGCAGAAAACCCATTTTGAGCCTGACAAAAGGTCGATTCCGGAACGCCAAACATAAAAGTGTTGATAACTTTGGAAAAACACTTCAAACAGCTTAGATTTGATGTGCAACTACTAGAAAGACCCTTTCTGCTATAGTGGGAGGTGAAAATTTCATGTTCTGAAGCTTCTCAGCAAAGTTAAGGCACAATGCAGAAAACGCATGTTGAGCCTGAGACCAGGTAGGTTCGGGAACGCCAAACATAAAAATGTTGATCACTTTGGGAAAACACTTCAGACAGCTTAGATTTGATGTGCAACTACTAGAACGAAGCTTTGTGCTATAGTGGGAGGTGAAAATTCGATGTTCTGAAGCTTCCCTGCAAAGTTATGGCACCATGCGTAAAACGCGTTTTCAGCCTGAGATATGGTCGATTCCGGAACGCCAAACATAAAAATACTGATGACTTTGGAAAAACTCTTTAGACAGCTTAGATTTGATGTGCAACTACTAGAAAGACCCTTTCTGCTATAGTGGGAGGTGAATATTTCATGTTCTGAAGCTTCCCTGAGAAGTTATGGCACAATGCAGAAAACGCGTTTTCAGCCTGACATAAGGTCGATTCTGGAACGCCAAACATAAAAATGTTGATAACTTTCGAAAAACACTTCAGACAGCATAGATTTGATGTGCAGCTACTAGAAAGACCCTTTCTGCTATAGTGGGAGGTCACAATTTCATTTTTGAAGCTTCCCTGCAAAGTTATGGGACAATGCAGAAAACGATTTTTCTGCCAGAGATAAGATGGGTTCCGGAACGCCAAGCATAAAAATGTTGATAACTTTGGAAAAACACTTCAGACAGCTTAGATTTGATGTGCAACTACTAGAAAGACCCTTTCTGCGACTGTGGGATGTGAAAATTTCATGCTCTGAAGCTTCCTTGCAAAGTTATGGCAAAATGCAGAAAACGCGTTTTCAGCCTGAGATAAGATGGGTTCCAGAACGCCAAACATAAAAATGTTGATCAGTCAAAGTTATGGGACAATGCAGAAAACGATTTTTCATCCTGAGATAAGGTCGATTCCGGAACGCCAAAAATAAAAATGTTGATAACTTTGGAAAAACACTTCAGACAGCTTAGATTTGAGGTGCAACTACTAGAAAGACCCTTTCTGCTATAGTGGGAGGTCACAATTTCATTTTTGAAGCTTTCCTGCAAAGTTATGGCATAATGCAGAAAACGCGTTTTCAGCCTGAGATAAGGTCGATTCCGGAACGCCAAACATAAAAATGTTGATAACATTGGAAAAACACATCAGACAGCTTATATTTGATGTGCAACTACTAGAAAGACCCTTTCTGCTATAGTGGGCGGTGAAACTTTCATGTTCTGAGGCTTTCCTGCAAAGTTATGGCAAATTGCGTAAAACGCGTTTTCAGCCTGAGACAAGGTTGTTTCTGGAACGCCAAACATAAAAATGGTGATAACTTTGGAAAAACACTTCAAACAGCTTAGATTTGATGTGCAACTACTAGAAAGACACTTTCTGCTATAGTGGGAGGTGAAAATTTCATGTTCTAAAGGTTCCCTGCAAAGTCATGGCACAATGCGTAAAACGCGTTTTAAGCCTGAGATTAGGTCGATTCCGGAACGCCAAACATAGAAATGTTGATAACTTTCGAAAAACACTTCAGACAGATTAGATTTGATGTGCAACTCCTAGAAAGACCCTTTCTGCTATATTGGGAGGTCAAAATTTCATGTTCTGAAGCTTCCCTGCAAAGTTATGGGACAATGCAGAAAACGATTTTTCATCCTGTGATAAGGTCGATTCCGGAACGCCAAACATAAAAATGTTGATAACTTTGGAAAAACACTTCAGACAGCTTAGATTTGATGTGCAACTACTAGAAATACCCTTTCTGCTATAGTGGGAGGTGAAAATTTCATGTTCTGAAGCATCCCTGCAAAGTTATGCCACAATGCAGGAAACGCGTTTTCAGCCTGAGATAAGGTCGATTCCGGAAAGCCAAACATAAAAATGTTGACAACTTTGGAAAAACACTTCAGACAGCTTAGATTTGATGTGCAACTACTAGAAAGATCATTTCTGCTATAGTGGGAGGTGAAAATTTCATGTTCTGAAGCTTCCCTGCAAAGTTATGGCAGAATGCAGAAAACGCATTTTCTGCCAGAGATAAGATGGGTTCCGGAACGCCAAGCATAAAAATGTTGATAACTTTGGAAAAACACTTCAGACAGCTTAGATTTGATGTGCAACTACTAGAAAGACCCTTTCTGCGACTGTGGGATGTGAAAATTTCATGCTCTGAAGCTTCCTTGCAAAGTTATGGCAAAATGCAGAAAACGCGTTTTCAGCCTGAGATAAGATGGGTTCCAGAACGCCAAACATAAAAATGTTGATAACTTTGGAAAAACACTTCAGACAGCTTAGATTTGATGTGCAACTACTAGAAAGACGCTTTCTGCTAAACTGAGGGGTGAAATTTTCATGTTCTGAAGCTTCCCTGCAAAGTTATGGCCCAAAGAAAGAAACGCGTTCTCAGCCTGAGATAAGGTGGGTTCCGGAACGCGAAACATAAAAATGTTGATAACTTAGGAAAAACACTTCAGACAGCTTACATTTGATGTGCAACTACTAGAAAGACCCTTTCTGCTAGAGTGGGAGGTTAAAATTTCATGTTCTGAAGCTTCCCAGCAATGTTATGGCACAAAGCTGAAAACGCGTTTTCAGTCTGAGATAAGGTGGGTTCCGGAACGCCAAACATAAAAGTGTTGATAACTTTGGAAAAACACTTCAGACAGCTTAGATTTGATGTGCAACTACTAGAAAGACCCTTTCTGTTAGAGTGGGAGGTTAAAATTTCATGTTCGGAAGCTTCTCTGCAAAGTTATGGCACAATGCAGAAAACGCATTTTGAGCCTGAGATAAGGTCGATTCCCGACCGCCAAACATAAAAATGTTGATAACTTTGGAAAAACACTTCAGACAGCTTAGATTTGATGCGCAACTACTAAAAAGAGACTTTCTGCTATAGTGGGTGGTTAAAATTTCATGTTCGGAAGCTTTCATGCAAAATTATGGTACAATGAGGAAAACGCGTTTTCAGCCTGAGATAAGGTTGATTCCGGAACGCCAAACATAAAAATGTTGATAACTTTCGAAAAACAGTTCAGACAGCTTAGATTTGATGTGCAACTACTAGAAAGACCCTTTCTGCTATAGTGGGAGGTCAAAATTTCATGTTCTGAAGCTTCCCTGCAAAGTTATGGCACAATGCGTAAAACGCGTTTTCAGCCTGAGATCAGGTCGATTCCGGAACGCCATACATAAAAATGTCGATAACTTTGGAAAAACACATCAGACAGCTTAGATTTGGGGAAGCATCCATGCAAAGTTATGGCACAATGCAGAAATCGCGTTTTCAGCCAGAGATAAGGTCGATTCCGGAACGCCAAACATAAAAATGTTGATAAATTTCGAAAAACACTTCAGACAGCTTAGATTTGATGTACAACGACTAGAAAGACCCTTTCTGTTATAGTGGGAGGTGAAAATTCCATGTTCTGAAGCTCCCCAGTAAAGTAAAGGCACAATGCAGAAAACGCGTTATCAGCCTGAGATAAGGTGGGTTCCGGAACGCCAAACATAAAAATGTTGATAACTTTGGAAAAACACTTCAGACAGCTTAGATTTGATGGGCAAATACTAGAAAGACCCTTTCTGCTGTAGTGGGACGTGAACATTTCATGTTCGGAAGCATCCATGCAAAGTTATGGCACAATGCAGAAAACGCATTTTGAGCCTGAGATAAGGTCGATTCCCGAACGCCAAACATAAAAATGTTGATCACTTTGGAAATACAATTCAGACAGCTTAGATTTGATGCGCAACTACTAAAAAGACCCTTTCTGCAATAGTGGGAGGTTAAAATTTCATGTTCGGAAGCTTTCATGCAAAGTTATGGCACAATGCAGACAACGCGTTTTCAGCCTGAGATAAGATGGGTTCCGGAACGTAAAACATAAAAATGTTGATAATTTTGGAAAAACACTTCAGACAGCTCAGATTTGATGTGCAACTACTAGAACGAAGCTTTGTGCTATAGTGGGAGGTTAAAATTTAATGTTCAGAAGCTTCTCAGCAAAGTTAAGGCACAATGCAGAAAACGCATTTTGAGCCTGAGATAAGGTCGATTCCGGAACGCCAAACATAAAAGTGTTAATAACTTTGGAAAAACACTTCAGACAGCTTAGGTTCGATGTGCAACTACTAGAAAGATCATTTCTGCTATATTGGGAGGTGAAAATGTCATCTTCTGAAGACTCTCTGCAAAGTTATGCACAATGCAGAAAACGCATTTTGAGCCTCACATAAGGTCAATTCCGGATCGCCAAACATAAAAATGTTAATAACTTCGGAAAAACACTTCAGACAGCTTAGATTTGATGTGCAACTACTAAAAAGACCCTTTCTGCTATAGTGGGAGGTTAAAATTTCATGTTCGGAAGCTTTCATGCAAAGTTATGGCACAATGCAGACAACGTGTTTTCAGCCTGAGATAAGGTCGATTCCGGAAAGCCAAACATGAAAATGTTGATAACTTTCGAAAAACAGTTCAGACAGGTTAGATTTGATGTGCAACTACTAGAAAGACCCTTTCTGCTATTGTGGGAGGTGAAAATTTCATGTTCTGAAGCTTCCCTGCAAAGTTATGGTACAATGCGTAAAACGCGTTTTCAGCCGGAGATAAGATCGATTCCGGAACGCCAAACATAAAAATGTTGATAACTTTGGAAAACCACATCAGACAACTTAGATTTGATATGCAACTACTAGAAAGACCCTTTCTGCTATAGTCGGAGGTGAAAATGTCATGTTCTGAAGCTTCCCTGAGAAGTTATGGCACAAAGAAAGAAACACGTTTTCAGCCTGAGACAAGACAGGTTCTGGAATGCCAAACATAAAAATGTTGATAACTTTGGAAAAATACTTCAGACAGCTTAGATTTGATGTGCAACTACTAGAAAGACCCTTTCTGCTACAGTGGGAGATGAACATTTCATGTTCTGAAGCTTCCCTGTAAAGTTATGGCCTAATGCAGAAAACGCCTTTTCAGCCTGAGATAAGGTCGATTCCGGAACGCCAAACATAAAAATGTTGATAACTTTGGAAAAACACTTCAGACAGCTTAGATTTGATGTGCACATACTAGAAAGACCCTTTCTGCTATAGTGGGATGTGAAAATTTCATGTTCTGAAGCTTCCCTGCAAAGTTATGGCAGAATGTAGAAAACGCGTTTTCAGCCTGAGATAAGATGGGTTCCGGAACGCCAAGCATAAAAATGTTGATAACTTTGGAAAAACACTTCAGACAGCTTAGATTTGATGTGCATCTACTAGAAAAACCCTTTATGCTATTGTGGGAGGTTAAAATTTTATGTTCTGAAGCTTCCCTGCAAAGTTATGGCACAATGCAG
Source organism: Synchiropus splendidus (assembly GCF_027744825.2). Taxonomy (NCBI): domain Eukaryota; kingdom Metazoa; phylum Chordata; class Actinopteri; order Syngnathiformes; family Callionymidae; genus Synchiropus; species Synchiropus splendidus. Next base: position 3,583,754 of record NC_071340.1, on the reverse strand, counting down.
AAAACGCGTTTTCAGCCTGAGATAAGGTTGATTCCGGAATGCCAAACATAAAAATGTTGATAACTTTGGAAAAACACTTCAGACAGCTTAGATTTGATGTGCAACTACTAGAAAGGCCCTTTCTGCTAAAGTGGGGGGGTGAAATTTTCATGTTCTGAAGCTTCCCTCCAAATTTATGGCCTAATGCAGAAAACGCCTTTTCAGCCTGAGATAAGGTGGGTTCCAGAACGCCAAACATAAAAATGTTGATAACTTTGGAAAAACACTTCAGTCAGCTTAGATTTGATGTGCAACTACTAGAAAGACCCTTTCTGCTACAGTGGGAGGTGAAAATTTCATGTACTGAAGCTTCCCTGCAAAGTTATGCCACAATGTAGGAAACGCGTTTTCAGCCTGAGATAAGGTCGATTCCGGAACGCCAAACATAAAAATATTGATAACTTTGGAAAAACACTTCAGACAGCTTAGATTTGATGTGCAACTACTAGAAAGACACATTCTGCTCTAGTGGGAGGTGAAAATTTCATGTTCTATAGCTTCCCTGCAAAGTTATGGCACAATGCAGAAAACGCGTTTTCAGCCGGAGATAAGGTCGATTCCGAAACGCCAAACATAAAAATGTTGATAACTCAGGAAAAACTCTACAGACAGCTTAGATTTGATGTGCAGCTACTAGAAATACCCTTTCTGCTCTAGTGGGAGGTGAAAATTTCATGTTCTAAAGCTTCCCTGCAAAGTTATGGGACAATGCAGAAAACGCGTTTTCAGCCTGAGATAAGGTGGGTACCAGAACGCCAAACATAAAAATGTTGATAACTTTGCAAATACACTTCAGACAGCTTAGATTTGATGTGCAACTACTAGAAATACCCTTTCTGCTATAGTGGGAGGAGAAAATTTCATGTTCTGAAGCTTCCCTGCAAAGTTATGGCACAATGCAGAAAACCTGTTTTCAGCCTGAAATAAGGTGGTTTCCAGAACGCCAAACATAAAAATATTGATAACTTTGGAAAAACACTTCAGACAGCTTAGATTTGATGTGAGACTACTGGAAAGACCCTTTCTGCTATAGTGGGATATGAAAATTTCATGTTCTGAAGCTTCCCTGCAAAGTTATGGCAGAATGCGTAAATCGTGTTTTCAGCCTGAGATAAGGTCGATTCCGGAACGCCAAACATAAAAATGTTGATAACTTTGGAAAAAGACTTCAGACAGCTTAGATTTGATGTGCAACTACTAGAAAGACGCTTTCTGCTACAGTGGGAGGTGAAAATTTCATGTTCTGAAGCTTTCCTGCAAAGTTATGGCACAATGCGTAAAACGCGTTTTCAGCCTGAGATAAGGTTGATTCCGGAACGCCAAACATAAGAATGTTGATAACTTTCGAAAAGCACTTCAGACAGCTTAGATTTGATGTGCAACTACTAGAAAGAACCTTTCTGCTACAGTGGGAGGTTAAAATTTCATGTTCGGAAGCTTCCATGCAAAGTTATGGCACAATGCAGACAACGCGTTTTCAGCCTGAGATAAGGTCGATTCTGGAACGCCAAACATAAAAATGTTGGTAACTTTCGAAAAACACTTCAGACAGCTTAGATTTGATGTGCAACTACTAGAAAGACCCTTTTTGCTATAGTGGGAGGTCAAAATTTCATGTTCTAAAGCTTCCCTGTAAAGTTATGGGACAATGCAGAAAACGCATTTTCATCCTGAGATTAGGTCGATTCCGGAATGCCAAACATAAAAATGTTGATTACTTTCGAAAAACACTTCAGACAGCTTAGATTTGATGTGCAACTACTAGAAAGACCCTTTCAGCTATAGTGGGAGGTGAACATTTCATGTTCTGAAGCTTCCTTGCAAAGTTATGGCACAATGCAGAAAATGCGTTTTCAGCCTGAGATAATGTTGATTCCGGAACGCCAAACATAAAAATGTAGATAACTTTGGAAAAATACTTCAGACAGTTTAGATTTGATGTGCAACTACTACAAAGACCCTTTCTGCTATAGTGGGAGATGAACATTTCATGTTCTGAAGCTTCCCTGAGAAGTTATGGCACAATGCAGAAAACGCGTTTTCACCCTGAGATAAGGTGGGTTCCAAAACGCCAAACGTGAAAATGTTGATCACTTTGGAACAACACTTCAGACAGCTTAGATTTAATGTGCAACTACTAGAAAGACCCTTTCTGCTATAGTGGGAGGAGAAAATTTCATGTTCTAAAGGTTCCCTGCAAAGTTATGGCACAATGCGTAAAACGCATTTTCATCCTGAGATTAGGTCGATTCCGGAACGGCAAACATAAAAATGTTGATAACTTTGGAAAAACACTTCAGACAGCTTAGATTTGATGTGCAACTACTAGAAAGACCCTTTCTGCTATTGTGGGAGGTGAACATTTCATGTTCTGAAGCTTCCCTGAGAAGTTATGGCACAATGCAGAAAATGCGTTTTCAGCCTGAGATAAGATGGGTTCCGGAACGCCAAACATAAAAATGTTGATACGTTTGGAAAAACACTTCAGACAGCTTAGATTTGATATGCAACTACGTAAAAAACCTTTCTGCTATAGTGGGAGGTGAAAATTTCATGTTCTGAAGCTTTATGCAAAGTTATGGCACAATGCGTAAAACGCGCTTTCAGCCTGAGATAAGGTCGATTCCGGAACGCCAAACATAAAAATGTTGATAACTTTGGAAAAACATTTCAGACAGCTTAGATTTGATCTGCAACTACTAGAAAGAACCTTTCTGCTATAGTGGGAGGTGAAAATTTCATGTTCTGAAGCTTTATGCAAAGTTGTGGCACAATGCGTAAAAAGCGTTTTCAGACTGAGATAAGGTCGACTCCGGAACGCCAAACATAAAAATGTTGATCAGTTTGGAAAAACACTTCAGACAGCTTAGATTTGATCTGCAACTACTAGAAAGAACCTTTCTGCTATCGTGGGAGGTGAAAATTTCATGTTCTGAAGCTTTATGCAAAGTTGTGGCACAATGCGTAAAAAGCGTTTTCAGACTGAGATAAGGTCGACTCCGGAACGCCAAACATAAAAATGTTGATCAGTTTGGAAAAACACTTCAGACAGCTTAGCTTTAATGTGCAACTACGAGACAGACCCTTTCTGCTATTGTGGGATGTGAAAATTTCATGTTCTGAAGCTTCCCTGCGAAGTTATGGCACAATGCAGAAAAAACGTTTTCAGCCTGAGATAAGGTCGATTCCGGAACGCCAAACATAAAACTGTTGATAATTTTGGAAAAAGACTTCTGACAGCTTAGATTTGATGTGCAACTACTAGAAAGACCCTTTCTGCCATTGTGGGAGGTGAAAAATTCATGTTCTGAAGCTTCCTTGCAAAGTTATGGCACCATGCGTAAAACGCGTTTACAGCCTGAGATAAGGTCGATTCCGGAACGCCAAACATAAAAGTATTGATAACTTTGAAAAGACACTTCAGACAGCTTAGATTCGATGTGCAACTACTAGAAAGACCCTTTCTACTATAGCGGGAGGTGAAAATTTCATGTTCTGAGGCTTCCCTGCAAAGTTACGGCACAATGCAGAAAACACATTTTCAGACTGTGATAAGGTGGGTTCCAGAACGCCAAACAAAAAAATGTTGATAACTTTGGAAAAACATTTCAGACAGCTTAGATTTTATCTGCAACTTCTAGAAAGACCCTTTCTGCTATAGTGGGAGGTGAAAATTTCATGTTCTGAAGCTTTATGCAAAGTTATGGCACAATGCGTAAAACGCGTTTTCAGCCTGAGATAAGGTGGGTTCCGGAACGCCAAACAAAAAAATGTTGATAACTTTCGAAAAACACATCAGACAGCTTAGATTTGATGTGCAACTACTAGAAAGACCCTTTCTGCTATAGTGGGAGGTGAAAATTTTATGTTCTGAAGCTTCCCTGCAAAGTTATGGCACAATGCAAAGAATGCGTTTTCAATAAGGTGCGATCCGGAACGCCAAACATAAAAATGTTGATAACTTTCGAAAAACACTTCAGACAGCTTAGATTTGTTGTGCAACTACTAGAAATACCCTTTCTGCTATAGTGAGAGGTGAAAATTTCATATTCTGCAGCTTTCCTGCAAAGTGATGGCACAATGCAGAAAACGCGTTTTCAGCCTGAGATAAGGTTGATTCCGGAACGGCAAACATAAGAATGTTGATGACTTTGGAAAAACACTTCAGACAGGTTAGATTTGATGTGCAACTACTAGAAGGACCCTTTCTGCTATAGTGGCAGGTTAAAATTTCATGTTCTGAAGCCTCCCTCCACAGCTATGGCACAATGCAGAAAAGGCGTTTACAGCCTGAGATAAGGTCGATTCCGGAACGCCAAACATAAAAATGTTGATAACTTTGGAAAAACCCTTCAAACAGCTTAGATTTCCTGTGCAACTACTAGAAAGACCCTTTCTGCTATAGTGGGAGGTGAAAATGTAATGTCCTGAAGCTTCCCTGCAAAGTTATGGCACAATGCGTAAAACGCATTTTCCTCCTGAGATTAGCTTGAATCCGGAACGCCAAACATAAAAATGTTGATAACTTTCGAAAAACACTTCAGACAGCTTAGATTTGATGTGCAACTACTAGAAAGAACCTTTCTGCTACAGTGGGAGGTTAAAATTTCATGTTCGGAAGCTTCCATGCAAAGTTATGGCACAATGCAGACAACGCGTTTTCAGCCTGAGATAAGGTCGATTCTGGAACGCCAAACATAAAAATGTTGGTAACTTTCGAAAAACACTTCAGACAGCTTAGATTTGATGTGCAACTACTAGAAAGACCCTTTCAGCTATAGTGGGAGGTGAACATTTCATGTTCTGAAGCTTCCTTGCAAAGTTATGGCACAATGCAGAAAATGCGTTTTCAGCCTGAGATAATGTTGATTCCGGAACGCCAAACATAAAAATGTAGATAACTTTGGAAAAATACTTCAGACAGCTTAGATTTGATGTGCAACTACTACAAAGACCCTTTCTGCTATAGTGGGAGATGAACATTTCATGTTCTGAAGCTTCCCTGAGAAGTTATGGCACAATGCAGAAAACGCGTTTTCACCCTGAGATAAGGTGGGTTCCAAAACGCCAAACGTGAAAATGTTGATCACTTTGGAACAACACTTCAGACAGCTTAGATTTAATGTGCAACTACTAGAAAGACCCTTTCTGCTATAGTGGGAGGAGAAAATTTCATGTTCTAAAGGTTCCCTGCAAAGTTATGGCACAATGCGTAAAACGCATTTTCATCCTGAGATTAGGTCGATTCCGGAACGCCAAACATAAAACTGTTGATAATTTTGGAAAAAGACTTCTGACAGCTTAGATTTGATGTGCAACAACTAGAAAGACCCTTTCTGCCATTGTGGGAGGTGAAAAATTCATGTTCTGAAGCTTCCTTGCAAAGTTATGGCACCATGCGAAAAACGCGTTTACAGCCTGAGATAAGGTCGATTCCGGAACGCCAAACATAAAAGTATTGATAACTTTGAAAAGACACTTCAGACAGCTTAGATTCGATGTGCAACTACTAGAAAGACCCTTTCAGCTATAGTGGGAGGTGAACATTTCATGTTCTGAAGCTTCCTTGCAAAGTTATGGCACAATGCAGAAAATGCGTTTTCAGCCTGAGATAATGTTGATTCCGGAACGCCAAACATAAAAATGTAGATAACTTTGGAAAAATACTTCAGACAGCTTAGATTTGATGTGCAACTACTACAAAGACCCTTTCTGCTATAGTGGGAGATGAACATTTCATGTTCTGAAGCTTCCCTGAGAAGTTATGGCACAATGCAGAAAACGCGTTTTCACCCTGAGATAAGGTGGGTTCCAAAACGCCAAACGTGAAAATGTTGATCACTTTGGAACAACACTTCAGACAGCTTAGATTTAATGTGCAACTACTAGAAAGACCCTTTCTGCTATAGTGGGAGGAGAAAATTTCATGTTCTAAAGGTTCCCTGCAAAGTTATGGCACAATGCGTAAAACGCATTTTCATCCTGAGATTAGGTCGATTCCGGAACGCCAAACATAAAACTGTTGATAATTTTGGAAAAAGACTTCTGACAGCTTAGATTTGATGTGCAACAACTAGAAAGACCCTTTCTGCCATTGTGGGAGGTGAAAAATTCATGTTCTGAAGCTTCCTTGCAAAGTTATGGCACCATGCGAAAAACGCGTTTACAGCCTGAGATAAGGTCGATTCCGGAACGCCAAACATAAAAGTATTGATAACTTTGAAAAGACACTTCAGACAGCTTAGATTCGATGTGCAACTACTAGAAAGACCCTTTCTACTATAGCGGGAGGTGAAAATTTCATGTTCTGAGGCTTCCCTGCAAAGTTACGGCACAATGCAGAAAACACATTTTCAGACTGTGATAAGGTGGGTTCCAGAACGCCAAACAAAAAAATGTTGATAACTTTGGAAGAACATTTCAGACAGCTTAGATTTTATCTGCAACTACTAGAAAGACCCTTTCTGTTATACTGGGACGTGAAAATTTCATGTTCTGAAGCTTCCCTGCAAAGTTATGTCACAATGCAGAAAAACGCGTTTTCAGCCTCACATAAGGTCAATTCTGATACGCTAAACATAAAAATGTTGAGAACTTTGGAAAAACACTTCAAACTGTTTCGATTTGATGTGCAACTACTAGAAAGACCGTTTCTGCGATAGTGGGACGTGACAATTCCATGTTCTGAAGCTTCGCTGCAAAGTTATGGCACAATGCGTAAAACTCGTTTTCAGCCTGAGATGAGGTTGATTTCAGAACGCCAAACATAAAAATGTTGATAACTTTGGAAAAACACTTCAGACAGCTTAGATTTGAAGTGCAACTACTAGAGAGACCCTTTCTTCTATAGTGGGATATCAAAATTTCATGTTCTGAAGCTTCCCTGCAAAGTTATGGCAGAAAGCGTAAATCGTGTTTTCAGCCTGAGATAAGGTCGATTCCGGAACGCCAAACATAAAAATGTTGAAAACTTTCGAAAAACACTTCAGACTGCTTAGATTTGATGTGCAACTACGAGAAAGACCCTGTCCGCTATAGTGGGAGGTGAAAATTTCATGTTCTGAAGCTTGGCTGCGAAGTTATGGCACAATGCGTAAAACTCGTTTTCAGCCTGAGATGAGATTGATTTCAGAACGCCAAACATAAAAAATGTTGATAACTTTGGAAAAACACTTCAGACAGCTTAGATTTGATGTGCAACTACTAGAAAGACCCTTTCTGCTATAGTGGGAGGTTAAAATTTCATGTTCTGAAGCTTCCCTGCAAAGTTATGTCACAATGCAGAAAACGCGTTTTCAGACACACATAAGGTCAATTCTGATACGCCAAACATAAAAATGTTGATAACTTTGGAAAAACACTTCAGACAGCTTAGATTTGATGAGCAACTACGAGAAAGACCCTTTCCGCTATAGTGGGAGGTGAACATTTCATGTTCTGAAGCTTCTCTGCAAAGTTATGGCAGAATGCGTAAATCGTGTTTTCAGCCTGAGATAAGGTCGATTCCGGAACGCCAAACATAAAAATGTTGAAAACTTTCGAAAAACACTTCAGACAGCTTAGATTTGATGTGCAACTACGAGAAAGACCCTGTCCGCTATAGTGGGAGGTGAAAATTTCATGTTCTGAAGCTTGTCTGCAAAGTTATGGCACAATGCGTAAAACTCGTTTTCAGCCTGAGATGAGATTGATTTCAGAACGCCAAACATAAAAAATGTTGATAACTTTGGAAAAACACTTCAGACAGCTTAGATTTGATGTGCAACTACTAGAAAGACCCTTTCTGCTATAGTGGGAGGTTAAAATTTCATGTTCTGAAGCTTCCCTGCAAAGTTATGTCACAATGCAGAAAACGCGTTTTCAGACACACATAAGGTCAATTCTGATACGCCAAACATAAAAATGTTGATAACTTTGGAAAAACACTTCAGACAGCTTAGATTTGATGAGCAACTACGAGAAAGACCCTTTCCGCTATAGTGGGAGGTGAAAATTTCATGTTCTGAAGCTTGGCTGCGAAGTTATGGCACAATGCGTAAAACTCGTTTTCAGCCTGAGATGAGATTGATTTCAGAACGCCAAACATAAAAACGTTGATAACTTTGGAAAAACACTTCAGACAGCTTAGATTTGATGTGCAACTACTAGAGAGACCCTTTCTTCTATAGTGGGATATCAAAATTTCATGTTCTGAAGCTTCCCTGCAAAGTTATGTCACAATGCAGAAAACGCATTTTCAGCCTCACATAAGGTCAATTCCGGAACACCAAATATAAAAATGTTGATAACTTTGGAAAAACACTTCAGAGAGCTTAGATTTGATGTGCAAGTACTAGAAAGACCCTTTCTGCTATAGTGGGACGTGAAAATTTCATGTTCTGAAGCTTTCCTGCAAAGTTATGGCACAATGCGTAAAACGCGTTTTCATCCTGAGATAAGGTGGGTTCCAGAACGCCAAACATAAAAATGTTGATAACTTTGGAAAAACACTTCAAGACAGCTTAGATTTGATGTGCAACTACTAGAATGACCTTTTCTGCTATAGTGGGAGGTTAAAATTTGATGTTCTGAGGCTTCCCAGCAAAGTTATGGCACAATGCAGAAAACGCGTTTTCAGCCAGAGATAAGGTCGATTCTGAAATGCCAAACATAAAAATGTTGATAACTTTGGAAAAACACTTCAGACAGCTTAGATTTGATGTGCAACTACTAGAAAGACCCTTTCTGCTATAGTGGGAGGTGAAAATTTCAAGTTGTGAAGCTTCCCTGCAAAGTTATGGCACAATGCAGAAAAGGCGTTTTCAATAAGGTGCGATCCGGAACGCCAAACTTAAAAATGTTGATAACTTTGGAAAAACACTTCAGACAGCTTAGATTTGTTGAGCAACTACTAGAAAAACCCTTTCTGCTATAGTGAGAGGTGAAAATTTCATATTCTGCAGCTTTCCTGCAAAGTGATGGCACAATGCAGAAAACGCGTTTTCAGCCTGAGATAAGGTGGGTTCCGGAACGCCAAACATAAAAATGTTTATAATTTTGGAAAAACACTTCAAACAGCTTAGATTTGATGTGCAACTACTAGAAAGACCCTTTCTGCTATAGTGGGAGGTGAAAATTTCATGTTCTGAGGCTTCCCTGCAAAGTTATGGCACAATGCAGAAAACGCGTTTTCAGCATGAGACAAGGTCAGTTCTGGAACGCTAAATAAAGAAATATATTAACTTTGGAAAAACACTTCAGACAGCTTAGATTTGATGTGCAACTACTAGAAAGACGCCTTCTGCTACAGTGGGAGGTGAAAATTTCATGTTCTGAAGCTTCCCTGCAAAGTTATGGCACAATGCAGAAAATGCGTTTTCAGCCTGAGATAAGGTCGATTCAGGAACGCCAAATATAAAAATGTTGAAAACTTTCGAAAAACACTTCAGACAGCTTAGATTTGATGTGCAAGTAGGAGAAAGACCCTTTCTGCTTCAGTGGGAATTGAAAATTTCATGTTCTGAAGCTTTCCTGCAAAGTTATGGCACAATGCAGAAAACGCATATTCAGCCTGAGATAAGGTCGATTCCGGAACGCCAAACATAAAAATGTTTATAACTTTGGAAGAACACTTCAGACAGCTTAGATGTGATGTGCAACTACGTGAAAGACCCTTTCTGCTATAGTGGGATGTGAAAATGTCATATTCTGAAGCTTCCCTGCAAATTTATGGCACAAGGCAGAAAACGCGTTTTCAGCCTGAGATAAGGTGGGTTCCGGAACGCCAAACAAAAAAATGTTGATAACTTTCGAAAAACACATCAGACAGCTTAGATTTGATGTGCAACTACTAGAAAGACCCTTTCTGCTATAGTGGGAGGTGAAAATTTTATGTTCTGAAGCTTCCCTGCAAAGTTATGGCACAATGCAAAGAATGCGTTTTCAATAAGGTGCGATCCGGAACGCCAAACATAAAAATGTTGATAACTTTCGAAAAACACTTCAGACAGCTTAGATTTGTTGTGCAACTACTAGAAATACCCTTTCTGCTATAGTGAGAGGTGAAAATTTCATATTCTGCAGCTTTCCTGCAAAGTGATGGCACAATGCAGAAAACGCGTTTTCAGCCTGAGATAAGGTTGATTCCGGAACGGCAAACATAAGAATGTTGATGACTTTGGAAAAACACTTCAGACAGGTTAGATTTGATGTGCAACTACTAGAAGGACCCTTTCTGCTATAGTGGCAGGTTAAAATTTCATGTTCTGAAGCCTCCCTCCACAGCTATGGCACAATGCAGAAAAGGCGTTTACAGCCTGAGATAAGGTCGATTCCGGAAGGCCAAACATAAAAATGTTGATAACTTTGGAAAAACCCTTCAAACAGCTTAGATTTCCTGTGCAACTACTAGAAAGACCCTTTCTGCTATAGTGGGAGGTGAAAATTTAATGTCCTGAAGCTTCCCTGCAAAGTTATGGCACAATGTGTGAAATGCGTTTTCAGCCTGAGATAAGGTGGGTTCCGGAACGCCAAACATAAAAATGTGGACAACTTTGGAAAAACACTTCAGACAGCTTAGATTTGAAGTGCAACTACGAGAAAGACCCTTTCTGCTATAGTGGGAGGTGAAAATTTCATGTTCTGATGCGTCCCTGTGATGTTATGGCACAATGCACAAAAACTCTTTTTCAGCCTGAGATAAAGTGGGTTTCGGAACGCCAAACATAAAAATGTTGACAACTTTGGAAAAACACTTCAGACAGCATAGATTTGATGTGCAACTGCTAGAAAGACCCTTTCTGCTATAGTGGGAGCTGAAAATTTCATATTCTGCAGCTTTCCTGCAAAGTGATGGCACAATGCAGAAAACGCGTTTTCAGCCTGAGATAAGGTTGATTCCGGAACGCCAAACATAAGAATGTTGATAACTTTCGAAAAACACTTCAGACAGGTTAGATTTGATGTGCAACTACTAGAAAGACCCTTTCTGCTATAGTGGGATGTTAAAATTTCGTGTTCTGAAGCTTCCCTCCAAAGTTATGGCACAATGCAAAAAAAGCGTTTACAGCCTGAGATAAGGTGGGTTCCGAAACGCCTAACATAAAAATGTTGATAACTTTGGAAAAACACTTCAGACAGCTTAGATTTGATGTGCAACTATTAGAAAGACCCTTTCTGCTATAGTGGGAGGTGAAAATTTAATGTTCTGAAGCTTCCCTGCAAAGTTATGGCTCAATGCAGAAAACGCGTTTTCAGCCTGAGATAAGGTCGATTCCGGAATGCCAAACATAAAAATGTTGATAACTTTGGAAAAACACTTCAGACAGCTTAGATTTGATTTGCAACTACTAGAAAGACCCTTTCTGCTATAGTGGGAGGTGAAAATTTCATGTTCTGACGCTATACTGCAAAGTTATGGCACAATGCAGGAAATGCGTTTACAGCCTGAGATAAGGTGGGTTCCGAAACGCCAAACATAAGAATGTTGATAACTTTGGAAAAACACTTCAGACAGCTTAGATTTGATGTGCAACTACTAGAAAGACCCATTCTGCTATAGTGGGAGTTGAAAATTTCATGTTCTGAAGCTTCCCTGCAAAGTTATGGCACATTGCAGAAAACGATTTTTCAGCCTGAAATAAGGTCGATTCAGGAACGCCAAACACAAAAATGTTGAAAACTTTCAAAAAACACTTCAGACAGTTTAGATTTGAAGTGCAAGTACGAGAAAGACCCTTTCTGCTATAATGGGAATTGAAAATTTCATGTTCTGAAGCTTTCCTCCAAAGTTATGGCACAATGCAGAAAACGCGCTCACAGCCTGAGATAAGGTGGGTTCCGTAACGCCAAACATAAAAATGTTGATAACTTTGGAAAAACACTTCAGACAGCTAAGATTTGATGTGTAAATACTAGAAAGACCCTTTCTGCTATAGTGGGAGCTGAAAACTTCATGTTCTGAAGCTTCCCTGCAAAGTTATGTCACAATGCAGAAAACACGTTTTCAGCCTGAGATGAGGTGGGTTCGGGAACGCCAAACATAAAAATATTTAAAACTTTGGAAAAACACTTCAGACAGCTTAGATTTGACGTGCAACTACTAGAAAGACAATTTCTGCTATAGTGGGAGTTTAAAATTTCATGTTCTGAAGCTTCCCTGCAAAGTTATGGCACAATGCAGAAAAGGCGTTTTCAGCCTGAGATATGGTCGATTCCGGAACGCCAAACATAAAAATGTTGATAACTTTGGAAAAACACTTCAGACAGATTAGATTTGATGTGCAACTTCTAGAAAGACCCTTTCTGCTATAGTCACATGTGAATATTTCATGTTCTGAAGCTTGCCTGCAAAGTTATGGCACAATGCAGAAAACGCATTTTCAGCCTGATATAAGGTGGGTTCAGGAAGGAGAAACATAAAAATGTTGATAACTTTGGAAAAACACCAGACAGCTTAGATTTGATGTGCAACTACTAGAAAGACCCTTTCTGCTATAGTGGGATGTGAAACTTTTATGTTCTGAAGCTTTCCTTAATTGTTATGGCACAATGCAGAAAACGCGTTTTCAGCCTGAGATAAGGTGGGTTCCGGAACGCCAAACATAAAAATGTTGTTAACTTTGGAAAAACACTTCAGACAGCTTAGATTTGATGAGCCATTACGAGAGAGACCCTTTCTGCTGTAGTGGGTGGTGAAAATTCGATGTTCTGAAGCTTCCCTGCAAAGTTATGGCACAATGTGTAAAATGCGTTTTCAGCCTGAGATAAGGTGGGTTCCAGAACTCCAAACATAAAAATGTTGATAACTTTGGAAAAACACTTCAGACAGCTTAGATTTGATGTGCAACTACTAGAAAGACCCTTTCTGCTATAGTGGGAGGTGAAAATTTCATATTCTGCAGCTTTCCTGCAAAGTGATGGCACAATGCAGAAAACGCGTTTTCAGCCTGAGATAAGGTTGATTCCGGAACGCCAAACATAAGAATGTTGATAACTTTGGAAAAACACTTCAGACAGCTTAGATTTGATGTGCAACTACTAGAAAGACCATTTCTGCTATAGTGGGAGGTGAAAATTCATGTTCTGACGCTATACTGCAAAGTTACGGCACAATGCAGAAAACGCGTTTTCAGCCTCAGATAAGGTGATTTCCAGAACGCCAAACATAAAAATGTTGATAACTTTGGAAAAACACTTCAGACAGCTTAGATTTGATGTGCAACTACTAGAAAGACCCTTTCCGCTATAGTGGGAGGTGAAAATTTCATGTTCTGAAGCATCCCTGCAAAGTTATGCCACAATGCAGGAAACGCGTTTTCAGCCTGAGATAAGGTCGATTCCGGAAAGCCAAACATAAAAATGTTGACAACTTTGGAAAAACACTTCAGACAGCTTAGATTTGATGTGCAACTACTAGAAAGACCCTTTCTGCTATTGTGGGAGTTGAAAATTTCATGTTCTGAAGCTTTCCTGCAAAGTTATGGCACAATGCGTAAAACGCGTTTTCAGCCTGAGATAAGGTTGATTCCGGAACGCCAAACATAAGAATGTTGATTACTTTGGAAAAACACTTCAGACAGCTTAGATTTGATGTGCAACTACTAAAAAGACCCTTTCTGCTATAGTGGGATGTTAAAATTTCATGTTCTGAAGCTTCCCTGCAAAGTTATGGCAAAATATGTAAAACGCGTTTTCAGGCTGAGATAAGGTTGTTTCTGGAATGCCAAACATAAAAATGGTGTTAACTTTGGAAAAACACTTCAAACAGCTTAGATTTGATGTGCAACTACTAGAAAGAACCTTTCTGCTATAGTTGGGGGTGAAAATTTCATGTTCTGAAGTTTCCCTCCAAAGTTATGGCACAATGCAGAAAACACGTTTTCAGCCTGAGATAAGGTCTATTCAGGAACACCAAACATAAAAATGTTGAAAACTTTGGAAAAACACTTCAGACAGCATAGATTTGATGTGCAACTACGAGAAAGACCCTTTCTGCTATAGTGGGAGGTGAAAATATCATGTTCTGAAGCTTCCCTGCAAAGTTTTGGCACAATGCGTAAAACGCGTTTTCAACCAGAGATGAGGTTGATTTCAGAACACCAAACATAAAAATGTTGAGAACTTACGAAGAACACTTCAAACAGCTCAGATTTGATGTGCAACTACTAGAAAGACCCTTTCTGCTATACTGGGATGTGGAAATTTCATGTTCTGAAGCTTCCCTGCAAAGTTATGGCACAATGCAGAAAACACGTTTTCAGCCTGAGATATGGTTGATTCCGGAACGCCAAACATAAGAATGTTGATAACTTTGGACAAACACTTCAGACAGCTTAGATTTGATGTGCAACTACTAGAAAGACCTTTTCTGCTATAGTGGCAGGTTAAAATTTCATGCTCTGAAACTTCCCTGCAAAGTTATGGCACAATGCAGAAAACGCGTTTTCGGCCTGAGATAAGGTCGATTCAGGAACGCCAAACAAAAGAATGTTGAAAACTTTGGAAAAACACTTCAGACAGCTTAGATTTGATGTGCAACTACGAGAAAGACCCTTTCTGCTATAGTGGGAGGTGAAAATATCATGTTCTGAAGCTTCCCTGCAAAGTTATGGCACAATGCGTAAAACGCGTTTTCAGCCTGAGATGAGGTTGATTTCAGAACGCCGAACATAAAAATGTTGATAACTCATGAAAAACTCTACAGACAGCTCAGATTTGATCTGCAACTACGAGAAAGACCCTTTCAGCTAAAGTCGGAGGTGAACATTTCATGTTCTGAGGCTTTCCTGCAAAGTCATGGCAAATTGCGTAAAACGCGTTTTCAGCCTGAGACAAGGTTCTTTCTGGAACGCCAAACATAAAAATGGTGATAACTTTGGAAAAACACTTCAACCAGCTTAGATTTGACGTGCAACTACTAGAAAGACCCTTTCTGCTATAGTGGGAGGCGAACATTTCATTTTCTGAAGCTTCCCTGCAAAGTTATGGCACAATACAGAAAACGCGTTTTCGGCCTGAGATAAGGTCGATTCAGGAACACCAAACATAAAAATCTTGAAAACTTTGGACAAACACTTCAGACAGCTTAGATTTGATGTGCAAGTACGAGAAAGACCCTTTCTGCTATAGTGGGAGGTGAAAATATCATGTTCTGAAGCTTCCCTGCGAAGTTATGGCACAATGCGTAAAACGCGTTTTCAGCCTGAGATGAGGTTGATTTCAGAACGCCAAACATAAAAATGTTGATAACTCAGGAAAAACTCTACAGACAGCTTAGATTTGATGTGCAACTACTAGAAATACCCTTTCTGCTCTAGTGGGAGGTGAAAATTTCATGTTCTAAAGCTTCCCTGCAAAATTATGGCACAATGCAGAAAACACGTTTTCAGCCAGAGATAAGGTCGATTCCGGAACGCCAAACATAAAAATGTTGATAACTCAGGAAAAACTCTACAGACAGCTTAGATTTGATGTGCAACTACTAGATATACCCTTTCTGCTCTAGTGGGAGGTGAAAATTTCATGTTCTAAAGCTTCCCTGCAAAGTTATGGCATAATGCAGAAAACACGTTTTCAGCCTGAGATATGGTCGATTCCGGAACGCCTAACATAAAAATTTTGAAAACTTTGGAAAAACATTTCAGACATCTTAGATTTGATCTGCAACTACTAGAAAGACCCTTTCTGCTATAGTGGGAGGTGAAAATTTCATGTTCTGAAGCTTTATGCTAAGTTATGGCACAATGCGTAAAACGCGTTTTCAGCCTGAGAGAAGGTCGATTCTGGAACGCCAAACATGAAAATGTTGACAACTTTGGAAAAACACTTCAGACAGCTTAGATTTCACGTGCAACTACTAGAAAGACCCTTTCTGCCATTGTGGGAGGTGAAAAATTAATGTTCTGAAGCTTCCCTGCAAAGTTATGGCACCATGCGTAAAAAGCGTTTTCAGCCTGAGATAAGGTCGATTCCGGAACGCCAAACATAAAAGTGTTGATCACTTTGAAAAGACACTTCAGACAGCTTAGATTCGATGTGCAACTACTAGAAAGACCCTTTCTACTATAGCGGGAGGTGAAAATTTCATGTTCTGAGGCTTCCCTGCAAAGTTACGGCACAATGCAGAAAACACATTTTCAGACTGAGATTCGGTGGGTTCCAGAACGCCAAACATAAAAATTTTGATAACTTTGGAAAAACATTTCAGACAGCTTAGAATTGATCTGCAACTACTAAAAAGACCCTTTCTGCTATAGTGGGAGGTGAA
The DNA here is from genome assembly GCF_027744825.2 of Synchiropus splendidus. Taxonomy (NCBI): domain Eukaryota; kingdom Metazoa; phylum Chordata; class Actinopteri; order Syngnathiformes; family Callionymidae; genus Synchiropus; species Synchiropus splendidus. The sequence continues at coordinate 3,567,469 of NC_071340.1, read as the reverse complement.
AATTTCATGTCCTGAGGCTTTATGCAAAGTTATGGCACAATGCGTAAAACGCGTTTTCAGCCTGAGATAAGGTCGATTCCGGAACGCCAAACATGAAAATGTTGATAACTTTGGAAAAACACTTCAGACAGCTTAGATTTGATGTGCAACTACAAGACAGACCCTTTCTGCAATAGTGGAAGTTTAAAATTTCATGTTCTGAAGCTCCCTTGCAAAGTTATGGCACAATGCGGAAAACACGTTTTCAGCCTGAGATAAAGTCGATTCCGGAACGCCAAACATAAAAATGTAGATAACTTTGGAAAAACACTTCAGACAGCTTAGATGTGATGTGCAACTACTATAAAGACCCTTTCTGCCATTGTGGGAGGTGAAAAATTCATGTTCTGAAGCTTCCTTGCAAAGTTATGGCACCATGCGCAAAACGCGTTTTCAGCCTGAGATAAGGTCGATTCCGGAACGGCAAACATAAGAATGTTGATAACTTTGAAAAGACACTTCAGACAGCTTAGATTCGATGTGCAACTACTAGAAAGACCCTTACTGCTATTGCGGGAGGTGAAAATTTCATGTTCTGAGGCTTCCCTGCAAAGTTACGGCACAATGCAGAAAACACATTTTCAGACTTAGATAAGGTGGGTTCCAGAACGCCAAACAAAAAAATGTTGATAACTTTAGAAAAACATTTCAGACAGCTTAGATTTTATTTGCAACTCCTTGAAATACCCTTTCTGCTATAGTGGGAGGTGAAAATTTCATGTTCTGAAGCTTTATGCAAATTTATGGCACAATGCGTAAAACGCGTTTTCAGGCTCAGATAAGGTTGATTCCGGAACGCCAAACTTAAAAATGTTGATTGCTATGGAAAAACACTTCAAACAGCTTAGATTTGATGTGCAACTACTAGAAAGACCCTTTCTGCTATAGTGGGAGGTGAAATTTCGATGTTCTGAAGCTTCCCTGCAAAGTTATGCGACAATGCAGGAAACGCGTTTTCAGCCTGAGAGAAGGTCGATTCCGGAACGCCAAACATAAAAATGTTGATAACTTTGGAAAAACTCTTTAGACAGCTTAGATTTGATGTGCAACTACTAGAAAGACCGTTTCTGCTATAGTGGGTGGTGAATATTCGATGATCTGAAGCTTCCCACCAAAGTTATGGCACAATGCGTAAAACGCGTTTTCAGGCTCAGATAAGGTTGATTCCGGAACGCCAAACATAAAAATGTTGATTACTATGGAAAAACACTTCAAACAGCTTAGATTTGATGTGCAACTACTAGAAAGACCCTTTCTGCTATAGTGGGATGTAGAAATTTCATGTTCTGAAGCTTCCCTGCAAAGTTATGGCACAATGCAGAAAACGCGTTTTCAGCCTGAGATAAGGTGGGTTCCAGAACGCCAAACATAAAAATGTTGATAACTTTGGAAAAACAATTCAAACAGCTTCGATTTGATGTGCAACTACTAGAAACACCCTTTCTGCTATCGTGGGAGGTGAAAATTTCATGTTCTGAAGCTTCCCTGCAAAGTTATGTCATAATGCAGAAAACGGGTTTTCAGCCTCACATAAGGTCAATTCCGGAACGCCAAACATAAAAATGTTAATAACTTCGGAAAAACACTTCAGACAGCTTAGATGTGATGTGCAAGCACTAGAAAGACCATTTCTGCCATAGGGGGAGGTGAAAATTTCATGTTCTGAAGCTTTCCTGAGAAGTTATGGCACAATGCGTAAAACGCGTTTTCAGCCTGAGATAAGGTTGATTCCGGAACGCCAAACATAAAAGTGTTGATAACTTTGAAAAAACACTTCGTACTGCTTAGATTTGATGTGCAACTACTAGAAAGACCCTTTCTGCTATCGTGGGAGGTTAAAATTTCATGTTCTGAAGCTTCCCTGCAAAGTTATGTCACAATGCAGAAAACGCGTTTTCAGCCTCACATAAGGTCAATTCCGGAACGCCAAACATAAAAATGTTCATAACTTCGGAAAAACACTTCAGACAGCTAGGATTTGATGTACAAGTACTAGAAAGACCCTTTCTGCTATCGTGGGAGGTTAAAATTTCATGTTCTGAAGCTTTCCTGCAAAGTTATGGCACAATGCGTATAACGCGTTTTCAGCCAGAGATAAGGTCGATTCCGGAACGCCAAACATAAAAAGGTTCATAATTCTGGAAAAACACTTCAGACAGCTTAGGTTTGATTTGCAACAACCAGAGAGACCCGTTATGCTATAGTGGGAGGTGAAAATGTCATGTTCTGAAGCTTCCCTGCAAAGTTAAGGCACAATTCAGAAAACGCGTTTTCAGCCTGAGAAAAGGTCGATTCACGAACACCAAACATAAAACTGTTGAAAACTTTCGAAAAACACTTCAGACAGCTTAGATTTGATGTGCAACTACGAGAAAGACCCTTTCTGCTATAGTGGGAGGTGAAAATTTCATGTTCTGAAGCTTCGCTGCAAAGTTATGGCACAATGCGTAAAACTCGTTTTCAGCCTGAGATGAGGTTGATTTCAGAACGGCAAACATAAAAATGTTGATAACTTTGGAAAAACACTTCAGACAGCTTAGATTTGATGTGCAACTACTAGAAAGAACCTTTCTGCTATAGTGGGAGGTTTAAATTTCATGTTCTGAAGCTTCCCTGCAAAGTTGTGGCACAATGCAGAAAACACATTTTCAGCCTGTCAAAAGGTGGGTTCTAGGACGCCAAACATAAAAATGTTGATAACTTTGGAAAAACACTTCAGACAGCTTAGATTTGATGTGCAACTACTAGAGAGACCCTTTATGCTATAGTGGGATGTGAAAATGTCATGTTCTGAAGCTTCCCTGCAAAGTTATGGCACAATGCAGAAAACGCGTTTTCAGCATGAGATAAGGTTGATTCCGGAACGCCAAACAAAAAAATGTTGATAACTTTGGCAAAACACTTCAAACAGCTTAGATTTGATGTGCAACTACTAGAAAGACCCTTTCTGCTATATTGGGAGGTGGAAAAATTTTGTTCTGAAGCTTCCCTGCAAAGTTATGGCACAATGCAGAAAACGCGTTTTCAGCCTCACATAAGGTCGATTCCGGAACGCCAAACATAAAAATGTTGATAACTTTGGAAAAACACTTCAGACAGGTTAGATTTTTATGTGCAACTACTAGAGAGACCCTTTATGCTATAGTGGGAGGTGTAAATTTCATGTTCTGAAGATTCCCTGCAAAGTTATGGCAGAATGCGTAAATCGTGTTTTCAGCCTGAGATAAGGTCGATTCCGGAACGCCAAACATAAGAATGTTGATAACTTTGGAAAAACACTTCAGACAGCTTAGATTTGAAGTGTAACTACTAGAAATACCCTTTCTGCTATAGTGGGATGTGAAATTTTTATGTTCTGAAGCTTCCTTGCAAAGTTATGGCACAATGCGTAAAACGCGTTTTCAGCCTGAGATAAGGTTGATTCCGGAACGCCAAACATAAGAATGTTGATAACTTTGGAAAAACACTTCAGACAGCTTAGATTTGAAGTGTAACTACTAGAAATACCCTTTCTGCTATAGTGGGATGTGAAATTTTTATGTTCTGAAGCTTCCTTGCAAAGTTATGGCACAATGCGTAAAACGCGTTTTCAGCCTGACATAAGGTCGATTCCGGAATGGGAAACATAAAAAAGTTGATAACTTTGTAAAAACACTTCAGACAGCTTAGATTTGATGTGCAACTACTAGAAAGACCCTTTCTACTATAGCGGCAGGTGAAAATTTCATGTTCTGAGGCTTCCCTGCAAAGTTATGGCACAATGCAAAAAACACGTTTTCAGACTGAGATAAGGTGGGTTCCAGAACGCCAAACATAAAAATATTGACAACTTTGGAAAAACACTTCAGATAGCATAGATTTGATGTGCAACTACTAGAAAGACCCTTTCTGCTATACTGGGAGGTGAAAATTTCATGTTCTGAAGCTTCCCTGCAAAGTTATGGCACAATGCGTAAAATGCGTTTTCAGCCTGAGATAAGGTCAATTCCGGAACGCCAAACATAAAAATGTTGATAACTTTGGAAAAACACTTCAGACAGCATAGATTTGATGTGCAACTGCTCGAAAGACCCTTTCTGCTATAGTGGGTGGAGAAAATTCGATGTTCTGAATCTTCCCTGGAAAGTTATGGCCCAATGCGTAAAACACGTTTTCAGCCTGAGATAAGGTCGATTCCGGAACGCCAAACATAAAAAAGTTGATAACTTTTGAAATACACTTCAGACAGCTTCGATTTGATGTGAAACTACTAGAAAGACCCTTTCTGCTATAGCGGTTGGTGAAAATTCGATGCTCTTAAGCTTCCCTGGAAAGTTATGGTACAATGCGTAAAACGCGTTTTCGGCCTGAGATAAGGTCGATTCCGGAACGCCAAACATAAAAATGTTGATAACTTTGGAAAAACACTTCAGACAGCTTAGATTTGATGTGCAACTACTAGAAAGACCTTTTCTGCTATAGTCAGAGGTGAACATTTCATGTTCTGAAGCTTCCCTGAGAAGTTATGGCACAATGCGTAAAACGCGTTGTCAGCCTGAGATAAGGTCGATTCCGGAACGCCAAACATAAAAATGTTGATAGCTTTGGAAAAACACTTCAGGCAGCTTAGATTTGATGTGCAACTACTAGAAATACCCTTTCTACTATAGTGGGAGGTGAACATTTCATGTTCTGAAGCTTCTCTGCAAAGTTATGGCACAATGCGTAAAACGCGTTTTCAGCCTGAGATAAGGTCGATTCCGGAACGCCATATATAAAAATGTTGATAACTTTGGAAAAACACTTCAGACAGCTTAGATTTGAAGTGTAACTACTAGAAATACCCTTTCTGCTATAGTGGGATGTGAAATTTTTATGTTCTGAAGCTTCCTTGCAAAGTTATGGCACAATGCGTAAAACGCGTTTTCAGCCTGAGATAAGGTCGATTCCGGAACGCCAAACATAAGAATGTTGATAACTTTGGAAAAACACTTCAGACAGCTTAGATTTGAAGTGTAACTACTAGAAATACCCTTTCTGCTATAGTGGGATGTGAAATTTTTATGTTCTGAAGCTTCCTTGCAAAGTTATGGCACAATGCGTAAAACGCGTTTTCAGCCTGAGATAAGGTCGATTCCGGAACGCCAAACATAAGAATGTTGATAACTTTGGAAAAACACTTCAGACAGCTTAGATTTGAAGTGTAACTACTAGAAATACCCTTTCTGCTATAGTGGGATGTGAAATTTTTATGTTCTGAAGCTTCCTTGCAAAGTTATGGCACAATGCGTAAAACGCGTTTTCAGCCTGACATAAGGTCGATTCCGGAATGGGAAACATAAAAAAGTTGATAACTTTGTAAAAACACTTCAGACAGCTTAGATTTGATGTGCAACTACTAGAAACACCCTTTCTACTATAGCGGCAGGTGAAAATTTCATGTTCTGAGGCTTCCCTGCAAAGTTATGGCACAATGCAAAAAACACGTTTTCAGACTGAGATAAGGTGGGTTCCAGAACGCCAAACATAAAAATATTGACAACTTTGGAAAAACACTTCAGATAGCATAGATTTGATGTGCAACTACTAGAAAGACCCTTTCTGCTATACTGGGAGGTGAAAATTTCATGTTCTGAAGCTTCCCTGCAAAGTTATGGCACAATGCGTAAAATGCGTTTTCAGCCTGAGATAAGGTCGATTCCGGAACGCCAAACATAAAAATGTTGATAACTTTGGAAAAACACTTCAGACAGCATAGATTTGATGTGCAACTGCTCGAAAGACCCTTTCTGCTATAGTGGGTGGAGAAAATTCGATGTTCTGAATCTTCCCTGGAAAGTTATGGCCCAATGCGTAAAACACGTTTTCAGCCTGAGATAAGGTCGATTCCGGAACGCCAAACATAAAAAAGTTGATAACTTTTGAAATACACTTCAGACAGCTTCGATTTGATGTGAAACTACTAGAAAGACCCTTTCTGCTATAGTGGGTGGTGAAAATTCGATGCTCTTAAGCTTCCCTGGAAAGTTATGGTACAATGCGTAAAACGCGTTTTCGGCCTGAGATAAGGTCGATTCCGGAACGCCAAACATAAAAATGTTGATAACTTTGGAAAAACACTTCAGGCAGCTTAGATTTGATGTGCAACTACTAGAAATACCCTTTCTACTATAGTGGGAGGTGAACATTTCATGTTCTGAAGCTTCTCTGCAAAGTTATGGCACAATGCGTAAAACGCGTTTTCAGCCTGAGATAAAGTCGATTCCGGAACGCCATACATAAAAATGTTGATAACTTTGGAAAAACACTTCAGACAGCTTAGATTTGATGTGCAACTACTAGAAAGACCCTTTCTGCTATAGTGGGAGGTGAACATTTCATGTTCTGAAGCTTCCCTGAGAAGTTATGGCACAATGCAGAAAACGCGTTTTCAGCCTGAGATAAGGTGGGTTCCGAAACGCAAAACGTAAAAATGTTGATCACTTTGGAATAACACTTCAGACAGCTTAGATTTGATGTGCAACTACTAGAAAGACCATTTCTGCTATAGTGGGAGGTGAAAATTTCATGTTCTGAAGCTTCCTTACAAAGTTATGGCACAATGCAGAAAATGCGTTTTCAGCCTGAGATAAGGTTGATTCCGGAACGCCAAACATAAAAATGTTGATAACTTTGGAAAAACACTTCAGACAGCTTAGATTTGATGTGCAACTACTAGAAAAACCCTTTCTGCTATAGTGGGAGGTGAACATTTCATGTTCTGAAGCTTCCCTGAGAAGTTATGGCACAATGCGTAAAACGCGTTTTCAGGCTGAGATAAGGTCGATTCCGGAACGCCAAACATTAAAATGTTTATAACTTTGGAAAAACACTTCAGACAGCTTAGATTTGATGTGCAACTACTAGAAAGACCCTTTCTGCTATAGTTGGACGTGAACATTTCATGTTCTGAAGTTTCCCTGCAAAGTTATGGGACAATGCAGAAAACGATTTTTCATCCTGAGATAAGGTCGATTCCGGAACGCCAAACATAAAAATGTTGATAACTTTCGGAAAACATTTCAGACAGCTTAGATTTGATGTGCAACTACTAGAAAGACCCTTTCTGCTATAGTGGTAGGTGAAACTTTCGAGTTCTGAAGCTTTCCTTCAAAGTTATGGCACAATACAGAAAACGCGTTTTCAGCCTTAGATAAGATGTTTTCCGGAACGCCAAAAATAAAAATGTTGATAACTTTGGAAAAACACATCAGACAGCTTATATTTGATGTGCAACTACTAGAAAAACCCTTTCTGCTATAGTGGGAGTTGAAAATTTCATGTTCTTAAGCTTCCCTGCAAAGTTGAGGAACAATGCAGAAAACGCGTTTTCAGCCTGAGATAAGGTGGGTTCCGAAACGTCAAACATAAAAATGTTGATAACTTTGGAAAAAACATTTCAGACAGCTTAGATTTGATGTGCAACTACTAGAAAGACCCTTTCTGCTATAGTGGGAGGTGAAAATTCCATGTTCTGAAGATTCCCATCAAAGTTATGGCACAAAGCAGAAAACGCGTTTACAGCCTGAGATAATATGGGTTTCGGAACGCCAAACATAAAAATGTTGATAACTTTGGAAAAACACTTCAGAGAGCTTAGATTTGATGTGTAACTACTGGAAAGAACCTTACTGCTATAGTGGGAGGTGAAACTTTCATGTTCTGAAGCTTTCCTTCAAAGTTATGGCACAATGCAAAAAACGCGTTTTCAGCCTGAGACAAGGTGGGTTCCGGAACGCCAAACATAAAAATGTTGATAACTTTCGAAAAACACTTCAGACAGCTTAGATTTGATGTGCAACTACTACAAAGACCCTGTCTGTCATAGTGGGAGTTGAAAATGTCATGTTCTGAAGCTTCCCTGCAAAGTTATGGCACAATGCGGAAAACGCGTTTTCAGCCTGAGGTAAGGTGGGTTCCGGAACGCCAAACATAAAAATGTTAATAACTTTGGAAAAACACTTCAGACAGCTTAGATTTGATGTGCAACTACTAGAAAGACCCTTTCTGCTACAGTGGGAGGATAAAATTTCATGTTTTGAAGCTTCCCTGCAAAGTTATGGCACAATGCAGAAAACGCGTTTTCAGTCTGAGATAAGGTCGATTCCGGAACGCCAAACATAAAAATGTTGATAACTTTGGGAAAAACATTTCAGACAGCTTAGATTTGAAGTGCAACTACTAGAAAGACCCTTTATGCTATAGTGGGATGTGAAAATTTCATGTTCTGAAGCTTCCTTGCAAAGTTTTGGCACAATGCAGAAAACGCGTTTCCAGCCTCAGATAAGGTCGATTCTGGAACGCCAAACTTAAAAATGTTGATAACTTTGGAAAAACACTTTAGACAGCTTAGATTTGATGTGCAACTACTAGAAAGACCCTTTCTGCTATAGTGGGAGGTGAACATTTCATGTTCTGAAGCTTCCCTGAGAAGTTATGCCACAATGCAGGAAACGCGTTTTCAGCCTGAGATAAGGTCGATTCCGGAAAGCCAAACATAAAAATGTTGACAACTTTGGAAAAACACTTCAGACAGCTTAGATTTGATGTGCAACTATTGGAAATACCCTTTCTGCTATAGTGGGAGGAAAAAATTTCATGTCCTGAAGGTTCCCTGCAAAGTTACGGCACAATGCAGAAAACGCGTTTTCAGCCTGAGATAAGGTGGGTTCCAGAACGCCAAACATAAAAATGTTGATAACTTTGGAAAAACACTTCAGACAGCTTAGATTTGATGTGCAACTACTAGAAAGACCCTTTCTGCTATTGTGGGAGTTGAAAATTTCATGTTCTGAAGCTTTCCTGCAAAGTTATGGCACAATGCGTAAAACGCGTTTTCAGCCAGACATAAGGTTGATTCCGGAACGCCAAACATAAGAATGTTGATAACTTTGGAAAAACACTTCAGACAGCTTAGATTTGATGTGCAACTACTAGAAAGACCCTTTCTGCTATAGTGGGAGTTGAAAATTTCATGTTCTGAAGCTTCCCTGCAAAGTTATGGCAAAATATGTTAAACGCGTTTTCAGGCTGAGATAAGGTTGTTTCTGGAACGCCAAACATAAAAATGGTGATAACTTTGGAAAAACACTTCAAACAGCTTAGATTTGATGTGCAACTACTAGAAAGAACCTTTCTGCTATAGTGGGAGGTGAAAATTTCATGTTCTGAAGCTTCCCAGCAAAGTGATGGCACAATGCGTAAAACGCGTTTTCAGCCTGACATAAGGTCGATTCCGGAATGGGAAACATAAAAAAGTTGATAACTTTGTAAAAACACTTCAGACAGCTTAGATTTGATGTGCAACTACTAGAAAGACCCTTTCTGCTATACTGGGAGGTGAAAATTTCATGTTCTGAAGCTTCCCTGCAAAGTTATGGCACAATGCGTAAAATGCGTTTTCAGCCTGAGATAAGGTCGATTCCGGAACGCCAAACATAAAAATGTTGATAACTTTGGAAAAACACTTCAGACAGCATAGATTTGATGTGCAACTGCTCGAAAGACCCTTTCTGCTATAGTGGGTGGAGAAAATTTGATGTTCTGAATCTTCCCTGGAAAGTTATGGCCCAATGCGTAAAACACGTTTTCAGCCTGAGATAAGGTCGATTCCGGAACGCCAAACATAAAAAAGTTGATAACTTTTGAAATACACTTCAGACAGCTTCATTTTGATGTGAAACTACTAGAAAGACCCTTTCTGCTATAGTGGGTGGTGAAAATTCGATGCTCTTAAGCTTCCCTGGAAAGTTATGGTACAATGCGTAAAACGCGTTTTCGGCCTGAGATAAGGTCGATTCCGGAACGCCAAACATAAAAATGTTGATAACTTTGGAAAAACACTTCAGACAGCTTAGATTTGATGTGCAACTACTAGAAAGACCTTTTCTGCTATAGTCAGAGGTGAACATTTCATGTTCTGAAGCTTCCCTGAGAACTTATGGCACAATGCGTAAAACGCGTTGTCAGCCTGAGATAAGGTCGATTCCGGAACGCCAAACATAAAAATGTTGATAACTTTGGAAAAACACTTCAGGCAGCTTAGATTTGATGTGCAACTACTAGAAATACCCTTTCTACTATAGTGGGAGGTGAACATTTCATGTTCTGAAGCTTCTCTGCAAAGTTATGGCACAATGCGTAAAACGCGTTTTCAGCCTGAGATAAGGTCGATTCCGGAACGCCATACATAAAAATGTTGATAACTTTGGAAAAACACTTCAGACAGCTTAGATTTGAAGTGTAACTACTAGAAATACCCTTTCTGCTATAGTGGGATGTGAAATTTTTATGTTCTGAAGCTTCCTTGCAAAGTTATGGCACAATGCGTAAAACGCGTTTTCAGCCTGAGATAAGGTCGATTCCGGAACGCCAAACATAAGAATGTTGATAACTTTGGAAAAACACTTCAGACAGCTTAGATTTGAAGTGTAACTACTAGAAATACCCTTTCTGCTATAGTGGGATGTGAAATTTTTATGTTCTGAAGCTTCCTTGCAAAGTTATGGCACAATGCGTAAAACGCGTTTTCAGCCTGAGATAAGGTCGATTCCGGAACGCCAAACATAAGAATGTTGATAACTTTGGAAAAACACTTCAGACAGCTTAGATTTGAAGTGTAACTACTAGAAATACCCTTTCTGCTATAGTGGGATGTGAAATTTTTATGTTCTGAAGCTTCCTTGCAAAGTTATGGCACAATGCGTAAAACGCGTTTTCAGCCTGACATAAGGTCGATTCCGGAATGGGAAACATAAAAAAGTTGATAACTTTGTAAAAACACTTCAGACAGCTTAGATTTGATGTGCAACTACTAGAAAGACCCTTTCTACTATAGCGGCAGGTGAAAATTTCATGTTCTGAGGCTTCCCTGCAAAGTTATGGCACAATGCAAAAAACACGTTTTCAGACTGAGATAAGGTGGGTTCCAGAACGCCAAACATAAAAATATTGACAACTTTGGAAAAACACTTCAGATAGCATAGATTTGATGTGCAACTACTAGAAAGACCCTTTCTGCTATACTGGGAGGTGAAAATTTCATGTTCTGAAGCTTCCCTGCAAAGTTATGGCACAATGCGTAAAATGCGTTTTCAGCCTGAGATAAGGTCGATTCCGGAACGCCAAACATAAAAATGTTGATAACTTTGGAAAAACACTTCAGACAGCATAGATTTGATGTGCAACTGCTCGAAAGACCCTTTCTGCTATAGTGGGTGGAGAAAATTCGATGTTCTGAATCTTCCCTGGAAAGTTATGGCCCAATGCGTAAAACACGTTTTCAGCCTGAGATAAGGTCGATTCCGGAACGCCAAACATAAAAAAGTTGATAACTTTTGAAATACACTTCAGACAGCTTCGATTTGATGTGAAACTACTAGAAATACCCTTTCTACTATAGTGGGAGGTGAAAATTTCATGTTCTGAAGCTTCTCTGCAAAGTTATGGCACAATGCGTAAAACGCGTTGTCAGCCTGAGATAAGGTCGATTCCGGAACGCCAAACATAAAAATGTTGATAACTTTGGAAAAACACTTCAGGCAGCTTAGATTTGATGTGCAACTACTAGAAATACCCTTTCTACTATAGTGGGAGGTGAACATTTCATGTTCTGAAGCTTCTCTGCAAAGTTATGGCACAATGCGTAAAACGCGTTTTCAGCCTGAGATAAGGTCGATTCCGGAACGCCATACATAAAAATGTTGATAACTTTGGAAAAACACTTCAGACAGCTTAGATTTGATGTGCAACTACTAGAAAGACCCTTTCTGCTATAGTGGGAGGTGAACATTTCATGTTCTGAAGCTTCCCTGAGAAGTTATGGCACAATGCAGAAAACGCGTTTTCAGCCTGAGATAAGGTGGGTCCCGAAACGCAAAACGTAAAAATGTTGATCACTTTGGAATAACACTTCAGACAGCTTAGATTTGATGTGCAACTACTAGAAAGACCCTTTCTGCTATAGTTGGACGTGAACATTTCATGTTCTGAAGTTTCCCTGCAAAGTTATGGGACAATGCAGAAAACGATTTTTCATCCTGAGATAAGGTCGATTCCGGAACGCCAAACATAAAAATGTTGATAACTTTCGGAAAACATTTCAGACAGCTTAGATTTGATGTGCAACTACTAGAAAGACCCTTTCTGCTATAGTGGTAGGTGAAACTTTCGAGTTCTGAAGCTTTCCTTCAAAGTTATGGCACAATACAGAAAACGCGTTTTCAGCCTGAGATAAGATGTTTTCCGGAACGCCAAAAATAAAAATGTTGATAACTTTGGAAAAACACATCAGACAGCTTATATTTGATGTGCAACTACTAGAAAAACCCTTTCTGCTATAGTGGGAGTTGAAAATTTCATGTTCTTAAGGTTCCCTGCAAAGTTGAGGAACAATGCAGAAAACGCGTTTTCAGCCTGAGATAAGGTGGGTTCCGAAACGTCAAACATAAAAATGTTGATAACTTTGGAAAAAACATTTCAGACAGCTTAGATTTGATGTGTAACTACTGGAAAGAACCTTACTGCTATAGTGGGAGGTGAAACTTTCATGTTCTGAAGCTTTCCTTCAAAGTTATGGCACAATGCAAAAAACGCGTTTTCAGCCTGAGACAAGGTGGGTTCCGGAACGCCAAACATAAAAATGTTGATAACTTTCGAAAAACACTTCAGACAGCTTAGATTTGATGTGCAACTACTACAAAGACCCTGTCTGTCATAGTGGGAGTTGAAAATGTCATGTTCTGAAGCTTCCCTGCAAAGTTATGGCACAATGCAGAAAACGCGTTTTCAGCCTGAGATAAGGTGGGTTCCGGAATGCCAAACATAAAAATGTTGATAACTTTGGAAAAAACATTTCAGACAGCTTAGATTTGATGTGCAACTACTAGAAAGACCCTTTCTGCTACAGTGGGAGGTTAAAATTTCATGTTCTGAAGCTTCCCTGCAACGTTATGGCACAATGCGGAAAACGCGTTTTCAGCCTGAGATAAGGTGGGTTCCGGAACGCCAAACATAAAAATGTTGATAGCTTTCGAAAAACACTTCAGACAACTTAGATTTGATGTGCAATTACTAGATAGACCCTGTCTGTTATAGTGGGAGTTGAAACTTTCATGTTCTTAAGGTTCCCTGCAAAGTTGAGGAACAATGCAGAAAACGCGTTTTCAGCCTGAGATAAGGTGGGTTCCGAAACGTCAAACATAAAAATGTTGATAACTTTGGAAAAAACATTTCAGACAGCTTAGATTTGATGTGTAACTACTGGAAAGAACCTTACTGCTATAGTGGTAGGTGAAACTTTCGAGTTCTGAAGCTTTCCTTCAAAGTTATGGCACAATACAGAAAACGCGTTTTCAGCCTGAGATAAGATGTTTTCCGGAACGCCAAAAATAAAAATGTTGATAACTTTGGAAAAACACATCAGACAGCTTATATTTGATGTGCAACTACTAGAAAAACCCTTTCTGCTATAGTGGGAGTTGAAAATTTCATGTTCTTAAGGTTCCCTGCAAAGTTGAGGAACAATGCAGAAAACGCGTTTTCAGCCTGAGATAAGGTGGGTTCCGAAACGTCAAACATAAAAATGTTGATAACTTTGGAAAAAACATTTCAGACAGCTTAGATTTGATGTGTAACTACTGGAAAGAACCTTACTGCTATAGTGGGAGGTGAAACTTTCATGTTCTGAAGCTTTCCTTCAAAGTTATGGCACAATGCAAAAAACGCGTTTTCAGCCTGAGACAAGGTGGGTTCCGGAACGCCAAACATAAAAATGTTGATAACTTTCGAAAAACACTTCAGACAGCTTAGATTTGATGTGCAACTACTACAAAGACCCTGTCTGTCATAGTGGGAGTTGAAAATGTCATGTTCTGAAGCTTCCCTGCAAAGTTATGGCACAATGCAGAAAACGCGTTTTCAGCCTGAGATAAGGTGGGTTCCGGAATGCCAAACATAAAAATGTTGATAACTTTGGAAAAAACATTTCAGACAGCTTAGATTTGATGTGCAACTACTAGAAAGACCCTTTCTGCTACAGTGGGAGGTTAAAATTTCATGTTCTGAAGCTTCCCTGCAAAGTTATGGCACAATGCGGAAAACGCGTTTTCAGCCTGAGATAAGGTGGGTTCCGGAACGCCAAACATAAAAATGTTGATAGCTTTCGAAAAACACTTCAGACAACTTAGATTTGATGTGCAATTACTAGATAGACCCTGTCTGTTATAGTGGGAGTTGAAACTTTCATGTTCTGAAGCATCCCTGCAAAGTTATGGCACAATGCAGAAAACGCGTTTTCAGTCTGAGATAAGGTCGATTCCGGAACGCCAAACATAAAAATGTTGATAACTTTGGGAAAAACATTTCAGACAGCTTAGATTTGAAGTGCAACTACTAGAAAGACCCTTTATGCTATAGTGGGATGTGAAAATTTCATGTTCTGAAGCTTCCTTGCAAAGTTTTGGCACAATGCAGAAAACGCGTTTCCAGCCTCAGATAAGGTCGATTCTGGAACGCCAAGCTTAAAAATGTTGATAACTTTGGAAAAACACTTTAGACAGCTTAGATTTGATGTGCAACTACTAGAAAGACCCTTTCTGCTATAGTGGGAGGTGAACATTTCATGTTCTGCAGCTTCCCTGAGAAGTTATGGCACAATGCAGAAAATGCGTTTTCAGCCTGAGATAAGGTGGGTTCCGAAACGCCAAACTTAAAAATGTTGCTAACTTTGGAACAACATTTCAGACAGATTAGATTTGATGTGCAACTACTAGAAAGTCCCTTTCTGCTATAGTGGGAGGTGAAAATTTCATGTTCTAAAGGTTCCCTGCAAAGTTATGGCACAATGCGTAAAACGCGTTTTAAGCCTGAGATAAGGTCGATTCCGGAACGCCAAACATAAAAATGTTGATAACTTTGGAAAAACACTTCAGACAGCTTAGATTTGATGTGCAACTACTAGAAAGACCCTATCCGCTATAGTGGTAGGCGAAGATTTCATGTTCTGAAGCTTCCCTGAAAAGCTATGGCACAATGCAGAAAACGCGTTTTCAGCCTGAGATAAGGTGGGTTCCAGAACGCCAAACATAAAAATGTTGATAACTTTGGAAAAACACTTCAGACAGCTTAGATTTGATGTGCAACTACTAGAAAGACCCTTTCTGCTATAGTGGGAGGTGAAAATTTCATGTTCTGAAGCATCCCTGCAAAGTTATGCCACAATGCAGGAAACGCGTTTTCAGCCTGAGATAAGGTCGATTCCGGAAAGCCAAACATAAAAATGTTGACAACTTTGGAAAAACACTTCAGACAGCTTAGATTTGATGTGCAACTATTGGAAATACCCTTTCTGCTATAGTGGGAGGAAAAAATTTCATGTCCTGAAGGTTCCCTGCAAAGTTACGGCACAATGCAGAAAACGCGTTTTCAGCCTGAGATAAGGTTGATTCTGGAACGCCAAACATAAGAATGTTGATAACTTTGGAAAAACACTTCAGACAGGTTAGATTTGATGTGCAACTACTCGAACGACCCTTTCTGCTATAGTGGCAAGTTAAAATTTCATGTTCTGAAGCTTCCCTCCAAAGTTATGGCACAATGCAGAAAACGCTTTTACAGCCTGAGATAAGGTGGGTTCCGGAACGCCAAACATAAAAATGTTGATAACTTTGGAAAAACACTTCAGACAGCTTAGATTTGATGTGCAACTACTAGAAAAACCCTTTCTGCTATAGTGGGAGGTGAAAATTTCATGTTCTGAAGCTTCCCTGCAAAGTTATGGCACAATGCAGAAAACGCGTTTTCAGCCTGAGATAAGGTGGGTTCCACAACGCCAATCATAAAAATGTTGATAACTTTGGAAATACACTTCAGACAGCTTAGATTTGATGTGCAACTACGAGAAAGACCCTTTCTGCTATAGTGGGAGGTGAAAATTTCATGTTCTGAAGCTTCCCTGCAAAGTTATGGCACAATGCAGAAAACACGTTTTCAGCCTGAGATAAGGCCGATTCCAGAACGCCAAACATAAAAATGGTGAAAACTTTGCAAAAACACTTCAGACAGCTTAGATTTGATGTGCAACGACTAGAAATACCCTTTCTGATACAGTGGGAGGAGAAAATTTCATGTTCTGAAGCTTCCCTGCAAAGTTATGGCACAATGCAGAAAACACGTTTTCAGACTGAGATAAGGTGATTTCCGGAACGCCAAACGTAAAAATCTTGATAACTTTGGAAAAACACTTCAGACAGGTTGGATTTGTTGTGCAACTACTAGAAAAACCCTTTCTGCTATAGTGGGATCTGAAAAAATCATGTTCTGAAGCTTCCCTGCAAAGTTATTGCACAATGCAGAAAACTCGTTTTCAGCCTGAGAAACGGTGGGTTCCGGAACGCAAAACAAAAAAATGTTGATAACTTAGGAAAAACACTTCAGTCAGCGTAAATTTCATG
The DNA here is from genome assembly GCF_027744825.2 of Synchiropus splendidus. NCBI lineage: Eukaryota > Metazoa > Chordata > Actinopteri > Syngnathiformes > Callionymidae > Synchiropus > Synchiropus splendidus. The sequence goes on along the minus strand of NC_071340.1, from coordinate 3,550,961 downwards.
TGCAACTACTAGAAAGACCCTTTCTGCTATAGTGGGAGGTGAAATTTTCATTTTCTGAAGCTTCTCTGCAAAGTTATGGCACAATGCAGAAAACGCATTTTCAGCCTGAGATAAGGTGGGTTCCGGAACGCCAAACATAAAAATGTTGATAACTTTGGGAAAACACTTCAAACACCTTAGATTTGATGTGCAACTACGAGAAAGACCCTTTGTGCTATAGTGGGAGGTTAAAATTTAATGTTAAGAAGCTTCTCTGCGAAGTTATAGCACAATGCAGAAAACGCATTTTGAGCCTGAGATAAGGTCGATTTCGGAACAGTAAACATAAAAGTGTTGATAACTTTGGAAAAACACTTTAGACAGCTTAGATTTAATGTGCAACTACTAGAAAATCCCTTTCTGCTATAGTGGGAGGTTCAAATTTCATGGTCTGAAGCTTCCCTGCAAAGTTATGGCACAAAGCAGGAAACTCATTTTCAGCCTGAGATAAGGTGGGTTCCGGAACGGCCAACATAAACATGTTGATAACTTTGAAAAAACGCTTCAGACAGATTATATTTGAAGTGCAACTACTAGAAAAACCCTTTCTCCGATAGTGGGATCTGAAAAATTCATCTTCTGAAGCTTCTCTGCAAAGTTATTGCACAATGCAGAAAACGCGTTTTCAGCCTGAGATAAGGCGGGCTCCGGAACGCCAAACATAAAAATGTTGATAACTTTCGAAAAACACTTCAGACAGCTTAGATTTGATGTACAACTACGAGAAAGACCCTTTCTGCTATAGTGGGTGGTTAAAATTTCATGTTCTGAAGCTTCCCTGCAAAGTTATGGCACAATGCAGAAAACGCGTTTTCAGCCTGAGATAAGGTCAATTGTCGAACGCCAAACATAAAAATGTTGATAACTATGGGAAAACACTTCAGACAGCTTAGATTTGATGTGCAACTACTAGAAAAACCCTTTGTGCTATAGTGGGAGGTGAAAATTTCATTTTCTGAAGCTTCTCTGCAAAGTTATGGCACAATGCAGAAAACGCATTTTCAGCCTGAGACCTGGTGGGTTCCGGAACGCCAAACATAAAAATGTTGATAACTTTGAAAAAACACTTCTGACAGATTAGATTTGATGTGCAACTACTAGAAAAACCCTTTCTACTGTCATGGGAGGTGAAAATGTCATGTTCTGAAGCTTCCCTGCAAAGTTATTGCACAATGCAGAAAACGCGATTTCAAACTGAGATTAGGTCGATTCCGGAACGCCAAACATAAAAATGTTGATAACTTTGGAAAAACACTTCAGGCAGCTTAGATTTGATGTGCAACAACGAGAAAGACCCTTTCTGCTATAGTGGGAGGTGAAAATTTCATGTTCTGAAGCTTCCCTGCAAAGTTATGGCACAAAGCAGAAAACGCGTTTTCAGCCTGAGATAAGGTGGGTTTCGGAACGTCAAACATAAAAATATTGATAACTTTGGAAAAACACTCCAGACAGCTTAGATTTGATGTGCAACTACTAGAAAGACCCTTTCTGCTATAGTGGGAGGTGAAATTTTCATGTTCTGAAGCTTCCCTGGAAAGTCATGGCAAAATGCGTAAAACGCGTTTTCACCTGAGATAAGGTCGATTCCGGAACGCCAAACATAAAAATTGTGATAACTTTGATAAAACACTTCAGACAGCTTAGATTTGATGTGCATCTACTAGAAAGACCCTTTCTGCTATAGTGGGAGCTGAAAATTTCATGTTCTGAAGCTTCCCTGCAAAGTTATTGCACAATGCAGAAAACGCGATTTCAAACTGAGATTAGGTCGATTCCGGAACGCCAAAAATAAAAATGTTGATAACTTTGGAAAAACACTTCAGGCAGCTTAGATTTGATGGGCAACTACGAGAAAGACCCTTTCTGCTATAGTGGGAGGTGAAAATTTCATGTTCTGAAGGTTCCCTGCAAAGTTATGGCACAATGCGTAAAACGCGATTTCAGCCTGAGATAAGGTCGATTCCGGAACGCCAAACATAAAAATGTTGATAACTTTGGAAAAACACTTCAGACAGCTTAGATTTGAAGTGCAAGTACTAGAAAGACAGTTTCTGCTATAGTGGGAGGTGAAATTTTCATGTTCTGAAGGTTCCCTCCAAAGTTATAGCACAATGCGCAAAACGCGTTTTCAGCCTGAGATAAGGTCGATTCCGGAACGCCAAACATAAAAATTGTGATTACTTTGACAACACACTTCAGACAGCTTAGATTTGATGTGCATCTACAAGAAAGACCCTTTCTGCTATAGTGGGAGGTGAAAATTTCATGTTCTGAAGCTTCCCTGCAAAGTTATTGCACAATGCAGAAAACGCGATTTCAAACTGAGATAAGTTCGATTCCGGAACGCCAAACATAAAAATGTTGATAACTTTGGAAAAACACTTCAGACAGCTTAGATTTGATGAGCATCTACGAGAAAGACCCTTTCTGCTATTGTGGGAGGTGAAAATTTCATGATCTGAAGCTTCCCTGCACAGTTATTGCACAATGCAGAAAACGCGTTTTCAAACTGAGATTAGGTCGATTCCGGAACGCCAAACATAAAAATGTTGGTAACTTTGGAAAATCACTTCTGACAGCTTAGATTTAATGTCCAACTACGAGAAAGACCCTTTCTGATATAGTGGGAGGTGAAAATGTCATGTTCTGAAGCTTCCCTGCAAAGTTATGGGACAATGCGAAAAATGCGTTTTCAGCCTGAGATAAGGTCGATTCCGGAACGCCAAACATAAAAATGTTGATAACTTAGCAAAAACACATCAGACAGCATAGATTTGATATGCAACTACTTGAAAGACCCTTTCTGCTATAGTGGGAGGTGAAATTTTCATGTTCTGAAGCTTCCCTGCGAAGTTATTGCTCAATGCAGAAAACGCGTTTTCAAACTGAGATAAGGTCGATTCCAGAACGCCAAACATAAAAATGTTGATAACTTTGGAAAAACACTTCAGACAGCTTAGATTTGAAGTGCAAGTACTATAAAGACCCTTTCTGCTATAGTGGGAGGTAAAATTTTCATGTTCTGAAGGTTCCCTCCAAAGTTATGGCACAAAGCGTAAAACGCGATTTCAGCCTGAGATAAGGTCGATTCCGGAACGCCAAACATAAAAATTGTGATAACTTTGACAAAACACTCATACAGCTTAGATTTGATGTGCATCGACTAGAAAGATGCTTTCTGCTATAGTGGGAGGTGAAAATTTCATGTTCTGAAGCTTCCCTGTAAAGGTATTGCGCAATGCAGAAAACGCGTTTTCAAACTGAGATTAGGTCGATTCCGGAACGACAAACATAAAAATGTTGATGACTTTGGAAAAACACTTCAGTCAGCTAAAATTTGATGTGCAACTACTAGAAAGACCCTTTCTGCGACAGTGGCAGGTGAAAATTTAATGTTAAGAAGCTTCTCTGCAAAGTTATAGCACAAAGCAGAAAACGCATTTTGAGCCTGAGATAAGGTCGATTTCGGAACGGCAAACTTGAAAGTGTTGATAACTTTGGAAAAGCTCTTCAGACAGCTTAGATTTGATGTGCAACTACTAGAAAGACCCTTTCTGCTATAGTGGGAGGTTAAATTTCCATGTTCTGAAGCTTCCCTGCAAAGTTAAGGCACAAAGCAGGAAACACATTTTCAGCCTGAGATAAGGTGGGTTCCGGAACGCAAAACAAAAAAATGTTGATAACTTTGGGAAAACACTTCAGACAGCTTAGATTTGATGTGCTACTACGAGAAAGACCCTTTCTGCTATAGTGGGAAGTAAAAATGTCATGTTCTGAAGCTTCCCTGCAAAGTTATTGCACAATGTAGAAAACACGTTTTCAGCCTGAGATAAGGTGGGTTTCGGAACGGCAAACATAAAAATGTTGATAACTTTGGAAAAACACTTCAGACAGCTTAGATTTGATGTGCAACTACGAGAAAGACCCTTTCTGCTATAGTGGGAAGTAAAAATGTCATGTTCTGAAGCTTCCCTGCAAAGTTATGGCACAATGCAGAAAACGTGTTGGCAGCCTGAGATAAGGTCGGTGCCGGAAACGCCAAACATAAAAATTGTGATAACTTTGACGAAACACTTCAGACAGCTTAGATTTGATGTGCAACGACTAGAAAGACCCTTTCTGCTATAGTGGGAGGAAAAAATTTCATGTTCTGAAGCTTCCCTCCAAAGTTATGGCACAATGCAGAAAAACGCTTTTCAGCCTGAGATAAGGTGGGTTTCGGAACGCCAAAGATAAAAATGTTGATAACTTTGGAAAAACACTTCAGACAGCTTCGATTTAATGTGCAAATACTAGAAAAAACTCTGTTTGCTATAGTGGAATGTGAAAAATTCATGTTCTGAAGCTTCCAAGCAAATTATGGCACTAAGCAGAAAACGAGTTTTCAGCCTTAGATAAGGTTTGTTCCGGAACGCCAAACATAAAAATGTTGATGACTTTGGAAAAACACTTCAGTCAGCTTAAATTTCATGTGCAACTACTAGAAAGACCCTTTCTGCTATAGTGGGAGGTGAAATTTTCATTTTCTGAAGCTTCTCTGCAAAGTTATGGCACAATGCAGAAAACGCATTTTCAGCCTGAGATAAGGTGGGTTCCGGAACGCCAAACATAAAAATGTTGATAACTTTGGGAAAACACTTCAAACACCTGAGATTTGATGTGCAACTACGAGAAAGACCCTTTGTGCTATAGTGGGAGGTTAAAATTTAATGTTAAGAAGCTTCTCTGCAAAGTTATAGCACAATGCAGAAAACGCATTTTGAGCCTGAGATAAGGTCGATTTCGGAACGGTAAACATAAAAGTGTTGATAACTTTGGAAAAACACTTTAGACAGCTTAGATTTAATGTGCAACTACTAGAAAAACCCTTTCTGCTATAGTGGGAGGTTAAAATTTCATGGTCTGAAGCTTCCCTGCAAAGTTATGGCACAAAGCAGGAAACTCATTTTCAGCCTGAGATACGGTGGGTTTCCGAACGCCAAACATAAAAATGTTGATAACTTTGAAAAAACGCTTCAGACAGTTTAGATTTGAAGTGCAACTACTAGAAAAACCCTTTCTCCGATAGTGGGATCTGAAAAATTCTAATATCTCTCTCCGGCGTTGTGATGGTGAATGAATTTCCACATGACGATACAAGGGTTATATAATATCCTCTCAAGTAACAGGTCTAAAGTATAGAGTCACCACGACCTTTCCAAAGGTAAAATTGACGGGTTTGTTAAGATTCGATTTAATTTGTATCTGAATATTTTCAATATGGTTCTTGGCCACCGGTAAATAGTAAGCAGGGTTAAAATGTTGTGTGATTATATCTGAGTAGCTACCCTTCATTTCCACAGTTCTTAAAAGCGGTGCATATGCATCCCCTACAAGCTGCGGTCTTACAACGTCGCTGTAACAGTAGAGATGATAAAACCCCACTTTTAAATCAACTGGATGGGGCGCTCTGTAGTCGCAAAAATTTATCCAATTACCAGGCTCTACACCTAGCATGTAAGCCAAAGGCGAGTTAAAAAGCACTAGGTTCTGCCCGTCTCCTTGAAGATCAATTTTTTGCCGTGCACTGTTAAACAGGAAGCGTATGTCGTTATTGGTTTTTTTAAAGGTTTGCTCCAACTCGGTTGTAATCTGATTAATAGAGCTGTAATATCCTCCCTTAAACTTCAGTTTGGAAATATCTGTTCCCGCCGTTTTGAAATGTCGATCAACCCCTCGTGATTCGTCTTTTTTCCTCTGAGCAGAGGCGCTGGCATCGGGATCTGGAGCCCTAAGACGAGCCATGGCTCTATGAAATTCATCTTTATACCGTCGTGTTGTGTTAGCCTCCGAATCTGATCCTCTAGGGGGAGCCGTGTTTGTGTTGGAATCAAGTACTCTATGGTTCGGTTTCCAGGAAAATGATGCTGTATCCTCTGGAATATTATGCCACGTGTGAGGGTATGTAATCTCCGTCAAAGCGACCTCCCATTTTCCGTTTAAATCGATATGTTGTGCTAAATCAACGCGGAAAGTACCAATGGAGTTGTCTTTAAAAACATTTGCGCTGGCGTTTGATGGTAAAGTCACATAGAAGCCTGCGTTCTTTGAGTCGTACATGGTGATATGATGCCTGGTGTAAAGAAGGACATTCTTATATAATTTTTTATATCCGAAGCTTTTACCCAGCTGTTGAATTTTTCAGGCCAGTTCTTCCACTGGACAAAGACCTGCCTCTCTCCTTTAACGCAGCGTTCCATGAGAATCTTTTCAACGTGAAATACTTTATCCTTTACGAGTTGTACTTTTTGTAATTCTTGATCATAAAATGACCCCTGGATGGTCTCGCCGTCGAAATCTTTCAATTTATACACAGGCGGGGTGCGATGAATACATTCAGTTATCGTAAATATCTCATCTGTAAAACTCTGCTCATACTTTTTGTCAAATACACCTCGTAGTTTTGATATCCTAACATGATCGCCCTCCTTAAATTTTGCCTTCTGCAGATCTTTCGATGGTCTAATGTAAAAATTGCAGAGTATTTTCTTTAGTTACTTCCATCGGTGTCATTTTTATACTACTGTGATAGCTGTGATTATAACTCTTTACTAGATCCTGTAAAACCTCGATGTAACGTAATGTGTTTTTAGCCGTGAAATATCTCCACATCCGACTTTTAAGAGTGAGGTTAAATCTCTCAACCACAGAGGCCTTAACGTCACTCGCTGTTGAAAAATGATTAATACCCTTCCTTTCCATCAAAGCCCTGAAACTCTTGTTAAAAAAATCTTTCCCATCATCCGTCTGTAGCTTTGCAGGCGTCCCGCACTCCTCCAGCACTGTTTTGAACGCCTTCATTCTCTCGATCGGAGTCTTTCTTTTTAAAACGCGTACATAGGCCCTCTTTGAAAATACATCTATAACGGTCAACAAGTAATTTTGATCGTCGTTATATCTAGCCAACGCCTGTATGTCGCATAGGTCGGCCTGGAATTGTTGAAGAGGCCTGTGAACAAATACTCTGTATCTCGGAAAGTTTACTCTGGCTGGTTTATGCAGGGTGTAGGCATCCTGTTTTGATAAAAAAAATATTTAATAGATTTAGAACTGACTGGTTTTCCAGTCTCAACCTGCACCCCTGGACGAAGGCGACTCACACCTCCAGAGGTCCCGGGGTGAAGAGGATTGTAATAAACTCTTTTAATGATGTGTTTCACCGTCATGTTAAACGAGAAATGAATGAGCTGAGATCCAAATATACTTCTTAATGTTTTTTATTCCACAGGTTATGTAAGGATTCAAACGTAATGTTATACAAAGACAGTAAAAGAGTAAAAAAAAATAAACATCACATACGAGGGAATCTCGTGTTTGTGACATCGCCCAGGACCGGCGTTCTATTCCAGATTCTACTTGCTGATTCCAGACGTTCAATTAGAAGATCCTCAGGCTCATGTTTGATGTATTCATTCCAGACAGTTGATTTTCGACACCTCATTTCGAGCAAGACTGTCTCAGCCGTAGCCTTCGTTCTCATTTTCCCCGGTTGTACGTCATTCAGGGTCAAGTAGTGTTGTACAGCAGGCAGAAAGTTCTTGTTACAGAGTCTCTTCATCAACGGGTGGAAATTAAGGCGGTAGAAATCATCCTCCATCTCTTCAAGACAGCTGTGTTGTAGTTGGCTGGGATGGTCTACTTGGCAACCGTAGCAGATCTCCCTCCAATACCTGCGTATGGTTTTACCTAGTAGATGAAATACAACTGTCTTTAAAGCTTTCAAGAAGAAACCGCTTATCCATCCATCCGTGTCATCATTAGCTGCTGGTTCTTGGTCTTGAGAAGCAGTGGATAAAGCAGGCGGATGCACGTCGACAGATTCGTTCCCGGGGCAGGCGGTTGCTGCCTTCCCTACAGGTTCCTCCTCGTCATCCACATCTTGCATTTCAGTTGCAACAGAGTCGTCTGTGTCGTCTTTGACGTCCAATGAAGGACGGGCTCCGTCTGTCGTGTCGTTGTTAGAACCCTCGTACTTATGACCGTCAGCCGCAACGTGTTCTACCGCAGGATGTAGAGGTGACGGCGAGGAGTTGTTCATCCCGTACCCGGGGCCGCCTGTAGCAGCTCCGAGGAAGGTAGTGACGATACGTCTCGGAACACCTTCTGGCCTCATTGTTGTCTTGGACGGTCTTGTTCCAACAGGTACGTCTGCATGGTGTTGCTCTGGAAAAAATCCTCTTTATAACAGCCATCAACAAGTAGGCGGTCCAGGGTGGGGCGGTCCTAAAAGGCCAGTGCTTTTTTCAACACAAGGGCATCATTCCATAAGCGGCTATGGTAGAAGAGACCGTCGATTTTTGGAGAAATCTCCTGGATTGTCTCACTCCAAGCATCCATCGGTATGGTTAACAGAGTACGAAAAACACCACAATCGGAATTAATATACTCCAGGACGAAATCTTCTTCTTCTTCACCTGTGACTCCTGTTGATACTTTATGGATGGCCCTGAAGGACCAACGTCCTGATCCTAACATTTGAATCACATCGTCTTTTGCACCTGCACGTCACTAACATGCTGGTGCTTGACCTCGGCTTGCTTGCACCGTCACTTGAAATTACTGCATTTAATAAAAACAAGAGAAAAGAAACGCCCTTTAAACTTGACTGTAGCTTGCTGAATAAACGCATCCAACATACGCACTGGTGGATGCATTTAGACAATCATCAGCAGGTCATTTGGTTGATGCTGAGCCAGGATAATTAATAATTTAGCGATAACTTCCTTGGAGAAACATCTCACCCGTCCAGCTGGAGTTGCTGTCCTGGCAGCTGCCTCACTGTCCAGCTCATATTTGATGTCACAGCAGTGTTTCTGTGAATGGAGATGCACTGCCAGTGTCCAGCTGAATCAGGTGTAACTGGATCACACGTCACCATCTTTGTATCTGCGGCCAATTTAAGCGCAGAAAAACAAGGCGTTTGACAAATTTTATTGATGGTAAAGGCATAAAGGGAAATTTTAGGCGTGTTTTCCTTCTCCCATAGCTATTAATAGTAATATTGAAATGTTTATTTTTATCTTTGCTGAAGGAGACCCCACATATGACCTTGAAATGAATAAGGATCGGGCATGCGCATGATGTAACTTACTGAAATTCAGTGACCGTTTTCTCCCACCAACTTTCATCTATTTGAAAACCTGATTCCCTGTTGTATGCTCCTCTCGTTTTTGACCTCAATCTCATTAATATATTTCAGAAACAATTCTCTTCTAGGGCTGAGTAGATTGTTGCTGAGTCAGGAGGTAGAGAAGGAAACCTGTGAAAGTTTTTATTTTTTTATTTATTTTAGACAAAATATATGATTTGATATTGTTTTGAGAGACTATTGTACGAGCGTGACAAGCATTTCTCCAAGTAAGAGGGAGGAAACACACGATTCTCTTTTTGGGCCAGAATTCTGAGTGGCTGAATTATATTTACAGCGCTTCTGAAATTGGGAGCAAACTTTAATAGCATGGAACGTAACCTTGGGATTCTTGACATTGGTAGGTCTTTTCATAGGCAGTGAGGAATACACCGGAGCATTAATAGAGGATGAGCATGAAAACATTTCCAGTTTGGACTAAGGTAAACATCAGTAAGACAGCAGATTTTATGAATATAAGAGGCTCAATAATAAAACTGTTTTGAATTTACACTTATGGAGTAACGATCTGCTGACCCGAGGAGACTTCCCACTCCAAACAAAATCACTTGCTGTAGTTTATCAATGATTTTTTTTTTTTTTTTCTTTTTAAATTTCTCCACCTCTGAAGGTCAGATTTGACTAGAGTCGTGCGTGAAGGTAAAGGTAGAGGATTTATTGTCAATTCTGCCATATGCATTACATATCAAGGATTGAAATGTGCAGCCACATGAACGCAGAGAGATTTAAAACAAGATTCTTTAAATCAAAGTGCAGGTTCTTGAAGCCTACCCCTTTTAATTGGATGACATATGCTTTTCTCATTTTTGACCCTATATCCTGAAAACATGAATAATAATTCACTATTGTTATGCATGATGCCTTTAAACCCTAGAGATGAGCTCTGTGTGACTCTGCTAAAGACTTAATGCCCAAGTGGTTTCCATAATACCTCTTATGAAGACCCTCCAATATTTATAACGTACAGAACATTAAGAATCACCCGTTATAATGTACTTAAATATGTAATAATAATGTATATGTAATGATGTATAATCAAAAAACATGTTTTATTAGTGCATAATTTACATTTTCCCTTTGGTTTCCTTGTTTATACATTCTGTTTATAATATGCTAATGATAATGCTAATAACAGACATATGTAGATCGTAGTTATGAGAACACAGAAGTGTAAGAGCTGTTGCCACGAAAGAGCATTACAAGGGTACTGTGCTATAAAACGGTTATTATTCATGATGCTAATGTCGAATCAGCGTAGCATTTTTGTGTGGTCATCTTTGCTAAGTATGGAAGTCAAAAGTCGTGGGACAACCTGGGAGTAAGTTCAGGTGGTCATGGAAAAGTGGACAGGAAGTTAATATACTGTAGGATTTCACAGCTTCTATTGACTGAATTGACTGATCTGCATCTTGTGACATTTATGAGACATTTATCTGAGAAACTTAAGGGAAATCAAACATATGCAGTGGCAGGAAGTAGCAATGAAAGCAATCGTGAAGCTATTTAGTGAAATCTCGCAGAAAAGCATTTCCTCCTCCCAGAGGCTCTTTGACTGTGTGTGTGATTGCAATGGCAATGATCTTGAATCCACTTCGTGGGGACTGTCTTTCCTTATTTTATACTGAACAACAAGCACGGCTCTATTTACTGTTTCGTTCAAATGAAACACAACATACCAGGGCCCATCACTGTGTTCTGAAACCTCCTTTGAGTTGGGTCTGTTTCAAGCACTGAGTCAATAAGCGTCATGCAATCTTGAGCTGCGTTTTTAATGTGTGCAGTTTTGGCGCGTGTTGCTCGCTCGGTGCCCAGAGAGTACAGAGAGCTGCAGATGGTAACAGGCAGGGAGGTGGGAAACCTTGTCTCTCTTGCACCTCAGACTGTGCTGAAACCTGATTTGTAAACATGCTCACAGGAACCATCTGCCGCTGAGTTCATGTTTTCCTCTGCATTTTTTGATTTGGGATTCTATAAATAGACAGAGAGATGAAGGAGACCACTATATGTCAAATCTGTATGATTGATGGTCCCCCGGGAGTAATAAAACCCTCCCCTTCCGGAAGTAATAAACCCCACCCCTTTTTATATCAAAAAGAAATTAAAATAATTACCCTCCCCATTTTTATATCAACAGGAAATTAAAATAATGAAGGTCCAAGGGGTAGCTTCACCCTTGTGTGATGCAGGGGGTGGGGGTCAGCTACATCCTCACAGACGCAAGGGTCAGGCAGGGTCAGCGGGAGGGTGGGTGTGTGATGAGACACCGGGAGGATTACCTTAGGGGTGTGGGTAAAAAAAAAGGGGTAAAACAAAAAGAAAGAAATACTTTTAGTTTTCAGCATTAGTCAATGTTTGAACTGTTTCTGCATTGCAGGCTAAATAATCAAAACACATTAGTAGCTACAATATTATTTCGGGTTTAAACATTTTAGAAGTTATTTAACATCTTATGAAGAAGTATTTCATTCTTGAAATATTTCTTAAAGATAAAACAGTAGAAAGAAAACACTTCTTAGTCTTCACTAATAGTTCAAACGACGCAGCTACCCAACTCATGCACCATTTTTCAAAATGCGTTTAAACAGATAATTTGTACTTGTTTGAGAAATACTTTTAGTTTTCAGAATAGAACAAAAGAAAGAAATACTTTTAGTTTTCAGAAAATAAGGTTGAGTGAACAAGGATAAAACAAAAGAAAGAAATACTTTTAGTTTTCAGAAAATAAGGTTGAGTGAACAAGGATAAAACAAAAGAAAGAAATACTTTAGTTTTCAGCATTAGTTCAAATAACACAGCTATTCAACTCATATGAGTTTCTGTTGAATCAGTCTATTTAATTTTACACCCTGTGTGAGTTTTAAACGATGCAATTTTACTTACTCAGGAAATACTTAAAAAAGGGGTAAACAGCGGTGTGACAACAGGCATTATGCCTGACTCTTTCTCAGACACCGAAACATACCACATTTTACATCAGTTCCGGGGTAACCTTCGCTGTTGACCAGACCTTCCAGAACTTCATCCTCCTTTCGAAAAGGACTCCAGACTACCCATGGATGCCTCTTCCTCTGCACGTCGTAGGTGAATATTTATCTATCTATCCATCTATCTATATCTATACAGTATACATATAAGTATATACATATATGTGTATCTATGTATTTACATTTACATATATAAGTATAATAAAAACGTTACGCCATGTTTATCACGTACCATGTCTCTTTTCATTGACAGACGTCGTCACTCATCTGTGTGACGTTCATTTAACGCAGAGTGATACTGGTAAAAATATTGAATTATTTTGTAATTCGTTGTTAATATCTCTATTATGTGTTACAACAGCCGCACTTCTATTTTTCAGATATTATCGCCTCCGCGAATAACTTCCCGGAGACGCTGATCGGCGCTGAGGAGCTTGAGCGGTTAATGCGTGTAACTTTTGAAGACGGAGATGCCCGTGCGGATCTGTCGGCTGTGAATCCGAGAGCGAGTCTTCAAGTCAGCGGCACCGAGGCTCAGAACACGCCGTGAATTATAATAATCGACAGCGAGGACGAGTTCGTCCGGGGCCGAGTACAGGAAATCGATCGAAGGGGAGTAACCAACGCTCTCTGAGCCGTAAGCGACGGTTAATTCGGCACGGAAGACAGGACCGGCGCGAGTCATTGGTGAGAAGGAGACAGCGATTCTAATCATAATTACGATAACTAGGTAAAGAATAGCGGTATTTATTAAGTGTATATACATGCGTATGTGTGTGTGTGTGTGTGTGTGTGTGTGTGTGTGTGTGTGTGTGTGTGTGTGTGTGTGTGTGTGTGCATGAAAAGGTCACCCGGAACCCGGAAATCAGACACGACCGGGAAGTCATCCGGACCCTGTGGATGCTGATCATTCATTGAACGGGTCGCTCCAACTGTTCAACGGTGAGAGCAAAACATTCAGTTCAATAAAAAAAAAATATTTTAAGCACAGTCTGTCGATGTATTTTATATTTAACTACCTATGTTTTTGTTTTATTCAACGCCTGTGCGTATGAAAACAGACGATCAGTCAGAGGTCGAAGGAGTAGGGCACCCGCTCGTTGATTCTTTAACTCACCAGACGCCTCAGCTGATAGGAGGTGGGAAAAAACATTTTGGAGTGATAGTTTACATTTCACTGCTGTATTTATTTATTTATTTTTTCACATGAAAACAGATACAAAGACAACGAGCACGCCACACCTTCTACCTGTCGCTTCAACACCAACACCAACACCAACGTTTGGTAAGATACGAAGGTCGTGATTTTACTAATTGTAATGTGCTTTAACGACGGCGGCCACTAGAGGTCGTGATTTTACTAACTGTTATGTGCTTTAACGACGGCGGCCACTAGAGGTCGTGATTTTACTAATTGTAATGTGCTTTAACGACGGCGGCCACTAGAGGTCGTGATTTTACTAACTGTAATGTGCTTTAACGACGGCGACCACCAGAGGTCGTGATTTTTCTAATTGTAATGTGGTTTAACGACGGCGTCCACTAGAGGTCGTGATTTTACTAACTGTAATGTGGTTTAACGACGGCGGCCACTAGAGGTCGTGATTTTACTAACTGTAATGTGGTTTAACGACGGCGTCCACTAGAGGTCGTGATTTTACTTATTGTAAAGTGGTTTAATGAGAGTATACACTAGTGATTTACTATTTGTTTTTACGCTTTAAATGTTGATCCTTAGTAGATCCCTACATTTACACTCTGTTTATATTAATATCATATTAACTGCTATCCGAGGTCTTGCTTCTAGATTGTATTTACATTTGTGTTGTCGGTATTCTGTTTCAGCTCTCCCCTCTGGGTCTTGGCCTTTGTGGGAGACATCGACGCCGGTTTCCTCAGTACCTCTGGATCTACTATCCGGACCGTTCCCTGCTGAAGACTCGACGTCGGCATCTGGGCTATCCGCACCTCCACAGCCACCGTCGCCGACACCATCAGCACCGCCAGCAACCACAGACAAGCCGCGGACATCGCCCCAGATACCAAAACAAAAAGAAAGAAATACTTTTCGTTTTCAGCATTAGTCAATGTTTGAACTGTTTCTGCATTGTAGGCTAAATAATCAAAACACGTTAGTAGCTACAATATTATTTCGGGTTTAAACATTTTAGAAGTTATTTAACATCTTATGAAGAAGTTTTTCATTCTTGAAATATTTCTTCAAGATAAAACAGTAGAAAGAAAACACTTTTTAGTCTTCACTAATAGTTCAAACGTCACTGCTACCCAACTCATGCACCATTTTTTCAAAATGCTTTTAAACAGATAATTTGAACTTGTTTGAGAAATACTTTTAGTTTTCAGAATAGAACAAAAGAAAGAAATACTTTTAGTTTTCAGAAAATAAGGTTGAGTGAACAAGGATAAAACAAAAAAGAAAGAAATACTTTAGTTTTCAGCATTAGTTCAAATGACACAGCTATTCAACTCATATGAGTTTCTGTTGAATCAGTCTATTTAATTTTACACCCTGTGTGAGTTTGAAACGATGCATTTTTAGAGTCTGTGATAACCAGTTAATTTGCTGCGGAGACGCGAGTTCTTTCCTGGACGGTTGAATCTTCAAAAGAGACAGTCTGAAGGCGGACCTCATTGTCTTCAGACAACATTGTTTAGGCTGTAGGAAATACACTTCTGTACCTTCCACGTGTTCGTTTTCTCGTGAGAATGACAACCAAAAACACCCCAACTTAAAATCCAAAAGAATTTACACCCTGACAGAGGCGTCTAATTACCCTAACAGAGCTCTGGGCCCGCAACTCCACCTGGCTTTGCCTCAGCTCCGATGGTGTAGAGTGACAAAGACTATCTCAGGCCCTGACCCCTTTTATTACACATTTCAGTTCATTTTGGAGTTGCAGTCTCCACTGATTGATCCTGGTCTTCTTACGGTCCAGGTCGTCATGGGTCAAATTCCAGATCTTGTGCCGTCTCCACCACATCTGGAAACACCTTTCGAATATTTATACATCTGTCTTTAATTGGCGACAATGGCAGAGCAGATGACCCAAGCCATTGTTTTTTTGGCATCCTGCTTCTGTCACCATGTCCGTTCTCCATCTGATTATTTGTTTTACCTCGCCGCGGTTCATACCTCTGAGCTACCTAGCAGACATTGATCCTGGTCTTCTTATGGTCCAGGTCGTCATGGGTCAAATTCCAGATCTTGTGCTGTCTCCACCACATCTGGAAACACCTTTAGAATATTTATACATCTGTCTTTAATTGGCGACAATGGCAGAGTGGGTGACCCGATCCAAATCAACAAAGACGTCACCTAGGACCTACCCACACGGACGGAGTATTTAGGTGACCCGATTCAGACCACATTTTACATCAGTTCCGGGGTAACCTTCGCTGCTGACCAGACCTTCCAGAACTTCATCCTCCTTTCCAAAAGGACTCCAGACTACCCATGGATGCCTCTTCCTCTGCACGTCGTAGGTGAATATTTATCTGTCTATCTATGCATCTATCTATATCTATACAGTATACATATAAGTATATGTTGTGGGTTAGAAAATGCCCAGAAAATTAGTAAGGAAAAAGAAGAAAAAAACATTCACCCCCTATTTTTCAAAGTAACACCATTTGTTCATTTGAAAACGTTGGATTGTTATTTATCCAGGAGGTGGTGCACATGCGCCGTGAGGCACATGAGTGACGCATGCGCAGCTCAGTAAACAACTGAGCTGAACGAAACCGTGTCTGACTTCTCATGTGCTTCACAGATTTTCTGCATCGTATATCGCGGAAATCTATTGTTGCCGACCAGATACCCCTAGATCTGAGGCCGGTAACATTTGGGGGCTCGTCCGGGATCGTGTTGCATCGTCGGTGTGGGGAAGAAGTAAGCATCGCCGAGATCTAGTGGCTGACACTTCAGGGAAGGCTGCAAAGTCTGCGTCATCCAGAGAGTAGAGGACATAGATTCTACGCTAAGATGGCTACTACAACCCCACGGCGAATGCTGGTTTTCAAGATCCAAAAGAGACTCTCTGAATTGAGATTGAGCCAGCTTCAAGCTTTTGCAAGTGCAATGGATGATGGTGAAGAAAGGGAAACTCTGGCTAATCTGACTGAGCTAGAACTTTATGACATGATTGTTGATTACCTCAGAGGGGAAAGATTGAGAGACCTCGAAGATGAAGGCATGGCTCAACTCCTCTATCTCGAAGACCTACAGAATCACCTGCTGTTCGACAGAGATGAAGGATCCAGAATGACAGAAGAGGTGCCAACTCACCAGGTGGAAAAGACGACATCTACTGGCCAACCAGCCGCTTCGGCATCATCAGCCAAGAATAGAGACGTCCAGATATCAACACCTACAACGGACAACAACTCTCATTCACCACCACATCGGAGCCACCTCATCACATCGCCAGTGCATCTGGACGGTAATGGTGCCAACGGTGTTCGGTTCGATAGTGCCAACCCTTCTCATGCTGGGGAACAGTTGGTGAGATTTACGGATGTGACAGCTCTGCTTCCACGCAGAGAGTTTAAAATTCATGGTGGTCAGATTTCTGACACAGGGTCTGAAGTGTCATTCAGTTGTCTTTGTAAACAGATGGACGAAGGATTGCAAGAAGGGTTTAGTGAGAGAGAGATACTACGCACTGTAATTAAGATCACAAAACCTGGTACCTTCAGAGAGATGTTGGCCAACAAAGATGACTTGACCCTGGATGAACTAAAACGGTTTCTTCGTTCACATATAGGAGACAAGAGCAGCACTGAGCTCTTTCAGGAACTTAGTACTGCAAGACAGCATGACAGAGAAAGCCCACAGCAGTTTCTGTACAGACTGATGGGTCTAAAGCAGCGAGTTTTGTTCGAATCACAGCAACCTAGTGCAGAGTTTTGTTATGACCGAAAGCTTGTACAGGGAACTTTCCTTCATACTCTTTACCAAGGTTTGAATGAAAAAAACACCCATGTTCGTCGTGATATCAAACGTTTCCTGTCAGACCTGCCGGTCAGTGACGACTTCCTTTTGGAGCAGATCACCAAGTCCACCAATGAGGAAACTGAGAGATTACGACGCCTTACTACAGTAGTCAAAACCCGACCGATAACAGTAAGTACCATTCAACATGACACTGTTGAGCAGATTGATCAAACTAAGCAGCCCAAGGCTGATCAGAATAAGCACTCCAGAGTTGATTCTGAGCTTCAAGCTAATCGTGCTGCTATTCTGGAACTGACTGCCCAAGTGACATCATTGACTCAACATTTAGCTCAAGTAGTAAGACCAAGTGAACCAGTGAGTTCGATGAGACCTTGTCCTCCCCCAGGTAGGACCCAGACACCCACAAAGGAAACAAGGGGCAGGTGTCCTGACTGCATTCAAGCAAACAATTTAAATTGTCCTCACTGTTTCATTTGTGGCCAAGCTGGTCATAGAGCAGTTGGATGTTTGCAAAGAAACATTTCGGGAAACACGAAGAGGTCACTGGAGCGAGGCTGCCAGTGACCGACTCCCGTAAGAAGCCTCAGGAACAGGTTGACTCATTTAGGAACATTACACCTGTTAAATCCAACAAAGGATGTCAACCTATACAGAAGAAGCGTGTGGCACAGCTAATTGGTAAGCGATGCATGGTCTCATGTGCCATTAATGGGGTGCCAATACAGATGCTGTTAGACTCAGGGGCTCAGGTTACTATGGTGGGGAGGGAGTTTGTCAGGAACGCATTGCCCAACATTGAAATTCTGTCACTTGAATCTCTGCTTACAGAACAGCCACTGAAGATATCAGCCGCTAATGGCACAGAGGTTCCCTTTGACGGGTGGGCTATTGTCGAACTCCAAATACGCAGTGAGAACCATGGACATGCTGAAATTCAGGTGCCTCTTTTGATTAGTCGTAATGGTGTTAACTGTGCTATTCTTGGGAGCAACGTCATCACTGAGATTCTCAAAGAAAACAAAGAGCATGGTGATAAAGTTGATGTTACTGCCATACTCAAGGAAGCAATGAGTGCCAGTGAGAGTACAGTTGAATCTTTAACTACTGCCCTTCAGATGCAAACTTCTGAGGAAACACCTCTTCAGTGTAGTGTGCGAGTTGGGAGGAAAGGAGTGAAAGTACCAGCTGGTCAAATCTTTGAGGTTCGTTGTAGAGTCAGAGAATGCCCAGAAGGGGGAACTGTGTTGTTTGAGCCTGCGATGGAGAACAGCTGTCCGGATGGGTTAGATTGTTTTCCTACTCTTGTAGATGTTGGCCGAGGTGCTTCCAAAATTGTCAGAATCCCTGTTCAGAATTTTACTCAACGTGACATTTACCTGGCACAGAGAACGATTCTGGGCACACTTATGGAAGTCACTCAAATCAAATCTCTCAGTCACACTGGTGAAAACCCAAAGTCCAAGCTGCGTCCTGTTGTGCAGACTTGTTCAGCTCAGTTTAGAAGTCAACAACCTGCGGATGTGACCAGAGAAAAGTGGCATCCACCTGTCGATTTGTCACACCTCGAAGAGGATGAGCAACAAATAGCAAGAGAAATGCTATATGATGAATCAGACGTATTTGCTCAAAATGATTCAGACATTGGTTGCATTCCAAACCTGCAACTCAAGATACAGCTCAGTGATGAGACGCCAGTCCAAAAGCGTTACAACTCAATACCGAAACCTTTGTATAAAGAGGTCAAAGACTATGTGCAGAACTTACTGGACCATGGTTGGATAAGAAAATCAACATCGTCATACTCATCCCCTGTTGTCTGTGTGAGAAAGAAAGACAAGAGCTTACGTTTGTGTGTAGATTATAGAGAGTTAAATCGCAAGACCAGACCTGACCGTCATCCACTTCCACGTATTCAGGAGCTGCTGGATAACCTGGGAGGCTATTCCTGGTTCTCGATACTTGACCAGGGAAGCGCTTACCACCAGGGTTTTGTTGATGAGGACTCCAGACATGTCACTGCATTTAGTACTCCGTGGGGGTTATACGAGTGGCTCCGTCTTCCGTTTGGTCTGAGCAATGCGCCGGCAGCTTTCCAAAGATGTATGGAAGGTGTCCTAGATGGCTTGCGTGATGAATGCTGTTCACCATATCTAGATGATGTGCTTTGTTTTTCCAAGACATTCCATGAACATGTAGAGGACCTGAGGCGGGTACTCAGCCGCTTAAGAGAGAATGGAATCAAGTTGCGTCCAAAGAAATGTGAGATGTTCAGAAGACAGGTGAGATATGTTGGTCGTCTTGTGACGAGTGAAGGTGTACAAATTGATCCCAAAGACATAGAAGCTGTTTTGCAACTCAAAAACAGGGAACCAAAGAATGTGGGGGATGTCAGAGCCCTGCTAGGCTTCCTTGGCTATTACAGATCTTTCGTGCAGGACTTTTCCAGAATTGCAAGGCCACTGTATAAGCTACAAGAGAGTTGCAGTGACACTAGTCAAAGGGTTGTTGGAGACAAGTCATTCAAATCCAGGAGACGAAGTAACAAATCTGGACAACTTCCATCGAAGCCACCTGTCAACTGGACATCTGAGCACAGTGCTGTTGTAGCTCGTCTGGTAGATGTGTTGACAAATCCTCCCATCTTGGCCTATCCAGATTTCAACTTACCTTTTATTCTGAATACAGATGCATGTAGTGAGGGCCTGGGAGCTGTGCTTTACCAAAATCAAGGGGGTAAGCTTCGAGTCATTGCTTATGGGTCCAGAGCGCTTACACCTGCTGAAAAGAATTACCACCTGCATTCTGGCAAGCTTGAGTTTCTGGCATTAAAGTGGGCCATCTGTGACAAGTTTAGAGATTATCTCTATTATGCTCCAACATTCGCCGTTTACACCGACAATAACCCATTGACGTATGTGCTAAGCTCAGCTAAGTTGAATGCAGTTGGCTATCGTTGGGTGGGTGAGTTGGCGGACTTCCACTTCACTATCAAGTACAGACCAGGAAGAAACAACATTGATGCAGACACACTATCACGTTATCCTGTGAAACTTGAAGGACATCTCGGGGAGTATACTGAAATCCTACCCCCAGACTTGATCTCCACCATCTGGCAAGGAAATAAAGCCATTGAGGAAAATGAGGTACCATGGATGGCAGAACTGCACATATCATCTGGCTGTGATTATGATCCAGTTATCACAAGTCCAACTTTCACCTCTGAGGACATCCAAGTTGCCCAGATGGATGACGCAGCAATCAGTGAAGTGATAATGTTGAAAAAGAGTGGATGGAATCCTCAAGAGAAAAGACACCTGGGAGAAGAGACGAAAAGACTCGTACGTGAGTGGAAAAAGTTAAAACTTGATAAAGGCATGCTGTATAGGCTGGCAGGCAAATGGAAACAACTTGTCCTACCAAGCAAGTGGAAATCGTTGGTGCTAAAACATCTGCACGATGACATGGGTCATGTGGGTTCTGATAAAGTGATCCATCTGGCTAGACAAAGGTTTTATTGGCCATTCATGCAGCGTGACATAGAAAACTATGTGACTCGCCAATGCTCCTGTATCAAGCAGAAGAGACCCACCAGACCACAAAAGGCTCCCATGAGTTCAAAAACAACCAGTAGTCCATTTGAACTAGTTTCAATTGACTATCTCCACCTCGAACCAAGCAAAGGAGGCTTTGAGTATATCTTGGTCATCGTTGATCATTTTACTCGCTTTGCGCAAGCCTATCCGACGAAGAATAAGTCTGGTAAGACAGCAGCTGAGAAAATATTCAGTGATTTCATCCCTCACTTTGGATATCCCGAAAGGCTCCACCATGATCAAGGTCGAGAATTGGAGAACAGTTTATTCAAGCGACTCCAACAACTGTCTGGTATCTCTCATTCCCGAACTACTCCATACCACCCACAGGGTAACCCTGTTGAGCGTCTAAACAGAACACTTTTGCAAATGCTTCGCACTCTGCAAGAGGATCGAAAGATTGAATGGAAAGACCACTTGCCGCAGATCGTGCATGCATACAATTGTACGAGGCACGAAGCAACAGGTTATTCCCCGTTTTTTCTCCTGTATGGCAGAGCTCCACGATTGCCCATTGACTTGCTTTTTGGCTTGAACACCGAGGAGGAAATGTCAAATCAAAGGGAATATGCGCAAAAGTGGGCTTCTCGAATGCAGGCAGCTTACAAGATCGCCTCAGAGAACAGCAAGAAATGTTCGGCCCGAGGAAAAAGAAATTATGACCGTGGTGTTAATGGGATTCCACTGCAGCCAGGAGATAGGGTGCTTGTAAGAAACCTGTCAGAAAGAGGTGGACCAGGCAAACTCCGCTCTTATTGGGAAGAGATTGTTCACAGGGTTATTGAGAAGGTTGGGGATGGGCCGGTGTACAGGGTTCAGGCTGAAAAGGGAGACAAAACTGCTCGTGTGCTGCATCGTAACCTTCTGTTGCTTGTGAATGATTTGCCAGTTGAGCTGGAGATGCGCCCTCATGCAGGAAAGAATCTAAAACAAATGAGTAAGACCAAAGCGAACAGTAAGGAAGCAGAAGAACTAGATTCTGATGATTCTGTTGAAGAGGAAGAGTTGTCGTACAGCTTACGACTTGTACCATTGTATTCTAGAAGCACAGTTAGACGTCGGGTACCTCAACCCGAATCTCGCAGAGAGCTTAGAGCAATGGCACCTGAATTTCAGCCTCTTAGACAGATAACAGAATCAGGGGAGGACCAAAGAGAGAGTGTTCCGCTGATTGCTTCGGAACCAGTACAAATATTGACCACACCGCCTGATGAAAGTGAAACACTTCATGAAAGGACAGACTTAACTGGAGTTGAGGAACCACATGAAAAAGCAGATGAGATGGTTGAACCTGATAGGGACACGCCACTGACGGACAATCCGCCTGCTAGAAGGTCCAATCGAACCATAAGGCCGAGGGAGAGGTTTACGTATGATACTTTTGGTCAACCGTCATACCAGCCTTGGGGACTGACAGCAAATGCCATGTTATCATGTGGTCCTTACTCTGTTGTACCAGGAACACACTACAACTTTATTCAGGTACCAACAGTGTGGGGCTATTAAATGTATGGGATTTGATTAATTACAGTTGTTAACTATAACAACACTTAAAACATCCATTGGTGGTGCTCAAGATGTCCGGCGATCCACTGATCGGCGCTGAGGAGCTTGAGCGGTTAATGCGTGTAACTTTTGAAGACGGAGATGCCCGTGCGGATCTGTCGGCTGTGACTCCGAGAGCGAGTCTTCAAGACAGCGGCACCGAGGCTCAGAACACGCCGTGTATTATAATAATCGACAGCGAGGACGAGTTCGTCCGGGGCCGAGTACAGGAAATCGAGCGAAGGGGAGTAACCAACGCTCTCTGAGCCGTAAGCGACGGTATAATTCGGCACGGAAGACAGGACCGGCGCGAGTCATTGGTGAGAAGGAGACAGCGATTCTAATCATAATTACGATAACTAGGTAAAGAATAGCGGTATTTATTAAGTGTATATACATGCGTATGTGTGTGTGTGCGTGTGTGTGTGTGTGTGTGTGTGTGTGTGTGTGTGTGCATGAAAAGATCACCCGGAACCCGGAAATCAGACACGACCGGGAAGTCATCCGGACCCTGTGGATGCTGATCATTCATTGAACGGGTCGCTCCAACTGTTCAACGGTGAGAGCAAAACATTCAGTTCAATAAAAAAAAAGTATTTTAACCACAGTCTGTCGATGTATTTTATGTTTAACTACCTATGTTTTTTGTTTTATTCAACGCCTGTGCGTATGAAAACAGACGATCAGTCAGAGGTCGAAGGAGGAGGGCACCCGCTCGTTGATTCTTTAACTCACCAGACGCCTCAGCTGATAGGAGGTGGGAAAAAACATTTTGGAGTGATAGTTTACGTTTCACTGCTGTATTTATTTATTTATTTTTTCACATGAAAACAGATACAAAGACAACGAGCACGCCACACCTTCTACCTGTCGCTTCAACACCAACACCAACACCAACGTTTGGTAAGATACGAATCTCAATTTTTTTCAACACATCTCTACCGTTCAGTATCAGTTGAATGGTTGTATGTTCGCTATTGTGTGTGTGTGTGTGTGTGTGTGTGTGTGTGTGTGTGTGTGCGTACGTGCGTGCGTGCGCGTGTGTGTGTGTTTTATCTGTAATGCGGTTTGTCTATGTTCCGGCTGTGTGCTTTTAGACGGTGTCATTTTACTATTGAAGGTGTTTGAGTAACTGTTGCTGCTAAGCGTCATTGTGATTTTACTACTATGCTTTAACGACGACGGACACTAGAGGTCGCGATTACTATTTCACACTATGGTTTAACGACGGCGGCCACTAGAGGTCGTGATTTTACTAATTGTAATGTGCTTTAACGACGGCGGCCGCTAGAGGTCGTGATTTTACTAAACTGTAATGTGCTTTAATGACGTCGGCCGCTAGAGGTCGTGATTTTACTAACTGTAATGTGCTTTAACGACGGCGGCCGCTAGAGGTGGTGATTTTACTAACTGTTATGTGGTTTAACGACGGCGGCCGCTAGAGGTCGTGATTTTACTAATTGTAATGTGCTTTAACGACGGCGGCCACTAGAGGTCGTGATTTTACTAACTGTAATGTGCTTTAACGACGGCGGCCACTAGAGGTCGTGATTTTACTAATTATAATGTGGTTTAATGACAGTATACACTAGTGATTTACTATTTGTTTTTACGCTTTAAATGTTGATCCTTAGTAGATCCCTACATTTACACTCTGTTTATATTAATATCATATTAACTGCTATCCGAGGTCTTGCTTCTAGATTGTATTTACATTTGTACTGTTGTCGGTATTCTGTTTCAGCTCTCCCCTCTGGGTCTTGGCCTTTGTGGGAGACATCGACGCCGGTTTCCTCAGTACCTCTGGATCTACTATCCGGACCGTTCCCTGCTGAAGACTCGACGTCGGCATGTGGGCTATCCGCACCTCCACAGCCACCGTCGCCGACACCATCAGCACAGCCAGCAACCACAGACAAGCCGCGGACATCGCCCCGGATACCAAAACAAAAAGAAAGAAATACATGTGTGTGTGTGTGTGTGTGTGTGCATGAAAAGATCACCTGGAACCCGGAAATCAGACACGACCGGGAAGTCATCCGGACCCTGTGGATGCTGATCATTCATTGAACGGGTCGCTCCAACTGTTCAACGGTGAGAGCAAAACATTCAGTTCAATAAAAAAAAAGTATTTTAACCACAGTCTGTCGATGTATTTTATATTTAACTACCGATGTTTTTTGTTTTATTCAACACCTGTGCGTATGAAAACAGACGATCAGTCAGAGGTCGAAGGAGTAGGGCACCCGCTCGTTGATTCTTTAACTCACCAGACGCCTCAGCTGATAGGAGGTGGGAAAAAACATTTTGGAGTGATAGTTTACGTTTCACTGCTGTATTTATTTATTTATTTTTTCACATGAAAACAGATACAAAGACAACGAGCACGCCACACCTTCTACCTGTCGCTTCAACACCAACACCAACGTTTGGTAAGATACGAATCTCAATTTTTTTCAACACATCTCTACCGTTCAGTATCAGTTGAATGGTTGTATGTTCGCTATTGTGTGTGTGTGTGTGTGTGTGTGTGCGCGTACGTGCGTGCGTGCGTGCGTGTGTGTGTGTTTTATCTGTAATGCGGTTTGTCTATGTTCCGGCTATGTGCTTTTAGACGGTGTCATTTTACTATTGAAGGTGTTAGAGTAACTGTTGCTGCTAAGCGTCATTGTGATTTTACTACTATGCTTTAACGACGACGGACACTAGAGGTCGCGATTACTATTTCACACTATGCTTTAACGACGGCGGCCACGGGAGGTCGAGATTACTATTTCACACTATGCTTTAACGATGGCGACCACTAGAGGTCGGGATTACTATTTTACACTATGCTTTAACGACGGCGGCCACTAGAGGTCGTGATTTTACTAACTGTAATGTGCTTTAACGACGGCGGCCACTAGAGGTCGTGATTTTACTAACTGCAATGTGCTTTAACGACGGCGGCCGCTAGAGGTCGTGATTTTACTAATTGTAATGTGCTTTAACGACGGCGGCCACTAGAGGTCGTGATTTTACTAACTGTAATGTGCTTTAACGATGGCGGCCACTAGAGGTCGTGATTTTACTAACTGTAATGTGCTTTAACGACGGCGGCCACTAGAGGTCGTGATTTTACTTTTTTATATTTAACTACCTATGTTTTTTGTTTTATTCAACGCCTGTGCGTATGAAAACAGACGATCAGTCAGAGGTCGAAGGAGTAGGGCACCCGCTCGTTGATTCTTTAACTCACCAGACGCCTCAGCTGATAGGAGGTGGGAAAAAACATTTTGGAGTGATAGTTTACGTTTCACTGCTGTATTTATTTATTTTTTCACATGAAAACAGATACAAAGACAACGAGCACGCCACACCTTCTACCTGTCGCTTCAACACCAACACCAACACCAACGTTTGGTAAGATACGAATCTCAATTTTTTTCAACACATCTCTACCGTTCAGTATCAGTTGAATGGTTGTATGTTCGCTATTGTGTGTGTGTGTGTGTGTGTGTGTGCGCGTACGTGCGTGCGTGTGTGTGTGTGTGCGTGTGTGTGTGTTTTATCTGTAATGCGGTTTGTCTATGTTCCGGCTATGTGCTTTTAGACGGTGTCATTTTACTATTGAAGGTGTTAGAGTAACTGTTGCTGCTAAGCGTCATTGTGATTTTACTACTATGCTTTAACGACGACGGACACTAGAGGTCGCGATTACTATTTCACACTGTGCCTTAACGACGGCGACCACTAGAGGTCGGGATTACTATTTTACACTATGCTTTAACGACGGCGGCCACTAGAGGTCGTGATTTTACTAACTGTAATGTGCTTTAACGACGGCGGCCACTAGAGGTCGTGATTTTACTAACTGTAATGTGCTTTAACGACGGCGGCCGCTAGAGGTCGTGATTTTACTAACTGTAATGTGCTTTAACGACACCGGCCGCTAGAGGTCGTGATTTTACTAATTGTAATGTGCTTTAACGACGGCGGACGCTAGAGGTCGTGATTTTACTAACTGTAATGTGCTTTAACGACAGCGGCCGCTAGAGGTCGTGATTTTACTAACTGTAATGTGCTTTAACGACGGCGGCCGCTAGAGGTCGTGATTTTACTTACTGTAATGTGCTTTAACGACGGCGGCCACTAGAGGTCGTAATTTTACTAATTGTAATGTGCTTTAACGACGGCGTCCACTAGAGGTCGTGATTTTACTTATTGTAAAGTGGTTTAATGAGAGTATACACTAGTGATTTACTATTTGTTTTTACGCTTTAAATGTTGATCCTTAGTAGATCCCTACATTTACACTCTGTTTATATTAATATCATATTAACTGCTATCCGAGGTCTTGCTTCTAGATTGTATTTACATTTGTGTTGTTGTCGGTATTCTGTTTCAGCTCTCCCCTCTGGGTCTTGGCCTTTGTGGGAGACATCGACGCCGGTTTCCTCAGTACCTCTGGATCTACTATCCGGACCGTTCCCTGCTGAAGACTCGACGTCGGAATCTGGGCTATCAGCACCGCCAGCAACCACAGACAAGTCGCGGACATCGCCCCGGATACCAAAACAAAAAGAAAGAAATACTTGTGTGTGTGTGCGCGTACGTGCGTGCGTGCGTGTGTGTGTGCGTGTGTGTGTGTTTTATCTGTAATGCGGTTTGTCTATGTTCCGGCTATGTGCTTTTAGACGGTGTCATTTTACTATTGAAGGTGTTTGAGTAACTGTTGCTGCTAACCGTCATTGTGATTTTACTACTATGCTTTAACGACGACGGACACTAGAGGTCGCGATTACTATTTCACACTATGCTTTAACGATGGCGACCACTAGAGGTCGGGATTACTAATTTACACTATGCTTTAACGACGGCGGCCACTAGAGGTCGTGATTTTACTAACTGTAATGTGCTTTAACGACGGCGGCCACTAGAGGTCGTGATTTTACTAATTGTAATGTGCTTTAACGACGGCGGCCGCTAGAGGTCGTGATTTTACTAACTGTAATTAGCTTTAACGACGCCGGCCGCTGGAGGTCGTGATTTTACTAACTGCAATGTGCTTTAACGACGGCGGCCGCTAGAGGTCGTGATTTTACTAATTGTAATGTGCTTTAACGACGGCGGCCACTAGAGGTCGTGATTTTACTAACTGTAATGTGCTTTAACGACGGCGGCCACTAGAGGTCGTGATTTTACTAATTGTAATGTGCTTTAACGACAGCGGCCGCTAGAGGTCGTGATTTTACTAACTGTAATGTGGTTTAATGACGGCGTCCACTAGAGGTCGTGATTTTACTAACTGTAATGTGGTTTAACGACGGCGGCCGCTAGAGGTCGTGATTTTACTAATTGTAATGTGCTTTAACGACGGCGGCCACTAGAGGTCGGGATTTTACCAATTGAAATGTGGTTTAACGACGGCGTCCACTAGAGGTCGTGATTTTACTAATTGTAATGTGCTTTAACGACGGCGGCCACTAGAGGTCGTGATTTTACTAACTGTAATGTGCTTTAATGACGGCGGCCACTAGAGGTCATAATTTTACTAATTGTAATGTGCTTTAACGACAGCGGCCGCTAGAGGTCGTGATTTTACTAACTGTAATGTGCTTTAACGACGGCGGCCGCTAGAGGTCGCGATTACTATTTCACACTATGCCTTAACGATGGCGACCACTAGAGGTCGGGATTACTAATTTACACTATGCTTTAACGACGGCGGCCACTAGAGGTCGTGATTTTACTAACTGTAATGTGCTTTAACGATAGCGGCCACTAGAGGTCGTGATTTTACTAATTGTAATGTGCTTTAACGACGGCGGCCGCTAGAGGTCGTGATTTTACTAACTGTAATGTGCTTTAACGACATCGGCCGCTAGAGGTCGTGATTTTACTAACTGCAATGTGCTTTAACGACGGCGGCCGCTAGAGGTCGTGATTTTACTAATTGTAATGTGCTTTAACGACGGCGGCCACTAGAGGTCGTGATTTTACTAACTGTAATGTGCTTTAACGACAGCGGCCGCTAGAGGTCGTGATTTTACTAACTGTAATGTGGTTTAATGAC
Organism: Synchiropus splendidus; assembly: GCF_027744825.2. Classification (NCBI taxonomy): domain Eukaryota; kingdom Metazoa; phylum Chordata; class Actinopteri; order Syngnathiformes; family Callionymidae; genus Synchiropus; species Synchiropus splendidus. The sequence goes on along the minus strand of NC_071340.1, from coordinate 3,522,583 downwards.
GGCGTCCACTAGAGGTCGTGATTTTACTAACTGTAATGTGGTTTAACGACGGCGGCCGCTAGAGGTCGTGATTTTACAAATTGTAATGTGCTTTAACGACGGCGGCCACTAGAGGTGGTGATTTTACCAATTGAAATGTGGTTTAACGACGGCGTCCACTAGAGGTCGTGATTTTACTAATTGTAATGTGGTTTAATGACAGTATACACTAGTGATTTACTATTTGTTTTTACGCTTTAAATGTTGATCCTTAGTAGATCCCTACATTTACACTCTGTTTATATTAATATCATATTAACTGCTATCCGAGGTCTTGCTTCTAGATTGTATTTACATTTGTATTGTTGTCGGTATTCTGTTTCAGCTCTCCCCTCTGGGTCTCGGCCTTTGTGGGAGACATCGACGCTGGTTTCCTCAGTACCTCTGGATCTACTATCCGGACCGTTCCCTGCTGAAGACTCGACGTCGGCATCTGGGCTATCCGCACCTCCACAGCCACCGTCGCCGACACCATCAGCACAGCCAGCAACCACAGACAAGCCGCGGACATCGCCCCGGATACCAAAACAAAAAGAAAGAAATACTTGTGTGTGTGTGTGTGTGTGTGCATGAAAAGATCACCCGGAACCCGGAAATCAGACACGACCGGGAAGTCATCCGGACCCTGTGGATGCTGATCATTCATTGAACGGGTCGCTCCAACTGTTCAACGGTGAGAGCAAAACATTCAGTTCAATAAAAAAAAAGTATTTTAACCACAGTCTGTCGATGTATTTTATATTTAACTACCTATGTTTTTTGTTTTATTCAACACCTCTGCGTATGAAAACAGACGATCAGTCAGAGGTCGAAGGAGTAGGGCACCCGCTCGTTGATTCTTTAACTCACCAGATGCCTCAGTTGATAGGAGGTGGGAAAAAACATTTTGGAGTGATAGTTTACGTTTCACTGCTGTATTTATTTATTTATTTTTTCACATGAAAACAGATACAAAGACAACGAGCACGCCACACCTTCTACCTGTCGCTTCAACACCAACACCAACACCAACGTTTGGTAAGATACGAATCTCAATTTTTTTCAACACATCTCTACCGTTCAGTATCAGTTGAATGGTTGTATGTTCGCTATTGTGTGTGTGTGTGTGTGTGTGTGTGTGTGTGTGTGTGTTTTATCTGTAATGCGGTTTGTCTATGTTCCGGCTATGTGCTTTTAGACGGTGTCATTTTTCTATTGAAGGTGTTTGAGTAACTGTTGCTGCTAAGCGTCATTGTGATTTTACTACTATGCTTTAACGACGACGGACACTAGAGGTCGAGATTACTATTTCACACTATGCTTTAACGATGGCGACCACTAGAGGTCGGGATTACTAATTTACACTATGCTTTAACGACGGCGGCCACTAGAGGTCGGGATTTTACTAACTGTAATGTGCTTTAACGACGGCGGCCACTAGAGGTCGTGATTTTACTAATTGTAATGTGCTTTAACGACGGCGGCCGCTAGAGGTGGTGATTTTACTAACTGTAATGTGCTTTAACGACATCGGCCGCTAGAGGTCGTGATTTTACTAACTGCAATCTGCTTTAACGACGGCGGCCGCTAGAGGTCGTGATTTTACTAATTGTAATGTGCTTTAACGACGGCGGCCACTAGAGGTCGTGATTTTACTAACTGTAATGTGCTTTAACGACGGCGGCCACTAGAGGTCGTGATTTTACTAACTGTAATGTGCTTTAATGAGGGCGGCCACTAGAGGTCGTGAATTTACTAATTGTAATGTGCTTTAACGACGGCGGACGCTAGAGGTCGTGATTTTACTAACTGTAATGTGCTTTAATGAGGGCGGCCACTAGAGGTCGGTATTTTACTAATTGTAATGTGCTTTAACGACGGCGGCCACTAGATGTCGTGATTTTACTAACTGTAATGTGCTTTAACGACAGCGGCCGCTAGAGGTCGGGATTTCACTAACTGTAATGTGCTTTAACGACGGCGGCCGCTAGAGGTCGTGATTTTACTAACTGTAATGTGCTTTAACGACGGCGGCCACTAGAGGTCGTAATTTTACTAATTGTAATGTGCTTTAATGACGGTGGCCACTAGAGGTCGTGATTTTACTAATTGTAATGTGCTTTAACGACGGCGGCCACTAGAGGTCGTGATTTTACTAACTGTAATGCGGTTTAACGACGGCGTCCACTAGAGGTCGTGATTTTACTTATTGTAAAGTGGTTTAATGAGAGTATACACTAGTGATTTACTATTTGTTTTTACGCTTTAAATGTTGATCCTTAGTAGATCCCTACATTTACACTCTGTTTATATTAATATCATATTAACTGCTATCCGAGGTCTTGCTTCTAGATTGTATTTACATTTGTGTTGTTGTCGGTATTCTGTGTCAGCTCTCCCCTCTGGGTCTTGGCCTTTGTGGGAGACATCGACGCCGGTTTCCTCAGTACCTCTGGATCTACTATCCGGACCGTTCCCTGCTGAAGACTCGACGTCGGCATCTGGGCTATCCGCACCTACACAGCCACCGTCGCCGACACCATCAGCACCGCCGGCAACCACAGACAAGCCGCGGACATCGCCCCGGATACCAAAACAAAAAGAAAGAAATACTTGTGTGTGTGTGTGTGTGCGCGTACGTGCGTGCGTGTGTGCGTGTGTGTGTGTTTTATCTGTAATGCGGTTTGTCTATGTTCCGGCTATGTGCTTTTAGACGGTGTCATTTTACTATTGAAGGTGTTTGAGTAACTGTTGCTCCTAAGCGTCATTGTGATTTTACTACTATGTTTTAACGACGACGGACACTAGAGGTCGCGATTACTATTTCACACTGTGCCTTAACGACGGCGACCACTAGAGGTCGGGATTACTATTTTACACTATGCTTTAACGACGGCGGCCACTAGAGGTCGTGATTTTACTAATTGTAATGTGCTTTAACGACGGCGGCCACTAGAGGTCGGGATTTTACTAATTGTAATGTGCTTTAACGACGGCGGCCACTAGAGGTCGTGATTTTACTAAATGTAATGTGCTTTAACGACGGCGGCCACTAGAGGTCGTGATTTTACTAATTGTAATGTGGTTTAACGACGGCGTCCACTAGAGGTCGTGATTTTACTAACTGTAATGTGGTTTAACGACGGCGGCCGCTAGAGGTCGTGATTTTACTAACTGTAATGTGCTTTAACGACGGCGGCCACTAGAGGTCGCGATTTTACTAACTGTAATGTGGTTTAACGACGGCGTCCACTAGAGGTCGTGATTTTACTTATTGTAAAGTGGTTTAATGAGAGTATACACTAGTGATTTACTATTTGTTTTTACGCTTTAAATGTTGATCCTTAGTAGATCCCTACATTTACACTCTGTTTATATTAATATCATATTAACTGCTATCCGAGGTCTTGCTTCTAGATTGTATTTACATTTGTGTTGTTGTCGGTATTCTGTTTCAGCTCTCCCCTCTGGGTCTTGGCCTTTGTGGGAGACATCGACGCCGGTTTCCTCAGTACCTCTGGATCTACTATCCGGACCGTTCCCTGCTGAAGACTCGACGTCGGCATCTGGGCTATCCGCACCTCCACAGCCACCGTCGCCGACACCATCAGCACAGCCAGCAACCACAGACAAGCCGCGGACATCGCCCCGGATACCAAAACGAAAAGAAAGAAATACTTGTGTGTGTGTGTGTGTGTGTGCATGAAAAGATCACCCGGAACCCGGAAATCAGACACGACCGGGAAGTCATCCGGACCCTGTGGATGCTGATCATTCATTGAACGGGTCGCTCCAACTGTTCAACGGTGAGAGCAAAACATTCAGTTCAATAAAAAAAAAGTATTTTAACCACAGTCTGTCGATGTATTTTATATTTAACTACCTATGTTTTTTGTTTTATTCAACGCCTGTGCGTATGAAAACAGACGATCAGTCAGAGGTCGAAGGAGTAGGGCACACGCTCGTTGATTCTTTAACTCACCAGACGCCTCAGCTGATAGGAGGTGGGAAAAAACATTTTGGAGTGATAGTTTACGTTTCACTGCTGTATTTATTTATTTATTTTTTCACATGAAAACAGATACAAAGACAACGAGCACGCCACACCTTCTACCTGTCGCTTCAACACCAACACCAACACCAACGTTTGGTAAGATACGAATCTCAATTTTTTTCAACACATCTCTACCGTTCAGTATCAGTTGAATGGTTGTATGTTCGCTATTGTGTGTGTGTGTGTGTGTGTGTGTGCGCGTACGTGCGTGCGTGCGTGTGTGTGTGCGTGTGTGTGTGTTTTATCTGTAATGCGGTTTGTCTATGTTCCGGCTATGTGCTTTTAGACGGTGTCATTTTACTATTGAAGGTGTTTGAGTAACTGTTGCTGCTAAGCGTCATTGTGATTTTACTACTATGCTTTAACGACGACGGACACTAGAGGTCGCGATTACTATTTCACACTGTGCCTTAACGACGGCGACCACTAGAGGTCGGGATTACTATTTTACACTATGCTTTAACGACGGCGGCCACTAGAGGTCGTGATTTTACTAACTGTAATGTGCTTTAACGACGGCGGCCACTAGAGGTCGTGATTTTACTAATTGTAATGTGCTTTAACGACGGCGGCCGCTAGAGGTCGTGATTTTACTAACTGTAATGTGCTTTAACGACGTCGGCCGCTAGAGGTCGTGATTTTACTAACTGCAATGTGCTTTAACGACGGCGGCCGCTAGAGGTCGTGATTTTACTAATTGTAATGTGCTTTAACGACGGCGGCCAATAGAGGTCGTGATTTTACTAACTGTTATGTGCTTTAACGACGGCGGCCACTAGAGGTCGTGATTTTACTAATTGTAATGTGCTTTAACGACGGCGGCCGCTAGAGGTCGTGATTTTACTAATTGTAATGTGCTTTAACGACGGCGGCCACTAGAGGTCGTGATTTTACTAACTGTAATGTGCTTTAACGACGGCGGCCACTAGAGGTCGGGATTTTACTAACTGTAATGTGCTTTAACGACGGCGGCCACTAGAGGTCGTGATTTTACTAATTTTAATGTGCTTTAACGACGGCGGCCACTAGAGGTCGTGATTTTACTAATTGTAATGTGCTTTAACGACGGCGGCCACTAGAGGTCGTGATTTTACTAAATGTAATGTGCTTTAACGACGGCGGCCACTAGAGGTCGTGATTTTACTAATTGTAATGTGGTTTAACGACGGCGTCCACTAGAGGTCGTGATTTAACTAACTGTAATGTGGTTTAACGACGGCGGCCGCTAGAGGTCGTGATTTTACTAATTGTAATGTGGTTTAACGACGGCGTCCACAAAGGTCGTGATTTTACTAACTGTAATGTGCTTTAACGACGGCGGCCACTAGAGGTCGCGTTTTTACTAACTGTAATGTGGTTTAACGACGGCGTCCACTAGAGGTCGTGATTTTACTTATTGTAAAGTGGTTTAATGAGAGTATACACTAGTGATTCACGATTTGTTTTTACGCTTTAAATGTTGATCCTTAGTAGATCCCTACATTTACACTCTGTTTATATTAATATCATATTAACTGCTATCCGAGGTCTTGCTTCTAGATTGTATTTACATTTGTACTGTTGTCGGTATTCTGTTTCAGCTCTCCCCTCTGGGTCTTGGCCTTTGTGGGAGACATCGACGCCGGTTTCCTCAGTACCTCTGGATCTACTATCCGGACCGTTCCCTGCTGAAGACTCGACGTCGGCATCTGGGCTATCCGCACCTCCACAGCCACCGTCGCCGACACCATCAGCACAGCCAGCAACCACAGACAAGCCGCGGACATCGCCCCGGATACCAAAACAAAAAGAAAGAAATACTTGTGTGTGTGTGTGTGTGTGTGCATGAAAAGATCACCCGGAACCCGGAAATCAGACACGACCGGGAAGTCATCCGGACCCTGTGGATGCTGATCATTCATTGAACGGGTCGCTCCAACTGTTCAACGGTGAGAGCAAAACATTCAGTTCAATAAAAAAAAAGTATTTTAACCACAGTCTGTCGATGTATTTTATATTTAACTACCTATGTTTTTTGTTTTATTCAACGCCTGTGCGTATGAAAACAGACGATCAGTCAGAGGTCGAAGGAGTAGGGCACACGCTCGTTGATTCTTTAACTCACCAGACGCCTCAGCTGATAGGAGGTGGGAAAAAACATTTTGGAGTGATAGTTTACGTTTCACTGCTGTATTTATTTATTTATTTTTTCACATGAAAACAGATACAAAGACAACGAGCACGCCACACCTTCTACCTGTCGCTTCAACACCAACACCAACACCAACGTTTGGTAAGATACGAATCTCAATTTTTTTCAACACATCTCTACCGTTCAGTATCAGTTGAATGGTTGTATGTTCGCTATTGTGTGTGTGTGTGTGTGTGTGCGCGTACGTGCGTACGTGCGTGCGTGCGTGCGTGCGTGTGTGTGTGCGTGTGTGTGTGTTTTATCTGTAATGCGGTTTGTCTATGTTTCGGCTATGTGCTTTTAGACGGTGTCATTTTACTATTGAAGGTGTTTGAGTAACTGTTGCTGCTAAGCGTCATTGTGATTTTACTACTATGCTTTAACGACGACGGACACTAGAGGTCGCGATTACTATTTCACACTGTGCCTTAACGACGGCGACCACTAGAGGTCGGGATTACTATTTTACACTATGCTTTAACGACGGCGGCCACTAGAGGACATGATTTTACTAACTGTAATGTGCTTTAACGACGGCGGCCACTAGAGGTCGTGATTTTACTAATTGTAATGTGCTTTAACGACGGCGGCCGCTAGAGGTCGTGATTTTACTAAATGTAATGTGCTTTAACGACGGCGGCCGCTAGAGGTCGTGATTTTACTAATTGTAATGTGCTTTAACGACGGCGGCCAATAGAGGTCGTGATTTTACTAACTGTAATGTGCTTTAACGACGGCGGCCACTAGAGGTCGTGATTTTACTAATTGTAATGTGCTTTAACGACGGCGGCCGCTAGAGGTCGGGATTTTACTAATTGTAATGTGCTTTAACGACGGCGGCCACTAGAGGTCGTGATTTTACTAACTGTAATGTGCTTTAACGACGGCGGCCACTAGAGGTCGTGATTTTACTAACTGTAATGTGCTTTAATGAGGGCGGCCACTAGAGGTCGTGATTTTCCTAATTGTAATGTGCTTTAACGACAGCGGACGCTAGAGGTCGTGATTTTACTAACTGTAATGTGCTTTAACGACGGCGGCCACTAGAGGTCGTAATTTTACTAATTGTAATGTGCTTTAACGACGGCGGCCACTAGAGGTCGTGATTTTACTAATTGTAATGTGCTTTAACGACGGCGGCCACTAGAGGTCGTGATTTTACTAAATGTAATGTGCTTTAACGACGGCGGCCACTAGAGGTCGTGATTTTACTAATTGTAATGTGGTTTAACGACGGCGTCCACTAGAGGTCGTGATTTTACTAACTGTAATGTGGTTTAACGACGGCGGCCGCTAGAGGTCGTGATTTTACTAATTGTAATGTGGTTTAACGACGGCGTCCACTAGAGGTCGTGATTTTACTAACTGTAATGTGGTTTAACGACGGCGGCCACTAGAGGTCGTGATTTTACTAACTGTAATGTGGTTTAACGACGGCGTCCACTAGAGGTCGTGATTTTACTTATTGTAAAGTGGTTTAATGAGAGTATACACTAGTGATTTACTATTTGTTTTTACGCTTTAAATGTTGATCCTTAGTAGATCCCTACATTTACACTCTGTTTATATTAATATCATATTAACTGCTATCCGAGGTCTTGCTTCTAGATTGTATTTACATTTGTGTTGTTGTCGGTATTCTGTTTCAGCTCTCCCCTCTGGGTCTTGGCCTTTGTGGGAGACATCGACGCCGGTTTCCTCAGTACCTCTGGATCTACTATCCCGACCGTTCCCTGCTGAAGACTCGACGTCGGCATCTGGGCTATCCGCACCTCCACAGCAACCGTCGCCGACACCATCAGCACCGCCAGCAACCACAGACAAGTCGCGGACATCGCCCCGGATACCAAAACAAAAAGAAAGAAATACTTGTGTGTGTGTGCGCGTACGTGCGTGCGTGGGTGTGTGTGTGCGTGTGTTTGTGTGTTTTATCTGTAATGCGGTTTGTCTATGTTCCGGCTATGTGCTTTTAGACGGTGTCATTTTACTATTGAAGGTGTTTGAGTAACTGTTGCTGCTAAGCGTCATTGTGATTTTACTACTATGCTTTAACGACGACGGACACTAGAGGTCGCGATTACTATTTCACACTATGCTTTAACGATGGCGACCACTAGAGGTCGGGATTACTAATTTACACTATGCTTTAACGACGGCGGCCACTAGAGGTCGTGATTTTACTAACTGTAATGTGCTTTAACGACGGCGGCCACTAGAGGTCGTGATTTCACTAATTGTAATGTGCTTTAACGACGGCGGCCGCTAGAGGTCGTGATTTTACTAACTGTAATTAGCTTTAACGACGCCGGCCGCTGGAGGTCGTGATTTTACTAACTGCAATGTGCTTTAACGACGGCGGCCGCTAGAGGTCGTGATTTTACTAATTGTAATGTGCTTTAACGACGGCGGCCACTAGAGGTCGTGATTTTACTAACTGTAATGTGCTTTAACGACGGCGGCCACTAGAGGTCGTGATTTTACCAATTGTAATGTGCTTTAACGACAGCGGCCGCTAGAGGTCGTGATTTTACTAACTGTAATGTGGTTTAATGACGGCGTCCACTAGAGGTCGTGATTTTACTAACTGTAATGTGGTTTAACGACGGCGGCCGCTAGAGGTCGTGATTTTACTAATTGTAATGTGCTTTAACGACGGCGGCCACTAGAGGTCGTGATTTTACCAATTGAAATGTGGTTTAACGACGGCGTCCACTAGAGGTCGTGATTTTACTAATTGTAATGTGCTTTAATGACGGCGGCCACTAGAGGTCGTGATTTTACTAATTGTAATGTGCTTTAACGACAGCGGCCGCTAGAGGTCGTGATTTTACTAACTGTAATGTGCTGTAACGACGGCGGCCGCTAGAGGTCGTGATTTTACTAATTGTAATGTGCTTTAACGACGGCGGCCACTAGAGGTCGTGATTTTACTAACTGTAATGTGGTTAAAAGACGGCGTCCACTAGAGGTCGTGATTTTATTAATTGTAATGTGGTTTAATGACAGTATACACTAGTGATTTACTATTTGTTTTTACGCTTTAAATGTTGATCCTTAGTAGATCCCTACATTTACACTCTGTTTATATTAATATCATATTAACTGCTATCCGAGGTCTTGCTTCTAGATTGTATTTACATTTGTATTGTTGTCGGTATTCTGTTTCAGCTCTCCCCTCTGGGTCATGGCCTTTGTGGGAGACATCGGCGCCGGTTTCCTCAGTACCTCTGGATCTACTATCCGGACCGTTCCCTGCTGAAGACTCGACGTCGGCATCTGGGCTATCCGCACCTCCACAGCCACCGTCGCCGACACCATCAGCACCGCCAGCAACCACAGACAAGCCGCGGACATCGCCCCGGACACCAAAACAAAAAGAAAGAAATACTTTTAGTTTTCAGCATTAGTCAATGTTTGAACTGTTTCTGCATTGTAGGCTAAATAATCAAAACACGTTAGTAGCTACAATATTATTTTGGGTTTAAACATTTTTGAAGTTATTTAACATCTTATGAAGAAGTTTTTCATTCTTGAAACATTTCTTAAAGATAAAACAGTAGAAAGAAAACACTTTTTAGTCTTCACTAATAGTTCAAACGACACAGCTACCCAACTCATGCACCATTTTTTCAAAATGCTTTTAAACAGATAATTTGAACTTGTTTGAGAAATACACGCCACACCTTCTGCCTGTCGCTTCAACGCCACCACCACCGTTTGGTAAGATGTAAATCTCCAATTTTTTTTCAACACATCTCTACCGTTCAGTATCAGCTGAATGGCTGTATGTTCGCTATTATGTGTGTGTGTGTGTGTGTGTGTGTGTGTGTGTGTGTGTGTGTGTGTGTGTGGTTTAATGATGTGTCTGCAATTCGTTGTGTTAGAGCATCAAGGTGCCTGTTATCTGTAATGTGGTTTATCTATGTTCCGGCTTTATGCTTTTAGATAGCGTAATTTTATTATTGAAGGTGTTTGGGTAACTGTTACTGCTAAACAACATTGTGATTTTACTACTATGCTTTAACGGCGCCGGCCACTAGAGGTCGCGATTACTATTTACGCTATGCTTTAACGACGATGACCACTAGAGGTCACGATTACTATTTGCACTATGCTTTAACGTCACTGGTCGCTAGAGGTCGCAATTACTATTAACACTATGCTTTAATGACTGCGGCCACTAGAGGTCGTGATTACTATTTACACTATGCTTTAACGACGTTGACCACTAGAGGTCATGATTACTATTTGCACTATGCTTTAACGTCACCGGTCGCTAGAGGTCGCAATTACTATTAACACTATGCTTTAACGACGGCGGTCACTAGAGGTCGCGATTGCTATTTACACTGTGCTTTAACGATGATGACCACTAGAGGTAATTGTAATGTGCTTTAATACATATACACTATGTATTATACTATATACTATATATATATATATATATATATATATATATATATATATATATATATATATATATATATATATATATAGTATTCTTATACACTAATGATTCGTGATTTGCTATTTGTTTTTATGCTTTAAATGACGGTCCTGAGTAGGTCCATACATTGAGTTTTTTATTTATTTATTTTTAACGCTCTTTAGGATATGCTTCTGTTGTGATGATGGTTTTGTCCATGAGTATTGATATGTATGCTACACGTGTTGTTGTTTTATTATAGCCATCGCTAGAAAACAACACGGCTCAACACCGGTTATATGATTACGTAATTTTGTTTTTCCGCAGGTCGTATTTTTTCATATTGTACTAGGGTTATTTTCATACTACTCTGTTTATATTAATATCATTAATTATTGTTAACTGCTATCCGAGGTCTTGCTTCTAGATTGTATTTACATTTGTATTGTTGTCAAAATTCTGTTTCAGCTCTCCCTCCTGGGTCTTGGCCTTTGTGGGAGACATCGACGCTGGTTTCCGCAGTACCTCTGGATCTACTATCCGGATCGTTCCCTACTGAAGACTCGACGTCGGCATCTGGGCAATCCGCACCTCCACAGCCACCGTCGCCGCCACCATCAGCACCGCCAGCAACCACAGACAACCCGCGGATAGCACCCCGGACACCAACGTCGACTTGCGCCGCATCACCCCCTGACCAAACCCTGCCTCTACCCCCTGCCCCCGAGCGCTCTGTCACAGCTACCCAAGACAGACCCCACGCTCCAGTGTCGCCGACCCTATTAGCGTTCCATGATGCAACGGCTGTAAAACAACAGCTTGAATTCAGAGTACGTACGCTTGAACGTCGTCTTCATCAGAGTGAAATACAGAGTCGTCGTCTAGCACGTCAAGCGCGTCAAGCACGTAAATACCGCCGTTCGGCGAGAAATATACGTGAAGGTAAGATTAACAACCATTTCAACGAGTAATCAGCAGGGATGCATGTGTCTTAAATATTATGATAATCGTTACAGAACTCATCTTTAAGGACGTCACGAATAAAGCGCTGGTGTCTGAAGTTCTGAGACTCCTAAAACAACAAGGACCTGGTGGTAACAGACGTCGTGGACTGATCTGACTGAAGTTCGACCCCAGTAAGGTCCATTTGGATCCTCATTATTTAAAAGCAGTGCTGGGTGATTACGGTTTGAGGTTGCTGTTGCACTGCGGGTGATTGTGTTTTGAGGTCGCTGTTGCATCGCGGGTGATTGTGTTTTGAGACTGTTGTTTTGTTTATTAAATGTTTTTTAATTATTATTTTATTGTTATTGTTATTATTGTTATTACGCTATGGCCAACCATGATGGTTTTCCTTCCGGTTCTGACCCTGAATCCACACACAACCAGGACACTACACCACACCTCATTGACCAGAGTGCTTCACCAACACGTATGTTTCTGTCTCACTTGTTTGAGAATGTGTCTGAGGAGGATGTAGTGCAGGTCTATGATCCGAGTATAAATGAAAACATGGAGTCAATTTTTTTCGGCGAGAGAGAGGATAACCGAATTTTAAATATGGTTCCTGCATCATCTCGTGAGGGTAGGGCTGATACCTCTTTAGACAATGGCGATTGGTTAGAAAGGTTTGTTGATAATCTGCAGACGACTGATTCAGGGACAACTGCTCTTGACCCTCTGGTAGATGTGTCTGACTCTAACTGTAGCGATGACAATGTTGATGATGACGGTGATTCGCTTCAGGAAGGATGTTGTATTAGAGGTACCGGTATTGAATCAGAAGTCATAGAGCCTTTTAACACCGATAGGATAAGAAGGGTGCTAACACGTCCTGCTGTACCGGACACTCCTGATTTAGCTACTTTCTACAGAGGTTGGATGCAACAGGTCAGGGAGTTGGCTGTTGAAGCGCAGAGACTGGCAGATCGAGAGGATGTGGTTCAGCTTGAAGTGGTAGGTGAAGATGTTCAAGAACACGTTAATGTTGTGGTTGAAGGCGACGGTGGAAATATCTACCCTGCTTTTGAGGACCTCCTTAGCAACACAGTGCAATCTGACAGAGTCATCGCTATGGGTAAGAGAATTGAATTAACGGTCCGAATTGTACATATCCCTCGAGGAGGCGCGAAACGCAAGCTCGAGAAGACGCTGGATGCCGAAATTTTTGTTAAAAAAAGACGACATCTCTATGTAGTTGGTGGTGATGGAACCAAGCAGCTTTGCGTCGCAATCAGCCTTTCTTGTCTCCTTAATCCTAACCGTGCGTATCAAGATTGTGTTGAGTTGGGGAGGGAATTATTAAACAAAGCTGGTTTAGATTCTCAAGCACCTATCATATTCACAGATATACCCCTGTTTGAACGGATAGTGAGGCGTAAAATTGTTGTGTTTAATAAAACGACAGCAAACCAGCCATTAGCGCATTATGCCACCGGTTTTGCTGATGGTTCGGAGCCCTTATTCTTGTTTCTACTTCAGGGACACTATTACGGGGTGAAGAACCCTAAAGGTTTGTTAGGAACACGTTACTTTTGCGTCAGCTGTCATAGGGGGTATGAAGATAAATCAAAACACATATGCAAAGCTCACGATCCTGTTTGCCCTACAGAGGTCCCAGACCCGGTAACTTGTGACGACTGTTGCAGGGTTTGTCACAACCCAGCAAAGAGACAGGTGGCTAAGGCTTGTCTTAATAGCCTTTGGGGAAAGTTTTGTCAGAGAGTGAACATGTCTCAGGTTTCTGTAGTGTCAGACCCCAACGAGTTTTTCAGTTTCATGTTTTCAGGGAAATACGAGGTCAGCTACTTTAACGTGCTGGATGAGAAAAAAGTTGTGATCCAGTGGCGTTACAATGGTCTCTACCCTCCTGGTAAAAGCAGCAATGTTTTTATCTGAGCTTTTACCACTGCTTATGCTCGTCTGAAGTTGTACAGTTACATGGAGAAATTGCAGGAGAATGTTCTCTACGTTGACCCAGACAGCTTGATATATGTTGTGAAAGACGGCGAGACACCTTTAAAATTAGGCAACTATCTCGGTGATCTGACTGATGAACTCGATGGGGATAGCATCGAGGACATTGTTTCGGCGGGTCCTAAGACGTATGCTTATAGGACCAAAGGACAGAAGATGGTTGTGATGAAAGTTAAAGGTATCACGCAAACAAAAGAATCTTGTCAGCGGATAAACTTTGACTCCGTCAGAGATCTTGTAGAGGGCTATTTGCAGAATTCACCTGATGGGGTGCTTGAGACCTGCCAACACAACATTGAGAGGGATAAAAAGAACATCGCAGTAAAAAACAGATCAGTTATTAAAAAACTCCGGGTCGTGTACGATAAGAGGCGATTATTTTCGGATGGGACAACCAAACCTTTCGGGTTCTGAGTTTTGGGTGGATGAGGGGTCATTATCGAAGAAATTAATTTCGATCCACATTTGAAAACACCATTTTCATGTCTAGTGGTGGGACCATCAGGGTCAGGAAAGACCCATTTTGTAAAATGTATACTTGAAAATTGTGTGGACTTGAAAAAAATGTAATGGATGATGTCAATGTAAATATTGTACGGATTTATACTTCTTTTCAACCTTTGTACAGTGAATTGCAAAAGATGAATAAAAATATCAAATTCATTGAAGGTTTAGCTGAATCTTTTGAAAATGAAGATCTATTTCCTTCTGATAGAAAACATTTGATTATTCTTGACAATGTTATTTTTGAAACTTCTGAAAACCCTGAGGCATTTTTACACAGTAGAGCCATCATAAAAATATGAGTGTTATAATGCTTACGCAAAACTTATTTCATCGTGGTAAATATAGTCGTACTATTAGTCTGAATATCAATTACTTTGTATTGTTTAAGAATCCTCGCGATAAAATGTAGATAAAAGTTGTTGCTCAACAGGTTTACCCGTCTCAAAGAGCTTTCTTTCTAGAAATCTTTGAAGATGTTACAGCTGGCGCTCACGGGTACTTAATTGTTGATCTAACACCCTCATGTCCAGAACGCTACAGACTAAGGACTGGGATACTTCCTCATCAACGTCACACTGTGTCCATACCAAAAACGTCTGCTTAAGTTATGTCAGTGCGTATAAAAAGAAACGCGGGTTTACTTAAGGAACTATAGCATGCTCCTTCAAAGAAACGTAAAGACATTTTGATGCATAGTTCTCGGGACTTTATTCAAGCTCTCGGTGAGATCGCCCTGAATGTTTTGAAGGGGACTGTACCATTGTCGCAGGCTCAGTTCAAAAAACTGAAAAAACAGAAGAAAAACATCAGACTCTTGGCTAATAAAAAAGTGTGCGTGAAGCGTGAAGGATTCTTAAAAAGCTGTTGCCGTTGCTATCGGCAGCTGTTCCAATAGGACGACTTGTAAAGAAGTAAAACACGATGAAGACTGTCCAGAAAGTGTATCTCGTCTTTCCTCAGCAAATTATCCAGTTATGACGTCCAACCACCGACATCCGTGAAACTGCCAAAGATGAATTGAATGAGAAGATGAGGACCATTCTAAATGATTCTCAGTCTAACTCGTATGAGAAGATAAAAAAGTATAATGCTCGATTGCAGAGATATTTAACCTTTACTAAAGAGGATCAGAGAGACCAAAGGAGAGTAACTCTGACTTTACAATGAGATGGAGTCAGCGATCATCCCCACGACTCTGACAGTCGTGTCGAAAGTGTTCTAAAAACACCCACTGTAACAGATGACTTGGGTAAGGATATTCTAAATAGCCTTCCGTCAAAAGCTCGAAGAAATGCTGAATACATTATCCAGAGGATATCCAAAGACGGTGGTGGTTGGAATATGAATGGTGAATTTATGTATGAAGGAAGTGCTGTAAAAGGCTCTCATGTGATCGATATATTCAAGTACCTTTCCCTACCGTATAAGAAAACAAGTTCTTCGTTACCTGAGGGATGGTCCGAGTTTCTCGTCACATTATTAAAGCTAAAATGCCTCTCACACTGCTGTCCAATCCTGAATCGAGGGCTCAATATCAGAGACTTAAATCGAATTCTATCTTACGAAAGAAAAGTATAGCTGAGAGCTGGTCTCCCGACCCAAAGGACCCTAAAGTGACACCTCAACGACGCTTGACGCGTGTAGTGACCAAAGGGAAGAAATTGTCTCTAACACCTCGATGGGTTTCCTGAATAATTGTCTTGTACACAGTTATTGTCTTTTCATCAAAGAAATGTTTTATTGAATTACTATGAGATTACAGATTTTTTTAAATACACACACGCACAATAAGATTAGTCACACGTTACAATAGTCTTTAAAATACAGAAGAGAACAGTTTTGTTGTTTCCATGGACAGTGTGCACATCTTTTTAGACATTGTTGATGTCCTTTCACAAAGTTGTATAGCATGAGGTCGTTTTTTAAGTTATCGTCACTGTATAGACTTAATACTTCTCCGATAGACAGCCCTCTAGCACGATGACAGAGGTAGAAGACGCAATGATGACCACATACAAACGATAGAGGGTGCTGTAGTTGACCATTGTTGTACTTGATGACCTCTGAATGTTTCTTGAGGAACTTTAAAATATTTTCAGGGTAATGTGCAAAGTAGGGCCCCATTCCAAACGAGTCAAAGAAAGTTGTTCTCCCGTCTTCTTTGAGAGTTAAAGCCAGCCAGTGCACTTCTGGTTTATGTGCCGGATGTGTGTTGACGATGAAATATGCAGGCAGTCTGAGGGGTTGTGTCAATTGAGGCAACTTATCCGACGGCCACACACCGTAAAATGTGTCGCCCATGAGACCTCTCAGCAGCCTCTGTAACTGGAGACTATCCATAACTTTTATAATAATAGTCCACCAGCACTTGTCTTTTTGCATCAATCTCCAGAATGGAATCATAACAAGCGTACACAATCAGTGTTAGGGTGTTTGGTGAAGCAACTCTGAATCTCATCTCCAGTCTTAAATTCCCTTTTGAGACAGCTGAGAGAGCGTCGTTGTCATCGGCTGGATTGAGATTAAATGCAAACAGCGAATATCCGCTGTTAAAACCTTCGCGGTCAATGCTTAGATACTTCAAATGTCTTCCTGTAGCTAGAATCATGTTATAAAACTCTTTGACCGCCATACCGTTGTTAAACTGAGGTTGAAAAGCTTTAGCGGGGATCTGTCGACCGTCCTGACAGAGGGCTAGATATTCATGTTGAACGGGCAGAGATCTTTCCTACCGGAAAATGCCTCATGACGCACCATCCCTAAAACCACGGATTTAGGTCTTGAACCCAGAAATAAACTCTCCTGGGTACATATTCTCGAGTTCTCTGGAATGGAGTATGTTTTTACGTTGACTCGTGCGAGGGGGTAGAGAGCATTTCCTTTTAACAAACCCGCTGCATGACGTATTCTCACAGCTGGCGAAACAGTGACTTTCTTCACAAACAGAGAGGTGCCAAGGATTTTCAGACGAAAGGTGGAGTTGCGAGGTCCGGTCAGGCAGAAGGCATCATTCGCCCTGGTGAGTTTAATTCTTAAATCGACCGAGTTTAATAACAGTCTCTCACAGAAAAATATGTCGCTGTGCAGAGGACTGAGAAGATGTACTTCTCTGGACCTGCTCGTGAACTCAGCCCTGAAAAGCTTGAAAAGTTGAGAAGTGTTTCGATCATAGCTCTGTACGGGTGAGTGGAACTGGACTGCGAAATCATCCGATCCCCCAGAACCACATCGCACTGGTCAAAGATTGTGTTTAGAGGATAATTGATGAGACCGACTGCTGCGTCGTTAGCCAGCGGTGTGCCATCGGCGTTAGTAATTCTTGCACGCACGAGTAGAAGGGTGTCGTTTAGGTCTAGATACTTTTCGCCGTCTCCTGGTATAAAAAACTCAATCGCTGATCGCGGCTACTGGAGCAATTTCAGTGTAAATTTTGTCCTCGATGGAAAGCCGTGTCATCGGCGGCGTGAATAAATCCAGTTCTGCCAATGTGCATTCAGCAGATTTCTGGTGTAGGAGTGCCATGTTACTGTATATAAGGTTTTTTAAAGTATATCAGAGCTCCCTCTGGACTTCCTCTTGGCCCGTTTGCTTCTGTCAACTGACTTCTTTCTTTTTTTGTTTGTACGTTTATTAGAGCTCTGTGTTACATGTCGTCCTGGAGGGCGTCTCTTTGTTCTTCGTGATAAGACAGCTATACCTCCTGACCCTTCCTGTCTCTGTTGATCGCTCATTCCTCTCATGGTACAGGTGAACATATCTGTGGCTATGTTACCCACTGCTGATTTGAGATGGGGTTTCGCTATGGCGATACCTCTTTTCAACAAAGGTGATATAAACCGAAACATTTTTGAGAAGAGGGAACCGATGCCTCGTCCGTACATAACCGGGGCACCGTCAAAACCGGGTAGCTCTCCGCCCACCTGTTTTTCATAATATTGTACAACTCTGTGCGGGTCGTCTCTTAAGCCTGCATGAACCATTGTGTTTGTTTTTGACTTGGTCTGCAAAGGCTGGTTATCCCTTTGGTGTTGTGGTGATCAATGAATTTCCAGACGTCGATGCAAGGGCTATATAATATCCTCTCAAGTAACAGGTCTAAAGTGTAGAGTCAACACCACCTTTCCAAATGTAAAACTGACTGGTTTGTTAAGATCTGGTTTAATTTGTGTCTGAATATTTTCAATATGGTTCTTGGCAACCGGTAAATAGTAAGCAGGGTTAAAATGCTGTGTGATTATATCTGAGTAACTACCCTTGATTTCCACCATTCTTAAAAGCGGTGCATATGCATCCTCTACAAGCTGCGGTCTTACAACGTCAGTAGAGATGGTAAAACCCCACTTTTAAATCAACAGGATGGGGCGCTCTGAACTCGCAATAAATGATGCAATTAGCAGGATCTACACCTAACATGTAAGCCAAAGGCGAGTTAAAAAGCACTAGGTTCTGACTGTCTCCTTGAAGATCAATGTTTTGCCGTGCACGGTCAAACAGGAAGCGTATATTCTCATTGGTTTTTTTTTAAAGTTTGCTCCATCTCAGTTGTAATCTGATTAAGTGAGCTGTAATATCCAACCGACTTTTTTCCTTGAGCTGAGGCGCTGGCGTCAGGATCCGGAGCCCAAAGTCTCGCCATGGCTCTATGAAATTCATCTTTATGAAGCCGCGACGTGTTACCATCTGAATCTGATCCTCTCGGAGCAGCCGTGTTGGTGTTGGAGTCAGCTCCTCTATGGTTTGGTTTCCAGTAAAATGACGACGTATCCTCTGGAATATTATGCCACGTGTGAGGGTATGTAATCTCCGTCAAAGCAACCTCCCATTTTCCGTTTAAATCGATATGTTGTGCTAAATGCGGAAAGTACCAATTGAGTTGTCTTTAAAAACTTTTGCACTGGCGTTTGATGGTAAAGTCACATAGAAGCCCCATTCTTTGAGCCCTACATGATGATATGATGCCTGGTGTCAAGGAGGATCGTCTTATATATATTTTACATCTGAAGCTTTTACCCAGCTGTTGAATTTTTCAGGCCAGTTCTTCCACTGGACAAAGACTTGTCTCTCTCCTTTAACGGCGCGTTCCTTGAGAATCTTTTCAACGTGAAATACGTTATCCTTTACGAGTTGTACTTTTTGTAATTCTTGATCATAAAATGACCCCTGGATGGGTTTGCCATCGAAATCTTTCAATTTATACACAGGCGGGTTGCGATGAATACATTCAGTTATTGTAAATATCTCTAATACTTTTTGTCAAATACACCTCATAGTTTTGATATCCTAACATGATTGCCCTCCATAAATTTGGCTTCTGCCGACCTTTTGACGGTCTAATGTAAAGATTGTCAAACACCAATCTAAAGAAATTTCGACAGGAGGCAAAATTTATTTACTTACTTCCATCGGTGTCATTTTTATACGACTGTGATAGCTGTGATTATTACTCTTTACTAGATCCTGTAAAACCTCGATGTAACGTTTGTGTAATGTAATGTTTTTAGCTGTAAAATATCTCCACATCAGATTTTTAAGAGTGCGGTTAAATCTCTTTACCACAGGGGCCTTAACGTCACTCGCTGTTGAAAAATTTCCATCAAAGCCCGGAAACTCTTCTTAAAAAAATTATTTACCGTCATCCGTCTGTAGCTTTGCAGGCGTCTCGCTCTCCTCCAGCACTGATTCGAACGCCTTCACTGTCTCAATCGCAGTCTTTCTTTTTAAAACGCGTACATAGGCCTTTTTTGAAAATACATCGATAACGGTCAACAAGTAATTTTGATCGTCGTTATATCTAGCCAATGCCTGCATGTCTTCTGTTCATCACTTTTATGGACAGAATTTCTAGGCGTAGCCAGGGGTTGGAGGGGATCCGGTTCGGGAACCACAGAATTTCATCTCTGCTATTTGCGGACGATGTTGTTCTGCTGGCCTCATCGGACCGGGACCTTCAGCATGCACTGGGGGGGTTTGCAGCCGAGTGTGAAGCGGCCGGGATGAGGATCAGCACCTCCAAGTCTGAGGCCATGGTTCTCGACCGGAATAAGGTGGTTTGCTTTCTCCGGGTTGGTGGAGAGTTCTTGCCCCAAGTGGTGGAATTTAAGTATCTCGGGGTCTTGTTCTCGAGTGAGGCAAAAGGGGAGCGTGAGATTGATAAACGGGTCGATGCAGCGGCAGCAGTGATGCGGTCGCTGTATCGGACCGTCGTGGTGAAGAGGGAGCTGAGTCGCAAGAGGAAGCTCTCGATTTACCGATCGATCTACGTTCCCACCCTCACCTATGGTCACGAGCTTTGGGTAATGACCGAAAGGATGAGATCGCGGATACAACCGGCTGAAATGAGTTTCCTCCGCCCGGTGGCTGGGCGCACCCTTAGAGATAGGGTGAGGAGTTCGGTCATCCGGGAGGAGCTCGGGGTGGAGCCGCTGCTCCTCCACATCGAGAGGAACCAGTTGAGGTGGCTCGGGCATCTGATCCTGGACGCTTCCCTGGGGAGGTGTTCGGGGCATGTCCTACCGGGAGGCGAAGGCGATCCACCCCTCCATAGCTCCCGGGGTGAAGAGGATTGTAATAAACTCTTTTAATGATGTGTTTCACCGACATGTTAAACGAGAAATGAATGAGCTGAGATCCGAATATGCTTCTTAATGTTTTTTATTCAACAGGTTATGTCAGCATTCGAACGTAATGCTATACGAAGATATAAGATATAAAAAGATATTAAATATATATACATATATACACATAAAAATATGTATATATATATATATATATATATATATATATATATATATATATATATATATATATATATATATTTTCTTGCATTTCACAAAACAGGTACTTGTTTTACTGTCAGATCTGGCATCTTTTCCGTTTCTTCACAACTGTATCCAATGCATCCATTGCAGATTGGTTGGGTGATGTGAGCTTGACCTTTTCAATGATGGCAGTTGCTGGGCATCGAGGTGGCCTGGCTCGACTCTGCAGCTTGGTAGTGACAAGTGCTTTGCCAAGTTCTTCCAGGAAAAGCCGACGTATATATATATATATATATATATATATATATATATATATATATATATATATATATATATATATATATATATATATATTTATGCACACAGGGTGATATTTATACAGCTGTCCAAACCCCTCCCTTCGTTATTTTCCTTCCAGTTATAAAACAAGGTAGGATAGGGTTAATTATTCCCCTTCCTGTCATAAAACAAGCGGGGTGGTTACTATTTTAATTTCCTTTTGATATAAAAAAGGGAGAGGGGTATTATTTTAATTACTTTTTGATATAAAAAGGGGGAGGGGTTGTTATTTTAATTTCTTTTTTTATATAAAAAAGGGCCGGGAGGGGTTTTATTACCTCCGGGGGACCATAAAGCAATACAGGTTTGACATTTTGGTGTATGCTTCTACTCTCTCACACCCTTATTTTACAAACCCAGGTCGGTTTCATTTGCCATTAAAAGAAAAGTGGAAATGGAACTTCAAAGTCTCCACGACCGAACAGCATCCGATTCCAAGAATGGAGGATATGATGTCAAGCCTGGCAGGGGGACAGAAGTTCACAAAACTCAATATGAGCCATGCATATCAGCAAATAGTCCTTGAGGAGGAATCAAGGAAGTTTGTGAGTGTCAGCACTCACAAAGGTCTTTTTACATATACACGTCTGCCTTTTGGAGTAAACTCCAGTCCTGCTATTTTCCAACGCACCATGGAGAATGTACTTCAAGGTATGGCAAATGTGGCAGTGTATTTAGAGGACATTATATTGAGAGGAAGAGATGACAGCATCTGCAAACACTCAACGAAGTGCTGCAGAGGTTGGAGGATAAAGGGCTGTGGTTGAAACGGAGCAAGCGTCAGTTCATGGAAAACAAAGTAACATTCTTGAGTAATCAAGTGGACAGGACAGGCCTGCATCCAATGTCAGCGAAGGTCAAAGCAGTCCAGGATGCTCTGGTACCATATCTGCCCCATTTTTCAATGTTCATCTTGTTCAATGCTCTCCACATAATGGACAGAATGTAACAGATGTTATTCTTGCATTTCACAAAACAGGTACTTGTTTTACTGTCAGATCTGGCATCTTTTCCGTTTCTTCACAATTGTATCCAATGCATCCATTGCAGATTGGTTGGGTGATGTGAGCTTGACCTTTTCAATGACGGCAGTTGCTGGGCATCGAGGTGGCCTGGCTCGACTCTGCAGCTTGGGAGTGACAAGTGCTTTGCCAAGTTCTTCCAGGAAAAGCCGACGTCGGTTCCGTTTGAGCAAATATTGAGCAATGCAGAGGTCTGCCCTGCACCTTCAGAATTTCCTTGGGAAGTTCTGGCTTATTTTTTCTGACTGTTCCCGCTGTTCAGCTTTCTATTCTGCAGTTCATCTCCAAGGCGATAGGATGTAAATGTAAATGTGACGTCACGTGATTTTATGACATTGCAGCCCTTTATTCATCTCCAGCACCACACGCATCCCCTGATTCTTCTCGGCTGCTCCTCCAGGTAGCTTTCCACTGTATACGTGCATATTCCCGGCATAGCTAGATTTTGCTTCACAGGCCACCCATATTTTGATGCCATACTTGGCGGGCTTGTTAGGCATGTACTGTAAACCTTCTGGAGCTCATTTTTGGTGTGTTTGTCAAAGAGACTACATGAGAACACTGACAAGAACAAGGGAGAGAAAGTTTCCCCTCTACACACAGCTGGGTCTGAATGGCTATTCAGACAATCAAATCAATCAAAATACACATAGCTGGGCAGTCTAAATAGGTATATCAGAGAGACATGTTTATTTTGGGTCTGAACAGCCACTTACCCACATTAAAGAATCCGGGTCAAAATGACCTGCAACATCATCTTTGTGTACCAACTCTGTACAGACACTTCACTTGACATCAAATTGTCCAGATTTTACACATCTGTTCATGACCCTTAATGAGGAAAAGTCACAAAATTTCATGAAGAAAAAGTCAGGATAACCACTACTTTTATGAACACAAAAACGGATATGGGTCAAATTGACCCTAAGCATAATACGAGGGTTAAAGCTTTTCTAGGTTTGCTAAACTTTTATAACAAATTCTTGCCGAACTTGTCTTCTGTGCCGGCTCCATTACACAAGTTACTGAGGAAAGATGAGAAATGGAGGTGGGCGGTTGAGCAAGAAGAGGCTTTTAAGCAGGCAAAGAAGTTACTACAAAGCAGTCAAGTGTTGGTTCATTACGATGAACAAAAACAACTGGTACTGTCATGTGATACCTCACCTTATGGGGTGGGGGCAGTCTTGGCACACAGACTGGAAGGGGGAGCAGAAAACTCATGGGAGGCACAGCTTTTCCTTCATGAAACAGACTGAATAAGGGCTTATGGTCTGTGTACAAATCACAAATTTAAGTCCACACAAATATTTGTGAAAGTACTGCACCCCAAAAATAACTGCTAAGCCCTCTTTATCCAACTGAGAATACTTTTTTTCTGCTGCTGTGAGTGTGTGTGACGCATGAGTTCTCAGAGGATCATGAGATGGGCTATTCTGTTAAGAGCATATGAATATGCCATGGTGTACCGACGTGGACAGGACAATGCAAACGCAGATGCTCTCAGTAGACTTCCACTTCCAGAGAAACTTGGGCATCCAGACTCAGAAGACCAGGTATTATTGGTAGAGCAGGATCAGAGTTCAGTGGTCAACTCGGAAGAGCTTTGTAGGTGGACCAGTAAAGACCCCGTACTCGCCCGAGAGAATAAATACATACTCAGAGGGTGGCCCTGTAACCTGGATGTTGCTTTCAGTCCATACACTATGAAGCAACAGGAGCTGAGTGTACAAGATGGGTGTGTACTGTGGGTGTGCCGTGTGGTGATTCGGGAAAAAGGATGTGGTCTTACGTGGAAGCAGCATCAATTGCACCCTGAAATGAGTTAAATGAAGGGTTTGGCTCGTAGCTATATGTGGTGGCCTAATATAGACAGTGATATTGAAAGTTCGGTCAAATCGTGTTCCACTTGTCAGGAACACCAGAACGCTTCGGCCTGTGCACCGCTACACCCGTGGGAGTGACCTGACCAACGGTGACGACGACTTTATGTTGATTATGCTGGGCCGTTCATGGGAAAGATGTTCTTGGTGGTGATTGATGCACATTCAAAGTGGTTGGAGGTCTACCCTGTTTCGACAGTAGAGTTTTATTCAGTTATCGGATAACTTCATAGTCAACAACAGGACTGTCTCCTGCAGAAATGTTGATGGGGAGGAAGTTGAGGTGCATGTTGGATCTGCTACACCCAAATTTGAAGAAGAAAGTGGAACTGAAACAGTCAAACCAGAAAGTTCAGCATGATCAACATGCTCGGTTCAGAAGTTTTCAGAATAGGCGACCAGGCCCGGAAGAGCGCTCGAGGCCGAGGCGCTGGAAGGAGCGAATTCAATACGAATAATAATAAAAAAAAAGTCAGCCAACTACCCCGGGAGAAGCTGCTGCCGATGATCGTCCACGCACAGAGCGGCACAAGCGCTGAGTCTCCTGCTGTTAAATCCACTCCTGCGGTGATGCGACAAGTCTCTGCCGTCACTGCGATGAGACCTCAGTCCTGGCTGAAGTTTCCGTGGTCCAGATGAGCCGCTCCACACCCCTTCAAGTCTCAAGCTTCTTCTCTTGATGTGCCAGATGCGCCGGCTCCAGCTGTAATTTCACAATTACAGAGTCACTCATTCACGCCTCTGTAATTTCACAAACACATTTTGCGGAGTGCCCTGGCACTTCCAGTGAAGTAGAAAGGCTGGTGTAATATTCCTGGAATATGTTTGTGTCCAGCTGTCCGTGGAGCCTGCCTCCCTCGCAAACAGTCCTTTAGCACGGGGCAGAAATTTTGAGCGGACCTCCAATCCTGGGGCGTCCCCCCAAAGCATGGCTACTTCAAGGCTTGCAGGCAGTCCTCTGCCTCCCTAAGTGCAGTTCACTATTCGAAATGCTAAAGCACCCGCAACACTCAAAGCAAATAATGCCAAATGGGTGTGGACTGCCGTCTGTTGGGTAAACATCCACTGCTAGTCTCATTCAATCCGGACTATTTCCCGGCGCAGTTCTGACACTCTACTGGCACGAGGACCGCACGTGGTCAGGTACGGAGCTTAATAGGTGGAGGGTTTGGATTTGTGGCGCAGCGTTCCCTCTCACTCAGCGGTCATGCGCGATGCCCTCGCACCTGGAGCTTGACCTCCCCCTTGAGGAGTGACCATCCCACCCGGCGCTGACAGAGCCGCCATCGCGCAGTAGAATGGTGTCTGCACTGTCGGCAACCGGCTCATAGCGCTTGAGAACATCATTGCGCTCTTTATGAGCTCCGTGGACTCCCACAGAGATTTTGGAGACACAATAATCCGTGGTGCTCTGCTCGCGGCGCCTCCTCCACACACAGCCGCCGCCTGGGGGGAACAGCCGTATAATAGCCGAGCTGATCATCGCCACTCCTCTTGGAGAGACCAGTCGTCTGCTCTCACCTCTGCTCCCTCCAAAAGCGTAGGAAGAACTTTGTATCTAAAAGTATGCATCTAAACCTAGTCTAACTTGGAAAAAAAATAAGATGCATTACTTTGGTATCGGGTCTGTTTCTTCTATGCCCAAAATTAGGGTTTATCATCCGCCAAGTTCTCTTCCGGTTCCAGTCAGTCCGAACTCCGGCTTCAAAATTTTTTTTTTGTTTGACATCGTCTCAGGAGACCGAGCAGTATAGTAACGGTCTCTGCCTCCTTATACCTGATACCAGAACTGTCCCTGGGGAAGTTTATGGAGCCAAGACGTTATGTTTTTCCTCAGTTTCGCCACAATAAGAAGCATAGGCGTCAAATAACTCTTTGCCGTCTCTCAACAGATCCCGGTTCCAGCCAAAAGTCAGGGGAGTTTCAATTCTGCCATTAACTCTTCTGATTACTCAGACTCGCCAGTTTTTAGCAGGGGTCGCCACAGGACCGCGAAAGCCACCACTTCAGAGGATCACTCAGTAGGAACTGCGTGCCAGACCTGCTCTGTTCTCAGCTCCCTCGTGTGATGTCTGAAGCGATGTCTGTCTGTGATTCTGTTCAGAGGCAAGCAGGACATCGTCATCTACAGAGTCATCTCTTTCTGAGGCTGATTGGGCCGGTCCCTCGGGTCTCCATCTTAGGAGAATCTTGATCAGATCTTGATCTTTGTACACTGCAAGTTTGGGGAACCGAATTCCTCTGACGGCTCAGCTGACAAAAGCGAGTGTGTTTTTGAAGAACCAGCGGGACTTGAAGTTCCCAGAGGAGTGGGCACTGTGCACCGATGACCCTTTCGTCCTAGACCAGCCCCGGAGTCCGGGTCCGCTCCTGTGCTCAAGGCTCCTATCTTGAAAGAGTATCTTCCAAATTGAAAGAGCCTGTCTCCTCACCTGCCCATATGGATCGAGAAAATACACGGTCATTGAAACGGCCTTCAGTTACACAGTCAACCCCCAGGTTCTGCGTCACCACATGGACCTGAGTGAACTCAGAGAACCAGCGGTCATGTCTGATGGAGGAGGACAGCGCTCTCCTGACAAAGCAAATAATTGAGCTACTGCCAAAGCAATCCTCCTACACTGGATTTTACTCCAGATACTTTCTGGAACCCAAGAAGACAGGAGAGTGGAGACCTGTTCTGAATCTCAGTCTCCTCAACCAATTCATGACCAGACAGCGGTTCCGGACTACCAGCAGACTCCTGGAGTGTGAGAGTGGATGACCTCCATAGATCTTGCAGAGGCCTACTTCCACAACACGGTCTCTAGTGTCTAGTGCCTCGTTTTTTCACCAAGTGCGTGGAGGAGTGGCTCGAACCACTAAGAAGACAGGGTCAGATTGTGACGTACTTGGACTAATGGTTGATTGAGTCCAAACAGGATTCACGAGCGCCCACCAGCTTAGCTTAAGGGGTGTTTCTCGTAGCTGCAGAACAAATTCAATGTCTCCGAAGGGGTTTCAGAGAGTTATCAACATTTTTATGTTTGTTGGTCTGAAAGGTACAGGTCCCGCGGACTGAAAACACGTTTTCTGCACTGTTTAATCTCTGCTCAGGGCTGTCTCAGAACATGAAAATTTCGCCTGGCACGATAGCTGAAGCGGTCATTCTAGTAGGTGCTGAACTAATTCAACATTTCTGAAGTGGTTGCAGAGTGATAACATTTTTATGTTTGTCAATTCTGAAAACCACCGTCACTCGGGTGAAAACCTGTTTTTCTGAACAGTTCACTCACTGCTCAGAATAGTGCCAGAACATGAAAATATCAGCTGCAACTGTTGGAAAAAGAGTCTTTCGAGTATATTCGGCACTAAATCCACGTTTTTGGACTATTTTCAGGGTGGAATCAACAATTTTTATTCTTCCTGGTCAGAAACCGAACCTCTCTCGGGCTGAAAACGCATTTTTGCACTGTTCACTCACTGCTCAGCGATGCCTCAGAACATGAAAATTTCACCTGACACTGTAGCAGAAGCTGTCTTTCTAGCAGCAGCAGAACTAATTCAACCTCTCTGTGTGGTTTCAGAGAGTTATCAGGATTTTAATGCTTGTTCGTCTGAAAACCACCTTTTCGTGGCCTGAATACGTGAGAGAGAGGAAGGAAACCACTATCTGTCAAACCTGTAATGATTTATTGATTTATGACTCCGGAAGTAATAAACCCCACCCCTTCCGGAAGTAATAAAGCCCCTCCCCCTTTTTATATCAAAAAGAAATTAAAATAATAACCCTCCCCTTTTTTATATCAACAGGAAATTAAAATAATAACCCTCCCCCCTTGTTTATGACAGGAAGTAAAATAACGAAGGGAGTGGGGCGGACAGCTGTATAAACATCACCCTGTGTGTATATATATATACGTACCCTTCAGACTGTAGCCAGGAGCAAGGACCCGACGAGCACAACCAACCGACAATGTCTGTCCCTACAACGATGCGCGGCTCACCAGTGATCAGCGAGACGGCTGTGACTGTTATTGAGGACCCGTGGATGGGGGTCGGGGCTCCCCGTAAATCTGTAATGTACCTACGACGTACGCAGGCACCGCCGGGGGAATCTTTGCAGGAAGAGTGGTCTCTAGAGCCTTACGGACGTCGAGGAAGATGGGGGTACACGTTTAAGTACGAAACAGCCGAATTGTACATTTACCAGCTGGAGGATGACGAAACCCTGAGTGCCTGTACGGAGATGGCTGTGTTATCGTCTAACGACTGGGGTGTGCTGAGAGAGGTGAAGCCGGAAAATCTTCCCTGGACTGGAGAAGAAGAAGAACAACGTCAGAAGGTCGGAGTCGTTTCTAACAAACCCGAGCATATGGAGAGGAAACCGTCCTTCATGGCTATATGGTTGGCTAAAATGTCAGGATCAGGACGCTGGTCCTTCAGGGCCATCCATAAAGTATCAACAGGAGTCACAGGCGAAGAAGAAGAAGATTTCGTCCTGGAGTATTTTAATTCCGATTGTGGCGTTTTTCGTACTCTGTTAACCATACCGATGGATGCTTGGAGTGAGAAAATCCAGGAGATTTCTCCAAAAATCGACGGTCTCTTCTACCATAGCCGCTTATGGAATGATGCCCTTGTGTTGAAAAAAGCACTGACCTTTTAGGACCGCCCCACTCTGGACCGCCTACTTGTTGATGGTTGTTATAAAGAGGATTTTTTCCAGAGCAACACCATGCAGACGTGTCTGTTGGAACAAGACCATCCAAGACAACGATGAGGCCCGAAGGTGTTCCGAGACGTATCGTCACTACCTTCCTCGGAGCTGCTACAGGCGGTCCCGGGTACGGGATGAACAACTCCATGCCGTCACCTCTACTTCCTGCGGTAGAACACGTTGCGGCTGACGATCATAAGTACGAGGATTCTAACGGCGACACGACAGACGGAGCCCGTCCTTCATTGGCCGTCAAAGACAACACAGACGTCTCTGTTACAACTGAAATGCAAGATGTGGATGACGAGGAGGAACCCGTAGGGAAGACGGCAACCACCTGCACCGGGAACGAAACTGTCGACGTGCATCCGACTGTTTTATCCCCTGCTTCTCAAGACCTAGAACCAGCAGCTAATGATGAAACGGACGGATGGATAAGCGGTTTGTTCCTGAAAGCTGTAAAGACAGTTGTATTTCATCTACTAGGTAAAACCATGCGCCGGTATTGGAGGGAGATCTGCTACGGTTGCCAAGTAGACCATCCCAGCCAACTACAACACAGCTGTCTTGAAGAAATGGAGGATGATTTCTACAGGCTTAACTTCCACCCGTTGATGAAGAGACTCTGTAACAAGAACTTTCTGCCTGCTATACAGCATTACTTGACTCTGAATGATGTACAACCAGAGAAAATGAGAATCAAGGCTACAGCCGAGACAGTCTTGCTCGAAATGAGGTCTCCAAAATCAAGTGTATGGACTGAATACATCAAAAATGAGCCAGAGGATCTTCTAATTGAACGTCTGGAATCAGCAAGTAGAATCTGGAATAGAACGCCGGTCCTGGTCGATGTCACAAACACGAGATTCCCTCGTATGTGATTTACTTTTTTTAACTCTTTTACTCTCTTTGTATAACATTACGATTGAATCCTGACATAACTGTTTAATAAAAACATTAAGAAGCATATTCGGATCTCACCTCGTTCATTTCTCGTTTAACATGTCGGTGAAACACATCATTAAAAGAGTTTATTACAATCCTCTTCACCCTGGGAGCTATGGAGGCGTGGATCGCCTCCGTCGCGGGGTGCAGGTCGAGACTGGAAAACCTGTCAGTTCTAAATCTATTAAAGATTTTTTATCAAAACAGGATGCTTACACCCTGCATAAACCGACCAGAGTAAACTTTCCGAGAAACAGAGTATTTGTTCACAGGCCTCTTCAACAATTCCAGGCCGACCTATGCGACATGCAGGCATTGGCTAGATATAACGACGATCAAAATTACTTGTTGACCGTTATAGATGTATTTTCAAAGAAGGCCTATGTACGCGTTTTAAAAAGAAAGACTGCGATCGAGACAGTGAAGGCGTTCGAATCAGTGCTGGAGGAGAGCGGGACGCCTGTAAAGCTACAGACGGATGACGGGAAAGAATTTTTTAACAAGAGTTTCAAGGCTTTGATGGAAAGGAAGGGTATTAATCATTTTTCAACAGCGAGTGACGTTAAGGCCTCTGTGGTTGAGAGATTTAACCGCACTCTTAAAAATCGGATGTGGAGATATTTCACGGCTAAAAACACACTACGTTACATCGAGGTTTTACAGGATCTAGTAAAGAGTTATAATCACAGCTATCATAGCAGTATAAAAATGACACCGATGGAAGTAACTAAAGAAAATACTCTGCAAGTGTTTGACAATCTTTACATTAGACCGTCAAAAGATAGGCAGAAGCCGAAATTTAAGGAGGGCGATCATGTTAGAATATCGAAACTACGAGGTGTATTTGACAAAAAGTATGAGCAGAGTTTTACAGATGAGATATTTACGGTAACTGAATGTATTCAGCGCAACCCGCCTGTGTATAAATTGAAAGATTTCGACGGCGAGCCCATCCAAGGATCATTTTATGATCAAGAATTACAAAAAGTACAACTCGTAAAGGATAAAGTATTTCACGTTGAAAAGATTCTCAAGGAACGCTGCGTTAAAGGAGAGAGGCAGGTCTTTGTCCAATGGAAGAACTGGCCTGAAAAATTCAACAGCTGGGTAAAAGCTTCGGATATAAAAAATATATAACAAGGTCCTTCTTTACATCAGGCATCATATCACCATGTACGACTCAAAGAATGCAGGCTTCTATGTGACTTTACCATCAAACGCCAGCGCAAAAGTTTTTAAAGACAACTCGATCGGTACTTTCCGCGTCGATTTAGCACAACATATTGATTTAAACGGAAAATGGGAGGTCGCTTTGACGGAGATTACATACCCTCACACGTGGCATAATATTCCGGAGGATACAGCATCATTTTACTGGAAACCGAACCATAGAGTACCTGATTCCAACACAAACACGGCTCCCCCTAGAGGATCAGATTCGGAGGCTAACACGACACGGCGGTATAAAGATGAATTTCATAGAGCCATGGCTCGTCTTAGGGCTCCGGATCCCGATGCCAGCGCCTCTGCTCAGAGGAAAAAAGACGAATCACGTGGGATTGATCGACATTTCAAAACGGCTGGAACAGATATTTCCAGACTGAAGTTTAAGGGAGGATATTACAGCTCTATTAATCAGATTACAACCGAGTTGACGCAAACCTTTAAAAAAACCAATAACGACATACGCTTCCTGTTTGACAGTGCACGGCAAAAAATTGATCTTCAAGGAGACGGGCAGAACCTAGTGCTTTTTAACTCGCCTTTGGCTTACATGCTAGGTGTAGAGCCTGGTCATTGGATCAATTTTTGCGACTACAGAGCGCCCCATCCAGTTGATTTAAAAGTGGGGTTTTACCATCTTTACTGTTACAGCGATGTTGTAAGACCGCAGCTTGTAGGGGATGCATATGCACCGCTTTTAAGAACTGTGGAAATCAAGGGTAGCTACTCAGATATAATCACACAACATTTTAACCCTGCTTACTATTTACCGGTGGCCAAGAACCATATTGAAAATATTCAGATACAAATTAAATCGGATCTTAACAAACCAGTCAATTTTACCTTTGGAAAGGTGGTGGTGACTCTACACTTTAGACCTGTTACTTGAGAGGATATTATATAACCCTTGTATCGTCATGTGGAAATTCATTCACCAGCACAACACCGGAGAGAGATAACCAGTCTTTGCAGACCAAGTCGTAAACAAACACAATGGTTCACGCAGGCTTAAGAGACGACCCTCACAGATTTGTACAATATTATGAAAAACAGGTGGGTGGAGATCTACCGGGTTTCTACGGTGCCCCTGTTATGTACGGACGAGGCATAGGTTCCCTCTTCTCGAAAATGTTTCGGTTTGTATCACCTCTGTTGAAAAGAGGTATTGCCATCGCGAAACCCCATCTCAAATCAGCAGTGGGTAACATAGCCACGGATATGTTCACCCGCACCGTGAGAGGTATGAGCGATCAACAGAGACAGGAAGGGTCAGGAGGTATAGCCGTCTTATCACGAAGGACAAAGAGACGCCCACCAGGACGGCGTGTAACACAGAGCTCTAATAAACGTACAAACAAAAAAAGAAAGAAGTCAGTTGACAGAAGCAGACGGTCCAAGAGGAAGTCCAGAGGGAGCTCTGATATATTTTAAAAAACCTTATATACGGCAACATGGCGCTCCTACACCAGAAATCTGCTGAATGCACATTGGCAGAACTGGATTTATTCACGCCCCCAATGACGCAACTTTCCATCGAAGACAAAATTTACACTGAAATTGCGCCAGTAGCCGCTATCAGCGAAGGAGGACCGATTGAGTTTTTTATACCGGGAGACGGTGAAAAGTATCTGGACCTAAACGACACCCTTCTACACGTGCGTGCAAGAATTACGAACGCCGATGGCACACCGCTGGCTAACGACGCAGCAGTCGGCCTCATCAATTACCCTCTAAACACAATCTTTGACCAGTGTGATGTGGTTCTGGGCGATCGGATGATTTCGCAATCCAGTTCCACACATCCGTACAGAGCTATGATTGAAACACTTCTCAACTTTTCAGGCGACACTCTTAAAACACAGTTTAGCGCCGGTCTTTTTTACCAAGACACACCTGGGTCAGTTGACTCGATCGTCACAGTAAACGGTCCCAACGCAGGTCTTAATAAGAGGGCCGAGTTCACGAGCAGATCCAGAGAAGTACATCTTCTAGGGCCTCTCCACAGCGACATATTTTTCTGCGAGAGACTGTTATTAAACTCTGTCGATTTAAGAATTAAACTCACCAGAGCGAATGATGCCTTCTGCCTGACCGGACCCCGCGACTCCACCTTCCGTCTGAAAATCCTTGGCGCATCTCTGTTTGTGAAGAAAGTCACTGTTTCGCCAGCTGTGAGAATAGGTCATGCGGCGGGTTTGTTAAAAGGAAATGCTCTCTACCCGCTCTCGCGAGTCAATGTAAAAACATACTCCATTCCAGAAAACTCAAGAATATGTACCCAGGAGAATTTGTTTCTGGGTTCAATACCTAAATACGTGGTTTTAGGGTTGGTACATCACGAGGCGTTTACCGGTAGGAGAGATCTCTCCCCGTTCAATTTTCATCATTACAACACTGAATATCTAGCCCTCTGTCAGGATGGCCGACAGATCCCCGCTAAAGCTTTTCAACCTCAGTTTAATAACGGTATGGCGGTCAGAGAGTTTTATAACATGATTCTAGCTACAGGAAGACATTTGAAGGATCTGCCTCTAAGCATTGACCGTGAAGGTTTTAACAGCGGTTATTCGTTGTTTGCATTTAATCTCAATCCAGCCGACGACAACGACGCTCTCTCTCCTGTCTCAAATGGGAATTTAAGACTGGAGATGAGATTCAGAGTACCCTTACCGAACACCGTAACACTGATTGTATACGCTTGTTACGATTCCATTCTGGAGATTGATGCAAAAAGACAAGTGCTGGTGGACTATTATTAAAAAGTTATGGATAGTCTCCAGTTACAGAGGCTGCTGAGAGGTCTTTTGGGTGACACATTTTACGGTGTATGGCCGTCGGACAGGTTGCCTCAATCGACACATCACCTCAGACTGCCTGCATATTTCATCGTCAACACACATCCGTCGCATAAACCGGGAGAGCACTGGTTGGCTTTAACTCTCGACGAAGACGGCAGAACAACTTTCTTTGACTCATTTGGAATGGGTCCCTACTTTGCACATTACCCTGAAAATATTTTAAAGTTTCTCAAAAAACATTCAGTCGACATCAAGTACAACAATGGTCAACTACAGCACCCCCTATCGTTTGTATGTGGTCATCACTGCGTCTTCTACCTCTGCCATCGCGCTAGAGGGCTGTCTATGAGAGAAGTATTAAGTCTATACAGCGACGATACCTTAAAAAATGACCTCATGGTATACAACTTTGTGAAAGAACATCAACAATGTCTAAAAAGATGTGCACACTGTCCGTGGAAACAGCAAAACTGTTCTCTTCTGTATTTTAAAGACTATTGTAACGTGTGACTAATCTTATTTTGTTTGTGCGTGTGTTAAAAAGAAAATCTGTAATCTTATAGTAATTCAATAAAACATTTTATTGATGAAAAGACAATAACCGTGTACAAGGTAATTATTCATGAAACCCATCGAGGTGTTAGAGACAATTTCTTCCCTTTGGTCGCTACATGCGTTAAGCGTCGTCGAGGTGTCACTTTAGAGTCCTTAGGGTCGGGAGACCAGCCCTCGGCTATACTTTTCTTTCGCGAGGTAGAATTCGATTTAAGTCTCTGATATTGAGCCCTCGCTTCAGGATTGGACAGCAGTGTGAGAGGGATGTTTAGCTTTAATAATGTGACGAGAAACTCGGACCACCCCTCAGGTAATGAAGAACTTGTTTTCTTATACGGTAGGGAAAGGTACTTGAATATATCAATCACATGAGAGCCTTTTACAGCATTTCCTTCATACATAAATTCACCATTCATATTCCAACCGTCGCCATTTTTGGATATCCTCTGGATAATGTATTCAGCATTTCTTCGAGCTTTTGACGGAAGGCTGTTTAGAATATCCTTACCCACGACGTCCGTTACAGAGGGTGTTTTTAGAACGCTTTCGTCGCGACTGTCAGAGTCGAGGGGATGATCTCCGTCTCGCTGTAAAGTCAGAGTTACTCTCCTTTGGTCTCTCTGATCCTGTTTTGTAAAGGTTAAATATCTCTGCAATAGAGCATCATACTTTTTAATCTTCTCATACGAGTTTAACTGAGAATCATTTAGAACAGTCCTCATCTTCTCATTCAATTCATCTTCGGCTGTTTCACGGATGTCAGTGGATGGGCGTGATAACTGGTTAATTTGCTGAGGAGAGACGAGATACATTTTCTGGACAGTCTTCATGGCCTTTTACTTCTTTACAAGACCGCCTATTAGATTTCCAATGATTGGAACTGCAGCCGCTAGCAACGGCAACAGGAATCCACCCGACTGCTTTTTAAGAATCCTTCGTTTACGCTTCACGCACGCTTTTTTATTAGCCAAGAGTCTGATGTTTTTCTTCTGTTTTTTTAGTTTTTTGAACTGAGCTTGCGACAATGGTACATTCCCCTTCAAAACATTCAGGGCAATCTCGCCAAGAGCTTGAATAAAGTCCCGAGAACTACGCATCAAAATGTCTTTACGTTTCTTTGACGGAGCGTGGTATAGTTCCTTAAGTAAAACAGCGTTTCTTTTTATACGCTCTGACATAACTTAAACAGATGTTTTTGGTATGTACACAGTGTGACGCTGGTGAGGAAGTATCCCAGTCCTTAGTCTGTAGCGTTCTGGACATGAGGGTGTTAGATCAACAATTAAGTACCCGTGAGCGTCGGTTGTAGCATCTTCAAAGCTTTCTAGAAAGAAAGCTCTTTGAGACGGGTAAATCTGTTGAGCAAGAACTTTTATCTGCATTTTATCGCGAGGATTCTTAAACAATACAAAGTAATTGCTATTCAGACTAATAGTACGACTATATTTACCACGATGAAATAAGTTTTGCGTCAGCATTATAACACTCATATTTTTATGATGTCTGTACTGTGTAAAAACACGGACAACCTCTGGGTTTTCAGAAGCTTCAAAAATAACATCATCAAGAATAATCAAATGTTTTCTATCAGAAGGAAATACATCTTCATTTTCAAAAGATTCAGGTAAACCTTCAATGAATTTGATATTTTTATTCATCTTTTGCAATTCAGTGTACATAGGTTGAAAAGAAGTATAAATCCACACAATATTTACATTGACATCATCCATAACATGTTCACAATTTTCAAGCATACATTTTACAAAATGGGTCTTTCCTGACCCCGATGGTCCCACCACTAGACATGAAAATGGTGTTTTCAAACGAGGATCGAAATTAATTCCTTCCATAATGACCCCTCATCCACTCAAAACTCAGAATCCGAAAGGTTTGGTTGTGCCGTCCGAAAACAATCGCCTCTTATCGTACACGACCCGGAGTTTTTTAATAACTGACCTGTTTTTTACGGTGATGTTTTTTTTATCCCTCACGATGTTGTGTTGGAGGGTCTCAAGCACCCCATCAGGTGAATTCTCCAAATACCCCTCTACAAGATCTCTGACGGAGTCAAAGTTTATCCGCTGACAAGATTCTTTTGTTTGTGTGATACCTTTAACCTTCATCACAACCTTCTTCTGTCCTTTGGTCCTATAAGCATACGTCTTAGGACCTGCCGAAACAAAGTCCTCGATGCTATCCCCGTCGAGTTCATCAGTCAGATCACCGAGATAGTTACCTAATTTTAAAGGTGTCTCACCGTCTTTCACCACATATATCAAGCTGTCTGTGTCGACATAGAGAACATTCTCCTGCAATTTCTCCATGTAACTGTACAACTTCAGACGAGCATAAGCAGTGGTAAAAGCACCGATAAAAACATTGCTGCTTTTACCAGGAGGGTAGAGACCCTTGTAACGCCACTGGATCACAACTTTTTTCTCATCCAGCACGTTAAAGTAGCTGACCTCGTATTTCCCTGAAAACAAGAAACTGAAAAACTCGTTGGGGTCTGACACTACAGAAACCTGAGACATGTTCTCCCTCTGGCAGAACTTGCCCCACAGGCTATTAAGACAAACTTTAGCCACCTGTCTCTTTGCTGGGTTGTGACAAATCTTATCAGCACAAAGCAAAATCCCCTGATGGGCTTGATAATCCTGAATGTATTTGTCGCGGCTTTCCTGATCAACGGCCTCAGCAGGGTAACCAGAAGCCTCCTGCTTCCCCTTCAGGAATGTACGGATGTAACCCGCGAAAATACAATCGCTAGATCTATCAAAATGCCATACTTCGATAATCTTGGCCACCTTGTACCCCTTGTCCAGAGCCTTGTTGAACTCAACGGTGACCCAGACCCCTGTCAAAGCACGCTCATCATCATTATGCGTACAGTCACTGTCCTGAACATTACGACTCGAACAGATACTGCATAATGTGAAGTGTAATTTACCCCCTGGTCCTCTATAGGGTAAAACGGGTACATATAAACCCCTAGGAGGATAGACAACCGCCTTGATCAGACCGAAGTACTGTCTAGGATCACCAAAGTCCTTGTGGATTATTCGGGGATGCCCTAGAGGGTAGGAGCATGTGCTGTTGACGTAAGGATACAGAGAGGTGACGTCAGCGTAATAAACTTTTTCACCAGGCTTGGTCGTGTAACGTAGCTTTAAAGCACTGGTTCTACCGCCGTAGAGGGCATTACGAGGGTTGAGGGGCTCAGGGGTGTCAAAATCTAAGAGAAAATCTCTGAGATCATCACACGATTGTCGAAGCGAACGCCATTCGTGCTCCCAGATGGTAACAAGTCGCACCCCATGATCAGACTTTAACGTCTGCTCTCTCCCCACCGTAGCAGAGTAGAATTCACCATAGGGTCTACCTCTTAATGGGCAGACTGCATGAGGATCAACACACGAAGGACACCCGTGGAAGAAACATCCGTAAAACTCCCAGACCTGCTTAACACCGTCAACTTCTGCATAACCGTCAACAAAATACTGGCCAAACGACATCTCCCCACGATTCAAGGCATGCTGGATGAAAATACCCTGTCTGTGTGATTCCCACTGCAGCCATTGGATGGAAGCATCTGAGAACCTCTTGGTGCCTCTTGTCATGTAATTGTAGGGACACGGTATGGCCAATGTGTCTGGTTTTAAAAAGTTGGTCCTGAAAACAGCCATACACGCAGAGGCGATTGTTACGGATGAGAGTGCATCAACACCTGTTTCTTTAAAAAACTCCTCTCTAAATATTGTGCATCCTCTGGCCAGAATGTCGACATCGTTTTTACAATAACGAATAGCTTCACTCCTGAAATCGAAAGAATTCTCACGCACAGATTCATACCAGCTGTAAAAATCTCTCTGTTCAGGGTCTGACATGCTCTCAACGCCATAGTCTGAGGGAGGAGGATAGGCCCCGATGTAATGCAGGCGCTCTTTTGAGCTAAACTTGTGTGGAAAAAAACCCTTGCAATGGTCTGTGAAACCTAGAGCTTTAGGCATGGAGCTGAGTCGCATGGTTAGGAATGAGAGAGAGTCAATGAATTTTAGCTTGTAGTGAGGATCCTCAAGACAAAGTATCTTACTACCTGTCATGATTATCCTCTTGGGTATTAACCCTTCGTCAAGCATACCTCTCAAGACAATGATGCTGTCAAAACCCCTGGCATTATGCGCAACAAAAACACAGCCTCTAAACCGGTTCTTTCTGAAATATAAAAGAAACGCTCTAACACAATCGAGACCGTAAAACACCCTCTCTTCACCTTTCTGCGTCTTCACACACACTAAAAAAGGGACATGTCTACCTTGGTCGTCTGTAAACGTTTCAAAATCATAAAAAACCAGATCAGGATGCTCTGTCTTCCTGGCAACGGTTTGAATGTAGCACTGGTGGACCTCATTTGTCGTCGATAATTTTACACCGCAGATGTTACATTTAAGCACAACGCAACAGTGGTTGGGTTTACCCTGTTTTAACGGGATATACCGGCACCTTCCGCATTTTTCACATTTTTTGTATCTCTGACACAGACTCGACCCATTAGCAGCAATCGCTTTGTGTCTCGCAATGCAGGAAGGCGTTCTACAAACCCTGCGGCAGTCCTCGCAAGTTACAGGGTTTGGAACCTCTGTAGGGCAAACAGGATCGTGACAAACACTACAGTGACCTTTACATATGTGTTTTGATTTATCTTCATACCCCTTATGACAGCTGCTGCAGAAGTAACGTGTTCCTAAAAAACCTTTTGGGTTCTTCACCCCGTAATAGTGTCCCTGAAGCAGAAACAAGTATAAGGGTTCCGAACCATCAGCAAAACCGGTGGCATAATGCGCTAATGGCTGGTTTGCCGTCGTTTTATGAAACACGACGATTTTACGCTTCACTATCTGTTCGAACAGGGGTATATCTGTAAATGTGATCTGTGTTTGAGAATCTAAACCAGCTTTGTTTTGTAATTCTCTTCCCAACTCAACACAATCTTGGTACGTACGCTTAGGGTTAAGGAGACAAGAAAGGCTGATTGCGAAGCAAAGCTGATCAGTTCCATCACCACCAACTACATAGAGATGCCGTCTTTTTTTACCAATAATTTCGGCATCCAGTGTCTTCTCGAGCTTGCGTTTAGCGCCTCCTCGAGGGTTATGTACAATTTGAACCGTTAATTCGATTCTCTTGCCCATAGCGATGACTCTGTCAGACTGCACTGTGTTGCTGAGGAGGTCCTCAAAAGCAGGGTAGATATTTCCGCCGTCACCTTCAACCACAACATTAACGTGTTCTTGAACATCTTCGCCAACCACTTCAAGCTGAACCACGTCCTCCCGTTCTGCTAGTCTCTGCGCTTCGTCAGCTAGCTCTCTGACCTGTTCCATCAAGCCTCTGTAGAAAGTAGCTAAATCAGGAGTGTCTGGTACAGCAGGACGTGTTAGCACCCTTCTTATCCTGTCGGTGTTAAAAGGCTCTATGACTTCTGAATCAATACCGGTACCACCAATGCTGCATCCTTCCTGAACCGAATCAACGTCATCGTCAACAACGTCGTCGCTACGGCTAGAGCAGGGTACATCTATCAGAGGGTCAAGAGCAGGTGTCCCTGAATCAGCCGTCTGTAGATTATCAACAAACCTTTCTAACCAATCGTCATTGTCTAAAGAGGTATCAGCCCTACCCTCACGAGATGATGCAGGAACCATATTAAAAATACGATTATCCTCTCTCTCACCAAAAAAAATTGACTCCATGTTTTCGTTTATACTCGGGTCGTAGACCTGCACTACATCCTCCTCAGACATGTCGTCAAACAAGTCAGCCAGAAACATACGTGTCGGTGAAGCACTCTGGCCAATGGGGTGTGGTGTAGTGTGCTGGTTGTGGGTGGATTCAGGGTCAGAACCGGAAGGAAAACCATCATGGTCGGCCATAACGTAATAATAACAATAACAATAACAATAAAATAATAATTTAAAAATTTAATAAACAAAACAACAGTCTCAAAACACAAAACCGTGGTGTAACAACAATCTCAAAACACAATCACCCACGATGTAACAGCAACTTCAAAACACAATCGTCCCGCGGTGCAACAGCAACCTCAAAACACAATCATCCAGCACTGCTTTTAAATAATGAGGCTCCAAATGGACCTTACTGTGGTTGAACTTCAGATCAGTCCACGACGTCTGTTACCACCAGGTCCTTGACGTTTTAGGAGCCTCAGAACTTCGGCCACCAGAGCTTTATTTGTGACGTCCTTAGCGATGAGTTCTGTAACAGCGGTAATAATATATAAGACATATGCATCCCAGCTGATTACTCATTGAAATAGTTGTTAATCTTACCTTCACGTAGATTTCGCGCCAACCGTCGGTATCTACGTGCTTGACGCGCTTGCCTGGCTAGACGTCGACTCTGTATTTCGGTCTGATGTAGACGCCGTTCAAGCGTACGCACTCTCTGCTCGACGGTAGGGGGTAGAGGCAGGGGATGGTCGAGGGGTGATGTGATGTAAGACGGCGTCGGTATCCGGG
The DNA here is from genome assembly GCF_027744825.2 of Synchiropus splendidus. NCBI lineage: Eukaryota > Metazoa > Chordata > Actinopteri > Syngnathiformes > Callionymidae > Synchiropus > Synchiropus splendidus. The sequence goes on along the minus strand of NC_071340.1, from coordinate 3,481,673 downwards.
GTGCTGTCCGTGGGCCGTCCGAGGTCGTTGCCGGTGTTGATGGCGGCGGCGTCGATGGCTGTGTTGATGACGGCGGTGACGGTGGCGGTGCTGATGACGGCGGTGACGGTGGCAGTGGAGGTGCAGGTTCCTCAGTTGTCGATGGCAAGTCCTCCGCAGGGAACGATCCAGATAGCAAATCCAGAGGTACTGCTAAAACCGGTGTCGATGTCTCCCACAAAGGCCAAGACCCCGGAGGGAGATCTGAAACAGAATATTGACAACAATGCAAATGTAAATACAATCGGAAAGCAAGACCTCCGGTCGCAGTTAATACCGTATAAATATAAGTAGAGTAGTATGGAAATAAGCTGAGTAAAATATGAAAAAATACGACCTGCAAAAAACACAATTACGTAATCATATAACCGGTGTAGAGACGTGTTGTTTTCTAACAATGACGATAATAAAACAACAACATGTGTAGCATCCATATCAAAAAATCCATCATCACAACAGAACCAGATCCTTAAGAGCATTAAAAAATAAATAAATAAATAAAAAGAATAAAATAAAATAATAAATAAACGTAGGGATCTACTAAGGTTCAACATTTAAAGCATAAAAACAAATAGTAAATCACTAGTGTATACTGTCATTAAAGCGCATTACAATTAGTAAAATCACGACCTCTAGTGGTCAACGACGTTAAAGCATAGTGTAAATAGTAAAATCACGACCTCTAGTGGTCAACGACGTTAAAGCATAGTGTAAAGAGTAACCACGACCTCTGGTGGCTATCGTCGTTAGAGCATAGTGTGAATAGTAATCGCGACCTCTAGCGGTCAACGACGTTAAAGCATAGTGTAAATAGTAATCACGACCTCTAGGGGTCATAACCATTAAAAGCATAGTAATAAAATTACAACGACGTTTAGCTGTAACAGTTACTCAAACACCTTCAATAATAAAATTACACTGTCTAAAAGCATATAGCCTGAACATAGATAAACCAAATTACAGATAACAGATAGCTTGATGCTCTAACACACCAAATAGACGCATCATTAAACCACAAGTATAATACTGAACATACAACCATTCATCTGATACTGAACGGTAGAGATGTGTGTTGAAAAAAATTGAGATTCGCATCTTACCAAACGTTGGAGGTTGCGTTGAAGCGATGGGTAGAAGACACGGCGTACTCGTCGCCTTTGTATCTGTTTTTTATGTGAAAAATAAATAAATAAATACAGCAGTGAAACGTAAACTATCACTCTAAATGTTTTTTTCTCACCCCCAATCAGTTGCGGTGTCTGCTGAGTGAAAGAATCCACGTGCGAATGATCTACTCCTTCGACCTCTGACTGAACATCTGTTTTTATACGCACAGGCATTGAATAAAACAAAAAACATAGGTAGTTAAACATAAAACACATCGACAGGATGTGGTTAAAATACTTTTTCTTTTTTTTTTTTTGATTGAACTGAATGTTTTGCTCTCACCGACGAACAGTTGGAGCGACCCCTCCAATAAATGATCAGCCACCGCAGGGTCCGTCCGACTTCCCGGGCGTGTCTGATTTCCGGGTTCCGATTGATCTTTTCATGCACACACACACGTATACACACACACACACACACACACACACACACACACACATATGCACGTATATACACTTAATAAATATTGTTATTCTTTACCTAGTTATCGTAATTATGTTTAGAATTGCTGTCTCCTTCTCACCAATGACTCGCGACGGTCCTGGCTTCCGTGTCGAATTATACCGCCGTTTCCGACTCAGAGAGCGCTGGTTACTCCCCTTCAGTCGATTTCCTGTACTCGGCTCAGACCGAGGTGCGGTAAACTCGTCCTCACTGTCGATTATTATAACACACGGGGTGTTCGGATCCTCAACGCTGCTCACACGAAGACTCGCTCTCGGATTCACCGACGACAGAGCCGTGTGGATGCCTCCGTCTTCAAAAGTTCCCCGCATTAACCGCTCAAGCTCCTCAGCGTCAATCAGCGTCTCCGGAAAGTTATCCGCGGAGGCGATAATATCTGAAAAATAGAAGAGCGGTTGTTGTAGCGCTTAATAGTAGAGGTATTAACAACGAATTATAAAATAATTAAATATTTTTTACCTGTATCACTCTGTGTTAAATGAACATCACACAGATGAGTGACGATATCTGTGAATGAAAAGAGATGTGGTACGTGATAAACATGACATAACGTTTTTATTATACTTATATATGTAAATGTAGATACATAGATATACATATATGTATATACATATATGTATACTGTACATAGATAGATAGATAGACAAATAGATAGATTGATATTCACCTACGCTGTGCGGAGGAAGAGGCATCCATGGTAGGCCTGGAGTCTTTTGGAGAGGCGGCTAAGGTTCTGGGAGGTCTGGTCAACAGCAAAGGTTACCCCTGAACTGATGTAAAATGTGGTCTGAATCAGGGTCACCTAAATACTCCGTTTGTGTGGGCAGGGCCTAGGTGACGCCTTTGTTGATTTGAATACTTCAAAACAACACAGGAAGAGCCCCGTGTCTGCTAGGTAGCTCAGAGGTGTGAACCGACCCTCCACCAAATGGCGTAATTTGAAAAGGAAGGTCTACAGGTGGGGTGTCCTGGGTGTGAACCCGGCCTAAACAACGTTGTCTGAAAGTCAATGAGCTCTGCCTTCAAATTGTCTCTTTTGAAGATTCAATCGTGTGGGAAAGAACTCACGTCTCCCCTGTAAATTAACCAATTATCACAGACTCTGTTTCAGTGTCTGAGAAAGAGTCAGGCATAATACCAGTTGTCACCCCAGCTGTTTGAAAGTATTTCCTGAATAAGTAAAAATGCATTGTTTCAAACCGGGGTATAAAATTAAATAGACTGATTCAGCAGAAAGTCATATGAGTTGAATAGCTGTGTCGTCTGAACTAATGCTGAAAAACTAAAAGTATTTCTTTCTTTTGTTTTACCCTTGTTCACTCAACCTTATTTTCTGAAAAAACTAAAAGTATTTCTTTCTTTTGTTTTACACTTGTTCACTCAACCTTATTTTCTGAAAAACTAAAAGTATTTCTTTCTTTTGTTTTACACTTGTTCACTCAACCTTATTTTCTGAAAAAACTAAAAGTATTTCTTTCTTTTGTTTTACCCTTGTTCACTCAACCTTATTTTCTGAAAAAACTAAAAGTATTTCTTTCTTTTGTTTTACACTTGTTCACTCAACCTTATTTTCTGAAAAACTAAAAGTATTTCTTTCTTTTGTTTTACTCTTGTTCACTCAACCTTATTTTCTGAAAAACTAAAAGTATTTCTTTCTTTTGTTTTACTCTTGTTCACTCAACCTTATTTTCTGAAAACTAAAAGTATTTCTTTCTTTTGTTCTATTCTGAAAACCAAAAGTATTTCTCAGACATGTACAAATTATCTGTTTTAAACACATTTTGAAAAATGGTGCATGAGTTGGTGGCTGTGTCATTTGAACTATGAGTGCAGACTTTAAAAAAAAAAAAAAAAAGTGTTTTCTTTCTACTGTTTTATCTTTAAGAAATATTTCAAGAATGAAAAACTGCTTCATAAGCTGTTAAATAACTTCTAGAATGTTTAAACCAGAAATAATATCGCAGGTTTTACCCACACCCTCAAGGTAATCCCCGAAGCCTCATCACACCCCTTCCTCCCACAGACCCTACCTGGCCCTCCTGCCGTGTCTAACCATTTGTTGCGTCTGTGAGGATGTAGCCGACACCCCCCCACCCCTCCTTCTCGCAGACCCTACCTGGCACCCCCTGCCGTGTCTAACCATTTGTTGCGTCTGAGAGGATGCAACCGACCCCCCACACCCCACCCTCCCACGGATCCTACCTGACACCCCCGCCATGCTTAACCATTTGTTGCGTCTGTGAGGATGTAACCGACCCCCACACCCTTGTATCACACAAGGGTGAAGCTTCCCCACTCAACCACCGTTATTTTCCTTCCCGTCATAAAACAAGGGGAGGTTATTATTTTAATTTCCTGTTGATATAAAAAAGGGGAGGGTTATTATTTTAATTTCTTTTTGATATAAAAAGGGGGAGGGGCTTTATTACTTCCGGAAGGGGTGGGGTTTATTACTTCCGGAGTCATTAATCAATAAATCATTACAGGTTTGACAGATAGTGGTTTCCTTCCTCTCTCTTACGTGTTTTCTGCTCGGTTCACTTACTGCTTAGGCGGGACTCAGAACATGAAAATGTCACCTCAAACTATAGCAGAAGTGGTATTTCTAGTAGTTGCAGAATTTAATCACGATGTCTGAAGTGGTTTCAGAGGTAAGTACATTATTATGTTTGTAAAAATGTAATTACCACAGTCACTTGCGCTGAAAATGCGTTTTCTGCACTGTTCACTCACTGCTAAGGACTGACTCAGAACATAAAAATTTCACCTGCTACTAAAGCAGACCGGGGTCTTATTAGTAGGTGCCGATCTAATTCAACATGTTAAAATGTTGACTCGTTCCTGCCTCCTGTGACTTTCACCACTGCACTTGGGTCCTGCTCCACGTCTTGACCCGTGACAGTCAGAAGTGGTTTCAAAGATGTAACAAAATCTTTATCTTTTTCGGTGTGAAACGCAGCTTCTCTCGGGCAGAAAACGCATTTTTTGCGCTGTTCACTCACTGATCAGAAAAGCCTCGGAACTTGACAATATCACCTGCAACTATAGGCAAAACGTTTTTAGAGGGTTATCAACTATTGTATTTTTGACAGTCTGAAACCAAGCTTCTCTCAGGCTGAAAATGCATATTCTGCACTGTTCACTGACTGATCAGAATAATCTCAGAACATAAAAATATCACCTGCCTCTATTCCAGAAGGGGTCTTTCTCATAGCTGCAGAACGAATTCAACCTGTCAGAAGAGTTATCAACATTTTTATGTTTGTCGGACAAAAAAACACAATCCCTCGGGCTGAAAACGCGTTTTCTGCACTGTTCACTCACTGCTTAGCGATGCCTCAGAACATGAAAGTTTCGCCTGCAACTACAGAAAAAACACTCTTTCGACTATATTCAACACTAATCCCATACGAATAGGGCGCTGCGACTGGCCTACAAGCAGCCGTTCCACATTTCCTGCTTCCAAGCCATGGGATGAGTTTGACGAGAGCCAGGTGCTGCTATGAGGTGGATCTGGAGACTCTGTTCCCAGAGTTGGCTGAGTTCCGTGTGGTGGAGTCAAGTACGTTCCCGCTTGATCTTCTCCTGCGCCTCATGTCATCCGCCGCCGTCGTATCGAAGTTGAGCTCTCTCTCCGCCGCCAGCTCAAGAATCATCCCACTTCACTAACGGCCTGCTGGCGTTGGATGGCGAGACTACACCAAGGGCACGACCGCATGTTGTCTGACCACAACTGGAAGAAATCTGGACTATTCCCGGCGCGGTTCTTACACTCCACTGGCACTAGGACCGCACTTGGTCGGGTACGGAGCTTACTGCCTGGTGGAGGGTTTGGATTCCCACCGCGGCGTTCCCGCTCATTCAGCCGTCATGCACTATGCATGATGCGTTCGCCCCGGGAGGAGTGACCATCCCACCCATGTTTACACCGTCGGCAACCAGCTCATAGTGCTTGAGAACATCACGCGCTCTTTATGAGCTCCGTGGACAGGCTCATACATCGCAGATCCTCTCTCACTTTACCAGAGATTTTTGAGTTTCAACAGTCTGTCGGCGTGGTGCTACGCTCGTGGCGCCTCCTCCACACACAGCCACTGCCCGGGGGGGAACACCGTCACTGGTCGAAGGGGCGGGGTGACCTCAGCCGTCCAAATCATAGCTGTGCTGATCATCGCTTCTCATCTTGGAGAGACCAGTCCGCTGCTCTCACCTCTGCTCCCTCCAAAAGCGTGAAGAAAACTTTGTATCTGAAACTATGCATCTGTAACAGGTCTGAATACTGTGACCTTGTCTTCAGTTCAAACGTGGCGTCTCAATGTGGTCAGTAAAACGCCGTCTGAAACAAAATGCGGACAGAGCCACACAAAGCTTTCACATTTGTCGATGGTGAGAAAAGTAATCCAAGGGATTCTGTTTTTTCTTTGTGGTAACCCGCACCACAATTAGATGTCTTTCTGAAACATCACTCCCAAACATCTCACTTTGTCATACAACAACTGTCATACATCATGAACCACATGCATAATTTATTTTCATCTGAATGTATAACTCTGCCATTAAACCTTTTGGCTAGTGTTGGGAAATAATAAAACTTTACTTTTCACCGTTATTCACCACAAGGAAACCGAACTCCACACAACTCAATCACCCGTGCCATGTCAGCGTAGGTTGTCAGTATGAGCTTACAAGTGCCACATCCACACAGAGCGAACTCAAAGTACGAAGGAAAAACAGTATACTTAAAAACCATGTCACCATCCACACACTCAGACCCCCAATCAATCAATCCCAAGTGGAACAAACATTATAAACAAATGGATTTGACTAACCTGAAACTAAATGAGGACAGAGTCACACTAGGCTTCCACATTTGTCGATGGTGAGAAAAGTAATAAAAAAAAGTGTCACTTCCTATTTACCCACACATCTTCAATGCCTAACCTCTGTCCTTTCCTGCCCTCTACTGACCTAATTATATACCTGCCGGTTAATCAACTCCATTAAATTATTTAATTAAAATAATTAAATGACATCTAACACATACTCTGTGACCACACATAAATGGCCGTCACACTAGAAAGGCAGTTTTTTGTCATCAAATTGTCATGTTCTGAGGCCTTCGCTGAGCAGTGACTGAACATTGCAGAAAACGCTTTTTCAGCCCGAGGGACTGTGGTTTTGAGACAGATAGACATGAAAATGTTGTAACCTCTCTGAAACCACTTCAGACAAGTTGAATTAGTTTGGCACTTACTAAAAACACTCCTTCTGCTTATATTGGCACGTGAAATGTTTATGTTCTGAGGCATCCCTGTGCAGTGAGTGAACAGTGCATAAAACATGTTTTCAGGCTGAGAGAAGCTCGGTTTCTGACCAGGAAAAAAGAAGTTGATAACACACTGATAAACAGTTCAGAAAGGTACATTTAGTGCTGAATATACTAGAAAGAGAGTTTTTCCTATTGTTGCAGTTGAAGTTTTCATGTTCTGAGTCACGACTGAGCAGTGTTTGAACAGTGCAGTGAACGCCATTTTCAAAATATAAAATCGCTTTGAATGTGTGAGTGCTGAATATACTAGAAATAGTCTTTTTGCTATATTTACACTTGATATTTTCACTGCTCTCAGGCTATTCTGATTAGTCAGTGAAGAGTGCAGAAAATGCTTTTTCTCCCGAGGGACAGTGGTTTTCAGACCGACAATCATTAAAATGTTGATAACTCATTGAAACCACTTCAGAGAGGTTGAATTAGTTCTGCAGCTACTAGAAAGACTATAGCAGATTCTGCTATAGTATTAGTTGAAATTTTCATGTTCTGAGGCATCGCTGAGAAAAAGTCTAAAAAAAGTTCTGAAATGTACGTTTAGTGTTGAATATACTAGAAAGAGTGCCTTTCCTATAGTGGCAAGTGAAATTTTCATGTTGTGAGGCATCCCTGAGCAGTGAGTAAACAGTGCATAAAACGTGTTTTCAGCCAAAGGAATAATAGTAATAGAGATAGAACTAAAAATGTTGATAACTCTCTTAAATCACTTTAGACAGGTTGAGTTAGTTCTGCACCTTGTCGAAATACCTTTTCTGCTATAGTGGCAGGTGAAATTTTCATCTTCTGGGGAATCGTAAAATGCGTTTCCGGCCAAAGAGAATGTAGGTTTCGGAACGGCAAAAATAAAATTGTTGATAACCCTCTAAAAACAGTTCAAAAATGTAGGTTTAGTGTTGAATATATTAGAAAAACTGTTTTTGCAGGTAATATTTTCAGGTTCTTAAAATATTCTGATCAGTGAGTGAACAGTGCAAGAAAACACGTTTTCAGCTCGAGAGAAGCTCGGTTTCTAAAACAGGAAAAAAAATAGTTGATAACCCCCTGAAATACAGTTCAGAAATGTAGGTTCAGTGTTTATTTTACGAGAAAGAGTGTTTCTCCTATAGCTGCTCGAGAAATTTTCATGTTATCTGGCATCCCTGAGCAGTGAGTGAACAGTGCATAAAATGCGTTTTCACCCAAAGAAAACGTGGTTTACAGACCGACAAAAATAAAAATGTTAACACTCTTAAAACACTTCAGACAGGTTGAGTTAGTTCTGCACCTTGTAGTAATACCGTTTCTGCTATAGTGGCAGGTGAAAATTTCATTTTCTGGGGCATCGCTCTGCAGTGAGTGAACAGTGCGTAAAACGCGTTTTCGTCTGAAGAGAATGTGGGTTTGGGACCGGCAAAAATAAAATTGTTGATAACCCTCTAAAAACAGTTCAGACAGCGTAGATTTCTGCTGCAACTACAAAAAAGACCCTTTCTGCTGTCGTGGGAGGTGAAAATTTTATCTTCTGAAGCTTCCCTCAGAAGTTGTGGCACAATGCAGAAAACGCGTTTTCAGTCTGAGATAAGGTGGGTTTCGGAACGCCAAACCTAAAATGTTGATAACTTTCGAAAAACACTTCAAACAGCTTAGATTTGATGTGCAACTACTAGAAAGACCCATTCTGCTATACTGGGAGGTCAAAATGTCATGTTCTGAAGATTCCCTGAGACGTTATGGCACAATGCAGAAAATGCTTTTTCAGTCTGAGATAAGGTTGCCCTTTATCTTCTCTTTATCTGCTTTCAATCGTTCCTTATTTCCATCTCTCTTTGACCGTAGTCCGAGTGTAGGAGAAATGGAAGGAATATTGAGATCAGGAGGCAAAGCCCTTGCTTCGCCTGCTGGTCTCTCCCTCTGGCCAAGAACTTGACCGTGCAGAAGAGGAGACCACACGGCGATGGATGCACCCCCACCAGGAACCTTGTGTGACCCAGCTGGATTGCTCCGTCGCTTCTCCCATCCATCAATGACCGAAGTCCGGGTGTAGCAGAGATGGGAGAACCTTTGGCTAATGTGGAGATGCGCTAGTCGGGGCTTGACTAGGTGGAGAGAGAATCCTCACCACATAGACTGTCCTGAGATAAACAATGCGGAGTGCAAACAGGAAAGAACTACAACGTCCAGACGCCTTAATGATTGGAGCTGGACCTTGTGTGGGGAGCAACACTGCGGATAAGTGCGCAGGAGAATTCACCGGTGGCCTGTCTCTAATCACAGAGGGGTGGCGTGCCAAGAGACCTGCTGCTATCTCCAAACGCCAGGTCTCACGCCAGTCCGGCCTACTCGATGTCTTACGGCAATGACCTCACCCCCAAGGTCGCGCAAAATGTTGTTAGTCCGAATGTAGTGAAGTTTCACGAGTAACCCTCCATACAGCGGGTATGGGTGTCCCCCTGGGGCCCTCTTGTTGCCAAACCAGGTACTTCCCTGCTCCGGCGACTACACAGGGGAACCTGACGCCATCCCATCGCCACAGCACTAGTTTGAGCCCAACGTGGAAGAACTAGGCAGTAATAACCGTCCATATTTGGAGGGAGAACTCGCCAGTGGAGACACGTTTGGCCCATGACAAAGCGCTGCCAAAGAGAGCGATTCTCTCATCTATTGTCCAGAGCTGCTGGAAGCACCTGTAAACAGGACAACGTGAGGCAAAGAAGAAGGTGCTCCGTCAGACAAATAGAAATCTGCAAAAGATGAGGCAGAAGCCGAGGAGGCTGCTTGGCAGGTTTCTGCCAAGGAAACTCCTCTGATGGCAGCTATGGATGTTGTCCCTTTTTACCACCTGCCAGAGCCACCCACAGCTTATCTGTTTTCCTGAAGGCTCTCACTGCAAGCGCCAGTGATTCTCATCCGGGTGGCGGGTAAGACAGAAAGCCTTCACTGAAAAATTGCTGACCTTGGCACAAAGAAATTTGTGAAAAAAGACTAATCGAGAAGGCACATAGTTCTCCAAACCCTCCTGATGGAGGCCAGGCCCAGGAGGAGAGCTGCTCCAAAGGAGCCTGATCAAGGGGCTTGAAGGGAGCTTCAGAGAGAGTATTATATACCAATTGAAGATCCCAATAGGGGCAGATGCGTCTGGAGATAGGTCTGAGTCTTCGAGATCCCTGCATGAACTGGACTAGCAACGGACAACAGTCCACACCCATTTAGCATTACATGCTTTGAGTGTTGAGGGTGATTTAGCATTTAGGACCACCTGCTAGCCTTGAAGTAGCCCCCTGCTGCAGGACTGTTTGCAGGACATGAACTGGTTGCAGCACACCCTTGTGTGAGTGTGTGTGTGAGCACAGGTGGCAGAGTTACGCAGTCCAGAACACCTCCCGGGACTCTGGAACACCTATGAGGTCATCTTGACCACAAAGCTTAAACCCCAGCCTTGCAATGTGGCCTGACCTGAGAACCATGAGCAATTACCATGGCCATCCATACCGGACGTCTGACTGGCACCGCTGGCTCCTTTGCAGACAGCCTTCAAGGAGATGCACGTTTTACTGCACTGAACCGCCTGTAATGTCACCGGCGATGTTGCTTTGGTATGACGGAAGGTGGTGTGCCCATGGTCCTGTCAATATCTCCGATGGCCAGGGCCTCACACGGGACCGGCCTATGAGACTTCTTATGCAACCGCCACGCCCAGGGTCTATCCAGCGTGAATGAATTAATGAATGGGTTGTGAAGATGTAGCATTAACAACCCCTCATACATAGAGTGTAATTTTACACTCTGGGTGGCAGGAGCTGCCGCCTCATCTTTGTCACCTTAAGCTGATATAGAAGGTGGCGTTTACAACCCCTCATATATGGTGTGTACCCTACACTGTGGATCAGCAGGAACTGCGTTGCCCTCGTTTAGCCACTCTGCGGCTGAAATAGAAAGTGGCATTAACAGTCCTCCAAACCTATAGGGAAAACATTTACTGAGCAGCTACAGTCAGGGTTCTAGTCTGAGCTGAGCAAGAAAGAGGGAGTTTATTCACAAATGAATAAACAGTCATGCAGGAATCCGGTGGATTTCGGGACGCTGCACTCTGCACAGCACTGTAATGAAGCAGATACTGGTGTCCCAGAGCCAGTGCTGTGAATGAGGGCCGAAGGTTTGCAGGGTTCGGCTGCTCCTGAAGACAGAATGACATGAGACATGAGATACTCCCTTGAAAGCAGCCACAGATGTTGCCAGGCATCTCGTCAAGTGTGCTCTCAGGGATTCCGGTGCCCGTTTTTTCGCAGTCTCATAGGCTTTCATGATGGCAATTCTAAGCCAATGTGAAAACCTGTGAGTGGACAGCGCCTGCCCCTTCTTACCACCAGGGAGAGCCACCCACAGACTGTCCGTCTTTCCGAAGGGTTGGACTCGATCCAGTTAAGCTTTTAGCGCTGCTCGTATGAATGGGGAGGAGGGCAGAAAGTCTTTACTGATAAGGTGCTGACCTGTGAAGAAGAAGAGAGACATTTAGGTGCGATGGCAGGGTTGGGTCTAAGTGATACCGCCGAGTCATCGACACCAAAAGAGATGCAATCAGGGCTGATCGAAAAAGAGCTACTAGCTCCTTGGAGGCCTGATCAAGTGGCTCAAAAGGGGCTTCGGAGAGTGAATTGAGTACCAGCTGCAGGTCCCAGTAATGACATAAAGGTCTTGAGGTTGGTCTAAGCCTTTTCACTCATCTCATGAAACGGCTCACTTGACGATGCTTGCCGAAGGGGTGGCCGTCCAGACCATTGTGTAGCATGGAAAGGGCTGCTACATAAACCCGTAATGTAGGGCTGCTCCAACCTTGGTTAACCAGATGCTGCAGAAACAAGAGGATGAGAGAAATAGTTGCCGATAATGGGCAGGCTGACTGGGTTCCACACCACCGGGGAAACATGTCCAATTAGCATTGTATACTCTGAGGGTTGGCAGAGCTTAAACGTTCTGAAAAGTCAATTGGACATCAGGGGGCAAGTGACTGATTGTTAACCCTGGAGAAGCCAAACCTTGAGGGGTGGTTCTAGACCTCAGGGTTCCTGATGTTTGCAGAAGCGCTGACCTCGATGGAGGGAACTCCCAGTGGCCTTTGATCCGCATATGACACATCTCCGGATACCAGCTGGAGCTGGGGCTGTTTGGATTAAGGGAAGGAGGGGGAAAGGCATACAGGAGGCCTTTTGGCCACCTTGGATGAGCCAGGGCGTCCACATCCAGTGGAAGGTCATCAGATCTACGTGGAGAGAACCAGAGAGGACATTTGAAGCTCTATCTGCTGGCAAAGACATCAGCCACTGGGTGGCCGAAAAACTCGCTGATCATGTTTGCCATCTCCTGAGATAAACTCCATTAATCTGGCAGAGCCCTCAATGAGGCTAAATGTACATCAGCCCAGAGAAAAAATCTTTGTGGCGAGGTTGTGTGACACAGACGACCTCACGCCACCCTGACGGTTGATGTAGGCCACTGTGGTGGCGCTGTCTGATCTCACCATAACGTCGTTCCCAATTAGATGGAGAGAAAGGGCCACCAACACTCTAAAACTGCCAACAGTTCCATCCGGTTCATGTGACGACCTTCGGAACTGCTCCAGATCCCGCTGACGCAGATCTGATCCAGGTGGCCTCCCCCGCCGGACAGAGATGCATCTGTAAAGACTTGTAGGAATTGTTGGATCCTGAAAAGCGCGCTGAGTCCCAGTCAGAGCACGACTTTCCTGGGGGTCATGCTGGACTCAGTCTCCGGTCAGGCCCGACACTCGAGATTTGTCTTCTGGTCTTTGGTCTGGAGTCGGGTGAGGGTGCAGACCGCGAAACCACTTCTGAAGACCTCGCATGTTGAGCAGACCAAGGCGTGGGCCCCTGCCTCAATCGCGCGATGTGGTCCAACACCAATCTGGTGTGTGCTCATGACTCCTGTTTGGACCTGGCTAGAATCAACCAGTAGTCCAAGTACGTCAGAATCCGCACACCCTGTCTCCTTAGTGGTTCGAGCCCCGCCTTCATGCACTTGGCGAAGGTGCGAGGCACAAGACACTAGAAACTGTGTTGTGGAAGTAGGCGTGTGCAAGATCAATGGAGGTCATCCACTCTCACACTCTGACGCACTCCAGGAGTCTCCTGCTGGTCCGGAACCGCTATCTGGTCATGAATTGGTTGAGGAGACTGAGGTGCAGAACATGTCTCCACTGTGTCTTTTGGGGTCCTAGAAAGTACCTGGAGTAAAACCCAGCGTATCTGGATCACTTTGCCACTCGTACAATTACTTCCTTTGACAGGAGAGCGCGGTCCTCCTCCATCAGACACGACAGCTGGTTCTCTGAGTTCACCCAGGTCCACGTGGTGTCGCAGAACCTCGGGGTTGACTGTGAATCTGAAAGACGTGTCAATGACCGAATATCTTCTCGATCCATATGGGCAGGTGAGGAGACAGGCGCTTTCAATTCAGAAGATACTCTTTCAAGACTGGCGACCTGACCACAGGAGAGGACTCTGGGTAGGGTCCAGGATGACAGGGTCGTCGGTGCACAGCGCCCACTCCTCTGGGCACTTCAAGTCCCGCTGGTTGTTCAAAAACAGACTTGCTTTTTTCAGCTGAGCCATCAGAGGAAGTAGGGCCACCAAACTTGTATTGTACCTTGATCTGACACAGCAATTCTTCTGAGATGGACACCCGAGGGACCGGCCCAATCTCAGAAAGAGATGACTAGGCAGGACGATGTCCTGCTTGCCTCTGAGAGGTTTGGAGGGCTGCAGAGAACAGAATCACAGACAGACATCGCATCAGACATCGCGTGAGGGAGCTGAGAACAGAGCAGGTCTGGCACGCAGCGCCTACTGTGAGAGCCTCTCAAGTGGTGGCTTTCACAGTCCTGTGGCGACCCCTGCTAAAAACTGGCGAGTCTGAGGAATAAGAAGAGTTAATGGCAGAATTGAAACTCCCCTGACTTTTGGCTAGAACGAAACGTGAGAGAGTGGAAAGAGTTATCTGACACCTATGCTTCTAATTGTGGAGAAGCTAAGGAAAAACATAACTTCTTGGCTCCTGAAACCTCCCCGTCTCCTGATACAACGTCAAACAAAAACACATTTTTGAAGCCGGAGTTCGCACTGACTGGAACCGGAGGTGAACTTGGCGGTGATAAGCCCTAATTTTGGGCAGACAGGAAACAGACCCGATACCAATGTAATGCAGCTTATTTTTTATTTTACATACAATGATTTATTTGTAGGCTTTTGGAGGGAGCGGAGGTGAGAGCAGCCGACTGGTCTCTCCAAGAGGAGCTGCGAGGATCAGTGCAGCTACGATCCAGATGGCTGGGCTCACCCCGCCCCTTCGACCAGCGACAGTGTTCCACCTGGGCGGCGGCTGTGTGTGGAGGAGGCGCCGCGAGCAGAGCACCACGCCAACGGGCTGTTGGATCTCCAAAATCTCTGGTGGAGTGAGAGAGGTTCTGCGATGGATGAGTCTGTCCATGGAGCTCATAAAGAGCGCGATGATCTTCTCAAGCGCTATGTGCTGGTTGCCGACTGCGTTGACACCATTCCACTGCGCGATGCTAGGATGGTCACTCCTCAGGGGAGAAGTCGAGCTCAAGGGGCGGGGGTATCGCGCATCGCAAATCGCGCACGACTTCTGAGTGAGAGGGAACACAGCGCCACAATTCCAAACCCTCCACCTAAGCAGTAAACTCCTTACCTGACCATGTGTAGTGCTAGTGCCACCGGAGTGTCAGAACTGCGCCGGGAATAGTCCGGATATCTTCCAGAATCAGAATCAGAATCAGAATCAGAATCAGAATGAGATTTATTGCCATGGTCAGTGGGGAGCCCACTGACTAGGAAAGTGCCTTGGAATAAAGTGCAACAAAAAACAAATAAAATAAAATAAAATAAAATAAATAGAATAACATAACAACAAGGCTGTTCACAAATTTAACAGTCTGATGGCCGAGGGGAAGAAGCTGTTCCTGTGACGGGAGGTTCTGGTCGGGATGGACCGTAGCCTCCTGCCAGAGGGAAGAGGAACAAACAGTCCATGTCCAGGGTGAGAAGAGTCGGCTCTGATCCGACCTGCACGTCTCTGGGTCCTAGAGGCATACAGGTCCTGAAGAGGTGGCAGGCTGCAACCGATCACCTTCTCAGCAGAACGTACGATGCGCTGCAGTCGGCTCTTGTCCCTGGAGGTGGTGCTGTTGTACCAGACGGTGATAGAGGAGGTGAGGATGGACTGGATGATGGCCGTATAGAACTCCACCAGCAACTTCGTCGGCAGTCGTAGTTTCCGTACCTGCCTCAGAAAGAACATTCTCTGCTGGGCCTTCCTGATGAGGGACCTGATGGTTGGCTCCCATTTGAGGTCCTCATTGATGGTGGTTCCCAGGAAGTAGAAGGAGTCCACAATAGGAATAGGTAAACCAGCCAACATGAGAGGGGACCGAGAAACTGTGACTCTCCTGAAGTCTATGACCATCTCCACTGTCTTCTGGGCATTGAGCTCCAGGTTGTTGTGGCTGCACCAGGACACTAGCCGCTCCACCTCCCTCCTGTAAGCCGACTCATCTCCATCTTAGATGAGCCCAATGATGGTGGTGTCATCCGCAAACTTGATCAGCTTCACGGACTTGTGGCTGGAGGTGCAGCAGTTAGTGTACAGAGAGAAGAGCCATGGTGAGAGAACACAGCCCTGAGGAGACCCGATGTTGAGGGTCCGAGTGTCGGAGACAGTCGTCCCCAGCCTCACACGCTGACTTCGGCTGGTCAGGAAGTCTGTAATCCATCTGCAGAGGGAGTCAGGCACGTCCAGCTGGCCAAGCTTGTCTTCAAGCAGAGCTGGAAGAATTGTGTTAAAGGCAGAGCTGAATTCCACAAACAGGATCCTGGCATAGGTTCCTGGGCAGTCCAGATGCTCCAGAACGAAATGAAGGGCCTGGTTCACTGCATCGTCCGCAGATCTGTTGGCTCTGTAGCCAAACTGCAATGAGTGCAGGTGAGAAGCAGTGATAGATTTCAGGTGGGACAGAACCAGGCGCTCAAAGGACTTCATGAACACAGACGTCAGTGCCACCGGTCTGTAGTCATTCAGTCCTGTGATCCTGGCCTTCTTGGGAACAGGGATGATAGTGGTGGACTTAAAGCAGGCAGGTACATGACAGGACACCAAGGAAGCATTGAAGATGTCCGTGAACACTGGAGCCAGCTCAGCAGCACAATGCCTCAGGATGGCAGGGGAAACTCTGTCCGGACCCGCCACCTTCTGAAGGTTCAGCCTCCTGAACTGAGTGCGCACGTCCTGCTCCATGATGTCAAGAGAAAGAGGAAGAGGGGGGAGGTGAGGGGGTGGCTCATCAAAAGTGTCTGTGATCGACTTTGCTGTCTCAGTGACATCGTTCATCTTAGTTGTGTCACTAAGAGACAGCATAGTCCTTTGTTGTAAAGTGGAACATGGGGCTGGAGAGCCCGCAGAGGTGTTGGTGCAAAAGGGCTGCTCAAAGCGACAATAGAAGTTGTTCAAGTCCTGTGCAAGAGCGAGGTTGTTCAGAGTGTGGGGGGCACGTGGCTTGTAGTTAGTGGGCACCTTGAGCCCTCTCCACACCACAGCCGAGTCATTGGCTGAGAACTGCTGCGTTAGTTTGTCAGAGTATGCGGCCTTAGCTTTCTTCAGCTCCCTCTGAAACCGATACTTCATCTCTTTGTAGCAGTTCCTGCCCCCACTCTTGCGAGCTGCCACCTTCTCCTGTCTGATCTGGTTGAGTTTAGTTGTGAACCAAGGTTTGTCATTTGCATAACTCACCTTGGTGCGGGTTGGAACTATGCACTCTTCACAGTAGCTGATCCATGAAGTCACAGTGTCTGTATACTCATCCAGATTGTTGGTGGCAGCCCTGAACACTTCCCAGTCTGTGGTCTCCATGCAAGACTGCAGCTCCTCTTTAGCTTCACTTGTCCAGATCTTCATGCTCCTCACAACAGGCTTTGCCAGCTTCAGCTTCTGCTTGTATGTAGGAACAAGATGAACCATCAAGTGTTCAGAGAGACCCAGTGCAGCTCGAGGGAGGGCGGTATAAGAGTTGCGGAGCGATGAGTAACAGTGATCCAGCACGCTCTGCTCTCTGGTGGAACATTTTACAACCTGCCTGTACCTGGGAAGCTCCTCACTCAGAGTCGCCTTGTTGAAGTCACCAAGCACAATCACAGGAGAGTCCGGGAAAGTTCGCTCCACATGCAGAACCTGATCCGCGAGCGCACTCTGAGCCTCACGTACATTCGCGCTGGGCGGGATATATATGGGAGCCAGAATGAATGAAGCGAACTCACGTGGGGAGTAAAACGGCTTACAGTTCACGATCAGACATTCCAGAGAGGGAGAGCAGTGCTGAAAGATCACCGTCACGTCCGTACACCAGCTCCTGAACCCGGTCCGCGCGGTGAAGCTGGAAACCCTCCAGATGAAGCGCAGTGTCCGGGATGAGATCGCTCAACCACGTCTCCGTGAAACACAAAACACAAGAGGAGGAGAAGTCTCTGTTCCGTCTCAACATCAGCGCCAGTTCATCCATCTTATTGCTGAGCGACCGGACGTTGGAGAGGATTATCCCGGGAAGCGGAGTGCGCGATCCTCTTCGACGAAGGCGAACGAGTGCACCGGCACGTTTCCCTCTCCTCCTCAGTTTCTTCCGCCCAGCCAAAAGATGAACTAACTCCGTAACTGACACCACAAATACTGGTAGTAAGTCAGACGGAGTCAGAGCCCTGATGTTCATCAACTGATCTCGTGTGTAAAAACACGCAGATGCTCCATCAAAACACAAAAATAAACAAAATAACATGCACGATAATTCCAGGTCAGCCTTCGTCGGCGCCATCTTGTCAGCATTACCTCTTACCTGCAGTTATGGGCAGACAACACGCGGTCGTGCCCTGTGTGTAGTCTCGCCATTCAACGCCAGCGGGCCGTTAGTGAAGTGGGATGATTCTTGAGATGGCGGTGGAGAGAGAGCTCAACTTCGATACGACGGGCAGCGGATGTGCTTGACTCCACCACACGGAACTCAGCTAACTCTGGGAACAGAGTCTCCAGATCAACCTCATAGCAGCGGCTGGCTCTCATCAAACTCATCCCATGGCTTGGAAGCAGGAAATGTGGAACGGTTCAGCTGCTTGTAGGCCAGTCGCAGCGCCCTATTCGTCGAGGTTTAGTGTTGAATATACTAGAAAGAGTGTTTCTCCTATAGCTGTAGGTGAAATTCTCATATTCTAAGTCACCCCTCTAAGCAGTGAGTGAACAGCGCAGAAAACATGTTTTCAGCCGGAGGGACTGTGGTTTTCAGACCAACAAAAATAGAAATCTTGATAACTCTCTGAAACCACTTGAATTAGTTCTGAGGTTGAATTAGTCCTGCAGCTACTAGAATGAAGGCTTCTGCTGTGAAGTCAGGATAAATTTTCATGTTCTCAGGCTTCCCTGAGCAGTGACTGAACAGTACAGAATATAATATATATAATATAATAATATAGAGTTTTCAGCAAGAAAGAAAGTGGGTTTCGGACTGGCAAAAATAAAATTGTTGATTACCCTCAAAAAACACACGTTTAGTGTTGTATATACTAGAAAGAATTTTTTTCCTATAGTTGCTGGTGATATTTTCATGTTCTGAGGCACTTTTGATCAGTGAGTGAACAGTGCAGAAAACGTTTTCAGCCTGAGTGAAGCTGGTTTTCAGACCGACTTAAATAATAAAACAATTAATATAAATAATCTTGATAACTCTCTTAAATCACTTTAGACAGGTTGAATTAGTTCTGCAACCAGTAGAAATACCTTTTCTGCTGTAGTGGCAGGTGAAATTTTAATCTTCTGAGAAATCGCTGGGCAGTGAGTGAACAGTGTGTTCACTCACTGTCACAAATGCGTTGTCGGCCAAAGAAAAAGTGGGTTTCGGACAGTCAAAGATAAAAATGTTAATAGCCCTCTAAAAACAGTTCAAAATGTAGGTTTAGTGTTGAATATACTCGAAAGAGTGAAATCAGTAACAGTTGGAGGAGACATTTTTATGTTCGGAGTCTATTCTGATAAGTGAGTGCACGGTGCAGAAAACGCGTTCTCAGCCTGAGTGATTGTGGTTTTCAGACCAACAACGATAAAAATGTTGATAACTCTCTGAAACCACTCTGAGTGGTTGAATTAGTTCTGCAGCTCCAAGAAAGACGCCTTCTGCTATAGAGTCAGGTGAAATTTTCATGTTCTTTGGCATCGATGAGAGTGAACAGAGCAGAAAAAGCCTTTTCAGGCCGAGAGAAGCTCGGTTTCTGACCAGGAAAAAAAAAAAAAAAAGTTGATAACCCCCTGAAATTTTGTTCAGAAATGTAGGATTCGTGTTAATTATACTAGATAGAGAGTTTTTCCTATAGTTGCAGGAGAAATTTTCATGATCTCAGGCATCTGTGAGCAGTGAGTGAACGGTGCGTAAAACGCGTTTTCGGCCAAAAAAAGGTGGTTTAAAGACCGACACAAATAAAACTGTTGATTGCTCTCTTCAATCACTTCAGACAGGTTGAATTAGTTCTGCACCCAGGAGAAATACCTTTTCTGCTAAAGTGGCAGGTCAAATTTTCATCTTCTGAGGAATCGCTCAGCAGTGAGTGAACAGTGCGTAAAATGCGTTTTCGGACCGGCAAAAATTAAATTTTTGATAACCCTCTAAAAACATGTCAGAAATGTAGGTTTACTGTTGAATATACCAGGAAGAATGTTTTTCCTATAGTTGCAGGTGATATTTTCATGTTCTGAGACTATTCTGAGCAGTGGGTGAACAGGGCAGAAAACGCGTTTTCAGCCCGAGAGAGGCTGAGCAGGAAAAAAAAAACTTTATAACCCCCTGAAATACAGTTCAGATATCTTGGTGTTGGTGGTGGTGTTAATTATACTAGAAAGAGTGTTTTTCCTTTAGTTGCAGGAAAAAAATTTCATTATCTCAAGCATACATGAGCAGTGAGTGAACAGTGCATAAAACGCATTGTCAGCCAAAGAAAAGGTGGTTTGCAGATCGTCGAAAATAAGTGTTCATAACTCTGTTAAATCACTTTAGACAGGTTGAATTAGTTCTGCACCCAGTACAAAGACCCTTTCTGCTATAGTGGCAGGTGAAATTTGCATCTTCTGAGGAACACTCTATGTATGAGGGGCTGTTAATGCTACATCTTCACAACCCATTCATTCATTCAGGCTGAATAGACCACGGGCGAGGTGTTCCGGACTGCGCGAATCTGCCACCTGTGCACACACTCACACGAGGGTGTGCTGCAACCTGTTCATGCGAGGGGTTTGTTGGTCGCAGTGTTATCCAGTTTCATATACTGCTGGTGCCTTCACATATAATTGGAAGCGGATTAGGTGCAATAAAATGCGCATTACCTTGACGGCCATCCGGCAAAGAAGACAGCGCTGCCAGTCAGGACGCCGGTTAAGGATGGCCATGGTTTTGTCCCATGGATTCCTGGTCAGTCCGCAAAGCCATGTGCTCAAGATGACTTCATGGGTGATTCAGAATTCCAGATGGGTTCTTGACATACGGCGACCCTGCAGTTTACCAGATCATGACTACATGCTTTGGTGGTCGGCAGAAGCTAAATGGCGTTGCTCCCGTAACTAGAAGGATGATGGCATCACTAGCTATGAATGACTGGCCCGTCAGGGCCCACGGCAATCCTTCTCCCCTGAGTGTGATGACACCTCAGTCCTGCCTGACGTTTCCGTGGTCCAGAGGAGGCGCTCCGCTCGTCTTCAGATCTCAAGATTCTTCGCTTCATGTGCCAGATGTGCCGGCTCCAGCTGTAATTTCACAATTGTAATTTCACAATTACAGAGTCACTGACTCACTCCTCTCTAATTTCACAATCATATTTTGCAGAGTGCCCTGGCACTTCCAGTGAAGTAGAAAGGCTGGTGTAATATTCCTTGTGACGAGTGGGGTTTGTCATAGGACATGGTGGACATGATTTGGGCCAAGTTTGGGCTCCCACTGGCGGACCTCTTTGCCAACAGTGTTTGTTGCCGGAGGGCCTCCTTCACACCTTCCCTCCACCTCGCCTCCTCCTTCAGTTGATGAGGAGGATTCAGAAGGTGAGAGTGATTCTATTGGCGGCAGATAACCCCAGCTCGATCTGGTACCCAGAGATGTCGCAGATGTGAGCCTGCAGCAGGTAGTAGAAATTATGAGGGGTCCACACCCGTTTAATGCTGAACGGGTGTGGACTGCTGTCTGTTGGGTAAACATCCACTGCTAGTCCAGTTAAAGCAGGGAGACAAGACAAAGACCCACCTCGCATCTGCCCCTATTGGGATCTTCAATTGGTATTAAGTCTGACTCTGAAGCTCTCTTGGAGCCACTTGATCAGACTCCTTTGGAGCTGGTGGCTTACAAAACAGCTCTTCTCCTGGCTCTGGCCTCCATCAGGAGGGTTTGGAGAACTATGTGCCTTCTCGATTAGTCCTGACTGTATTTCATGTATTCCTGTGAGGGCACTGAGAGCTTATCTAAATGCAGTCAAGGCCTTCAGGAAAACAGAGAAGCTGTGGGTGGCACTGGCAGGTGGTAAAATGGGGCAACATCCATAGCAGCCTTCAGAGGAGTTTCTTTGGCAGAAATCTGCCACGCTGCCTCCTGGGCTTCCGTCTCAACTTTTGCAGAATTCTATTTATCTGAAGTAGCTGCTTCTTCTTTGCCTCACTTTGTCCTGTCTTCAGGTGCTTCCAGCAGCTCTGGCCAATAAATGAGAGAATTGTTAGTGTAGTCCGGCCAGCGGGGTACTCTTCTCAGGGCGTCGAGTCGGGAGCAGAAGAAACCACAGAAGTAGTGGGATACAAGCTTTGTTTTATTCCACATCAGCGTAACATAATTTCATCGCTTGACATCGCTCAGTATCAAATTGTTCAAAGTACAAACACATTAGGTAGGGGCTGGATCAAGGGCGTTCCTTGTACCAGATACACATTGTCACAAACATGCATGTCCACCTTTGGCCTCCTGGCTGAATCACAAAAACAAGAGCTTCTGGCAGCTCCAGAGAAAACATAGATTCCTGTTTTCACTTCAAGGGTACCATCTCTGGCGTATTTGGAATACAGAGTGGGTGGATATCTGTTCAACATTCCATTGGTACTGAAAAACAAGTTATCATTGTAACCCTAATGACACAGGTCAAATTATTCCACAACATATCTCCCCTTTGTGGGTCTCAGACCCACACACCGAATTTAGCAAACTATCCCATTTTATTTTATTGAAGATTATTTCGTACTGTAACAGAGCAGTGACAATATACTGGATATAAGTATGTAGAAAATGTTAACTAAATGATTCATATAGCTGTAGTTAGTTCAATATGTTTACTGCTGTCTGGTTAAATAAAAATCTCAACCGCGTCGCAGGAAAATGTTAGTCAGTTCGTTTCCGGAAGCATCAAAAGTTTTCCCCAATTGTTTTTTGTTGTCACTTTTCGTCATAGGTGAAATTTTCTTTTTTTTTTTTTTTTTTTTTTAGTGAAACAATAATCAAGTAATTATACTGGCAAAGAAACATAGGATCATGATTTAAACACATTTGTCATGTAATCATAACAACACCTCATTCTTCAGTCACCTCTGGAGTATGATCAGAGTCCTCCAATTAATCAGGTGATGGCTACAGATGTGGTCTCTCAGTCACCACGAGAGCCAGTTGTTCAGCAGGCATCATGTTCAGCATCTGTGCGTTCCAAAGTCCCGTCGTGACCGCTAACTGCTTCTCAGTCATTCGCAGACACAGTTTCCTCATCATGGGTACGATGCAACATGCCAGAAGAAAAATGACGATGAGTATGATTGCAGTAGTCATCCTCACTTCTGCAAAAAATGCTCCACATTTTCTTCGGTGTCCATCTAACCAATCCCAGGCCCAACTTATAGCTCCTGCATGCTCTTTTATCTCATTTTTTGAATCTCTAAGTTTATCCATTGCAATGGCAAATGTTCCATCAGGTGCGGTGTTGTTGGAATGTAAGTGCAACACTGATCTGCAAACATGTGACACACACCAACCAATCTAACACCTGACGATTTCGTAACACCATTTTACCAGTTTCATGCAGTTGTTCTCCCAGTAGTTTAAATATTTCATAGGTATGGTTTGTGTAAATAGTAAATATAATTAATCGAATAATGTGGTTTTATTACAGAGAGGACTAGTGGTGGTCAAAACTGGACGGTCATCTTCGTTTCCTTTTTTTTGACTGTGGTGTGGTTCCAAGTTTGGCAGACAGTGTTTTACCTAGAGCTCCCTGACCTCTGACATGGATCCCACTTTTACTCCGCCTGTCCTGCACCAATACGCTTAACGTTTTGTGTTTCTGGGCATTTTTCACACAACGGGTGATCGCATCGTACTTAACTGAGTCCCTGTTATGCTCGAGTTTTTTAGCTGGAACTTAGGGTGTCACGGTCTGGACTTTGGTCGGCTGCTGCGGTCTCGCAAGCTGCGCGAGCTCGTCTCCTGGTGACAACCAAACCAGACAACTTATTATCACAGCAAGCCTTGTCATCAACATTTTGACTATCTAAATCATTGACTTCACTGCCTGTTTTATTACCTCTTTGGTTGTGATGGCCTTGGGCCTTTGTGCAATGGCTCAGATGGTACCAAGTGGCGCTGCCTTCGACTTGGACAGCTGTTGGTGTTGCTCGGACCACGGTGTATGGACCTTCACATCTCGGCTGGTGCCACTTTCTTCGGAAGACCTTGATATACTCCTGGTCGCCGGGAACCACCAAATGCCCGGCCTCACGATCGGCCTCAAGCTCCCGTTTTCTCTCCTGCAGATAGATAGTCTTATGGATAGAAGTTAGTTGCTTCGTATAACTTCTAAGTTCAGATTGTAGTTGCTCAAGTGGAGGCCCCTTGTAGGGTCCCCTCAAGTGTGGTGCCGGCATCGGCCATCCCGTCAACATCTTGTGTGGTGTCAAATGCGTGCTTTGATGAGTTTGCATGCGATAACTCATCAGTGCTAATGGTAACGCATCAACCCAGTTTGGCTTCGTGCTAGCACAGATCTTATTCAGTTTCGCTTTCAGGGTTCCATTTATCCCCTCAACCATTCCCTGACTCTGGGGGTGATAAACGGCACCCAATCGTTGTTTGATTCGAAGTTGCTGCAAGATGCCCTTCACAACCTTTTGTACAAATGCAGCACCGTTGTCTGAGCTTATTTCTGACGGAATGCCAACTCGAGGAATGATTTATCTGGTCAGGAATTTGATTACTGTTTCAGCACTCAAGTCTTTAGATGGTGCTGCTTCAACCCAGCAGCTTAACCGATCAATTACCACCAACATGTTGCGTCTCCCTTGAACCGTTTTTATCATGTCAACGTAATCGATCACAAGATGTTTAAATGGACCTTCTGGGACTGGAATATGACCTATTGGTATCTTGATGTTTTTTCGTTGTTTTCGTCACAAATCTCACATTGATTCAGCACTTCATCTGTTGTTGTCTGCAAAAATGGGGACCAATATCCCTGCTGTCTGATTTTCTTCACCACTTCCCCCCTTGCGTGCAATGCAGATCACTGTGCACCTCCGAAATCAAGATGGTCAAAAGTGCAGTTGGAGCTACGAGCTTGCCTTCATGTGATCGCCAGAGACCCTGATTGTCCACAGTAGCTCCTTTTTGTTTCCACAAAACCTTTTCATTTTCATCTGCATTTTCTTGGATCAAGATTATGTCTTCAGGTGTGACTGAGGGTTCTAATGTCAGCATAGGTGACAAAATGGCTATTTTGCATCTTGACACTTCTTTTGCTGCCTCGTCAGAGAGAAGAAGAATACACCAAAATGTCAAACCTGAAAACTGAATTGTACATTTATCAGCTGGATGATGACAAAACCTACGGAGATGGCTGTGTTATCAGTCTAACGACTGTGGTGTGCTAATAGAGGTGAAGCCAGAAAATTTTCCAAGGGCTGAAGAAGAAGAAGAAGAAGAACAACAACAACGTCAGAAGGCTGGAGCCGTGTCTAACAAACCTGATCGAATGGAGAGGAAGCCGTCCTTCGTGGCTATATGGCTGGCTAAAATCTCAGGATCAGGACGATGGTCCTTCATGGCCATCCATAAAGTATCGACAGGAGTTACGGGTGAACAAGAACAAGATTTCGTACTGGAGTATTTTAATTCTGATTGCGGTGTATTTCGTACTCTGTTAACCATACCAATGGATGCTTGGAGTAAGAAAATTCAGGAGTTTCTCCGAAAATCGACGGCCTCTTCTAGCATAGCCGCTGATGGAATGATGCCCTTGTGCCGAAAGAGGCACTGACCTTTTAGTCCTGCCCCCTTTGGACCGCCTACTCACTGATGGCTGCTATAAAGAGGATTTTTTCCAGAGCGACACCCTGCAGACGTACCTGTCGAAACAAGAGCAACTAAGACAACGATGAGGACCGAAGGGAAGAGAGGTATTGGCACTATCTTCCTCGGAGCTGCTACAGGCGGCACTGGGTACGGAATGAACAACTCCTCGACGAGCCCTCTATTTCCTGTGGTAGAACACGTAACTGGTGATGGTCATGAGTACGATGGTTCTAACAACAACACGACAGATGGAGCCTGTCCTTCAGCGACCATCAAAGACGACACAGACGACTTTGATGCAACTGAAATGGAAGATGTGGATGATGAGGATTTTAAAAAGAAAAACTGCGATTGAGACAATGAAGGCGTTTGAATCAGTGCTGGATGAGAGCGGGACGCCTGCAAAGCTACAGACGGATGACGGGAAAGAATTTTTTAGCAAGAGTTTCCGGGCTTTGATGGAAAGGAAGAGAATTATTCATTTTTCAACAGCGAGTGACTTTAAGGCCTCTGTGGTTGAGAGATTTCAATGCACTCTTAAAAATCGGATGTGGAGATATTTTACAGCTAAAAAGATTACATTACATCGAGGTTTTACAGGATCTAGTAAAGAGTTATAATCACAGCTATCACAGTAGTATAAAAATGACACCGATGGAAGTAACTAAAGAAAATAGTCTGCAAGTGTTTGACAATCTTTACATTAGACCGTCGAAAGGTCGGCAGAAGCCAAAATTTAAGGAGGGCGATCATGTTAGGATATCAAAACTATGAGGTGTATTTCACAAAAAGTATGAGCAGAGTTTTACAGAAGAGATATTCACGATAACTGAATGTATCCACCGCAACCCGCCTGTACATAAATTGAAAGATTTCGACGGTGAACCCATCCAGCGGTCATTTTATGATCAAGAATTACAAAGAGTGCAACTGGTTAAGGAAGTATTTCACGCTGAAAAGATTCTCAAGGAACGCGTCGTTAAAGGAGAAAGACAGGTCTTTGTCCAGTGGAAGAACTGGCCTGAAAAATTCAAAAGGTGGGTAAAAGCTTCAGGTATAAAAAATATATAAGACGATCCTCCTTTACAACAGGCATCATATCATCATGTACGGCTCAAAGAACGCACGCTTCTATGTGACTTTACCATCAAAGGCCAGTGCAAAAGTTTTTAAAGACAACTCGATTGGTACTTTCCGCGTTGATTTAGCACAACATATCGATTTAAATGGAAAATGGGAGGTTGCTTTGACGGAGATTACATACCCTCACACATGGAATAATATTCCGGAGGATGCAGCATCATTTTACTGGAAACCGAACCCTAGAGGACCTGATTCCAACACAAACACGACTCCCCCGAGGGGATCAGAATCAGATGCTAACAGGTTGCGGCGCTATAAAGATGAATTTCACAGAGCCATGAGACGCCAGCGCCTCAGCTCAGAGGACAAAAGACGAATCGCGAGTGGTTGATTGACATTTCAAAATGGCGGGAAGAGATATTTCCAAACTGAAGTTCAAGGGTGGATATTAAAACTCTATTAATCAGATTTCAACCGAGTTGGAGCAAACCTTTAAAAAAACCAATGACGATATACGCTTCCTGTTTGACGGTGCACGGCAAAAAATTGATCTTCAAGGAGACGGTCAGAACCTAATGCTTTTTAAGTGAGTTCAGAGCGCCCCATCCTGATTTAAAAGCGGGGTTTTACCATCGCTACTGTTACAGCGACGCTGTAAGACCGCAGCTTGTAGGGGATGCGTATGCACCGCTCTTAAGAATGGTGGAAATCAAGGGTAGTTACTCAGATATAATCACACAGCATTTTAACCCTGCTTACTATTTACCGGTTGCCAAGAGCCATATTGAAAATATTCAGTTACAAATTAAATCAGATCTTAACAAACCAGTCAATTTTACCTTTGGAAAGGTGGTGGTGACTCTACACTTTAGACCTGTTACTTGAGAGGATATTATATAACCCTTTAATCGTCGTCTGGAAATCCATTCATCATCACAACGCCGGAGAGAGATAACCAGCCTTTGCAGACCAAGTCATAAACAAACACAATGGTCCACACAGGCTTAAGAGACGACCCGCACAGATTTGTACAATATTATGAAAAACAGGTGGGCGGAGATCTACCCGGTTTCTACGGTGACCCGGTTATGTACGGACGAGGCATCCGTTCCCTCTTCTCAAAAATGTTTTGGTTTGTATCATGGATCATCAGGAATTGTCAAAGCGAAACCCCATCTCAAATAAGACGTGGGTAACATAGCCTTGGATATGTTCACCCATACCGTGAGAGGAATGAGCGATCAACAGAGACAGGAAGGGTCAGGCGGTATAGCCGTCTTATCACGAAGGACAAAGAGACGCCCTCCAGGACGACGTGTAAGACAGAGCTCAAATAAACGTCCAAACAAAAAAAGAAAGAAGTCAGTTGACAGAAGCAAACGGGCCAAGAGGAAGTCCAGAGGGAGCTCTGATATATTTTAAAAAACCTTATATACAGTAACATGGCAGTCCTACACCAGAAATCTGCTGAATGCACATTGGCAGAACTGGATTTATTCACGCCGCCAATTACGCAGCTTTCCAATTTACACTGAAATTGCTCCAGTAGCCGCTATCAGCGAAGGAGGACCGATTGAGTTTTTTATAGCAGGAGACGGTGAAAAGTATCTAGACCTAAACGACACCCTTCTACACGTGCGTGCAAGAATTACTAACACTGATAGCACACCGCTGGCTAACGACGCAACAGTCGGTCTCATGAATTATCCTCTAAACACCATCTTTGACCAGTGTGATGTGGTCCTGGGGGATCGGAGGATTTCGCAGTCCAGTTCCACTCACCCGTACAGAGCTATGATCAAAACACTTCTCAACTTTTCAGGCGACACTCTTAAAACACAGTTTAGCGCCGGTCTTTTTTACCAAGACACACCTGTGTTGGTTGACTGTAAACGGTCCCAACGCAGGCCTGAATAAACGGGCAGAGTTCACGAGCAGATCCAGAGAAGAACATCTTCTCGGTCCTCTCCACGGCGACATATTTTTCTGTGAGACACTGTTATTAAACTCACTAGGGCGAATGATGCCTTCTGCCTGACCGGACCCCGCGACTCCACCTTTCGTCTGAAAATCCTTGGCGCCTCTCTGTTTGTGAAGAAAGTCTGTCACAACCTCTTCCGCTGACGTCACCGCCCAACCCACCTAGTCACATCCATACCTGCCTCCAATCTCCTGAAGGTATGAAGACCCGACCAACCTGCCAGTCCTCGCCTGTTCGTCAACCCTTCATGGTTTGTCTTCAAGCGAGATATTCCGCTATTTGCCACTGCCTGGATATTGCATTATCTGAGTTATTTCACTCGGTCTTTTCTGCCTTAGAACTTCAGCCTGCCTGCACCTCTACTCCACAACCTTCACCTTCTTCATTGCCATAGCGCAGCCAGCTGGACTCCTGGACCCTCACCAGCCACTTGTCTGGGATCTCCACCACGGCATATACCATGATTTTAGCTACAGGAAGACATTTGAAGGATCTACCTCTAAGCATTGACTGCGAAGGTTTTAACAGCGGTTATTCACTGTTTGCATTTAATCTCAATCCAGCCGACGACAACGACGCTCTCTCCCCTGTCTCAAATGAGAATTTAAGACTGGAGATGAGATTCATAGTACCCTTACCAAACACCGTAATACTGATTGTGTACGCTTGTTATGATTCCATTCTGGAGATTGATGCGAAAAGACAAGTGCTGGTGGACTATTATTAAAAAGTTATGGACAGTCTCCAGTTACAGAGGCTGCTGAGAGGTCTCTTGAGCGACACATTTTACGGTGTATGGCCGTCGGATAAGTTGCCTCAATTTACACAACCCCCTCAGACCGCCTGAATATTTAATCGTCAACACACATCCGGCACATAAACCAGGAGAGCACTGGCAGAGTTTAACTCTCGAAGAAGACGGTAGAACAACTTTCTTTGACTCATTTGGAATGGGGCCCTACTTTGCACATTACCCTGAAAGTATTTTAAAGTTTCTCAAGAAACATTCAGGCAACATCAAGTACAACAATGGTCTACTACAGAACCCTCTATCGTTTGTATGTGGTCATTGTAAGTGCCAAAGTAAGTTTCACTTGATATTGTTTACACTGTTAGGTAGTCGTTTTGTGGTTTAGTGCTTTACATAAATATATGTGGGTTTTAATTTGAAGGCCACTTTTGTCTTTTGAAAAAAACGGCGGATGCGCAAGGTAAGCTCGTGGTTGATTTGTGTTGGGTTGTTAAGAACAACATGGACATATAGGTTTTGACCGTTAAGTTTGGATTTTTGGATGTTCCTGAGACCATTACTTTCAATAAAGGAGGATCAAGTTCCACGGCACAAGCTTCAGTTAGTTTTTTATGTTTTTTTGATTCCGGTCCAGGAGAAGCTCGGGGAAAATATATTCGTACGGATGTACTGGTGAGAACGATGAAAATGGAAACATTCGGGGCAAAGGAGGAACAAGTCAGAAACTAACGTCGTTCACAACAATAGAGGTAGCAAACTATTGGAGTTTGCAATCACAGTCATCATTGCATCTTCTACCTCCATCATCGTGCTAGAGGGCTGTGTATCCAAGAAGTATTAAGTCTATACAGTGACGATACCTTAAAATATGACCTCATGGTATACAACTTTGTGAAAGGACATCAACAATGTCTAAAAAGATGTGCACACTGTCCGTGGAAACAACATACTCTGTTCTCTTCTGTATTTTAAAGACTATTGTGACTAATCCTATTTTGTTTGTTCGTGTGTTAAAAAAAATCTGTAATCAGGAGACCAGCTTTCAGCTATACTTTTCTTTCGCAAGATAGAATTCGATTTAAGTCTCTGATATTGAGCCCTCGCTTCAGGATTGGACAGCAGTGTGAGAGGGATGTTTAGCTTTAATAATGTGACGAGAAACTAGGACCATCCCGCAGGTAATGGAGAACTTCTTTTATTATGCGGTAGGGAAAGGTACTTGAATATATCGATCACATGAGAGCCTTTTACAGCATTTCCTTCATACATAAATTTGCCATTCATATTCCAACCATCACCATTTTTGGATATCCTCTGGATAATGTATTCAGCATTTCTTCGAGCTTTTGACGGAAGGATATTTAGAATATCCTGACCCAAGTCATCTGTTACAAAGGGTGTTTTTAGAACACTTTCGACACGACTGTCAGAGTCGTGGGGGTGATCGCTGACTCTGTCTCGTTGTAAAGTCAGAGTTACTCTCCTTTGGTCTCTCTGATCCTGTTTTGTAAAGGTTAAATATCTCTGCAATAGAGCATCATACTTTTTAATCTTCTCATACGAGTTTAACTGAGAATCATTCAGAATGGTCCTCATCTTCTCATTCAATTCATCTTTGGCAGTTTCACAGATGTCGGAGGTTGGACTTGATAACTGGTTAATTTGCTGAGGAGAGACCAGATACATTTTCTGGACAGTCTTCATCGTGTTTTACTTCTTTACAAGTCCTCCTATTAGATTTCCAATGATTGGAACGGCAGCCGCTAGCAACGGCAACAGGAATCCTCCCGATTGCTTTATAAGAATCCTTCATCTACGCTTCACGCACGCCTTTTTATTAGCCAAGAGTCTGATGTTCTCATGATTCCGCTTTTATTTTGTCATGCGAGTCTTGTTTTGTTTTCTTCCTCCGTTCTTCCTGTTTGTGTGGCACATGGCTGGAGCCAATCAACCCCAGATCACCTGAGTATTAGAGCACCTGGACTCCAGCACCGTGTGCCAGATCGTCCCCTATTATTCCCTGTGATCGACTCCTCTAGTTCCTGCAGATGGAGTCCTTTGTTCCCTGTGATTTCTTCTCTAGTTTCTGTGACGCTCTCCTTTGTTCCCTGTGGTAACTCCTCGTTCTCTTGGCTCTCCTTGTTCGTTCTCTTGTTCTGTGCGCTAGTTAGCTTATTTTGGATTTCTTTGTCTTAAACCCTGGTGCCTGAGTTAGTGTTCGGTTTCTTCCTGTTTCCGCCTTTCCTGGTTTCTTTTGTCTCTATCTCTGTTCATTGTACTTTCGTCTCTCCGTTCCCAAATTTAAGTTGGTTTGATTCTCCCAGTTTGGTGACGCTTTCTGTTTGGTCTCTTATTCTTGTATATGGACTTCGGCTCGTTTGGTTACTCTGTTTTGGACATTTAGACTTTATCTTGTGTCTCCCGGTTCGGTGACGCTTTCTGTCGTGATTTTGTTGTTTAATTATTAAAATATTGTTTTTGACTCGGTCCTGCCTTTTGTGACTTTCACCACTGCGCTTGGGTCCCGCTCCACGTCCTTGACCCGTGACAGATGTTTTTCTTCTGTTTTTTCAGTTTTTTTAACTGAGCCTGCGACAACAGTACATTCCCCTTCAAAACGTTCAGGGCGATCTCATCGAGAGCTTGAATAAAGTCCCGAGAACTATGCATCAAAATGTCTTTACGTTTCATTTAAGGAGCATGGTATAGTTCCTTAAGTAAACCTGCGTTTCTTTTTATATGCGCTGACATGACTTAAGCAGACTTTTTCGGTATGGACACAGTGTGACGTTGATGAGGAAGTATCCCAGTCCTTAGTCTGTAGCGTTCTGGACATGAG
This sequence comes from Synchiropus splendidus, assembly GCF_027744825.2. Classification (NCBI taxonomy): domain Eukaryota; kingdom Metazoa; phylum Chordata; class Actinopteri; order Syngnathiformes; family Callionymidae; genus Synchiropus; species Synchiropus splendidus. The sequence goes on along the minus strand of NC_071340.1, from coordinate 3,449,631 downwards.
GGTGTTAGATCAACAATTAAGTACCCGTGAGCGCCAGCTGTAGCATCTTCAAAGCTTTCTTGAAAGAAAACTCTTTGAGACGGGTAAACTTGTTGAGCAAGAACTTTTATCTGCGTTTTATTGCGAGGATACAACTATATTTACTACGATGAAATAAGTTTTGCGTCACCATTATAACACTCATATTTTTATGATGTCTGTCAAATGTTTTCTATCAGAAGGAAATACATCTTCATTTTCAAAAGATTTAGGTAAACCTTCAATGAATTTGATATTTTTATTCATCTTTTGCAATTCACTGTACATAGGTTCAAAAGACGTATACATACATACAATCTTTATTTACAATTGACATCATCCCTCACAAGTATACATGGGTCTTTCCTAACCCTGATGGTCCCACCACTAGACATGAAAATGATGTTTTCAAGCTCGGATCAAAATGAATTTCTTCCATAATGACCCAGTCATCCACTCAAAACTCAGAACCCAAAAGGTTTGGTTGTGCCGTACAAAAAAAATCGTCTCTTATCGCACATGTCTCTTATCGAGTTTTGTAGGAACTGATCTGTTTTTTAAAGTGATGTTCTTTTTATCCCTCACAATATTGTGTTGATGGGTCTCAAGCACCCCATCAGGTGAATTCTGTAAATAGCCCTCTACACGATCTCTGACGGAGTCAAAGTTTATCTGCTGAAAAGACTCTTTTGTTTGCATGATACCTTTAACTTTCATCACAACCTTCTTCTGTCCTTTGGTCCTATAACCATATGTCTTAGGACCCGCCGAAGCGAAGTCCTCCATGCTATCCCCGTCGAGTTCATCAGTCAGATCACTGAGATAGTTACCTAATTTTAAAGGCGTCTTGCTGTCTTTCACCACATATATCAAGCTGTCTGTGTCAACATAGAGAACATCCTTCTGCAAGTAAAAGCTCCCATAAAAACATTGGTGCTTTTACCAGGAGGGTAGAGACCCTTGTAACGCCACTGGATCACAACTTTTTTCTCATCCAGCATGTTAAAGTAGCTGACCTCGTATTTCCCTGAAAGCAAGAAACTGAAAAACTCGTTGGGGTCTGACACTACAGAAACCTGAGACATGTTCTCTTTCTGACAGAACTTGCCTCAAAGGCTATTAACCAAAGCCTTAGCCACCTGTCTCTTTGCAGGGTTGTGACAAATCTTATCAGCACAAAGCAAAATCCCCCGATGTGCTTGATAATCCTAAATGTATTTGTCGTGGCTTTCCTGATCAACGGCCTCAGCAGGGTAACCAGAAGCCTCCTGCTTGCCCTTCAGGAATGTACGGATGTAACCTGTGAAAATACAATCACTAGATCTATCAAAATGCCATACTTCGATAATCTTGGCCACCTTGTATCCCTTGTCCAGAGCCTTGTTGAACTCAACCGTGACCCAGACCCCTGTCGAAGCACGCTCATCATCATTATGCGTACAGCCACTGTCTTGGACAATACGACTTGAACAGATACTGCATAACGTGAAGTGTAATTTACCGCCTGGTCCTCTGTAGGGTAAAACGGGTAATATAAAACCCGAGGAGGATAGACAACCGCCTTGATAAGACCAAAGTACTGTCTGGGATCCCCAAAGTCCTTGTGAATTTTTCGGGGGTGACCTAGGAACACGTGCTGTTGACGTAAGGATACAGAGGTGACATCAGCGTAATCAACTTTTTCACCAGGTTGGCCGTGTAACGCAGCTTTAAAGCGCTGGTTCTACCGCCGTAGAGGGCATTACGAGGGTTGAGAGGCTCAGGGTGTCAAAATCTAAGAGAAAATCTCTGAGATTATCACACGATTGTCGAAGTGAACGCCATTCGTGTTCCCAGATGGTAATAAGATGCACCTCATGATCAGACTTTAACGCCTGCTCTCTCTCCATCGTAGCAGAGTAGAATTCACCATATGGTCTACCTCTTAACAGACAGACTGCATGTGGGTCGACACATGAAGGACAACCGTGGGAGAAACATCCATAAAACTCCCAGACCTGCTTAACACCGTCAACTTTAGCATAACCGTCAACAAAATACTGGCCAAACACCATCTCCCCACGGTTCAAGGCATGTTGTATCAAAATGCCCTGTCTGTGTGATTCCCATAGCTACCAATGGATGGAAGCATGTGAGAACCTCTTGTTACCTTTTATTACATAATTGTTGGGACATGGTATTGCTAATGTGTCTGGTTTTAAAAAGTTGGTCCTGAAAACAGCCATACACGCAGAGGTGATTGTTATGGACGAGAGTGCAACACCTGTTTCTTTAAAAAACTCCTCTCTAAATATCATGCATCCTCTGGCCAGAATGTCAACATCATTTTTACAATAGTGAATAGCTTCACTCCTGAAATTGAAAGAATTATCACGCACAGTATCATACCAGCTTTAAAAATCTTTCTGTTCAGGGTCTGACATGCCCTCGAAGCCGTAGTCTGATGGAGGAGGATACACCCCTATGTAATGCAGACGATCTTTCAAGCTCAACTTGTGTGGAAAAAAAACCCTTGCACTGCTCGGTGAAACCTAGAGCTTTATGCATGAAGCTGAGTCGCATGGCTAGGAATGAGAGAGAGTCGATAAATTTTAGCTTGTAGTGAGGATCCTCAAGACAAATATCTTACTACCGGTCATGATTATCCTCTTACGTATTAACCCTTCGTCAAGCATACCTCTCAAGACAATGACGCTGTCAAAGCCCCTGGCATTATGTGCAACAAAAACACAACTCTAAACCAATTCTTTCTGAAATATAAAAGAAACGCTCGAACACATTCGAGACCATTAAACATCTATTCTTCACCTCTCTGCGTCTTTACACACACTAAAGAAGGGACATGTCTACCTTGGTCGTCTGTAAACGTTTCAAAATCACAACAAAACAGATCAGGATGCTCAGTCTTCCTGGCAATGGGCTGAATGTAGCACTGGTGGACCTCGTTTGTCGATGATAATTCTATATTGCAGATTTTACATTTAAGCACACCGCAACAACTGTTAGGTTTACCCTGTTTTAATGGGATATACCGGCACCTTCCGCATTTTTCACATTTTTTGTATATCTGGCAGAGACTGCTCCCATTAGCACCAATCTCTTTGTGTCTCACAATGCAGGAAGGTGTTCTACAAACCCGGCAACCATCGCCACAAGTTACAGGCTTTGGGACCTCTGTAGGGCAAACAGGATTGTGACAAACGCTACGGTGACCTTTGCAGATGTGTTGTGATTTATCTTCATACCCCTTATGACAGCTGACGCAAAAGTGACGTCTTCCTAAAAAACCCTTTGGGTTTTTTACCCCGCAATAGTGTCCCTGAAGTAGAAACAAGTATGAAGGATCCGAACCATCAGCAAAACCTGTGGCATAATGCGCTAATGGTTGGTTTGCTGTTGTTTTATGAAACACAACAATTTTACGCCTCACTATCCATTCAAACAGGGGTATATCACTCAACACAATCTTGATACGTACGGTTAGGATTAAGGAGACAAGAAAGGCTGATTGCAAAGCAAAGCTGATCAGTTCCATCACTACCAACTAGAGACTGTAGAGATGTCATCATTTTTTACCAATAATTTTGGCATGCAGTGTCTTCTTGAGTTTGCGTTTAGCGCCACCTCGAGGGTTATGCACAATTTGGACCGTTAATTCAATTATCTTACCCATAACTATGACTCTGTCAGATTGCATGGTGTTGCTCAGGAGGGCCTCAAAAGCAGGGTAGATATTTTCCCCGTCACCTTCAACCACAACATTAACATGTTCTTGAACATCTTCACCAACCACTTCAAGCTGAACCACATCCTCTCGATGTGCTAGTCTCTGCGTTTCATCTGCCAACTCTCTGACCTGTTGCATCAAACCTCTGTAGAAAGTTGCTAAATCAGGAGTGTCGGGTACAGCAGGACGTGTTAGCACCCTTCTCATCCTATCGGTGTTAAAAGGCTCTATGACTTCTGATTCAATACCGGTACCTCTTACACAGCATCCTTCCTGAACCGAATCACCGTCATCATCAACATTGTCATCGCTACAGCTGGAGCCGGACACATCTATCAGAGGGTCAAGAGCTGGTGTCCCTGAATCAGCCGTCTGTTGATTATCAACAAACCTTTCTTACCAATCGCCATTGTCTAAAGAGGTATCAGCCCTACCTTCCCGAGATGATGCAGGAACAACATTATCCTCTCTCTCAGCGAAAAAAAAAATGGACTCCATGTTTTCATTTATACTCGGATCATAGACCAGCTCTACATCCTCCTCAGACATGCCGTCAAACAAGCCAGACAGAAACATGCGTGTCGGTGAAGCACTCTGGTCAATGAGGTGTGGTGTAGTGTCCTGGTTGTGGGTGGATTCAGGGTCAGAACCAGAAGGAAAACCATCATGGTTGGCCACAATTTAATAATAATATCAATAAAATAATAATTTAAAATAATTACTAAACAAAACAGCAACCTCAAAACACAATCACCCACGGTGCTTTTAAAAATTCAGGCTCCAAATGGACCTTACTGTGGTTGAACTTCAGTCAGGTCAGTCCACGACGTCTGTTACCACCAGGTCCTTGTAGTTTTAGGAGCCTCACGACTTCAGACACCAGCGCTTTATTCGTTATGTCCTTCCTGACGATTTCTGTAACGTCACCTTACCTTCACCTTCACCTTCTTCTACCGCTTATCCGGGGTCGGGTCGCGGAGGCACTATTCGGAGCACGGAAGCCCAAACTTCCCGGTCCGCACAAACCTCCTCCAGCTCATCCCTGGGGATCCCGAGGCGTTCCCAGGCCAGACCGGAGACATAATCTCTCCAGCGAGTCCTGGGTCTTCCCCGGGGTCTCCTCCCGGTAGGACATGCACGGAACACCTCCCCAGGGAGGCGTCCAGGGGGCATCCGGATCAGATGCCCGAGCCACCTCAACTGGTTCCTCTCGATGTGGAGGAGCAGCGGCTCCACCCCGAGCTCCTCCCGGATGACCGAACTCCTCACCCTATCTCGAAGGGTGCGCCCAGCCACCCTGCGGAGGAAACTCATCTCAGCCGCTTGTATCCGCGATCTCATCCATTCGGTCATTACCCAAAACTCGTGACCATAGGTGAGGGTGGGAACGTAGATGGGTAAATCGAGAGCTTCGTCTTGTGACTGAGCTCCCTCTTCACCACGACGGTCCGATACAGCGACCGCATCACTGCTGCAGCTGCACCAACCCGTCTATCAATCTCACGCTCCCCTTTTCCCTCACTCGAGAACAAGACCCTGAGATACTTAAACTCCGCCACTTGGGGCAAGAACTCTCCACCGACCTGGAGAGAGCAAACCACCTTATTCCGGTGAAGAACCATGGCCTCAGACTTGTAGGTGCTGATCAATAGATAAAAGGCCTTTAGGCCAAGTTGGTTGCTATTTTCTTATTCTTTAGCATAAATAGGCATGTTTTTGTTTTGTTTTGTTTTGTTTTGGTTTCGTCGTTTAAGTTCCACACTATTTTATGACTATTTTATTATTTTATTTTAGACTTAAGTTTTAGACTTATTTGGGGACAAGAGTTTTGGGAGTGAAGTTGGAAGACGTGAACATTTTGAGGGAGACGAGATGTTATGACGTGTCATGGGATTATTTGGGGTCACAACTTGGGGGCGCTCTTGTTATGTTGCCGTGTCACCATCCGGTTTGTTGGAAGTTGGAACCGTGCATAAAACCTGCTGTGTTGATACATCCTGTGTGTATTCCTTTCAGCTTTGGCTACCACAGGGCGTGTCTCTTCAACCCACTTGGGAGAAGGAATCAAATGTCCGGACCATCATTGTGCAGTGTCGCCAGGTTCACGGACAGAGCCCCAGGCTACCAGGCCCAGTGGAGCGCTCGAGGCCGAGGCACTGGAAGGAGCGAATTCAATATGAATAATAATAATAAAAAAAAAAAAAAAAAAAAAAAAAAAGCGCAAATACTATGCTCCAAGCAATGCTTTTATTTAAAACAAATTTCCGCACAAACAGAAATTTCCTCCGGTCAGCCGACTGCCCCGGGGGAAGCTGCCGAAGTCCCGATGTCCACGTACGGAGCTCCACAAGCGCCGAGTCTCCTGCGGTTAAATCCACTGCTGTGGTGATGAGACAAGTCTCTCCCGTGACTGCGACGAGACCTCAGTCCTGCCTGAAGTTTCCGTGGTCCAGATGAGCCGCTCCGCACCTCTTCAAGTCTCAAGCTTCTTCTCTTGTTGTGGCAGATGCGCCGGCTCCGGCTGTAATTTCACAATGACAGAGTCAGTCACTCACGCCTCTGTAATTTCACAATCACATTTTGCGGAGTGCCCTGGCACTTCCAGTGAAGTAGAAAGGCTGGTGTAATATCCCTGGAATATGTTTGTGTCCAGCTGTCCCTGGAGCCTGCCTGCCTCCCAAACAGTCCTGTAACACGGGGCAGAAATTACTCTATTAAGAACTCTGATGCTGGGGCATGACTACTTCAAGGCTAGCAGGCAGTCCTCTGCCCCCTAAGTGCAGTTCACTATTCGAAATGCTAAAGCACCCGCAACACTCAAAGCATATAATGCCAAATGGATGTGAACTGCCGTCTGTTAGGTAAACATCCGCTTCTAGTCCAATTCAATCCGGACTATTCCCAGCGCAGTTCTGACACTCCACAGAAGGACCGCACGTGTTCAGGTACGGAGCTTAATAGGTGGAGGGCTTGGATTTGCAGCGCAGCGTTCCCTCTCAATCAGCCGTAATGCGCGATGCCCTCGCCCCTGGAACTTGACCTCCCCCATGAGGAGTGACCATCCCACCCGGCGCTGACAGAGCCACCATCGCTCAGTAGAATTGTGTCTATGCTGTCGTCAAACGGCTCATAGCGCTTGAGAACATCATCGCGCTCTTTAAGAGCTCCATGGAGTCCACCAGAGATTTTGGAGACATAACAGTCCGCCGCCGTGGTGCTCTGCTCGCGGGGCCTCCTCCACACACAGCCGCCGGCTTTGGGGAACAGCCGTATAATAGCCGCGCTGATCATCGCCGCTCCTCTTGGAGAGACCAGTCGGCCGCTCTCACCTCTGCTCCCTCCAAAAGCATAGGAAGAACTTTGTATCTAAAAGTATGCATCTAAACCAAAGTCGAACTTGGAAAAAAAGATGCATTACTTTGGTATCGGGTCTGTTTCTTCTCTGCCCAAAATAAAGGTTTCTCACTCGCCAAATTCTCTTCCGGCTCCAGTCAGTCCGAACTCCGGCTTCAAAAATTAGTTTTTGTTTGACATCGTCTCAGGAGACCGAGCAGTATAGTAACAGGCTCTCTGCCTCCTTATACCTGACGCCAGAACTGTCCCTGGGGAAGTTTCTGGAGCCAAGACGTTATGTTTTTCCTCAGATTCGCCACAATATGAAGCACAGACATCAAATAACTCTTTCCCGTCTCTCAAAAGATCCTGGTACCAGCCAAAAGTCAGGGGAGTTTCAATTCTGGCATTAACTCTTCTTATTCCTCAGACTCGCCAGTTTTTAGCAGGGGTCGCCACAGGGCCGCGAAAGTCACCACTTCAGAGGAACACTGAGTAGGCGCAGCGTGCCAGACATGCTCGGTTCTCAGCTCCCTCGTGCAACGTCTGATAGGATGTGTGTCTGTGATTCTGTTCTCTGCAGCCCTGCAAACCTCTCAGAGGCAGGTAGGACATCGTCATCTACAGAGTCATCTCTTTCTGAGGATGATTGGGCCAGTCCCTCGGGTGTACATCTTAGGAGAATTGCAGTGTCAGATCAAGGTACACTGCAAGTTTGGGGAACCGAATTCCTCTGACGGCTCAGCTGACAAAAGTGAGTCTGTTTTTGAAGAACCAGCGGGACTTGAAGTCCCCAGAGGAGAGGGCACTGTGCACCGACGACCCTTTCGTCCTAGACCCGCCCCGGAGGCCGGGTCTGTTCTTGTGCTCTGGGCACGTGTCTTGACAGAATATCTTCCGAACTGAAAGCGCCTGTCTCCTCACCTGCCCATATGGATCGAGAAAATACACGGTCATTGACACGTCCTTCAGTTTTACAGTCAACCCCCAGGTTCTGCGTCACCACATGGACCTGAATGAACTCAGAGAACCAGCTGTCATGTCTGATGGAGGAGGACCGCGCTCTCCTGACAATGGGAATAATCGAGTTAGTTCCTAAGCGATCCTCCTACACTGGGTTTTACTCCGGGTACTTTCTGGAACCCAAGAAGACAGGAGAGTGGACACCTGTTCTGGATCTCAGTCTCCTCAACCAATTCATGACCAGACAGCGGTTCCGGACTACCAGGAGACTCCTGGAGTGTGTCAGAGTGTGAGAGTGGATGACCTCCATAGATCTTGCAGAGGCCTACTTCCACAACACGGTCTCTAGTGTCGAGTGCCTCGTTTTTTTGCCAAGTGCGTGGAGGAGTGGCTCAAAACACTAAGGAGACAGGGTCTGCGGATTCTGACGTACTTGGACTCCTTTTTGATTCTAGCCAGAGTCCAAACAGGAGTCATGAGCGCACACCAGCTTAGCAGACGGGGTCTGTCTCGTAGCTGCAGAACAAATTCAATGTCTCCGAAGTGGTTTCAGAGAGTTATCAACATTTTTATGTTTGTTGGTCTGAAAGGTACAGGTCCCACGGGCTGAAAACGCGTTTTATGCACTGTTTACTCTCTGCTCAGGGCTGTCTCAGAACATTAAAATTTCACCTGGCACTATAGCTAGAGTGGTCATACTAGCAGGTGCTGAACTAATTCAACATTTCTGAAGTGGTTGCAGAGTGATAACATTTTTATGTTTGTCGATTCTGAAAACCATCCTCACTCAGGTGAAAACCCGTTTTCTGCACTGTTCATTCACTGCTCAGAATAGTGCCAGAACATGAAAATATCAGCTGCGACTGTTGGAAAAAGGCTCTTTCGAGTATATTCGGCACTAAATCCACGTTTCTGGACTATTTTCATGGTGTAATCAACAATATTTTTTTTCCTCGTCAGAAACCAAGCCTCTCTCGGGCTGAAAACGCGTTTTCTGCACAGTTCAGTCACTGCTCAGCGATGCCTCAGAACTTGAAAATTTCACCTGACTGTATAGCAGAAGCGTTATTTCTTGTAGCAGCAGAACTAATTAAACCTCTCTGTGTGGTTTCAGAAAGTAATCAACATTTTAATCCTTGTTGGTCTGAAAACCACCTTTTCGTGGGCTCAATACGTGTTTTCTGCTCTGCTTAGGCGGGACTCAGAAGATGAAAATATCACCTGCAACTACAGGCAAAACGTTTTTTCTCCTGCAACTATAGGGAAAACACTCTCTCTAGCATATTCAACACTAAACCTACATTTCTGAACTGTTTTTAGAGGGTTATCAACTATTGTATTTTTGACAGTCCGAAACCCAGCTTCTCTCAGGCTAAAAATGCATATTCTGTACTGGTCACTCACTGATCAGAAAAGCCTCAGAACATGAAAACATCACCTGCAACTATAGCAGAAGGCGTCTTTGTCGTAGCTGAGGACGAATTCAACCTGTCTGAAGTAGTTTCACAGAGTTATCAACATTTTTATGTTTGTCTGACAAAAAAACACAATCCCTCGGGCTGAAAACGCGTTTTCTGCACTGTTCACTCACTGCTCAGCGATGCCTCAGAACATGAAAGTTTCACCTGCAACTATAGGAAAAAAAAACTTTCTCGTATATTCAACACTAAACCTCTACGAATAGGGCGCTGCGACTGGGCTACAAGCAGCCAAACCGTTTTCATTCCATCCACATTTCCTGCTTCCAAGCCATGGGATGAGTTTGACGAGAGCCAGGCGCTTCTATGAGGTGCGTCTGGAGACTTCCCAGAGTTGGATGAGTTCCGTGTGGTGGAATCAAGCACGTTCCCACTTGATCTTCTCCTGCGCCTCATGTCATCCGCCTCCGTCGTATCAAAGTTGAGCTCTCTCTCCACCGGCAGCTCAAGAATCATACCACTTCACTAACGGCCAGCTGGCGTTGGATGGCGAGACTACACCAAGGGCAGGACCGCATGTTGTCTGCCCACAACTGGAAGAAATCCGGACTATTCCCGGCACGGTCCTTACACTCCACTCCCACTAGGACCGCACTTGGTCAGGTACGGAGCTTACTGCCTGGTGGAGGGTTTGGATTGGCGGCTCACCGTTCCCGCTCACTCAGCCGTCATGAGCCATGCCTGATGCGTTCGCCCCGGGAGCTCGACCTCCCCCCTGAGGGGTGACCATCCCACCCACCGCTGACAGAGTCTCCATTGCGCAGTGGAATGGTGTTTACGCCGTCGGCAACCAGCTCACAGCGCTTGAGAACATCATTGCGCTCTTTTTGTGCTCCGTGGACCGGCTCATCCATCACAGATCCTTTCTCACTCTACAGAGATTTTGAGTTTCAACAGTCCGTCGGCGTGGTTCTCCGCTCGTGGCGCCTCCTCCTCACACAGCCGCTGCCCCGGGGGGGGGGAACACCGTCGCTTGTCGAAGGGGCGGGGTTATCCCAGCTGTCCAAATCATAGCCGTGCTGATCATTGCTGCTCATCTTGGAGAGACCAGTCGACTGCTCTCACCTCTGCTCCATCTAAAAGCGTAGGAAGAAAACTTCTATCTAAAACTATGCATCTGTAACAGGTCTGAATACTGTGACCTTGTCCACAGTTAAAAAGTGGTGTCTTAATGTGGTCAGTAGAATGCCGTCTGAAACAAAATGCGGACAGTCACACACGGCTTCCACATTTGTCGATGGTGAGAAAAGTAATCCAAGGGATTATGTTTTTTTATTGTGGTAACCCACACCACAATTAAATGTCTTTCTGAAACATCACTCACAAACATCTCACTTTGTCATACAACAACTGTCAGACATCATGAACCACATGCATAATTGCTTTTCATCTGAATGTATAATTCTGCCATTAAACCTTTTGGCTAGTGTTGAGAAATAATAAAACCTTACTTTTTACCAAACACCGTTATTCACCACAAGCAAACTGAACTCCACACAACTCAATCACCCGTGCCATGTCAACGTCGGTTGTCAGTATTAGCTTACAAGCGCCACATCTACACAGAGCGAACTCAACGTACGAAGGAAAAACAGTATACTTAAAAACTGAATCACCATCCTCACACTCAGACTCAGAATCAGTCAATCCCAAGTGGAACAAACATTATAAAAAAATGGATTTGACTAACCTGAAACAGAATGTGGACAGAGTCATACGAGGCTTCCACATTTGTCGATGGTGAGAAAAGCAATGAAAAAAAGTGTCACCTCCTGTTTACCCACACATCTTCAATGCCCAACCTCTGTCCTACCCTTCCCTCTACTGACCGAATTATATACCTGCCGGTTAATCAACTCTTCAAAAACCACCCATGAAACACATCATTTACCGGCTGCTGCATATTGGCCCTTTTAAGCGTCTCTAGTCTGATGACTTGGGAGGCAGCATGGAGATAAACTGCGTTTTTGGGCCCCCGGTGATGAGGCCCCTGACGCAGCCGACCAAGCTTGCATCACAGTGACGTTTGCATATTGGCAATGGAAAACATGAAGCAGTAGTTTGTGGGAGCAGTTTTCATCTGCACTTTTTTCCCTCCGGCGTTTCTACATGTTGATGGATGGAGCTTCATTTGTGTTGGGCGTGGGGTCTGCTGACAGGAAATCCACAGTCCTATAGGCAGGAAATGCTGCTGTAGACCGAGTGAGAAGTAAACAAGACGTGCTAATGACCCTGCTGCTGCAGATCACATCTGCTTAACAAGCTGTCGTTCTGAATCATGTCAATGACGTTTGCACTTCACATTTCCATCTGTTTTTATCAAACAATTCAAATAAAAGTAGAGCATGACATGTATTTCGCTCTGATTTTACATTTAAATGATAAAGTTTTTGTACAATGGAAACACTTGATTTTTATGATTGTAAATTACTCTTTTAAACATTTTGCAAAATAATCATTTTACTGCCTTACATCCAGTAAAATCATATTTATCTTGTTTGAAACTCAGTGTCACAGATGTGATGAGTATTTATATAGATGATACATTCGATTTTCTCGTTTGAACGGTTGAACCAGGACCTCAGTGCAATGTAATTATTCGCTTTCATGGAACAAAGCACGGTCCTTGCACTCTCCTGAAGCCACTTTGGTCGACAAAACTACTGTACAATGCAATCACAAAAAACTATATTCTGATATGACAACCATATAATCAACTAACCTGAAACAAAATGTGGACAGATTCACGTGAGGCTTCCACATTTTTCGATGGTGAGAAAAGTAATGAAAAAATGTCACTTCCTATTTACCCACGCATCTTCAATGCCCAACCTCTGTCCTATCCTGCCCTCTACTGACCTAATCATATACCTGCCGGTTAATCAACTCCATGCTGAACAATTAAATGACATCTAACACACACTCTGTGACCACACATAAGTGGGCGTCACACTGGAAAAGCTGTTTTTCCTATAGTTGTATGTGATATTTTCATGTTCAGAAGCTTTTCCATTCAGTCAGTGAACAGTGCAGAAAACGCCTTTTCAGCCCGTCAAAAGCTGGTATTCAGACCAGAAAAAAAAAGTTAACCACCTGAAATACCGTTCAGAAATGTAGGTTTAATGTTGAATATATGAGAAAGAGTGTTTATCCTATCGTTGCAGGTGAAATTTTCATGTTGTGAGTAATGCCTGAGCAGTGAGTGAAGAGAGCAGAAAACGCGTATTCAGCTCAAGAAAAGGTGGTTTTCAGACCGACAAAAATAAAAATCTTGATAACTCTCTGAAACCACCTTAGACAGGTTGAATTAGTTCTGCACCCTCTAAAAACACCTTTTCTGCTGATATTGGCAGGTAAAATTGTCATGTTCTGTGGCCTTCGCTGAGCAGTGAGTGAACACTGCAGAAAACGCGTTTTCAGCCCGAGGGACTGTGGTTTTGAGACAGATAGACATGAAAATGTTGTTACCTCTCTGAAACCACTTCAAACAAGTTGAATTAGTTCGGCACTTACTAAAAACACTCCTGCTACTATATTGGCAGGTGAAATGTTCATGTTCTGAGGCATCCCTGAGCAGTGAGTGAACAGTGCATAAAACACGTTTTCAGGCTGAGAGACGCTCGGTTTTTGACCAGGAAAAAAGAAGTTGATAACCCCCTGATAAACAGTTCAGAAAGGTACATTTAGTGCTGAATATACGAGAAAGAGTGTTTTTCCTATTGTTGCAGTTGAAATTTTCATGTTCTCAGTCACGCCTAAGCACTGCGTGAACGCATAAAATAAAATATAAAATTGTCGCTTTGAAAACAGTTCAGAATGTTTTATTTAGTGCTGAATATACTAGAAATAGTCTTTTTGCTATATTTACACTTGATATTTTCATTGTTCTGAGGCTGTTCTGATCAGTCAGTGAACAGTGCAGAAAACGCGTTTTCTACCGAAGGACTGTGGTTTTCAGACCAACAAACATTAAAATGTTGATGACTCATTGAAACCACTTCAGAGAGGTTGAATTAGTTCTGCAGCTACTAGAAAGACTTTAGCAGATTCTGCTATAGTATAGGTGAAATTTTCATGTTCTGAGGCATCGCTGAGAAAAAGTCAAAAAAAAAAAAAATCTGAAATGTATGTTTAGTGTTGAATATACTAGAAAGAGTGCTTTTCCTATAGTTGCTGGTGAAATTTTCATGTTGTGAGGCATCACTGAGCAGTGAGTGAACAGTGCAGAAAACGCGTTTTCAGCCTGAGTGATTGTGGTTTTCATACCAGAAAAAAAAAATAAAAATAATAATAATTAATCAAATCGTCGCTAACGCGCTGGAATACAGTTCAGAAAGGTAGATTGAGTGCTGTATATACTAGAGAGTGTTTTCCTATAATTGTAGATGATAATTTAATGTTCAGAGGGTATTCTGTCCATAATAAAACGCGTATTCAGCCCGAGGCACTGTGGTTTTCAGACCAACATAAAAATGTTAACTCTCTGAAGCCACTTCAGAGACGTTGAATTATTTCTGCACCTACGAGAAAGACCTTTTCTGCTATTGTGGCAGGTGAAATTTTCATCTTCTGTGGAATCTCTGAGCAGTGAGTGAGCAGTGTATAAAAAGTGTGTTTGGCCTAAGACAAAGTGGGTTTTGGACAGACGAAAAAAAAATTGTTGATAACCCTGCAAAAACAGTTCAGAAATGTAGGTTTGGTCTTGAATATATTAGAAAGACTATTTTTCCTATAGTTGCAGGTAATATTTAACTGAAACTATTCTGATCAGTGAGTGAACAGTGCAGAAAACTAGTTTTCAGCCGAAGAGAAACTCGGTTTCTAAACAGGAAAAAAAGAAGCAGCTGATAACCGCCTGAAATACATTTCCTAAAGGTAGGCCTAATGTTTATTATACTACAAAGAGTGTTCTTCCTTTACTTGCAGGAGAAATTTTCATGTTCTAAGGCATCGATGAGCAGTGAGTGAACAGTGCAGAAATCGCGTTTTCAGCCCGAGTGACAGTGGTTTTCAGAATCGACAAACATAAAAATGTTGTTATCACTCTGAAATCACGTCAGACATGTTGAATTAGTTCTGCAGCTGCTAGAAAGACCGCTTCTGCTGTAAATTCAGGAGAAACTTTTATGTTCTGAGGCATCACTAAGCAGTGAGCGAACAGTGCAGAAAACACGTTTTCAGCCCGAGATAAGCTGAGTTTCTGTCCAGGAAAAAAAAAAAAAAGTTGATAACCCCCTGAAATACAGTTCACGAATGTAGGTTTAGTGTTTATTATCCTAGAAAGAGTGTTTCTCCTATAGTTGCACGAGAAATTTTCTTGTTCTCAGGAATCGCTGAGCAGTGAGTAAACTGCATAAAACGCGTTTTCAGCCAAAGCAAAGATAGTTTACAGACCGACACAAATAAAAATGTTGATAACTCTCTTAAATCACTTTAGACAAGTTGAGTTAGTTCTGCACCTTGTAGAAATACCTTTTCTGCTATAGTGGCAGGTGAAAACTTCATCTTCTGGGGCATCGCTGAGCAGTGAGTGAACTGTCCGTAAAACTTGTTTTCGTCCAAAGAGAAAGTGGGTTTTGGACCGACAAAAATAAAATTGTTGATAACCCTCTAAAAACGGTTCAGACAGCTTAGATTTGTTCTGCAACTACTAGAAAGACCCTTTCTGCTTAAGTGGGAAAAATTTCATGTTCTGAAGCTTCCCTGAGAAGTTATGGCACAATGCAGAAAACACTTTTTCAGCCTGAGATAAGGTGGGTTTCGAAACGCCAAACATAAAAATGTTGTTAACTTTAAAAAAACACTTCAGACAGCTTAGATTTGATGTGCAGCTATTAGTAAGACCCTTTCTGCTATAGTGGGAGAAGAAAATTTCATTTTTTTTAAGTTTCCCTGAGAAGTTGTGGCAGCGTGCAGAAAACGCATTTTTATGGGTTTCGGAACCAAACCATGAAAATGTTAACAACTCTGAAAAAAGTTCAGAAATATAGATTTAGTCCTGAATTCATTAGAATGAGTCTTTCTGCTATGGTTTGACATTTTCAAGTTCTGAGACTTTTCTGGTCACTGAGTGAACAGTGTAGAAAACGTTTGATAAGAGTGAGAGAAATTGGATTTCCGACAGAAAACATTATGTTGACGGATGATATGATGGTGATGGATATACCGCCACCGGTCCCCTACCTATGACCTATCGTGAGAGATTTCAATCGTTCCTTATTTCCATCAATCTTTGACCATAATCCGACTGTAGCAGAAATGGGAGGAAAGTTGAGATCAGGAGTCAAAGCCATCGCTTCGCCTGCTGGTCTCTCCCACGGACCAAGAACTTGACCTTGTAGAAGAGGAGACCACATGGCGAAGGATGCACCACCTCCAGGAACCTCGCGGGACCCAGCTGGCACATAGTTCTCCAAACCCTCCTGATGGAGGCCAGGACCAGGAGGACAGCTGCTCTCTAAGCCACCAGCTCCAAAGGAGCCTGACCAAGTGGCTCGAAGGGAGCTTCACAGAGAGACTTTAATACCAATTGTAGATCCCCATAGGGGCAGATGCGTCTGGAGGTCTGAGTCTTCGAAATCCCTGCATGAACTGGACTAGCAGTGGATGTTTACCCAACGGACAGCAGTCCACACCCATTTAGCATTATATGCTTTGAGTGTTACCGGTGATTTTGCATTTCGAATAGTTAACTCTACCTCGGTGGGCAGAGGACCACCTGCTAGCCTTGAAGTAGCCATGCATTGAGGGGATGCCCCAGGATAGGCGGTCCCCTCATAATTTCTGCCCCCTGCTGCAGGATTTTTTGCAGGACTTGAACAGGTTGCAGCACACCCTTGTGTGAGTGTATGTGTGAGTGTATGTACTTTGATCTGACAAAAACAAATTTTTGAAGCCAGAGTTCGCACTGACTGGAACCGGAAGAGAACTTGTCCAGTGAGAAACTGTAATTTTGGGCAGAGAGGAAACAGACCCGATACCAAAGTAATCCATCTTATATTTTATTCAACTTAGACTTTGGTTTAGATGCATACTTTTAGATACAAAGTTTTCTTCGTACACTTTTGGAGGGAGCAGAGGTGAGAGCAGCCGAGTGGTCTCTCCAAGAGGAGCAGCGATGATCTGTGCGGCTATGATCCAGACAGCTGGGCTCTCCGCGCCCCTTCAACCAGCGATGGTGTTCGACCCGGGCGGCGGCTGTCTGTGGAGGAGGCGCCGCGAGCAGAGCACCACACCGACGGACTGTTGAATCTCCAAAATCTCTGGTGGAGTGACAGAGGTTCTGGAATGGATGAGCCTGTCCACGGAGCTCATAAAGACCACAATGATGTCTGCAAGCGCTATGAGCTAGTGTAGACACCATTCCACTGCGTGATGGTGGGATGGTCACTCCTCAGGGGAGAAGTCGAGCTCCAGGGGCGAGGGCATCGCGCATCGCAAATCGGGCATGACTTCTGAGTGAGAGGGAACACAGCGCTGCAAATCCAAACCCTCCACCTGGCAGTAAGCTCCGTACCTGATCACGTGCGGTGCGAGTGCCAGTGGAGTGTCAGAACTGCGACGGGAATAGTCCAGATTTCTTCCAGATGTGGGCAGACAACATGCGGTAGCGCCACGTGTGTAGTCTCGCCAACCACCGCCAGTGGGCCGTCAGTGAAGTGGGATGATTCTTGAGCAGGAGGTGGAGAGAGAGCTCAACTTCGATACGACGGCCGGCGGATGCCATGAGGCACAGGTGAAGATCAAGCGGGAACTTGCCTGACTCCACCACACGGAACTCAGCCAAGTCTGGGAACACAGTCTACAGATCCACCTCATAGCAGTGCCTGGCTCTCGTCAAACTCATCCCATGGCTTGGAAGCAAGCGCCCTATTCGTAGAGGTTTAGTGTTGATCACACTAGAAAGAGTGTTATTCCTATTGCTGTAAGTGAAAATTTCATGTTCTCAGTCACCCCTCTAACTGCGGTCCTCCTCCATCAGACATGACCGCTGGAACTCTGAGTTCACTCAGGTCCACATGGTGTCGCAGAACCTGGGGGTTGACTGTGAAACTGAAGGGCGTGTCAAAGACCGTGTATTTTTTCGATCCATATGGGCTGGTGAGGAGACAGGCGCTTTCAATTCGGAAGATACTCTGTCAAGACAGGCGCCCTGAGCACAGGAGCGGACCCGGCCTCCCGGGAGGGCCTAGAATGAAAGGCTCGTCGGTGCTCAGCGCCCACTCCTCTGGGCACTTCAAGTCCCGCTGGTTCTTCAAAAACAGACTCGCTTTTGTCAGTTGAGCCGTCAGAGGAATTCGGTTCCCCAATCTTGCAGTGTACCTTGATCTGACGCTGCAATTCTCCTAAGATGAAGACCCGAGGGACCAGCCCAATCATCCTCAGAAAGAGATGACTCTGTAGATGACGATGTCGTGCTTGCCTCTGAGAGGTTTGGAGGGCTGCAAAGAACAGAATCGCAGACAGACATCGCAGACAGACATCGCATCAGACATCGCATCAGACATCGCGTGAAGGAGCTGAGAACAGAGCAGGTCTGGCACGCAGCGCCTACTGTGAGATCCTCTGAAGAGGTGGCTTTCGTGGTCCTGTGGCGACCCCTGCTGGAAACTGGCGAGTCTGAGGAATAAGAAAAGTTAATGGCAGAATTGAAACTCTCCTGACTTTTGGCTGCAACCGGGATCTGTAGAGAGACGGGAAAGTGATATTTGATGCCTATGCTTCCTATTGTGGCTAATCTGAGGAAAACCACCAAGCTCCAGAAACTTCCCCAGGTACAGTTCTGACGTCAGGGATAACGTGGCAGATAGACCATTACTTTACTGCTCTGTCTCATGAGACGATGTCAAACAAAAACACATTTTTTAAGCCGGAGTTCGGACTGACTGGAACGGGAAGAGATCTTGGCGGGTGATGATCCTTAATTTTAGGCAGAGAAGAAGCGGACCCGATACCAAAGTAATGAATCTTATTTTTTTACAAGTTAGACTTTGGTTTAGATGTATGCTTTTAGATACAAAGCATACAGCAGAGGTGAGAGCAGCCGACTGGTCTCTCCAAGAGAAGCAGTGATGATCAGCGCGGCTATTATACGGTGTTCCCCCCGGGCGGCTGTGTGTGGAGGAGGCGCCGCGAGCAGAGCACCATGCCGACGGACTGTTGAATCTCTGGTGGACTGAGAGAGGTTCTGCGATGGATGAGCCTGTCCACGGAGCTCATAAGGAGTGCGATGATGTTCTCAAGCGCTATGAGCCGGTTGCCGACGGCTGAGACACCATTCTACTGCGCGATGGTGGCTCTGTCACGCTGGGTGTGATGGTCACTCCTCATGTGGGATGTCAAGCTCCAGGGGCGAGGGAATCGCACATTACGGCTGAGTGAGAGCGAGCGTCGTGCCGCAAAATCCAAACCCTCCACCTGGCAGAAAGCTCCGTACCTGACCAAGTGCGTTCCGAGTGCCAGTGGAGTGTCAGAACTGCACCGGGAATAGTCCGGAATGAATTGGACGAGCAGTTGATGTTTACCCAACAGACGGCAGTCCACACTCATTTGGGATTATATACTTTGAGTGTTGCGGGTACTTTAGCATTTCGAATAGTGAACTGCACTTCGGGGGGCAAAAGACTGCCTGCCAGCCTTGAAGTAGCCATGCTTTGAGGGGACGCCCCAGGATCAGAGGTCCGCTCATAATTTCTGCCCCGTGTTAAAGGACTGTTTGGGAGGGAGGCAGGCTCCAGGGACAGCTGGACACAAACATATTCCAGGAATATTACACCAGCCTTTCTACTTCACTGGAAGTGCCAGGGCACTCCACAAAATCTGATTGTGAAATTAAAGAGGCGTGAGTGAGTGACTCTGTAATTGTGAAATTACAGCCGGCGCATCTGGCACATCAAGAGAAGAAGAGGTGCGGAGCGGCTCATCTGAACCACGGAAACTTCATGCAGGACTGAAGTCTCATCGCAGTCAGGGGAGAACGATTGCCGCGCTTCCTGGCAAACCGATCCACTCAAATATTTGTGAAAGTGCTGCACCCCAAAAATGACTGCTAAGCCCTCTTTATCCAACTGTGAATAGTTTTTTTCTGCTGCTGTGGGTGTGCGCGAGGCATAACCCACAGGCTTTTCTGCTCCCCCTTCCAGCCTGTGTGCCAAGACTGCCCCCACCCCATAAGGTGAGGTATCATATGACAGCAGTAAGTTTTTGTTCATCATAATGAACCAACACTTGACTGCTTTGAAGTAACTTCTTTGCCTGCTTAAAAGCCTCTTCTTGCTCAACCTCCCACCTCCGTTTGTCATCTTTCCTCAGTAACTTGTGTAATGGAGCCGGCACAGTAGACAAGTTCGGCAAGTTATAAAAGTTTAGCAGACCTAGAAAAGCTTTAACCCTCGTATTATGCTTAGGGTCAATTTGACCGATATCCGTTTTTGTGTTCATAAAAGTAGTGGTTATCCTGACTTTTTCTTCATAAAATTTTGTGACTTTTCCTCATCAAGGGTAATGAACAGGTGTGTAAAATCTGGACACTTTGATGTCAAGTGGCATGTCTGTACAGAGCTTATATACAAAGATGATGTTGCGGGTCATTTTGACCCGGATTCTTTAATGTGGCTGTTCAGATCCAAAATAAACATGTCTCTTTGATATACCTATTTAGACTGCCCAGCTATGTGTATTTTGATTGATTTGATTGTCTGAATAGCCATTCAGACCCAGCTGTGTGTAGAGGGATAACTTTCTCTCCCTTGTTCTTGTCAGTGTTCTCATGTAGTCTCTTTGACAAACCAAAAATGAGCTACAGAAGGTTTACAGTACGTGCCCAACAAGCCCGCCAAGTATGGCATCAAAATATGGGTGGCCTGTGATGCAAAATCTAGCTATGCCTGTAATATGAAAGTATACGCTGGAAAGCTACCTGGAAGAGCACCCGAGAACAATCAGGGGATGCGTGTAGTGATGGACATGAGTGAAGGGCTTACATTCTATCTCCTTGGAGATGAACTTCAGAAGAGAAAGCTGGACAGCGGGAACAGTCAGAAGAAAGAAGCCAGACCTTCCCAAGGAAATTCTGAAGGTGCAGGGCAGACCTCTGCATTGCTCAATATTTGCTTTCAGTGACAAGGCAACAGTTGTTTCATACTGCCCAAAGAGAAACAAGAATGTTCTTGTAATGAGCACAATGCACAGAGATGCATCTCTAAGCACAAGAGAAGACATGCAGCCACACATGATCCTGGACTGAAACTGCACCAAAAAAGGAGTTGACAAAGTCACAGCAACATACAGCTGCCAGCGCAAGACTGCCCATTGGCCCTTGGTGATTTTCTGCAACATCGTTGTTGTGTCTGCTTACAATGCCTATGTCCCGTCACTCCCAAGCTGCAGAGTCAAGCCAGGCCACCTCGATGCCCAGCAACTGCTGCTGTCATTGACAAAGGTCAAGCTCACATCACCCTACCAATCTGCCAAGGATGCATTGGATACAGGTGTGAAGAAACGGAAAAGATGCGAGATCTGACAGTAAAACA
The DNA here is from genome assembly GCF_027744825.2 of Synchiropus splendidus. Taxonomy (NCBI): domain Eukaryota; kingdom Metazoa; phylum Chordata; class Actinopteri; order Syngnathiformes; family Callionymidae; genus Synchiropus; species Synchiropus splendidus. Next base: position 3,428,581 of record NC_071340.1, on the reverse strand, counting down.
AGTACCTGTTTTGTGAAATGCAAGAATTGCATCTACAAAACACACAGTTACAGTCTGTCCATCATGTGGAGAGCATTGAACATATTGAACATTGAAAAATGGGTCAAGTTAAATGAAAATAAAAGTGTTTGTGAGGAGGGAAAAACTGAAATTGCTCTTAAATATAGGGTTGAAATTGAAAATGTGTTCTATGTCTGTTATACAAATTTTTATATAATCTAAAATGAAGATGTTTTGAAGATTGAAGATTGGTTCAATCTGTTTTTTTGACTGTTTTGAGTGGATTTACACAGTGTGTGTCAAAATGACCCCCAACATAATCAATGTAATTTTTTTTCATCATAATACGAGGGTTAAGTTCACTTACAGACCGTGGCACCAGAGCCTCCTGGACTGCTTTGACCTTCGCTGGCATTGGATGCAGGCCTGTCCTGTCCACCTGATGACCCAAGAATGTTACTTTGTTTTCCATGGACTGACGCTTTCTCCGTTACAACTTCAGGCCTTTATCCTCCAACCTCTGCAGCACTTCGTTGAGTGTTTGCAGATGAGAGCTGTCATCTCTTCCTCTCAATAAAATTTCATGTAAATACACTGCCACATTTAACATACCTTGAAGTACATTCTCCATGGTGCGTTGGAAAATAGCAGGACTGGAGTTTACTCCAAAAGGCAGACGTGTATATGTTAAAAGACCTTTGTGAGTGTTGACACTCACAAAATTCCTTGATTCCTTTTCAAGGACTATTTGCTGATATGCTTGGCTCATATCGAGTTTTGTGAACTTCTGTCCCCCTGCAGGCTTGCCATCATATCCTCCATTCTTGGAATCGGATACTGTTCGGTCGTGGAGATTTTGTTCACTGTTAATTTATAATCTCCACAAATCCTCACACTACCATCAGGTTTGAACACAGGCACAATAGGTGCTGCCCATTCAGAGAACATCACAGGTTCCAATATTCTTTCCTCTGCTAGTCTCTGAAGTTCGATTTCCACTTTTCTTTTAATGGCAAATGGAACCGACCTGGGTTTGTAAAATAAGGGCGTGGCATCCTGAGCCACATGAATCTTGGCTGTGGCCCTTAATGACCCTAACTCTTCTTTGAATACCTTCTAATGTCGGGAGAGAACCTCTTGCAGGGAACTGTCCACCTCATCTGTTTTGTGGACAAACTGCCCCTCTATCTGGAATGCTTTCATCCTGCCTCTGCCCAGAAGACTTGCTCCTGAACCTTTCACCAACCTTTCAACAATGACAGGCAGCCATTTGATCTGATCATTGTGTTCAACCTTGACCTTAATTGCCCCCACCACTGGAACCTGATGACCTCCATATGTTTTTAACTTTATCTTGCAGTCCACAAGTTTAGTGTTAGTTCTGTTTTGTCAACCATCTGTTGAGCCATAATAGTGTAACTGCAGTCGGTGTCTACCTCAAAAACCACCTTCTTTCCATTTACCCTCAACGGCTCTACTCTAGGAATGTCCAGTTCCTCACTGCTGCATCTTCTTTTATCTGTCACTGTAAACATCTCTTCGTTTTCACTGTCATCCTTCTCCTGCATGAAATTTGTTCGACGGCGTTGTACCTTTCCCCCTTTTTCTTGTTTGTTTTGTCTCCCTCACCTCTGTCATACTTTTACGTACTGTCTTTAAGTGATCCACTTTTCCACAGTTATGACATTTGACCTCAGCAAACCGGCAATCACTGGCCAAGTGAGTCTCTCCACCACATCTATAGCACCTTCTCGACTCCATGGACACTACTGCCCTCGTCTCTTCCACTTTGTTGACCGGTGATGATCCACTTCCTTGGAGTGAGTCCTTCACACCTCGTGGGTTCATCAAGTCTCTATCTGCAGCTTCCATCGCTAAGGCCACTTTGAACGCTCTGTCAAATGTCAGTCCATCCTGCGACAGCAGCTTCCTCTGTATCCTGTCGTCGTTGAACCCACACACCAAGCGGTCTCTCAGCATCACAGTCAGTGTCTCACCATAGTTACAATCATGAGCCAGTTCCTCAACTCCGCCACGTAGTCACAAACGGTCTCTTCAATCCTTCTATTCTTCTTCCATCGTTGCATAATCTCACTCGGTTTCAGATGGAAATGATTCCTCAAAAGGATGACCAGTTCAGCATACGAACGATCCCCTGGTTTTTCCGGTCTCAACAGGTTCCTCAAATGCTCCGCATATGCCTGGGCCCCGACACTGCTGAGCAACACTGCGCGCTGTATATCCTCATCTTCAATGACGTTTGCAATAAAAAAATGTTCCAAAATTTCACAATAGTCCTCCCATGAATGCGAACTAGCTTCGAAAGGCGTCACTGTACCCACAGTAGCTGCCATGATTATCGCTATGATGAACAAACTACACAAAAACGTTGCCGTCAGTTACCACAGTGACCGGTTTGCAAAAAGTCTCGTTCTTTATCCTCGTCGCTAACAGTGATGGCCGAAACTGAAAGGACTCACAGGAGGTATCAACACAGCAGGTTTTATTCACGATTCCAACTTCCAACAAACCGGATGGTGACACGGCAACATAACAAGAGCGCCCCCAAGTTGTGACCCCAAATAATCCCATGACACATCACAACACGTCCATTGAAGAACTTCTTCTCCGGTTTGCTGTGCAGTCTGAATATGAGGCCTGAGGCATTCTGAGGACTCATGCGCTGACTCCTCCGAGAGGCGCACTGGACCCTGGAGCAGAGGATGGTCCGATGTTGGCAGTCAGCTGCACCTGGGTCACCTCATCCCCCGGACAGAGTTGTCTTGAGAGCACAAAAAGGCCAAACTGTTGGCCATCGCTCTGATCTGTGCAGCTCCCTTCCCCCCATGCAGGTCCGGTAGTAGAGGGGAGCCGTCGTACGATCTCCGGACACTGAGAGGGTTCCGTCCCAGCCAGGTTTTGGCCGAACCCCGGCATCAGCGTGGCTCTCATTACGTCGGTGATGGACGTTGCACTTTCTTCTTACCCCTCAAATGCGCCGCCGGAGCCGATGCACCTGGCACATCAAGCGAGGGAGCTTGAGAAATGAAGATGAGCGGAGTGCCTCATCTGGACCACGGAAACTTCAGCAGAGACTGACGTCTCATCGCAGTCATGGGAGAACGATTGCTGCACGCCGTGACGCACCGGTATTTCATAGCTCGTGATGCCGAAATCCTCCTATTTAAGGGAGCAACGCCGTTTAGCTTCAGCCAAGCACAGAGGCATGTCGGACTTGATCGGGTAAACTGGATGGTCGCCATCTGCCTGTAAATTGTTACCGGTCACATGCGCCGCCGGAATATAGGCACGATTCACACTCTCATCCCACCCCGTTGAAGTAAGATGGAGAGAGAAGTGTTGTGATGGCTTTACAAATCACTCCCAATGTTTCAAAAGAAACTAGCCTCATAACTGTCCTGGATTTGAGATCGTAGAACAACCTATATGCTTATTAACGTTGTCTTTGTTTGGATGAACCGAAGGAGACAAGTGATCCAAACACTAAAGCACAGCATGGCACAAAAAGTGCAAGAAGCAACGCAGTCCTTGGCCACTCCGGGGCCAGGAGGCGATGAGTTAATCTCGTCCATCCTGCAGTGACTGGAATCCGAGTGTAGCCAGGATGAAGGGGGAGCTCAGGTGAGCAATCCGGAACCCATCCGGAACTCTGAATCACCCAAGAGGTCATCTTGACCACAAAGCTTAACCCCCAGCCTTGCAACATGGCCTGACCTGAGAACCATGGGCCGTCCAGACCGGAAGTCTGACTGGCACAGCTGGCTCTTTTGCCAGACTGCTGTCAATGAGATGCACGTTTTGCTGCACTGAACCGCCTGCAATGTCACCGGCGATGTTGCTTCGGTATGACGGACGGAGGTGAGGCCAGAGTCCTGTCGATATCTCGGATGGGCCATCTTATGATAGTCCCTACGCCACCAGCCTGTCTGTCCAGCCTGATTGAATGAATGGGTTGTGAAGATGTAGCATTAACAACCCCTCATACATAGAGTGTAATTTTACACTCAAGGTGGCAGGAGCTGCCGCCTCGCCTTTACCACCGTAAGCTGAAATAGAGGGTGGCGTTAACAACCCCTCATATATAGAGTGAAACTTACACTCTGAATCAGCAGGAACTGCGTTGCCCTCTTTTAGCCACGATACGGCTGAAATAGAATGTGGCATTAACAATCCTCCATACCTGGAGAGAAATCATTTACTGAGCAGCTGCAGTGAGGGTTTTAGTCTCAGCTGAGCAAGAAAGAGGGAGTTTATTCACAAATGAATAGACAGTTATGCAGGAATCTGGTGGATCTTGGGACGCTGCACACCCCACAGCAATGTAATGAAGCAGATACTGGTGTCCCAGAGCCAGTGCTGTCAATGAGGGACTATTCGTCGAAGGGTTCGGCTGCTCCTGAAGACAGAACGACATGAGGGAAGGAGGATGGAGACACATTAGAGAAATAGTGGTGAGCAAAAGTCGAGATTGATGACCAAGAAGCTGCCTGGCAGATTTCTGCCAGAGATACTCCCTTGAAAGCAGCCACAGATGTTGCCAGGTCATTTTTCATGATGGCAATTCTAAGCCAATGCGACAACCTGTGAGGGGACAGCGCCTGCCCCATCTTACCATCTGCGACAGCCACCCACAGACTGTCCGTCTTTTATGTAGGGTGGGACTCGACCCAATTAAGATTTTAGCTCTCTCACCGGACACATTTTGTGTAAATGCTCATGCTCCTCGTCTGAATGGGGAGGAGGGCATAAAACCTTTCTTGAAAAGGAGCTGACCTGTGAAGAAGAAGAGAGTCATTTAGGTGCGATGGCAGGGTTGGGTCTAAGTGACACCGCCGAGTCATTGTCACCAAAAGAGATGCAATCAGGGCAGAAGGAAAAAGAACTCAGCTCTCCCACTCTCTTTGGTGAAGCTAAGGCTATAAGATGAGCTGCCTTGTAAGCTGCTAGCTCCAGGGAGGCCTCATCGAGTGGCTCGAAAGGAGAGTGAATTGAGTACCAGCGGCAGGACCCAGTAGAGACATAAATGTCTTGAGGTTGGTCTAAGCCTTTTCACTCCTCTCATGAAACGGCTCACTCGACGATGCTCGCCAAAGGGATGGCCGTCCAGACCATTGTGTAGCATGGAATGGGCTGCTACATAAACCCGTAATGTGGTGCAGCTCCGATCTTCGTTAACCAGATGCTGGAGAAAAGAGAGGATTAGAGAAACAGGCGCCGATTCTGGGAAGGCTGACTGGGTTCCACACCATTGGGGAAAAAATGTGCAATTAGCATTGTATGCTCTGAGGGTTGGCAGAGCTTAAACGTTCTGAAGAGTCAATTGGACATCAGGAGGCAAGTGACTAATTCTTAACCCTGGAGAAGCCAAACCGTGAGGGGTCGTCCTATTATTGGCGGAGACCTCAGGGTTTCTGATGCTTGCAGAAGCGCTGACCTCGATGGAGAGAACTCCCAGGGGCCTTTGATCCCCATCTGACACATGTCCGGATACCAGCTGGAGCTGGGGCTGTTTAGATTAAGGCAATGAGGAGGAAAGGCATACAGGAATCCTTCTGGCCACCTTGGATGAGCCAGGGCGTCCACTCCCAGTGGAGGGTCATCGGATCTACGGAAAGAGAACCAGCGAGGACATTTGTAGTTCTCTCTGCTCGCAAAGAGATCAGCCACTGGGTGGCCGAAAAACTCCAAGATCATATTTGCCGTCTCCTGAGATAAACTCCATTCAACTGGCAGTGGTCTCCGAGATAATCCATCTGCTGCCACATTGTCTCCACCTGGAACATGCAGAGTCCTCAATGAGGCTAATTCTACATCAGCCCAGAGAAAAAATCTTTCTTGCTAGGTTGTGTAACACAGACGACCTCACGCCACCCTGGTGGTTGATATAGGCCACTGTGGTGGAGCTGTCTGATCTCACCATAACGTGGTTCCCACTTAGATGGAGAGAAAGAGCCACCAACACTTTAAAAACTGCGAACAGTTCCAGCAGGTTAGTGGAACGACTTTTGGAACTGCTCCAGATCCCAATGACGCATGTTGATCATGGTGGCCTACCCAGCCTGACAGAGATGCATCTGTAAATACTTTAATATAGTGTTTTGACAATGCAAGGATAAAGTGCGATGGAGGTTTGAAGCAGAGTTCCTAAACCTCACAATTGTCAGAGCTCGTGGAGACACTTTCACCAACCGTCTCTGATCCCGGACAGGTTGAAGATTGAGCGGTCGGAACCCTGACTGCAGACTTCGCATGTTCAGGAGACCCTGGCAGACGACGGAGTGGGCTGCTGACATCATGCCCAGGAGCCTCATAATCCATAAGGCTGGAACCACACATTTTCAGAGTTATCAACGTTTTTATTTTTGTCGGACTGAAAACCACATTTTCTTGGGCTGAATACACTTTTTCTGCTCTATTCAGTCACTGCTTTGGGGGGACACAGAACATTAAAATTTCACCTGCAACTACAGGAAAAACACTCTTTGTTGTATGTTCAACACTTAATCTACCTTTCTGAACTGTATTTCAAGGGGTTATCAACTTTTTTTCTTTTTCCTGCTCTGAATCTGAGCTTCTCTCGGGCTGAAAACGCGTTTTCTGCACTGTTCACTTACTGCTCGGGGATGCCTCAGAACATGAAAATTCCACCTGAAACTATAGGAAAAAGGGGCGGGGTGAGCCCAGCTGTCCGGATCATAGACGTGCTGATCATCGCTGCTCCTCCTGGAGAGACCAGTCGGCTGCTCTCACCTCTGCTCCCTCCAAAAGCGTAAGAAGAAAACTTTGTATCTAAAAGTATGCATCTAAACCAAAGTCTAAATTGAATAAAAAATAAGAGCCATTACTTTGGAATCGGGTCTGTTTCTTCTCTGCCCAAAATTAGGGTTTATTACCTGCCAAGTTATCTTCCGGTTACAGTTAGTGCGAATTTGAGTGGCAGCTCTCCGGCTTCAAAAATGTGTTTTTGTACATACAGCTCTCTAGTGCCTCGCACCTTGGCCAAGTGCGTGGAGGTGGGGCTCGAACCACTAAGGAGACATGGTCTGCGGATTCTGACGTACTTGGACTACTGGTTGATTCTCACCAGGTCCAAACAAGAGTCATGAGCGCACACCGGCTTGGTGTTGGAGCACATTGTGTTATTGAGGTTCAGAGTAAACCTCCTGATAAGCGCGCTTATTCTCAGTCAGAGCACGACCTTTCTGGGGGTCATGCTGGACTCAGTCTCGGGTCAGGCCCGCCTTCCACCGGCCAGCGTTCTCCCCATCACACAGCACACATTGTTTGTTTTGAAGGCCGCCAAAAGGAGTTACAAATGTCCATGCGTGCGGTGATTGTGGCGTTGCGGAGAGGCAAAACTCAAGTGCTGATGGCTGTCGGAACTGATACCCAGCCTGCTGTGTCGCTCGACCGAAACCTGGGGGATACTGGAGGGACGACGAGACCGACAGCTGCTCATCCCGTTGCCACGGACGCTTCAGGCAGGACTTACATCAGAGGTGTCAAATGGATGTCGAGATAACACAGGTTTCATCCAGAGCTTGCTATGTTCTCCTATGTGGGAAGCTCACTATCCAGCTTATTCTATATGGATCAAAAGGATTCTGAAGGTGGGTTATCCTCTCCAATTCAGCCAGTGCCAACCTCAGTTTAATGGCATTCTGAGAATGCGTCAGATCCGGCAAAAAATGTCTGTCTTCAGAACGAGGTCAGTGTTTGATTGAGGCATGATTGAGTCAGTTACTCCTCAAAAGTCTCCTAAAGTGCATGCGTCATGGAGACTGGCTGACGTCCATCGACCTCACGGACGCTTATTGTCACGTGCCAATTTGGCCTGCTCATAAGCGATATCTCCACTTCGCATTGGACGGCCGACTTTTTCAGTTCCCGAGGCTCCCGTTTGGCTACTCTCTATCTCAGAGAACCTTCTTTAAGATGGTCGACACAGCCCTACAGTCCTTGAGGGCAAGGGGCCTCAGGATCTTGTCTTACCTAGACGACTGGTTAATGCTCGCCAGATCGAGGGAAGAGTCGTTAGCTCACACCAGAATGGTGTTGGACCACGAAAGCCACCTTGGCTTTCCGGTGAACCAAGAAAAGAGTCAACTCCAGCCATCTCAGCTTACAGCTTTTCTTGGTGTACTTCTGAACTCTCATGAAGAGTGCGCTCGCTTGACAGACGAGAAGATACTTTCTATTTCAAATCTGTCAGCCCAGGTTCTGGCGGTTCGTCTATGTGTGGTCCCAGCCTAATGGATTATGACGCTCCTGGGCATGATGTCAGCAGCCCACTCCGCCATACGCCTGGGTCTCCTGAACATGCGAAGTCGGCAGTCATGGTTCAGCCGGCTCAATCTTCATCCTGTTCGGGATCAGAGACGGTTGGTGAAAGTGTATCCAAGAGCTTTGAGAGATGTGACTCTGCTTCAAACCTCCATCGCACTTGGATTGTAAGAACTCTTCTTTCTGGAGCAGTTCCGAAGGTCGTCACATTAACGTACTGGAACTGTTGGCAGTTTTTGGCCCTTTCTCTCCATCTTAGTGGGAACCACGTTATGGTGAGATCAGACAGCTCCACCACAGTGGCCAATTTCAACCGCCAGGGTGGCGTGAGGTCGTCTATGTTACACAACCTAGCCAGAAAGATTTTTTCCCTGAGCTGCTACATTTAGCCTCATTGAGGGCTCTGCATGTGCCAGGTGGAGACAATGTGGCACCAGATGGATTATCTCGGAGACCACTGCCAGATGAATGGAGTTTATCTCAGGAGATGTCAAATATGATCAGGGAGTTTTTCGGCCACCCAGTGGCTGATGTCTTTGCGAGCAGAGAGAACTTCAAATGTCCTCTCTGGTTCTCTCCCCGTAGATCCGACGACCCTCCACAGGGAGTGGACGCCCTGGCTCATCCAAGGTGGCCAGAAGGCCTCCTGTATGCCTTTCCTCCTCATTGCCTTCTTCATTTTCTTATGAGGAGAATTCAACTGTAGAGAGTGAGAATGATTCTCGTAGCTCCAGACAGCCCCAGCTCCAGCTGGTATCCGGAGATGTGTCAGATGCAGATCTTTTTCGATCAGCCCTGATTGCATCTCTTTTGGTGACGATGACTCGGCGGTATCACTTACACCCAACCCTGCCTTCGCACCTAAATGTCTCTCTTCTTCTTCGCAGGTCAGCTCCTTTTCAGTAATGGCTTTCTGCACTCCTCCACATTCAGACGAAGAGCATGAGCGTTTACTCAAAATATGTCCGGTCAGAGAGCTAAAAGCTTAACTGGATCGAGTCCCACCCTTCAGAAAGTCCGACACTCTGTGGGTGGCTCTCCCTGGTGGAAAGAACGGCAGGCACTGTCCCCTCAAAGGTTGTAAAATTGGCTTCATGAAAGCCTATGAGACAGCGGGAAAACAGGCACCGGAATCCCTGAGAGCACAGTCGACGAGATGCCTGGAAACATCTGTTGCTGCTTTCAAGGACTTCTTAAAGAAAACTGCCAGGCAGCTTCTTGGTCATCAATCTCTACTTTTGCTTACCACTATTTGTCTGTTGTGTCTGCATCCTCCTTCCCTCTTGTCTTTCTGTCTTCAGGAGCAGCCAAACCCTGCGACCAGTAGGCCCACAGCACTCGCTCTGGGACACCGGTATCTGCTTCATTACAGTGCAGTGGAGTGTGCAGCGTCTCAATATCCACCAGATTCCTGCATAACTGTCTATTCATTTGTGAATAAACTCCCTCTTCCTTACTCAGCTCAGACTAGAACCCTGACTGTTGCTGCTCAGTAAATGATTTCTCTCCAGGAATGGAGGATTGTTAATGCCACATTCTATTTCAGCCATATAGTGGCTAAAAGAGGGCAACACAGTTCCTGCTGATCCAGAGTGTAAGTTACACTCCATATATGAGGGGTTGTTAATGCCACCTTCTATTTCAGCTTACCGTGGCAAAGTTGAGGCGGCAGTCCTGCCACCTGGGGTGTAAAATTACACTCTATGTATGAAGGGATGTTAATGCTACATCTTCACAACCCATTCATTCATTCATTCAGGCTGGATAGACCCCAGGTGTGGCGGTGGCCTCGGAACTGTCATAGGCCGGTCAAGTTTGAGGCCCTGGCCATCCGAGATATCGACAGGAGTCTGGGCACTCCTCCATCAGTCATACCAAAGCAACATCGCCGGTGACAATGCAGGCGGTTCAGTGCAGCCAAACGTGCATCTCATTGATGGCAGTCTGGCAAAGGAGCCAGCTGTGCCAGTCAGACGTCCGGTATGGACGGCCCATGGTTCTCAGGTCAGGCCACGTTGCAAGGCTCGCGGTTAAGCTTTGTGGTCAAGATGACCTCATGGCTGATTCAGAGTTCCGGATGGGTTTCAGATTGCTCACCTGTGCTCCCCCTTAATCCTGGCTACACTCGGATTACGGTCACTGCAGGATGGAGAAGTTGAACACATCGCCCCCTGGCCCCAGAGTGGCCAAGGACTGCATTGCTTCTTGCACTGTTTGTGTCAAGCTCTGCTTTTGTGTTTGGATCACTTGTCTCCTTCGGTTCATTCAAAGACAACGTTAATATGCATATTGTTAGGTTGTTCTACTATCTCAAATCCAGCACAGTTATGCAATTATATTCCGGCGGCGCATGTGACCGGAAAGAAGAAAGTGCCACCTCCATCACCGACGTAATGAGAGCCACGCTGATGCCGGGGTTCGGCCAGGCTGGGATGGAGCCCTCTCAGTGTCCGGAGATCGCAAGGCGGCTCGCCTCTACTTCCGGACCTGCATGGGGGGAAGGGCGGAAGGGAGGTGCACAGATCAGAGCAATGGCCAACAGTTTGGCCTATTTGTGCACTCAAGACAACTCTGTCCGGGGGATGAGGTGACCCAGGTGCAGCTGACTGCCAACATCAGACCATCCTGTGCTCCAGGGTCCAGTGCGGCTCTCGGAAGAGACAGCGCATGAGGCCTCAAAATGCCTGAGGCTTCATATTCAGCCTGCACAGCAAACCGGAAAAGAAGTTCTTCAATGGACGTTTTGTTATGTGTCATGGGATTATTTAGGATCACAAGTTTGGGGCGCTCTTTTTATGTTGCCGTGTCATCATTTGGTTTGTTGGAAGTTGGAACCGTGAATAAAACCTGCTGTGTTGATACCTCCTGTAAGTTTTCCTTTCAGCTTTGGCTATCATAGGGCATGTCTCTTCAACCCACTTGGGAGAACGAATCAAATGTCTGGACCATCATTGAGCAGTGTCGCCAGGTTCGCGGACAGGCCCCCAGGCTACCAGGCCGGAGGAGAGGTTGAGGCCAAGGTGCTGGAAGGAGCGAATTCAATACGAATAATAATAAAAAAAACGCAAATGCGATGCTTCAAGCAATGCTTTTATTTCAAACAAGTTTTCCACACAAACAGAAATTTCCTCCGGTCTGCCGACTGCCCCGGGAAAAGCTGCTGTCAAAGATCCCGATGTCCTCCGGTCTCACGCTGAGTCTCCTCCGGTTAAATCCACTCCTGCGGTGATGTGACAAGTCTCTCCCGTGACTGCGACCAGACCTCAGTCCTGCCTGAAGTTTCCGTGGTCCATATCCAAATTATGAGCGGACCTCCAATCCTGGGGCGTCCCCTCAAAGCATGGCTACTTCAAGGCTAGCAGGCAGTCCCCTGCCCCCCCTAAGTGCAGTTCACTATTTGAAATGCTAAAGCACCCGCAACACTCAAAGCATATAATGCCAAATGGATGTGGACTGCCGTCTGTTGGGTAAACATCCACTGCTAGTCCAATTCAATCCGGACTATTCCCGGCGCATTTCTGACACTCCACTGGCACTAGGACCGCACGTGGTCAGGTACGGAGCTTAATTGGTGGAGGGTTTGGAGTTATGGGCCAGCGTTCCCTCTCACTCAGCCGTCATGCACGATGCTCGATGCCCTCGCCCCTGGAGCTTGACCTCCCCCCTGAGGAGTGACCATCCCACCCGGCACTGACAGAGCCACCATCGTGCAGTAGAATGGTGAATGGTGTCCGCAAACAGCTCATAGCGCTTGAGAACATCATCGCGCTCTTTATGAGCTCCGTGGACTCCACCAGAGATTTTGGAGACACAACAGTCGCCGGCTGGGGGGAACACCGTATAATTGCCGGGCTGATCATCGCCGCTCCTCTCGGAGAGACCAGTCGACTGCTCTCACCTCTGCCCCCTCCAAAAGCGTAGGAAGAACTTTTTATCTACAAGTATGCATCTAAACCAAAGTCTAACTTGAAAAATAATAAGATGCATTTCTTTGGTATCGGGTCTGTCTCTTCTCTGCCCAAAATTAGGGTTTATCAGCCGCCATGTTCTCTTCCGGTTCCAGTGAGTCCAAACTCCGGCTTCTAAACTTTGTTTTTGTTTGACATCGTCTCAGGAGACCAAGCAGAATAGTAACGGTCTCTCTGCCTCTTTATCCCTGATGCCAGAACTGTCCCTGGGGAAGTTTCTGGAGCCAAGAAGTTATGTCTTTCCCCAGATTCACCATAATAAGAAGCACAGGCGTCAAATAACTCTTTCCTGTCTCACAACAGATCCCGTCAGAGTCAAAGTCAGGGAAGTTTCAATTCAGCTATTGACTCTTCTTATTGCTCAGACACGCCAGTTTCCAGCAGGGGTCGCCACAGGACCGTGAAAGCCACCACTTCAGAGGATCACTCAGTAGGTGCTACTTGCCAGACCTGCTCTGTTCTCAGCTCCCTCGTGCGATGTCTGATGTGATGTCTGTCTGTTATTCTGTTCTCTGCAGCCCTCCAATCCTCTCAGAGGCAAGCAGGACATCGTCATCTACAGAGTCATCTCTTTCTGAGGATGATTGGGCCAGTCCCTCGGGTCTCCATCTTAGGAGAATTGCAGTGTCAGATCAAGGTACACTGCAAGTTTGGGGAACCGAATTCCTCTGACGGCTCAGATGACAAAAGCGAGTCTGTTTTTGACAAACCAGACTTGAAGTCACCAGAGGAGAGGGAGCAGAGCACCAACGACCCTTTCGTCCTTGACCCGCCCTGGAGGCCAGATCCGCTCCTGTGCTCAGGGCGCCTGTCTCCTCACCTCCACATATGGATTGAGAAAATAAACGGTCATTGACACGCCCTTCAGCTTCACAGTCAACCCCCAGGTTCTGCGTCACCACATGGACCTGAGTGAACTCAGAGAACGAGCGGTCATGTCTGATGGAGGAGGACCGCGATCTCCTGTCAAAGGAAATAATCGAGCTACTGCCAAAGCGATCCTCCTACACTGGGTTTTACTCCGGGTTCTTTCTGGAACCCAAGAAGACAGGAGAGAGGAGACCTGTTCTGGATCTCAGTCTCCTCAACCAATTCATGATCAGACAGTGGTTCCGGACTACCAGCAGATTCCTGGATTGAATCATAGTGTGAGAGTGTATGACCTCCATAGATCTTGCAGACGTCTACTTCCACAACACGGTCTCTAGTGTCTAGGGCCTCGTTTTTTCGCTAAGTGCATGGAGGAGTGGCTCGAACTACGAAGGAGAGAGAGTCTGCCGATTATGACGTACTTGGACTGCTGGTTGATTCTAGCCAGAGTCCAAACAGGAGTCATGAGCGCACACCAGCTTAGCAGAAGGGGTCTTTCTAGTAGCTGCAGAACAAATTCAATTGCAAATTCAATTTTTATGTTTGTTGGTCTGAAAGCTACAGGTCCCTCGGGCTGAAAACCCATTTTCTGCACTGTTCACTCACTGCTCAGCGAAGCCTCAGAACATGAAAATTTCACCTGCAACTATAGCGAAAAAACTATTTAGAGTATATTCAACAGTAAACCTCTGCAAATAGGGCGGTGCGACTGGCCTACAAGCAGTCGAACCGTTCCACATTTTCTTCTTCCAAGCCATGGGATGAGTTTGACGAGTGCCAGGCGCTGCTATGAGTTGGATCTGTAGACTGTGTTCCCAGACTTGGTTGAGTTCCGTATGGTGGAGTCAGGTTCCTGCTTGATCTTCTCCTGCGCCTCATGTCATCTGCCAAAGTCGTATCGAAGTCAACTTCGATACGACGCTCTCTCTCCACCAGAAGCTCAAAAATCATCCCTCTTCACTAACGGCCAGCTGGCGTTGGATGGCGAGACCACATACAGATCACGACCGCATGTTGTCTGCCCACAACTGGAAGAAATCTGGACTATTCCCGGCGCGGTTCTGACACTCCACTGGCACTAGGACCGCACTTGGTCAGGTACGGAGCTTACTGCCACGTGGAGGGTTTGGATTGGCAGTGCGGCGTTCCGGCTCACTCAGTCGTCATGCACAATGCCTGATGCGTTCGCCCCGGGATCTCGACCTCTGCTCTGAGGAATGACCATCCCAACCACCTCTGACAGAGCTACCATAGCGCAGAGGAATGGTGTTTACGCCGTCGGCAACCAGCTCATAGCGCTTGAGAACATCATAGCGCTCTTTATGAGCTCCGTGGACCAGCTCATCCATCGCAGAACCTCTCTCACTCTCCCAGAAATTTTGGAGTTTCAACAGTCCGTCAGCCTGGTGCTCTGCTTGTGGCGCCTACTCCACACACAGCCGCTGCCCATGGGGGAACACCGTCGCTGTTCGAAGGGGCAGGGTGACCCTAGCAATCCAAATCATAGCCGTGCTGATCATCGTTACACCTCTTGGAGAGACCAGTCGGCTGCTCTCACCTCTGCTCACTCTAAAAGCTTAGGAAGAAAACGTTGTATCAAAAACTTTGCATCTGTAACAGGTCTGAATACTGTGACCTTGTCTACAGTTAAAAAGTGGTGTCTCAATGTGGTTAGTAGAACGCCGTCTGAAACAAAATGCGGACAGAGTCACACAAGGCTTCCACATGTGTCGATGGTGAGAAAAGTAATCCAAGGGATTCTTTTTTTTTCATTGTGGTAACCCAGACCACAATTAGATGTCTTTCTGACACCATCTGATCACTCACAAACATGTCACTTTGTCATACGACAAGTGTTAGACATCATGAACGACATGCATAATTGCTTTTCATCTGAATGTATAATTCTGCCATTAAACCTTTTGGCTAGTGTTGAGAAATAATAAAACCTTACTTTTTACCAAACACCGTTATTCACCACAAGCAAACTGAACTCCACACAACTCAATCACCCGTGCCATGTCAACGTCGGTTGTCAGTATTAGCTTACAAGCGCCACATCCACACAGAGCGAACTCAACGCACGAAGGAAAAACAGTATACTTGAAAATTGAGTCACCATCCTCACACTCAGACCCCAAATCAGTCAATCCGATGTGGAACAAACATTATAAAACAATGGATTTGACTAACCTGAATCTAAATGTAGACAGATTCACACGAGGCTTCCACATTTGGCGATGGGAAGAAAAGTAATGAAAAAAAGTGTCACTTCCTATTTACCCACACATCTTCAATGCCCAACCTCTGTCCTATCCTGCTCTCTACTGACCTAATTATATACCTGCCGGTTAATCAACTCCATGCTGAACAATTAAATGACATCTAACACACAATCTGTGACCACACATAAGTGGGCGTCACACTAGAAAGGCTCTTTTTCCTATAGTTGTGCGTGATATTTTCATGTTCAGAGGCTATTCCGATCAGTGAGTGAACAGTGCAGAAAATGCCTTTTCAGCCCGTCAAAAGCTGGGTTTCAGACCACAAAAAAAAAGTTAACCACCAGAAATACCGTTCAGAAATGTAGGTTTAGTGTTGAATATACAAAAAAGAGTGTTTATCCTATTGTTGCAGATGAAATTTTCATGTTGTGAGGAATCCCAGAGCAGTGAGTGAAGAGAGGAGAAAAAGTGTATTCAGCCCGAGAGAAGCTGAGTTTCTGACCAAGAAAAAAAAAAAAAAGTTGATAACCCCCTGAAATACAGTTCCGAAAAGTAGGTTTAGTGTTTATTATACAAGAAAGAGTGTTTCTCCTATAGTTGCATGAGAAATTTTCCTGTTCACAGGCATCCCAGAGCAGTGAATAAACAGTGCATAAAATGCATTTTAAGCCAAAGGAAAGGTAGTTTACAGACCGACAAAAATAAAATTATTGACAACCCTGTAAAAACACTTCAGACAGCTTAGATTTGTTCTGTAACTACTAGAAAACCCCTTTCTGCTATAGTGGAATGTGAAAATGTCATATTCTGAAGCGTCCCTGAGAAGTTGTGGCAGAATGCAGAAAACGGGTTTTCAGCCTGAGATGAGGTGGGTCTCGGAACGCCAAACATAAAAATGTTGATAACTTTCGAAAAGCACTTCAGACAGCTTAGATTTGTGCTGCAACTGCTAGAATGACCCTTTCTGCTATAGTGGGAGGTCAAAAGCTTCCCTGAGAAGTTATGGCACAATGCACAAAACGCGTTTTCAGCCTGAGATAAGGAGGGTTTCGGAACACCAAACATAAAAATGTTGATAGCTTTCGAAAAACACTTCAGACAGCTTAGATTTGATGTGCAACTACTCGAAAGACCCTTTCTGCTATAATGGTAGGTGAAAATTTCATGTTCTGAAGCTTCCCTGAGAAGTTATGGCACAACGCACAAAACGCTTTTTCAGCCTGAGATAAGGTGCGTTTCGGAACGCCAAACATAAAAATGTTGATAGCTTTGGTAAAACACTTCAGACATCTTAGATTTGATGTGCAATTTATAGAAAGACCCTTTCTGCTATAGTGGGAGGTGAAATTTTCATGTTCTGAAGCTTCCCTGCAAAGTTATGGGACAATGCAGAAAACGCGTTTTCAGAGTGAGATAAGGTGGGTTCCGGAACGCCAAACATAAAAATGTTGATAACTTTGGAAAAACAATACAGACAGCTTAGATTTGATGTGCAATTTCTAGAAAGACCATTTCTGCCATAGTGGGAGGTGAAAATTTCATGTTCTGAAGCTTCCCTGCAAAGTTATGGCACAGTGCAGAAAACGCGTTTTCGGCGTGAGATAAGGTGGGTTCCGGAACGCCAAACATAAAAATGTTGATAACGTTGGAAAAGCAATTCAGACAGCTTAGATTTGATGTGCAACTCCTAGAAAGGCCCTTTCTGCTATAGTGGGTGGTGATAATTTCATATTCTGAAGCTTCCCTGCAAAGTTATGGCACAATGTGTAAAACACGTTTTCAGCCTGAGATAAGGTCGATTCCAGAACGCCAAACATAAAAGTGTTGATAACTTCGGAAAAACACTTCAGACAGCTTAGATTTGATGTGCAACTACTAGAAAGACCCTTTCTGCTATAGTGGGATGTGAAAATTTCATGTTCTGAAGCTTTATGTAAAGTTATGGCACAATGCGTAAAACGCGTTTTCAGCCTGAGATAAGGTCGATTCCGGAACGCCAAACATAAAAATGTTCATTACTTTGGAAAAACACTTCTGACAGCTTAGATTTGATGTGCAACTACTATAAAGACATTTTCTGCTATAGTGGAAGTTTAAAATTTCATGTTCTGAAGCTTCCTTGCAAAGTTATGGCACAATGCAGAAAACGCATTTTCAGCCTGATATAAGGTGGGTTCAGGAACGCCAAACATAAAAATGTTGATAACTTTGGAAAAACACCAGAAAACTTAGATTTGATGTGCAACGACTAGAAAGACCCTTTCTGCTATAGTGCGATGTGACAATTTCATGTTCTGAAGCTTCCCTGAGAAGTTATAGCACAATGCAGAAAACGCGTTTTCAGCCTGAGATACGGTGGGTTCCGGAACGCCAAGTGTAAAAATGTTGATAACTTTGGAAAAACACTTCCGACTGCTTAGATTTGATGTGCAACTACTAGAAAGACACTTTCTGATATAGTGGGATGTGAAAATTCGATGTTCTGAAGCTTCCCTGCAAAGTTATGGCACAATGCAGAAAACGCATTTTCAGCCTGAGATAAGGTCGATTCCGGAACGTCAAACATAAAAATGTAGATAACTTTGGAAAAACACTTCGGACAGCTTAGATTAGATGTGCAACTACTAGAAAGACCCTTTCTGCTATAGTGGTGGGGTGAAAGTGTCATGTTCTGAAGCTTCCCTGCAAAGTTATGCCAGAATGCTTAAAATGCGTTTTCAGTCTGAGATAAGGTGGGTTCCGGAACGCCAAACATGAAAATGTTGATAACTTCGGAAAAACACTTCAGACAGCTTAGATTTGATGTGCAACTACTAAAAAGACCCTTTCTGCTATAGTGGCATGTGAAAATTTCATGTTCTGAAGCGTGCCTGCAAAGTTATGGCACAATGCAGAAAATGCGTTTTCAGCCTGAGATAAGGTGGTTCCCGGAACGCCAAACATAAATATCTTGATATCTTTGGAAAAACACTTCAGACAGCTTAGATTTGATGTGGAACTACTAGAAAGATCCTTTCTGTTATAGTGGGATGTGAAAATTTCATGTTCTGAAGCTTCCCAGCAAATTTATGGTGCAATGCAGAAAACGCGTTTTCAGCCAGAGATAAGGTCGATTCCGGAACGCCAAACATAAAAATGTTGATAACTTTGGAAAAACACTTCAGACAGCTTAGATTTGATGTGCAACTACTAGAAAGACCCTTTCTGCTATAGTGGGATGTGAAAATTTCATGTTCTGAAGCTTCCCTTAGAAGTTATGGCACAAGGCAGAAAACTCGTTTTCAGCCTGAGATAACGTGGGTTCCGCAACACCAAAAATAAAAATGTTGATAACTTTGGAAAAACGTTTCAGACAGCTTAGATTTCATGTGCAACTGCTAGAAAGACGCTTTCTGCTATAGTGGGTGGTGATAATTTCATGTTCTGAAGCTTCCCTGCAAAGTTATGGCACAATGCAGAAAACGCGTTTTTAGCCTGAGATAAGGTCGATTCCGGAACGCCAAACATAAAAATGTTCATAACTTTGGAAAAACACTTCAGACAGCTTAGATTTGATGTGCAACTACTAGAAAGACCATTTCTGCTATAGCGGCAGCTGAAAATTTCATGTTCTGAAGCTTCCCTGCAAATTTATGGCACAATGCAGAAAACGCGGTTTTAGCCTCAGATAAGGTGGGTTCCGGAACGCCAAACATAAAAATGTTGATAACTTTGTAAAAACACTTCAGACAGCTTAGATATGATGTGCAACTACTAGAAAGACTCTCTCTGCTAACGTGGGAGGTGAAAATTTCATGTTCTGAAGCTTCCCTGCAAAGTCATGGCACAATGCAGAAAACACGTTTTGAGCCTGAGATAAGGTGGGTTCCGGAACGCCAAACATAAAAATGTTGATGACTTTGGAAAAACAATTCAGACAGCTTAGATTTGATGTGCAACTACTAGAAAAACCCTTTCTGCTATAGAGGGGTGTGAAAATTTGATGTTCTGAAGCTTCCCTGCAAAGTTATGGCACAATGCAGAAAACGCGTTTTCAGCCTGAAGTAATGTCGAGTCCGGAACGCCAAACATAAAAATGTTGATAACTTTGGAAAAACACTTCAGACAGCTTAGATTTGATGTGCAACTACTAGAAAGACCCTTTCTGCTATAGTGGGTGGTAAAAATTCCATGTTCTGAAGCTTCCCTGCAAAGTTATGGCACAATGAGTAAAGTGCGTTTTCAGCCTGAGATAAGGTCGATTCCGGAACGCCAAACATAAATATATTGATAACTTTTGAAAAACACGTCAGACAGCTTAGATTAGATGTGCAACTACTACAAAGACAATATTTGCTATAGTGGGATGTGAAAATTTCATGTTCTGAAGCTTCCTTGCAAAGTTATGGCACAATGCAGAAAACGCGGTTTTAGCCTGAGATTAGGTCTATTCCAGAACGGCAAATATAAAAATGTTGATAACTTTGGAAAAACACTTCAGACAGCTTAGATTTGATGTGCAACTACTAGAAAGACCATTTCTGCTATAGTCGGAGGTGAACATTCCATGTTCTGAAGCTTCCGTGCAAAGTTATGGCACAATGCAGAAAACACGTTTTGAGCCTGAGATAAGGTGGGTTCCGGAACGCCAAACATAAAAATGTTTATAACTTTGTAAAAACACTTCAGACAGCTTAGATATGATGTGCAACTACTAGAAAGACTCTTTCTGCTAACGTGGGAGGTGAAAATTTCATGTTCTGAAGCTTCCCTGCAAAGTTATGGCAGAATGGAGAAAACGCAAGCGTTTTCAGCCTGAAATAAGGTGGGTTCCTGAACGCCAAACATAAAATTGTTGATAACTTTGGAAAAACACTTCAGACAGCTTAGATTTGATGTGCAAGTACTAGAAAGACCCTTTCTGCTTTAGTGTGAGGTTAAAATTTCATGTTCGGAAGCTTTCATGCAAAGTTATGGTACAATGCGTAAAACGCGTTTTCAGCCTGAGATAAGGTCGATTCCGGAACGCCAAACATAAAAATGTTGATAACTTTCGAAAAACAGTTCAGACAGCTTAGATTTGATGTGCAACTATTAGAAAGACCCTTTCTGCTATAGTGGGAGGTCAAAATTTCATGTCCTGAAGCTCACCTGCAAAGTTATGGCACAATGCAGAAAACGATTTTTGGAAAAACACTTCAGACAGCTTAGATTTGTTGTGCAAGTACTAAAAAGACCCTTTCTGCTACAGTGGGAGGTGAACATTTCATGTTCTGAGGCTTCCCTGCAAAGTTATGGCACGATGCAGAAAACGTGTTTTCAGCCTGAGATAAGGTCGATTCCGGAACGCCAAACATAAAAATGTTGATAACTTTGGAAATACACTTCAGACAGCTTAGATTTGGTGTGCAACTACTAAAAAGACCCTTTCTGCTATAGTGGGAGGTGCAAATTTCATGTTCGGAAGCATCCATGCAAAGTTATGGCACAATGCAGAAAACGCGTTTTCAGCCAGAGATAAGGTCGATTCCGGAACGCCAAACATAAAAATGTTGATAACTTTCGAAAAACACTTCAGACAGCTTAGATTTGATGTGCAACTGCTACAAACACCCTTTTTGTTGTAGTGGGAGGTGAAAATTTTATGTTCTGAAGCTTTCATGCAAAGGTATGGTACAATGCGTAAAACGCGTTTTCAGCCTGAGATAAGGTCGATAAGCTCAGACAGCTTAGATTTGATGTGCAACTACTAAAAAGACCCTTTCTGCTATAGTGGGAGGTGCAAATTTCATGTTCGGAAGCATCCATGCAAAATTATGGCACAATGCAGAAAATGCGTTTTCAGCCTGAGATAAGGTTGATTCTGGAACGCCAAACACAAAAATGCTGATAACTTTCGAAAAACTCTTCAGACAGCTTAGATTTGATGTGCAACTGCTACAAACACCCTTTTTGTTGTAGTGGGAGGTGAAAATTTCATGTTCTGAAGCTTCTCTGCAAAGTTATGGCACAATGCAGAAAACGCGTTTTCAGCCTGAGATGAGGTCGATTCCGGAACACCAAACATAAAAATGTTGATAACTTTTGAAAAACACTTCAGACAGCTTAGATTTGATGTGCAACTACTAAAAAGACCATTTCTGCTATAGTGGGAGGTCAAAATTTCATGTTCTGAAGCTTCCCTGCAGAGTTATGGCACAATGCGTAAAACGCGTTTTCAGCCTGAGATAAGGTCGATTCCCGAACGCCAAACATAAAAATGGTGATCACTTTGGAAAAACAATTCAGACAGCTTAGATTTGATGCGCAACTACTAAAAAGACCCTTTCTGCAACAGTGGGAGGTTAAAATTTCATGTTCGGAAGCTTTCATGCAAAGTTATGGCACAATGCAGACAATGCGTTTTCGGCCTGAGATAAGTTGATTCCGGAACGCCAAACATAAAAATGTTGATAGCTTTGGAAAAACACTTCAGACAGCTTAGATTTGATGTGCAACTACTAGAAAGACCATTTCTGCTATAGTGAGAGGTCAAAATTTCATTTTCTGACGCTTTCCTACAAAGTTATGGGACAATGCAGAAAACGATTTTTCATCCTGAGATAAGGTCGATTCCGGAACGCCAAACATAAAAATGTTGATAACTTTTGAAAAACACTTCAGACAGCTTAGATTTGATGTGCAACTACTAGAAAGACCCTTTCTGCTATAGTGGGAGGAGAACATTTCATGTTCTGAAGCTTCCCTGTAAAGTTATGGCACAATGCGTAAAACGCGTTTTGAGCCTGAGATAAGGTCGATTCCGCAACGCCAAACATAAAATTGTTGATAACTTTTGAAAAACACTTCAGACAGCTTAGATTTGATGTGCAACTGCTACAAACATCCTTTTTGTTGTAGTGGGAGTTGAAAATTTCATGTTCTGAAGCTTCTCTGCAAAGTTATGGCACAATGCAGAAAACGCGTTTTCAGCCTGAGATGAGGTCGATTCCGGAACGCCAAACATAAAAAAGTTGATAAGTTTGGAAAACACTTCAGACAGCTTCGATTTGATGTGCAACTACTAGAAAGACCCTTTGTGCTATAGTGGGAGGTTAAAATTTAATGTTCAGAAGCTTCCCTGTAAAGTTATGGCACAATGCGTAAAACACGTTTTCAGCCTGAGATAAGGTCGATTCCGGAACGCCAAACATAAAAATGTTGATAACTTTTGAAAAACACTTCAGACAGCTTAGATTTGATGTGCAACTACTAGAAAGACCCTTTCTGCTATAGTGGGAGGAGAACATTTCATGTTCTGAAGCTTCCCTGTAAAGTTATGGCACAATGCGTAAAACGCGTTTTGAGCCTGAGATAAGGTCGATTCCGGAACGCCAAACATAAAAATGTTGATAACTTTTGAAAAACACTTCAGACAGCTTAGATTTGATGTGCAACTGCTACAAACATCCTTTTTGTTGTAGTGGGAGTTGAAAATTTCATGTTCTGAAGCTTCTCTGCAAAGTTATGGCATAATGCAGAAAACGCGTTTTCAGCCTGAGATGAGGTCGATTCCGGAACGCCAAACATAAAAAAGTTGATAAGTTTGGAAAACACTTCAGACAGCTTCGATTTGATGTGCAACTACTAGAAAGACCCTTTGTGCAATAGTGGGAGGTTAAAATTTAATGTTCAGAAGCTTCCCTGTAAAGTTATGGCACAATGCGTAAAACACGTTTTCAGCCTGAGATAAGGTCGATTCCGGAACGCCAAACATAAAAATGTTGATAACTTTGGAAAAACACTTCAGACAGCTTAGATTTGATGTGCAACTCCTAGAAAGACCATTTCTGCGATAGTAGGAGGTGAAAATGTCATGTTCTGAAGCTTCCCTGCAGAGTTATGGCGCAATGCGTAAAACGCGTTTTGAGCCTGAGATAAGGTCGATTCCCGAACGCCAAACATAAAAATGTTGATAACTTTGGAAAAACACTTCAGACAGCTTAGATTTGATGTGCACCTACTAGAAAGACCCTTTCTGCTATAGTGGGAGGTGAACATTTCATGTTCTGAAGCTTCCCTGCAAAGTTATGGCACAATGCGTAAAACGCGTTTTCAGCCTGAGATAAGGTTGATTCCGGAACGCCAAACATAAAAATGTTGATAACTTTGGAAAAACACATCAGACAGCTTAGATTTGATGTGCAACTACTAGAAAGACCATTTCTGCTATTATGGGAGGTCAAAATTTCATGTTCTGAAGCTTCCCTGCAGAGTTATGGCACAATGCGTAAAACGCGTTTTCAGCCTGAGATAAGGTCGATTCCCGAACGCCAAACATAAAAATTTTGATCACTTTCGAAAAACACTTCAGACTGCTTAGATTTGATGCGCAACTACTAAAAAGTCCCTTTCTGCTATAGTGGGAGGTTAAAATTTCATGTTCGGAAGCTTTCATGCAAAGTTATGGCACAATGCAGACAATGCGTTTTCGGCCTGAGATAAGTCGATTCCGGAACGCCAAACATAAAAATGTTGATAGCTTTGGAAAAACACTTCAGACAGCTTAGATTTGATGTGCAACTACTAGAAAGACCCTGTCTGCGATAGTGGGACGTGAAAATTTCATGTTCGGAAGCATCCATGCAAAGTTATGGCACAATGCAGAAAACGCGTTTTCACCCAGAGATAAGGTCGATTCCGGAACGCCAAACATAAAAATGATGACAACTTTTGAAAAACACTTCAGACAACTTAGATTTGATGTGCAACTGCTAGAAACACCCTTTCTGTTGTCGTGGGAGGTGAAAATTTCATGTTCTGAAGCTTCCCTGCAGAGTTATGGCACAATGCGTAAAACGCGTTTTCAGCCTGAGATAAGGTCGATTCCGGAACGCCAAACATAAAAAAGTTAATAACTTTGGAAAACACTTCAGACAGCTTCGATTTGATGTGGAACTACAAGAAAGACCCTTTGTGCTATAGTGGGAGGTTTAAATTTAATGTTCAGAAGCTTCTCTGCAAAGTTATGGTACAATGCAGAAAACGCATTTTGAGCCAGAGATAAGGTCGATTCCGGAACGCCAAACATAAAAATGTTGATAACTTTGGAAAAACACTTCAGACAACTTAGATTTGATGTGCAACTGCTAGAAACACCCTTTCTGTTGTCGTGGGAGGTGAAAATTTCATGTTCTGAAGCTTCTCTGCAAAGTTATGGCACAACGCAGAAAATGCGTTTTCAGCCTGAGATAAGGTGGGTTCCGGAACGCCAAACATAAAAATGTTGATAAGTTTGGAAAAACACTTCAGACAGCTTCGATTTGATGTGCAACTACTCGAAAAACCATTTCAGCTATAGTGGGAGGTGAAAATAAAATTTTATTTTCCTGCTTCCCTGCAAAGTTATGGCACAATGCGTAAAACGCGTTTTCAGTCTGAGATAAAGTGGGTTCCGGAACGCCAAACATAAAAATGTTGATAAGTTTGGAAAAACATTTCAGACAGCTTAGATTTGATGTGCAACTACTCGAAAAACCATTTCAGCTATAGTGGGAGGTGAAAATAAAATTTTATGTTCTGAAGCTTCTCTGCAAAGTTATGGCACAATGCAGAAAACGCGTTTTCATCCTCAGATAAGGTCGATTCCGGAACGCCAAACATAAAAATGTTGATAACTTTGGAAAAACACTTCAGACAGCTTAGATTTGATGTGCAACTATGAGAAAGTCCCCTTCTGCTGTAGTGGAATGTGAAAATTTCATGTTCTGAAGATTCCCTGCAAAGTTATCACACAATGCAGAAAACACGTTTTCAGCCTGAGATAAGGTCGATTCCGGAACGCCAAACATAAAAATGTTGATAACTTTGGAAAAACACTTCAGACAGCTTAGATTTGATGTGCAACTACTAGAAAGACCCTTTCTGCTACAGTGGGTGGTGAAAATTTCATGTTCTGAAGCTTCTCTGCAAAGTTATGGCACAATGCAGAAAAAGCGTTTTCAGCCTGAGATAAGGTGGGTTCCGGAACGCCAAACATAAAAATGTTGATAAGTTTGGAAAAACACTTCAGACAGCTTCGATTTGATGTGCAACTACTAGAAAGGCCCTTTCTGCTATAGTGGGAGGTGAAAATTTGATGTTCTGAAGCTTCCCTGCAAAGTTATGGCACAATGCAGAAAACGCGTTATCAGCCTGAGATAAGGTCGATTCCGGAACGCCAAACATAAAAATGTTGATAACTTTGGAAAAACACTTCAGACAGCTTCGATTTGATGTGCAACTACTAGAAAGGCCCTTTCTACTATAGTGGGAGGTGAAAATTTCATGTTCTGAGGCTTCACTGCAAAGTTATGGCACAATGCAGAAACCTCGTTTTCAGCCTGAGATAAAGTGGGTTCCGGAACGCCAAACATAAAAATGTTGATAAGTTTGGAAAAACATTTCAGACAGCTTAGATTTGATGTGCAACTACTCGAAAAACCATTTCAGCTATAGTGGGAGGTGAAAATAAAATTTTATGTTCTGAAGCTTCCCTGCAAAGTTATGGCACAATGCGTAAAACGCGTTTTCAGTCAGAGATAAGGTCGATTCCGGAACGTCAAACATAAAAGTGTTGATAACTGTGGAAAAACACTTCAGACAGCTTAGATTTGATGTGCAACTACTAGAAAAACCCTTTCTGCTGTATTGGGAGGTGAAAATGTCATGTTCTGAAACTTCCCTGCAAAGTTATGGCACAATGCAGAAAACGCGTTTTCAGCGTAAGATAAGGTGAGTTCCCGAACGCCAAAGATTAAAATGTTGATAACTTTGGAAAAAATCTTCAGACAGCTTAGATTTGATGTGCACCTACTAGAAAGACCCTTTCTACTGTAGTGGGAGGTTGAAAATTTCATGTTTTGAAGCTTCCATGCAAAGTTATGGCACAATCCAGAAAACGCGTTTTCAGTCTGAGATAAGGGGGGTTCCGGAACGCCAAACATATAAATGTTGATAACTTTGGAAAAAAACTTCAGACAGCTTAGATTTGATGTGCAACTACTAGAAAGACCCTTTCTGCTATAGTGGGAGGTGAAAATTTCATATTCTGCAGCTTTCCTGCAAAGTGATGACACCAAGCAGAAAACGCGTTTTCAGCCTGAGATAAGGTTGATTCCGGAACGCCAAACATAAGAATGTTGATAACTTTGGAAAAACACTTCAGACAGGTTAGATTTGATGTGCAACTACCAGAAGGACCCTTTCTGCAATAGTGGCAGGTTAAAATTTCATGTTCTGAAGCTTCCCTCCAAAGTTATGGCACAATGCAGAAAATGCGTTTACAGCCTGAGAAAAGGTCGATTCCGGAACGCCAAACATAAAAATGTTGATAACTCAGGAAAAACTCTACAGACAGCTTAGATTTGATGTGCAGCTACTAGAAATACCTTTTCTGCTGAAGTGGGAGGTGAAAATTTCATGTTCTGAAGCTTCCCTGCAAAGTTATGGCACAATGCAGAAAACGCGTTTTCGACCTGAGATAAGGTCGATTCAGGAACGCCAAAGATAAAAATGTTGATAACCTTGGAAAAACACTTCAGACAGCTTAGATTTGATGTGCAACTACGAGAAAGACCCTTTCTGCGATAGTGGGAGGTGAAAATATCATTTTCTGAGGCTTTCCTGCAAAGTTATGGCAAATTACGTAAAACGCGTTTTCAGCCTGAGATAAGGTCGATTCCGGAACGCCAAACATAAAAATGTTGATAACTTTTGAAAAACACATCAGACAGCTTAGATTTGATGTGCAACTACTAGAAAGACCCTTTCTGCTATAGTGGGAGGTCAAAATTTCATGTTCTGAAGCTTCCCTGCAAAGTTGTGGGACAATGCAGAAAACGATTTTTCATCCAGTGATAAGGTCGATTCCGGAACGCCAAACATAAGAATGTTGATAACTTTGGAAAAACACTTCAAACAGCTTAGATTTGATGTGCTACTACTAGAAAGACCCTTTCTGCTGAAGTGGGAGGTGAAAATTTCATGTTCTGAAGCTTCCCTGCAAAGTTATGGCACAATGCAGAAAACGCGTTTTCGGCCTGAGATAAGGTCGATTCAGGAACGCCAAAGATAAAAATGTTGATAACCTTGGAAAAACACTTCAGACAGCTTAGATTTGATGTGCAACTACGAGAATGACCCTTTCTGCTATAGTGGGAGGTGAAAATATCATGTTCTGAGGCTTTCCTGCAAAGTTATGGCAAATTGCGTAAAACGCGTTTTCAGCTTGAGATAAGGTTGATTCCGGAACGCCAAACATAAGAATGTTGATAACTTTGGAAAAACACTTCAGACAACTTAGATTTGATGTGCAACTACTAGAAATACCCTTTCTGATATGGTGGGAGGAGAAAATTTCATGTTCTGAAGTCTCCCTGCAAAGTTATGGCACAATGCAGAAAACGCGTTTTCAGCCTGAGATAAGGTGGGTTCCAGAACGCCAAACATAAAAATGTTGATAACTTTGGAAAAACACTTCAGACAGCTTAGATTTGATGTGCAACTACTAGAAAGACCCTTTCAGCTCTAGTGGGACGTGAAAATTTCATGTTCTGAAGCTTCCCTGCAAAGCTATGGCACAATGCAGAAAACGCGTTTTCAACCTGAGATAAGGTGGGTTCCACAACGCCAAACATGAAAATGTTGATAACTTTGGAAATACACTTCAGACAGCTTAGATTTGATGCGCAACTACTAGAAAGACCCTTTCTGCTATATTGGGAGGTCAGAATTTCATGTTCTGAAGCTTCCCTGCAAAGTTATGGGACAATGCGTAAAACGCGTTTTCAGCCTGAGATGAGGTTGATTTCAGAACGCCAAACATAAAAATGTTGATAACTCAGGAAAAACTCTACAGACAGCTTAGATTTGATGTGCAACTACTAGAAATACCCTTTCTGCTATAGTGGGACTTGAAAATTTCATATTCTGAAGCTTCCCTGAAAAGTTTTGGCACAATGCAGAAAACGCGTTTTCATCCTGAGATAAGGTCGATTCCGGAACGCCAAACATAAAAATGTTGATAACTTTCGAAAAACACTTCAGACAGCTTAGATTTGTTGTGCAACTACTAGAAATACCCTTTCTGCTCTAGTGGGAGGTGAAAATTTCATGTTCTAAAGCTTCCCTGCAAAGTTATGGCACAATGCAGAAAACACGTTTTCTGCGTGAGATAAGGTCGATTCCGGAACGGCAAACATAAAAATGTTGATAACTCAGGAAAAACTCTACAGACAGCTTAGATTTGATGTGCAACTACTAGAAAGACCCTTTCTGCTATAGTGGGAGGAGAAAATTTCATGTTCTGAAGTCTCCCTGCAAAGTTATGGCACTATCCAGAAAACGCGTTTTCAGCCTGAGATAAGGTGGGTTCCAGAACGCCAAACATAAAAATGTTGATAACTTTGGAAAAACACTTCAGACCGCTTAGATTTGATGTGCAACTACTAGAAAGACCCTTTCTGCTGTAGTGGGAGGTGAAAATGTCATGTTCTGAAGCTTCCCTGCAAAGTTATGGCAAAATATGTAAAGCGCGTTTTCAGGCTGAGATAAGGTCGATTCCGAAACGCCAAACGTAAAAATGTTGATAACTTTGGAAAAACACTTCAGACAGCATAAATTTGATGTGCAACTACTAGAAAGACCCTTTCTGCTATAGTGGGAGGTGAAAATTTCATGTTCTGAAGCTTCCCTGCAAAGTTATGGCACAATGCAGAAAACGCGTTTTCAGCCTGAGATAAGGTGGGTTTCGGAACGCCAAACATGAAAATGTTGATAACTTTGGAAAAACACTTCAAACAGCTTTGATTTGATGTGCAACTACGAGAAGGACCCTTTCTGCTATAGTGGGAGTTGAAAATATCATGCTCTGAAGCTTCCCTGCAAAGTTATGGCACAATGCGTAAAACGCGTTTTCAGCCTGAGATGAGGTTGATTTCAGAACCCCAAACATAAAAATGTTGATAACTCAGGAAAAACTCTACAGACAGCTTAGATTTGATGTGCAACTACTAGAAAGACCCTATCTGCTATATTGGGAGGTCAGAATTTCATGTTCTGAAGCTTCCCTGCAAAGTTATGGGACAATGCAGAAAACGATTTTTCATCCTGAGATAAGGTCGATTCCGGAACGCCAAACATAAAAATGTTGATAACTTTCGAAAAACACTTCAGACAGCTTAGATTTGTTGTGCAACTACTCGAAATACCCTTTCTGCTCTAGTGGGAGGTGAAAATATCATGTTCTGAAGCTTCCCTGCAAAGTTATGGCACAATGCGTGAAACGCGTTTTCAGCCTGAGATGAGGTTGATTTCAGAACGCCAAACATAAAAATGTTGATAACTCAGGAAAAACTCTACAGACAGCTTAGATTTGATGTGCAACTACTAGAAATACCCTTTCTGCTATAGTGGGACTTGAAAATTTCATATTCTGAAGCTTCCCTGAAAAGTTTTGGCACAATGCAGAAAACGCGTTTTCATCCTGAGATAAGGTCGATTCCGGAACGCCAAACATAAAAATGTTGATAACTTTCGAAAAACACTTCAGACAGCTTAGATTTGTTGTGCAACTACTAGAAATACCCTTTCTGCTCTAGTGGGAGGTGAAAATTTCATGTTCTAAAGCTTCCCTGCAAAGTTATGGCACAATGCAGAAAACACGTTTTCTGTGTGAGATAAGGTCGATTCCGGAACGGCAAACATAAAAATGTTGATAACTCAGGAAAAACTCTACAGACAGCTTAGATTTGATGTGCAACTACTAGAAAGACCCTTTCTGCTATAGTGGGAGGAGAAAATTTCATGTTCTGAAGTCTCCCTGCAAAGTTATGGCACTATCCAGAAAACGCGTTTTCAGCCTGAGATAAGGTGGGTTCCAGAACGCCAAACATAAAAATGTTGATAACTTTGGAAAAACACTTCAGACCGCTTAGATTTGATGTGCAACTACTAGAAAGACCCTTTCTGCTGTAGTGGGAGGTGAAAATGTCATGTTCTGAAGCTTCCCTGCAAAGTTATGGCAAAATATGTAAAGCGCGTTTTCAGGCTGAGATAAGGTCGATTCCGAAACGCCAAACATAAAAATGTTGATAACTTTGGAAAAACACTTTCGACAGCTTAGATTTGATGTGCAACTACTAGAAAGACCCTTTCTGCTACAGTGGGAGGTGAAAATTTCATGTTCTGAAGCTTCACTGCAAAGTTATGCCACAATGCAGGAAACGCGTTTTCAGCCTGAGATAAGGTCGATTCCGGAACGCCAAACATAAAAATATTGATAACTTTGGAAAAACACTTCAGACAGCTTAGATTTGATGTGCAACTACTAGAAAGACCCTTTCTGCTATAGTGGGAGATGAAAATTTCATGTTCTGAAGCTTCACTGCAAAGTTATGCCACAATGCAGGAAACGCGTTTTCAGCCTAAGATAAGGTCGATTCCGGAACGCCAAACATAAAAATATTGATAACTTTGGAAAAACACTTCAGACAGCTTAGATTTGATGTGCAACTACTAGAAAGACCCTTTCTGCTATAGTGGGAGGAGAAAATTTCATGTTCTGAAGTCTCCCTGCAAAGTTATGGCACTATCCAGAAAACGCGTTTTCAGCCTGAGATAAGGTGGGTTCCAGAACGCCAAACATAAAAATGTTGATAACTTTGGAAAAACACTTCAGACAGCTTAGATTTGATGTGCAACTATTAGAAAGACCCTTTCTGCTATAGTGGGAGGTGAAAATGTCATGTTCTGAAGCTTCCCTGCAAAGTTATGGCAAAATATGTAAAGCGCGTTTTCAGGCTGAGATAAGGTCGATTCCGAAACGCCAAACATAAAAATGTTGATAACTTTGGAAAAACACTTTCGACAGCTTAGATCTGATGTGCAACTACTAGAAAGACCCTTTCTGCTATAGTGGGAGGTTAAAATTTCATGTTCTGAAGCTTCCCTGCAAAGTTATGGCACAATGCGTAAAACGCGTTTTCAGCCTGAGATGAGGTTGATTTCAGAACGCCAAACATAAAAATGTTGAGAACTTTGGAAAAACACTTCAGACAGCTTAGATTTGATGTGCAACTACTAGAAAGACCCTTTCTGCTATAGTGGGAGGTGAAAATTTCATGTTCTGGAGCTTACCTTCAAAGTTTTGGCACAATGCAGAAAACGCGTTTTCAGCCTGAGATAAGGTGGGTTCCAGAACGTCAAACATAAAAATGTTGATAACTTTGGAAAAACACTTCAGACAGCTTAGATTTGATGTGCAACTACTAGAAAGACCCTTTCTGCTGTAGTGGGAGGTGAAAATTTCATGTTCTGAAGCTTCCCTGCAAAGTTATGCCACAATGCAAGATACGCGTTTTCAGCCTGAGATAAGGTCGATTCAGGAACGCCAAACATAAAAGTGTTGATAACTTTGGAAAAACACTTCAGACAGCTTAGATTTGATATGCAACTACGAGAAAGACCCTTTCTGCTATAGTGGGAGGTGAAAATTTCATGTTCTGAAGTTTCCCTGCAAAGTTATGGCACAATGCTGAAAAAGCGTTTTCAATAAGGTGCGATCCGGAACGCCAAACATAAAAATGTTGATAACTTTCGAAAAGCACTTCAGACAGCTTAGATTTGTTGTGCAACTACTAGAAAGACCCTTTCTGCGATAGTGGGAGGTGAAAATTTCATATTCTGCAGCTTTCCTGCAAAGTGATGACACCAAGCAGAAAACGCGTTTTCAGCCTGAGATAAGGTTGATTCCGGAACGCCAAACATAAGAATGTTGATAACTTTGGAAAAACACTTCAGACAGGTTAGATTTGATGTGCAACTACTAGAAATACCCTTTCTGCAATAGTGGCAGGTTAAAATTTCATGTTCTGAAGCTTCCCTCCAAAGTTATGGCACAATGCAGAAAACGCGTTTTCATCCTGAGATAAGGTCGATTCCGGAACGCCAAACATAAACATGTTGATAACTTTCGAAAAACACTTCAGACAGCTTAGATTTGTTGTGCAACTACTAGAAATACCCTTTCTGCTCTAGTGGGAGGTGAAAATTTCATGTTCTAAAGCTTCCCTGCAAAGTTATGGCACAATGCAGAAAACACGTTTTCTGCGTGAGATAAGGTCGATTCCGGAACGCCAAACATAAAAATGTTGATAACTCAGGAAAAACTCTACAGACAGCTTAGATTTGATGTGCAACTACTAGAAAGACCCTTTCTGCTATAGTGGGAGATGAAAATTTCATGTTCTGATGCTTCCCTCCAAAGTTATGGCACAATGCGTAAAACGCGTTTTCAGTCTGAGATAACGTCGATTACAGAACGCCAAACATAAAAATGTTGATAACTTTGGAAAAACACTTCAGACAGCTTAGCTCTGATGTGCAACTACTAGAAAAACCCTTTCTGCTATATTGGGAGGTCAGAATTTCATGTTCTGAAGCTTCCCTGCAAAGTTATGGGACAATGCGTAAAATGCATTTTCAGCCTGAGATGAGGTTGATTTCAGAACGCCAAACATAAAAATGTTGATAACTCAGGAAAAACTCTACAGACAGTTTAGATTTGAAGTGCAACTACTAGAACGACCCTTTCTACTATGCGGCAGTGAAAATTTCATGTTCTGTGGCATCCCTGCAAAGTTATGGCACAATGCAAAAAACACGTTTTCAGACTGAGATAAGGTGGGTTCCAGGAAGCCAAACATAAAAATGTTGATAACTTTGGAAAAAAACATTTCAGACAGCTTAGATTTGATGTGCAGCTACTAGAAAGACCCTTTCTGCTATAGTGGGAGGTGAAAATTTCATGTTCTGAAGCTTTATGCAAAGTTATGGCACAATGAGTAAAACGCGTTTTCAGCCTGAGATAAGGTCAATTCCGGAACGCCAAACATTAAAATGTTGATAACTTTGGAAAAACACTTCAGACAGCTTAGATTTGATGTACAACTACGAGAAAGACCTTTTCTGCTATAGCGCAAGTTTAAAATTTCATGTTCTGAAGCTTCCCTGCAAAGTTATGGCACAATGCAGAAAACGCGTTTTCAGCCTGAGAAAAGGTCGATTCCGGAACGCCAAACATAAAAATGTTGATAACTTTGGATAAACACTTCAGACAGCTTAGATTTGATGTGCAACTACTAGAAAGACCATTTCTGCGATTGTGGGAGGTGAACATTTCATGTTCTGAAGCTTCCCTGCAAAGTTATGGCACAATGCGTTAAACGCGTTTTCAGCCTGAGATAAGGTCGATTCAGGAACGCCAAACATAAAAAATGTGATAACTTTTGAAATACACTTCAGACAGCTTAGATTTGCAAGTACTAGAAAGACCCTTTCTGCTATAGTTGGAGGTGAAAATTTCATGTTCTGAAGCTTCCCTGCAAAGTTATGGCACAATGGAGAAAACGCATTTTCAGCCTGAGATAAGGTGGGTTCCGGAACGCCAAACATAAAAATTTTGATAAATTTGGAAAAACACTTCAGACAGCTTAGATTTCATGTGCAACTACAAGACAGACCCTTTCTGCTATAGTGGGGGGTGAAAATTTCATGTTCTGAAGCTTCCCTGCAAAGTTATGGCACAATGCAGAGAACGGGTGTTCAGCCTGAGATAAGGTGGGTTCCGGAACGCCAAACATAAAAATGTTGATAACTTTGGAAAAACACATCAGACAGCTTAGATGTGATCTGCAACTACTAGAAAGAACCTTTCTGCTATAGTGGGAGGTGAAAATTTCATGTTCTGAAGCTTTATGCAAAGTTGTGGCACAATGCGTAAAAAGCGTTTTCAGACTGAGATAAGGTCGACTCCGGAACGCCAAACATAAAAATGTTGATCAGTTTGGAAAAACACTTCAGACAGCTTAGCTTTAATGTGCAACTACGAGACAAACCCTTTCTGCTATTGTGGGATGTGAAAATTTCATGTTCTGAAGCTTCCCTGCGAAGTCATGGCACAATGCAGAAAAAACGTTTTCAGCCTGAGATAAGGTCGATTCCGGAACGCCAAACATAAAACTGTTGATAATTTTGGAAAAAGACTTCTGACAGCTTAGATTTGATGTGCAACTACTAGAAAGACCCTTTCTGCCATTGTGGGAGGTGAAAAATTCATGTTCTGAAGCTTCCTTGCAAAGTTATGGCACCATGCGTAAAACGCGTTTACAGCCTGAGATAAGGTCGATTCCGGAACGCCAAACATAAAAGTATTGATAACTTTGAAAAGACACTTCAGACAGCTTAGATTCGATGTGCAACTACTAGAAAGACCCTTTCTACTATAGCGGGAGGTGAAAATTTCATGTTCTGAGGCTTCCCTGCAAAGTTACGGCACAATGCAGAAAACACATTTTCAGACTGTGGTAAGGTGGGTTCCAGAACGCCAAACAAAAAAATGTTGATAACTTTGGAAAAACATTTCAGACAGCTTAGATTTTATCTGCAACTTCTAGAAAGACCCTTTCTGCTATAGTGGGAGGTGAAAATTTCATGTTCTGAAGCTTTATGCAAAGTTATGGCACAATGCGTAAAACGCGTTTTCAGCCTGAGATAAGGTCGATTCCAGAACGCCAAACATTAAAATGTGGATAACTTTGGGAAAACACTTCAGACAGCATAAATTTGATGTACAACTACTAGAAAGACCTTTTCTGCTAAAGCGCAAGTTTAAAATTTCATGTTCTGAAGCTTCCCTGCAAAGTTATGGCACAATGCAGAAAACGCGTTTTCAGTCTGAGATAAGGTCGATTCCGGAACGCCAAACATAAAAATGTTGATAACTTTGGAAAAAAAACTTCAGACAGCTTAGCTTTGATGTGCAACTTCTAGAAAGACCCTTTCTGCTATAGTGGGAGGTGAAAATTTCATGTTCTGAAGCTTTATGCAAAGTTATGGCACAATGCGTAAAACGCGTTTTCAGCCTGAGATCAGGTCGATTCCGCAACGCCAATTATAAAAATGTTGATCACTTTGGAAAAACACTTCAGACAGCTTAGATTTGATGTGCAACTGCTAGAAAGAACCTTTCTGCTGTAGTGGGAGGTGACAATTTCATGTTCTGAAGCTTCTCTGCAAAGTTATGGCACAATGCAGAAAATGCGTTTTCAGCCTGACATAAGGTGGGTTCCGGAACGCCAAACATAAAAAAGTTGATAACATCAAAAAAACACGTCAGACAGCTTAGATTTGATGTGCAACTACTAGAAAGACCCTTTCTGATATAGTGGCAGGTGAAAATGTCATGTTCTGAAGCTTCCCTGCAAAGTCATGGCTCAATGCGTAAAACGCGATTTCAGCCTGAGATAAGGTCGATTCCGCAGCGCCAAACATAAAAATGTTGATAGCTTTGGAAAAACACCTCAGACAGCTTAGATTTGATGTGCAACTACGAGAAAGACACTTTCTGTTGTAGTGGGAGGTGAAAATTTCATGTTCTGAAGCTTCTCTGCAAAGTTATGGCACAATGCAGAAAACGCGTTTTCAGCCTGAGATAAGGTCGATTATCGAACGCCAAACATAAAAATGTTGATAACGTTGGAAAAACACTTCAGACAGCTTAGATTTGATGTGCAACGACTAGAAAGACGCTTTCGGCTATAGTGGGAGCTGAAAATTTCTTGTTCTGAAGCTTCCCTGCAAAGTTATGGCACAATGCAGAAAACGCGTTTTCAGCCTGAGATAAGGTGGATTCCGGAACGCCAAACATAAAAATGTTGATAACTTTGGAAAAACACTTCAGACAGCTTATATTTGATGTGCAACTACTAGAAAGACCCTTTCTGCTATAGTGGGAGGTGAAAATTTCATGTTCTGAGGCTTTCCTGCAAAGTTATGGCAAATTGCGTAAAACGCGTTTTCAGCCTGAGACAAGGTTGTTTCTGGAACGCCAAACATAAAAATGGTGATAACTTTCGAAAAACACTTTAAACAGCTTAGATTTGACGTGCAACTACGAGAAAGACCCTTTCTGCTATAGTTGGAGGTGAAAATTTCATGTTCTGAAGTTTCCCTGCAAAGTTATGGCACAATGCAGAAAACACGTTTTCAGTCTGAGATAAGGTTGATTCCGGAACGCCAAACATAAGAATGTTGATAACTTTGGAAATACACTTCAGACAGCTTAGATTTGATGTGCAACTACTCGAAAGAACCTTTCTGATATAGTGGGAGGAGAAAATTTCATGTTCTGAAGTCTCCCTGCAAAGTTATGGCACAATGCAGAAAACCCGTTTTCAGCCCGAGATAAGGTGGGTTCCAGAACGCCAAACATGAAAATGGTGATAACTCAGGAAAAACTCTACAGACAGCTTAGATTTGATGTGCAACTACTAGAAATACCCTTTCTGATATAGTGGGAGGAGATAATTTCATGTTCTGAAGCTTCCCTGAAAAGTTATAGCACAATGCAGAAAACGCGTTTTCAGTCTGAGATTAGGTGGGTTCCAGAACGCCAAACTTAAAAATGTTGATAACTTTCGAAAAACACTTCAGACAGCTTAGATTTGATGTGCAACTACTAGAAATACCCTTTCTGCTGAAGTGGGAGGTGAAAATTTCATGTTGTAAAGCTTCCCTGCAAAGTTATGGCACAATGCAGAAAACGCGTTTTCGGCCTGAGATAAGGTCGATTCAGGAACACCAAACATAAAAATGTTGAAAACTTTCGAAAAACACTTGAGACAGCTTAGATTTGATGTGCAACTACGAGAAAGACCCTTTCTGCTATAGTGGGAGGTGAAAATATCATGTTCTGAAGCTTCCCTGCAAAGTTATGGCACAATGCGTAAAACGCGTTTTCAGCCTGAGATGAGGTTGATTTCAGAACGCCAAACATAAAAAATGTTGATAACT
The DNA here is from genome assembly GCF_027744825.2 of Synchiropus splendidus. Taxonomy (NCBI): domain Eukaryota; kingdom Metazoa; phylum Chordata; class Actinopteri; order Syngnathiformes; family Callionymidae; genus Synchiropus; species Synchiropus splendidus. The sequence continues at coordinate 3,391,365 of NC_071340.1, read as the reverse complement.
TTCGAAAAACACTTCAGACAGCTTAGATTTGATGTTCAACTACTAGAAAGACCCTTTCTGCTATAGTGGGAGGTGAAAAGTTCATGTTCTGAGGCTTTCCTGCAAAGTTATGGCAAATTGCGTAAAACGCGTTTTCAGCCTGAGATAAGGTTGTTTCTGGAACGCCAAACATAAAAATGGTGATAACTTTGGAAAAACACTTCAAACAGCTTAGATTTGACATTCAACTACTAGAAAGACCCTTTCTGCTCTAGTGGGAGGTGAAAATTTCATGTTCTAAAGCTTCCCTGCAAAGTTATGGCACAATGCAGAAAACGCGTTTTCTGCCTGAGATAAGGTCGATTCCGGAAAGCCAAACATAAAAATGTTGATAACTTGGGAAATACACTTCAGACAGCTTAGATTTGATGTGCAACTACTAGAAAGACCCTTTCTGCTATAGTGGGAGGTGAAAAGTTCATGTTCTGAGGCTTTCCTGCAAAGTTATGGCAAATTGCGTAAAACGCGTTTTCAGCCTGAGATAAGGTTGTTTCTGGAACGCCAAACATAAAAATGGTGATAACTTTGGAAAAACACTTCAAACAGCTTAGATTTGACGGGCAACTACTAGAAAGACCCTTTCTGCTATAGTGGGAGGTGAAAATTTCATGTTCTGAAGTTTCCCTGCAAAGTTATGGCACAATGCAGAAAACACGTTTTCAGTCTGAGATAAGGTTGATTCCGGAACGCCAAACATAAGAATGTTGATAACTTTGGAAAAACACTTCAGACAACTTAGATTGGATGTGCAACTACAAGAAAGACCCTTTCTGCTATAGTGGGAGGCGAACATTTCGTGTTCTGAAGCTTCCCTGAAAAGTTTTGGCACAATGCAGAAAACGCGTTTTCAGCTTGAGATTAGGTGGGTTCCAGAACACCAAACATAAAAATGTTGATAACTTTGGAAAAACACATCAGACAGCTTAGATTTGATGTGCAACTACTAGAAAGACCCTTTCTGCTCCAGTGGGAGGTGAAAATTTCATGTTCTAAAGCTTCCCTGCAAAGTTATGGCACAATGCAGAAAACACGTTTTCTGCCTGAGATACGGTAGATTCCGGAACGCCAAACATAACAATATTGATAACTCAGGAAAAACTCTACAGACAGCTTAGATTTGATGTGCAACTACTAGAAATACCCTTTCTGCTGAAGTGGGAGGTGAAATTTTCATGTTCTAAAGCTTCCCTGTAAAGTTATGGCACAATGCAGAAAACGCTTTTTAAGCGTGAGATAAGGTGAGTTCCGGAACGCCAAACATAAAAATGTTGATAACTTTGGAACAACACATCAGACAGCTTAGATTTGATGTGCAACTACTAGAAAGACCCTTTCTGCTATAGTGGGAGGAGAAAATTTCATGTTCTGAAGTCTCCCTGCAAAGTTATGGCAAATTGTGTAAAACGCGTTTTCAGCCTGAGATAAGGTTGTTTCTGGAAAGCCAAACATAAAAATGGTGTTAACTTTGGAAAAACACTTCAAACAGCTTAGATTTGATGTGCAACTACTAGAAAGACCCTTTCTGCTATAGTGGGAGTTGAAAATTTCATGTTCTGAAGTTTCCCTGCAAAGTTATGGCACAATGCAGAAAACACGTTTTCATCCTCAGATAAGGTCGATTCCGGAACGCCAAACATCAAAATGTTGATAATTTTTGAAAAACATTTCAGACAGCTGAGATTTGATGTGCAACTACTCGAAAGACCCTTTCTGCTATCGTGGGAGGTGAAAATTTCATGTTCTGAAGCCTCCCTGCAAAGTTATGGCACAATGCAGAAAACGAGTTTGCAGCATCACATAAGGTCGATTCCGGAACGCCAAACATAAAAATGTTGATGTCTTTGGAAAAACACTTCAGACAGCTTAGATTTGATGTGCAACTGCTAGAAAGACCCTTTCTGCTATAGTGGGAGGAGAAAATTTCATGTTCTGAAGTCTCCCTGCAAAGTTATGGCACAATGCAGAAAATGCGTTTTCAGCCTGAGATAAGGTGGGTTCCAGAACGCCAAACATAAAAATGTTGAAAACTTTCGAAAAACACTTGAGACAGCTTAGATTTGATGTGCAACTACGAGAAAGACCCTTTCTGCTATATTGGGAGGTCAGAATTTCATGTTCTGAAGCTTCCCTGAAAAGTTATGGCACAATGCAGAAAACGCGTTTTCAGCCTGAGATAAGGTGGGTTCCAGAACGCCAAACTTAAAAATGTTGATAACTTTCGAAAAACACTTCAGACAGCTTAGATTTGATGTGCAACTACTCGAAATACCCTTTCTGTTGAAGTGGGAGGTGAAAATTTCATGTTCTAAAGCTTCCCTGCAAAGTTATGGCACAATGCAGAAAACGCGTTTTCGGCCTGAGATAAGGTCGATTCAGGAACACCAAACATAAAAATGTTGAAAACTTTCGAAAAACACTTGAGACAGCTTAGATTTGATGTGCAACTACGAGAAAGACCCTTTCTGCTATAGTGGGAGGTGAAAATATCATGTTCTGAAGCTTCCCTGCAAAGTTATGGCACAATGCGTAAAACGCGTTTTCAGCCTGAGATAAGGTCGATTCCGGAACGCCAAACATAAAAATGTTGATAACTCAGGAAAAACACTTCAAACAGCTTAGATTTGATGTGCAACTACTAGAAATACCCTTTCTGCTGAAGTGGGAGGTGAAAATTTCATGTTGTAAAGCTTCCCTGCAAAGTTATGGCACAATGCAGAAAACGCGTTTTCGGCCTGAGATAAGGTCGATTCAGGAACACCAAACATAAAAATGTTGAAAACTTTCGAAAAACACTTGAGACAGCTTAGATTTGATGTGCAACTACGAGAAAGACCCTTTCTGCTATAGTGGGAGGTGAAAATATCATGTTCTGAAGCTTCCCTGCAAAGTTATGGCACAATGCGTAAAACGCGTTTTCAGCCTGAGATAAGGTTGTTTCTGGAACGCCAAACATAAAAATGGTGATAACTTTGGAAAAACACTTCAAACAGCTTAGATTTGACGGGCAACTACTAGAAAGACCCTTTCTGCTCTAGTGGGAGGTGAAAATTTCATGTTCTAAAGCTTCCCTGCAAACTTATGGCACAATGCAGAAAACGCGTTTTCTGCCTGAGATAAGGTCGATTCCGGAAAGCCAAACATAAAAATGTTGATAACTCAGGAAAAACTCTACAGACAGCTTAGATTTGATGTGCAACTATTAGAAAGACCCTTTCTGCTATAGTGGGATGTGAAAATTTCATGTTCTGAAGCTTCCCTGCAGAGTTATATCACAATGCAGAAAACGCGTTTTCTGCCTGAGATAAGGTCGATTCCGGAACGCCAAACATAAAAATGTTGATAACTTGGGAAATACACTTCAGACAGCTTAGATTTGATGTGCAACTACTAGAAAGACCCTTTCTGCTATACTGGGAGGTGAAAAGTTCATGTTCTGAGGCTTTCCTGCAAAGTTATGGCAAATTGCGTAAAACGCGTTTTCAGCCTGAGATAAGGTTGTTTCTGGAACGCCAAACATAAAAATGGTGATAACTTTGGAAAAACACTTCAAACAGCTTAGATTTGACGGGCAACTACTAGAAAGACCCTTTCTGCTATAGTGGGAGGCGAACATTTCGTGTTCTGAAGCTTCCCTGAAAAGTTTTGGCACAATGCAGAAAACGCGTTTTCAGCTTGAGATTAGGTGGGTTCCAGAACACCAAACATAAAAATGTTGATAACTTTGGAAAAACACATCAGACAGCTTAGATTTGATGTGCAACTACTAGAAAGACCCTTTCTGCTCCAGTGGGAGGTGAAAATTTCATGTTCTAAAGCTTCCCTGCAAAGTTATGGCACAATGCAGAAAACACGTTTTCTGCCTGAGATACGGTAGATTCCGGAACGCCAAACATAACAATATTGATAACTCAGGAAAAACTCTACAGACAGCTTAGATTTGATGTGCAACTACTAGAAATACCCTTTCTGCTGAAGTGGGAGGTGAAATTTTCATGTTCTAAAGCTTCCCTGTAAAGTTATGGCACAATGCAGAAAACGCTTTTTAAGCGTGAGATAAGGTGAGTTCCGGAACGCCAAACATAAAAATGTTGATAACTCTGGAACAACACATCAGACAGCTTAGATTTGATGTGCAACTACTAGAAAGACCCTTTCTGCTATAGTGGGAGGAGAAAATTTCATGTTCTGAAGTCTCCCTGCAAAGTTATGGCAAAATGCAGAAAACGCGTTTTCAGCCTGAGATAAGGTGGGTTCCAGAACGCCAAACATAAAAATGTTGATAACTTTGGAAATACACTTCAGACAGCTTAGATTGGATGTGCAACTACTAGAAAGACCCTTTCTGCTATAGTGGGAAGCGAACATTTCATGTTCTGAAGCTTCCCTGAAAAGTTTTGGCACAATGCAGAAAACGCGTTTTCAGCTTGAGATTAGTTGGGTTCCAGAACGCCAAACATAAAAATGTTGATAACTTTGGAATAACACATCAGACAGCTTAGATTTGATGTGCAACTACTCGAAAGACCCTTTCTGCTATGTTGGGAGGTCAGAATTTCATGTTCTGAAGCTTCCCTGCAAAGTTATGGGACAATGCAGAAAATGATTTTTCATCCTGAGAAAAGGTCGATTCCGGAACGCCAAACATAAAAATGTTGATAAATTTCGAAAAACACTTCACACAGCTTAGATTTGTCGTGCAACTACTAGAAATACCCTTTCTGCTCTAGTGGGAGGTGAAAATTTCATGTTCTAAAGCTTCCCTGCAAAGTTATGGCACAATGCGTAAAACGCGTTTTCAGCCTGAGATGAGGTTGATTTCAGAACGCCAAACATAAAAATGTTGATAACTCAGGAAAAACTCTACAGACAGCTTAGATTTGATGTGCAACTACTAGAAATACCCTTTCTGATATAGTGGGAGGAGATAATTTCATGTTCTGAAGCTTCCCTGAAAAGCTTTGGCACAATGCAGAAAACGCGTTTTCAGCTAGAGATTGGGTGGGTTCCAGAACGCCAAACATAAAAATGTTGACAACTTTGGAAAAACACATCAGACAGCTTAGATTTGATGTGCAACTACTAGAAAGACCCTTTCTGCTATATTGGGAGGTCAGAATTTCATGTTCTGAAGCTTCCCTGAAAAGTTATGGCACAATGCAGAAAACGCATTTTCTGCCTGAGATAAGGTGGGTTCCAGAACGCCAAACATAAAAATGTTGATAACTTTGGAAAAACACTTCAGACAGCTTAGATTTGATGTGCAACTACTAGAAAGACCCTTTCTGCTATAGTGGGAGGTGAAAATTTCATGTTCTGAAGCTTCCCTGCAAAGTTATGGCACAATGCAGAAAACGCGATTTCAGCCTGAGATAAGGTCGATTCCGGAACGCCAAACATAAAAATGTTGATAACTCAGGAAAAACTCTACAGACAGCTTAGATTTGATGTGCAACTACTAGAAATACCCTTTCTGCTGAAGTGGGAGGTGAAAATTTCATGTTCTAAAGCTTCCCTGCAAAGTTATGGCACAATGCAGAAAACGCGTTTTCGGCCTGAGATAAGGTCGATTCAGGAACACCAAACATAAAAATGTTGAAACTTTCGAAAAACACTTGAGACAGCTTAGATTTGATGTGCAACTACGAGAAAGACCCTTTCTGCTATAGTGGGAGGTGAAAATATCATGTTCTGAAGCTTCCCTGCAAAGTTATGGCACAATGCGTAAAACACGTTTTCAGTCTGAGATAAGGTTGATTCCGGAACGCCAAACATAAGAATGTTGATAACTTTGGAAAAACACTTCAGACAACTTAGATTTGATGTGCAACTACTAGAAATACCCTTTATGATATAGTGGGAGGAGATAATTTCATGTTCTGAAGCTTCCCTGAAAAGCTTTGGCACAATGCAGAAAACGCGTTTTCAGCTAGAGATTGGGTGGGTTCCAGAACGCCAAACATAAAAATGTTGACAACTTTGGAAAAACACATCAGACAGCTTAGATTTGATGTGCAACTACTAGAAAGACCCTTTCTGCTATATTGGGAGGTCAGAATTTCATGTTCTGAAGCTTCCCTGAAAAGTTATGGCACAATGCAGAAAACGCATTTTCTGCCTGAGATAAGGTGGGTTCCAGAACGCCAAACATAAAAATGTTGATAACTTTGGAAAAACACTTCAGACAGCTTAGATTTGATGTGCAACTACTAGAAAGACCCTTTCTGCTATAGTGGGAGGTGAAAATTTCATGTTCTGAAGCTTCCCTGCAAAGTTATGGCACAATGCAGAAAACGCGATTTCAGCCTGAGATAAGGTCGATTCCGGAACGCCAAACATAAAAATGTTGATAACTCAGGAAAAACTCTACAGACAGCTTAGATTTGATGTGCAACTACTAGAAATACCCTTTCTGCTGAAGTGGGAGGTGAAAATTTCATGTTCTAAAGCTTCCCTGCAAAGTTATGGCACAATGCAGAAAACGCGTTTTCGGCCTGAGATAAGGTCGATTCAGGAACACCAAACATAAAAATGTTGAAACTTTCGAAAAACACTTGAGACAGCTTAGATTTGATGTGCAACTACGAGAAAGACCCTTTCTGCTATAGTGGGAGGTGAAAATATCATGTTCTGAAGCTTCCCTGCAAAGTTATGGCACAATGCGTAAAACACGTTTTCAGTCTGAGATAAGGTTGATTCCGGAACGCCAAACATAAGAATGTTGATAACTTTGGAAAAACACTTCAGACAACTTAGATTTGATGTGCAACTACTAGAAATACCCTTTATGATATAGTGGGAGGAGAAAATTTCATATTCTGAAGTCTCCCTGCAAAGTTATGGCACAATGCAGAAAACGCGTTTTCAGCCTGAGATAAGGCGGGTTCCAGAACGCCAAACATAAAATTGTTGATAACTTTGGAAATACACTTCAGACAGCTTAGATTTGATGTGCAACTACTAGAAAGACCCTTTCTGCTATAGTGGGAGGCGAACATTTCGTGTTCTGAAGCTTCCCTGCAAAGTTATGGCACAATGCAGAAAACACGTTTTCTGCCTCAGATACGGTAGATTCCGGAACGCCAAACATAACAATATTGATAACTCAGGAAAAACTCTACAGACAGCTTAGATTTGATGTGCAACTACCAGAAAGAACCTTTCTGCTCTCGTGGGAGGTGAAAATTTCATGTTCTGAAGTCTCCCTGCAAAGTTATGGCACAATGCAGAAAACGCGTTTTCAGCCTGAGATAAGGTCGATTCCGGAACGCCAAACATAAGAATGTTGATAACTTTGCAAAAACTCTTCAGACAACTTAGATTTTATATGCAACTATTAGAAAGACCATTTCTGCTATAGTGGGAGGTGAAAATTTCATGTTCTGAAGTCTCCCTGCAAAGTTATGGCACAATGCAGAAAACGCGTTTTCAGCCTGAGATAAGGTGGGTTCCAGAACGCCAAACATAAAAATGTTGATAACTTTGGAAAAACACATCAGACAGCTTAGATTTGATGTGCAACTACTAGAAAGACCCTTTCTGCTATATTGGGATGTCAGAATTTCATGTTCTGAAGCTTCCCTGAAAAGTTATGGCACAATGCAGAAAACGCGTTTTCAGCCTGAGATTAGGTGGGTTCCAGAACGCCAAACATAAAAATGTTGATAACTTTGGAAAAACACTTCAGACAGCTAAGATTTGATGTGCAACTACTAGAAAGTCCCTTTCTGCTACAGTGGGAGGTGAAAATTTCATGTTCTGAAGCATCCCTGCAAAGTTATGCCACAATGCAGGAAACGCGTTTTCAGCCTTGAGATAAGGTCGATTCCGGAAAGCCAAACATAAAAATATTGATAACTTTGGAAAAACACTTCAGACAGCTTAGATTTGATGTGCAACTACTAGAAAGACCCTTTCTGGTACTGTGGGAGTTGAAAATTTCATGTTCTGAAGCTTCCATGCAAAGTTATGGCGAAATATGTAAAACGCGTTTTCAGGCTGAGATAAGGTGGGTTCCGGAACGCCAAACATAAAAATGTTGATAACTTTGGAAAAACACTTCAGACAGCTTAGATTTGATGTGCAACTACTAGAAAGACCCTTTCTGCTATAGTGGGAGGTAAAAATTTCATGTTCTGAAGCTTTCCTGCAAAGTTATGGCAAATTGTGTAAAACGCGTTTTCAGCCTGAGATAAGGTTGTTTCTGGAACGCCAAACATAAAAATGGTGTTAACTTTGGAAAAACACTTCAAACAGCTTAGATTTGATGTGCAACTACTAGAAAGACCCTTTCTGCTATAGTGGGAGGTGAAAATTTCATGTTCTGAAGTTTCCCTGCAAAGTTATGGCACAATGCAGAAAACACGTTTTCATCCTCAGATAAGGTCGATTCCGGAACGCCAAACATCAAAATGTTGATAATTTTTGAAAAACATTTCAGACAGCTGAGATTTGATGTGCAACTACTCGAAAGACCCTTTCTGCTATAGTGGGAGGTGAAAATTTCATGTTCTGAAGCCTCCCTGCAAAGTTATGGCACAATGCAGAAAACGATTTTGCAGCATCACATAAGGTCGATTCCGGAACGCCAAACATAAAAATGTTGATATCTTTGGAAAAACACTTCAGACAGCTTAGATTTGATGTGCAACTGCTAGAAAGACCCTTTCTGCTATCGTGGGAGGAGAAAATTTCATGTTCTGAAGTCTCCCTGCAAAGTTATGGCACAATGCAGAAAATGCGTTTTCAGCCTGAGATAAGGTGGGTTCCAGAACGCCAAACATAAAAATGTTGATAACTTTGGAAAAACACTTCAGGCAGCTTAGATTTGATGTGCAACTACTAGAAAGACCCTTTCTGGTATAGTGGGCGGTGAAACTTTCATGTTCTGAGGCTTTCCTGCAAAGTTATGGCAAATTGCGTAAAACGCGTTTTCAGCCTGAGACAAGGTTGTTTATGGAACGCCAAACATAAAAATGGTGTTAACTTTGGAAAAACACTTCAAACAGCTTAGATTAGACGTGCAACTACTAGAAAGAACCTTTCTGCTGTAGTGGGAGGTGAAAATTTCATGTTCTGATGCTTCTCTGAAAAGTTATTGCACAATGCAGAAAACGCATTTTCAGCCTGACATAAGGTGGGTTCCGGAACGCCAAACATAAAAAAGTTGATAACTTCAGAAAAAAACTTCAGACAGCTTACATTTGATGTGCAACTACTAGAAAGACCAGTTCTGCTATAGTGGCAGGTGAAAATTTCGTGTTCTGAAGCTTCCCTGCAAATTTATGGCACAATGCGTAAAACGCGTTTTCTGCCTGAGATAAGGTCGATTCCGGAACGCCAAACATAAAAATGTTGATAACTTTGGAAAAACACTTCAGACAGCTTAGATTTGATGTGCAACTACGAGAAAGACCCTTTCCGCTATAGTGGGTAGAGAAAATTCCATGTTCTGAAGCTTCCCTGCAAAGTTATGGCACAATGCGTAAAACGCGTTTTCAGCCTGAGATCAGGTCGATTCCGCAACGCCAATTATAAAAATGTTGATCACTTTGGAAAAACACTTCAGACAGCTTAGATTTGATGTGCAACTGCTAGAAAGAACCTTTCTGCTGTAGTGGGAGGTGACAATTTCATGTTCTGAAGCTTCTCTGCAAAGTTATGGCACAATGCAGAAAATGCGTTTTCAGCCTGACATAAGGTGGGTTCCGGAACGCCAAACATAAAAAAGTTGATAACATCAAAAAAACACGTCAGACAGCTTAGATTTGATGTGCAACTACTAGAAAGACCCTTTCTGATATAGTGGCAGGTGAAAATGTCATGTTCTGAAGCTTCCCTGCAAAGTTATGGCACAATGCGTAAAACGCGTTTTCAGCCTGTGATAAGGTCGATTCCGGAACGCGAAACATAAAAATGTTGGTAACTTTCAAAATACACTTCAGACAGCTTAGATTTGATGTGCAAATACGAGAAAGATCCTTTCTGTTGTAGTGGGAGGTGAAAATGTCATGTTTTGAAGCTTCCCTGCAAAGTCATGGCTCAATGTGTAAAACGCGATTTCAGCCTGAGATAAGGTCGATTCCGCAGCGCCAAACATAAAAATGTTGATAGCTTTGGAAAAACACTTCAGACAGCTTAGATTTGATGTGCAACGACTAGAAAGACGCTTTCGGCTATAGTGGGAGCTGAAAATTTCTTGTTCTGAAGCTTCCCTACAAAGTTATGGCACAATGCAGAAAACACGTTTTGAGCCTGAGATAAGGTCGATTCCGGAACGCCAAACATAAAAAAGTTGATAACTTCAGAAAAAAACTTCAGACGGCTTACATTTGATGTGCAACTACTAGAAAGACCAGTTCTGCTATAGTGGCAGGTGAAAATTTCGTGTTCTGAAGCTTCCCTGCAAATTTATGGCACAATGCGTAAAACGCGTTTTCTGCCTGAGATAAGGTCGATTCCGGAACGCCAAACATAAAAATGTTGATAACTTTTGAAAAACACTTCAGACAGCTTAGATTTGATGTGCAACTACGAGAAAGACCCTTTCCGCTATAGTGGGTAGAGAAAATTCCATGTTCTGAAGCTTCCCTGCAAAGTTATGGCACAATGCGTAAAACGCGTTTTCAGCCTGAGATCAGGTCGATTCCGCAACGCCAATTATAAAAATGTTGATCACTTTGGAAAAACACTTCAGACAGCTTAGATTTGATGTGCAACTGCTAGAAAGAACCTTTCTGCTGTAGTGGGAGGTGACAATTTCATGTTCTGAAGCTTGTCTGCAAAGTTATGGCACAATGCAGAAAATGCGTTTTCAGCCTGACATAAGGTGGGTTCCGGAACGCCAAACATAAAAAAGTTGATAACATCAAAAAAACACGTCAGACAGCTTAGATTTGATGTGCAACTACTAGAAAGACCCTTTCTGATATAGTGGCAGCTGAAAATGTCTTGTTCTGAAGCTTCCCTGCAAAGTTATGGCACAATGCAGAAAACACGTTTTGAGCCTGAGATAAGGTCGATTCCGGAACGCCAAACATAAAAATGTTGATAACTTTGGAAAAACACTTCAGACAGCTGAGATTTGATGTGCAACTACTAGAAAGACCCTTTCTGATATAGTGGGAGGTGAAAATTTCCTGTTCTGAATCTTCCCTGCAAAGTTATGGCACAATGCAGAAAACGCGTTTTCAGCCTGAGATAAGGTGGGTACCAGAACGCCAAACATAAAAATGTTGATAACTTTGGAAAAACACTTCAGACAGCTTATATTTGATGTCCAACTACTAGAAAGACCTTTTCTGCTATAGCGCAAGTTTAAAATTTCATGTTCTGAAGCTTCCCTGCAAAGTTATGGCACAATGCGTAAAATGCGTTTTCAGCCTGAGATAAGGTCGATACCGGAACGCCAAACATAAAAATGTTGATAACTTTGGAAAAACACTTCAGACAGCTTAGATTTGATGTGCAACTACTAGAAACACCATTTCTGCTATAGTGGGAGGTGAAAATGTCATGTTCTGAAGCTTCCCTGCAAATTTATGGCACAATGCGAAAAACGCTTATCAGCCTGAGATAAGGTCGATTCCGGAACGCCAAACATAAAAATGTGGATAACTTTGGAAAAACACTTCAGACAGCTTAGATTAGATGTGCAACGACTAGAAAGACCAGTTCTGCTATAGTGGAGAGTGAAAATTTCATGTTCTGAAGCTTCACTGCAAATTTATGGCACAATGCGTAAAACACGTTTTCAGTCTGAGATAATGTCGATTCCGGAACGCCAAACATAAAGATGTTGATAACTTTGGAAAAACACTTCAGAGAGCTTAGATTTGATGTGCAACTACTAGAAAGACCAGTTCTGCTATAGTGGGAGGTGAAAATATGATGTTCTGAAGCTTCCGTGCAAAGTTATGGCACAATGCAGAAAACGCATTTTCAGCCTGTGATAAGGTGGGTTCTAGAACGCCAAACATAAAAATGTTGATAACCTTTGAAAAACACTTCAGACAGCTTAGATTTGATGTGCAACTACTAGAAAGACCCTTTCTGCTATAGTGGGAGCTGAAAATTTCATGTTCTGAAGCTTCCCAGCAAAGTTATGGCACAATGCAGAAAACGCGTTTTAAGCCTGAGATAAGGTGGGTTCCGGAACGCCAAACATAAAAATGTTGATAACTTTGGAAAAACACTTCACACAGCTTATATTTGATGTGCAACTACTAGAAAGACCCTTTCTGCTATAGTGGGAGGTGAAACGTTCATGTTCTGAAGCTTTCCTTCAAAGTTATGGCACAATGCAGAAAACGCATTTTCAGCCTGAGATAAGGTGGGTTCCGGAACGCCAAACATAAAAATGTTGATAACTTTCGAAAAACACTTCAGACAGATTAGATTTGATGTGCAACTATTAGAAAGAACCTGTTTGTCATAGTGGGAGCTGAAAATTTCATATTCTGATGCTTCCCTGCAAAGTTAAGGAACAATGCAGAAAACGCGTTTTCAGCCTGAGATAAGGTGGGTTCCGGAACGCCAAACATAAAAATGTTGATAACTTTGGAAAAACACTTCAGACAGCTTAGATTTGATGTGTAACTACGAGAAAGACCCTTTCTGCTATTGTGGGAGGTGAAACTTTCATGTTCCAAAGCTTTCCTTCAAAGTAATGGCGCAATGCAGAAAACGCGTTTTCAGCCTGAGATAAGGTGGGTTCCGGAACGCTAAAAACAAAAATGTTGATATCTTTGGAAAAACACTTCAGACAGCTTAGATTTGATGTGCAACTACTAGAAACACCCTTTCTGCTATAGTTGGAGATGAACATTTCATGTTCTGAAGCTTCCCTGCAAAGTAATGGCACAATGCAGAAAACGCGTTTTCAGCTTGAGATAAGGTGTGTTCCGGAACGCCAAACATAAAAATGTAGATAATTTTCGAAAAGCACTTCAGACAGCTTAGATTTGATGTGCAACTACTAGAAAGACCCTTTCTGCTATAGTGGGAGGTCAAAATTTCATGTTCTGAAGCTTCCCTGGAAAGTTATGGGACAATGCAGAAAACAATTTTTCAACCTGACATAAGGTCGATTCCGGGACGCCAAACATAAAAATGTTGATAACTTTCGAAAAACACTTCAGACAGCTTAGATTTGATGTGCAACTACTAGAAAGACCCTTTCTGCTATAGTGGGAGGTGAACATTTCATGTTTTGAACCTTCCCTGCAAAGTAATCGCACAAAGCAGAAAACGCGTTTTGAGCTTGAGATAAGGTGTGTTCCGGAACGCCAAACATAAAAATGTTGATAATTTTCGAAAAACACTTCAGACAGCTTAGATTTGATGTGCAACTACGAGAAAGACCCTTTCTGCTATTGTGGGAGGTGAAAATTTCAAGTTCTGAAGCTTCCCTGCAAAGTTATGGGACAATGCAGAAAACGCGTTTTCAGCCTGAGATAAGGTGGGTTCCGGAACGCCAAACATAAAAATGTTGATAACTTTCGAAAAACACTTCAGACAGATTAGATTTGATGTGCAACTATTAGAAAGAACCTGTTTGTCATAGTGGGAGCTGAAAATTTCATGTTCTGATGCTTCCCTGCAAAGTTAAGGAACAATGCAGAAAACGCGTTTTCAGCCTGAGATAAGGTGGGTTCCGGAACGCCAAACATAAAAATGTTGATAACTTTGGAAAAACACTTCAGACAGCTTAGATTTGATGTGCAACTACTAGAAAGACCCTTTCTGCTATAGTGGGAGCTGAAAATTTCATGTTCTGAAGCTTTCCTGCAAAGTTATGGCACAATGCGTAAAACGCGTTTTCAGCCTGAGATAAGGTCGATTCCGGAACGCCAAACATAAAAATGTTGATAACTTTGGAAAAACACATCAGACAGCTTAGATTTGATGAGCAACTACTAGAAAGACCCTGTCTGCTATAGTGGGAGTTTAAAATTTCATGTTCGAAAGCTTCCATGCAAAGTTATGGCACAATGCAGACAACGCGTTTTCAGCCTGAGATAAGGTCGATTCTGGAACGCCAATCATAAAAATGTTAATAACTTTCAAAAAACACTTCAGACAGCTTATATTTGATGCGCAACTACGAGAAAGACCCTTTCTGATATAGTGGGAGGTGAACATTTCATGTTCTGAAGCTTCCCTGGAAAGTTATGGGACAATGCAGAAAACGATTTTTCATCCTGAGATAAGGTCGATTCCGGAACGCCAAACATAAAAATGTTGATAACTTTCGAAAAACACTTCAGGCAGCTTAGATTTAATGTGCAACTACTAGAATGACCCTTTGTGCTATAGTGGGACGTGAAAATTTCATGTTCTGTAGCTTCCCTGCAAAGTTATGGCACAAAGCAGAAAACACGTTTTCAGCTTGAGATAAGGTGGGTTCCGGAACGCCAAACGTAAAAATGTTGATAACTTTCGAAAAACACTTCAGACAGCTTAGATTTGATGTGCAAGTACTAGAAAGACCCTTTCTGCTACACTGGGAGGTGAAAATTTCATGTACGGAAGCTTCCCTGCAAAGTTATTGCACAATGCGTAAAACGCGTTTTCAGCCTGAGATAAGGTCGATTCCGGAACACCAAACATAAAAATGTTGATAATTTTGCAAAAACACATCAGACCGCTTAGATTTGATGTGCAACTACTAGAAAGACCCTTTCTGCTATAGTGGGAGGTTAAAATTTCATGTTCGGAAGCTTCCATGCAAAGTTATGGCACAATGCAGACAACTCGTTTTCAGCATGAGATAAGATCGATTCTGGAATGCCAAACATAAAAATGTTGATAACTATCGAAAAACACTTCAGACAGCTTAGATTTGATGTGCAACTACTAGAAAGACCCTTTCTGCTATAGTGGGAGGAGAAGATTTCATGTTCTGAAGCTTCCCTGCAAAGTTATGGCACGATGTAGAAAACGCGTTTTCAACCTGAGATAAGGTGGGTTCCGGAACGCCAAACATAAAAATGTTGATAACTTTGGAAAAACATTCCAGACAGCTTAGATTTGATGTACAACTAATAGAAAGACCCTTTCTGCTATAGTGGGAGGTCAAAATTTCATGTTCTGAAGCTTCCCTGCAAAGTTATGGGACAATGCAGAAAACGATTTTTCATCCTGAGATAAGGTCGATTCCGGAACGCGAAACATAAAAATGTTGATAACTTTCGAAAAACACTTCAGACAACTTAGATTTGATGTGCAACTACTAGAAAGACCCTTTCTGCTGTAGTTGGAGGTGAAAATTTCATGTTCAGAAGATTCCCTGCAAAGTTATGGCACGATGTAGAAAACTCGTTTTCAACCTGAGATTAGGTTGATTCCGGAACGCCAAACATAAAAATGTTGAAAACTTTCGAAAAACACTTCAGACAGCTTAGATTTGTTGTGCAACTATTAGAAAGACCCTTTCTGCTATAGTGGGTGGTGAAAATTTCATATTCTGCAGCTTTTCTGCAAAGTGATGACACAATGCAGAAAACGCGTTTTCAGCCTGAGATAAGGTTGATTCCGGAACGCCAAACATAAGAATGTTGATAACTTTGGAAAAACACTTCAGCCAGGTTAGACTTGATGTGCAACTACTTGAAGGACCCTTTCTGCAACAGTGGCAGGTTAAAATTTCATGTTCTGAAGCTTCCCTCCAAAGTTATGGCACAACGCAGAAAACGCGTTTAAAGCCTGAGATAAGGTGGGTTCCGGAACGCCAAACATAAAAATGTTGATAACTTTGGAAATACACTTCAGACAGCTTAGATTTGATGAGCAACTACTAGAAAGACCCTTTCTGCTGAAGTGGGAGGTGAAAATTTCATGTTCTAAAGCTTCCCTGTAAAGTTATGGCACAATGCAGAAAACGCGTTTTCAGCCTGAGAAAAGGTCGATTCCGGAACGCCAAACATAAGAATGTTGATAACTTTGGAAAAACACTTCAAACAGCATAGATTTGATGTGCAACTACTAGAAAGACCCTTTCTGCTAGAGTTGGAGGTGAAAATTTCATGTTCTGAAGTCTCCCTGCAAAGTTATGGCACAATGCAGAAAACACGTTTTCAGCGTGAGATAAGGTGGGTTCCAGAACGGCAAACATGAAAATGTTGATAACTTTGGAAAAACACTTCAGACAGCTTAGATTTGATGTGCAACTACTAGAAAGACCCTTTCTGCTATAGTGGGAGGCGAACATTTCATGTTCTGAAGCTTCCCTGAGAAGTTTTGGCACAATGCAGAAAACGCGTTTTCAGCTTGAGATTAGGTGGGTTCCAGAACGCCAAACATAAAAATGTTGATAACTTTGGAAAAACACATCAGACAGCTTAGATTTGTTGTGCAACTACTAGAAATACCCTTTCTGCTATAGTGGGAGGTGAAAATTTCATGTTCTAAAGCTTCCCTGCAAAGTTATGGCACAATGCAGAAAACGCGTTTTCTGCCTGAGATAAGGTCGATTCCGGAACGCCAAACATAAAAATGTTGATAACTCAGGAAAAACTCTACAGACAGCTTAGATTTGATGTGCAACTACAAGAAATACCATTTCTGCTGAAGTGGGAGGTGAAAATTTCATGTTCTGAAGCTTCCCTGCAAAGTTATGGCACAATGCAGAAAACGCGTTTTCGGCCTGAGATAAGGTCGATTCAGGAACACCAAACATAAAAATGTTGAAAACTTTCGAAAAACACTTCAGACAACTTAGATTTGATGTGCAACTACTAGAAATACCCTTTCTGATACAGTGGGAGGAGAAAATTTCATGTTCTGAAGTCTCGCTGCAAAGTTATGGCACAATGCAGAAAACGATTTTTCATCCTGAAATAAGGTCGATTCCGGAACGCCAAACATAAAAATGTTGATAACTTTCGATAAACACTTCAGACAGCTTATATTTGATGAGCAACTACTAGAAATACCCTTTCTGCTCTAGTCGGACGTGAAAATTTCATGTTCTAAAGCTTCCCTGTAAAGTTATGGCACAATGCAGAAAACGCGTTTTCAGCCTGAGAAAAGGTCGATTCCGGAACGCCAAACATAAGAATGTTGATAACTTTGGAAAAACACTTCAAACAGCTTAGATTTGATGTGCAACTACTAGAAAGACCCTTTCTGCTAGAGTTGGAGGTGAAAATTTGATGTTCTGAAGTCTCCCTGCAAAGTTATGGCACAATGCAGAAAACACGTTTTCAGCGTGAGATAAGGTGGGTTCCAGAACGGCAAACATGAAAATGTTGATAACTTTGGAAAAACACTTCAGACAGCTTAGATTTGATGTTCAACTACTAGAAAGACCGTTTCTGCTATAGTGGGAGGCGAACATTTCATGTTCTGAAGCTTCCCTGAAAAGTTTTGGCACAATGCAGAAAACGCGTTTTCAGCTTGAGATTAGGTGGGTTCCAGAACGCCAAACATAAAAATGTTGATAACTTTGGAAAAACACTTCAGACAGCTTAGATTTGATGTGCAACTACTAGATAGACCGTTTCTGCTATAGTGGGAGGCAAACATTTCATGTTCTGAAGCTTCCCTGAAAAGTTTTGGCAGAATGCAGAAAACGCGTTTTCAGCTTGAGATTAGGTGGATTCCAGAACGCCAAACATAAAAATGTTGATAACTTTGGAAAAACACATCAGACAGCTTAGATTTGATGTGCAACTACTAGAAAGACCCTTTCTGCTATATTGGGAGGTCAGAATTTCTTGTTCTGAAGCTTCCCTGCAAAGTTATGGCACAATGCAGAAAACGCGTTTTCTGCCTGAGATAAGGTCGATTCCGGAACGCCAAACATAAAAATGTTGATAACTCAGGAAAAACTCTACAGACAGCTTAGATTTGATGTGCAACTACTAGAAATACCCTTTCTGCTGAAGTGGGAGGTGAAAATTTCATGTTCTGAAGCTACCCTGCAAAGTTATGGCACAATGAAGAAAACGCGTTTTCAGCCTGAGATAAGGTGGGTTTCAGAACGCCAAACAAAAAAATCTTGATAACTTTGGAAAAACACTTCAGACAGCTTAGATTTGTTGTGTAACTACTTGAAAGACCCTTTCTGCTATAGTGGGATGTGAAAATTTCATGTTCTGAAGCATCCCTGCAAAGTTATGCCACAATGCAGGAAACGCGTTTTCAGCCTGAGATAAGGTTGATTCCGGAACGCCAAAAATAAAAATATTGATAACTTTGGAAAAACACTTCAGACAGCTTAGATTTGATGTGCAACTACTAGAAAGACCCTTTCTGCTAGAGTGGGAGTTGAAAATTTCATGTTCTGAAGCTTTCCTGCAAAGTTATGGCACAATGCGTAAAACACGTTTTCAGCCTGAGATAAGGTTGATTCCGGAACGCCAAACTTAAGAATGTTGATAACTTTGGAAAAACACTTCAGACAGCTTAGATTTGATGTGCAACTACTAGAAAGACCCTTTCTGCTAGAGTGGGAGTTGAAAATTTCATGTTCTGAAGCTTTCCTGCAAAGTTATGGCACAATGCGTAAAACGCGTTTTCAGCCTGAGATAAGGTTGATTCCGGAACGCCAAAAATAAAAATATTGATAACTTTGGAAAAACACTTCAGACAGCTTAGATTTGATGTGCAACTACTAGAAAGACCCTTTCTGCTAGAGTGGGAGTTGAAAATTTCATGTTCTGAAGCTTTCCTGCAAAGTTATGGCACAATGCGTAAAACGCGTTTTCAGCCTGAGATAAGGTTGATTCCGGAACGCCAAACTTAAGAATGTTGATAACTTTGGAAAAACACTTCTGACAGCTTAGATTCGATGTGCAACTACTAGAAAGACCCTTTCTGCTATAGTGGGAGGTAAAAATGTTATGTTCTGAAGCTTTCCTGCAAAGTTATGGCAAATTGCGTGAAACGCGTTTTCAGCCTAAGATAAGGTTGTTTCTGGAACGCCAAACATAAAAATGGTGTTAACTTTGGAAAAACACTTCAAACAGCTTAGATTTGATGTGCAACTACTAGAAAGACCCTTTCTGCAATAGTTGGAGGTGAAAATTCCATGTTCTGAAGTTTCCCTGCAAAGTTATGGCACAATGCAGAAAACGCGTTTTCAGCCTTAGATAAGGTGGGTTCCAGAAAGCCAAACATAAAAATGTTGATAACTTTGGAAAAAAACTTCAGACAGCTTAGATTTGATTTGCAACTTCTAGAAAGACCCTATCTGCTATACTGGGAGACGAACATTTCATGTTCTGAAGCTTCCTTGAAAAGTTATGGCACAATGCAGAAAAAGCGTTTTCAGCGTGAGATAAAGTAGATTCCAGAACGCCAAACATAAAAATGTTGATAACTTTGGAAAAACACTTCAGACAGCTTAGATTTGATGTGCAACTACTAGAAAGACCCTTTCTGCTACAGTGGGAGGTGAAAATTTCATGTTCTGAAGCTTCCCTGCAAAGTTATGCCACATTGCAGGCAACGCGTTTTCAGCCTGAGATAAGGTCGATTCCAGAACGCCAAACATAAAAATATTGATAACTTTGGAAAAACACTTCAGACAGCTTAGATTTGATGTGCAACTACTAGAGAGACCCTTTCTGCTATAGTGGGATGTAAAAATTTCATGTTCTGAAGCTTTCCTGCAAAGTTATGCCAAATTGCGTAAAACGCGTTTTCAGCCTGAGATAAGGTTGTTTCTGGAACACCAAACATAAAAATGGTGTTAACTTTGGAAAAACACTTCAAACAGCTTAGATTTGATGTGCAACTACTAGAAAGACCCTTTCTGCTATAGTTGGAGGTGAAAATTCCATGTTCTGAAGTTTCCCTGCAAAGTTATGGCAGAATGCAGAAAACGCGTTTTCAGCCTGAGATAAGGTGGGTTCCAGAACGCCAAACATAAAAATGTTGATAAGTTTGGAAAAACACTTCAGACAGCTTAGATTTGATGTGCAACTACTAGAAAGACCCTTTCTGCTATAGTGGGATGTTAAAATTTCATCTTCTGAAGCTTCCCTGCAAAGTTATTGCAAAATTTGTAAAACGCGTTTTCAGGCTGAGATAAGGTCGATTCCGGAACGCCAAACATAAAAATGTTGATAACTTTTGAAAAACACTTCAGACAGCATAGATTTGATGTGTAACTACTAGAAAGACCCTTTCTGCTATCGCGGGAGGTGAACATTTCATGTTCTGAAGCTTCCCTGAGATGGTATGGCACAATGCAGAAAATGCGTTTTCAGCCTGAGATAAGGTTGATTCCGGAACGCCAAACATAAAAATGTTGATAACTTTGGAAAAACACTTCAGACAGCTTAGATTTGATGTGCAACTACTAGAACGACCCTTTCTGCTTTAGTGGGAGGTTAAAATTTCATGTTCTGAACCTTCCCTGCAAAGATATGGCACAATGCAGAAAACACGTTTTCAGCCTGAGATAAGGTCGATTCTGGAACGCCAAACATAAAAATGTTGATAACTTTCGAAAAGCACTTCAGACAGCGTCGATTTGATGTGTAACTACTAGAAAGACCCTTTCTGCTATAGTGGGAGGTGAACATTTCATGTTCTGAAGCTTCCCTGAGAAGTTATGGCACAATGCAGAAAACGCGTTTTCAGCCTGAGATTAGGTGGGTTCCGAAACGCAAAACGTAAAAATGTTGATCACTTTGGAATAACACTTGAGACAGCTTAGATTTGATCTGCAACTACTAGAAAGACCCTTTCTGCTATAGTGGGAGGTCAAAATTTCATGTTCTGAAGCTTCCCTGGAAAGTTATGGGACAATGCGTAAAACGCGTCTTCAGCCTGAGATAAGGTCGATTCCGGAACGCCAAACATGAAAATGTTGATAACTTTGGAAAAACTCATCAGACTGCATAGATTTGATGTGCAAATACTAGAAAGACACTTTCTGCAATAGTGGGAGGTTAAAATTTCATGTTCTGAAGCTTCCCTGCAAAGTTATGGCACAATGCAGTAAACACGTTTTCAGCCTGAGATAAGGTGTGTTCCGGAACGCCAAACATAAAAATGTTGATAACTTTGGAAAAACACTTCAGACGGCTTAGATTTGATGTGCAACTACTAGAAAGACCCTTTCTGCTACAGTGGGAGTTTAAAAATTCATGTTCTGAATCTTCCCTGAGAATTTATGGCACAATGCACAAAACGCTTTTTCAGCCTGAGATAAGGTGGGTTCCGGAACGCCAGACGTAAAAATTTTGATAAGTTTGGAAGAACACTTCAGACAGCTTAGATTTGATGTGTAACTACTAAAAAGACCCTTTCTGCTATAGTGGGAGGTGAAACTTTCATGTTCTGAAGCTTTCCTTCAAAGTTATGGCACAATGCAGAAAACGCGTTTTCAGCATGAGACTAGGTGGGTTCCGGAACGCCAAACATAAAAATGTTGATAACTTTGGAAAAACACCTCAGACAGCTTAGATTTGATTTGCAACTACTAGAAAGACCCTTTCTGCTATAGTGGGAGGTTAAAATTTCATGTTCTGAAGCTTCCCTGGAAAGTTATGGGACAATGCAGAAAACGCGATTTCAGCCTGAGATAAGGTGGGTTCCGAAACGCCAAACGTAAAAATGTTGATCACTTTGGAACAACACTTCAGACAGCTTAGATTTGATGTGTAACTACTAAAAAGACCCTTTCTGTTATAGTGGGAGGTGAAAATTTCATGTTCTGAAGCTTCCCTGCAAAGTTATGGCACAATGCGTAAAACGTGTTTTCAGCCTGAGATAAGGTCGATTCTGGAACGCCAAACAGAAAAATGTTGATAACTTTCGAAAAACACTTCAGACCGCTTAGATTTGATGTGCAACTACTAGAAGGACCCTTTCTGCTTTAGTGGGAGGTTAAAATTTCATGTTCTGAACCTTGCCTGCAAAGATATGGCACAATGCAGAAAACGCGTTTTCAGCCTGAGATAAGGTCGATTCTGGAACGCCAAACATAAAAATGTTGATAACTTTCGAAAAGCACTTCAGACAGCGTCGATTTGATGTGTAACTACTAGAAAGACCCTTTCTGCTATAGTGGGAGGTGAACATTTCATGTTCCGAAGCTTCCCTGAGAAGTTATGGCACAATGCGTAAAACGCGTTTTCAGCCTGAGATAAGGTCGATTCCGGAACGCCTAACATGACAATGTTGATTACTTTCCAAAAACACTTCAGACAGCTTAGATTTGATGTGCAACTACTAGAAAGACCCTTTCTGCTATCGTGGGACGTGAAAATTTCATGTTCTGAAGCTTCCCTGCAAAGTTATGGCACAATGCAGAAATCGCGTTTTCAGCCCGAGATAAGGTCGTTTCCGGAACGCCAAACATAAAAATGTTGATAACTTTCGAAAAACACTTCAGACAGCTTAGATTTGATGTGCAACTACTAGAAAGACCCTTTCTGCTATAGTGGGAGGTGAAAATTTCATGTTCTGAAGCTTCCCTGCAAAGTTATGGCACAATGCCGAAATCGCGTTTTCAGCCTTAGATAAGGTGGGTTCCGGAACGCCAAACATAAAAATGTTGATAACTTTGGAAAAAACATTTCAGACAGCTTAGATTTGATGTGCAACTACTAGAAAGACCCTTTCTGCTATAGTGGGACGTGAAAATTTCATGTTCTGAAGCTTTCCGTCAAAGTTATGGCACAATGCAGAAAACGCGTTTTCAGCCTGAGACAAGGTGGGTTCCGGAACGCCAAACAGAAAAATGTTGATAACTTTCGAAAAACACTTCAGACAGATTAGATTTGATGTGCAACTACGAGAAAGACCCTTTCTGCTATAGTGGGAGGTGAAAATTTCATGTTCTGAAGTTTCCCTGCAAAGTTATGGCACAAAGCAGAAAATGCATTTTCAGGCAGAGATAAGGTGGGTTCCGGAACGCCAAACATTAAAATGTTGATAACTTTGGAATAACACTTCAGACAGCTTAGATATGATGTGCAACTACTACAAAGACCCTGTCTGTTGTAGTGGGAGGTGAAAATTTCATGTTCTGAAGCTTCCCTGCAAAGTTATGGCACAATGCAGAAAACGCGTTTTCAGCCTGAGATAAGGTGGGTTCCGAAACGCCAAACGTAAAAATGTTGATCACTTTGGAACAACACTTCAGACAGCTTAGATTTGATGTGCAACTACGAGAAAGACCCTTTCTGATATAGTGGGTGGTGAATATTCTATGATCTGAAGCTACCCACAAAAGTTATGGCACAATGCGTAAAACGCGTTTTCAGCCTGAGATAAGGTCGATTCCGGAACGCCAAACATAAAAATATTGATAACTTTGGAAAAACTCTTTAGACAGCTTAGATTTGATGTGCAACTACTAGAAAGAACCTTTCTGCTATAGTTGGAGGTGGAAATTTCATGTTCTGAAGCTTCCCTGCAAAGTTATGGCACAATTCAGAAAACGCGTTTTCAGCCTGAGATAAGGTGGGTTCCGGAACGCCAAACATAAAAATGTTAATAACTTTGGAAAAACACTTCAGACAGCTTAGATTTGATGTGCAACTACTAGAAAGACACTTTCTGCGATAGTGGGGGGTGAAAATTTCATGTTCTGAAGCTTCCCTGCAAAGTTATGGCACAATTCAGAAAACGCGTTTTCAACCTGAGATAAGGTTGTTTCTGGAACGCCAAACATAAAAATGGTGTTAACTTTGGAAAAACACTTCAGACAGCTTATATTTGATGTGCAACTACTAGAAAGACCCTTTCTGCTATAGTGGGAGGTGAAAATTTCATGTTCTGAAGTTTCCCTGCAAAGTTATGGCACAATGCAGAAAACGCGTTTTCAGCCAGAGATACGGTCGATTCTGGAATGCCAAACATAAAAATGTTGATAACTTTGGAAAAACACTTCAGACAGCTTAGATTTGACGTGCAACTACTAGAAAGACACTTTCTGCTGTAGTGGGAGTTGAAAATTACATGTTCTGAAGCTTCCCTGCAAAGTTATGGCACAATGCAGAAAACGTGTTTTCAGCCTGAGATAAGGTCGATACAGGAACGCCAAATATAAAAATGTTTAAAACTATCGAAAAACACTTCAGACAGCTTAGATTTGATGTGCAAGTAGGAGAAAAACCCTTTCTGCTTTAGTGGGAATTGAAAATTTCATGTTCTGAAGCTTTCCTGCAAAGTTATGGCACAATGCGTAAAACGCGTTTTCAGCCTGAGATAAGGTCGATTCCGGAACGCCAAACATAAAAATGTTGATAACTTTGGAAAAACACTTCAGACAGCTTAGATTTGATGTACAACTACTAGAAAGACCCTTTCTACTATAGTGGGAGGTGAAAATTTCATGTACTGATGCATCCCTGCAAAGTTATGGCACAATGCCGAAAAAGCGTTTTCAGCCTGAGATAAGGTCGATTCCGGAACGCCAAACATAAAAATGTTGATAACTTATGAAAGACACTTCAGACTGCTTAGATTCGATGTGCAACTACTAGAAAGACCCTTTCTGCAATAGTGGGAGGTTAAAATTTCATATTCTGAAGTTTCCTGCAAAGTTATGGCACAATGCAGAAAGCGCGTTTTCAGCTTGAGATAAGGTCGATTCCGGAACGCCAAACATAAAAATGTTGATAACTTTGGAAAAACACTTCAGACAGCTTAGATTTGATGTGCAACTACAAGAAAAACCCTTTCTGCTAAAGTGGGATGTGAAAATTTTATGTTCTGAAGCTTCCCTGCAAAGTTATGGCACAATGCAGAAAACGCGTTTTCAGACTGAGATAAGGTTGATTCCGGAACGCCAAACATAAAAATGTAGATAACCTTGGAAAAAAAACTTCATACAGCTTAGATTTGATGTGCAACTACGAGAAAGACCCTTTCTGCTATAGTGGGACGTGAAAATTTCATTTTCTGAAGCTTCCCTGCAAAGTTATGGCACAATACGTAAAACGCGTTTTCAGCTTGAGATAAGGTCGATTCCGGAACGCCAAACATAAAAATGTTGATAACTTTGGAAAAACACTTCAGACAGCTTAGATTTGATGTGCAACTACAAGAAAAACCCTTTCTGCTAAAGTGGGATGTGAAAATTTCATGTTCTGAAGCTTCCCTGCAAAGTTATGGCACAATGCAGAAATCGCGTTTTCAGCCCGAGATAAGGTCGTTTCCGGAACGCCAAACATAAAAATGTTGATAACTTTCGAAAAACACTTCAGACAGCTTAGATTTGATGTGCAACTACTAGAAAGACCCTTTCTGCTATAGTGGGAGGTGAAAATTTAATGTTCTGAAGCTTCCCTGCAAAGTTATGGCACAATGCAGAAATCGCGTTTTCAGCCTGAGATAAGGTGGGTTCCGGAACGCCAAACATAAAAATGTTGATAACTTTGGAAAAAACATTTCAGACAGCTTAGATTTGATGTGCAACTACTAGAAAGACCCTGTTTCTCATAGTGGGAGCTGAAAATTTCATGTTCTGATGCTTCCCTGCAAAGTTATGGCACAATGCAGAAAACGCGTTTTCAGCCTGAGATAAGGTCGATTCCGGTACGCCAAACATAGAAATGTTGATAACTATGGAAAAACATTTGAGACAGCTTAGATTTGATGTGCAACTACTTGAAAGACCCTTTCTGCCATTGTGGGAGGTGAAAATTCGATGTTCTGAAGCTTCCCTGCAAAGTTATGGCACCATGCGTAAAACACGTTTTCAGCCTGAGATAAGGTCGATTCCGGAACGCCAAACATAAAAATGTTGATAACTTTGAAAAGACACTTCAGACAGCTTAGAGTTGATGTGCAACTACTAGAAAGACCCTTTCTGCTATAGTCGCATGTGAATATTTCATGTTCTGAAGCTTGCCTGCAAAGTTATGGCACAATCCAGAAAATGCGTTTTCAGCCTCAGATAAGGTGGGTTCCAGAACGCCAAACATAAGAATGTTGATAACTTTGGAAAAACACTTCAGACAGCTTAGATTTGATGAGCCATTACTAGAAAGACCCTTTCTGCTATAGTGGGTGGTAAAAATTCGATGTTCTGAAGCTTCCCTGCAAAGTTATGGCACAATGCAGAAAACGCGTTTTCAGCCTGAGATAAGGTTGATTCCGGAACGCCAAACATAAGAATGTTGATAACTTTGGAAAAACACTTCAGACAGCTAAGATTTGATGTGCAACTACTAGAAAGGCCCTTTCTGCTATAGTGGGATGTGAAAATTTCATGTTCTGAAGCTTCCCTGCAAAGTTATATCACAATGCAGAAAACGCATTTTCAGCCAGAGATAAGGTCGATTCTGGAATGCAAAACAAAAAAATGTTGATAACTTTCGAAAAACCCATCAGACAGCTTAGATTTGATGTGCAACGACTAGAAAGACGCTTTCTGCTATAGTGGGAGGAGAAAATGTCATGTTCTGAAGTCTCCCTGCAAAGTTATGGCACAATGCAGAAAACGCGTTTTCAGCCTCAAAAAAGGTGGGTTCCGGAACGCCAAACATAAAAATGTTGATAACTTTGGAAAACCACTTCAGACAGCTTAGATTTGATGTGCAACTACTAGAAAGACAATTTCTGCTTTAGTGGTAGGTGAAACTTTCGTGTTCTGAAGCTTTCCTTCAAAGTTATGGCACAATGCAGAAAACGCGTTTTCAGCCTGAGATAAGATGTTTGCCGGAACGCCAAAAATAAAAATGTTGATAACTTTGGAAAAACACTTCAGACAGCTTAGATTTGAGGTGCAACTACTATAAAGACCCTGTCTGTTATAGTGGGAGTTGAAACTTTCATGTTCTGAAGCTTCCCTGCAAAGTTATGGCACAATGCGTAATACACGTTTTCAGCCTGAGATAAGGTCGATTCCAGAACGCCAAACATAAAAATGTTGATAACTTTGGAAAAACACTTCAGACAGCTTATATTTGATGTGCAACTACTAGAAAGACCCTTTCTGCTATAGTGGGAGGTGAAAATTTCATTTTCTGAAGCTTCCCTGAGAAGTTATGGCACAATGCGTAAAACGCGTTTTAAGCCTGAGATAAGGTCGATCCGGAACGCCAAACATAAAAATGTTGATAACTTTGGAAAAACATTTCAGACAGATTAGATTTGATGAGCAACTACTAGAAAGACCCTTTCTGCTCTAGTGGGACGTGAAAATTTCATGTTCTGAAGCTTCCCTGCAAAGTTATGGGACAATGCAGAAAACGATTTTTCATCCTGTGATAAGGTCGATTCCGGAACGCCAAACATAAAAATGTTGATAACTTTCGAAAAACACTACAGACTGCTTAGATTTGATGTGCAACTACTAGAAAGACCCTTTCTGCTCTAGTGGGACGTGAAAATTTCATGTTCTAAAGCTTCCCTGCAAAGTTATGGCACAATGCAGAAAACGCGTTTTCAGCCTGAGAAAAGGTCGATTCCGGAACGCCAAACATAAAAATGTTGATAACTTTGGAAAAACACTTCAAACAGCTTAGATTTGATGTGCAACTACTAGAAAGACCCTTTCTGCTATAGTGGGAGGTGAAAATTTCATGTTCTGAAGCTTTCCTGCAAAGTTATGGCAAATTGCGTAAAAGGCGTTTTCAGCCTGAGATAAGGTTGTTTCTGGAACGCCAAACATAAAAATGGGGTTAACTTTGGAAAAACACTTCAAACAGCTTAGATTTGATGTACAACTACTAGAAAGACCCTTTCTGCTACAGTGGGAGGTGAAAATTTCATGTTCTGAAGCATCCCTGCAAAGTTATGCCACAATGCAGGAAACGCGTTTTCAGCATGAGATAAGGTCGATTCCGGAAAGCCAAACATAAAAATGTTGACAACTTTGGAAAAATACTTCAGACAGCTTAGATTTGATGTGCAACTACTAGAAAGAACCTTTCTGCTATAGTTGAAGGTGAAAATTTCATGTTCTGAAGCTTCCCTGCAAAGTTATGGCACGTTGCAGAAAACGCGTTTTCAGCCTGAGAAAAGGTCGATTCCGGAACGCCAAACATAAGAATGTTGATAACTTTGGAAAAACACTTCAAACAGCTTAGATTTGATGTGCAACTACTAGAAAGACCCTTTCTGCTATAGTGGGAGGTGAAATTTTCATGTTCTGAAGCTTCCCTGCAAAGTTATGGCACAATGCAGAAAACGCGTTTTCAGCCTGAGAAAAGGTCGATTCCGGAACGCCAAACATATAAATGTTGATAACTTTGGAAAAACACTTCAGACAGCTTAGATTTGATGTGCAACTACTAGAAAGATCCTTTCTGCTACAGTGGGAGGTGAAAATTTCATGTTCTGAAGCATCCCTGCAAAGTTATGCCACAATGCAGGAAACGCGTTTTCAGCATGAGATAAGGTCGATTCCGGAAAGCCAAACATAAAAATGTTGACAACTTTGGAAAAACACTTCAGACAGCTTAGATTTGATGTGCAACTACTAGAAAGACCCTTTCTGCTATTGTGGGAGTTGAAAATTTCATGTTCTGAAGCTTTCCTGCAAAGTTATGGCACAATGCGTAAAACGCGTTTTCAGCCTGAGATAAGGTTGATTCCGGAACGCCAAACATAAGAATGTTGATAACTTTGGAAAAACACTTCAGACAGCTTAGATTTTATGTGCAACTACTAGAAAGACCCTTTCTGCTATAGTGGGATGTTAAAATTTCATGTTCTGAAGCTTCCCTGCAAAGTTATGGCAAAATATGTAAAACGCGTTTTCAGGCTGAGATAAGGTTGATTCCGGAACGCCAAACATAAAAATGTTGATAACTTTGGAAAAACACTTCAGACAGCTTAGATTTGATGTGCAACTACTCGAAAGACCCTTTCTGCTATAGTGGGAGGTGAAATTTTCATGTTCTGAAGCTTCCCTGCAAAGTTATGGCACAATGCAGGAAATGCGTTTTCAGCCTGAGATGAGGTGGGTTCCACAACGCCAAACATAAAAATGCTGATAACTTTGGAAATACACTTCAGACAGCTTAGATTTGATGTGCAACTACTAGAAAGACCCTTTCTGCTATAGTGGGAGGTGAAAATTTCATGTTCTGAAGCTTTCCTGCAAAGTTATGGCACAATGCAGAAAACGCGTTTTAAGCGTGAGATAAGGAGAGTTCCGGAACGCCAAACATAAAAATGTTGATAACTTTGGAAAAACACTTCAAACAGCTTAGATTTGATGTGCAACTACTAGAAACACCCTTTCTGCTATAGTGAGAGGTGACAATTTCATGTTCTGAGGCTTTCCTGCAAAGTTATGGCAAATTGCGTAAAACGCGTTTTCAGCCTGAGACAAGGTCGATTCTGGAACGCCAAACATAAAAATGTTGATAACTTTGGAAATACACTTCAGACAGCTTAGATTTGATGTGCAACTACTAGAAATACCCTTTCTGCTCTAGTGGGGGGTAAAAATTTCATGTTCTACAGCTTCCCTGCAAAGTTATGGCACAATGCAGAAAACGCGTTTTAAGCGTGAGATAAGGAGAGTTCCGGAACGCCAAACATAAAAATGTTTATAACTTTGGAAAAACACTTCAGACAGCTTAGATTTGATGTGCAACTACTAGAAAGACCATTTCTGCTATAGTGGGAGGTGAAAATTTCATGTTCTGAAGCTTTCCTGCAAAGTTATGGCAAATTGCGTAAAACGCGTTTTCAGCCTGAGATAAGGTTGTTTCTGGAACGCCAAACATAAAAATGGTGTTAACTTTGGAAAAACACTTCAAACAGCTTAGATTTGATGTGCAACTACTAGAAAGACCCTTTCTGCTATAGTGGGAGGTCAAAATTTCATGTTCTGAAGCTTCCCTGCAAAGTGATGGCACAATGCAGAAAACGCTTTTACAGCCTGGGATAAGGTGGGTTCCGGAACGCCAAACATAAAAATGTTGATAACTTTGGAAAAACACTTCAAACAGCTTAGATTTGATGTGCAACTATTAGAAAAACCCTTTCTGCTATAGTGGGAGGTGAAAATTTCATGTTCTGAAGCTTTATGCAAAGTTATGGCAGAATGCGTATAACGCGTTTTCAGCCTGAGATAAGGTCGATTCCGGAACGCCAAACATGAAAATGTACATATCTTTGGAAAAACACTTCAAACAGCTTAGATTTGATGTGCAACTACTAGAAAGACCCTTTCTGCAATAGTGGGAGGTTAAAATTTCATATTCTGAAGTTTCCTGCAAAGTTATGGCACAATGCAGAAAACGCGTTTTCAGCTTGAGATAAGATGGGTTCCCGAACGCCAAACGTAAAAATGTTGAAAAGTTTGGAAAAACACTTCAGACAGCTTTGATTTGATGTGCAACTACCAGAAAGACCTTTTCTGCTATGGTGGAAGTTTAAAATTTCATGTTCTGAAGCTTCCTTGCAAAGTTATGGCACAATGCGGAAAACACGGTTTCAGCCTGAGATGAAGTCGATTCCGGAACGCCAAACATAAAAAATGTTGATAACTTTGGAAAAACACTTCAGACAGCTTAGATTTGATGTGCAACTACTGGAAAAAGCCTTTCTGCAAAAGTGGGAGTTGAAAATTTCATGTTCTGAAGCTTCCCTCCAAAGTTATGGCACAATGCAGAAAACGCGTTTTCAGCATGAGACAAGGTCAATTACGGAACGCCAAACATAAAAATATGATAACTATGAAAAAACACTTCAGGCAGCTTAGATTTGATGTGCAACTACTAGAAAGACCCTTTCTGCTATAGTGGGAGGTGAAATTTTCATGTTCTGAAGCTTCCCTGCAACGTTATGGCACAATGCAGAAAACGTGTTTTCAGCCAGAGATAAGGTCGATTCCGGAACACCAAACATAAAAATGTTGATAACTTTCAAAAAACACTTCAGACAGCTTAGATTTGATGTGCAAATACTAGAAAGACCCTTTCTGCTATAGTGGGACGTGAAAATTTCATGTTCTGAAGCTTCCCTGCAAAGTTATGGAACAATGCGTTAAACGCGTTTTCAGACTGAGATAAGGTCGATTCAGGAACGCCAAACATAAAAAATATGATAACTTTTGAAATACACTTCAGACAGCTTAGATTTGATGTGCAAGTACTATAAAGACCTTTTCTGCTATTGTGGAACTTTAAAATGTCATTTTCTGATGCATCCCTGCAAAGTTATGGCACAATGCGTAAAACGCGTTTTCAGCCTGTGATAAGGTGGGTTCTAGAACGCCAAACATAAAAATGTTGATAACCTTTGAAAAACACTTCAGACAGCTTAGATTTGTTGTGCAACTACGAGAAAGACCCTTTCTGCTATAGTGGGATATGAAAATTTCATGTTCTGAAGCTTCCCTGCAAAGTTATGGCACAATGCAGAAAATGCGTTTTCAGCCTGAGATAAGATCGATTCCATTACTCCAAACATAAAAATGTTGATAACTTTGGAAAAACACTTCAGACAGCTTAGATTTGATGTGCAACTACTAGAAAGACCCTTTCTGCTATCGTGGGAGGTGAAAATTTCATGTTCTGAAGCTTCCCTGGAAAGTTATGGGACAATGCAGAAAATGCATTTTCATCCTGAGATAAGGTAGATTCCGGAACGCCAAATTTAAAAATGTTGATAACTTTCGAAAAACACTTCAGACAACTTAGATTTGATGTGCAACTACTAGAAAGACCCTTTCTGCTATAGTGGGAGGTCAAAATTTCATGTTCTGAAGCTTCCTTGCAAAGTTATGGCACAACGCAGAAAATGCGTTTTCAGCCTGAGATAAGGTCGATTCGGGAACGCCAAACATAAAAATGTTGATAACTTTGGATAAACACTTCAGACATCTTAGATTTGATGTGCAACTACTAGAAGGACCCTTTCTGCTATAGTGGGAGGTTAAAATTTCATGTTCTGAAGCTTCCCTGCAAATTTATGGCACAATGCAGAAAACGCGTTTTCAGCTTGTGATAAGGTGGGTTCCAGTACGCCAAACATAAAAATGTTGATAACTTTGGAAAAACACTTCAGACATCTTAGATTTGATGTGCAACTACTAGAAAGACCCTTTCTGTGAAAGTGGGACCTGAAAATTTCATGTTCTGAAGCTTCCTTGCAAAGTTATGGCACAATGCAGAAAACGCGTTTTCAGCTTGTGATAACGTGGGTTCCGGAACGCCAAACATAAAAATGTTGATAACTTTCGAAAAACACTTCAGACAGCTTAGATTTGATGTGCAAATACTAGAAAGACCCTTTCTGCTATAGTGGGACGTGAAAATTTCATGTTCTGAAGCTTCCCTGCAAAGTTATGGCACAATGCGAAAAACGCTTATCAGCCTGAGATAAGGTCGATTCCGGAACGCCAAACATAAAAATGTGGATAACTTAGGAAAAACACTTCAGACAGCTTAGATTTGATGTGCAACTACTAAAAAGACCCTTTCTGCTATAGTGGGAGGTGAAAATTTCATTTTCTGAAGCTTCCCTGCAAAGTTATGGCACAATGCAGAAAACGCGTTTTCAGCCTGAGATAAGATCGATTCCATTACGCCAAACATAAAAATGTTGATAACTTTGGAAAAAACACTTCAGACTGCTTAGATTTGATGTGCAACTACTAAAAAGACCCTTTCTGCTATAGTGGGAGGTTAAAATTTCATGTTCGGAAGTTCCATGCAAAGTTATGTCACAATGCAGACAACGCGTTTTGAGCCTGAGATAAGGTCGATTCTGGAACGCCAAACATAAAAATGTTGATAACGTTCGAAAAACACTTCAGACAGCTTAGATTTGATGTGCAACTATTAGAAAGAACCTTTCTGCTATAGTGGGAGGTCAAAATTTCATGTTCTGAAGCTTCCCTGGAAAGTTATGGGACAATGCAGAAAATGCATTTTCATCCAGAGATAAGGTAGATTCCGGAACGCCAAATTTAAAAATGTTGATAACTTTCGAAAAACACTTCAGACAGCTTAGATTTGATGTGCAACTATTAGAAACACCCTTTCTGCTATAGTGGGAGGTCAAAATTTCATGTTCTGAAGCTTCCTTGCAAAGTTATGGCACAACGCAGAAAATGCGTTTTCAGCCTGAGATAAGGTCGATTCGGGAACGCCAAACATAAAAATGTTGATAACTTTGGAAAAACACTTCAGACATCTTAGATTTGATGTGCAACTACTAGAAGGACCCTTTCTGCTATAGTGGGAGGTGAACATTTCATGTTCTGAAGCTTCCCTGAGAAGTTATGGCACAATGCAGAAAACGCGTTTTCAGCCTGAGATAAGGTGGTTTCCGAAACGCCAAACGTAAAAATGTTGATAACTTTGGAACAACACTTCAGACATCTTAGATTTGATTTGCAACTACTAGAAAGACCCTTTCTGCGAAAGTGGGACCTGAAAATTTCATGTTCTGAGGCTTCCCAGCAAAGTTATCGGACAATGCAGGAAACGATTTTTCATCCTGAGATAAGGTCGATTCCGGAACGCCAAAGGTAAAAATGTTGATAACTTTCGAAAAACACTTCAGACAGCTTAGATTTGATGTGCAACTACTAGAAAGACCCTTTCTGCTATAGTGGGACGTGAAAATTTCATGTTCTGAAGCTTCCCAGCAAAGTTAATGCACAATGCCGAAAACACGTTTTCAGCCTGAGATAAGGTGGGTTCCGGAACGCCAAACATAAAAATGTTGATAACTTTGGAAAAACACTTCAGACAGCTTAGATTTGATGTGCAACTACTAGAAAGACCCTTTCTGCTATAGTGGGAGGTGAAAATTTCATGTTCTGAAGCTTCCCTGCAAAGTTATGGGACAATGCAGAAAACGATTTTTCATCCTGAGATAAAGTCGATTCCGGAACGCCAAACGTAAAAATGTTGATAACTTTTGAAAAACACTTCAGACAGCTTAGATTTGATGTGCAACTACTAGAAATACCCTTTCTGCGATAGTGGGACGTGAAAATTTCATGTTCTGAAGCTTCCCAGCAAAGTTATGGCACAATGCCGAAAACGCGTTTTCAGCCTGAGATAAGGTGGGTTCCGGAACGCCAAACATAAAAATGTTGATAACTTTGGAAAAACACTTCAGACAGCTTAGATTTGATGTGCAACTACTAGAAAGACCCTTTCTGGTATAGTGGGACGTGAAAATTTCATGTTCTCAAGCTTCCCTGCAAAGTTATGGCACAATGCAGAAAACGCGTTTTCAGCTTCTGATAAGGTGGGTTCCAGAACGCCAAACATAAAAATGTTGATAACTTTCGAAAAACACTTCAGACAGCTTAGATTTGATGTTCAAATACTAGAAAGACCCTTTCTGCTATAGTGTGAGCTTAAAATATCATGTTCGAAAAC
The DNA here is from genome assembly GCF_027744825.2 of Synchiropus splendidus. Classification (NCBI taxonomy): domain Eukaryota; kingdom Metazoa; phylum Chordata; class Actinopteri; order Syngnathiformes; family Callionymidae; genus Synchiropus; species Synchiropus splendidus. Next base: position 3,357,058 of record NC_071340.1, on the reverse strand, counting down.
TTCCATGCAAAATTATCGCACAATGCAGACAACGCGTTTTCAGCCTGAGATAAGGTCGATTCTGGAACGCCAAACATAAAAATGTTGATAACTTTCGAAAAACACTTCAGACAGCTTAGATTTGATGTGCAACTACTAGAAAAACCCTTTCTGCTATAGTGGGATGTGAAAATTTCATGTTCTGAAGCTTCCCTGCGAAGTTATGGCACAATGCCGAAAACGCGTTTTCAGCCTGAGATAACGTGGGTTCCGGAACGCTAAACATAAAAATGTTGATAACTTTGGAAAAACACTTCAGACAGCTTATATTTGATGTGCAACTACGAGAAAGACCCTTTCTGCTATAGTGGGAGGTGAACATTTCATGTTCTGAAGCTTCCCTGCAAAGTTATGGCACTATGCAGAAAACGCGTTTTCAGCCTGAGATAAGGTGGTTTCCAAAACGCCAAACGTAAAAATGTTGATTACTTTGGAACAACACTTCTGACAGCTTAGATTTAATGTGCAACTACTAGAAAGACCCTTTCTGCTAAAGTGGGAGGTGAAAATTTCATTTTCTGAAGCTTCCCTGCAAAGTTATGGCACAATCCGTAAAACGCGTTTTCATCCTGAGATAAGGTCGATTCCGGAATGCCAAACATAAAAATGTTGATAACTTTGGAAAAACACTTCAGACAGCTTAGATTTGAAGTGCAACTACTAGAAAGACCCTTTCTGCTATATTGGGAGGTGAAATTTTCATGTTCTGAAGCTTTCCTCCAAAGGTATGGCACAATGCAGAAAACGCGCTTACAGAGTGAGATAAGGTGGGTTTCGGAACGCCAAACATAAAAACGTTGATAACTTTGGAAAAACACTTCAGACAGCTTATATTTGACGTGCAACTAATAGAAAGACCCTTTCTGCTATAGTGGGAGGTGAAAATTTCATGTTCTGAAGCTTTCCTCCCAAGTTATGGCACAATGCAGAAAACGCGCTCACAGCCTGAGATAAGGTGGGTTCCGGAACGCCAAACAAAAAAATGTTGATAACTTTGGAAAAACACTTCAGACAGCTAAGATTTGATGTGTAACTACTAGAAAGACCCTTTCTGCTCTAGTGGGAGGTGAAAATTTCATATTCTGAAGCTTTCCTCCCAAGTTATGGCACAATGCAGAAAACGCGCTCACAGCCTGTAATAAGGTGGGTTCCGGAACGCCAAACATAAAAATGTTGATAACTATGGAAAAACACTTCAGACAGCTTAGATTTGACGTGCAACTACTAGAAAGACCCTTTCTGCTATAGTGGGATGTGAAAATTTCATGTTCTGAAGCTTCTCTTCAAAGTTATGGCACAATGCAGAAAACGCGTTTTCAGCCTGAGATAAGGTGGGTTTCGGAACGCCAAGCATAAAAATGTTGATAACTTTGGAAAAACACTTCAGACAGCTTAGATTTGATGTGCAACTACTAGAAAGACCCTTTCTGCTATAGTGGGACGTGAAAATTTCATTTTCTGAAGCTTCCCTGCAAAGTTATGGCACAATCCGTAAAACGCGTTTTTAGCCTGAGATAAGGTCGATTCCGGAACGCGAAACATAAAAATGTTCATAACTTTCGAAAAACACTTCAGACAGCTTAGATTTGATGTTCAAATACGAGAAAGACCGTTTTTGCTATAGTGGGAGGTGAAAATTTCATGTTCTGAAACTTCCCTGCAAAGTTATGGCACAATGCAGAAAATACGTTTTCAGCATGAGACAAGGTGGGTTCCAAAACGCCAAACATAAAAATGTTGATAACTTCGGAAAAACACTTCAGACAGCTTAGATTTGATGTGTAAGTACTAGAAAGACCCTTTCAGCTATAGTGGGATGTTTAAATGTCATGTTCTGAAGCTTCCCTGCAAAGTTATGGCGCAATGCAGAAAAGGCGTTTTCAATAAGGTGCGATCCGGAACGCCAAACATAAAAATGTTGATAACTTTCGAAAAACACTTCAGACAGCTTAGATTTGACGTGCAACTACGAGACAGACCATTTCTGCTATAGTGGGAGGTGAAAATTTCATGTTCTGAAGCTTCCCTGCAAAGTTAAAGCACACTGCAGAATACGCGTTTTCAGCCTGAGATATGGTCGATTCCGGAACGCCAAACATAAAAATGTTGAAAACTTTGGAAAAACACTTCAGACAGCTTAGATTTGATGTGCAACTACTAGAAAGACCCTTTCTGCTATAGTGGGACGTGAAAATTTCATGTTCTGAAGCTTTATGCAAAGTTATGGCATAATGCGTAAAACGCGTTTTCAGCCTGAGAAAAGGTCGATTCCGGAACGCCAATCATGAAAATGTTGATAACTTTGGAAAAACACTTCAGACAGCTTCGATTTGATGTGCAACTACAAGACAGACCCTTTCTGCAACAGTGGGAGGTTAAAATTTCTTATTCTGAAGTTTCCTGCAAAGTTATGGCACAATGCAGAAAACGCGTTTTCAGCCTGAGATAAGGTGGGTTCCAGAACGTCAAACATAAAAATGTTGATAACTTTGGAAAAACACTTCAGACAGCTTAGATTTGATGTGCCACTACTAGAAAGACCCTTTCTGCTATAGTTGGAGGTGAAAATTTCATGTTCTAAAGCTTCATTGCAAAGTTATGGCACAATGCAGAAAACGCGTTTTCAGCCTGAGATAAGGTGGATACCAGAACGCCAAACATAAAAATGTTGATAACTTTGGAAATACACTTCAGACAGCTTAGATTTGATGTGCAACTACTAGAAAGACCCTTTCTGCTATAGTGGGAGTTGAAAATTTCATGTTCTGAAGCTTTCCTGCAACGTTATGGCACAATGCGTAAAACGCGTTTTCAGCCTCAGATAAGGTTGATTCCGGAACACCAAAGATAAAAGTGTTGATAACTTTGGAAAAACAATTCAAAAAGCTTCGATTTGATGTGCAACTACTAGAAAGACCCTTTCTGCTATCGTGGGAGGTTAAAATTTCATGTTCTGAAGCTTCCCTGCAAAGTTATGGCACAATGCGTAAAACGCGTTTTCAGCCTTAGATAAGGTCAATTCCGGAACGCCAAACATAAAAATGTTGATAACTTTGGAAAAACACTTCAGACAGCTTAGATTCGATGTACAAGTACTAGAAAGACCCTTTCTGCTATAGTGGGAGGTGAAAATTTAATGTTCTGAAGGTTTCCTGCAAAGTTATGGCACAATGCGTAAAATACGTTTTCAGCCTGAGATAAGGTTGATTCCGGAACGCCAAACTTAAAAATGTTGATTACTTTGGAAAAACACTTCAAACAGCTTAGATTTGATGTGCAACTACTTGAAATACCCTTTCAGCTAAAGTGGGAGGAGAAAATTTCATGTTCTGAAGTCGCCCTGCAAAGTTATGGCACAATGCAGAAAACGCGTTTTCAGCCTGAGATAAGGTGGATTCCGGAACGCCAAACATAAAAATGTTGATAACTTCGGAAAAACACTTCAGACAGCTTAGATTTGATGTGTAAGTACTAGAAAGACCCTTTCAGCTATAGTGGGAGGTGAACATTTCATGTTCTGAGGCTTCCCTGCAAAGTTATGGCACAATGCAGAAAACGCGTTTTCAGCCTGAGATAAGGTTGATTCCGGAACGCCAAACATAAAAATGTTGATAACTTTGGAAAAACACTTCAAACAGCTTCGATTTGATGTGTAAGTACTAGAAAGACCCTTTCTGCTATAGTGGGATGTTAAAATTTCATGTTCTGAAGCTTCCCTGCAAAGTTATGGCAAAATATGTAAAACACGTTTTCAGGCTGAGATAAGGTGGGTTCCGGAACGCCAAACATAAAAATGTTGATAACTGCAGAAAAACACTTCAGACAGCTTAGATTTGATGTGCAACTACTAGAAAGACACTTTCTGCTATAGTGGCAGGTTAAAATTTCATGCTCTGAAACTTCCCTGCAAAGTTATGGCACAATGCAGAAAACGCGTTTTCAGCCTGAGAAAAGGTGGGTTTCGGAACGCCAAACATAAAAATGTTGATAACTTCGGAAAAACACTTCAGACAGCTTAGATTTGATGTGTAAGTACTAGAAAGACCCTTTCTGCTATAGTGGGATGTTAAAATTTCATGTTCTGAAGCTTCCCTGCAAAGTTATGGCAAAATATGTAAAACGCGTTTTCACGCTGAGATAAGGTGGGTTCCGGAACGCCAAACATAAAAATGTTGATAACTGCAGAAAAACACTTCAGACAGCTTAGATTTGATGTGCAACTACTAGAAAGACACTTTCTGCTATAGTGGCAGGTTAAAATTTCATGCTCTGAAACTTCCCTGCAAAGTTATGGCACAATGCAGAAAACGCGTTTTCAGCCTGAGACAAGGTGGGTTCCAGAACGCCAAACATAAAAATGTTGATAACTTCGGAAAAACACTTCAGACAGCTTAGATTTGATGTATAAGTACTAGAAAGACCCTTTCAGCTATAATGGGATGTTTAAATGTCATGTTCTGAAGCTTCCCTGCAAAGTTATGGCGCAATGCAGAAAAGGCGTTTTCAATAAGGTGCGATCCGGAACGCCAAACATAAAAATGTTGATAACTTTCGAAAAACACTTCAGACAGCTTAGATTTGACGTGCAACTACGAGAAAGACCATTTCTGCTATAGTGGGAGGTGAAAATTTCATGTTCTGAAGCTTCCCTGCAAAGTTAAGGCACACTGCAGAATACGCGTTTTCAGCCTGAGATATGGTCGATTCCGGAACGCCAAACATAAAAATGTTGAAAACTTTGGAAAAACACTTCAGACAGCTTAGATTTGATGTGCAACTACTAGAAAGACCCTTTCTGCTATAGTGGGACGTGAAAATTTCATGTTCTGAAGCTTTATGCAAAGTTATGGCATAATGCGTAAAACGCGTTTTCAGCCTGAGATAAGGTCGATTCCGGAACGCCAATCATGAAAATGTTGATAACTTTGGAAAAACACTTCAGACAGCTTCGATTTGATGTGCAACTACAAGACAGACCCTTTCTGCAACAGTGGGAGGTTAAAATTTCTTATTCTGAAGTTTCCTGCAAAGTTATGGGACAATGCAGAAAACGCGTTTTCAGCCTGAGATAAGGTGGGTTCCAGAACGCCAAACATAAAAATGTTGATAACTTTGGAAAAACACTTCAGACAGCTTAGATTTGATGTGCCACTACTAGAAAGACCCTTTCTGCTATAGTTGGAGGTGAAAATTTCATGTTCTAAAGCTTCATTGCAAAGTTATGGCACAATGCAGAAAACGCGTTTTCAGCCTGAGATAAGGTGGATTCCGGAACGCCAAACATAAAAATGTTGATAACTTCGGAAAAACACTTCAGACAGCTTAGATTTGATGTGTAAGTACTAGAAAGACCCTTTCAGCTATAGTGGGAGGTGAACATTTCATGTTCTGAGGCTTACCTGCAAAGTTATGGCACAATGCAGAAAACGCGTTTTCAGCCTGAGATAAGGTTGATTCCGGAACGCCAAACATAAAAATGTTGATAACTTTGGAAAAACACTTCAAACAGCTTCGATTTGATGTGCAACTACTAGAAACACCCTTTCTGCTATAGTGGGAGGTGAAAATTTCATATTCTGCAGCTTTCCTGCAAAGTTATGGCACAATGCAGACAACGCGTTTTCAGCCTGAGATAAGGTGGGTTCCAGAACGCCAAACATAAAAATGTTGAGAACTTTGGAAAAACACTTCAGACAGATTAGATTTGATGTGCAACTACTAGAAAGACCCTTTCTGCTATAGTGGCATGTGAAAATTTCATGTTCTGAAGCGTGCCTGCAAAGTTATGGCACAATGCAGAAAATGCGTTTTCAGCCTGAGATAAGGTGGGTTCCAGAACGGCAAACATAAAAATGTTGATAACTTTGGAAAAACATTTCAGACAGCTTAGATTTGATCTGCAACTACTAGAAAGACCCTTTCTGCTATAGTGGGAGGTGAAAATTTCATGTTCTGAAGCTTTATGCAAAGTTGTGGCACAATGTGTAAAAAGCGTTTTCAGCCTGAGATAAGGTCGACTCCGGAACGCCAAACATAAAAATGTTGATAAGTTTGGAAAAACACTTCAGACAGCTTAGCTTTAATGTGCAACTACGAGAAAGACCCTTTCTGCTATTGTCGGATGTGAAAATTTCATGTTCTGAAGCTTCCCTGCAAAGTTATGGCACAATGCAGAAAAAACGTTTTCAGCCTGAGATAAGGTCGATTCCGGAAAGCCAAACATAAAAATGTAGATAACTTTGGAAAAACACTTCAGACAGCTTAGATGTGATGTGCAACTACTCGGAAGACCGTTTCTGCTATTGTGGGAGGTGAAAATTTCATGTTCTGAAGCTTCCCTGCAAAGTTATGGCACAATGCAGAAAAAACGTTTTCAGCCTGACATAAGGTCGATTCCGGAACGCCAAACATAAAAATGTAGATAACTTTGGAAAAACACTTCAGACAGCTTAGCTGTGATGTGCAACTACGAGAAAGACCCTTTCTGCTATTGTCGGATGTGAAAATTTCATGTTCTGAAGCTTCCCTGCAAAGTTATGGCACAATGCAGAAAAAACGTTTTCAGCCTGACATAAGGTCGATTCCGGAACGCCAAACATAAAAATGTAGATAACTTTGGAAAAACACTTCAGACAGCTTAGCTGTGATGTGCAACTACTCGAAAGACCGTTTCTGCTATTGTGGGAGGTGAAAATTCGATGTTCTGAAGCTTCCCTGCAAAGTTATGGCACCATGCGTAAAACGCGTTTACAGCCTGAGATAAGGTCGATTCCGGAATGCCAAACATAAAACTGTTGATAATTTTGGAAAAACACTTCAGACAGCTTAGATTTGATGTGCAACTACTAGAAAGACCCTTTCTGCCATTGTGGGAGGTGAAAAATTAATGTTCTGAAGCTTCCTTGCAAAGTTATGGCACCATGCGTAAAACGCGTTTTCAGCCTGAGATAAGGTCGATTCCGGAATGCCAAACATAAAAGTGTTGATAATTTTGGAAAAACACTTCAGACAGCTTAGATTCGATGTGCAACTACTAGAAAGACCCTTTCTGCTATAGTGGCAGGTTAAAATTTCATGTTCTGAAGCTTCCCTGCAAAGTTATATCACAATGCAGAAAACGCGTTTTCAGTCTGAGATAAGGTCGATTCCGGAACGCAAAACATAAAAATGTTGATAACTTTGGAAAAACACTTCAGACAGCTAAGCTTTGATGTGCAACTACTAGAAAGACCCTTTCTGCTATAGTGGGAGGTGAACATTTCATGTTCTGAAGCTTCCCTGAGAAGTTATGGCACAATGCGTAAAACGCGTTTTTAGGCTGAGATAAGGTCGATTCCGGAACGTCAAACATTAAAATGTTGATAACTTCGGAAAAACACTTCAGACAGCTTAGATTTGATGTGCAACTACTAGAAAGACCCTTTTTGCTATAGTGGGAGGTGAAAATTTCATTTTCTGAAGCATCCCTGCAATGTTATGGCACAATGCGTAAAACGCGTTTTCAGCCTGAGATAAGGTCGATTCCGGAACGCCAAACATAAAAATGTTGATAACTTTCGAAAAACACTTCGGACAGCTTAGATCTGATGCGCAACTACTAGAAAGACCCTTTCTGCTTTAGTGGGAGGTGAAAATTTCATGTTCTAAAGGTTCCCTGCAAAGTTATGGCACAATGCGTAAAACGCGTTTTCAGCCTGAGATAAGGTCGATTCCGGAACGGCATTCATAACAATGTTGGTAACTTTGGAAAAACACATCAGACTGCTTAGATTTGATGTGCAACTACTAGAAAGACCCTTTCTGCTATAGTGGTAGGTTAAAATTTCATGTTCAGAAGCTTCCATGCAAAGTTATGGCACAATGCAGACAACGCGTTTTCAGCCTGAGATAAGGTCGATTCTGGAACGCCAAACATAAAAATGTTGATAACTTTCGAAAAACAATTCAGACAGCTTAGATTTGATGTGCAACTACTAGAAAGACCCTTTCTGCTACAGTGGGAGGTGAACATTTCATGTTCTGAAGCCTCCCTGAGAAGTTATGGCACAATGCAGAAAACACGTTTTCAGCCTGAGATAAGGTGGGTTCCGGAACGCCAAGCGTAAAAATGTTGATAACTTTGGAACAACACTTCAGACAGCTTAGATTTGATGTGCAACTACTAGAAAGACCCTTTCTGCTATAGTGGGAGGTGAAAATTTCATTTTCTGAAGCTTCCATGCAAAGTTATGGCACAATTCAGACAACGCGTTTTCAGCCTGAGATAAGGTCGATTCTGGAACGCCAAACATAAAAATGTTGATAACTTTCGAAAAAACTTCGGACAGCTTAGATCTGATGTGCAACTACTAGAAAGACCCTTTCTGCTATAGTGGGAGGTGAACATTTCATGTTCTGAAGCTTCCCTGAGAAGTTATGGCACAATGCAGAAAACGCGTTTTCAGCCTGAGATAAGGTGGGTTGCGGAACGCCAAGCGTAAAAATGTTGATAACTTTGGAACAACACTTCAGACAGCTTAGATTTGATGTGCAACTACTAGAAAGACCCTTTCTGCTATAGTGGGAGGTGAAAATTTCATTTTCTGAAGCTTCCCTGCAAAGTTATGGCACAAAGCTTAAAAAGCGTTTTCAGCCTGAGATAAGGTCGATTCCGGAACGCCAAACATAAAAATGTTGATAACTTTCGAAAAACACTTCGGACAGCTTAGATCTGATGCGCAACTACTAGAAAGACCCTTTCTGCTATAGTGTGAGGTGAACATTTCATGTTCTGAAGCTTCCCTGAGAAGTTATGGCACAATGCAGAAAACGCGTTTTCAGCTTGAGATAAGGTGGGTTCCGGAACGCCAAGCGAAAAAATGTTGATAACTTTGGAACAACACTTCAGACAGCTTAGATTTGATGTGCAACTACTAGAAAGACCCTTTCTGCAATAGTGGGAGGATAAAATTTCATGTTCTGAAACTTCGCTGGAAAGTTATGGGACAATGCAGAAAACGATTTTTCATCCTGACATAAAGTCGATTCCGGAACGCCAAACATAAAAATGTTGATAACTTTCGAAAAACACTTCGGGCAGCTTCGATTTGATGTGCAACTACTAGAAAGACCCTTTCTGCTAGAGTGGGAGGTGAAAATTTCATGTTCTGAAGTATCCCTGCAAAGTTATGTCACAATGCAGAAATCGAGTTTTCAGCCTGAGATAAGGTGGGTTCCGAAACGCCAAACGTAAAAATGTTGATAACTTTGGAACAACACTTCAGACAGCTTAGATTTGATGTGCAACTACTAGAAAGACCCTTTCTGCAATAGTGGGAGGTGAACATTTCATGTTCTGAAGCTTCCCTGAGAAGTTATGGCACAATGCAGAAAACGCGTTTTCAGCCTGAGATAAGGTGGGTTGCGGAACGCCAAGCGTAAAAATGTTGATAACTTTGGAACAACACTTCAGACAGCTTAGATTTGATGTGCAACTACTAGAAAGACCCTTTCTGCTATAGTGGGAGGTGAAAATTTCATTTTCTGAAGCTTCCCTGCAAAGTTATGGCACAAAGCTTAAAAAGCGTTTTCAGCCTGAGATAAGGTCGATTCCGGAACGCCAAACATAAAAATGTTGATAACTTTCGAAAAACACTTCGGACAGCTTAGATCTGATGCGTAACTACTAGAAAGACCCTTTCTGCTATAGTGTGAGGTGAACATTTCATGTTCTGAAGCTTCCCTGAGAAGTTATGGCACAATGCAGAAAACGCGTTTTCAGCTTGAGATAAGGTGGGTTCCGGAACGCCAAGCGAAAAAATGTTGATAACTTTGGAACAACACTTCAGACAGCTTAGATTTGATGTGCAACTACTAGAAAGACCCTTTCTGCAATAGTGGGAGGATAAAATTTCATGTTCTGAAACTTCGCTGGAAAGTTATGGGACAATGCAGAAAACGATTTTTCATCCTGACATAAAGTCGATTCCGGAACGCCAAACATAAAAATGTTGATAACTTTCGAAAAACACTTCGGGCAGCTTCGATTTGATGTGCAACTACTAGAAAGACCCTTTCTGCTAGAGTGGGAGGTGAAAATTTCATGTTCTGAAGTATCCCTGCAAAGTTATGTCACAATGCAGAAATCGAGTTTTCAGCCTGAGATAAGGTGGGTTCCGAAACGCCAAACGTAAAAATGTTGATAACTTTGGAACAACACTTCAGACAGCTTAGATTTGATGTGCAACTACTAGAAAGACCCTTTCTGCAATAGTGGGAGGATAAAATTTCATGTTCTGAAGCTTCCATGCAAAGTTATGGCACAATGCAGACAACGCGTTTTCAGCCTGAGATAAGGTCGATTCCGGAACGCCATACATAAAAATGTTGATAACTTTGGAACAACACTTCAGACAGCTTAGATTTGATGTGCAACGACTAGAAATACCCTTTCTGCTATAGTGGGAGGTCAAAATTTCATGTTCTGAAGCTTCCCTGGACAGTTATGGGACAATGTAGAAAACGATTTTTCTTCCTGAGATAAGGTCGATTCCGGAACGCCAAACATAAAAATGTTGATAACTTTGGAAAAACACTTCAGACAGCTTAGATTTGATGTGCAACTACTAGAAAGACCCTTTCTGCTATAGTGGGAGGTGAACATTTCATGTTCTGATGCTTCCCTGAGAATTATGGCACAATGCAGAAAACGCGTTTTCAGCCTGAGATAAGGTGGGTTCCGAAACGCAAAACGTAAAAATGTTGATCACTTTGGAATAACACTTCAGACAGCTTAGATTTGATGTGCAACTACCAGAAAGACCCTTTCTGCTAAAGTGGGAGGTGAACATTTCATGTTCTGAAGCTTCCCTGAGAAGTTATGGCACAATGCGTAAAACGCGTTTTTAGGCTGAGATAAGGTCGATTCCGGAACGTCAAACATTAAAATGTTGATAACTTTGGAAAAACACTTCAGACAGCTTAGATTTGATGTGCAACTACTAGAAAGACCCTTTTTGCCATAGTGGGAGGTGAAAATTTCATTTTCTGAAGCTTCCCTGAGAAGTTATGGCACAATGCAGAAAACGCGTTTTCAGCCTGAGATAAGGTGGGTTCCGGAACGCCAAGCGAAAAAATGTTGATAACTTTGGAACAACACTTCAGACAGCTTAGATTTGATGTGCAACTACTAGAAAGACCCTTTCTGCTATAGAGGGAGTTGAAACTTTCATGTTCTGAAGCTTTCCTTCAAAGTTATGGCACAATGCAGACAACGCGTTTTCAGCCTGAGATAAAGTCGATTCTGGAACGCCAAACATAAAAATGTTGATAACATTCGAAAAACACTTCAGACAGCTTAGATTTGATGTGCAACTACTAGAAATACCCTTTCTGCTATAGTGGGAGGTCAAAATTTCATGTTCTGAAACTTCCCTGGAAAGTTATGGGACAATGCAGAAAACGATTTTTCATCCTGACATAAAGTCGATTCCGGAACGCCAAACATAAAAATGTTGATAACTTTCGAAAAACACTTCGGACAGCTTCGATTTGATGTGCAACTACTAGAAAGACCCTTTCTGCTAGAGTGGGAGGTGAAAATTTCATGTTCTGAAGCATCCCTGCAAAGTTATGGCACAATGCAGAAATCGAGTTTTCAGCCTGAGATAAGGTGGGTTCCGAAACGCCAAACGTAAAAATGTTGATAACTTTGGAACAACACTTCAGACAGCTTAGATTTGATGTGCAACTACTAGAAAGACCCTTTCTGCAATAGTGGGAGGATAAAATTTCATGTTCTGAAGCTTCCATGCAAAGTTATGGCACAATGCAGACAACGCGTTTTCAGCCTGAGATAAGGTCGATTCCGGAACGCCATACATAAAAATGTTGATAACTTTGGAACAACACTTCAGACAGCTTAGATTTGATGTGCAACGACTAGAAAGACCCTTTCTGCTATAGTGGGAGGTGAAAATTTCATGTTCTGAAGCTTCCCTGGAAAGTTATGGGACAATGTAGAAAACGATTTTTCTTCCTGAGATAAGGTCGATTCCGGAACGACAAGCGTAAAAATGTTGATAACTTTGGAACAATACTTCTGACAGCTTTGATTTGATGTGCAACTACTAGAAAGACCCTTTCTGCGATAGTGGGAGGTGAAAATTTCATGTTCTGAAGCTTCCTTGCAAAGTTATGGCACAATGCAGAAAATGCGTTTTCAGCCTGAGATAAGGTTGATTCCGGAACGCCAAACATAAAAATGTTGATAACTTTGGAAAAACACTTCAAACAGCTTAGATTTGATGTGCAACTACTCGAAAGACCCTTTCTGCTATAGTGTGAGGTGAACATTTCTTGTTCTGAAGCTTCCCTGAGAAGTTATGGCACAATGCAGAAAACGCGTTTTCAGCCTGAGATAAGGTGGGTTCCGAAACGCAAAACGTAAAAATGTTGATCACTTTGGAATAACACTTCAGACAGCTTAGATTTGATGTGCAACTACTAGAAAGACCCTTTCTGCTATAGTGGGAGGTGAAAATTTCATGTTCTAAAGGTTCCCTGCAAAGTTATGGCACAATGCGTAAAACGCGTTTTCAGCCTGAGATACGGTCGATTCCGGAACGCCAAACATTAAAATGTTGATAACTTTGGAAAAACACTTCAGACAGCTTAGATTTGATGTGCAAGTACCAGAAAGACCCTTTCTGCTATAGTGGGAGGTGAACATTTCATGTTCTGAAGCTTCCCTGAGAAGTTATGGCACAATGCAGAAAACGCGTTTTCAGCCTGAGATAAGGTGGGTTCCGGAACGCCAAGCGAAAAAATGTTGATAACTTTGGAACAACACTTCAGACAGCTTAGATTTGATGTGCAACTACTAGAAATACCCTTTCTGCTATAGTGGGAGGTCAAAATTTCATGTTCTGAAACTTCCCTGGAAAGTTATGGCACAATGTAGAAATCGAGTTTTCAGCCTGAGATAAGGTGGGTTCCGAAACGCCAAACGTAAAAATGTTGATAACTTTGGAACAACACTTCAGACAGCTTAGATTTGATGTGCAACTGCTAGAAAGACCCTTTCTGCAATAGTGGGAGGATAAAATTTCATGTTCTCAAGCTTCCATGCAAAGTTATGGCACAATGCAGACAACGCGTTTTCAGCCTGAGATGAGGTCGATTCCGGAACGCCATACATAAAAATGTTGATAACTTTGGAACAACACTTCAGACAGCTTAGATTTGATGTGCAACGACTAGAAAGACCCTTTCTGCTATAGTGGGAGGTCAAAATTTCATGTTCTGAAGCTTCCCTGGAAAGTTATTGGACAATGTAGAAAACGATTTTTCTTCCTGAGATAAGGTCGATTCCGGAACGCCAAGCGTAAAAATGTTGATAACTTTGGAACAATACTTCTGACAGCTTTGATTTGATGTGTAACTACTAGAAAGACCCTTTCTGCTATAGTGGTAGGTTAAAATTTCATGTTCGGAAGCTTCCATGCAAAGTTATGGCACAATGCAGACAACGCGTTTTCAGCATGAGATAAGGTCGATTCTGGAACGCCAAACATAAAAATGTTGATAACTTTCGAAAAACACTTCAGACAGCTAAGATTTGATGTGCAACTACTAGAAAGACCCTTTCTGCTATAGTGGGAGGTGAACATTTCATGTTCTGAAGCTTCCCTGAGAAGTTATGGCACAATGCAGAAAACGCGTTTACAGCCTGAGATAAGGTGGGTTCCGGAACGCCAAGCGTAAAAATGTTGATAACTTTGGAACAACACTTCAGACAGCTTAGATTTGATGTGCAACTACTAGAAAGACCCTTTCTGCTATAGTGGGAGGTGAAAATTTCATTTTCTGAAGCTTCCCTGCAAAGTTATGGCACAATGCGTAAAACACGTTTTCAGGCTGAGATAAGGTCGATTCTGGAACTCCAAACATAAAAATGTTGATAACTTTGGAACAACACTTCAGACAGCTTAGATTTGATGTGCAACTACGAGAAAGACCCTTTCTGCTATAGTGGGAGGTGAACATTTCATTTTCTGAAGCTTCCCTGCAAAGTTATGGCACAATGCAGACAACGCGTTTTCAGCCTGAGATAAGGTCGATTCTGGAACGCCAAACATAAAAATGTTGATAACTTTCGAAAAACACTTCAGACAGCTTAGATTTGATGTGCAACTACTAGAAAGACTCTTTCTGCTATAGTGGTAGGTTAAAATTTCATTTTCTGAAGCTTCCATGCAAAGTTATGGGACAATGCAGAAAACGATTTTTCATCCTGAGATAAGGTCGATTCCGGAACGCCAAACATAAAAATGTTGATAACTTTGGAAAAACACTTTAGACAGCTTAGATTTGATCTGCAACTACTAGAAAGACCCTTTCTGCTATAGTGGGAGGTGAACATTTCATTTTCTGAAGCTTCACTGAGAAGTTATGGCACAATGCGTAAAACGCGTTTTCAGCCTGAGATAAGGTCGATTACGGAACGCTAAACATAAAAATGTTGATAACTTTGGAAAACCACTTCAGACAGCTTAGATTTGATGTGCAACTACTAGAAAGACCCTTTCTGCTATAGTGTTAGGTCAAAATTTCATGTTCTGAAGCTTCCCTGGAAAGTTATGGGACAATGCAGAAAACAATTTTTCATCCTGAGATAAGGTCGATTCTGTAACGCCAAACATAAAAATGTTGATAACTTTGGAAAAACACTTCAGACAGCTTAGATTTGATGTGCAACTTCTAGAAAGACCCTTTCTGCAATAGTGGGAGGTGAACATTTCACGTTCTGAAGCTTCCCTGAGAAGTTATGGCACAATGCAGAAAAAGCGTTTTCAGCCGCAGAAAAGGTCGATTCCGGAACGCCAAACATTAAAATGTTGATAACTTTGGAAAAACACTTCAGACGGCTTAGATTTGATGTGCAACTACTAGAAAGACCCTTTCTGCTGTAGTGGGAGGTGAACATTTCATGTTCTGAAGCTTCCCTGAGAAGTTAAGGCACAATGCAGAAAACGCGTTTTCAGCCTGAGATAAGGTGGGTTCCAAAACGCCAAACGTAAAAATGTTGATCACTTTGGAACAACACTTCAGACAGCTTAGATATGATGTGCAAGTACTAGAAAGACCCTTTCTGCTATAGTGGGAGGTGAACTTTTCATGTTCTGAAGCTTCCCTGAGAAGTTATGGCACAATGCAGAAAACGCGTTTCCAGCCTGAGATTAAATGGGTTCCGAAACGCAAAACGTAAAAATGTTGATCACTTTGGAATAACACTTCAGACATCTTAGATTTGATGTGCAACTACTAGAAAGACCCATTCTGCTATAGTGGGAGGTGAAAATTTCATGTTCTAAAGGTTCCCTGCAAAGTTATGGCACAATGCAGAAAATGCGTTTTCAGCCTGAGATAAGGTTGATTCCGGAACGCCAAACATAAAAATGTTGATAACTTTGGAAAAACACTTCAAACAGCTTAGATTTGATGTGCAACTACTCGAAAGACCCTTTCTGCTATAGTGTGAGGTGAACATTTCTTGTTCTGAAGCTTCCCTGAGAAGTTATGGCACAATGCAGAAAACGCGTTTTCAGCCTGAGATAAGGTGGGTTCCGAAACGCAAAACGTAAAAATGTTGATCACTTTGGAATAACACTTCAGACAGCTTAGATTTGATGTGCAACTACTAGAAAGACCCTTTCTGCTATAGTGGGAGGTGAAAATTTCATGTTCTAAAGGTTCCCTGCAAAGTTATGGCACAATGCGTAAAACGCGTTTTCAGCCTGAGATAAGGTCGATTCCGGAACGCCAAACATTAAAATGTTGATAACTTTGGAAAAACACTTCAGACAGCTTAGATTTGATGTGCAAGTACCAGAAAGACCCTTTCTGCTATAGTGGGAGGTGAACATTTCATGTTCTGAAGCTTCCCTGAGAAGTTATGGCACAATGCAGAAAACGCGTTTTCAGCCTGAGATAAGGTGGGTTCCGGAACGCCAAGCGAAAAAATGTTGATAACTTTGGAACAACACTTCAGACAGCTTAGATTTGATGTGCAACTGCTAGAAAGACCCTTTCTGCAATAGTGGGAGGATAAAATTTCATGTTCTGAAGCTTCCATGCAAAGTTATGGCACAATGCAGACAACGCGTTTTCAGCCTGAGATGAGGTCGATTCCGGAACGCCATACATAAAAATGTTGATAACTTTGGAACAACACTTCAGACAGCTTAGATTTGATGTGCAACGACTAGAAAGACCCTTTCTGCTATAGTGGGAGGTCAAAATTTCATGTTCTGAAGCTTCCCTGGAAAGTTATGGGACAATGTAGAAAACGATTTTTCTTCCTGAGATAAGGTCGATTCCGGAACGCCAAGCGTAAAAATGTTGATAACTTTGGAACAATACTTCTGACAGCTTTGATTTGATGTGTAACTACTAGAAAGACCCTTTCTGCTATAGTGGTAGGTTAAAATTTCATGTTCGGAAGCTTCCATGCAAAGTTATGGCACAATGCAGACAACGCGTTTTCAGCATGAGATAAGGTCGATTCTGGAACGCCAAACATAAAAATGTTGATAACTTTCGAAAAACACTTCAGACAGCTAAGATTTGATGTGCAACTACTAGAAAGACCCTTTCTGCTATAGTGGGAGGTGAACATTTCATGTTCTGAAGCTTCCCTGAGAAGTTATGGCACAATGCAGAAAACGCGTTTTCAGCCTGAGATAAGGTGGGTTCCGGAACGCCAAGCGTAAAAATGTTGATAACTTTGGAACAACACTTCAGACAGCTTAGATTTGATGTGCAACTACTAGAAAGACCCTTTCTGCTATAGTGGGAGGTGAAAATTTCATTTTCTGAAGCTTCCCTGCAAAGTTATGGCACAATGCGTAAAACACGTTTTCAGGCTGAGATAAGGTCGATTCTGGAACTCCAAACATAAAAATGTTGATAACTTTGGAACAACACTTCAGACAGCTTAGATTTGATGTGCAACTACGAGAAAGACCCTTTCTGCTATAGTGGGAGGTGAACATTTCATTTTCTGAAGCTTCCCTGCAAAGTTATGGCACAATGCAGAAAACACGTTTTCAGCTTGAGATAAGGTGGGTTCCGGAACGCCAAACATAAAAATGTTGATAACTTTCGAAAAACACTTCAGACAGCTTAGATTTGATGTGCAACTACTAGAAAGACCCTTTCTGCTATAGTGGGAGGTCAAAATTTAATGTTCTGAAGCTTCCCTGGAAAGTTATGGGACAATGCAGAAAACGATTTTTCATCCTGAGATAAGGTCGATTCCGGAACGCCAAACATAAAAATGTTGATAACTTTGGAAAAACACTTTAGACAGCTTAGATTTGATCTGCAACTACTAGAAAGACCCTTTCTGCTATAGTGGGAGGTGAACATTTCATTTTCTGAAGCTTCACTGAGAAGTTATGGCACAATGCGTAAAACGCGTTTTCAGCCTGAGATAAGGTCGATTACGGAACGCTAAACATAAAAATGTTGATAACTTTGGAAAACCACTTCAGACAGCTTAGATTTGATGTGCAACTACTAGAAAGACCCTTTCTGCTATAGTGTTAGGTCAAAATTTCATGTTCTGAAGCTTCCCTGGAAAGTTATGGGACAATGCAGAAAACAATTTTTCATCCTGAGATAAGGTCGATTCTGTAACGCCAAACATAAAAATGTTGATAACTTTGGAAAAACACTTCAGACAGCTTAGATTTGATGTGCAACTTCTAGAAAGACCCTTTCTGCAATAGTGGGAGGTGAACATTTCACGTTCTGAAGCTTCCCTGAGAAGTTATGGCACAATGCAGAAAAAGCGTTTTCAGCCTGAGAAAAGGTCGATTCCGGAACGCCAAACATTAAAATGTTGATAACTTTGGAAAAACACTTCAGACAGCTTAGATTTGATGTGCAACTACTAGAAAGACCCTTTCTGCTGTAGTGGGAGGTGAACATTTCATGTTCTGAAGCTTCCCTGAGAAGTTAAGGCACAATGCAGAAAACGCGTTTTCAGCCTGAGATAAGGTGGGTTCCAAAACGCCAAACGTAAAAATGTTGATCACTTTGGAACAACACTTCAGACAGCTTAGATATGATGTGCAAGTACTAGAAAGACCCTTTCTGCTATAGTGGGAGGTGAACTTTTCATGTTCTGAAGCTTCCCTGAGAAGTTATGGCACAATGCAGAAAACGCGTTTCCAGCCTGAGATTAAATGGGTTCCGAAACGCAAAACGTAAAAATGTTGATCACTTTGGAATAACACTTCAGACATCTTAGATTTGATGTGCAACTACTAGAAAGACCCATTCTGCTATAGTGGGAGGTGAAAATTTCATGTTCTAAAGGTTCCCTGCAAAGTTATGGCACAATGCGTAAAACGCGTTTTCAGCCTGAGAAAAGGTCGATTCTGGAACGCCATACATAACAATGTTGATAACTTTGGAAAAACACATCAGACAGCTTAGATTTGATGAGCAACTACTAGAAAGACCCTTTCTGCTATAGTGGGAGGTCAAAATTTCATGTTCTGAAGCTTCCCTGAAAAGTTATAGCACAATGCAGAAAACACGTTTTCAGCTTGAGATAAGGTGGGTTCCGGAACGCCAAACATAAAAATGTTGATAACTTTCGAAAAACACTTCAGACAGCTTAGATTTGATGTGCAACTACTTGAAAGACCCTTTCTGCTATAGTGGGAGGTCAAAATTTCATGTTCTGAAGCTTCCCTGGAAAGTTATGGGACAATGCAGAAAACGATTTTTCATCCTGAGATAAGGTGGGTTCCGGAACGCCAAACATAAAAATGTTGATAACTTTGGAAAAACACTTCAGACAGCTTAGATTTGATGTGCAACTTCTAGAAAGACCCTTTCTGCAATAGTGGGAGGTGAACATTTCACGTTCTGAAGCTTCCCTGAGAAGTTATGGCACAATGCAGAAAACGCGTTTTCAGCCTGAGATAAGGTGGGTTCCGAAACGCCAAACGTAAAAATGTTGATCACTTTGGAACAACACTTCAGACAGCTTAGATTTGATGTGCATCTACTCGAAAGACCCTTTCTGTTATAGTGGGAGGTGACCATTTCATGTTCGGAAGCTTCCATGCCAAGTTATGGCACAATGCAGACATCGCATTTTCAGCCTTAGATAAGGTCGATTCTGGAACGCCAAACATAAAAATGTTAATAACTTTCGAAAAACACTTCAGACAGCTTAGATTTGATGTGCCAGTACTAGAAAGACCATTTTTGCAATAGTGGGACTTGAAAATTTCATGTTCTGAAGTTTCCCTGCAAAGTTATGGGACAAAGCAGAAAACGATTTTTCATCCTAAGATAAGGTCGATTCCGGAACGCCAAACATTAAAATGTAGATAACTTTGGAAAAACACTTCAGACAGCTTAGATTTGATGTGCAACTACTAGAAAGACCCTTTCTGCTGTAGTGGGAGGTGAACATTTCATGTTCTGAAGCTTCCCTGAGAAGTTATGGCACAATGCAGAAAACGCGTTTTCAGCCTGAGATAAGGTGGGTTCCAAAACGCCAATCGTAAAAATGTTGATCACTTTGGAACAACACTTCAGACAGCTTAGATTTGATGTGCAAGTACTAGAAAGACCCTTTCTGCTATAGTGGGAGGTGAACATTTCATGTTCTGAAGCTTCCCTGAGAAGTTATGGCACAATGCATAAAAGGCGTTTTCAGGCTGAGATAAGGTCGATTCCGGAACACCAAACATTAAAATGTTGATAACTTTGGAAAAACACTTCAAAATGATTAGATTTGATGTGCAACTTCTTGAAAAACCCTTTCTGCTATAGTGGGGGGTGAAATTTTCATTTTCTGAAGCTTCCCTGCAAAGTTATGGCACAAAGCGTAAAAAGCGTTTTCAGCCTGAGATAAGGTAGATTCCGGAACGCCAAACATAAAACTGTTGATAACTTTGGAAAAACACTTCAGACAGCTTAGATTTGAAGTGCAACTACTAGAAAACCCCTTTCTGCTATAGTGGGAGGTGAAAATTTCATGTTTTGAAGCTTCCCTGCAAAGTTATGGCAGAATGCAGAAAACACGTTTTCAGCATGAGATAAGGTGGGTTCAGGAACGCCAAACATAAAAATGTTGATAACTTTGGAAAAACACTTCAGACAGCTTAGATTTGATGTGCCAGTACTAGAAAGACCATTTTTGCAATAGTGGGACTTGAAAATTTCATGTTCTGAAGTTTCCCTGCAAAGTTATGGGACAAAGCAGAAAACGATTTTTCATCCTAAGATAAGGTCGATTCCGGAACGCCAAACATTAAAATGTAGATAACTTTGGAAAAACACTTCAGACAGCTTAGATTTGATGTGCAACTACTAGAAAGACCCTTTCTGCTGTAGTGGGAGGTGAACATTTCATGTTCTGAAGCTTCCCTGAGAAGTTATGGCACAATGCAGAAAACGCGTTTTCAGCCTGAGATAAGGTGGGTTCCAAAACGCCAATCGTAAAAATGTTGATCACTTTGGAACAACACTTCAGACAGCTTAGATTTGATGTGCAAGTACTAGAAAGACCCTTTCTGCTATAGTGGGAGGTGAACATTTCATGTTCTGAAGCTTCCCTGAGAAGTTATGGCACAATGCATAAAAGGCGTTTTCAGGCTGAGATAAGGTCGATTCCGGAACACCAAACATTAAAATGTTGATAACTTTGGAAAAACACTTCAAAATGATTAGATTTGATGTGCAACTTCTTGAAAAACCCTTTCTGCTATAGTGGGGGGTGAAATTTTCATTTTCTGAAGCTTCCCTGCAAAGTTATGGCACAAAGCGTAAAAAGCGTTTTCAGCCTGAGATAAGGTAGATTCCGGAACGCCAAACATAAAACTGTTGATAACTTTGGAAAAACACTTCAGACAGCTTAGATTTGAAGTGCAACTACTAGAAAACCCCTTTCTGCTATAGTGGGAGGTGAAAATTTCATGTTTTGAAGCTTCCCTGCAAAGTTATGGCACAATGCAGAAAACACGTTTTCAGCATGAGATAAGGTGGGTTCAGGAACGCCAAACATAAAAATGTTGATAACTTTGGAAAAACACTTCAGACGGCTTAGATTTGATGTGCAACTACTAGAAAGACACTTTCTGCAATAGTGGGAGGTTAAAATTTCATGTTCTGAAGCTTCCCTGCAAAGTTATGGCACAATGCAGAAAACGCGTTTTCAGCATGAGATAAGGTGGGTTCCGGAACGCCAAACATAAAAATGTTGATAACTTTGGAAAAACACTTCAGACAGCTTAGATTTGATGTGCAACTACTAGAAAGACCCTTTCTGCTTTAGTGGGAAGTGAAGCTTTCATGTTCTGAAGCTTTCCTTCAAAGTTATGGCACAATGCAGAAAACGCATTTTCAGCCTGAGATAAGGTGGGTTCCGGAACACCAAACATAAAAATGTTGATAACTTTCGAAAAACACTTCAGACAGCTTAGATTTGATGTGCAACTACTAGAAACACCCTTTCTGCGATAGTGGGAGGTGAACATTTCATGTTCTGAAGATTCCCTGCAAAGTTATGGCACAATGCGTAAAACGGGTTTTCAGCCTGAGATAAGGTCGATTCCGGAACACCATACATAAAAATGTTGATAACTTTGGACAAACACATCAGACAGCTTAGATTTGATGTGTAACTACTAGAAAGACCCTTTCTGCTATAGTGGGAGGTGAACATTTCATGTTCTGAAGCTTCCATGCAAAGTTATGGCACAATGCAGAAAACGCGTTTTCAGCTTGAGATAAGGTGTGTCCCGGAACGCCAAACATAAAAATGTAGATAATTTTCGAAAAGCACTTCAGACAGCTTAGATTTGATGTGCAACTACAAGAAAGACCCTTTCTGCTATAGTGGGAGGTCAAAATTTCATGTTCTGAAGCTTCCCTGGAAAGTTATGGGACAATGCAGAAAACAATTTTTCAACCTGACATAAGGTCGATTCCGGGACGCCAAACATAAAAATGTTGATAACTTTCGAAAAACACTTCAGACAGCTTAGATTTGATGTGCAACTACTAGAAAAACCCTTTCTGCTATAGTGGGAGGTGAAAATTTCATTTTCTGGAACTTCCCTGCAAAGTTATGGCACAATGCGTAAAACGCGTCTTCAGCCTGAGATAAGGTCGATTCCGGAACGCCAAACATGAAAATGTTGATAACTTTGGAAAAACTCATCAGACTGCATAGATTTGATGTGCAAATACTAGACAGACATTTTCTGCAATAGTGGGAGGTTAAAATTTCATGTTCTGAAGCTTCCCTGCAAAGTTATGGCACAATGCAGAAAACGCGTTTTCAGCTTGAGATAAGGTGGGTTCCGGAACGCCAAACATAAAAATGTTGATAACTTTGGAAAAAAACATCAGACAGCTTAGATTTGATGTGCAACTACTAGAAAGACCCTTTCTGCAATAGTGGGAGGTGAAAATTTCATTTTCTGAAGCTTCCCTGCAAAGTTATGGCACAATGCGTAAAAAGCGTTTTCAGCCTGAGATAAGATCGATTCCAGAACGCCAAACATAAAAATGTTGAAATCTTTGGAAAAACACTTCAGACAGCTTAGATTTGATGTGCAACTACTAGAAAGACCCTTTCTGCTATAGTGGGAGGTGAAAATTTCATTTTCTGAATCTTCCCTGAGAATTTATGGCACAATGCACAAAACGCGTTTTCAGCCTGAGATAAGGTGGGTTCCGGAAAGCCAAACGTAAAAATGTTGATAACTTTGGAGCAACACTTCAGACAGCTTAGATTTGATGTGCAACTACTAGAAAGACCCTTTCTGCCATAGTGGGAGGTCAAAATTTCATGTTCTGAAGCTTCCCTGGAAAGTTATGGCACAATGCGTAAAAAGCGTTTTCAGCCTGAGATAAGGTCGATTCCAGAACGCCAAACATAAAAACGTTGATAACTTTGGAAAAACACTTCAGACAGCTTAGATTTGATGTGCAACTACTAGAAAAACCCTTTCTGCTATAGTGGGAGGTGAAAATTTCATTTTCTGGAACTTCCCTGCAAAGTTATGGCACAATGCGTAAAACGCGTCTTCAGCCTGAGATAAGGTCGATTCCGGAACGCCAAACATGAAAATGTTGATAACTTTGGAAAAACTCATCAGACTGCATAGATTTGATGTTCAAATAATAGACAGACACTTTCTGCAATAGTGGGAGGTTAAAATTTCATGTTCTGAAGCTTCCCTGCAAAGTTATGGCACAATGCAGAAAACGCGTTTTCAGCTTGAGATAAGGTGGGTTCCGGAACGCCAAACATAAAAATGTTGATAACTTTCGAAAAACACTTCAGACAACTTAGATTTGATGTGCAACTACTAGAAAGACCCTTTCTGCTATAGTGGGAGGTGAAACTTTCATGTTCTGAAGCTTTCCTTCAAAGTTATGGGACAATGCAGAAAACGCATTTTCAGCCTGAGATAAGGTGGGTTCCGGAACGCCAACATAAAAATGTTAATAACTTTCGAAAAACACTTCAGACAGATTAGATTTGATGTGCAACTACTAGAAAGACCCTTTCTGCTGTAGTGGGAGGTGAAACTTTCATGTTCTGAAGCTTTCCTTCAAAGTTATGGGACAATGCAGAAAACGCATTTTCAGCCTGAGATAAGGTGGGTTCCGGAACGCCAAACATAAAAATGTTGATAACTTTGGAACAACACTTCAGACAGCTTAGATTTGATGTGCAACTACTAGAAAGACCCTTTCTGCCATAGTGGGAGGTCAAAATTTCATGTTCTGAAGCTTCCCTAGAAAGTTATGGGACAATGCGTAAAACGCGTTTTCAGCCTGAGATAAGGTCGATTCCGGAACGCCAAACATAAAAATGTTGATAACTTTCGAAAAACACTTCAGACAGCTTAATTTTGATGTGCAACTACTAGAAAGACCCTTTCTGCTGTAGTGGGAGGTGAAACTTTCATGTTCTGAAGCTTTCCTTCAAAGTTATGGGACAATGCAGAAAACGCATTTTCAGCCTGAGATAAGGTGGGTTCCGGAACACCAAACATAAAAATGTTGATAACTTTGGAAAAACACTTCAGACAGCTTAGATTTGATGTGCAACTACTAGAAAAAGCCTTTCTGCTACAGTGGGTGGTTAAAATTTCATGTTCTGAAGCTTCCCTGCAAAGTTATGTCATAAAGCAGAAAACGCGTTTGAGAGGAGAAAGGTTTGCGACCTTTACTCTACATGTGTTGATGGCCTGAGCCGACCTCAACGCTGGATCATGCTTAAATAACATGTTTTTCACTCATGCTTAAATAACATGTTTTTCACTCATGCTTAAATAACATGTTTTTCACTCATGCTTAAATCACTCGCAGTTGCGCTCCTATAGTATGTTTTTCACTCGCTTGCAAAATAACAGGATGCCAGCTGTTCTTGTTCAAGGACAGGGACGCATGGGAACGGTGTGAGAGACCAAGATTTACGGTCAAAATATTTACCAAGAAAGACCAAGATTTACGGTCAAAATATTTACCAAGAAAGACCAAGATTTACGGGAACGGTCCAACGGTTTGTTGTCTGACATCGGGGCGGAGGGAAGACTCATGTTAGGTATATAGAAAGGCGCGTCTAAGCGGGGAGTTAGAGTCTGCTGCGAACTGTGATCAAGTGTCCAGCTGTCGGTTTCAGACGTGTCTCTCCGGGGTGTTGGCTCTCCGCCCGCTGTCAACGGTAGGCTGCTGTTAACTCTGACCGATTTGGGGAGTGTTGTGTGGGGATTTAGGGGTGACAGCCTGAGTCTAGCATAACCTTCTATTGTGAAATGTCAATATCTGTGTTGAATTGTTGAAGGACCTGTTGTTTTGCTCTAATAAATCAGCATTATTATTTTAATCTGTCTCGCTTGATGTTTTCTTGTGACGCGATCTCCTGAAGAACCTGTCTAAAAATTTCACAAAACAGCGTTTTCAGCCAGAGATAAGGTAGGTTCAGGAACGCCAAACATAAAAATGTTGATAAGTTTGGAAGAACACTTCAGACAGCTTAGATTTGATGTGTAACTACTAAAAATACCCTTTCTGCTATAGTGGGAGGTGAAACTTTCATGTTCTGAAGCTTTCCTTCAAAGTTATGGCACAATGCAGAAAACGCGTTTTCAGCATGAGACTAGGTGGGTTCCGGAACGCCAAACATAAAGATGTTGATAACTTTCGAAAAACACTTCAGACAGATTAGATTTGATGTGAAACTATTAGAAAGACCCTGTTTGTCATAGTGGGAGCTGAAAATTTCATGTTCTGATGCTTCCCTGCAAAGTTAAGGAACAATGCAGAAAACGCGTTTTCAGCCTGAGATAAGGTGGGTTCCGGAACGCCAAACTTAAAAATGTTGATAACTTTGGAAAAACACTTCAGACAGCTTAGATTTGATGTGCAACTACTAGAAAGACCCTTTCTGCTACAGTGGGAGGTTAAAATTTCATGTTCTGAAGCTTCCCTGCAAAGTTATGGCACAATGCAGAAAACGCGTTTTCAGCCCGAGATAAGGTCGTTTCCGGAACGCCAACCTAAAAAATGTTGATAGCTTTCGAAAAACACTTCAGACAGCTTAGATTTGATGTGCAACTACTGGAAAGACCCTTTCTGCTATAGTGGGAGGTCAAAATTTCATGTTCTGAAACTACCCTGGAAATTTATGGGACAATGCAGAAAACGATTTTACATCCTGAGATAAGGTGGGTTCCGGAACGCCAAACATAAAAATGTTGATAACTTTGGAAAAACACATCAGACAGCTTAGATTTGATGAGCAACTACTAGAATTACCCTTTCTGCTATAGTGGGACCTGAAAATTTCATGTTCTGAAGCTTCCCTGCAAAGTTATGGCACAATGCAGAAAACACGTTTTCAGCTTGAGATAAGGTCGAATCCGGAACGCCAAACATAAAAATGATGATAACTTTGGAATAACACATCAGACAGCTTAGATTTGATGTGCAACTACTAGAAAGACGTTTTCTGCTATAGTGGGAGGTTAAAATTTCATGTTCGAAAGCTTCCATGCAAAGTTATGGCACAATGCAGACAACGCGTTTTCAGCCTGAGATAAGGTCGATTCTGGAACGCCAATCATAAAAATGTTGATAACTTTCGAAAAACACTTCAGACAGCTTAGATTTGATGTACAACTACTAGAAAGACCCTTTCTGCTATAGTGGGAGGTGAACATTTCATGTTCTGAAGCTTCCCTTCAAAGTTTTGGCACAATGCAGAAAACGCATTTTCAGCTTGAGATAAGGTGGGTTCCGGAACGCCAAACATAAAAATGTTGATAACTTTGGAAAAACACTTCAGACAGCTTAGATTTGATGTGCAACTATGAGAAAGACCCTTTCTGCTACACTGGGAGGTGAAAATTTCATGTACGGAAGCTTCCATGCAAAGTTTTGGCACAATGCAGACAACGCGTTTTCAGCCTGAGAGAAGGTCGATTCTGGAACGCCAAACATAAGAATGTTGATAACTTTCGAAAAACACTTCAGACAGCTTAGATTTGATGTGCAACTACTAGAAAGACCCTTTCTGCTATAGTGGGAGGTGAACATTTCATGTTCTGAAGCTTCCCTGCAAAGTTATGGGACAATGCAGAAAACGATTTTTCATCCTGAGATAAGGTCGATTCCGGAACGCCAAAGATAAAAATGTTGATAACTTTCGAAAAACGCTTCAGACAGCTTAGATTTGATGTGCAACTACTAGAAAGACCCTTTCTGCTATAGAGGGACGTGAAAATTTCATGTTCTGAAGCTTCCCTGCAAAGTTATGGCACAATGCAGAAAACCTGTTTTCAGCCTGAGATAAGGTGGGTTCCGGAACGCCAAACATAAAAATGTTGATAACTCAGGAAAAACTCTACAGACAGCTTAGATTTGATGTGCAACTACGAGAAATACCCTTTCTGCTCAAGTGGGAGTTGAAAATTACATGTTGTAACGCTTCCCTGCAAAGCTATGGCACAATGCAGAAAACGTGTTTTCAGCCTGACAAAAGGTGGGTTCCGGAACGCCAAACATAAAAATGTTGATAACTTTGGAAAAACACTTCAGACAGGTTAGATTTTTATGTGCAACTACTAGAGAGACCCTTTATGCTATAGTGGGAGGAGAAAATTTCATGTTCGGAAGCTTCCCTGCAAAGTTATGACACAATGCAGAAAACGCGTTTTCAGCCTGAGATAAGGTTGATTCCGGAACGCCAAACATAAAAATGTTGATAACTTTGGAAAAACACTTCAGACAGCTTAGATTTGATGTGCAACTACTAGAAAGACCCTTTCTGCTATAGTGGGAGGTGAAAATTTCATATTCTGCAGCTTTCCTGCAAAGTTATGGCACAATGCAGAAAACGCGTTTTCAATCTGAGAAAAGGTCGATTCAGGAACACCAAACATAAAACTGTTGAAAACTTTCGAAAAACACTTCAGACAGCTTAGATTTGATGTGCAACTACGAGAAAGACCCTTTCTGCTATAGTGGGAGGTGAAAATTTCATGTTCTGAAGCTTTCCTGCAAAGTTATGGCACAATGCGTAAAACGCATTTTCAGCCTGAGATAAGGTCGATTCCGGAACGCCAAACATAAAAAGGTTCATAATTCTGGAAAAACACTTCAGACAGCTTAGATTTGATGTGCAACTACTAGAGAGACCCTTTCTGCTATAGTGGGAGGTGAAAATTTCATGTTCTGAAGCTTCCCTGCAAAGTTATGGCACAATGCAGAAAACGCGTTTTCAGCCTGAGAAAAGGTCGATTCAGGAACACCAAACATAAAACTGTTGAAAACTTTCGAAAAACACTTCAGACAGCTTAGATTTGATGTGCAACTACGAGAAAGACCCTTTCTGCTGTAGTGGGAGGTGAAAATTTCATGTTCTGAAGCTTCGCTGCAAAGTTCTGGCACAATGCGTAAATCGTCTTTTCAGCCTGAGATAAGGTCGATTCCTGAACGCCAAACATAAAAATGTTGATAACTTTGGAAAAACACTTCAAACAGCTTAGATTTGATGTGCAACTACTAGAAAGACCCTTTCTGCTATAGTGGGATGTGAAAATTTCATGTTCTGAAACTTCCCTGCAAAGTTATGGCACAATGCAGAAAACACGTTTTCAGCATGAGACGAGGTCAATTCTGGAGCGCCAAACATAGAAATATGATAACTTTGGAAAAACACTTCAGACAGCTTAGATTTGATGTGCAACTACTCGAAAGACTCTTTCTGCTATAGTGGTTCGTGAAAATTCGATGTTGGGAAGCTTCCCTGCAAAGTTATGGAACAGTCCGTTAAACGCGTTTTCAGCCTGAGATAAGGTCGATTCCGGAACGCCAAACACAAAAATGTTGAAAACTTTCAAAAAACACTTCAGACAGTTTAGATTTGAAGTGCAAGTACGAGAAAGACCCTTTCTGCTATAATGGGAATTGAAAATTTCATGTTCTGAAGCTTTCCTCCAAAGTTATGGCACAATGCAGAAAACGCGCTCACAGCCTGAGATAAGGTGGGTTCCGTAACGCCAAACATAAAAATGTTGATAACTTTGGAAAAACACTTCAAACAGCTAAGATTTGATGTGTAAATACTAGAAAGACCCTTTCTGCTATAGTGGGAGCTGAAAACTACATGTTCTGAAGCTTCCCTGCAAAGCTATGACACAATTCCGAAAACGCGTTTTCAGCCTGAGATAAGGTCGATTCCGGAACGAAAAACATAAAAATGTTGATAACTTCGGAAAAACACATCAGACAGCTTACATTTCATTTCCAACTACGAGAAAGACCCTTTCTGCTATAGTGGTTCGTGAAAATTCGATGTTCGGAAGCTTCCCTGCAAAGTTATGGAACAGTGCGTTAAACGCGTTTTCAGCCTGAGATAAGGTCGATTCCGGAACGCCAAACATAAAAATGTTGTTAACTTTGGAAAAACACGTCAGACAGCTTAGATGTGATGTGCTACTACTAGAAAGATCCATTCTGATATAGTGGGAGCTGAAAATTTCATGTTCTGAAGCTTCCCTGCAAAGTTATGGCACAATGCAGAAAACACGTTTTCAGCCTGAGATGAGGTGGGTTCGGGAACGCCAAACATAAAGATATTTAAAACTTTGGAAAAACACTTCAGACAGCTTAGATTTGACGTGCAACTACTAGAAAGACCATTTCTGCTATAGTGGGAGTTGAAAATTTCATGTTCTGAAGCTTCCCTGCAAAGTTATGGCACAATGCAGAAAAGGCGTTTTCAGCCTGAGATATGGTCGATTCCGGAACGCCAAACATAAAAATGTTGATAACTTTGGAAAAACACTTCAGACAGATTAGATTTGATGTGCAACTTCTAGAAAGACCCTTTCTGCTATAGTCGCATGTGAATATTTCATGTTCTGAAGCTTGCCTGCAAAGTTATGGCACAATGCAGAAAATGCGTTTTCAGCCTCAGATAAGGTGGGTTCCAGAACGCCAAACATAAAAATGTTGATAACTTTGGAAAAACACTTCAGACAGATTAGATTTGATGTGCAACTACTAGAAAGACCCTTTCTGCTATAGTGGGAGGTGAAAATTTTATGTTCTGAAGCTTCCCTGCAAACTTATGGCACAATGCAGAAAACGCGTTTTCAGCCTGAGATAAGGTCGATTCCGGAACGCCAAACATAAAAATGTTGATAACTTTGGAAAAACACTTCAGACAGATTAGATTTGAAGTGTAACTACTAGAGAGACCCTTTCTGCTATAGTGGGAGGTGAAAAATTCATGTTCTGATGCTTCCCTGCAAAGTTATGGCACAATGCAGAAAACGCATTTTCAGCCTGATTTAAGGTGGGTTCAGGAAGGAGAAACATAAAAATGTTGATAACTTTGGAAAAACACCAGACAGCTTAGATTTGATGTGCAACTACTAGAAAGACCCTTTCTGCTATAGTGGGAGGTGGAAAATTTTTGTTCTGAAGCTTCCCTGCAAAGTTATGGCACAATGCAGAAAACGCCTTTTCAGCCTCACATAAGGTCGATTCCGGAACGCCAAACATAAAAATGTTGATAACTTCGGAAAAACACTTCAGACAGCTTAGATTTGATGTGCAACTACTAGAAAGAACCTTTCTGCTGTAGTGGGAGGTAAAAATTTCATGTTCTGAAGCTTCGCTGTAAAGTTATGGCACAATGCAGAAAACGCGTTTTCAGCCTGACAAAAGGTGGGTTCCGGAACGCCAAACATAAAAAAGTTGATAACTTTGGAAAAACACTTCAGACAGCTTAGATTTGATGTGCAACTACTAGAAAGACCCGTTCTGCTATAGTGGGAGGTTAAAATTTCATGTTCTGAAGCTTCCCAGCAAAGTTGTGGCACAATGCAGAAAACGCATTTTCAGCCTGACAAAAGGTGGGTTCCGGAACGCCAAACATAAAAATGTTGATAACTTTGGAAAAACACTTCAGACAGGTTAGATTTTTATGTGCAACTACTAGAGAGACCCTTTATGCTATAGTGGGAGGAGAAAATTTAATGTTCTGAAGCTTCCCTGCAAAGTTATGACACAATGCAGAAAACGCGTTTTCAGCCTGAGATAAGGTTGATTCCGGAACGCCAAACATAAAAATGTTGATAACTTTGGAAAAACACTTCAGACAGCTTAGATTTGATGTGCAACTACGAGAAAGACCCTTTCTGCTATAGTGGGAGGTGAAAATTTCATGTTCTGAAGCTTTCCTGCAAAGTTATGGCACAATGCGTAAAACGCATTTTCAGCCTGAGATAAGGTCGATTCCGGAACGCCAAACATAAAAAGGTTCATAATTCTGGAAAAACACTTCAGACAGCTTAGATTTGATGTGCAACTACGAGAAAGACCCTTTCTGCTGTAGTGGGAGGTGAAAATTTCATGTTCTGAAGCTTCGCTGCAAAGTTCTGGCACAATGCGTAAATCGTCTTTTCAGCCTGAGATAAGGTCGATTCCTGAACGCCAAACATAAAAATGTTGATAACTTTGGAAAAACACTTCAAACAGCTTAGATTTGATGTGCAACTACTAGAAAGACCCTTTCTGCTATAGTGGGATGTGAAAATTTCATGTTCTGAAACTTCCCTGCAAAGTTATGGCACAATGCAGAAAACACGTTTTCAGCATGAGACAAGGTCAATTCTGGAACGCCAAACATAGAAATATGATAACTTTGGAAAAACACTTCAGACAGCTTAGATTTGATGTGCAACTACTAGAGAGACCCTTTCTGCTATAGTGGGAGGTGAAAAATTCATGTTCTGATGCTTCCCTGCAAAGTTATGGCACAATGCAGAAAACGCATTTTCAGCCTGATTTAAGGTGGGTTCAGGAAGGAGAAACATAAAAATGTTGATAACTTTGGAAAAACACCAGACAGCTTAGATTTGATGTGCAACTACTAGAAAGACCCTTTCTGCTATAGTGGGATGTGAAAATTTCATGTTCTGAAGCGTCCCTGCAAAGTTATGGCACAATGCAAAAAACACGTTTTCAGACTGAGATAAGGTGGGTTCCAGAACGCCAAACATAAAAATGTTGTTAACTTTGGAAAAACACTTCAGACAGCTTAGATTTGATCTGCAACTACTACAAAGACCCTTTCTGCTATAGTGGGTGGTGAAAATTTCATGTGCTGAAGCTTTATGCAAAGTTATGGCACAATGCGTAAAACGCGTTTTCAGCCTGAGATAAGGTCGATTCCGGAACGCCAAACATAAAAATGTTGATAAGTTTGGAAAAACACTTCAGACAGCTTAGATTTGATGAGCCATTACGAGAAAGACCCTTTCTGCTGTAGTGGGTGGTGAAAATTCGATGTTCTGAAGCTTCCCTGCAAAGTTATGGCACAATGTGTAAAATGCGTTTTCAGCCTGAGATAAGGTGGGTTCCGGAACGCCAAACATAAAAATGTGGACAACTTTGGAAAGACACTTCAGACAGCTTAGATTTGAAGTGCAACCACGAGAAAGACCCTTTCTGCTATAGTGGGAGGTGAAAATTTCATGTTCTGAAGCTTCGCAGCAAAGTTCTGGCACAATGCGTAAATCGTCTTTTCAGCCTGAGATAAGGTTGATTCCGGAACGCCAAACATAAGAATGTTGATAACTTTGGAAAAACACTTCAGACAACTTAGATTTGATGTGCAACTACTTGAAATACCCTTTCTGCTATAGTGGGAGGAAAAAAATTCATGTTCTGAAGTCTCCCTGCAAAGTTATGGCATTATCCAGAAAACACGTTTTCAGCCTGAGATAAGGTGGGTTCCAGAACGCCAAACATAAAAATGTTGATAACTTTGGAAAAACACTTCAGACAGCTTATATTTGATGTGCAACTACTAGAAAGACCCTTTCTGCTATAGTGGGAGCTTAAAATGTCAAGTTCTGAAGCTTCCCTGCAAAGTTATGGCAAAATATATAAAGCGCGTTTTCAGGCTGAGATAAGGTCGATTCCGGAACGCCAAACGTAAAAATGTTGATAACTTTGGAAAAACACTTCAGACAGCTAAGATTTGATGTGCAACTACTAGAAAGACCCTTTTTGCTACAGTGGGAGGTGAAAATTTCATGTTCTGAAGCTTCCCTGCAAAGTTATGCCACAATGCAAGAAACACGTTTTCAGCCTGAGATAAGGTCGATTCCGGAACGCCAAACATAAAAATATTGATAACTTTGGAAAAACACTTCAGACAGTTTAGATTTGATGTACAACTACTCGAAAGACCCTTTCTGCTATAGTGGTTCGTGAAAATTCGATGTTGGGAAGCTTCCCTGCAAAGTTATGGAACAGTGCGTTAAACGCGTTTTCAGCCTGAGATAAGGTCGATTCCGGAACGCCAAACACAAAAATGTTGAAAACTTTCAAAAAACACTTCAGACAGTTTAGATTTGAAGTGCAAGTACGAGAAAGACCCTTTCTGCTATAATGGGAATTGAAAATTTCATGTTCTGAAGCTTTCCTCCAAAGTTATGTCACAATGCAGAAAACGCGCTCACAGCCTGAGATAAGGTGGGTTCCGTAACGCCAAACATAAAAATGTTTATAACTTTGGAAAAACACTTCAAACAGCTAAGATTTGATGTGTAAATACTAGAAAGACCCTTTCTGCTATAGTGGGAGCTGAAAACTACATGTTCTGAAGCTTCCCTGCAAAGCTATGACACAATTCCGAAAACGCGTTTTCAGCCTGAGATAAGGTCGATTCCGGAACGAAAAACATAAAAATGTTGATAACTTCGGAAAAACACATCAGACAGCTTACATTTCATTTCCAACTACGAGAAAGACCTTTTCTGCTATAGTGGTTCGTGAAAATTCGATGTTCGGAAGCTTCCCTGCAAAGTTATGGAACAGTGCGTTAAACGCGTTTTCAGCCTGAGATAAGGTTGATTCCGGATCGCCAAACATAAAAATGTTGTTAACTTTGGAAAAACACGTCAGACAGCTTAGATGTGATGTGCTACTACTAGAAAGATCCATTCTGATATAGTGGGAGCTGAAAATTTCATGTTCTGAAGCTTCCCTGCAAAGTTATGGCACAATGCAGAAAACACGTTTTCAGCCTGAGATGAGGTGGGTTCGGGAACGCCAAACATAAAAATATTTAAAACTTTGGAAAAACACTTCAGACAGCTTAGATTTGACGTGCAACTACTAGAAAGACCATTTCTGCTATAGTGGGAGTTGAAAATTTCATGTTCTGAAGCTTCCCTGCAAAGTTATGGCACAATGCAGAAAAGGCGTTTTCAGCCTGAGATATGGTCGATTCCGGAACGCCAAACATAACAATGTTGATAACTTTGGAAAAACACTTCAGACAGATTAGATTTGATGTGCAACTTCTAGAAAGACCCTTTCTGCTATAGTCGCATGTGAATATTTCATGTTCTGAAGCTTGCCTGCAAAGTTATGGCACAATGCAGAAAATGCGTTTTCAACCTCAGATAAGGTGGGTTCCAGAACCCCAAACATAAAAATGTTGATAACTTTGGAAAAACACTTCAGACAGATTAGATTTGATGTGCAACTACTAGAAAGACCCTTTCTGCTATAGTGGGAGGTGAAAATTTCATGTTCTGAAGCTTCCCTGCAAACTTATGGCACAATGCAGAAAACGCGTTTTCAGCCTGAGATAAGGTCGATTCCGGAACGCCAAACATAAAAATGTTGATAACTTTGGAAAAACACTTCAGACAGATTAGATTTGAAGTGTAACTACTAGAGAGACCCTTTCTGCTATAGTGGGAGGTGAAAAATTCATGTTCTGATGCTTCCCTGCAAAGTTATGGCACAATGCAGAAAACGCATTTTCAGCCTGATTTAAGGTGGGTTCAGGAAGGAGAAACATAAAAATGTTGATAACTTTGGAAAAACACCAGACAGCTTAGATTTGATGTGCAACTACTAGAAAGACCCTTTCTGCTATAGTGGGATGTGAAAATTTCATGTTCTGAAGCGTCCCTGCAAAGTTATGGCACAATGCAAAAAACACGTTTTCAGACTGAGATAAGGTGGGTTCCAGAACGCCAAACATAAAAATGTTGTTAACTTTGGAAAAACACTTCAGACAGCTTAGATATGATCTGCAACTACTACAAAGACCCTTTCTGCTATAGTGGGTGGTGAAAATTTCATGTGCTGAAGCTTTATGCAAAGTTATGGCACAATGCGTAAAACGCGTTTTCAGCCTGAGATAAGGTCGATTCCGGAACGCCAAACATAAAAATGTTGATAAGTTTGGAAAAACACTTCAGACAGCTTAGATTTGATGAGCCATTACGAGAAAGACCCTTTCTGCTGTAGTGGGTGGTGAAAATTCGATGTTCTGAAGCTTCCCTGCAAAGTTATGGCACAATGTGTAAAATGCGTTTTCAGCCTGAGATAAGGTGGGTTCCGGAACGCCAAACATAAAAATGTGGACAACTTTGGAAAAACACTTCAGACAGCTTAGATTTGAAGTGCAACCACGAGAAAGACCCTTTCTGCTATAGTGGGAGGTGAAAATTTCATGTTCTGAAGCTTCGCAGCAAAGTTCTGGCACAATGCCTAAATCGTCTTTTCAGCCTGAGATAAGGTCGATTCCTGAACGCCAAACATAAAAATGTTGATAACTTTGGAAAAACACTTCAAACAGCTTAGATTTGATGTGCAACTACTAGAAAGACCCTTTCTGCTATAGTGGGATGTGAAAATTTCATGTTCTGAAACTTCCCTGCAAAGTTATGGCACAATGCAGAAAACACGTTTTCAGCATGAGACAAGGTCAATTCTGGAACGCCAAACATAGAAATATGATAACTTTGGAAAAACACTTCAGACAGCTTAGATTTGATGTGCAACTACTCGAAAGACCCTTTCTGCTATAGTGGTTCGTGAAAATTCGATGTTGGGAAGCTTCCCTGCAAAGTTATGGAACAGTGCGTTAAACGCGTTTTCAGCCTGAGATAAGGTCGATTCCGGAACGCCAAACACAAAAATGTTGAAAACTTTCAAAAAACACTTCAGACAGTTTAGATTTGAAGTGCAAGTACGAGAAAGACCCTTTCTGCTATAATGGGAATTGAAAATTTCATGTTCTGAAGCTTTCCTCCAAAGTTATGTCACAATGCAGAAAACGCGCTCACAGCCTGAGATAAGGTGGGTTCCGTAACGCCAAACATAAAAATGTTGATAACTTTGGAAAAACACTTCAAACAGCTAAGATTTGATGTGTAAATACTAGAAAGACCCTTTCTGCTATAGTGGGAGCTGAAAACTACATGTTCTGAAGCTTCCCTGCAAAGCTATGACACAATTCCGAAAACGCGTTTTCAGCCTGAGATAAGGTCGATTCCGGAACGAAAAACATAAAAATGTTGATAACTTCGGAAAAACACATCAGACAGCTTACATTTCATTTCCAACTACGAGAAAGACCTTTTCTGCTATAGTGGTTCGTGAAAATTCGATGTTCGGAAGCTTCCCTGCAAAGTTATGGAACAGTGCGTTAAACGCGTTTTCAGCCTGAGATAAGGTTGATTCCGGATCGCCAAACATAAAAATGTTGTTAACTTTGGAAAAACACGTCAGACAGCTTAGATGTGATGTGCTACTACTAGAAAGATCCATTCTGATATAGTGGGAGCTGAAAATTTCATGTTCTGAAGCTTCCCTGCAAAGTTATGGCACAATGCAGAAAACACGTTTTCAGCCTGAGATGAGGTGGGTTCGGGAACGCCAAACATAAAAATATTTAAAACTTTGGAAAAACACTTCAGACAGCTTAGATTTGACGTGCAACTACTAGAAAGACCATTTCTGCTATAGTGGGAGTTGAAAATTTCATGTTCTGAAGCTTCCCTGCAAAGTTATGGCACAATGCAGAAAAGGCGTTTTCAGCCTGAGATATGGTCGATTCCGGAACGCCAAACATAACAATGTTGATAACTTTGGAAAAACACGTCAGACAGCTTAGATGTGATGTGCTACTACTAGAAAGATCCATTCTGATATAGTGGGAGCTGAAAATTTCATGTTCTGAAGCTTCCCTGCAAAGTTATGGCACAATGCAGAAAAGGCGTTTTCAGCCTGAGATATGGTCGATTCCGGAACGCCAAACATAACAATGTTGATAACTTTGGAAAAACACTTCAGACAGATTAGATTTGATGTGCAACTACTAGAAAGACCCTTTCTGCTATAGTGGGAGGTGAAAATTTCATGTTCTGAAGCTTCCCTGCAAACTTATGGCACAATGCAGAAAACGCGTTTTCAGCCTGAGATAAGGTCGATTCCGGAACGCCAAACATAAAAATGTTGATAACTTTGGAAAAACACTTCAGACAGATTAGATTTGAAGTGTAACTACTAGAGAGACCCTTTCTGCTATAGTGGGAGGTGAAAAATTCATGTTCTGATGCTTCCCTGCAAAGTTATGGCACAATGCAGAAAACGCATTTTCAGCCTGATTTAAGGTGGGTTCAGGAAGGAGAAACATAAAAATGTTGATAACTTTGGAAAAACACCAGACAGCTTAGATTTGATGTGCAACTACTAGAAAGACCCTTTCTGCTATAGTGGGATGTGAAAATTTCATGTTCTGAAGCGTCCCTGCAAAGTTATGGCACAATGCAAAAAACACGTTTTCAGACTGAGATAAGGTGGGTTCCAGAACGCCAAACATAAAAATGTTGTTAACTTTGGAAAAACACTTCAGACAGCTTAGATTTGATCTGCAACTACTACAAAGACCCTTTCTGCTATAGTGGGTGGTGAAAATTTCATGTGCTGAAGCTTTATGCAAAGTTATGGCACAATGCGTAAAACGCGTTTTCAGCCTGAGATAAGGTCGATTCCGGAACGCCAAACATAAAAATGTTGATAAGTTTGGAAAAACACTTCAGACAGCTTAGATTTGATGAGCCATTACGAGAAAGACCCTTTCTGCTGTAGTGGGTGGTGAAAATTCGATGTTCTGAAGCTTCCCTGCAAAGTTATGGCACAATGTGTAAAATGCGTTTTCAGCCTGAGATAAGGTGGGTTCCGGAACGCCAAACATAAAAATGTGGATAACTTTGGAAAAACACTTCAGACAGCTTAGATTTGAAGTGCAACCACGAGAAAGACCCTTTCTGCTATAGTGGGAGGTGAAAATTTCATGTTCTGATGCGTCCCTGTGATGTTATGGCACAATGCACAAAAACTCTTTTTCAGCCTGAGATAAGGTGGGTTTCGGAACGCCAAACATTAAAATGTTGACAACTTTGGAAAAACACTTCAGACAGCATAGATCTGATGTGCAACTACTAGAAAGACCCTTTCTGCTATAGTGGGAGGTGAAAATTTCATGTTCTGAAGCTTCCCTGCAAACTTATGGCACAATGCAGAAAACGCGTTTTCAGCCTGAGATAAGGTTGATTCCGGAACGCCAAACATAAAAATGTTGATAACTTTGTAAAAACACTTCAGACAGCTTAGATTTGATGTGCAACTACATGACAGACCCTATCTGCAATAGTGGGAGGAGAAAATTTCATGTTCTGAAGTCTCCCTGCAAAGTTATGGCACTATTCAAAAAACGCGTTTTCAGCCTGTGATAAGGTGGGTTCCAGAACGCCAAACATAAAAATGTTGATAACTTTGGAAAAACACTTCAGACAGCTTAGATTTGATGTGCAACTACTAGAAAGACGCATTCTGCTATAATGGGAGGTTAAAATTTCATGTTCTGAAGCTTCCCTGCAAAGTTATGGCAGAATGCGTAAATCGTGTTTTCAGCCTGAGATAAGGTCGATTCCGGAACGCCAAACATAAAAGTGTTGATAACTTTGGAAAAACACTTCAGACAGCTTCGATTTGATGTGCACCTACTAGAAAGACCCTTTCTGCTATAGTGGGAGGTGAAATTTTCATGTTCTGGAGCTTACCTACAAAGTTTTGGCACAATGCAGAAAACGCGTTTTCAGCCTGAGATAAGGTGGGTTCCAGAACGCCAAACATAAAAATGTTGATAACTTTGGAAAAACACTTCAGACAGCTTAGATTTGATGTGCAACTACTAGAAAGACCCTTTCTGCTATAGTGGGAGGTGAAAATTTCATGTTCGGAAGCTTCCCTGCAAAGTTATGCCACAATGCAAGAAACGCGTTTTCAGCCTGAGATAAGGTCGATTCCGGAACGCCAAACATAAAAATATTGATAACTTTGGAAAAACACTTCAGACAGCTTAGATTTGATGTGCAACCACTAGAAAGACCCTTTCTGCTATAGTGGGAGTAGAAAATTTCATGTTCTGAAGCTTTCCTGCAAAATTATGGCACAATGCGTAAAACGAGTTTTCAGCCTGAGATAAGGTTGATTCCGGAACGCCAAACATAAGAATGTTGATAACTTTGGAAAAACTCTTCAGACAACTTAGATTTGATGTGCAACTACTTGAAATACCCCTTCTGCTATAGTGGGAGGAGAAAATTTCATGTTCTGAAGTCTCCCTGCAAAGTTATGGCACTATTCAAAAAACGCGTTTTCAGCCTGTGATAAGGTGGGTTCCAGAACGCCAAACATAAAAATGTTGATAACTTTGGAAAAACACTTCAGACAGCTTAGATTTGATGTGCAACTACTAGAAAGACGCATTCTGCTATAGTGGGAGGTTAAAATTTCATGTTCTGAAGCTTCCCTGCAAAGTTATGGCAGAATGCGTAAATCGTGTTTTCAGCCTGAGATAAGGTCGATTCCGGAACGCCAAACATAAAAGTGTTGATAACTTTTGAAAAACACTTCAGACAGCTTCGATTTGATGTGCACCTACTAGAAAGACCCTTTCTGCTATAGTGGGAGGTGAAATTTTCATGTTCTGGAGCTTACCTACAAAGTTTTGGCACAATGCAGAAAACGCGTTTTCAGCCTGAGATAAGGTGGGTTACAGAACGCCAAACATAAAAATGTTGATAACTTTGGAAAAACACTTCAGACAGCTTAGATTTTATGTGCAACTACTAGAAAGACCCTTTCTGCTATAGTGGGAGGTGAAAATTTCATGTTCGGAAGCTTCCCTGCAAAGTTATGCCACAATGCAAGAAACGCGTTTTCAGCCTGAGATAAGGTCGATTCCGGAACGCCAAACATAAAAATATTGATAACTTTGGAAAAACACTTCAGACAGCTTAGATTTGATGTGCAACCACTAGAAAGACCCTTTCTGCTATAGTGGGAGTAGAAAATTTCATGTTCTGAAGCTTTCCTGCAAAATTATGGCACAATGCGTAAAACAAGTTTTCAGCCTGAGATAAGGTTGATTCCGGAACGCCAAACATAAGAATGTTGATAACTTTGGAAAAACTCTTCAGACAGCTTAGATTTGATGTGCAACTTCTAGAAAGACCCTTTCTGCTATAGTGGGATGTTAAAATTTCATGTTCTGAAGTCTCCCTGCAAAGTTATGGCACTATCCAGAAAACGCGTTTTTAGCCTGAGATAAGGTGGGTTCCGAAACGCCAAACATAAAAATGTTGATAACTTTGGAAAAACAATTTCGACAGCTTAGATTTGATGTGCAACTACTAGAAAGACCCTTTCCGCTATAGTGGGAAGTTAAAATTTCATGTTCTGAAGCTTCCCTGCAAAGTTATGGCACAATGCGTAAAGCGCGTTTTCAGCCTGAGATGAGGTTGATTTCAGAACCCCAAACATAAAAATGTTGATAACTCAGGAAAAACTCTACAGACAGCTTAGATTTGATGTGCAACTACTAGAAAGACCCTTTCTGCTACCGTGGGAGGTGAAAATTTCATGTTCTGAAGCTTCAATGCAAAGTTATGGCACAATGCGTACAACGCGTTTTCAGCCTGAGATGAGGTTGATTTCAGAACCCCAAACATAAAAATGTTGATAACTCAGGAAAAACTCTCCAGACAGCTTAGATTTGATGTGCAACTACTAGAAAGACCCTTTCTGCTATAGTGGGAGGTGAAAATTTCATGTTCTGAAGCTTCCCTGCAAAGTTATGGCATAATGCGTGAAACACGTTTTCAGCCTGAGATAAGGTGGGTTCCAGAACGCCAAACATAAAAAATGTTGATAACTTTGGAAAAACACTTCAGACAGCTTAGATTTGATGTGCAACTACTAGAAAGACACATTCTGCTATAGTGGGAGGTTAAAATTTCATGTTCTGAAGCTTCCCTGCAAAGTTATGGCACAATGTGTAAAATGCGTTTTCAGCCTGAGATGAGGTTGATTTCAGAACGCCAAACATAAAAATGTTGATAACTTTGGAAAAACACTTCAGACAGCTTAGCTTTGATGTGCAACTACTAGAAAGACCCTTTCTGCTATAGTGGGAGGTGAAAATTTCATGTTCTAAAGCTTCCCTGCAAAGTTAAGGCACAATTCCGAAAACGCGTTTTCAGCCTGAGATAAGGAGGGTTCCAGAACGCCAAACAGAAAAAAGTAGATAACTTTGGAAAAAAATATAAGACAGCTTAGATTTGATGTGCAACTACTAGAAAGACCCTTTCTGCTATAGTGGGAGGTGGAAATTTCATGTTCTGAAGCTTCCCTGCCAAGTTATGGCACAATTCCGAAAACGCGTTTTCAGCCTGAGATAAGGTTGATTCCGGAACGCCAAACATAAAAAAGTTGATAACTTTTGAAATACACTTCAGACAGCTTAGATTTGATGTGCAAGTACTAGAAATACCCTTTCTGCTATAGTGGGAGGTGAAAATTCCATGTTCTGAAGCTTCCCTGCAAAGTTATGGCACAATGGAGAAAACGCGTTTTCAGCCTGAGATAAGGTGGGTTCCGGAACCCCAAACATAAAAATGTTGATAACTTTGGAAAAACACTTCAGACAGCTGATATTTGATGTGCAACTACAAGACAGACCCTTTCTGCTATAGTGGGATGTGAAAATTTCATGTTTTGAAGCTTTATGCAAAGTTATGGCACAATGCGTAAAACGCGTTTTCAGCCTGAGATAAGGTCAATTCCGGAACGCCAAACATTAAAATGATGATAACTTTCGAAAAACACTTCAGAGAGCTTAGATTTGAAGTGCAACTACTAGAAAGACCCTTTCTGCTATAGTGGGATGTGAAAATTTCATGTTCCGAAGCTTCCCTGCAAAGTTATGGCACAATTCCGAAAACGCGTTTTCAACCTGAGATAAGGTCGATTCCGGAACGCCAAACATAAAAATGTTGATAACTTTGGAAAAACACTTCAGACTGCTTAGATTTTATGTGCAACTACTAGAAAGACCCTTTCTGATATAGTGGGAGGTGAAAATTCGATGATCTGAAGCTTCCCACCAAAGTTATGGCACAATGCGTAAAACACGTTTTCAGCCTGAGATAAGGTCGATTCCGGAACGCCACACATAAAAATGTTGATAACTTTGGAAAAACACTTCAGACAGCTGATATTTGATGTGCAACTACAAGACAGACCCTTTCTGCTATAATGGGATGTGAAAATTTCATGTTCTGAAGCTTTATGCAAAGTTATGGCACAATGCGTAAAACGCGTTTTCAGCCTGAGATAAGGTCAATTCCGGAACGCCAAACATAAAAATGTTGATAACTTTGGAAAAACACTTCAGACAGCTTAGATTTGATGTGCAACTACAAGAAAGATCATTTCTGCTATAGTGGGATGTGAAAATTTCATGTTCTGAAGCTTGCCTGCAAAGTTATGGCACAATGCACAAAACACGTCTTCAGCCTGGGATAAGGTCGATTCCGGAACGCCACACATAAAAATGTTGATAACTTTGGAAAAACACTTCAGACAGCTGATATTTGATGTGCAACTACAAGACAGACCCTTTCTGCTATAATGGGATGTGAAAATTTCATGTTCTGAAGCTTTATGCAAAGTTATGGCACAATGCGTAAAACGCGTTTTCAGCCTGAGATAAGGTCAATTCCGGAACGCCAAACATAAAAATGTTGATAACTTTGGAAAAACACTTCAGACAGCTTAGATTTGATGTGCAACTACAAGAAAGATCATTTCTGCTATAGTGGGTGGTGAAAATTCGATGATCTGAAGCTTCCCACCAAAGTTATGGCACAATGCGTAAAACGCGTTTTCAGCCTGAGATAAGGTCAATTCCGAAACGCCAAACATTAAAATGTTGATAACTTTCGAAAAACACTTCAGAGAGCTTAGATTTGAAGTGCAACTACTAGAAAGACCCTTTCTGCAATAGTGGGATGTGAAAATTTCATGTTCCGATGCTTCCCTGCAAAGTTATGGCACAATTCCGAAAACGCGTTTTCAGCCTGAGATAAGGTCGATTCCGGAACGCCAAACATAAAAATGTTGATAACTTTGGAAAAACACTTCAGACAGCTTAGATTTGATGTGCAACTACTAGAAAGATCATTTCTGCTATAGTGGGATGTGAAAATTTCATGTTCTGAAGCTTGCCTGCAAAGTTATGGCACAATGCACAAAACACGTCTTCAGGCTGAGATAAGATAGATTCCGGTACGCCAAACATAAAAATGTTGATAACTTTGGAAAAACACTTCAGACTGCTTAGATTTTATGTGTAACTACTTGAAAGACCCTTTCTGATATAGTGGGTGGTGAAAATTCGATGATCTGAAGCTTCCCACCAAAGTTATGGCACAATGCGTAAAACGCGTTTTCAGCCTGAGATAAGGTCGATTCCGGAACGCCAAACATAAAAATGTTGATAACTTTGGAAAAACACTTCAGACAGCTGAGATTTGATGTGCAACTACTAGAAAGACCCGTTCTGCTGTAGTGGGAGGTGAAAATTTCATGTTCTGAAGCTTCCCTGCAAAGTTATGCCACAATGCAGGAAACGCGTTTTCAACCTGAGATAAGGTGGGTTCCGGAACGCCAAACATAAAAATGTTGATAACTGTAGAAAAACACTTCAAGACA
Organism: Synchiropus splendidus; assembly: GCF_027744825.2. Taxonomy (NCBI): domain Eukaryota; kingdom Metazoa; phylum Chordata; class Actinopteri; order Syngnathiformes; family Callionymidae; genus Synchiropus; species Synchiropus splendidus. Next base: position 3,313,546 of record NC_071340.1, on the reverse strand, counting down.
GCTTAGATTTGATGTGCAACTACGAGAAAGACGCTTTCACCTAAAGTGGGAGGTGAACATTTCATGTTCTGAAGCTTTATGCTAAGTTATGGCACAATGCGTAAAACGCGTTTTCAGCCTGAGATAAGGTCGATTCCGGAACGCCAAACATAAAAATGTTGATAACTTTGGAAAAACATTTCAGACAGCTTAGATTTGATCTGCAACTACTAGAAAGACCCTTTCTTCTATAGTGGGAGGTGAAAATTTCATGTTCTGAAGCTTTATGCTAAGTTATGGCACAATGCGTAAAACGCGTTTTCAGCCTGAGATAAGGTCGATTCCGGAACGCCAAACATGAAAATGTTGATAACTTTGGAAAAACACTTCAGACAGCTTCGATTTGATGTGCATCTACAAGACAGACCCTTTCTGCAACAGTGGGAGGTTAAAATTTCTTATTCTGAAGTTTCCTGCAAAGTTATGGCACAATGCGGAAAATGCGTTTTCAGACTGAGATAAGGTGGGTTCCAGAACGCCAAACATAAAAATGTTGATAACTTTGGAAAAACACTTCAGACAGCTTAGATTTGATGTGCAACTACTAGAAAGACCCTTTCTACTATATCGGCAGGAGAAAATTTCATGTTCTGAGGCTTCCCTGCAAAGTTATGGCAGAATGCAGAAAACAAGTTTTCAGACTGAGATAAGGTGGGTTCCAGAGCGGCAAACATAAAAATGTTGATAACTTTGGAAAAACATTTCAGACAGCTTGGATTTGATCTGCAACTACTAGAAAGACCCTTTCTTCTATAGTGGGAGGTGAAAATTTCATGTTCTGAAGCTTTATGCTAAGTTATGGCACAATGCGTAAAACGCGTTTTCAGCCTGAGATAAGGTCGATTCCGGAACGCCAAACATAAAAATATTGATAACTTTGGAAAAACTCTTTAGACAGCTTAGATTTGATGTGCAACTACTAGAAAGACCCTTTCTGCTATAGTGGGATGTAGAAATTTCAAGTTCTGAAGCTTCCCTGCAAAGTTATGGCGCAATGCAGAAAACGCATTTTCAGCCTCACATAAGGTCAATTCCGGAACGCCAAACATAAAAATGTTCATAATTCTGGAAAAACACTTCAGACAGCTTAGATTTGATGTGCAACTACGAGAAAGACCATTTCTGCTATAGTGGAAGTTTAAAATGTCATGTTCTGAAGGTTCCCTGCAAAGTTATGGCACCATGCGTAAAACGCGTTTTCAGCCTGAGATAAGGTCGATTCCGGAACGCCAAACATAAAAAGGTTCATAATTCTGGAAAAACACTTCAGACAGCTTAGATTTGATGTGCAACTACGAGAAAGACCCTTTCTGCTATAGTGGGAGGTGAAAATTTCATGTTCTGCAGCTTCCCTGCAAAGTTATGGCACAATGCAGAAAACGCGTTTTCAGCCTGAGATAAGGTTGATTCCGGAACGCCAAACATAAAAATGTTGATAACTTTGGAAAAACACTTCAAACAGCTTAGATTTGATGTGCAACTACTAGAAAGACCCTTTCTGCTATAGTGGGAGGTGGAAAATTTTTGTTCTGAAGCTTCCCTGCAAAGTTATGGCACAATGCAGAAAACGCCTTTTCAGCCTCACATAAGGTCGATTCCGGAACGCCAAACATAAAAATGTTGATAACGTCGGAAAAACACTTCAGACAGCTTAGATTTGATGTGCAACTACTAGAAAGAACCTTTCTGCTGTAGTGGGAGGTTAAAATTTCATGTTCTGAAGCTTCGCTGTAAAGTTATGGCACAATGCAGAAAACGCGTTTTCAGCCTGACAAAAGGTGGGTTCCGGAACGCCAAACATAAAAAAGTTGATAACTTTGGAAAAACACTTCAGACAGCTTAGATTTGATGTGCAACTACTAGAAAGACCCGTTCTGCTATAGTGGGAGGAGAAAATTTCATGTTCTGAAGCTTCCCTGCAAAGTTATGACACAATGCAGAAAACGCGTTTTCAGCCTGAGATAAGGTTGATTCCGGAACGCCAAACATAAAAATGTTGATAACTTTGGAAAAACACTTCAGACAGCTTAGATTTGATGTGCAACTACTAGAAAGACCCTTTCTGCTATAGTGGGAGGTGAAAATTTCATATTCTGCAGCTTTCCTGCAAAGTTATGGCACAATGCAGAAAACGCGTTTTCAACCTGAGAAAAGGTCGATTCAGGAACACCAAACATAAAACTGTTGAAAACTTTCGAAAAACACTTCAGACAGCTTAGATTTGATGTGCAACTACGAGAAAGACCCTTTCTGCTATAGTGGGAGGTGAAAATTTCATGTTCTGATGCTTTCCTGCAAAGTTATGGCACAATGCGTAAAACGCATTTTCAGCCTGAGATAAGGTCGATTCCGGAACGCCAAACATAAAAATGTTGATAACTTTGGAAAAACACTTCAAACAGCTTAGATTTGATGCGCAACTACTAGAAAGACCCTTTCTGCTATAGTGGGATGTGAAAATTTCATGTTCTGAAACTTCCCTGCAAAGTTATGGCACAATGCAGAAAACACGTTTTCAGCATGAGACAAGGTCAATTCTGGAACGCCAAACATAGAAATATGATAACTTTGGAAAAACACTTCAGACAGCTTAGATTTGATGTGCAACTACTCGAAAGACCCTTTCTGCTATAGTGGTTCGTGAAAATTCGATGTTGGGAAGCTTCCCTGCAAAGTTATGGAACAGTGCGTTAAACGCGTTTTCAGCCTGAGATAAGGTCGATTCCGGAACGCCAAACACAAAAATGTTGAAAACTTTCAAAAAACACTTCAGACAGTTTAGATTTGAAGTGCAAGTACGAGAAAGACCCTTTCTGCTATAATGGGAATTGAAAATTTCATGTTCTGAAGCTTTCCTCCAAAGTTATGGCACAATGCAGAAAACGCGCTCACAGCCTGAGATAAGGTGGGTTCCGTAACGCCAAACATAAAAATGTTGATAACTTTGGAAAAACACTTCAAACAGCTAAGATTTGATGTGTAAATACTAGAAAGACCCTTTCTGCTCTAGTGGGAGCTGAAAACTACATGTTCTGAAGCTTCCCTGCAAAGCTATGACACAATTCCGAAAACGCGTTTTCAGCCTGAGATAAGGTCGATTCCGGAACGAAAAACATAAAAATGTTGATAACTTCGGAAAAACACATCAGACAGCTTACATTTCATTTCCAACTACGAGAAAGACCCTTTCTGCTATAGTGGTTCGTGAAAATTCGATATTCGGAAGCTTCCCTGCAAAGTTATGGAACAGTGCGTTAAACGCGTTTTCAGCCTGAGATAAGGTCGATTCCGGAACGCCAAACATAAAAATGTTGTTAACTTTGGAAAAACACGTCAGACAGCGTAGATGTGATGTGCTACTACTAGAAAGATCCATTCTGATATAGTGGGAGCTGAAAATTTCATGTTCTGAAGCTTCCCTGCAAAGTTATGGCACAATGCAGAAAAGGCGTTTTCAGCCAGAGATATGGTCGATTCCGGAACGCCAAACATAAAAATGTTGATAACTTTGGAAAAACACTTCAGACAGATTAGATTTGATGTGCAACTTCTAGAAAGACCCATTCTGCTATAGTCGCATGTGAATATTTCATGTTCTGAAGCTTGCCTGCAAAGTTATGGCACAATGCAGAAAATGCGTTTTCAGCCTCAGATAAGGTGGGTTCCAGAACGCCAAACATAAAAATGTTGATAACTTTGGAAAAACACTTCAGACAGATTAGATTTGATGTGCAACTACTAGAAAGACCCTTTCTGCTATAGTGGGAGGTGAAAAATTCATGTTCTGATGCTTCCCTGCAAAGTTATGGCACAATGCAGAAAACGCATTTTCAGCCTGATTTAAGGTGGGTTCAGGAAGGAGAAACATAAAAATGTTGATAACTTTGGAAAAACACCAGACAGCTTAGATTTGATGTGCAACTACTAGAAAGACCCTTTCTGCTATAGTGGGATGTGAAAATTTCATGTTCTGAAGCGTCCCTGCAAAGTTATGGCACAATGCAAAAAACACGTTTTCAGACTGAGATAAGGTGGGTTCCAGAACGCCAAACATAAAAATGTTGTTAACTTTGGAAAAACACTTCAGACAGCTTAGATTTGATCTGCAACTACTACAAAGACCCTTTCTGCTATAGTGGGTGGTGAAAATTTCATGTGCTGAAGCTTTATGCAAAGTTATGGCACAATGCGTAAAACGCGTTTTCAGCCTGAGATAAGGTCGATTCCGGAACGCCAAACATAAAAATGTTGATAAGTTTGGAAAAACACTTCAGACAGCTTAGATTTGATGAGCCATTACGAGAAAGACCCTTTCTGCTGTAGTGGGTGGTGAAAATTCGATGTTCTGAAGCTTCCCTGCAAAGTTATGGCACAATGTGTAAAATGCGTTTTCAGCCTGAGATAAGGTGGGTTCCGGAACGCCAAACATAAAAATGTGGACAACTTTGGAAAAACACTTCAGACAGCTTAGATTTGAAGTGCAACCACGAGAAAGACCCTTTCTGCTATAGTGGGAGGTGAAAATTTCATGTTCTGATGCGTCCCTGTGATGTTATGGCACAATGCACAAAAACTCTTTTTCAGCCTGAGATAAGGTGGGTTTCGGAACGCCAAACATTAAAATGTTGACAACTTTGGAAAAACACTTCAGACAGCATAGATTTGATGTGCAACTACTAGAAAGACCCTTTCTGCTATAGTGGGAGGTGAAAATTTCATGTTCTGAAGCTTCCCTGCAAACTTATGGCACAATGCAGAAAACGCGTTTTCAGCCTGAGATAAGGTGGGTTTCGGAACGCCAAACATAAAAATGTTGACAACTTTGGAAAAACACTTCAGACAGCTTAGATATCATGTGCAACTACTAGAAAAACCCGTTCTACTATACTGGGAGGTGAAAATTTCATGTTCTGAAGCTTTATGCAAAGTTATGGCACAATGCGTAAAACGCGTTTGAGATAAGGTCGATTCCGGAACGCCAAACATAAAAATGTTGATAAATTTGGAAAAACACTTCAGACAGCTTAGATTTGATGTGCAACTACTAGAAAGACCCTTTCTGATATATTGGGTGGCGAACATTCGATGTTCTGAAGCTTCCCTGGAAAGTTATGGCACAATGCAGAAAACGCATCTTCAGCCTGAGATAAGGTGGGTTCCAGAACGCCAAACATAAAAATGTTGATGACTTTGCAAAAACACTTCAGACAGCTTAGATTTGATGTGCAACTACTAGAAAGACCCTTTCTGATATCGTTGGTGGCAAACATTCGATGTTCTGAAGCTTCCCTGGAAAGTTATGGCACAATGCGTAAAACGCGTTTTCAGCCTGACATAAGGTCGATTCCGGAACGCTAAACATAAAAATGTTGATAAATTTGGAAAAACACTTCAGACAGCTTAGATTTGATATGCAACTACTAGAAAGACCCTTTATGCTATTGTGGGAGGTGAAAATGTAATGTTCTGAAGCTTTATGCAAAGTTATGGCACAATGCGTAAAACGCGTTTTCAGCCTGAGATAAGGTCGATTCCGGAACGCCAAACATAAAAATGTTGATAACTTTGGAAAAATACTTTAGACAGCTTAGATTTGATGTGCAACTACTAGAAAGACCCTTTCTGCTGTACTGGGAGGTGAAAATTTCTTATTCTGAAGCTTTATGCAAAGTTATGGCACAATGCGTAAAACGCGTTTTCAGCCTGAGATAAGGTCGATTCCGGAACGCCGAACATAAAAATGTTGATAACTTTGGAAAAACATTTCAGACAGCTTAGATTTGATCTGCAACTGCTAGAAAGACCCTTTCTACTATAGCGGTAGGTGAAAATTTCATGTGCTGAAGCTTCCCTGCAAAGTTATGGAACATTGCAGAAAACGCGTTTTCAGCCTGAGATAAGGTCGATTCCGGAACGCCAAACATAAAAATGTTGATAACTTTGGAAAAACACTTCAAACAGCTTAGATTTGATGCGCAACTACTAGAAAGACCCTTTCTGCTATAGTGGGATGTGAAAATTTCATGTTCTGAAACTTCCCTGCAAAGTTATGGCACAATGCAGAAAACACGTTTTCAGCATGAGACAAGGTCAATTCTGGAACGCCAAACATAGAAATATGATAACTTTGGAAAAACACTTCAGACAGCTTAGATTTGATGTGTAACTACTCGAAAGACCCTTTCTGCTATAGTGGTTCGTGAAAATTCGATGTTGGGAAGCTTCCCTGCAAAGTTATGGAACAGTGCGTTAAACGCGTTTTCAGCCTGAGATAAGGTCGATTCCGGAACGCCAAACACAAAAATGTTGAAAACTTTCAAAAAACACTTCAGACAGTTTAGATTTGAAGTGCAAGTACGAGAAAGACCCTTTCTGCTATAATGGGAATTGAAAATTTCATGTTCTGAAGCTTTCCTCCAAAGTTATGGCACAATGCAGAAAACGCGCTCACAGCCTGAGATAAGGTGGGTTCCGTAACGCCAAACATAAAAATGTTGATAACTTTGGAAAAACACTTCAAACAGCTAAGATTTGATGTGTAAATACTAGAAAGACCCTTTCTGCTATAGTGGGAGCTGAAAACTACATGTTCTGAAGCTTCCCTGCAAAGCTATGACACAATTCCGAAAACGCGTTTTCAGCCTGAGATAAGGTCGATTCCGGAACGAAAAACATAAAAATGTTGATAACTTCGGAAAAACACATCAGACAGCTTACATTTCATTTCCAACTACGAGAAAGACCCTTTCTGCTATAGTGGTTCGTGAAAATTCGATGTTCGGAAGCTTCCCTGCAAAGTTATGGAACAGTGCGTTAAACGCGTTTTCAGCCTGAGATAAGGTCGATTCCGGAACGCCAAACATAAAAATGTTGTTAACTTTGGAAAAACACGTCAGACAGCTTAGATGTGATGTGCTACTACTAGAAAGATCCATTCTGATATAGTGGGAGCTGAAAATTTCATGTTCTGAAGCTTCCCTGCAAAGTTATGGCACAATGCAGAAAAGGCGTTTTCAGCCTGAGATATGGTCGATTCCGGAACGCCAAACATAAAAATGTTGATAACTTTGGAAAAACACTTCAGACAGATTAGATTTGATGTGCAACTTCTAGAAAGACCCATTCTGCTATAGTCGCATGTGAATATTTCATGTTCTGAAGCTTGCCTGCAAAGTTATGGCACAATGCAGAAAATGCGTTTTCAGCCTCAGATAAGGTGGGTTCCAGAACGCCAAACATAAAAATGTTGATAACTTTGGAAAAACACTTCAGACAGATTAGATTTGATGTGCAACTACTAGAAAGACCCTTTCTGCTATAGTGGGATGTGAAAATTTCATGTTCTGAAGCGTCCCTGCAAAGTTATGGCACAATGCAAAAAACACGTTTTCAGACTGAGATAAGGTGGGTTCCAGAACGCCAAACATAAAAATGTTGTTAACTTTGGAAAAACACTTCAGACAGCTTAGATTTGATCTGCAACTACTACAAAGACCCTTTCTGCTATAGTGGGTGGTGAAAATTTCATGTGCTGAAGCTTTATGCAAAGTTATGGCACAATGCGTAAAACGCGTTTTCAGCCTGAGATAAGGTCGATTCCGGAACGCCAAACATAAAAATGTTGATAAGTTTGGAAAAACACTTCAGACAGCTTAGATTTGATGAGCCATTACGAGAAAGACCCTTTCTGCTGTAGTGGGTGGTGAAAATTCGATGTTCTGAAGCTTCCCTGCAAAGTTATGGCACAATGTGTAAAATGCGTTTTCAGCCTGAGATAAGGTGGGTTCCGGAACGCCTAACATAAAAATGTGGACAACTTTGGAAAAACACTTCAGACAGCTTAGATTTGAAGTGCAACCACGAGAAAGACCCTTTCTGCTATAGTGGGAGGTGAAAATTTCATGTTCTGATGCGTCCCTGTGATGTTATGGCACAATGCACAAAAACTCTTTTTCAGCCTGAGATAAGGTGGGTTTCGGAACGCCAAACATTAAAATGTTGACAACTTTGGAAAAACACTTCAGACAGCATAGATTTGATGTGCAACTACTAGAAAGACCCTTTCTGCTATAGTGGGAGGTGAAAATTTCATGTTCTGAAGCTTCCCTGCAAACTTATGGCACAATGCAGAAAACGCGTTTTCAGCCTGAGATAAGGTGGGTTTCGGAACGCCAAACATAAAAATGTTGACAACTTTGGAAAAACACTTCAGACAGCTTAGATATCATGTGCAACTACTAGAACAACCCGTTCTACTATACTGGGAGGTGAAAATTTCATGTTCTGAAGCTTTATGCAAAGTTATGGCACAATGCGTAAAACGCGTTTGAGATAAGGTCGATTCCGGAACGCCAAACATAAAAATGTTGATAAATTTGGAAAAACACTTCAGACAGCTTAGATTTGATGTGCAACTACTAGAAAGACCCTTTCTGATATATTGGGTGGCGAACATTCGATGTTCTGAAGCTTCCCTGGAAAGTTATGGCACAATGCAGAAAACGCATCTTCAGCCTGAGATAAGGTGGGTTCCAGAACGCCAAACATAAAAATGTTGATGACTTTGCAAAAACACTTCAGACAGCTTAGATTTGATGTGCAACTACTAGAAAGACCCTTTCTGATATCGTGGGTGGCAAACATTCGATGTTCTGAAGCTTCCCTGGAAAGTTATGGCACAATGCGTAAAACGCGTTTTCAGCCTGACATAAGGTCGATTCCGGAACGCTAAACATAAAAATGTTGATAAATTTGGAAAAACACTTCAGACAGCTTAGATTTGATATGCAACTACTAGAAAGACCCTTTATGCTATTGTGGGAGGTGAAAATGTAATGTTCTGAAGCTTTATGCAAAGTTATGGCACAATGCGTAAAACGCGTTTTCAGCCTGAGATAAGGTCGATTCCGGAACGCCAAACATAAAAATGTTGATAACTTTGGAAAAATACGTTAGACAGCTTAGATTTGATGTGCAACTACTAGAAAGACCCTTTCTGCTATACTGGGAGGTGAAAATTTCTTATTCTGAAGCTTCCCTGCAAAGTTATGGAACATTGCAGAAAACGCGTTTTTAGCCTGAGATAAGGTCGATTCCGGAACGCCAAACACAAAAATGTTGATAACTTTCGAAAAAACACTTCAGACAGCTTAGATTTGAAGTGTAACTACTAGAAATACCCTTTCTGCTATAGTGGGAGGTGAAAATTTCATGTTCTGAAGCTTCCCTGCAAAATTATGGCACAATGCAGAAAACGCATTTTCAGCCTGATATAAGGTGGGTTCAGGAACGAGAAACATAAAAATGTTGATAACTTTGGAAAAACACCAGACAGCTTAGATTTGAAGTGTAACTATTAGAAATACCCTTTCTGCTATAGTGGGATGTGAAATTTTTATGTTCTGAAGCTTCCTTGCAAAGTTATGGCACAATGCGTAAAACGCATTTTCAGCCTGACATAAGGTCGATTCCGGAACGGGAAACATAAAAAAGTTGATAACTTTGTAGAAACACTTCAGACAGCTTAGATTTGATGTGCAACTACTAGAAAGACCCTTTCTACTATAGCGGCAGGTGAAAATTTCATGTTCTGAAGCTTCCCTGTAAAGTTATGGCACAATGCAAAAAACACATTTTCAGACTGAGATAAGGTGGGTTCCAGAACGCCAAACATAAAAATGTTGATAACTTTGTAAAAACACTTCAGACAGCTTAGATTTGATGTGCAACTAGAAGACAGATCCTTTCTGCAATAGTGGGAGGTTAAAATTTCATATTCTGAAGTTTCCTGCACAGTTATGCCACAATGCAGAAAACACGTTTTCAGCCTGAGATAAGGTGGGTTCCAGAACGTCAAACATAAAAATGTTGACAACTTTGGAAAAACACTTCAATTAGCATAGATTTGATGTGCAACTACTAGAAAGACCCTTTCTGCGATAGAGGGAGGTCCAAATTTCATGTTCTGAAGCTTCCCTGCAAAGTTATGGCACAATGCAGAAAACGCGTTTTCAGCCTGAGATAAGGTCAATTCCGGAACGCCAAACATAAAAATGTTGATAACTTTCGAAAAACACTTCAGACAGCTTAGATATCATGTCCAAATACTAGAAAGACCCTTTCTACTATACTGGGAGGTGAAAATTTCATGTTCTGAAACTTCCCTGCAAAGTTATGGCACAATGCCTAAAATGCGTTTTCAGCCTGAGATAAGGTCGATTCCAGAACGCCAAACATAAAAAAGTTGATAACTTTTGAAATACACTTCAGACAGCTTCGAATTGATGTGAAACTACTAGAAAGACCCTTTCTGCTATAGTGGGAGGTGAACATTTCATGTTCTGAAGCTTCCCTGAGAAGTTATGGCACAATGCAGAAAATGCGTTTTCAGCCTGAGATAAGGTTGATTCCGGAACGCCAAACATAAAAATGTTGATAACTTTGGAAAAACACTTCAAACAGCTTAGATTTGATGTGCAACTACTAGAAGGACCCTTTCTGCTATATTGGGAGGTTAAAATTTCATGTTCTGAAGCTTCCCTGCAAAGATATGGCGCAATGCAGAAAACGCGTTTTCAGCCTGAGGTAAGGTGGGTTCCGGAACGCCAAGCATAAAAATGTTGATAACTTTGGAAAAACACTTCAGACAGCTTAGATTTGATGTGCAACTACTAGAAAGTACCTTTCTGCTATAGTGGGAGGTCAAAATTTCATTTTCTGTAGCTTCCCAGCAAAGTTATGGCACAATGCGTCAAACACGTTTTCAGCCTGAGATAAGGTCAATTCCCGAACGCCAAACATAAAAATGTTGATAACTTTGGAAAAACACTTCAGACAGCTTAGATTTGATGTGCAACTACTAGAAAGACCCTTTCTGCTATAGTGGGAGGTGAAAATTTCATTTTCTGTAGCTTCCCTGAGAAGTTATCGCACAATGCACAAAACGCGTTTTCAGCCTGAGATAAGGTGGGTTCCGAAACGCAAAACGTAAAAATGTTGGTCACTTTGGAATAACACTTCAGACAGCTTAGATTTGATGTGCAACTACTAGAAAGACCCTTTCTGCTATAGTGGGAGGTGAAAATTTCATGTTCTAAAGGTTCCCTGCAAAGTTATGGCACAATGCGTAAAACGCGTTTTCAGCCTGAGATAAGGTCGATTCTGGAACGCCAAACATAAAAATGTTGATAACTTTGGAAAAACACTTCAGACAGCTTAGATTTGATGTGCAACTACTAGAAAGACCCTTTCTGCTCTAGTGGGAGGTGAACATTTTATGTTCTGAAGCTTCCCTGAGAAGTTATGGCACAATGCGTAAAACGCGTTTTCAGGCTGAGATAAGGTCGATTCCGGAACGCCAAACATTAAAATGTTGATAACTTTGGAAAAACACTTCAGACAGCTTAGATTTGATGTGCAACTACTAGCAAGACCCTTTCTGCTATAGTTGGACGTGAACATTTCATGTTCTGAAGTTTCCCTGCAAAGTTATGGGACAATGCAGAAAACGATTTTTGATCCTGAGATAAGGTCGATTCCGGAACGCCAAACATAAAAATGTTGATAACTTTCGGAAAACATTTCAGACAGCTTAGATTTGATGTGCAACTACTAGAAAGACAATTTCTGCAAATGTGGTAGGTGAAACTTTCGTGTTCTGAAGCTTTCCTTCAAAGTTATGGCACAATGCAGAAAACGCGTTTTCAGCCTGAGATAAGATGTTTTCCGGAACGCCAAAAATAAAAATGTTGATAACTTTGGAAAAACACTTCAGCCAGCTTAGATTTGAGATGCAACTACTAGAAAGACACTTTCCGCTATAGTGGGAGGTGACAATTTCATTTTTGAAGTTTTCCTGCAAAGTTATGGCACAATGCAGAAAACGCGTTTTCAGCCTGAGATAAGGTGGGTTCCGGAACGCCAAACATAAAAATGTTGATAACTTTGGAAAAACACATCAGACAGCTTATATTTGATGTGCAACTACTCGAAAGACCCTTTCTGCTATAGTGGGAGGTGAACATTTCATGTTCTGAAGCTTCCCTGAGAAGTTATGGCACAATGCAGAAAACGCGTTTTCAGCCTGAGCTAAGGTGGGTTCCGAAACGCAAAACGTAAAAATGTTGATCACTTTGGAATAACACTTCAGACAGCTTAGATTTGATCTGCAACTACTAGAAAGACCCTTTCTGCTATAGTGGGAGGTGAAAATTTCATGTTCTGAAGCTTCCTTACAAAGTTATGGCACAATGCAGAAAATGCGTTTTCAGCCTGAGATAAGGTTGATTCTGGAACGCCAAACATAAAAATGTTGATAACTTTGGAAAAACACTTCAGACAGCTTAGATTTGATGTGCAACTACTAGCAAGACCCTTTCTGCTATAGTTGGACGTGAACATTTCATGTTCTGAAGTTTCCCTGCAAAGTTATGGGACAATGCAGAAAACGATTTTTCATCCTGAGATAAGGTCGATTCCGGAACGCCAAACATAAAAATGTTGATAACTTTCGGAAAACATTTCAGACAGCTTAGATTTGATGTGCAACTATTAGAAAGACAATTTCTGCAAAAGTGGTAGGTGAAACTTTCGTGTTCTGAAGCTTTCCTTCAAAGTTATGGCACAATGCAGAAAACGCGTTTTCAGCCTGAGATAAGATGTTTTCCGGAACGCCAAAAATAAAAATGTTGATAACTTTGGAAAAACACTTCAGACAGCTTAGATTTGAGATGCAACTACTAGAAAGACCCTTTCTGCTATAGTGGGAGGTGATAATTTCATTTTTGAAGTTTTCCTGCAAAGTTATGGCACAATGCAGAAAACGCGTTTTCAGCCTGAGATAAGGTGGGTTCCGGAACGCCAAACATAAAAATGTTGATAACTTTGGAAAAACACATCAGACAGCTTATATTTGATGTGCAACTACTCGAAAGACCCTTTCTGCTATAGTGGGAGGTGAAACGTTCATGTTCTGAAGCTTTCCTTCAAAGTTATGGCACAATGCAGAAAATGCGTTTTCAGCCTGAGATAAGGTGGGTTCCGGAACGCCAAACATAAAAATGTTGATAACTTTTGAAAAACACTTCAGACAGCTTGGATTTGATGTGCAACTACTACAAGGATCCTGTCTGTTATAGTGGGAGTTGAAAATTTCATGTTCTTAAGCTTCCCTGCAAAGTTAAGGAACAATGCAGAAAACGCGTTTTCAGCCTGAGATAAGGTGGGTTCCGAAACGTCAAACATAAAAATGTTGATAACTTTGGAAAAAACATTTCAGACAGCTTAGATTTGATGTGCAACTACTAGAAAGACCCTTTCTGCTATAGTGGGAGGTGAAAATTTCATGTTCTGAAGCTTTCCTTCAAAGTTATGGCACAAAGCAGAAAACGCGTTTTCAGCCAGAGATAATGTGGGTTTCGGAACGCCAAACATAAAAATGTTGACAACTTTGGAAAAAACATTTCAGACAGCTTAGATTTGATGTGCAACTACTAGAAAGACCCTTTCTGCTATAGTGGGAGGTGAAAATTTCATGTTCTGAAGCTTTCCTTCAAAGTTATGGCACAATGCAAAAAACGCGTTTTCAGCCTGAGACGAGGTGGGTTCCGGAACGCCAAACTTAAAAATGTTGATAACTTTGGAAAAACACTTCAGACAGCTTAGATTTGATGTGCAACTACTAGAAAGACCCATTCTGCTTCAGTGGGAGGTTAAAATTTCATGTTCTGAAGCTTCCCTGCAAAGTTATGGCACAACGCGGAAAACGCGTTTTCAGCCCGAGATAAGGTCGTTTCCGGAACGCCAAACATAAAAATGTTGATAGCTTTCGAAAAACACTTCGGACAACTTAGATTTGATGTGCAACTACTAGAAAGACCCTGTCTGTTATAGTGGGAGTTGAAAATTTCATGTTCTGAAGCTTCCCTGCAAAGTTATGGAACAATGCGGAAAACGCATTTTCAGCCTGAGATAAGGTGGGTTCCGGGACGCCAAACTTGAAAATGTTGATAACTTTGGAAAAACTCATCAGACAGCTTAGATTTGATGTGCAACTACTAGAAAGACACTTTCTGCAATAGTGGAAGGTGAAAATTTCATGTTTTGAAGCTTCCCTGCAAAGTTATGGCACAATGCAGAAAACGCGTTTTCAGCCTGAGATAAGGTGGGTTCCGGAACGCCAAACATAAAAATGTTGATAACTTTGGAAAAACACTTCAGACGGCTCAGATTTGATGTGCAACTACTAGAAAGACCCTTTCTGCTTCAGTGGGAGGTTAAAATTTCATGTTCTGAAGCTTCCCTGCAAAGTTATGGCACAATGCGGAAAACGCGTTTTCAGCCCGAGATAAGGTCGTTTCCGGAACGCCAAACATAAAAATGTTGATAGCTTTCGAAAAACACTTCGGACAACTTAGATTTGATGTGCAACTACTAGAAAGACCCTGTCTGTTATAGTGGGAGTTGAAAATTTCATGTTCTGAAGCTTCCCTGCAAAGTTATGGAACAATGCGGAAAACGCATTTTCAGCCTGAGATAAGGTGGGTTCCGGGACGCCAAACTTGAAAATGTTGATAACTTTGGAAAAACTCATCAGACAGCTTAGATTTGATGTGCAACTACTAGAAAGACACTTTCTGCAATAGTGGAAGGTGAAAATTTCATGTTTTGAAGCTTCCCTGCAAAGTTATGGCACAATGCAGAAAACGCGTTTTCAGCCTGAGATAAGGTGGGCTCCGGAACGCCAAACAAAAAAATGTTGATAACTTTGGAAAAACACTTCAGACGGCTCAGATTTGATGTGCAACTACTAGAAAGACCCTTTCTGCTATATTGGGAGGTCAAAATGTCATGTTCTGAAGCTTCCCAGCAAAGTTATGGCACAATGCGTAAAACACGTTTTCAGCCTGAGATAAGGTCAATTCCCGAACGCCAAACATAAAAATGTTGATAACTTTGGAAAAACACTTCAGACAGCTTATATTTGATGTGCAACTACTAGAAAGACCCTTTCTGCTATAGTGGGAGGTGAAATTTTCATTTTCTGTAGCTTCCTTGAGAAGTTATGGCACAATGCACAAAACGCGTTTTCAGCCTGAGATAAGGTGGGTTCCGGAACGCCAAACGTAAAAATATTGATAACTTTGGAACAACACTTCAGACAGCTTAGATTTAATGTGCAACTACTAGAAAGACCCTTTCTGCCATAGTGGGAGGTCAAAATTTCATGTTCTGAAGCTTCCCTGGAAAGTTATGGGACAATGCAGAAAACAATTTTTCATCCTGAGATAAGGTCGATTCCGGCACGCCAAACATAAAAATGTTGATAACTTTGGAAAAACACTTCAGACAGCTTAGATTTGATGTGCAACTACTAGAAAGACCCTTTCTGCTGTAGTGTGAAGTGAACATTTCATGTTCTGAAGCTACCCTGAGAAGTTATGGCTCAATGCACAGAACGAGTTTTCAGCCTGAGATAAGGAGTGTTCCGGAACGCCAAACGTAAAAATGTTGATAACTTTGGAACAACACTTCAGACAGCTTAGATTTGATGTGCAACTACTAGATAGACCCTTTCTGCTATAGTGGGAGGTGAACATTTCATGTTCTAAAGGTTCCCTGCAAAGTTATGGCACAATGCGTAAAATGCGTTTTAAGCCTGAGATAAGGTCGATTCCGGAACGCCAAACATAAAAATGTTGATAACTTTGGAAAAACACTTCAGACAGCTTAGATTTGATGTGCAACGACTAAAAAGACCCTTTCTGCTATAGTGGGATGTCAAAATTTCATGTTATGAAGCTTCCCTCGAAAGTTATGGGCCAATGCAGAAAACGCGTTTTCAGCCTCAGATAAGGTCGATTCCGGAACGCCAAACATAAAAATGTTGATAACTTTGGAAAAACACTTCAGACAGCTTAGATTTGATGTGCAACTACTAGAAAGACCCTTTCTGCTATAGTGGGATGTCAAAATTTCATGTTATGAAGCTTCCCTCGAAAGTTATGGGACAATGCAGAAAACGCATTTTCATCCTTAGATTAGGTCGATTCCGGAACGCCAAACATAAAAATGTTGATAACTTTCGAAAAACACTTCAGACAGATTAGATTTGATGTGCAACTACTAGAAAGACCCTTTCTGCTATATTGGGAGGTCAAAATTTCATGTTCTGAAGCTTCCCTGCAAAGTTATGGGACAATGCAGAAAACGATTTTTCATCCTGTGATAAGGTCGATTCCGGAACGCCAAACATAAAAATGTTGATAACTTTCGAAAAACACTTCAGACAGCTTAGATTTGATGTGCAACTACTAGAAATACCCTTTCTGCTCTAGTGGGACGTGAAAATTTCATGTTCTGAAGCTTCCCTGCAAAGTTATGGCACAATGCAGAAAAGGCGTTTTCAGTATGAGAAAAGGTCGATTCCGGAACGCCAAACATAAGAATGTTGATAACTTTGGAAAAACACTTCAAACAGCATAGATTTGATGTGCAACTACTAGAAAGACCCTCTCTGCTGTAGTGGGAGGTGAAAATTTCATGTTCTGAAGCTTCCCTGCAAAGTTATGGCACAATGCAGAAAACGCGTTTTCAGCCTGAGATAAGGTGGGTTCCACAACGCCAATCATAAAAATGTTGATAACTTTGGAAATACACTTCAGAGAGCTTAGATTTGATGTGCAACTACTAGAAAGACCCTTTCTGCTATAGTGGGAGGTGAAAATTTCATGTTCTGAAGCTTTACTGCAAAGTTATGGCAAATTGCGTAAAACGCGTTTTCAGCCTGAGATAAGGTTGTTTCTGGAACGCCAAACATAAAAATGGGGTTAACTTTGGAAAAACACTTCAAACAGCTTAGATTTGATGTGCAACTACTAGAAAGACCCTTTCAGCTATAGTGGGAGGAGAAAATTTCATGTTCTGAAGTCTCCCTGCAAAGTTATGGCACAATGCAGAAAACGCGTTTTCAGCCTGAGATAAGGTGGGTTCCAGAACGCCAAACATAAAAATGTTGATAACTTTGGAAAAACACTTCAGACAGCTTAGATTTGATGTGCAACTGCTGGAAAGAGCCTTTCTGCTATAGTGGAAGTTGAAAATTTCATGTTCTGAAGCTTCCCTGCAAAGTTATGGCACATTGCAGAAAACGCGTTTTTAGCCTGAGATAAGGTCGATTCCGGAACGCCAAACATAAAAATGTTGATAACTCAGGAAAAACTCTACAGACAGCTTAGATTTGATGTGCAACTACTAGAAATACCCTTTCAGCTGAAGTGGGAGGTGAAAATTTCATGTTCTAAAGCTTCCCTGCAAAGTTATGGCACAATGCAGAAAACGCGTTTTAAGCGTGAGATAAGGTGGGTTCCAGAACGCCAAACATAAAAATGTTGATAACTTTGGAAAAACACTTCAGACAGCTTAGATTTGATGTGCAACTACGAGAAAGACCCTTTCTGCTATTGTGGGAAGTGAAAATATCATGTACTGAAACTTCCCTGCAAAGTTATGGCACAATGCGTAAAACGCGTTTTCAGCGTGAGATGAGGTTGATTTCAGAACGCCAAACATAAAAATGTTGATAACTCAGGAAAAACTCTACAGACAGCTTAGATTTGATGTGCAACTACTAGAAATACCCTTTCTGATATAGTGGGAGGAGAAAATTTCATGTTCTGATGTCTCCCTGCAAAGTTATGGCACAATGCAGAAAACGCGTTTTCAGCCTGAGATAAGGTGGGTTCCAGAACGCCAAACATAAAAATGTAGATAACTTTGGAAAAACGCTTCAGACAGCTTAGATTTGCCGTGCAACTACGAGAAAGACCCTTTCTGCTATAGTGGGATGTGAAAATGTAATGTTCTGAAGCTTTATGCAAAGTTATGGCATGTAGTGAGAATTGTATTGTGTCCTAATGTGATTGCCGTAGTGACTGGTGACGTGTGTGTCAGTATATAGACACCGGAGCGGGTTTTCCATTAGGCAGAAATCCACGTGTGCTACCTGTGAACTGTTGTGACTCGAATAAATCAGAGAAACCAACACGGCACGTCTCATCTCATGACATGGTGTCAGAAGTAAAGTCGACACGGGAATATTGAACAGAAGATGGCGAAGTTTGGTCCTCCAGAGCCGTTTGATTTTTCCGTTCCGGCGGAGTGGCCGATTTGGAGACAACGTTTTTCCCGTTTTCGTGTTGCCTCGAAATTGGACCGTGAGAGTGGGGAAGTCCAAGTTAATTCACTTCTTTATTCGATGGGAAGAGATGCGGAGCCAATATATGCCTCGTTCGTGTTTCCGGCTGCTTCAGACGCAATGCCACATCCGGAGTACGACTTTAAAACGGTGGTGGAGAAGTTCGACGAGCACTTCGTCCCAAGACGGAACGTCATCCACGACCGCGCATGTTTCCATCGAAGAACACAGAAGACGGAGGAGACAGTGGAAGCTTTCGTGCGGAGCCTGTATGAGCTCGCATAACACTGTGAGTTTGGCAACGCTAAGGATGAGCACATCCGGGATCGGATTGTCATCGGAATACGGGACAAGGAGGTGTCACAAAAACTCCAACTGGAACCGGATTTAACGTTGGAACGAGCAATTCAGCTTGCACGGCAGAACGAGCAAATCAAACAACAGAGTGCGGAGCGTGTGGAGAATGGATTGAATGAGGTGAGACACAAACAGTTCAGCAGAGCGAGGCGGAGCTGCGATGTTACACAGCAGGCGCCGGCACGAGGACAGAGGTTCGAGGAGAGTCGACGCTGCCCACGGTGCAATAGAGGCCATAGTAAAAGTGAGCAGTGTCCCGCTTATAATAAGAAGTGCAATAAGTGCCATAAGAAAGGACATTTTGCTGTGGTGTGTAGGAGTAGGATGATAAAAGAAGTCAGAGCAGAGTCGGCGATTGATTCTGACGAAGAGACATTTTTCATTGGCGGACTTTTCCAAGGAGGCGTGGCAAATCAAAACCCCACAATCATAGAAGAGTCAGGGTCAGATACTGACTGGGACGTTGAGCTGCAAGTGAATGGCTGCATGGTCGATTTTAAAATAGATACAGGGGCAGACACTACAGTTATATCAGAGAGGGCATATAACAAGCTACAGCCCAAACCGGAACTAGTGCGGTCTAGGCAGTTGGTGTACAGTCCAGGTGGAAAAGTCACTTGTGTGGGGAAGTTCAGAGCTGAGACCAAGTATAAAGGAGGAAAATACACGCATTGGATAACGGTCATCAAAGGGCCATTTGCTAGCAACCTGCTAGGGAAAACAGTGGCGAAGCAGATGGGACTGGTGGCGAGAGTTAACGAAATAAAAAAATGTCTGACTGGAGATTTGTTTGGAGAAATGGGACTACTGAACTGTGAGCCAGTTAAGATAGAGCTGACCAGCGATGCTGTACCCTACAGTGTCAATACACCACGCAGGGTCCCCTTTCCGCTTCTCCCCAAAGTTGAAAAAGAATTGAAGCGCATGTTAGATTTGGGGATCATTGAGGAAGTGACTGAGCCCACCGACTGGTGCGCCCCAATGGTCCCAGCCCCAAAGCGCAACAAAGACGAAGTCAGGGTGTGTGTGGACCTGAAGCACCTGAACAAAGTCGTGAAGCGGGAGCGCTACATATTACCCACACTGGACGATATTACTCCAAAACTAATCGGAGCCAAAGTGTTCTCGACTCTGGATGCCTCAAGCGGTTTCTGGCAGATTCCGTTGGATCCCAGCTGCTGGAAGTTAACCACATTTATCACGCCCATGGGTAGGTTTTGTTTTAAACGTCTTCCATTTGGGATTACTTCTGCACCCGAAATATTTCAGAGACTAATGAGCACGTTGTTAAAAGACCTGGATGGTGTGGTTGTTGTCATGGATGATGTGCTGGTCTTTGGCTTAAGTGAGGAAGAGCATGACCGTCGCATGGATGCAGTGTTACAGAGAATTATGGCATCAGGACTCAAGCTCAACAGAGCTAAGTGTCATTTTAAAAGGAGTGAGTTACAGTTCTTTGGACATGTCATAAGCGCGGACGGTGTCAAACCAGACAAAAGCAAAGTGGAGGCTATCACCAGGATGCCCAACCCCACAAATGTAGAACAGTTACGACAAGTGTTGGGATTGATAAATTATGTTGGAAAATTCCTTCCAGGACTGTCCACAATGCTTCATCCAATTACCAGTTTACTCAAGAAAGAGAGTGTCTGGATCTGGGGTGAGCCTCAACAGCAGGCATTCGATAAAGCAAAGGCAACGTTAGTCAGCGCGCCTGCACTTTGTTACTACAACGCAGCCCGGCCAACGGTGGTCAGTGCAGATGCGAGTAGCTATGGGCTGGGAGCTGCGCTGCTACAAGACCACGATGGAGAACTGCGTCCTGTTGCTTTCTGTTCCCGCACCCTCACAGACGCAGAGAAAAGATATTCCCAAATTGAAAAGGAGTGCTTGGCTTCGGTGTGGGCATGTGAACGTTTCGCCAGATATATTCAGGGCATGGGGAGTGTGCGACTGCAAACCGATCACAAACCTTTGGTGCCACTGATTAACACTTATGATATCGACAAGACACCACTGAGATGTCAGAGGCTATTGATGCGCCTCATGCGCTTTAACATTGTGGCTGAGCATGTTCCTGGGAAACAGCTGATCGTTGCAGACACATTGTCCAGACACCCATTGGAGGGAAACGACCAGTCAGACACAGAGAGTCATGTGGAAGCCTACATCAACAATGTTGTCAAACATAAGCCAATCAAGTCAAGTAAACTAGAAGAAATACGGGAAGCTACAAAGGATGATGAGGAACTCCAACTGGTGATCTCACACATGAGAAAGGGGTGGCCACAGAGGATGCCTGAGTTTGCACCACTGCGGGCGTTCCATTCTGCCAGAGCTCACCTATCAGAACTGAGTGGCCTGGTACTTTATGATGATCGGATCGTAATTCCTAAAGCACTCAGAACAAATGTTCTAAAACTATTACATGAGGGTCATCAGGGACTGACTAAGTGTAGAGAGAGAGCTAAGGCGACGGTCTGGTGGCCAGGTATTGGAGCTCAAATAACAAAACAAGTAACATCATGTGACTTTTGTCTCAAGCACAAGCCAAAGCAGAGACGCGAGCCACTGGTGACAACTCCCTTACCTGAGGGTCCATGGCAGAGAGTCGGAGCTGACTTATGTGAGCTGAATGGGAAAAACTACCTCATTGTGGTGGACTATTATTCAAGAGACATTGAAATAGCATCTCTCACCACCACATCAAGCAAACAGGTCATCGGCAAGATGAAACACATGTTCGTGAGATGGGGAATTCCTCTAGAACTAGTCAGCGATAATGCAACTCAGTTCACATCAGCAGAGTTCCAGGATTTCAGAAAGAAGTATGGATTTACTCACATTACTTCAAGCCCTCACTACCCCCAAGCAAATGGAGCTGCAGAGCGGGCCGTTCAAACTGCTAAACGCATATTAAAACAGCCAGACCCCTGCTTAGCTTTGATGAGCTATCGCTCTACACCTACTGCTGCAACTGGTGTGAGCCCAGCGCAGCTAATGACTGGACGACAGATCCGCACCACAGTGCCAGCACTTGAAAAGACTTTACTCCCTCAACCAGTAGACAAAGATCTGGTCTCCCGGAAGGATACAGCTGCAAAGGAGGGTTACAGATTTTTCTATAACAGACGACATTCAGCCCGTCCCCTGACTGAGCTGCTTCCTGGCCAAAGTGTACGAGTGAGACTAGATGGACAGAAGGAGTGGACAACACCAGCCAGAGTTGTCAGCAAGTTGAAGGAGCCAAGGTCATATGTGGTGGAGATGGATAACGGGGTAGTTCGTCGCAACAGGCGCCATCTTCAGGCAGTTCCAGAGGTGACTGATCCAGTGGAGCAGCAAGAAGTTGTCCCATTAACACAGCCTGAGACAAGTCCACCGGTTCAAGCAACTTCTACTTCTGAGGAACCAACATCTTCATCTTCGGGTTCTTCCCTGGAGTCTCCTCCTCTGTCTGCAACTCCGCAGAGGCCTGTGAAATTCTCATCACGGGGGCGTGAGATAAAACTACCGGCTAGGTTCAGAAACTAACAATTGACTGTACAGGTGGTTGCACAAGTTCTGTTTGGTTTAAAAAAAAAAAAAAAAAAAAAAAAGGGCAGAATAATCCCTTTCAGACTGAGGGTAATCTACCCCGATGATGTCTGATGTTCGAAAAGCACTATAGTTTAGTTGATGAGCATTTTAGGTTTGGTTTGAGTGTTTGTTGAGTATATTCCCTTTTCATTTCACATGCACATTGTAGTCTGAACATTTCAGTTGGTTACGTTTTCCTAAAAGGGGGAGATGTAGTGAGAATTGTATTGTGTCCTAATGTGATTGCCGTAGTGACTGGTGACGTGTGTGTCAGTATATAGACACCGGAGCGGGTTTTCCATTATGCAGAAATCCACGTGTGCTACCTGTGAACTGTTGTGACTCAAATAAATCAGAGAAACCAACACGGCACGTCTCATCTCATGACATGGCACAATGCTTAAAACGCGTTCTCAGCCTGAGATAAGGTCGATTCCGGAACGCCAAACATAAAAATGTTGAAAACTTTGGAAAAACACTTCAGACAGCTTAGATTTGATGTGCAACTACTAGAAAGACCCATTCTGCTATAGTGGGAGTTGAAAATTTCATGTTCTGAAGCTTCCCTGCAAAGTTATGGCACAATGCCGAAAAAGCGTTTTCAGCCTGAGATAAGGTTGATTCCGGAACGCCAAACATAAAAATGTTGATAACTTATGAAAGACACTTCAGACTGTTTAGATTTGATGTGCAACTACTAGAAAGACCTTTTCTACTATAGCGGTAGGTGAAAATTTCATGTTCTGAGGCTTCCCTGCAAAGTTATGGCACAATGCAGAAAACACGTTTTCAGATTGAGATAAGGTGGGTTCCAGAACGGCAAACATAAAAATGTTGATAACTTTGGAAAAACATTTCAGACAGCTTAGATTTGATCTGCAACTACTAGAAAGACCCTTTCTGCTATAGTGGGAGGTGAAAATTTCATGTTCTGAAGCTTTATGCAAAGTTATGGCACAATTCGTATAACGCGTTTTCAGCCTGAGATAAGGTCGATTCCGGAACGCCAAACATGAAAATGTAGATAACTTTGGAAAAACACTTCAGACAGCTTAGATTTGATGTGCAACTACTAGAAAGACCATTTCTGCAATAGTGGGAGGTTAAAATTTCATATTCTGAAGTTTCCTGCAAAGTTATGGCACAATGCAGAAAACGCGTTTTCAGCTTGAGATAAGGTGGGTTCCCGAACGCCAAACATAAAAATGTTGATAACTTTGGAAAAACACTTCAGACAGCTTAGATTTGATGTGCAACTACGAGAAAGACCCTTTCAGAAATAGTGGGAGGTAATAATTTCATGTTCTGAAGCTTCCCTGCAAAGTTATGGCAAAATGCGTAAAACCCGTTTTCAAACTGAGATTAGGTCGATTCCGGAACGCCAAACGTAAAAATGTTGATAACTTTGGAAAAACACTTCAGACAGCTTAGATTTGATGTGCAACTACGAGAAAGACCCTTTTTCTGATATAGTGGGAGGTGAAAATTTCATGTGCTGAAGCTTCCCTGCAAAGTTATGGAACAATGCAGAAAACGCGTTTTCAGCATGAGATAAGGTCGATTCCGGTACGCCAAACATAAAAATGGTGATAACTTTGGAAAAACACTTCAGACAGCTTAAATTTGATGTGCAACTACGAGAAAGACCCTTTCTGATATAGTGGGAGGTAAAAATTTCATGTTCTGAAGCTTCCCTGCAAAGTTATGGGACAATGCGAAAAACGCGTTTTCAGCCTGAGATAAGGTCAATTCCGGAACGCCAAACATAAAAAAGTTGATAACTTTCGAAAAACACTTCAGACAGCTTAGATTTGATGTGCAACTACGAGAAAGACCGTTTCTGCTATAGTGGGTGGTGAAATTTTCATGTTCTGAAGCTTCCCTGCAAAGTTATGGCAAAATGCGTAAAACTCGTTTTCAGCCTGAGATAAGGTCGATTTCGGAACACCAAAAATAAAAATGTTGATAACTTAGGAAAAACACTTCAGACAGCTTAGATTTGATGTGCAACTACTAGAAAGACCCTTTCTGCTATAGTGGGAGGTGAAAATTTCATGTTCTGAAGCTTCCCTGCAAAGTTATGGCACAATGCAAAAAACACGTTTTCAGCCTAAGATAAGGTTGATTCCGGAACGCCAAACATAAAAATGTTGATAACTTTGGAAAGACACTTCAGACAGCTTACATTTGATGTGCAACTACAAGAAAGACCGTTTCTGCTATAGTGGGAGGTGAAAAAGCCAAGTTCTGAAGCTTCCCTGCAAAGTTATGGCACAATGCAGAAAACGCGTTTCAGCCAGAGAAAAGGTCGATTCCGGAACGCCAAACATAAAACGGTTGATAATTTTGGAAAAACATTTCAGACAGCTTAGATTTGATCTGCAACAACTAGAAAGACCATTTCTGCTATTGTGGGAGGTGGAAATTTCATGTTCTGAAGCTTCCCTACAAAGTTATGGCACAATGCAGAAAACACGTTTTCAGCCTGAGATAAGGTGGGTTCCGGAACGCCAAACAAAAAAATGTTGATAACTTTGGAAAAACACTTCAGACAGCTTAGATTTGATGTACAACTACTAGAAAGACCAATTCTGCTATAGTGGGAGGTGAAAATTTCATGTTCTGAAGCTTCCCTGCAAGTTATGGCACAATGCAGAAAACACGTTTTCAGCCTGAGATAAGGTCGATTCCGGAACGCCAAACATAAAATATTTGATAACTTAGGAAAAACACTTCAGACAGCTTAGATTTGATGTGCAACTACTAGAATGACCCTTTCTGCTATAGTGGGAGGTGAAAATTTCATGTTCTGAAGCTTCCCTACAAAGTTATGGCACAATGCAGAAAACGCGTTTTCAGCCTGAGATAAGGTGGGTTCCGGAACGCCAAACATAAAAAATGTTGATAACTTTGGAAAAACACTTCAGACAGCTTAGATTTGATGTGCAACTACTAGAAATATCCTTGCTGATACAGTGCGAGGTGAAAATTTCTTGTTCTGAAGCTTCCCTGCAAAGTTATGGCACAATGCAGAAAACACGTTTTCAGCCTGAGATAAGGTTGATTCCGGAACGCCAAACATAAAAATGTTGTTAACTTTGGAAAAACACTTCAGACGGCTTAGATTTGATGTGCAACTGCTAGAAAGACCCTTTCTGCTATTGTGGGATGTGAAAAGTTCATGTTCTGAAGCTTGCCTGCAAAGTTATGGCACAAAGCAGAAAACTCGATTTCAGCCTGAGATAAGGTCGATTCCGGAACGCCAAACTTAAAAATGGTGATAACTTTGGAAAAACACTTCAGACAGCTTAGATTTGATGTGCAACTACTAGAAAGACCAATTCTGCTATAGTGGGAGGTGAAAATTTCATGTTCTGAAGCTTCCCTGCAAGTTATGGCACAATGCAGAAAACGCGTTTTCAGCCTGAGATAAGGTCGATTCCGGAACACCAAACCTAAAAATGGTGATAACTTTGGAAAAACACTTCAGACAGCTTAAATTTAGAGATAAGGTTGATTCCATGTGCTACTAACTACTAGATGCTCTGAACTCAGGGTGAACTTGTAAGCAGACAATGTTTTTAAGCTGAGCTTGCGATTATGGTTAACGCTTAGAAGGTACGTCGTATTAATAGAACATTCCGGTCTTCACTTAGAAGATAAGTTACATTTAGCAAAACAATGAAAGTAACACTCAGCATGTTCAATAAATCTAAAACATTTGCATAAGACATGATGGGTGTCTCTAATGAAGTTAAAACTTTCCACAAAGGACGACAGCTAGAACACGTGATATAAATTAAAACTTTCCACTGAAGATGACAAGAACACGTCATCCATTAATGACGCATTGGGGGATTGTTTATTGAAATCAGCAATGTTACTATAAATGTCTCGGATAAACTGACCCCTCTCTCTCTTGCTCTCTCGCTTTTGGCTTCATCCGTTTGCTGTAAGGTCTTGTATCTTAACTTGGGACGGTGCTCTTTCTCTTGCTCTTAGGCAATTTGATTTAACTCATTTTGTTGTTCTCTTATGGTTTTTATTATTGATTGGCTGATTTTTATTATTGATTCTTTTGACTTAATCTCTTTTATTGCATATACTTTGAATATATTTTTATGATCTTTGACTTAATCCTTTTTATTGTTCGCATTTATGATTTTTTGACATTTAACACAGCCTGAGACAAGTCCACCGGTTCAAGCAACTTCTAGTTCTGAGGAACCAACATCTTCATCTTCGGGTTCTTCCCTGGAGTCTCCTCCTCTGTCTGCAACTCCGCAGAGGCCTGTGAAATTCTCATCACGGGGGCGTGAGATAAAACTACCGGCTAGGTTCAGAAACTAACAATTGACTGTACAGGTGGTTGCACAAGTTCTGTTTGGTTTAAAAAAAAAAAAAAAAAAAAAAAAAGGGCAGAATAATCCCTTTCAGACTGAGGGTAGTCTACCCCGATGATGTCTGATGTTCGAAAAGCACTATAGTTTAGTTGATGAGCATTTTAGGTTTGGTTTGAGTGTTTGTTGAGTATATTCCCTTTTCATTTCACATGCACATTGTAGTCTGAACATTTCAGTTGGTTACGTTTTCCTAAAAGGGGGAGATGTAGTGAGAATTGTATTGTGTCCTAATGTGATTGCCGTAGTGACTGGTGACGTGTGTGTCAGTATATAGACACCGGAGCGGGTTTTCCATTAGGCAGAAATCCACGTGTGCTACCTGTGAACTGTTGTGACTCGAATAAATCAGAGAAACCAACACGGCACGTCTCATCTCATGACATGGCACAATGCTTAAAACGCGTTCTCAGCCTGAGATAAGGTCGATTCCGGAACGCCAAACATAAAAATGTTGAAAACTTTGGAAAAACACTTCAGACAGCTTAGATTTGATGTGCAACTACTAGAAAGACCCATTCTGCTATAGTGGGAGTTGAAAATTTCATGTTCTGAAACTTCCCTGCAAAGTTATGGCACATTGCAGAAAACGCATTTTCAGCCTGAGATAAGGTCGATTCCGGAACGCCAAACATAAAAATGTTGAAAACTTTCAAAAAACACTTCATACAGCTTAGATTTTATGTGCAAGTACGAGAAAGACCCTTTCTGCTATAATGGGAATTGAAAATTTCATGTTCTGAAGCTTCCCTGCAAAGTTATGGCACAATGCCGAAAAAGCGTTTTCAGCCTGAGATAAGGTTGATTCCGGAACGCCAAACATAAAAATGTTGATAACTTATGAAAGACACTTCAGACTGTTTAGATTTGATGTGCAACTACTAGAAAGACCTTTTCTACTATAGCGGTAGGTGAAAATTTCATGTTCTGAGGCTTCCCTGCAAAGTTATGGCACAATGCAGAAAACACGTTTTCAGATTGAGATAAGGTGGGTTCCAGAACGGCAAACATAAAAATGTTGATAACTTTGGAAAAACATTTCAGACAGCTTAGATTTGATCTGCAACTACTAGAAAGACCCTTTCTGCTATAGTGGGAGGTGAAAATTTCATGTTCTGAAGCTTTATGCAAAGTTATGGCACAATTCGTATAACGCGTTTTCAGCCTGAGATAAGGTCGATTCCGGAACGCCAAACATGAAAATGTAGATAACTTTGGAAAAACACTTCAGACAGCTTAGATTTGATGTGCAACTACTAGAAAGACCATTTCTGCAATAGTGGGAGGTTAAAATTTCATATTCTGAAGTTTCCTGCAAAGTTATGGCACAATGCAGAAAACGCGTTTTCAGCTTGAGATAAGGTGGGTTCCCGAACGCTAAACATAAAAATGTTGATAACTTTGGAAAAACACTTCAGACAGCTTAGATTTGATGTGCAACTACGAGAAAGACCCTTTCAGAAATAGTGGGAGGTAATAAATTCATGTTCTGAAGCTTCCCTGCAAAGTTATGGCAAAATGCGTAAAACCCGTTTTCAAACTGAGATTAGGTCGATTCCGGAACGCCAAACATAAAAATGTTGATAACTTTGGAAAAACACTTCAGACAGCTTAAATTTGATGTGCAACTACGAGAAAGACCCTTTCTGATATAGTGGGTGGTGAAATTTTCATGTTCTGAAGCTTCCCTGCAAAGTTATGGCAAAATGCGTAAAACTCGTTTTCAGCCTGAGATAAGGTCGATTTCGGAACACCAAAAATAAAAATGTTGATAACTTAGGAAAAACACTTCAGACAGCTTAGATTTGATGTGCAACTACTAGAAAGACCCTTTCTGCTATAGTGGGAGGTGAAAATTTCATGTTCTGAAGCTTCCCTGCAAAGTTATGGCACAATGCAAAAAACACGTTTTCAGCCTAAGATAAGGTTGATTCCGGAACGCCAAACATAAAAATGTTGATAACTTTGGAAAGACACTTCAGACAGCTTACATTTGATGTGCAACTACAAGAAAGACCGTTTCTGCTATAGTGGGAGGTGAAAAAGCCAAGTTCTGAAGCTTCCCTGCAAAGTTATGGCACAATGCAGAAAACGCGTTTCAGCCAGAGAAAAGGTCGATTCCGGAACGCCAAACATAAAACGGTTGATAACTTTGGAAAAACATTTCAGACAGCTTAGATTTGATCTGCAACAACTAGAAAGACCATTTCTGCTATTGTGGGAGGTGGAAATTTCATGTTCTGAAGCTTCCCTACAAAGTTATGGCACAATGCAGAAAACGCGTTTTCAGCCTGAGATAAGGTGGGTTCCGGAACGCCAAACAAAAAAATGTTGATAACTTTGGAAAAACACTTCAGACAGCTTAGATTTGATGTACAACTACTAGAAAGACCAATTCTGCTATAGTGGGAGGTGAAAATTTCATGTTCTGAAGCTTCCCTGCAAGTTATGGCACAATGCAGAAAACACGTTTTCAGCCTGAGATAAGGTCGATTCCGGAACGCCAAACATAAAATATTTGATAACTTAGGAAAAACACTTCAGACAGCTTAGATTTGATGTGCAACTACTAGAATGACCCTTTCTGCTATAGTGGGAGGTGAAAATTTCATGTTCTGAAGCTTCCCTACAAAGTTATGGCACAATGCAGAAAACGCGTTTTCAGCCTGAGATAAGGTGGGTTCCGGAACGCCAAACATAAAAAATGTTGATAACTTTGGAAAAACACTTCAGACAGCTTAGATTTGATGTGCAACTACTAGAAATATCCTTGCTGATACAGTGCGAGGTGAAAATTTCTTGTTCTGAAGCTTCCCTGCAAAGTTATTGCACAATGCAGAAAACGCATTTTCGAACTGAGATTAGGTCGATTCCGGAACGCCAAACATAAAAATGTTGATAACTTTGGAAAAACACTTCAGACAGCTTAGATTTGATATGCAACTACTAGAAAGACCCTTTCTGCTATAGTGGGAAGTGAAAATTTCATGTTCTGAAGCTTCCCTGCAAAGTTATGGCACAATGCAGAAAACGCGTTTTCAGCCTGAGATAAGGTCGATTCCGGAACACCAAACCTAAAAATGGTGATAACTTTGGAAAAACACTTCAGACAGCTTAAATTTAGAGATAAGGTTGATTCCATGTGCTACTAACTACTAGATGCTCTGAACTCAGGGTGAACTTGTAAGCAGACAATGTTTTTAAGCTGAGCTTGCGATTATGGTTAACGCTTAGAAGGTACGTCGTATTAATAGAACATTCCGGTCTTCACTTAGAAGATAAGTTACATTTAGGAAAACAATGAAAGTAACACTCAGCATGTTCAATAAATCTAAAACATTTGCATAAGACATGATGGGTGTCTCTAATGAAGTTAAAACTTTCCACAAAGGACGACAGCTAGAACACGTGATATAAATTAAAACTTTCCACTGAAGATGACAAGAACACGTCATCCATTAATGACGCATTGGGGGATTTTTTATTGAAATCAGCAATGTTACTATAAATGTCTCGGATAAACTGACCCCTCTCTCTCTTGCTCTCTCGCTTTTGGCTTCATCCGTTTTCTGTAAGGTCTTGTATCTTAACTTGGGACGGTGCTCTTTCTCTTGCTCTTAGGCAATTTGATTTAACTCATTTTGTTGTTCTCTTATGGTTTTTATTATTGATTGGCTGATTTTTATTATTGATTCTTTTGACTTAATCTCTTTTATTGCATATACTTTGAATATATTTTTATGATCTTTGACTTAATCCTTTTTATTGTTCGCATTTATGATTTTTTGACATTTATGTATGTGCACTAGCGTCGGGCAGTGCCTTTCACTTTGTTGGGTATTAGCGTCTGGCAATACCCTTGAGCTTATTGATGTTTATTGATTTTATTGTTTTTATTATCCTTTTTTGAATTTTACTGTTTTGTTATCCTTTTTATCATTTTTTGAAGAAATACTTTTGATATAAAAACAAAATAAAACTGAGTACGAATTAAGTACTGAAAAGGCACAACGGCATTGATCCCTGACTACTAAAGAATCGACTGGCTCCTGTACTACCATCAACTGGGTTATAGGTGAGTTAATGCTCGATTGAATTAATGTTTGATTTCCTTCCCTGTGCACATGTAGTGAATGTCTCGACTGGTAGCATTATTCCATCCTGAATTATTATGTCAATGATAAAGTGGTAGTTCAGAAGGCTGAGGTAATATTTCATTTAAGGAATGGATTGAGGATCTAATCATGTGTCCCTAAACGAAGGTAAGTACAGAGACTACGGTAGAAGGTGTAGCATTGTAAGGTCAAGAACCTGTTTCTCAACAGGTCGGGCGAATTAAATAACCCGTTCAGTGAAGCGCCGACACTACTCACTAATATAATCAGATGAAGTTGATACATCTATTATAGTTTTTGAACCGTGTCTGCAACAATAGGCTGACTGAGTTGACCACACGAGGGGGCCCTTTACCAAAAAAGGCAAAGGGAGGTAGTGTACTCGGAACTAGGGACGGCTTATGTTATTGCCAATTGCCCTGTACACAAAACCTTGAAATCCAAACCCGACGACATGGCGCCCGAACAGGGACATGATTGAAAAATCTATTTGTGAGTAACTGGACACCAGAGTGAAACTCTGACCGGAAAGGTTCGGTAGTAAATACATAGATCCTACTATCTCTGAGTTTTGAATCAATGATATAGATTCAGACTCTATCACTCGACATAGTACGATTTAGTTTACTCTGTAATTTACCAAATTGTCTAAGGTGACCCTTGACCTCAATCCTCCTGAATCATTGGGGGTTGTCACAAATACGCAATTAGCACGATGGATGACGGCTACTTATGCGACGCTGGCCTCACTGGGTTATTTTGAAACAGTTAAGTGTCTGGTAGGAAACCGACAGCTGGCAAAACCACTCTATGACACAGTATTACTTTGAAAACAGGATAACTTTGCAATGCATCTAGATAATTCTCCTCAGCTGCAGCGTGGCCTAGAGGAGGAGGAGCGCAGAGAGCCAGAGGAGCCTCGACTGGTAGCATTATTCCATCCTGAGTTATTATGTCAATGATAAAGTGGTAGTTCAGAAGGCTGAGGTAATATTTGCAAAAAATATAAAAATGGTGATAACTTTGGAAAAACACTTCAGACAGCTTAAATTTAGAGATAAGGTCGATTCCATGTGCTACTAACTACTAGATGCTCTGAACTCAGGGTGAACTTGTAAGCAGACCATGTTTTTAAGCTGAGCTTGTCATGCGCACATTCGTCACACTTTTATTTTGGTGATTCCCGGTTGTGTCTTGTTTCCGTTTCCCTGTATTTCCCCAGCTTCACTGGCAACTCAGCTGGCGCTCATCGTCTCATCAGCGCTCTCATGGATATCTTCCCGTCAACGCCAGCTCGAGTTACCAGGTGGTTTCGTTTCGTCTCGTACCAATGGTAAATTCTCTCAAGACTCAATTCTCTCGTTGACTTTCTGAACCTCGAGTTCCGTCTCAGCCGCTTCCTTTGTTCCGCGTTCCTCCTCGCTCCGCTTTCTGTTTACTCCTCTCTCTCTCCTCCGCTATACCTACCCGCGTGTGAGCGTTTTCTGCTAAGCTCATTTCTCATTTATCGTAGAGATCGTTATATCCTCGTGTGAGTGTGTGTTTTGGCCACCACCGAGCGCTTTTTGTTTAGTCAGTCTCGTGAGTTGATCTCCGAGCGTTTTTGTGTTCTCCTCTTTAATAGGCTCGATTCTAATTCGCCTCTCTTTCGTTTCAGATTTTTTCCCAGTCCCTACGTGTAGTTCCCGGTCCACTTTTTGGGTTCCGGCGCCTTTTGTTCTCTTCAGTTCGTCTGTGTAATATATCTTGTTCGTCTGTCATTAAATTGTTAATTTAACCTCGTCCTCCGAGTCATCTGTCGGTCAGCAACCACTGCGTTTGGATCTGCCTACTTAGCCATGTCAGAACCACCTGGTCAGTCCCCAGATCCAGCAGTTGTTGCTGACCTACAGAGGGCTATAGGCATTCAGGACTCGAGACTCACGACTCTTGAGAGAGCGACCCAGAGCGTCCTGGACCAGCTGCAGCGCATGTCTGCCTCCTCTGCTGAATCAGGCGCCTCCGCGCCGGTCTCAGCAACAGCCTCTGCAGCTGATCCAGAACGACCTGTTACCAGCGGACGTGAACCGAACATTCCCACGCCGGAGGTTTATGCAGGTAAGCCAGGCTTTTGTAAAAATTTTTTAATCCAATGTTCACTAGTTTTTGATTTACAACCATCCTACTTTAAGACGGACCGAGCCAGAGTAGCTTACTGCATGAACCTCCTGCGTGACAAGGCCAGTCAGTGGGCTGTCTCCTTATGGGAATCAGACTCTCCCATTCTCTACAGCTTTAAGAGCTTTTCTTTGGAGATGCGAAGGGTTTTTGACGCCCCATTTAAGACTGGACCCAGTGCCTCTCAGCGTCTCATCTCCATGGCTCAGAACACGCCGAGCGAGTCTGTGTCCGAATACTCTGTTCGCTTCCGCATAGCAGCCGCAGAGGCTGACTGGAACGAATCGGCTCTCATGTCCGCTTTTTCTAACGGCCTATCCAGTAATGTCCAGGACCAGTTGTCCTTACGCGATGAGCCTAACTCCCTGGAGGAGCTAATTCTCCTCGCTATTCGAATCGACAACCGCATAAGAGAGCATGCCCGGCGGAGACGGTCCATCCCTCACCTGGTGCCTTCAGTCCCGTTCTCACCACCAGAACCTTGTTCCCAGTCAGATTCCCCAGTAGATCAATCTGAGCCTATGCAGGTGGGGAGAACGAGACTTACACCAGAAGAACGCCAGCTTCGAATTTCTCGCGGACTTTGTTTGTACTGTGGTCGACCTGGCCACATAATCCGTGCCTGTCCAACCCGTCCCAGGGGCCCCCGTCTTCCTCTCGTCTCCGATAAAGAGGTCAGTATTCCTTTAACCACCAGAGTAGGTAGAATCATCTTCTCCGCTTCACTACGTGAAAATGATTCATGCACCTCCGTTGAAGCCTTTATTGACTCCGGTGCTGATGACAATTTTATAGACGCCGCCTTTGCTGATTCTATGTCCCTCTCTCTCATCAGGCTGGACACTCCTCGTTCCCTCTCAGCAATTGACGGCAGTCCTCTTCCGTGTGTCACGCACCGCACCTCACCTTTGACTCTCACCCTGTCTGGCAACCACACTGAGGTGATCTCCTTCCTGGTTCTTCCGGCCTCCTCATCCCCATTGGTCCTTGGTTTTCCCTGGCTCTCTCTTCACAATCCTCACATCGATTGGTCTACATCCAAGGTTTCAGGTTGGAGCACTTTTTGTCACTCTCACTGCCTCCGTTCTGCGCACTCCGCTCTCCCTCATCCACTTCCTCCCTCCCCTCCCGACCTCTCACGTGTTCCCTCTTGCTACCACGATCTGGGGCAGGTTTTTAGCAAAGATCAGGCCCTGTCTCTCCCCCCGCATCGTCCCTACGATTGCGCCATTGATCTGGTTCCTGGGGCTCCTTTTCCCGCTAGCAGACTCTATAATGTCTCTCGACCTGAGAGAGAAGCACTCGAAAACTATATCAACGAATCTCTTGCGGCAGGCCTGATCCGTCCCTCCTCCTCCCCCCTGGGGGCGGGATTCTTCTTCGTGAGTAAAAGAGACAAGACCTTACGCCCTTGCGTTGACTATCGTGGCCTAAATTCAATCACCATCAGAAATCAGTATCCCCTTCCTCTCATCGACCCCGCTTTTGAACCTCTGAATCAGGCCACAATCTTCTCCAAACTCGATCTCCGTAACGCCTATCACTTGGTTCACATACGAGAGGGAGACGAGTGGAAGACTGCTTTTAAGACCCCCCTGGGACACTTTGAATATCGAGTCATGCCTTTTGGTTTAACCAACGCCCCAGCTGTTTTTCAAGCTTTAGTTAATGATGTTCTCAGGGACATGATTAATCACTTTGTGTATGTGTACTTGGATGACATCCTGATTTTCTCGAGAGGGGAGGAGGAACATCAGGAACATGTCCGCCTCGTACTTCAGAGGTTGCTGGAGAATAAGTTATTCTGCAAAGCTGAGAAGTGTGAATTCCACGCCAAACAGGTCAGTTTCCTGGGTTTTATTCTGGGAGAGGGACGTCTTATTCCAGATCCAGCTAAGACTGAAGCAATCTCAAACTGGAAAACTCCCACCAACCGCAAACAGCTCCAGCAGTTCCTTGGATTTGCTAACTTTTACCGCCGATTCATTCGGAACTATAGCAAGGTTGCCGCCCCACTGACCTCACTTACTTCGACCAAGAAGGAATTTTCCTGGACTCCTGAAGCTGAACAAGCCTTCACTAACCTACGAACTCTATTCTCCTCCGCCCCCATCCTTCGTCATCCAGACCCAAGACTCCAATTCATCGTGGAAGTGGACGCTTCAAACTCTGGGGTGGGTGCGGTGCTTTCCCAGCGGGACCCCAACGACCAAAAGGTACATCCCTGCGCATTCTTCTCTAGAAGACTGACTCCTGCTGAACGGAACTATGACATTGGCAATCGTGAGTTACTGGCGATGGTGGCTGCCCTACAAGAGTGGAGGCACTGGCTAGAGGGCACCGAAACCCCCTTCATGGTACTTACCGACCACAAGAACCTGACCTATCTGCAGAACGCTAAACGCCTTAACTCTCGTCAGGCCCGGTGGGCTCTTTTCCTGGGAAGATTCAATTTTTCCATCACTTACCGTCCAGGGAGCCAAAACCTCAAGCCCGACTCTCTCTCTCGCCTACATGATCCCGCTGATCCTGTTGAGAAGACGGAGACCATTCTTCCAGCGTCCTGTTTCATCCGAGCCGCCAGCTGGGACGTGGAGAGGGCTGTCCTGGAAGCCCAGAAACATCACCCAGCTCCCAGCTCTGGTCCCCCTAATCGCTTGTTCGTCCCCGAACCGACAAGACCACAGATCCTCCAGTGGGGTCATTCTTCCAAACTCGCCTGCCATCCTGGTATGTTCCGCACACTGAATCTCATCAGCCAACGTTTCTGGTGGCCAGGCATGACTCGGGACATCAAGGACTTTTGCAGGGCTTGTACCACCTGCAACAGAGCCAAGTCCTCCCACCGTCCTCCAGCTGGTCTCCTTCAACCACTACCACTTCCTGGTCGTCCTTGGTCCCACATAGCCGTGGACTTTGTAACTGGTCTTCCTCCTTCAGCAGGCATGACCACTATCATGACAGTGGTGGACCGCTTCTCTAAGATGGCACACTTCATCCCCCTGCCGAAACTGCCATCCGCTCTTGAGACTGCTGATCTGCTGGTTCTACACGTCTTCCGCCTTCACGGGATCCCCAGTGACGTGGTCTCAGACAGGGGACCACAATTCTCCTCCCAGGTCTGGCGCTCCTTCCTAAAGGCTCTGGGAGCATCACCAAGCCTTTCCTCCGGCCATCATCCTCAGACCAATGGACAAACGGAAAGGACTAACCAGGATCTTGAGTCTGCACTGAGATGCGTCTCTGCTCAAGACCCTTCCTCCTGGTCATCTCACCTTCCATGGGTAGAATACGCCCATAACACCCTCATCTCATCTGCTACGGGCATGTCTCCCTTCATGGTCGCTTTTGGTTATCAGCCTCCTTTGTTTCCCTCCCAAGAAGCTGCGACCACCGTTCCGTCAGTGACCCACCACCTACAACGCTGCCGAGAGACCTGGTCCCGCGCCAGAGCAGCTCTATCTCTCACCTCGGAACGCAATAAAAGACTAGCAGACCGGAGCCGAATCCCTGCGCCCTCATACCAACCCGGCGACAAGGTCTGGCTTTCTACGCGTGATCTACAGCTTCCGGGTGAGTCACGAAAACTCTCTCCCAGATACATTGGCCCTTTCAAGATCGAGAAGACAATCAACAACTCTGCAGTCAAGTTGAAACTTCCAGACTCTCTTCGCATCCACCCAACCTTCCATGTTTCCTTGCTTAAGCCAGTCTCCTCATCCCCACTCCATGCAGCCTCTGAAACTCCTCCTCCCCCTCCTTTCACCATTGATAATCACCCTGCTTACACGGTCCACAAGATTCTGGATAGCAGACGTCGTGGCCGGGGGGTCCAGTATTTGGTAGACTGGGAGGGCTATGGCCCTGAAGAGCGTTCATGGGTTTCTCGGTCACTCATTTTAGACCCTACCCTCATTTCTGAGTTCCACACTAGTCACCCTGATAGACCTGGTAGAGTGCCTCGAGGCCCTCCTTAAAGGGGGGGTACTGTCATGCGCACATTCGTCACACTTTTATTTTGGTGATTCCCGGTTGTGTCTTGTTTCCGTTTCCCTGTATTTCCCCAGCTTCACTGGCAACTCAGCTGGCGCTCATCGTCTCATCAGCGCTCTCATGGATATCTTCCCGTCAACGCCAGCTCGAGTTACCAGGTGGTTTCGTTTCGTCTCGTACCAATGGTAAATTCTCTCAAGACTCAATTCTCTCGTTGACTTTCTGAACCTTCTAAATTCCTGTGCGCGCTCGAGTTCCGTCTCAGCCGCTTCCTTTGTTCCGCGTTCCTCCTCGCTCCGCTTTCTGTTTACTCCTCTCTCTCTCCTCCGCTATACCTACCCGCGTGTGAGCGTTTTCTGCTAAGCTCATTTCTCATTTATCGTAGAGATCGTTATATCCTCGTGTGAGTGTGTGTTTTGGCCACCACCGAGCGCTTTTTGTTTAGTCAGTCTCGTGAGTTGATCTCCGAGCGTTTTTGTGTTCTCCTCTTTAATAGGCTCGATTCTAATTCGCCTCTCTTTCGTTTCAGATTTTTTCCCAGTCCCTACGTGTAGTTCCCGGTCCACTTTTTGGGTTCCGGCGCCTTTTGTTCTCTTCAGTTCGTCTGTGTAATATATCTTGTTCGTCTGTCATTAAATTGTTAATTTAACCTCGTCCTCCGAGTCATCTGTCGGCCAGCAACCACTGCGTTTGGATCTGCCTACTTAGCCATGTCAGAGCTTGCGATTATGGTTAACGCTTAGAAGGTACGTTGTATGAATAGAACATTGCGGTCTTCACTTAGAAGATAAGTTACATTTATCAAAACATTGAAACTAACACTCAGCATGTTCAATAAATCTAAAACATTTGCATAAGACATGAGGGGTGTCTCTAATGAAGTTAAAACTTTCCACAAAGGACGACAGCTAGAACACGTGATATAAATTAAAACTTTCCACTGAAGATGACAAGAACACGTCATCCATTAATGACGCATTGGGGGATTGTTTATTGAAATCAGCAATGTTGCTATAAATGTCTAGGAAAAACTGACCCTTCTCTCTTGCTCCACGCTTTTGGCTTCATACGTTTGCTGTAAGGTCTTGTATCTTAACTTGGGACGGTGCTCTTGCTCTTGCTCTTAGGCTATTTGATTTAACTCTTTTTATTGTTCTCTTATGGTTTTTATTATTGATTGGTTGATTTTTATTATTGATTCTTTTGACTTAATCTCTTTTATTGCATATACTTTGAATATATTTTTTATGATCTTTGACTTAATCCTTCTTATTGTACGCATTTTGATTATATGATTTTTTGACATTTATGTATGTGCACTAGCGTCTGGCGGTGCCTTTGACTTTGTTGGGTATTAGCGTCTGGTGATACCCTTGAGTTTATTGATGTTTATTGATTTTATTGTTTTTATTATCCTTTATTGAATTTTATTGTTTTATTATCCTTTTATCATTTTTGTATTGAATTTTATTCTTTATTGATTTTACTGTTTTGTTATCCTTTTTATCATTTTTTGAAGAAATACTTTTGATATAAAAACAAAATAAAATTGAGTGCGAATTAAGTACTGAAAAGGCACAAGGGCATTGATCCCTGACTACTAAAGAATCGACTGGCTCCTGTACTACCATCAACTGGGTTATAGGTGAGTTAATGTTCGATTGAATTAATGTTTGATTTCCTTCCCTGTGCACATGTAGTGAATGTCTCGACTGGTAACATTATTCCATCCTGAATTATTACGTCAATGATAAAGTGGTAGTTCAGAAGGCTGAGGTAATATTTCATTTAAGGAATGGATTGAGGATCTAATCATGTGTCCCTAAACGAAGCTGAGTAAAGAGACTGCGGTAGAAGGTGTAGCATTGTAAGGTCAAGAACCTGTTTCTCAACAGGTCGGGCGAATTAAATAACCCGCTCAGTGAAGCGCCGACACTACTCACTAATATAATCAGGTGAAGTTGATACATCTATTATAGTTTTAGAACCGTGTCTGCAACAATAGGCTGACTGAGTTGACCACACGAGGGGGCCCTTTACCAAGAAAGGCAAAGGGAGGTAGTGTACTCGGAACTAGGGATGGCTTATGTTATAGCCAATTGCCCTGTACACAAAACCTTGAAATCCAAACCGGACGACAGGTTTCACCACACATCCTTCGTAAACAACTTTTACTTTTCTGAGAGTCTGTACGTTGAAACGCCACAGTACGCACAGGCACTGAGGCAGCATCCTAGTGTCCTATCCCCAGTCTTGTGCCACACTGACAGGTAGCTGACAACAGCAGACATTGAAAACTTGTTCAGAACAAACCTCTATCCAGAAGGAAGCAACAGGCGACAGAAAGAATGCCAAGCCTTGTGATTCCGGGCCGATTTTCTTCAAGACTGTGAAGGTTTATCAAATATGTATTTCATACATACTGTGACTGAAATTGATGCAATCAAAACTATAATTCCTATATTGAGAATGTAGAACTTAGTATATAGCAGTATATTACATTGCTAATTGTTCTACTTTCAGAGAATGTAGCTGCTGTGTCCCTGGAGGAGGTGTTGATGTTTGCCACAGGCCTATCTTCGCTTCCCCCTGCTGGAATAACACCTCAGCCACATTCCCAATGGCAAACACCTGTGCAAACACAATGAAACTTCCTCTCCTGGAATCCTACACTGTCTTCAGACAGGCCCCTCCTTGACCCCTGTTGTATTCACTTGTCTGTGTGATGGTGTGTAACATTTGCCAATTTGCTCTAAAGAAAATGATGATGAGAAGCGTAAGGAATTCTTGTGATGATCACTTCTGTGTTTTCTTGAATGGCCTCCACTCCAACATGGTCTACGGTACATACTGTATATCATCATTTAGTGTCATAATTTGCATCAATTACTTACAGTAATTACAGTAGTCATATGTTAATCTTTTTTTTTTATTTTGGTAAAATAATTTCTGACATGTGAGGATCACTTAACGTTGATGGGAAAAAAAGTATTTTCACAAAGGATGCAACAGATTTGTCTCACAGCTTTTGAATAGATGTGAAAAGGCACAGCGTTACCAACCCTTAAGTTAGCCATAATTGTAGCCCAGCTATTTCCTTGAGCCATATGTAGAGTTCCGAGGCCGACTCCCAATCGTGTGGCTGAGGTCGTCCATTGAGTTCCACGGCTTGTTGTGCATAATCCTGAATGTCTGGATCTCCACATTGAGAAGTAGTTTGGTTTGACTCAGGAAATTGATTTAATTCCCTGTGCTCAACAGGGAATCCGCAATCCCTTCAACCGAACCTGCACATATGAAAAAAAAAAATTATTATATATATAGTATATATATTTCAGCAGGAGAGGAAACGTAGTTGAAATTGAATAAATACAGAAATCCAAACTAAATAAAGACAACTAGCCAATAAATTTCATTAGGTTAGGTTTCATTAGGTACTTAAGCTACACATAATCTGAACATATTCTGTTAGCCTATGCAATTTTTGCTATGAAACATTTTGCCTTGCATAATAATTTGTATTCTTAAAAATACAATTGTCATGGCTCTGCTTTTGTTTTCTCGCTTGGGTCCTGTTTTTGTTTTCTCCCTCTGTTCTTCCTGTTCTTTTGGCGCATGGCTGGAGCCAATTGGCCCCTGATTGCTTGATTGAGCACCTGGACTCCAGCAACGTTTGCCAGATCGAGTCTTCTAGTTTCTTGGACTGTCTCCTTGGTTTCCATGAGTTTGACTCGTATTGTTCCCCCAGAATGGCTTCTCTAGTTTCTGTGACGCTCTTTTGGTAACTCCTCGTCCTCTTGGCTCTCCTTGTTTCGGTCTCTCGTTCTGTGCGCTAGCTCATTTAACTCCTCGTTCTCTTGGCTCTCCTTGTTTCGGTCTCTCGTGCTGTGAGCTAGCTTATTTTGGATATTTCTGTGTTAAACCCTGGTGCCTGACTTAGTGTTTTGTTTCTCCCAGTTTCCATGCGTTTCCTGTTCTCTTTTGTAGTTTATTCTCGGTTCATTGTAAATTCATCTTTTGCTTAGTTTCTCCCAGTTTGGTCACGCTTTTCTGTTGTGTTTTTGGTGTTTGTTTAATTATTAAATATTATTTCTAACTCGCTTCTGCCTCACTGTTACTTTCACCACTTGCACTTGGGTCCCGCTCCACGTCCTCAACACGTGACATTCGCTCCTCGTTCCCTTGACTCGTGACATTACGATCTTCTCCCGCGCCTCATGTCATCCACCTCCCGTCATATCGAAGTTGAGCTCTCTCTCCACCGCCAACTCAAGAGTCATCCCACTTCACTAACGGCCTTCTGGCGTTGGATGGCGAGACTACACACAGGTCACGACCGCATGTTGTCTGCCCACAACAGGAAGAAATCTCGACTATTTCGGGCGTGGTTCTGACACTCCACTGGCACTAGGACCGCACTTGGTCAGGTACGGAGCTTACTGCCAGGCGGAGGGTTGAGGGAGGATCTCGACCTCCCCCCTGGCGAGAGACCATCCCACCAGACTTTAACAGAGCCACCATTGCGCAGTGGAATGGTGGCTTCGCCGTCGGCAACGAGCTCATAGCGCTTGAGAACATCATCGTGCTCTTTATGAGCGGCGTAGACAGGCTCATCCATCCTCTCTCACTTCACCAGAGATTTTGGAAATTCAACAGTCCGTTGGCGTGGTGCTCCGCTCGCGGCGCCTCCTCCACACACAACCGCCGCCCGGGGGGAACTCCGTCGCTGGTCGAAGGCGCGGGGTGAGCCCGGCCGTCCAGGTCATAGCCGCGCTGATAATCGCTGATCCTCTTGGAGAGACCAGTCGGCTGCTCTCACCTCTGCTCTCTCCAAAAGCATAGGAAGAAAACTTTGTATCTAAAACTATGCTTCTAATCCGAAGTCTAACTTGAATAAAAAATAAGATGCATTACTTTCGTATCGGGTCTGTTTCTTCTCTGCCCAAAAGTAGGGTTTATCACCCACCATGTTCTCTTCCGGTTCCAGTCAGTGCGAACTCGAGTGGCTGCTCTTCGGCTTCAAAAATTGGTTTTTCTTTGACATCGTCTCAGGGGACCGAGCAGTATAGTAATGGTCTCTCTACTTCCTTTATCCCAGGCGGAACTCCCACTGGGAAAGTTTCTGGAGCCAAGAAGTTTTGTTTTTCCTCAGCTTCGCCACAATAAGAAGCACAGGCGTCAAATAATTAATAAATAATAATAAAGCAATCCTCCTACACTGGGTTTTACTACAGGTACTTTCTGTAACCCAAGAAGACAGGAGAGTGGAGACCTGTTCTGGACCTCAGTCAACCAACAGGAGACTGAACAGCGGATCCGGACTACCAGGAGACTCCTGGAGTGCGTCAGAGTGTGAGAGTGGATGACCTCCATAGATCTTGCAGACGCCTACTTCCACAACA
Source organism: Synchiropus splendidus (assembly GCF_027744825.2). Classification (NCBI taxonomy): domain Eukaryota; kingdom Metazoa; phylum Chordata; class Actinopteri; order Syngnathiformes; family Callionymidae; genus Synchiropus; species Synchiropus splendidus. The sequence continues at coordinate 3,271,311 of NC_071340.1, read as the reverse complement.
CGGTTTGGCCGAGTCACAGGAAGTTTCTCCGGTTTGGGCTAAAGGGTCAGGTGTACATACAGCTCTCTAGTGACTCGCACCTTCGCCAAGTGCGTGGGGGCGGGGCTCGAACCACTAAGCTTTTATTGATAACAATTTTTCCACTCAAACAGAATTTTTTTCCGGTCAGAGACTCGAAGCCGACTGCCCCGGGAGAAGCTGCTGCCAAAGATCCACACATGGAGCGCCAGCAGCGCTGAGTCTCCTGCCGTTAAATCCGCTGCTGCACTGCTGCGACAAGTCTCTGCCGTGACTGCGATGAGACCTCAGTCCTGCCTGAAGTTTCCATCGTCCAGAGGAGGCGCGCCGCTCGTCTTCAGGTCTCAAGATTCTTTGCTTGATGTGCCAGATGCGCACGCTCCCGCTGTAATTTCACAATTGTAATTTTACAATTACAGAGTCACTGATTCACTCCTCTCTAATTTCACAATCACATTTTGTAGAGTGCCCTGGCACTTCCAGGGAAGTAGAGTTTGTCATAGGACATGGTGGACATGATTTGGGCCAAGTTTGGCCTCTCAGTGGCGGACCTCTTTCCCCTCTGGTTTTCTCTCCGCAGATCGGACAACCCTCCGCTGAGAGTAGATGCGCTAACTCGTCCAATATGGCCGGAGGGCCTCCTACACACCTTCCCTCCACCTCGCCTCCTGCTTCAGTTGATGAGGAGGATTCGCAGCCAGAAGTTAAGAGTGATTCTAGTGGCGGCAGATAGCTCCAACTAGAACTGGTACCCCGAGATGTCGCAGATGTGAGTCCGGGTCCCAGGAGCCTTCCTCCCTCCCATCCTGGGGCGTCCCCTCAAAGTATGGCTACTTCAAGGCTCGCAGGGAGTCCTCTGCCCCCCAAGTTGCAGTTCACTGTTCAAAATGTTAAAGCACCCTCAACACTCAAAGCATATAATGCTAAATGGGTGTGGACTGCCGTCCGTTGGGTTAACATCCACTGGTAGTCCAGTTCATGCAGGGCAAGGCCTTCAGGAAAACAGATAAGCTGTGGGTGGCGCTGGCAGGTGTTAAAAAGGGGCAACATCCATAGCTGCCTGCTGAGGAGGTTCTTTTTCCAAGAAATCTGCCAAGCAGAGTTGTCCCTCCAAATATGGACGGTTATTAGTGCCAATTGTGTTCTTCCACGTTGGGCTCAAACTAGACCTGATTTGGCAACGAGTGGGCCCCAGAGGGTCGTCCAGACCTGTATGGAGGGTTATTTGTGCCACTCCACTACATTCGGACTAACAACATTTTGTACGAGCTTAGGGATGAGGTCATTGGCGCAAGACATCTAGGAGGCCGGACTGGCGAGAGACCTGGCGTTTGGACACAGCAGCAGGTCTCTTGGCACGCCTCCCCTCTGTGATTAGAGACAGGCCACCGGTGAATCTTCACCTAGATTGGTGACCCTTCTTCTGCACACTTATGCGCAGTGGTGGCCACCACGCATGGTCCGGCTGCAATATATAAGGCGCGAGGTCTGGATGTTCCAGTACAGTCCTGTTTGCACTCTGCTGGTGCTTCGTCACGTTTGCAAGCAATTAAGAAACGCACACTCTCTTTTGGACCACCGCTATACTTTTTGGGCAGGGAGTCTGTCCGACGTTTGTCAGGGCGGCCATGGCTCATGTCACATGTTTTTTTTTTTTCAGGTCAGACTATGTGGTGAGGATTCTCTCTCCACGTAGTCGAGTTGACCTGCCAGGCGAACCTGGAGTTATGGACAGAGCCCCGGCTAGTGCATCTCCACATTAGCCTATGGTTCTCCCATCTCTGCTTCACCCTGACTTCGGTCATTGAGGGATGGGAGAGGCGATGGAGCCCTGCAAGCTGGCTCACGCGACTTGCCTGGCGGGGGTGTATCCATCGCCATGTGGCCTCCTCTTCTACACGGTCAAGTTCTTTGTCCGTGTGAGAGACCAGCAGGCGAAGCGAGGGCTTTGCCTACTGATCTCAATATTCCTCCCCTCTCTGCTACACTCGGACTACGGTCAAAGAGAGATGGAAAAAAGGAATGATTGAAAACTCCCACAATAGGTCATAGGGAGTGGACCGGAGGAGGTATCTCCATCACCATCACATCATCCATCAACATTATGTTTTCTGACGGAAACCCACCTTCTCTCGCTCTGATCACGCGTTCTGCACTGTTCACTCACTGACCAGAAAAGTTTCAGAACATGAAAATCTCGAACTATAACAGAAAGACTCTTCTAATAAATTCAGCACTAAATCTACCTGTCTGTACTTTTTTCAGAGTTCATAAAAATTTTTATGTTTTCATTGCGAAACCCACCGTCACTCGGGCTGAAAATGCATTTTCTGCACTGTTCACACACTAATCAGAATAGCTTTACATCATGTAAATTTCACATGCCACTATAGAAGAAGGGGTCTATCAAAAGTAAGTGCAGCACTAGTTCAACCTGTCTGAACTGGTTTCAGAGAGTTATCAACTTTTTTATGTTTATCAGTGTGAAAAACACTTGGGCTGAAAACGCATTTTCGGCACGGTTCACTCACTGATCAGAATAGCCTCAGGACATTGAAAATATCAACTGTAACTATAGGAAAAACTCTATTTAGTATATTCAGCACTAAATCTGCCTTTCTGAACCTTATTTCAGGGGGTTATGGACATTTCTTTATTCACATATTCACATACAATGTTTCACCTGCCACTATAGCAGAAGGGGTGTTTCTAGGAGGTGCCGTCTGTGTGAAAACCACGGTCACTCGGGCTGAAAACGCAATTTCTGCACTATTCCCGCACTGATCAGAATGGCCTAAGAACAATGAAAATATCAACCGTAACTATAGGAAAAAGACTCTTTCTAGTATATTGAGCACTAAATTAAACAATTTCATATTTACCTGTCCGAAACCCACTTTCTCTTTGGCCGAAAACGTGGTTTACGCACTGTTCACTCACTGCTCAGCGATTCCCCAGAAGATGAAAATTTCATCTGCCACTATAGCAGAAAAGGTATTTCTACAACATGCAGAACTAACTCAACCTGTCTAAATGATTTAAGAGAGTTATCAACATTTTTATTTTTGTCGGTCTGTAAACCACCTTCTCTTTGGCTGAAAACGTGTTTTATGCGCTGTTCACGGATGCCTAACAACATGAAAATTTCTCGAGCAACTATAGGAAAAACACTCTTTCTAGTATAATAAACACTAAACCTACATTTCTGAACTGTATTTCAGGGGGTTGTCAATTTTTTTTTTTTTCCTGGTCAGAAACTCAGCTTCTCTCAGGCTGAAAACGTGTTATATGCACTGTTCACTGACTGCTCAGGGATGCCTCTGAAGATAAAAATTTCACCTGCCACTATAGCAGAAGGGTTTTTTTTAGTAAGTGCTGAACTAATTCAACTTGTCTTAAGTGGTTTCAGAGAGGTAACAACCTTTTTCATGTATGTCGGTCTCAAAACCACGGTCACTCGGGCTGAAAAACACGTTTTTTGCGCTGTTCACTCACTGCTCAGCGAAGGCCTCAGAACATGACAATTTTTTTCTGCCAATATTAGCAGAAAAGGTCTTTCTAGAGGGTGCAGAACTAATTCAACCTGTCTCAAGTGGTTTCCGAGAGTTATCAAGATTTTTATTTTTGTCGGTCTGAAAACCAAGTTTTCTTGAGCTGAATACGTGTTTTCTGCACTCTTCACTCACTGCTCAGGGATTCCTCACAACATGAACATTTCATCTGCAACTATAGGAAAAACACTCTTTCTAGTATATTCAACACTAAACCTACATTTCTGAACGGTATTTCTGGTGGTTAACTTTTTTTTTGTGGTCTGAAACCCAGCTTTTGACGGGCTGAAAAGGCATTTTCTGCACTGTTCACTCACTGATCGGAATAGCCTCTGAACATGAAAATATCACGCACAACTATAGGAAAAAGAGCCTTTCTAGTGTGACGCCCACTTATGTGTGGTCACAGATTGTGTGTTAGATGTCATTTAATTGTTCAACATGGAGTTGATTATCCGGCAGGTATATAATTAGGTCAGTAGAGGGAAGGGTAGGACAAAGGTTGGGCATTGAAGATGTGTGGGTAAAAAGGAAGTGACGTTTTTTTCATTACTTTTCTCATCATCGACAAACGTGGAAGCCTTGTGTCACTCTGTCCACATTCAGTTTCAGGTTGGTCAAATCCATTTGTTTATAATATTTGTTTCACTTGGGATTGACTGATTTGGGGTCTGAGTCTGTGGATGGTGACGTGGTTTTTAACTACACTGTTTTTCCTTCACACGAGTCACTTTGTGTGGATGTGGCGCTTGTAAGCTAATACTGAAGAACAATGAAAATATCAACCGTAACCATAGGAAAAAGACTATTTCTAGTATATTGAGCACTAAATTAAACAATTTCATATTTACCCGTCCGAAACCCACTTTCTCTTTGGCCGAAAACGTGGTTTACGCACTGTTCACTCACTGCTCAGCGATTCCCCAGAAGATGAAAATTTCACCCGTCACTATAGCAGAAAAGTTATTTCTACAGGGTGCAGAACTAATTCAACCTATGTAAAGTGATTTAAGAGTGTTATCAACATTTTTATTTTTGTCGGTCTGTAAACCACCTTTTCTTTGGCTGAAAACGCGTTTTATGCACTGTTCACTCACTGCTCAGGGATGCCTGAGAACATGAAAATTTCTCATGCAACTATTGGAAAAACACTCTTTCTAGGAAAATTAACACTAAACCTACATTTCTGAAGTGTATTTCAGAGGGTTATCAACTTTTTTTTTTTCTACCTGGTCAGAAACCCAGCTTCTCTCGGGCCGAAAACGCGTTTTTTGCACTGTTCACTCACTGCTCAGCGATTCCCCAGAAGATGAAAATTTCATCTGCCACTATCGCAGAAAAGGTATTTCTACAACATGCAGAACTAACTCAACCCGTCTAAATGATTTAAGAGAGTTATCAACATTTTTATTTTTGTCGGTCTGTAAACCACCTTCTCTTTGGCTGAAAACGCGTTTTATGCACTGTTCACGGATGCCTAACAACATGAAAATTTCTCGAGCAACTATAGGAAAAACACTCTTTCTAGTATAATAAACACTAAACCTACATTTCTGAACTGTATTTCAGGGGGTTATCAATTTTTTTTTTTTTCCTGGTCAGAAACTCAGCTTCTCTCAGGTTATATGCACTGTTCACTGACTGCTCAGGGATGCCTCAGAACATGAAAATTTCACCTGCCACTATAGCAGAAGGGGTGTTTTTAGTAAGTGCTGAACTAATTCAACTTGTCGTAAGTGGTTTCAGAGAGGTAACAACATTTTCATGTTTGTCGGTCTCAAAACCACGGTCACTCGGGCTGAAAAACATGTTTTTTGCGCTGTTCACTCACTGCTCAGCGAGGGCCTCAGAACATGACAATTTTTTTCTGCCAATATTAGCAGAAAAGGTCTTTCTAGAGGGTGCAGAACTAATTCAACCTGTCTCAAGTGGTTTCCGAGAGTTATCAAGATTTTTATTTTTGTCGGTCTGAAAACCAAGTTTTCTTGAGCTGAATACGTGTTTTCTGCTCACTTCACTCACTTCTCAGGGATTCCTCACAACATGAAAATTTCATCTGCAACTATAGGAAAAACACTCTTTCTAGTATATTCAACACTAAACCTACATTTCTGAACGGTATTTCTGGTGGGGTTTTTTTGTGCTCTGAAACCCAGCTTTTGACGGGCTGAAAGGGCATTTTCTGCACTGTTCACTCACTGATCGGAATAGCCTCTGAACATGAAAATATCATGTACAACTATAGGAAAAAGAGCCTTTCTAGTGTGACGCCCACTTATGTGTGGTCACAGATTGTGTGTTAGATATCATTTAATTGTTCAACATGGAGTTGATTATCCGGCAGGTATATAATTAGGTCAGTAGAGGGAAGGGTAGGACTGAGGTTGGGCATTGAAGATGTGTGGGTAAAAGGAAGTGACGTTTTTTTCATTACTTTTCTCACCACCGACAAACGTGGAAGCCTTGTGTCACTCTGTCCACATTTAGTTTCAGGTTAGTCAAATCCATTTGTTTATAATATTTGTTTCACTTGGGATTGACTGATTTGGGCTCTGAGTCTGTGGATGGTGACGTGGTTTTTATGTATACTGTTTTTCCTTCACACCAGTCACTCTGTGTGGATGTGGCGCTTATGTGTGGCTAATGTGGCTAATACTGACAACCTACGTTGACATGGCACGGGTGATTGAGTTGTGTGGAGTTCGGTTTGCTTGTGGTGAATAACGGTGTTTGGTGAAAAGTTAGTTTTATTATTTTTCAACACTAGCCAAAAGGTTTAATGGCAGAATTATACATTCAGATGAAAAGCAATTATGCATGTGGTTCATGATGTCTGACAGTTGTTCTATGACAAAGTGAGATGTTTGTGAGTGATGTTTCAGAAAGACATCTAATTATGCTGTGGGTTACCACATTGAAAAAACAGAATCCCTTGGATTAAAATGCCATATAAAGATTATTTTACACCGCCCCTTTTATCATGATTAATGAGGCTCCTTCCATAAAACTGGTCGTATAGTCCTCCTGTTTAATAAAATGAAATAAAGTCTTAATATTACCAGAAAATAAACCTTTAAATATCCTCCGTCCACATGCTTTTTTATATTATTGTAATAAAATAAGTTCCATCGAATACTTTTTCACTTTTGGATCTTTTCACCTCTTTGTTCTTAAAACGTATATACCAAAAAGAAGTTTTAACTTCCATTAGATTAATTTTTTTATCTTAATTTCGAATATAAAAATCAACATCTTCATCATTTTCATCCACACAATTATTCTCTATTCTACTTCTCCATTCTTTCGGCATGTATTCTTTCATATTATGCATTAATAATGCGTCTATTCCCTGTCTCAAGACTTTATTTTCAAGTCCACTGATCATAACTTGGGGAGTTATAAAACCTGGGGAATGTTTTAATACAACATCCTCTGTTTTTCTTATATTACTTTTCCACATTTTCATCTTGAATAACACCTTCCCAAGTTTCCGTATTTGATTGTTGAGAAAGATCAGTTGGATTAGTATTTGTTTTCATGTTCTGCAATCATAATGAAGCTCTATAAGAGCTTCTCCCCATCCCTCCAGAACCTCTTTATAGTATTTGGATATATCTTCCATTAGACTTCTTCTAAAAATCATAAAAATTCCTGTATTTTCATTCACTGCATATTTACTTATTGATTTTCCCAAAACAGATTTTCCATATTTGATCATTCTTGTTATTTAAGTATTTCGACATAGTTTTAACTCTTAGTGCATTTAAAAAAAAATCAAACCTCTTATTAAAATGTCAATTTGCTTTAACACTCTTTCATTAATGGGAACAACATCATATAAATAATTTTACTTATTAATAGTGCGTTAGTCACGATTATTTTTCCTTTTATTCCTATTTTCCGTATTTTCCAGCTATTTAGGCAGGTAACTTTATTGTAAAATATGCTGCAATACAAGACATATAGCATGGATGAAATATCTGTTCTCTCAGACCTGGACACATGGCATAAAAATCACAGACAGGAACAAATATAAAGAATTGATAAATACACAGCAGGATACATGGCAACAAAAATCATCATCACATCAGTCCATCAACCACCGGGGGGAGCACCTGGCTCATGACAGCATGGGCAGCATGGCAACATCCTCCAACCTATACCCTCGCATCGGCTAAGGAAAAACTCAGAAAAAAAAACCCTATAGGGAGGAAAACAGAGAAACCTCAGGGTGAGCGTCAGAGGAGGGGTCCCCGACCCAGGACGGCAGACGTGCAATGGATGGAGCCAAAAATGAGGGACCCCGATGATCTTCTTAGCAGTCCTCATCACACGCTGCAGGGTCTTGCGGCAGGCGATGGTACATGAGACGAACCACACTGTGATGCAGCTGGTCAGAATGCTCTCGATCGTGCCTCTGTAGAAGGTGCACATGATGGGGGACGGAACTCCGGCTCCCTTCAGCTTCCGCAGGAAGTACAGGCGCTGCTGGGCTTTCTTGGCCAGTGCTGTGGTGTTGGTGTTCCAGGTCAGATCCTGGGAAATGTGAACACCCAGGAACTTGGTGCTGGTGACCTGCTCCACTGCAGCACCAGCGATGAGAAGCGGGGGATGCAGGACGGGTCGTCTCCTGAAGTCCACCCCAATCTCCTTGGTCTTCTCCACGTTCAGGCGAAGGTTGTTGTCATCGCACCACTGGACCAGGCAGCTAACCTCACTCCAGTAGTTGGACGTCATCGTTCTTGATGAGGCCCTCCACAGTCGTGTCATCTGTAAACTTGATGAAGAGGTTTGTGTTAGACACAGGCATGACAATAAAGTTACCTACCTACCTATTTAAAATCTTCTTTAATTTAGTTATTAAATCTACGTATTGTTTGTTTGGGGGCTAAATCATCTTCCTTCCGGAAGTTTATTCCCAAAATTTTCATATAATCTTGTTTAATTTCTAATTCCAGATAAAAGTTTTCTCTGGGGACATTTCCCATGTACATTATTTCTGATTTCTTTATGTTTATTTCAGCTCCTACAGCTTTCGCAAATTCATTAAATATCTGAAATACCTTCTTTACACTATTTATATGTTTAACTAAAATAGTGGTGTCGTCCGCATATTGGAAAATTTTAATTTCATCTATTCCATCAATGTCAATTCCTCATCAGTTTGTCATTCATTATCTGTTTTGCAAATGGTTCGATTGATATCGCAAATAATAAAGCGGAAACTGGGCAGCCTTGTAGAATCGATCTCTTTATATCAAATTTGTTAGATTTCCATTCATTTTTATTCTGCTTTTTGCTGTTTTGTAGATTAATTTTATCCAATTCATTAGTTTATCTCCTAAGTTAATAAATATTCATCATTTGCTTTATCAAAAGCTTATTATTCCTTCTTGTCTCGCTCATTTCCTCGATAACATCTCTTCGGTTGTTAGTCGGGTCTTCCGGCGACTCTATCCTTGTTTTCCTACATATTTATCAATTATCTTTTTTACTCGGGTGGCTAAAATCTTCATTATTCGAGAAAGTTCTAGGTCTATAATTTTCAAGATCTTTTCTGTTTCCTTTCTTATAAATTATATTAATTAATGCAGTATTCATTTCTTCAACCATCTGATTTTTTTCTTCCATTTCATCAAAAACTCTTTTTAGATTTATTTATAAATCTTTAAAAACAAAAAAATATCTTCCTTGTCCATCTATTCCTGGACTCTTATTTATATTTAGTTCCCTTATTGCAATTTCTATCTCTTCCATAGTTATGTTTTCATTACAGTTTCCCTTCTCTTCTTGGTTTAATTCACATTCTATATGCTTCAAGACTTTATTGATATCTTCCTCTTTCTCTTCTGCCTTTTGAAATAAATTTGCATAGTATTCTTGTACACGCTGTCTAATTTTTTGCTGGTCAATAATTTTTGACCCGTTCTTATTGTGGATTTCCCTTATTATTTTATTTTCCTGTCTTATCTTTTCAATTAAAAAAAAAAATCCTGTACATTTTTCCCCATCCACAACATATCTTGCTCTGCTCCTTAATATTGCTCCTTTACATTTACTCTCTTCTATTTTATCTAATTGATTTTGTAATTTCTAAATATTTTTTTTTTTTGAATATTTTTCTATTTCATTCGTTTATTTTTCTTCAGCTTTTTCTTTAGCTTACTCTCTTCATTTAGTCTTTTTCTTAAGTCATCATCTTTTTTCTTTCATGCTTCTTTTTTTACTATAATCTATTGATGTTTCCTTGATGAATTCTTTTTCTTCCAACAGCTCAACATGTCAGTTTTAAAATCCTCATTTTACATTGCAATTACAATTCCATTTTGAATTAGGTTTCTATAATTTTCATCCTTTAAAATGTCCTCATTCATGCACCATATCCCACCTTCTTTGATTGTTTCCTTTTTACCCCATACACATTTTAAAATCACATGGTCACTTAATTTGGTTCAAATATATTTAAAATTTCTAAAATCTTCCGCCATTTCTTCTTTACATAAAATAAAGTCTATTCCACTTTGTTTTAACCCTCCGTTTACTATTTGATGCCTTGAATATTTCCTTTCACCTGGAAATATTGATCTCCATACATCAATCCATCCTTTTTTTCATTACATTCATTAAGACTTTACTTGATATGTCATTTTTAAAAGCCATATTCGCAGCAACATCCATTGTTCCACACCATACATTAAAATCACCCATCACAATACAATTTCCATTACATTACTTACCCTGTTTTTCAAAAAATAATACCTTTTCCTTTTTATCATTTGGCGCACAATATTTTCCATTCTGTATATCATTCATGATTCTGATGCCTATAATTCTTCCTTCATCATCTTTTTCACATTCCTCCACCCTTGTAAAGATTCCCTTCTTTATTAAAATTGCTACACCTTTTGTTCTCATGTCTCCATTACTAAAACAAACATCATCATTCCCTTTTTTTCAAAAACATTCCATTTTCTCTGAATCCCAATGCGTTTCTTGTAAACAAATAATTTGCGCATTTAGTAATTGTATAGTTTTCTCCATTCTTTTAATACTTTCTAGGCCATTTGCGTTAAAGGATATTATGGTAGTCCTTGTACGGAAACTTGAAAAGGAGGATTCATAAGACCAAATAACAAAAAATAAATGAATCCCAAAATCAATCCCCAAAATAATAAAAAATAAAAGTTTAAATCACTTAAATGTATTTGATTACTAAACATTTCAAACAAAAGCATTCTTTCTATCATCATCTTGATGTCTTTGTTGGTATTTTAGAAATTCTTTTTCACTCCTCATCTTCTACTTTTCACAATAGGTTTTTTAACATTTATTGAGATTTTTCTCGTCTATATCTACCATCAATTCATCACAAAAGATCTCACTCATCTCACTTTCTTCTTCGCTCGTTTTTAGCCATTTCCCTTTTTTTCCACTCATTACTTCCTCATGCATTTTGTCATGTATTTCGTCCATGTCCATCTCAGTTCTTGCTTTATTCTTGATAAGACATTTTCTTTTCTTTTTTTGTTTTCTCATCTTTTGTTGCACATCTTTTTCGTTTTTTTCGTTTTCCATTAATATATCTTTTTTCTGCTCCAGTTCGTTCTTCATCTTCACTTTCATCACATTTTCTCTCCACTGGTGGCTCCGCCTTTGCAGCTTGCTTAATATTCTCAATAGGCATTTTATCTTGGCTCTTTTTATCTTCATTGCATGCATCTGCTGGATATCTTGTTAACCAGTTCAGTCAAGTCAGTTCAATTTTCTCTCCAATCTCCTTCCAGCTAGTTGTTTGCTCCGGCATGTCTCCCTGTTTATTTCTCTTCTCCATTGTTTGTCCCGCCTCTTCCGTTTGTCTTTTCCTCTTCACTGTCGGTCATGTAATACTCGTATATATTCAGGACCTGTTTCTGTCTCTTGGTCAAATAAAGTAAAGAAATTGTCTCTTTGTTGAATCTTACCTGTAGAAATCTAGTTCCATCGGCGACATCTGTTCCAGGCCAACATCGTCTCTTGATGAAGGAGAGTGGTTCCACTCCCCATGATGATTCTAATTTCTGGAGGATTATATCGTTGGGTATATAAGATGCCATATAAAGGAAGGAAACAACCATTTTCCTGCAGACCAAGTCTTTTGTTGGCAGTAGCAACAGGTAAATCCTTCCTTAGTTTGCTCCATTCCTTCAATAGTTTTCATGGTTATTTCATATTTATTTTCCCCAATAGGACGCAGAGATGCCAGCTTTCCACATTGCTTGGGAATCTCCCTCATGATATCCATGGCTTCAATGCTTTCTTCCACCTCCAGCATGACGGTATAGTCTTTTCCATTACTTCCCAGGCAAAAAGGGCCTCAGCTCTACAAATGAGCAAAAAAGCAAAAGAAAATAAAGTACTCCAACACCTTTGTGTTCAGTCGTTTTTTTTTTATAAAGATCTGAGGGAGAAAAGTCAATTCTCTCTCAGGAGCTCCGCACACACGTCCACACTCGGCAAACGCGTTTTTGGCCCGGGATAAGCTGGATTTCAAACCAGGAAATAAAATGTTGATAACCCCCTGAAATACAGTTCAGAAAGGTAGATTTAGTGCTGAATATACTAGAAATAGTGTTTTTCCTATAGTTGTAGGTGATATTTTCATGTTCAGAGGCTATTCTGATCTGAGTGAACAGAGCAGAAAACGCGTTTTCAGCCCAAGAAAAGGTGGTTTACAAACCGACAAAAATAAAAATGTTGATAACTCTCTTAAATCACTTTAGACAGGTTGAATTAGTTCTGCACCAACTAGAAATACCTTTTCTGCCTTAGTGGCAGGTGAAATTTTAATCTTCTGTGCCATCGCTGAGCAGTGAGTAAACAGCGCAGAAAACGCGTTTTTGGCCAGAGAGAAAGTGGGTTTCCGACCGTATAGGAATAATGATATTTTACTCAATAAATATATATAAAAAAGATATATTATTGAATTGAATTACTTTAGAATGTTTTGTTAAATAATAATAAAAAGATTGCATTCAACAGATGCGGTGAGTAAGGGTAAGGTATCATCAAGTTGACCCCGTATCCATGGAAGAATGTGCGGAGTAAAAATGGTGTGTTTTAAATGGCAGGAATGGCAATTGTCATGGGAATTGATCATCCATGGGGGTTGTAAACCAAATGACCAGATGGAGAACGGATGAGATGACAGAAGCAAGCCAATCAGAAGAATGGATTGGGTTGTCAGATACCACCTATTATAGGCAACATTTGGGAGGATTCATCAACATCGCTCCAGACTGAGTGGAGTCGATACGACATGTGGAATTTGACCCATGACGACCAGGACCATAAGAAGACCAGGACAAATCAGTGGAGACTACACCCCAATATGGACTGAAAGCATATAAAAAGGGTCAGGCCCAGATAGTTTTTGTCACACTATTCTGCTTGAGCTGAGGCTAAGGCAGAGCTAGTTGGTGACCCAGGGCCCTGTGTAGGTGACCTCTGTCAAGGAATAAATTATTTTTGATTTAACTTGTGGGTTTTTGGTTGACATTCTCACGAGTAAATGAACACGCGGAAGATACATTAAAGGTGTATTTCCCAACAACTGGCAAAAATTAGATTGTTGACAACCATCTAAAACAAGTTCAGAAATGTAGGTTTAGTGTTGAATATACTAGAAAGAGTGTTTTTCCGATAGTGGCAGGTGATATTTTCATGTTCTGAGGCTATTCTGATTAGTGAGTGAACACTGCAGAAAACCGGTTTGTTGAGACTGACAAACATAAAAATGTTATCACTCTGAAACCACTTCAGACATGTTGAACTAGTTTGGCAAATACGAGAAAGACCGCTTCTGCTTTCGTGCCAGGTGAAATTTTCATGTTTTGAACCATCCCTGAGCAGAGAGTAAACAGTGCAGAAAACGCGTTTTGAGCTTGAGAGATGGTGGGTTTTAGACGAGCAAACATAAAATTGTTGATAACACCCTGAAAACAGTTCAGAAAGATAGATTTAGTGCCGAATATACGAGAACGAACGTTTTGCCTAGAGTTGCAAGTGATATTTTCAAGGTCCCAGGCTTTTCTGATCAATGCGTGAACAGTGCAGAAAACGTGTTTTCAGCCCGAGAGAAGCTGTGTTTCACACCGACAAATATACAAATGTTGTTACCTCTCTGAAATCACTTCAGCCATGTTGAACGAGTTTGGCACCTACTAGAAAGACCGCTTCTACTATTGTGCCAGGTGAAATTTTGTGTTCTGAGGCATCGCTGAGCAGTGTGAGTGAACAGTGAAGAAAAGGCGTTTTCAACCCGAGGGACTGTGATTTTCAGACCAACAAACATAAAAATGTTGATATCTATCTGAAACCACTTCAGACATGTTGAATTTGTTATGCACCAACTATAAAGACTTTTTCTGCTATAGTGGCTTGTGAAATTTTCATTTTCTGAGGCATCCCTGAGCAGTGAGTGAACAGTGCAGAGAACACGTTTTCAGCCCGAGAGATGCTGCGTTTCAGACCAGAAAAAAAAAAAAAAATGTTGATAACTTCCTGAAATACATTCCAAAACGGAAGATTAAGTGCAGAATATACCCGAAAGAGTGTTTTTCCTATAGTTGCAGGAATTTTGTTCATGTTCTGAGGCTATTCTGATAAGCAAGAGAAATGTCCACAAAACACGTTTTCATCCCGAGGGACTGTGGTTTTCAGACCATCATAATAATGTTGAGAAACCACTTCATTGAGGTTAAATTAGTTCTGCAGCTACTAGACTGACCGCTTTTGCTGTAAATCAGGTGAAATTTTCATTTTCTTAGGCTTCCCTGAGCAGTGAGTGAACAGTGCAGAATACGCGCTTTCAGCCCGAGTGAAGCTCGGTTTCAAACGAGGAAAAAAATTTTTATTAGCCCCCTGAAATACAGTTTAGAAAGGTAGGTTTAGTGCTGAATATACTAATAAAAGTGTTTTTCCTATAGTTCTATCTGATATTTTCATGTTCATAGGTATTCTGATCAGTGTGTTAACAGTGGAGAAAACGTATTTTCTGCCCGAGTGAAGGTGGGTTTCAATACGAAATCATAAAAATGTTGATTACTCTTTGAAAAAAGTTCAGAAAGGTAATTTAGTGCTGATTTCATTAGAATGAGTCTTTCTGCAATAGTTTGATATTGTCAAGTTCATGTGAGACTTTTCTAATCAGTGAGTGAACCTGGAGAAACCACCGGACTCTTTAGCACACCATGGTCCGATGTTGGCAGTCAACTGTACCTGCGTCACCTCATCCCCCGGACAGACTTGTCTTGTCTGCGGAGAGCCGATCCAGAACGCCGCACAAAAAGTCCAAACTGTGAGAAGTGTTGTCAAGGCTCGACAAATCACTCCCATAATTTCAGAAGAAACTAGTCGCATAACTGTGCTGGATTTGACATAGTAGAACAACCTAAGAATATGCTTATTAACGTTTGTTTGGATGAACCGAAGGAGACAAGTGATCCAAACACTAAAGCACAGTTTGACACAGTAGTGCAAGAATCAACACAGTCCTTGGCCACTCCGGGGCAAGGGGGCAATGAGTTCCACTCCTCCATCCTGCAGTGACCGGAAACCGAGTGTAGCCAGGATGAAGGGGGAGCTCAAGTGAGCAATCCTGAACCCATCGGGAACTCTGAATCACCCATGAGGTCATCTTGACCACAAGGCTTGACCCCGAGCCTGGCAATGCGGCCTGACCTGGAAACCATGGGAAAAAAACAAGGTAATACGCATTTTGTTGCACTTAATCCGCTTGCAAAAAGATGCCAAGGCACCAGTGGTATTCGAAACTGGATAGCACTGTGACCAACAAACCCCTAGCTTAAAGAGGTTGCAGCACACCCTCGTGTGAGTGAGTGTGTGAGCGCACGTGGCAGAGTCGGGCAGTCTGGAACACCTCCCTGGACTCTGTAGCACCTATTAGGTCATCTTGACCACAAAGCTTAACCACCAGCCTTGCAATGTAGCCTGAACTGAGAACCATGGGCATTTAGCCCAGGGTCTATCCTGCCTGAATTAATGAATGAATGGGTTGTGAAGATGTAGCATTAGCAACCCCTCATACATAGAGTGTAATTTTACACTCTGGGTGGGAGGAGCAGCCCCCTCACTTTTGCCACCGTAAGCTGAAATAGAAGGTGGCGTTAACAACACCTCATATATGGAGTGTAACTTACATTCTGGATCAGCAGGAACTGTGTTGCCCTCTTTTAGCCACTCTACGGCTGAAACAGAAAGTGGCAGTAACAATCCTCCATGCCTGGAGAGAAAACATTTACTGAGCAGCTACAGTCAGGGTTCTCATGTGAGCTGAGCAAGAAAGAAGGAGTTTATTCACAAATATATACAGTTATGCAGGAATCTGGAGGATCTCGGGAAGCACTTTAATGAAGCAGATACTGGTGTCATAGAGCCAGTGCTGTGAATGAGGGCCTATTGGTGGCAGGGTTCGGCTGCTCCTGAAGACAGAACGACATGAGGGGAGGAGGATGCAGACACATTAGAAAAATTGTTGTCAGCAAAAGTAGAAATTTATGACCAAGAAGCTGCCTGGCAGATTTCTGCCAGAGATACTCTCTTGAAAGCAGCCACTGATGTTGCTAGGCCTCTGGTCGACTGTGCTCCCAGGGATTCCGTTGCCTGTTTTCCTGCAGTCTCATCGGCTTTCGTGATGGCAATTCTAAGCCAAAGTGACACCCTGTGAGGGGACAGCGCCTGCCCCTTCTTACCATCTGTGAGAGCCACCCACAGACTGTCCGTCTTTCTGAAGGGTGGGACTCGATCCAGTTAAGCTTTTAGCGCTCTAACCGGACACATTTTGTGTAAACGCTCATGACTCCTCGTCTGAATGGGGTGGAGGGCAGAAAGTCTTTACTGTCAAGGTGCTGACCTGTGAAGAAGAAGAGAGACATTTAGGTGCGAAGGCAGGGTTGGGTCTAAGTGATACCGCCGAGTCATCGTCACCAAAAGAGATGCAATCAGAGCTGATCGATTAAGAGCTGCTAGCTCCTGGGAGGCCTGATCAAGTGGCTGAAAAGGGGCTTCGGAGAGTGAATTGAGTACGAGCTGCAGGTCCCAGTAGTGACATAATGGTCTTGAGGTTGATCTAAGCCTTTGCACTCCTCTCATAAAACGGCTCACTAGACGATGCTCGGCCGGGTGGCCGTCCAGACCATTGTGTAGCATGGAAAGGGCTGTTACATACAAAATAATGTGGTGCTGCTCCGACCTTTGTTAACCAGATGCTCGAGAAAAGAGAGGATTAGAAAAACAGGTGTCGATTCTGGGGAGGCTGACTGGGTTCCACACCACTGGGGAAAAAAATGTCCAATTAGCATTGCATGCTCTTAGGGTTGACTGAGCTTTAGCGTTCTGAAGAGTTAATTGAACATCAGGGGGCAAGTGATTAATTGTTAACCCTGGAGAAGCCAAACCTTGAGGGGTTGTCCGAGTATTGGGGGAGCCCTCGGGGTTCCTGATGCTTGTAGAAACGCTGACCTCGATGGAAGGAACTCCCAGGGGCCTTTGATCCGCATCTGACACATCTCCGGATACCAGCTGGAGCTGGGGCTGTCTGGAGCCACGAGAATTATTCTCACACTCGGCAGTTGAATTCCCCTCATCAGAGCAAGAAGAAGGCAAGGAGGAGAAAAGGCATATAAGAGGCCTTCTGGCCACCTTGGATGAGCCAGGGCGTCCACTCCCAGTGGAGGGTCGTCGGATCTACGGGGAGAGAACCAGAGAGGACATTTGAAGTTCTTTCTGCTAGCATAGACATCTCGCCTTTTATCGGCCGAAAAACTCCCTGATCAGGTTTGCCATCGCCTGAGATGAATTCCATTCATGTGGGAGTGGTCTCCAAGATAATCCATCTGCTGCCATCTGATCCAGGTGGCCTCCCCCGCCTGACAGAGATGCATCTGTAAAGACTTGTAGGACTAGCTGGATCTTGAAAAGCGCTGAGTCCTAGTCAGAGCACGACCTTCTTGCGGGTCATGCTGGACTCTGGGTCAGGCCCAAGACCCGAGACTCGAGATTTGTGTTCTGATCTCTGGTCTCGAGTCGGGTGAGGGTGCAGGCTGCCAAACCACTTCTGAAGACCTCGCATGTTGAGCAGACCCAGCCAGACCGAGGCGTGGGCCGCTGCCTCAATACCGCGATGTGGTCCAACACCAAGCTGGTGTGCTCTCATGACTCCTGTTTGGACCTGGCTAGAATCAACCAGTAGTCCAAGTACGTCAGAATCCGCAGACCCTGTCTCCTTAGTGGTTCGAGCCCCTCCACCACGCACTTGGCGAAGGTGCGAGGCACAAGACATAAGAGACCGTGTTGTGGAAGTAGGCGTCTGCAAGATCGATGGAGGTCATCCACTCTCACACTCTGACACACTCCAGGAGTCTGCTGGTTGTCCGGAACCGCTGTCTGGTCATGAATTGGTTGAGGAGACTGAGGTCCAAAACAGGTCTCCATTCTCCTGTCTTCTTGGGTTCCAGAAAGTACCTGGAGTGAAACCCAGCAGAGGATCGCTTTGGCACTAGCTCGATTACTTCCTTTGACAGGAGAGCGTGGTCCTCGTCCATCAGACATGACCGCTGGTTCTCTGAGTTCACCCAGGTCCACGTGGTGTCACAGAACCTCGGAGTTGACTGTGAAACTGAAGGGCGTGTCAATGATCGAGTATATTCTCGATCCATATGGGCAGGTGTGGAGACAGGCGCTTTCAATTCGGAAGATACTCTGTCAAGACAGGAGCCCTGAGCACAGGAGTGGACCCGGCCTCCGGGGCGGGTCCATTACGAAAGGGTCGGTGGTCAGCCCTCACTCCTCACTCCTCTTTAAGTCCCGCTGGTTCTTCAAAAAGAGACTCGCTTTTGTCAGCTGAGCCGTCAGAGGAAGTAGGGCCCCCAAACTTGCAGTAGCTTGATCTGACACTGCAATTCTCCTAAGATGGCGACCAGAGGGACCGGCCCAATCATCCTCAGAAAGAGTTGACTCTCTAGATGACGATGTCCTGCTTGCCTCTGAGAGGTTTGAAGGGCTACAGAGAACAGAATCCCAGACGGACATCGCGTCAGACATCACACGAGGGAGCTGAGAACAGAGCTGGTCTGGCACGCAGCGCCTACTGTGTGATCCTCTAAAGTGGTGGCTTTCACGGTCCAGTTGCGACCCCTGCTGGAAACTGGCGATTCTGAGGAATAAGAAGAGTTAATGGCAGAATTGAAACTTTCCTGACTTTTGGCTGGAACCGGGGTCTGTTGAGAGACGGGAAAGAGTTATTTGATGCCTATGCTTCTTATTGTGGGGAAGCTGAGGAAAAACATAACTTCTTGGCTCCAGAAACTTCCCCAGGGACAGTTCTGGCGTCAGGGATAAGGAGGCAGAGAGACCATTACCATACTGCTCGGTCTCCTGAGACGGTGTCAAACAAAAACAAAGCCGGAGTTCGGAGTGACTGGAACCGGAAGAGAACTTGGCATGTGATAAACCCTAATTTTGGGTAGAGAAGAAACACAACGGACACCAAAGTAATGAATCATATTTTTTATTCAAGTTAGACTTTGGTTTAGATGCATACGTTTAGATACAAAGTTTTATTCGTACGCTTTTGGAGGGAGCAGAGGTGAGAGCAGCTGACTGGTCTCTCCAAGAGGAGCAGCGATGATCAGAGCGGCTATGAGCTGGACGGCCGGGCTCACCCTGTGCCTTCGACCAGCGATGGTGTTCCCCCGGGCAGTGGCTGTTTGTGGAGGAGGCGCCGTGAGCAGAGCACCACGCTGACGGACTGTTGAATCTCCAAAATCTCTGGTGGAGTGAGAGAGGTTCTGCGATGGATGATCTTGTCCACGGAGCTCATAAAGATTGCGATGATGTTCTCAAGCGCTATGAGCCGGTTGCCGACAGCGTAGACACCATTCTACTGCGCGATGGTGGCATTTATTCTACGCTATGAATATTATTAATTGTTTGTACTACTCATAAAGAAGTTATTTACCGACACAGGAATGCTGGATTAGGGAGTGTGGTTGAGTGTGTGTGAGAAACTGAAGTTGCAGGTGGAGTCCAAAGACTGGAGTGAACCACTCAGGAAGGAACAAAAATCTGAACTCGTTAGACGGACCAATTGGACGAGGATGGAGCCCCCGTCGAGAAACTTTTGTTTATAAAGGATCAAGACCTCAGATAGTTTTTTGTCGCCCTATCGGACTTCTGCTAACGCTAAGTCAGGTGTAGTTGCTCACCCAGAATTCTGCCTTTGTATTAGAGTCCTCTGTCAGGGAATAAATCTTGGATTTAACTTGTTGGATTCTTGGTCGTCATTCTCACGAGTAAACAAACTCGTGGGGGTACACGGGAGGTGTATATCCAACAGCCGGAGAGCTGCCACTCGAGTCCGCACAGACTGGAACCGGAAGAGAACTTGACGGGTGATAAACCCTAATTATGGGCAGAGACGAAACAGACCCAATACCAAAGTAAAGGATCTTATTTTTTATTCATATTAGACTCAGGTTTAGATGCATAATTTTAGATACAAAGTGTTCTTCCTACGCTTTTGGAAGGAGCAGACGTGAGAGCAGCTGACTGGTCACTTGAAGAGAAGCAGCAATGATCAGCGCGCCTATGATCCGGACGGCTGTGGTCACCCCGCCCCTTCGACCAGCGATGGTGTTCCCCCGGGCGGCGACTGTTTGTGGAGGAGGCGCCGCGAGCGGAGCACCACGCCGACGGACTGTTGAATCTCCAGAATAAAGACCGCGATGATATTCTCAAGCGCTGTGAGCTGGTTGCCGGCGGCGTAGACACCATTCCAATGAGCGATGTTGCCTCTGTCAGGGGCGGGTGGGATGATCACACCTCAGGAGAGAGGTCGAGCTCCAGGGGCGAGGGCATCATGCATCGCACATCGCGCATGACGGCTGAGTGAGAGGGAACGCCGCACCGCAAACCTCCACCTGGCAGTAAGCTCCGTACCAGACCACGTGCGATCCTAGTGCCAGTGCAGTGTTAGAACCGCGCCGTGAATAGACCAAATTTCTTCC
Source organism: Synchiropus splendidus (assembly GCF_027744825.2). Taxonomy (NCBI): domain Eukaryota; kingdom Metazoa; phylum Chordata; class Actinopteri; order Syngnathiformes; family Callionymidae; genus Synchiropus; species Synchiropus splendidus. The sequence goes on along the minus strand of NC_071340.1, from coordinate 3,250,679 downwards.
AGTTGTGGGCAGACAACATGCGGTCGTGACCTGTGTTTAGTCTCACCATGCAACGCTAGCAGGCCGTTAGTGAATCAGAATCAGAATCAGAATCAAAATTAAATTTATTGCCATGGTCAGTGGGGAGCCCACTGACTAGGAAAGTGCCTTGGAATAAAGTGCAACAAAAAACAAAAAACAAATAAAATAAAATAAATAGAATAACATAACAACAAGGCTGTTCACGAATTTAACAGTCTGACGGCCGAGGGAAAGAAGCTGTTCCTGTGACGGGAGGTTCTGGTCTGGATGGACAGTAGCCTCCTGCCAGAGGGAAGAGGAACAAACAGTCTATGTCCAGGGTGAGAAGGGTCGGCTCTGATCCGACCTGCACGTCTCTGGGTCCTAGAGGCATACAGGTCCTGAAGAGGTGGCAGGCTGCAACCGATCACCTTCTCAGCAGAACGTACGATGCGCTGCAGTCTGCTCTTGTCCCTGGAGGTGGCACTGTTGTACCAGACGGTGATAGAGGAGGTGAGGATGGACTGGATGATGGCCGTGTAGAACTCCACCAGCAACTTCGTTGGCAGTCGTAGTTTTCGTAGCTGCCTCAGAAAGAACATTCTCTGCTGGGCCTTCCTGATGAGGGACCTGATGGTTGGCTCCCATTTGAGGTCCTCAGTGATGGTGATTACCAGGAAGCAGAAGAAGTCCACAATAGGAATGGATAAACCAGCAAACATGAGAGGGGACCGAGAAACTGTTACTCTCCTGAAGTCTATGACCATCTCCACTGTCTTCTGAGCGTTGAGCTCCAGGTTGTTGTGGCTGCACCACGACACCAGCCGCTCCTGTAAGCCGACTCATCTCCATCTGAGATGAGCCCGATGATGGTGGTGTCGTCCGCAAACTTGATCAGCTTCACGGAGGTGCAGCAGTTAGTGTTCAGAGAGAAGAGCCATGGAGAGAGAACACAGTCCTGAGGAGACCCAATGTTGAGGGTCCGAGTGTCAGAGACAGTCGTCCCCAGCCGCACACGCTGACTTCAGCTGGTCAGGAAGTCTGTAATCCATCTGCAGAGGGAGTCAGGCACGTCCAGCTGGCGAAGCTTGTCTTCAAGCAGAGCTGGAAGAATTGTATTAAAGGCAGAGCTGAAGTCCACAAACAGGATCCTGGCATAGGTTCCTGGGCAGTCCAGATGCTCCAGAACGAAATGAAGGGCCTGGTTCACTGCATCGTCCACAGATCTGTTGGCTCTGTAGGCAAACTGCAATGAGTCCAGGTGAGAAGCAGTGATGGACTTCTGGTGAGACAGAACCAGGCGCTCAAAGGACTTCATGACCACAGACGTCAGTGCCACCGGTCTGTAGTCATTCAGTCCTGTGACCCTGGTCTTCTTGGGAACAGGGATGATAGTGGAGGACTTAAAGTAGGCAGGTACATGACAGGACACCAAGGAAGCATTGAAGATGTCAGTGAACACTGGAGCCAGCTCAGCAGCACAATGATTCAGGATGGCAGGGGAAACTCTGTCCGGACCTGCCGCCTTCCGAAGGTTCAGCCTCCTGAACTGAGTGCGCACGTCCTGCTCCATGATGTCAAGAGAAAGAGGAAGAGGGGGGAGGTGAGGGGGTGGCTCATCAAAAGTGTCTGTGATCGACTTTGCTGTCTCAGTGACATCGTTCATCTTAGTTGTGTCACTAAGAGACAGCATAGTCCTTTGTTGTAAAGTGTAACATGGGGCTGGAGAGACCACAGAGGTGTTGGTGCAAAATGGCTGCTCAAAGCGACAATAGAAGTTGTTAAGGTCCTGTGCAAGACCGAGGTTGTTCAGACTGTGGGGGGCACGTGGCTTGTAGTTAGTGAGCACCTTGAGCCCTCTCCACACCGCAGCCGAGTCATTGGCTGAGAACTGCTCCGTGAGTTTATCAGAGTATGCGGCCTTAGCTTTCTTCAGCTCCCTCTGAAACCGATACTTCAGCTCGTTGTAGCAGTTCCTGTCCCCACTCTTGCGAGCTGCCTCCTTCTCCCGTCTAATCTGGCTGAGTTTAGTTGTGAACCAAGGTTTGTCATTTGCATAACTCACCTTGGTGCGCGTTGGAACTATGCACTCTTCATTCACAGTAGCTGATCCATGAAGTCACGGTGTCTGTATATTCATCCAGATTATTGGTCGCAGCCCTGAACACCTCCTAGTCTGTGGTCTCCATACAAGCCTGCAGCTCCTCTTTAGCTTCACTTGTCCAGATCTTCATGCTCCTCACAACAGGCTTTGCCAGCAGGCAAAGAAGTGGGATGATTCTTGAGCTGGCAGTGGAGAGAGAGCTCAACTTTGATACGACAGGCGGCAGATGCCATGAGGCGTGGGACAAGATCAAGCGGGAACCTGCATGACACCATCACACGGAACTCAGCCAACTCCATGAACAGTCTCCGGATCCACGTCATAGCAGCGCCTGGCTCTCGTCAAACTCATCCCATGGCTTGGAAGCAGCAAATGTGGAACGATTCAGCAGCTTGTAGGCCATATTTTCATGTCCAGAGGCTATTCTTATCAGTGATTGAACAGTCCAGAAAAGTAGATTTAGAGCTGAATATACTAGAAAGAGTGTTTTTCCTATAGTTGCAGGTGAAGTTTTCCTGTTCTGAGTCCCCCCTAAGCAGTGAGTGAACAATGCAGAAAACACGTTTTCAGCCCAAGAAAAGTTGGGTTTCAAACGAAAAAAAAAAAAAAAAATTGATAACCCTCTGTCATACAGTTCAGAAAGCTATATTTCATGCTGAACATAGTAGAAAGTGGGTTTTTCCTATAGTTGTAGGTGATAATTTAATGTTCAAAGGCTATTCTGATCAGTGAGAGAACGTGGGCTTCGGGCTTTTGGAACAAAAGCATAAAAACATTGATAACTCTCTAAAAAAAGTTCAGAAAGGTATATTTAGTGCTGAACTTATGATAAAGAGTCTTTCTGCTTTAGTTTGATATTTACATGTTCATGTGAGACTTTTCTGGTCAGTGAGTGAATCGTGCAGAAAACGTGTGATCAGAGTGAGAGAAGGTGGGTTTCCGACAGAAAACCTAATGTGGATGGATGATGTGATGGTCCACTCCCTATGACCTATCCTGGGAGTTTTCAATCGTTCCCTTTTTCCATCTCTATTTGACCGTAGTCCAAGTGTTGCAGAGATGGGAGGAATATTGGGATCAGGAGGTAAAGAATCAGAATCAGAATCAGAATTTAATGTATTGCCAAGTGTTTTGGAATAAAGTGCAGACAAAAAAAAACAAAAACATAAAATAACCATAAAATACCCATAATATACCCATAAAATACCCATAAAATACTACTACTACTACTAATAATAATAAACAAATAAAATCTCCCACAGAGCAAGAACTTGACCGTGGAGAAGAGGAAGCGACATGGCGATGTAAGCACCCCTGCCAGGCACCTCGTGTGACCCAGCTGGAGGGCTCCATCGCCTCTCCCATCCCTCAATGACCGAAGTCCGGGTGTTGCAGAGATGGGAGAACCATAGGCTAATGTGGAGATGCGCTAGACGGGGATTCGCCCAGAAACGTTGGATGGACTCGCTGCCTGAAAAGTATAGCGGTCGTCCAAAGGAGAGTGCGCGTTTCGCCGCACTTAACTGCTTGCTAACAGGTGACAAAGCACCAGCGGAGTGCAAAAAGGACAGCACTGCAACGTCCAGACCTCACGCCTTAATGATTGCAGGCCTACTGGCCTACTAGATGTCTTGCGCCAATGACCTCACCCCTAAGGTCGCGCAAAATATTGTTAGTCCGAATGTAGTGTAGTGGCACCAATAACCCTCGATACAGTGGGTTTGGGCATCCCCCTGGGGCCCTCTCCTTGCCAAATCAGTGCTTCCCGACTACACAGCGGAACCTGATGCCATCCCATAGCCACAGCACTAGTTTGAGCCCAACGTTGAAGAACACACTTGGCACTAATATCCGTCCATATTTGGAGGGAGAACTCGGCAGTGGAGACATGTTTGGCCAATGAAGAAGCGCTGCGGAAGAGAAACACTTTATTGCACCAAAAACACAAAAGCATCAGCCCTCCTGAAGTTCGCTCGGCTCAGGAGGGAGGGCGTTGCACCACCTGACCGAAGGAAAAAGGTGTATTTAGATGAAGAGAGCCCCCCCTCGGTCAGCTAGCGATTCTGTCATCTATTGGCCAAAGCTGCTGGAAGCACCTGCAGACAGGACAACATGAGGCAAAGAAGAACCAGCTACATCAGAGAAACAGAAATCTGGAAAAGTTGAGGCGGAAGCCCAGGAGGTTGCTTGGCAGATTTCTGCCAAAGAAAGTCCTCTGAAGGCAGCTTGGGATGTTGCCCCTTTTTACCACCTGCCAGAATCACCCACAGCTTCTCTCTTTTCCTGAAGGCCTTGAATCCATTCAGATAAGCTCTCAGTGCACTCACGGGACACACCTTGTGCAAGCGCTAGTGGTTCTCATACGGGTGGGGGGAAGGACAGAAAGCCTTCATGGAGGCAGACAGAAATTTGGGAAAAAAGGTTGGAGTGAGACCACCGAATCACCAACACCAAATCAAATACAGTCAGGACTAATTGAGAAGGCACATAGTTCTCCAAACCCTCCTGATGGAGGCCAGGGACAGGGGGAGAGCTGCTTTGTAAGCCACCAGCTCCAAAGGAGCCTGATCAAGTGGCTCGAAGGGAGCTTCAGAGAGAGACTTTAATACCAATTAAAAATCCCAATGGGGCAGATGCATTTGGAGGTGTTTAGCTTCAGCCGAGCATCGTCGCATGTCAGACTTGATCCGGTAAACTGCAGGGTCGGCGTATGCCTGTCAATTCTTACCGGTCACATGCCGCCGGAGTCGTCACATCTGGCACATCAAGCGAAGAAGCTTGAGACTTGATGAGGAGAGGATGGTAGATTTTGTGCTGAAGATACTATAAAGAGTCTTTTTCCAATAGTTGCAGTTGATATTTTAATATTCTGAGGCATCCCTGAGCAGTGAGTGAACAGTGCAAAAAACGCGTTTTCAGCCCGAGAAAAGGTGGTTTTCGGACCGTCAAAAATACAATTGCTGATAACCCTCTGAAAACACTTCAGAAAGGTAGATTTAATGGCGAAAATACAAGAAAGAGTCTTTTTCATATAGTTGCTGGTCATATTTTCTTGTTCTCAGGCTAATCTGATCAGTGAGTGAACAGTGCAGACAACTGTTGGTAACCTACTATAACCGTTGTTCTCAGAATTGTGTGACGCCCTCTAGTGAGGCTTTGCTATTGGATATTCTCCCGGAACCCAGTTCCGGCACTGAAGAAAAAAAACATGAGCTTGCCACCTAATGGGGGCAGACTACTCCCCTATACAGGGGGTGGTATAATAATGCCTCACCCTCCATTCAACTTCCTCACTGAGTGCGGTAGCTGCGTGACGAGACTCGAGGGCTTCGCACACTTCGGAGAACAATGGTAACAATACGAAACCTACAGTTCTCCTTCAGTGTGCTCCGCCCTCTAGTGATGCTTCGCTATTTGATAACCCCAAGAGCTAAGCGAGGGGAGAAATATACCCCCAGCAAGCCGTCACTAGTGAGTAAATACGACCCCTCGCAGTGAAACGCCCCCCCTAGTGAGGACACCGTGGCGGCCCGAGACATAACCACCCAAACAAACACTGCAACACACTGCACCTAGGAGTAGTCATAAACTCCTACTCCGAGTCTTGAACGGGCAATAACTGAAATTATTTCAGGGACTCGGAGGGTCCCGCAGGGCTTCCGTTATGCAACCTAACTCCAACTGAGGAAAAAAGGGAAGAAGGAATGGAATTAGCTTGCAGAACACACACTCTGAAGCCGGATGGCCAAATCTCCAACAGCATTTAGGGCTGACTGCAAGAAGCTTGGTTCACACTATATATGCCTCATACATGAACCTAAAGGGGAGGCCAACCATCTCTGGAGTCCCCAGGGTGGCGCCTGTAATGGAGAGGGATCCTGAACCAAACTTGGAAACAAATGCAGGCTCAAGATGACACCAGAACCTGATTCTACAACAGTGTCCTTGGCCTGTTAGAAACAAAGCCCCAAAAGGAGAATTTTACCCATGTCCTGTCCATCATGAGTCCTGCAAATGAAGGTGGTGGACGGGAAGCGAGCCTGGTTCACCTGCGAGAAAGGTGAGCGAGGTGTCGCTGAGCCACTAACCTGTTAGAAATACAACACTATAAGAGAGGTTCAAGTGGCTTAACATGATGGAAGGAGATGTCCAAAACGGGAATTCTGGTCTTTTCTTCCCAGACCAGAGGTTGTAAGCATCACGCTCCCTTCGAATTCGTAAGAAGGTGAAGGATTGTAACTGAAGAGTATGCACCTGATCAGACCTCCATGATCCACGAATGTGCCATGGAGTTCGCTGACGCCTCCACAAGATAAGCTCTGGCAAAGGTGGAGACCGAAGACCATGAAGCTGTGGAACATATCTCTTCCATCGGTACTCCACGCGGCAGGGCTGTGGAGGAAGCCGTGCTACAGGGAGAGTGTGTCTGAGTGCCTTCCGGTACAGCCTGTCCCATGAACTCGTAAAACAGGCAGATGGCTGACCTTGGACAGAAAGAAAGACGCTGAGTAGAGAGTGCTACCCCGTGCTGGCAGCCGCCATAGCAGATAAGGAGACTCTCTGACCATCTAAGACATTTCACCCTTTTAAAGTAGCAATCCAGTGCCCTCACTGGCCACAGAGTGTGCAGGAGAGCCTGTGATGCATCCTCATGTGGAGGTGATGCATGAACTGATGATGAACTGATGCATCTGTAGGAGGAAGAGTTAACTTTGGGTTGGATGGCTGGATTGGGATGGACGGTGACTGGGGAGCCATCAATACCAAAACAAATACAGTCAGGGATGACAGACAGGGCACGTAGGCGCAGGGGTGGTGACTTCAGGCCTCCTCCTGCTTGGACCAGGTGCAAGTCCCAAAACTCGCCCTTCACGAGTTGCACTAGTTCTGGAAACCAGGGGCACTGGGGCACACCAGGGTCACAATGATCGCACGCCGAACCTGAGTTTTCAGTCTCCGAACCAGAGGAAGCAACACGCAAGTATGCGGGAAAGCATACAGGAGGCCCAGGGGCCAGGTCACACGAGCCAGAGAGTCGACCCCTAGTGGCGGGTTGTCGGACCTGCGAAGAGAGAACCAGAGGGGGCATTTGTGATACTGTAGATCAAAGAGACTGAAGAGCAAAGAGATGGATTACCGGAGTCCCGAATCTCTGCCAGATCAGGTCTCTTAAGGACGCTGTCACTGCCCACAATGTGTTCTGGGCAGTCAGGTGAAGGTGCAGGCCCCCAATCCACTTCTGAAGAGCTCGTATGTTGAGCAGACCCAGCTGGACCACAGCGTGGGCCGCTGCCATGTTACCCAGGAGAGAAATCATGCCATGAGCGGGACCCCGAGCACGATGTGCTCCAACACCAAGCTGGTGTGCGCTCATGAGTCCTGTTTGGACCTGGCTAGAAACAACCAGTAGTCCAAGAATCCAAGAAACTGTCAGAATCCGCAGACCCTGTCTCCTTAGTGGTTCAAGCCTCGCCTCCACGCAATTGGCGAAGGTGCGAGGCACTAGAGAGCTGTGTGTACTGATACACCTGACCCTCTTGCCCAAGCCGGAGAAACTTCGTGTGACTCGGCCAAACTGTGTTGTGGAAGTAGGCGTCTAAGATCTATGGAGGTCTTCCACTCTCACACTCTGACTCACTCCAGGAGTCTCCTGGTAGTCCGGAACCGCTGTCTGGTCATGAATTGGTTGCGGAGACTGAGGTCCAGAACAGGTGTCCACTCTCCTATCTTCTTGGGTTCCAGAAAGTACCTGGAGTAAAACCCAGTGTAGGAGGATCGCTTTGGCACTAGCTCAATTACTTCCATTGACAGGAGAGCGCAGACCTCCTCCATCAGACATGACTGCTGGTTCTCTGAGTTCACCCTGGTCCATGTGGTGTCGCAGAACCTGGGGGTTGACTGTGAAACTGAAGGGCGTGTCAATGACCGAATATCTTCTCGATCCATATGGGCAGGTGAGGACACAGGCTCTTTTCGGAAGATACTCTGTCAAAACAGGCGCCCAGAGCAAAGTAGCGGACTGGGCCATCGGTGGTCAGCGGCCACTCTTCTGGGGAATTCCAGTCCCGTTGGTTCTTCAAAGACAGACTCGCATTTGTTAGGTGAGCCGTCAGAGGAAGTAGAGGACCCCAAACTTGTGATGACTTGTGTGATGAACCCGGGCTGCAGTGTACCTTGATCTGACACTGCAATTCTCCTAAGATGGACACAAATCATCCTCAGAAAGAGATGACTCAGTAGATGATGATGTCCTGCCTGCCTCTGGGAGGTTTGGAGGGCTGCAGAGAACAGAATCACAGACAGACATCGCATCAGACATCCCACGAGGGAGCTAAGAACAGAGCAGGTCTGGCGCAGCGCCTACTGTGTGATCCTCTAAAGTGGTGGCTTTCACGGTCCTGTGGTGACCCCTGCTGGAAACTGGCGAGTCTGAGGAATAAAAAGAATTAATGGCAGAATTGAAAGTCTCCTGACTTTTGGCTGGAACCGGGATATGTTGAGAGACGGGAAAGAGTTATTTGATGCCTATGCTTCTTATTGTGGCGAAGCTGATGAAAAACATAACTTCTTAACTCCAGAAACTTCCCCAGGGACAGTTCTGGCATCAGGGATAAAGAGGCAGAGAGACCGTTACTATACTGTTCGGACTCCTGAGACGATGGCAAACAAAGACAAATTTTTGAAGCCGGAGTTCGCACTGACTGGAACCGGAAGAGAACGTGGCGGGTGATAAACCGTAATTTTGGGCAGAGAAGAAACAGACCAAATACCAAAGTAATGCATCTTATTTTTTATTCAAGTTAGACTTTGGTTTAGATGCATACTTTTAGATACAAAGTTCTTCCTACGCTTTTGGAGGGAGCAGAGGTGAGAGCAGCCAACTGGTCTCTCCAAGAGGAGCAGCGATGATCAGAGGGACTATGATCCGCACGGCTGGGCTGACCCCGCCCCTTCGACCAGCGGCGGTGTTTCCCCCGGGCGGCGGCTATTTGTGGAGGAGGCGCTGCGAGCAGAAGACCACGCCGACGGAATGTTGAATTTCCAAAATCTCTGGTGGAGTGAGAGAGGTTCTGCGATGGATGAGCCAGTCGACGGAGCTCATAAGGAGCGCGATGATGTTCTCAAGCGCTATGAGCTGGTTGCCGACAGAGTAGACACCATTCTACTGTGTGATGGTGGCTCTGTCAGCGCCGGGTGGAATAGTCAATCCTCAGGGCGGAGGTTGAGCTCCAGGGGCGAGGGCATCGCGCATCGCGCATGACGGCTAAGTGAGAGGGAACGCCACGCCGCAAATCCAAAACCTCCACCTTGCAGTAAGCTCCGTACCTGACCACGTGCGGTCCTAGGGCCAGTGCAGTGTCAGAACAGCGCCGGGAATAGTCCGGATTTCTTCCAGTTGTGGGAAGAAAACATGCGGTCGTACCCTGTATGTTGTCTCACCATGCAACGCCAGCACGCCGTTAGTGAAGTGGGATGATTCTTGAGCTGGCAGTGGAGAGCTCAACTTCCATACGACAGGCGGTGGATGCCATGTAGCGTGGGTGACGATCAAGTGGGAACCTGCGTGACTCCACCACACGAAACTCAGCCAACTCTGGGAACAGAGTCTCCGGATCCACCTCATAGAAGCGTTGACTCTTGTCAAACTCATCCCATGGCTTGGAAGCAGGAAATGTGGAACGGTCCGGCTGCTTGTAGGCCAGTCGCAGTGCCCTATTTGCAGAGGTTTAGTATTGAATATACAAGAAACAGTGTTTTTCCGATAATTGCAGGTGAAATTTTCATGTTCCGAGTCTCCCCTCTAAGCAGTGAGTGAACAGTGCAGAAAACGTTATCAGCCCGAGGGACTGTGGTTTTCACACCAACAAACATATAAATGTTGATAACTATCTGAAACCACTTCAGACATGTTGAATTAGTTCTGCACCTACTAGAAAGACCCCGTCTGCTATAGTGGAAGGTGAAATTTTCACGTTCTGAGGCATCCCTGAGCATTGAGTGAAAAAAAGTGCAGAAAACGTGTCTTCAGCCCCGAGAGATGCTCGGTTTCTGACCAAGAAAAAAAGTTGATAACCCCTTGAAATACAGTTCAGAAATGTAGGTTTAGTGTTGTATAAACTAGAAAGAGTGTTTTTCCTATAGTTTGCTGGTGATTTTTTCATGTTCTGAGGCTATTCTGATTAGTGAATGAACAGTGCAGAAACACGGCTGGATTTCAGAATCGACAAATATAAAAATGTTGTTATCACTCTGAAATCACTTCAGACATGTTGAATTAGTTCTGTACCAACTAGAAATAACTATTCTGCTACAGTGGCAGGTGAAATACTGATCTTCTGAGGCATCCCTGAACTGTGAGTGAACCGTGTGGAAAACGCTTTTTCATCCCGTGAGATGCTCGGTTTCTGACCAGGAAAAAAAAAAAAGGTTGATAGATCAGAAGGTAGAGGTAGGAAGAGGTAGATTTAGTGTTGAATATACGCAAAAGATTATTATTCCTATTGTTGTAGGTGATATTTTCATTCTCAGAGGCTGTTCTGATCAGTGAGTGAACTGTGCAGAAAACGCGTTTTCAGCCCTCAAGAAGGTGGGTTTTGGGCTGTCAATAATACAACTGTTGATGACCCTCTTAAAACTGTTCACAAAGGTAGATTTAGTGATAAATATACTAGAAACGTGTTTTTCCTATAGTTGCAGGTGAAATTTTTATGTTCTGAAGCTTCCCTGAGCAGTGAGTGAACAGTGCAGAAAACGCGTTTTCAGGCCGATTGAGGGCAGTTTTGACGCCGGCAAACATCAAGATGTTGTTACGTGTCTGAAACAACTTCAGACATATTGAATTAGTTCGGCATTTACTAGAAACACCCCTTCTGCTATAGTGGCAGGTGAAATTTTCATGTCTGAGGCATCCCTGAGCAGTGAGTTAACAGTGCAGAAAACGCGTTTTCAAAGAGAAACTGGCTTTCAAACCACGAAAAAAAATTGTTGATCACCCCCTGAAATACAGGTCAGAAAGGTAGATTTAGTGCTGAATATACTGGAAAGAGTGTTTTTCCATTAGTTGCACATGATTTTTTCATGTTCTGAGGCATCTCTAAGCATTGAGCGAACAGTGCAGAAAACCCGTTTACAGCCCGAGAGAGTTCAGAAAGTTTAATTTAGTGCTGAATATACAGTACTAGAAGTAGTCTTTTTCCTACATTTACAGTTGATATTTTCATTGGTCTGAGGCTAATCTGATCAGTGTGTAAATAGTGCAGAAATCCCGTTTTCAGCCAGAGTGACGGTGGTTTTCAGACCGACAGCACCTTGTAGAAACTCCCCTTCTGCTATAGTGGCAGGTGAAATATTCTTGTTCTGAGGCATCCCCGAGCAGTGAGTTAACAGTGCAGAAAATGCGTTTTCAAACCGAGAGAAGGTGAGGATCAGACAAGGAAAAAAACATGTGAAAAACCCCCTGAAATATGGTTCAGAAAGGCAGATTTAGTGTTGAATATACTAAAAAGTGTTTTTTCCTATCGTTACAGTTCACATTTTCAATGTCCTGAGGCTATTCTGATCAGTGAGTGAACAGTGCCGAAAATGCGTTTTCAGCCTGAGAGAAGGTGTTTTTCAGACCGATAAACATAAAAAAGATTATAACTCTCTGAAACCACTTCAGACAAGTTGAATTAGTGCTGCACCTACTTGATGACATGTGAAATTTACTTGTTCTGAAGCTTCTCTGATCAGTGTGTGAAGAGTGCAGAAAACGCATTTTCAGCCCGAGTGAAGGTGGGTTTTGCAACAGAAACATAAAAATGTTGATAACTATGAAAAAAGTTCAGAAAGGTAGATTTAGTGCTGAATTCAATAGAAAGAGTCTTTTTGTTATAGTTTCATATTTTGAAGTTCTGATACTTTTTTGATCAGTGAGTGAACAGTGCAGATCGCGTGATCAGAGCGAGAGAAGGTGGGTTTCCGTCAGAAAACATATTGTTGATGGATGATGTGATGGTGATGGAGATATCTCGTCCGGTCCACTCCCTATGACCTATCCTGGGAGTTTTCAATCGTTCCTTTTTTCCATCTCTCTTTGACCGTAGTCCGAGTGCAGCAGAGATGGGAGCACCTTAGGCTAATGTGGAGATGCGCTACTTTGGGCTCCGCCCGTAACTCCAGGTTCGCCAGGCAGGTCAACTTGACTAGGTGGAGAGAGAATCCTCACCACATAGTCTGACCTGAGATAAACCATGCAGAGTGCAAACAGGACGGAACTACAACGTCCAGACCTCGCGCCTTAATGATTGCAGCCGGACCTTGTGTCGGGGGTAACACTGCGGATAAGTGCGCAGGAGTAGCACCAATCACCAAAGTAGTTGAAGATTCACCGGTGGCCTGTCTCTAATCACAGAGGGTAGGCGTGCTGCTATCTACAAACGCCATGTTCCAGCCTACTCGACGTCTTGCGCCAACAACCTCACCCTCAAGGTCGCGCAAAATGTTGTTAGTCCGAATGTAGTGAAGTGGCACCAATAACCCTCCATACACTGCGTCTGGGCGTCCCACTGGGGCCCTCTTGTTGCCAAATAGGGGCTTCCCTGCTCAGGCGACTACACAGGGGAACCTGACGGCATCCCATAGCCACAACACTAGTTTGTGCCCAACGTGGAAGAACACTATTGGCACTAATAACCGTTCATATTTGGAGGGAGAACTCGCCAGTGGAGACACGTTTGGCCCATGACGAAGCACTGCGGAAGAGAGCGATTCTCTCATCTATTGGCCGGAGCTGCTGGAAGCACCTGTAAAAAGGACTACGTGAGGCAAAGAAGAAGCTGCTACGTTAGACAAATAGAAATCTGCAAAATTTGAGGCGGAAGTCCAGGAGGCTGCTTGGCAGATTTCTGCCAAAGAAAGTCCTCTGAAGGCAGCTATGGATGTTGCCTCTTTTTACCCCCTGCCGGTGCCCCCCACAGCTTATCTGTTTTCCTGAAGGCACATAGTTATCCAAACCCTCCTGATGGTGGCCAGGACCAGGAGGAGAGCTGCTTTGTATGCCACCAGTTCCAAAGGAGCCTGATAAAGTGGCTCGAAGGGAGCCTCAGAGAGAGACTTTAATACCAATTGAAAATCCCAATGGGGCAGATGCGTCTGGAGGTGGGTCTGAGTCTTCGAGATCCCTGCATGAACTGGACTAGCAGTGGATGTTTACCCAACGGACAGCAGTCCACACCCATTGAGCATTATATGCTTTGAGTGTTGCGGGTGATTTAGCATTTAGAATACTGAACTGCACCTCGGGGGCAGAGGACTGCCTGCTATCCTTGAAGTAGCCATGCTTTGAGGGGACGCCTCAGTATCAGCTGTCCCCTCATAATTGCTTCCCACTGATGCGGGACTGTTGCAGCACAACCTTGTGTGAGTGTGTGTGTGAGCACAGGTGGCAGAGTCGCGCAGTCCAGAACACCTCCCGGCACTCTGGAACAACTATGAGGTCATCTTAACCACAAAGCTTAACACCCAGCCTTGCAATGTGGCCTCACCTGAGAACCATGAGCAATTACCATGGCCTTCCATAGCAGACGTCTAACTCACTCCACTGGCTCCTTTGCCAGAGGGCCGTCAAGGAGATGCACGCTTTACTGCAATAAACTGCCTGCAATGTCACCGGCGATGTTCCTTCGGTATGACGGAAGGTGCTGTGCCCAGCGTCCTGTAGATATCTCGGATGGCCAGGGCCTCACACCGGACCGGCCTATGTGAGTTCCTACGCCACCGCCACTCCCGGGGTCTATCCAGCATGAATGAATGAATGGGTTGTGAAGATGTAGCTTTAACAACCCCTCATACATAGAGTGTAATTTTACACTGTGGGTGGCAGGAGCTGCCGCCTCGCTTTTGGCACCGTAAGCTGAAATAGAGGGTGGCGTTAACAACCCCTCATATATAGAGTGTAACTTACACTCTGGATCAGCAGGAACTGCGTTGCTCTCTTTTAGCCAATATACGGCTGAAACAGAAAGTGGCATTAGCAATCCTCCATACCTGGAGAGAAAACATTTACTGAGCAGCTACAGTCAGGGTTCTAGTCTGAGCTGAGCAAGAAAGAGGGAGTTTATTCACAAATGAATAAACAGTTATACAGGAATGTGGTGGATCTCGGAATGCTGCACCCTGCACAGCACTGTAATGAAACAGATACTGGTGTCCCAGAGCCAGTGTTGTGATTGAGGGCCTACTGGTCGCATGGTTCGGCTGCTCCTCAAGACAGAAAGAGATTGATGACCAAGAAGCTGCCTGGCTGATTTCTGCCAGAGATACTCCCTTGAAAGCAGCAACAGATGTTTCCAGGCATCTCGTCGAGTGTGCTCTCGGGGAGTTTGGTGCCTGTTTTCCCGCTGTCTCATAGGCTTTCATGATGGCAATTCTAATCCAATTTGATAACCTGTGAGGGGACAGTGCCTGCCCCTTCTTTCCACCAGGGAGAGCCACCCACAGACTGTCCATCTTTCTGATGGGTGGGACTCGATCCAGTTAAGCTTTTAGCGTTCTAACCGGACACATTTTGTGTAAACGCTCATGCTCTTCATCTGAATGAGAAGGAGTGCTGACCCGAGACTGAGTCCAGCATGACCTTTTCAGGAGGTTTACCCTGAACCTCAATAGCGCGATGTGGTCCAACACCAAGCCAGTGTGTGCTCATGACTCCTGTTTGGACCTGGCGAGAATCAACCAGTAGTCCAAGTACGTCAGAATCCGCAGACCCTGTCTCCTTAGTGGTTCCAGCCACGCCTCCACGCAGTTGCCGAAGGTGCGAGGCACAAGAGAGCTGTATGTACAAAAACACATTTTTGAAGGGAGAGAGCTACCACTCGAGTTCACAGTAACTGGATCCAGAAGATAACTTGGCGGGTAATAAACAATAATTTTGGGAAGAAACAGACCCAATGCCAAAGTAATGCCTCCTATTTTTTAATCAATTTAGACTTTGGTGTAGATTCATACTTTTAGATACAAAGTTTTCTTCCTGCGCTTTTGGAGGGAGCAGAGGTGAGAGCAGCCGACTGGTCTCTCCAAGACGAGCAGCGATGATCAGCCCGGATATGATCCAGACAGCTGGGCTCAACCCGCCCCTTCGACCAGTAAGCAGTAAGCTCCGTACCGGACCACGTGCGGCCCTATTGCCAGTGGAGTGTCAGAACCACTACAGGAAAAATTAGGATTTCTTCCAGTTGTCGGCAACATGAGGTCGTGCCCTGCGTGTAGTCTCGCCATCCAACGCCAGCAGGCCGCTAGTGAAGTGGGATGATTCTTGAGCTGGCGATGGAGAGAGAGCTCAACTTTGATACGACAGGCGGCGGATGCCATGAGGCACATGAGAAGATCAAGCGGGAACCTGCCTGATTCCACCCCTGATTCCAACTCTCGGAACAGAGTCTCCGGATCCACCTCATAGCAGCGCCTGGCTCTCGTCAAACTCATCCCATAGCTTGGAAGCAGGAAATGTGCAATGGTTCAACTGCTTGTAGGCCAGTCACAGTGCCTTATTCATAGAGGTTTAGTGTTGAATATACTAGAAAGAGTGTTTTGCCAATAGTTGCAGGTGAAATTTTAACGTGAAATAATAATGTTTAAGAAAAAGCATATTCAGCCAAAGAAAATTTGGTTTTCAGTCCGACAAAAATAAAAACGTTGATAACTCTGAAACCGTGTCGTCGCAGCCTTATGGATTATGATGCTCCATGATGTCAGCAGCCCACTCCGTCGTCTGCCTGGGTCTCCTGAACATGCAAAGTCTGCAGTCTTGGTTCCGCCAGCTCAATCTTCATCCTGTCCCCGATCAGTGACGGTTGGTGAAAGTGTCTCCACGAGCTCTGAGAGATGTGAGGTTTAGGATCTCTGCTTCAATTCTCCATTGCACTGTATCTTTGCATTGTCAAAACACTTCTTTACAAGTCTTTATAGATGCATCTCTGTCAGGCTGAGGGGGCCACCTGGGTCAGATCAGCATCATTGGGATCTGGAGCGGTTCCGAAAGTCGGCACATTAACCTGCTGGAACTGTTGGCCGTTTTTAAAGTGATGGCTCTTTCTCCCTATCTATGTGGGAACCACTTTATCGTGACATCAGACAGCTTCACCGCAGTGGCCTATATCAACCGCCAGGGTGGCATGAGGTCGTCTTCGTTACAGAACCTAGCCAGTAAGATTTTTTCTCTGGGCTGATGTACATTTAGCCTCATTGAGGGCTCTGCATGTGCCAGGTGTAGACAATGTGGCAGCAGATGGATTATCTCGGAGACCACTGCCAGATGAATGGAATTCATCTCAGGAGATGGCAAATATGATCTGGGAGTTTTTCGGCCACCCAGTGGCTGATCTCTTTGCTAGCAGAGAGAACTTCAAATCTCCTCTCTGGTTCTCTCTCCGCAGATCCGACGACCCTCCACTGGGAGTGGACGCCCTGGCTCACCCAGACAGCCCCAGCTCCAGCTGGCATCCGGAGATGTGTCAGATGCGGATCAAAGGCCCCTGGGAGTTTTCTCCATCGAGGTCAGCACTTCTGCGAGCATCAGGAACCCCACGGGCTCCCCCAATAATTGGACGACCCTTCATCAGAGTGTTACACTCTATATATGAGGGGTTGTTAACGGCACCTTCTATTTCAGCTTACGGTGGCAAAGTTGAGGCGGCTGTCACCCGGGCCGTAAAATTACACCATATGTATGAGGGGTTGTTAAAGCTACACCTTCACAACCCATTCATTCATTCAGGCTGAATAGACCCCGGGAGTGGCGGTGGCGTTGGAACTCTCCTTAGCCGGTCCGGTGTGAGGCCCTGGCCATCCGAGATATCGACAGGATTCTGGGCACACCTCCTTCCGTCATACCGAAGCAACATCGGCGGTGACATTGCAGGCGGTATAGTGCAGCAAAACATGCACCTCATTGACGGCCGTCTGGCAAAGGAGCCAGTGGTGCCAGTCAGACGTGCGGTATGGACAGCCAATGGTTGTCACGTCAGGCCACGTTGCAAGGCTGGGGGTTAAGCTTTGTGGTCAAGATGACGTCGTGGGTCATTAAGAGTTCCGGATGGGTTCCGGATTGCTCACCTGAACTCCCCCTTCATCCTGGCTACACTCGGATTGCGGTCACTGCAGGATGGAGTGGCCAAGGACTGCGTTGTTTCTTGCACTGTTTGTGTCAAGCTGTGCTTTAGTGTTTGGATCACTTGTCTCCTTCGGTTCATCTAAACAAAGACAACGTTAATAAGCATATCTATCTCAAATCCAGCACAGTTATGTGGCTAGTTTCTTCTGAAACTTTGGGAGAGACTTGTCGAGCCATCACAACACATCTCCACCTTACTTCAATGGGGTGGGATGAGAGTGTGAATCGTGCCACCCCTGAACCACAGTATGGCAGGGGGTGGCCACTGTTGTGTTATGAAAATATCAACTGCACCTATATTCCGGCAGCACATGGGACCTGTAAGAATTTACAGGCGACCCTGCAGTTTGCCGGATCAAGTCCGACATGCCTCTGTGCTTGGCTGAAGCTAAACGGCGTTGCTCCCTTGAATAGGAGGACGTCGGCATCACTAGCTATGAAAGACCGGTGCCTCAGGGCGTGCTGCAATCGTTCTCCCCTTACTGCGATGAGACCTCAGTCTCTCCTCAAGTTTCCGTGGTCCAGACGAGGCGCACCACTCATCTTCATTTCTCAAGCTTCCTCGCTTAATGTGCCAGATGCGTCGGCTCCGGCAGCGCATTTGACCAGTAAGAAGAAAGTGCCACCTCCATCGCCGACGCTGATGCCAGGGTTCGGCCATAACCTGGCTGGGATGGAGCCCTCTCAGCGTCCGGAGATCGTACGACGGCTCCCCTCTACTACCGGACCTGCATGGGGGGACGGGCGGAAGGGAGGTGCACAGATCAGAGCAATGGCCAACAGTTTGGCCTTTTTGTGCTCTCAAGACAACTCTGTCTGGGGGAAGGGGTGACCCAGGTGCAGCTTGCCACCATCGGACCATCCTCTGCTCCAGGGTCCAGTGCGGCTCTCGGAGGAGTCAGCGCATGAGGCCTCAAAATGCCTCAGGCCTCACATTCAAACTGCAAGCCGCCACAGCAAACCGGAGAAGAAATTCTTCAATGGGCGTGTTGTGATGTGTCATGGGATTATTTGGGGTCACAACCTGGGGGCGCTCTTGTTATGTTGCCGTGTCACCATCCGGTTTGTTGGAAGTTGGAATCATGTATAAAACCTGCTGTGTTGATACCTCCTGTGAGTTTTCCTTTCAGCTTCGGCTATCACTGTTGGCGACGAGGACAAAGAATGAGACTCTTTGCAAACTGGTCACTGTGGTAACTGACAGTAAAGTTTTTGTGTATTTTGTTCATCATAGCGAGAATCATGGTGGCTACTGTGGGTACAGTGACGCCTTTCGATGCTGGTTCGCATTCATGGGAGGACTACTGTGAAATATTGGGACATTTTTTCATCGCGAAGGGCATTGAAGATGACGTTAAACAGCACGCGGTGTTGCTCAGCAGTGACGGGGCCCAGGCATATGCACTGATGAGGAACCTGTTGAGTCCGGAAAAACCAGGGGATCGTTCGGATGTTGAACTGGTAATGCTTTTGAGGAATAATTTCTATCCGAAACCGAGTGAGATTATGCAACGATGGAAGTTTAACTCCCCTAATAGAAGGACTGAAGAGACCGTTTGTGACTACGTGGCGGAGCTGAGGAAATGGCTTAGGATTGTAACTATGGTGAGACACTGACCGTGATGCTGAGAGACGCTTGGTGTGTGGGATTAACGACGACAGGATACAGAGGAAGCTGCTGTCGGAGGATGGACTAACATTTGACAGAGCGTTCAAAGTGGCCTTGGCGATGGAAGCAGCAGATAGAGATTTGGTGAACCTGAGGTGTGAGGTGTGAAGGACTCACTCCAAGGAAGTGTATCATCACTGGTCAACAAAGTGGAAGAGACGCGGGCAGGAGTTTCCATGGAGTCGAGAAGGTGCTACAGATGTGGTTGAGACACTCACTTGACCAAAGATTGCCGGTTTGCTGAGGTCAAATGTCATAACTGTGGAAAAGTGGGTCACTTAAAGAGAGTATGTAAAAGTATGACAGAGGTGAAGGAGACAAAACAAACAAGAAAAAGGGGGAAAGGTACAACGCTGTCCAGCAAATTTCATGCAGGAAGAGGATGACAGTGAAAATGAAGATATTTTTACAGTGACAGATAAAAGAAGACGCAGCAGTGAGGAACTGGACATTCCTAGAGTGAAGCCGATAAAAAAAGTGTTGAGGGTAAATGGAAAGCAGGTGGTTTTTGAGGTAGACACCAGCTGCGGTTACACCATTATGGCTCAACAGACAGTTGACATGTTAGTGAAAAACAGAACTATCATTAAACTTGTGGACTCCAGGATAAAGTTAAAAACATATGGAGGTCATGAGGTACCAGTGGTGGGGGCAATTAAGGTCAAGGTTGAACACAATGATCAGATCAAATGGCTGCCTGTCATTGTTGTGAAAGGTTCAGGAGCAAGTCTTCTGGGCAGAGGCAGGATGAAAGCATTCCAGATAGAGGGGCAGTTTGTCCACAAAACAGATGAGGTGGACAGTTCCCTGCAAGAGGTTCTCTCCCGACATGAGAAGGTATTCAAAGAAGAGTTAGGGTCATTAAGGGCGACAGCCAAGATTCATATGGCTCAGAATGCCACGCCCTTATTTTACAAACCCAGGTCGGTTCCATTTGCCATTAAAAGAAAAGTGGAAATGGAATTTCAGAGACTAGTAGAGGAAAGAATATTGGAACCTGTCAAACTCTCTGTATGGGCAGCACCTATTGTGCCTGTATTCAAACCTGATGGTAGTGTGAGGATTTGTGGAGATTATAAATTAACAGTGAACAAAGTCTCCACGACCGAACAGCATCCGATTCCAAGAATGGAGGATATGATGGCAAGCCTGCAGGGGGACAGAAGTTCACAAAACTCGATATGAGCCAAGCATATCAGCAAATAGTCCTTGAAGAGGAATCAAGGAAGTTTGTGAGTGTCAACACTCACAATGGTCTTTTTAGATATACACGTCTGCCTTTTGGAGTAACCTTCAGTCCTGCTATTTTCCAACGCACCATGTAGAATGTAACTCCAAGGTATGGCAAATGTGGCAGTGTATTTAGACGACATAATATTGACTGGAAGAGATGACGGCTCTCATCTGCAAACATTCAACGAAGTGCTGCAGAGGTTGGAGGATAAAGGACTGCGGTTGAAACTGAGCAAGTGTCAGTTCATGAAAAACAAAGTAACATTCTTGG
Source organism: Synchiropus splendidus (assembly GCF_027744825.2). Taxonomy (NCBI): domain Eukaryota; kingdom Metazoa; phylum Chordata; class Actinopteri; order Syngnathiformes; family Callionymidae; genus Synchiropus; species Synchiropus splendidus. The sequence goes on along the minus strand of NC_071340.1, from coordinate 3,230,251 downwards.
GTCATCAGGTGGACAGGACAGGCCTGCATCCAATGCCAGCGATGGTCAAAGCAGTTCAGGAAGCTCTGGTACCATGTTCTGTGACCGAACTTAACCCTCGTATTATGTTGAAAAAAAATTACATTGATTATGTTGCGGGTCATTTTGACACACACTGTGTAAATCCACTCAAAACAGTCAAAAAAAACAAACAGATTGAACCAATGACATCTTCATTTTAGATTATATAAACATTTGTAAAAGAGACATAGAACACATTTTCAATTTCAACACTATCGTTAAGAGCAATTTAAGTTTTTCCCTCCTCACAAACACGTCATTTAACTTGTACCATTTTTCAATGTTCAACATGTTCAATGCTCTCCACATGATGGACAGAATGTAACTGTGTGCGTTTTGCAGATGTAATTCTTGGATTTCACAAAACAGGTACTTGTTTTACTGTCCACTCGGGAGGGACAGATCTGGCATCTTTTCCGTTTCTTCACACCTGTATCCAATGCATCCATTGCAGATTGGTTGGGTGATGTGAGCTTGACCTTTTCAAAGACAGCGGCAGCTGCTGGGCATCGAGGTGGCCTGGCTCGACTCTACAGCTTGGGAGTGACAAGTGCTTTGCCAAGTTCTTCCAGGAAAAGCCGACGTCGGTACCGTTTGCCGGCATTCCCCTGCTGGTTGATTTCAGTCCACGGGACATATGCATTGTAAGCAGACACATCCACGATGTTGCAGAAAATCACCAAGGGCCAATGGGCAGTCTTGCGCTGGCAGCTGTATGTTGCTGTGACTTTGTCCAGATTGTCAACTCCTTTTTTGGTGGAGTTGTAGTCCAGGATCATTTGTGGCTTCATGTCTTCTCTTTTGCTTAGAGATGCATCTGTGTGCATTGTGCTCATTACAAGAAAATTCTTGTTTCTCTTTGGGCAGTATGAAACAGCTGTTGTTCTGTCACTGAAAGCAAATATTGAGGAATGCCAAGGTCTGCCCTGCACCTTCATAATTGCCTTAGGAAGTTCTGGCTTACTTCTTCTGACTGTTCCCGCTGTTCAGCTTTCTCTTCTGAAGTTCATCTCCAAGGCGATAGGATGTAAATGTAAATGTGACGTCACATGTGATGTTATGACCTTGCAGCCCTTCACTCATCTCTAGCACCACACGCATCCCCTGATTCTTCTCAGGTGCTCCTCCACGTAGCTTTCCAGTGTATACTTGCATATTCCAGGCATAGCTAGATTTTGCATCACAGGCCACCCATATTTTGATGCCATACGTGGCGGGCTTGTCGGGCATGTACTGTAAACCATCTGTAGCTCATTTTTGGTGTGTTTGTCAAGAACAAGGGAGAGAAAGTTTCTCCTCTACACACAGCTGGGTCTGAATGGCTATTCAGAGGCAATCAAAATACACATAGCTGGGCAGTCTGAATAGGTATATCAAAGAGACATGTTTATTTTGGATCTGAACAGCCACTGACCAACATTAAAGAATCCGTGTCAAAATGACCTGCAACATCATCTTGTATACCAACTCTGTACAGACATGTCACTAGACATCAAAGTGTCCAGATTTTACACACCCGTTCATGACAGAGAGAAGAAGGATACACCAAAATGTCAAAACTGTTTGATTTATGGCCCTGGAGATAATAAAACACCTCCCCTTCCGGAGGTAATAAAACCACCCCTCCCCCCTTTTTATATAAAAAAGAAATTAAAATAATAACCCCTCCCCTTTTTATATAAAAAGAAATTAAAATAATACCCCTCCCCCCTTTTTTATATCAACAGGGAATTAAAATAATAACCCTTCCCTCGAAGGTCATGGTCAACCTGTGTGATGCATGGGTGGGAGGCCGCTACATCCTCGCAGCCGCAGCAAACGGTTAGGTCTGGTAGGAGGTCAGGTAGGGTCTGCTCGAGGGGAGGGGTTTGAGTGGCTCTGGAGGATTATCTTAAGAATGTGGGGGGGGGGAAAAAAGAAAAAATAAGATATTGAAAATAAAACTTTAAAGTTTCAGCATTAGTCAATGTTCAAGCTGTTTCTGCATTGTAGACTAAATAATCTAAACGTGATAGTAGCTACAATATTAATTCTGGTTTAAACGTTTTAGAAGTTATTTTACATCTTATGAAACAGTTTTTCATTCTTGAAATATTTCTTAAAGATAAAACAGTAGAAAGAAAACACTTTTTTTTTTTTTTTAGTCTTCACTAATAGTTCAAATGACACAGCTACACAACTCATGCACCATTTTTTCAAAATGTGTTTAAAACAGATAATTTCTACTTGTAAAATACTTCTAGTTTTTCAGAAAATAAGGTTGAGTGAACAAGGATAAAACAAAAGAAAGAAATACCTTTAGTTTTCAGAAAATAAGGTTGAGTGAGCAAGGATAAAACAAAAGAAAGAAATACCTTTAGTTTTCAGCATTAGTTCAAATGACACAGCTATCCAACTCGCATGAGTTTCTGTTGAATTTGTCTATTTAATTTTATGCCCTGTGTGAGTTTGAAACAATGCATTTTTACTTACTCAGGAAATACTTTGAAAAAATGAGGTCAACAGAGGGGGGACAACAGTCATTAGGCCTGACTCTTTCTCAGACACTGAAACAGAGTCCGTGGTAACCGGTTAATTTGCTGAGGAGATGTGAGTTCTTTCCCGGACGGTTGAATCTTCAAAAGAGACAATCTGAAGACAGAGAGGTCTGTCTGAAGACAAACCTCATTCGTCTATCTGAAGGCAAACCTCGCTGTTCAGACTAAGTGCGCACACACACACACACACACACACACACGCACGCACGCAGGCAGGCACACACACACACACACACACACACACACACACACACACACACACACACACACACACACACATAGGTCACCCGGCTGTAGACCCCTCCTTTTCAAATTGCATCATTTGACAGCGGAAAAGTTTACACCTCTGAGCTATCTAGCAAACGCTGAGCTCTTCCAACATTGTTTTATCCAAAATCAACAAAGGTATCGCCTAGACCCTGCCCGCACGAATGGAGTATTTAGACGACCCAGATCAGACCACATTTTACAACGGTTCAGGGGTAACCTTTGCTGTTGACCAGGCCTTACACAACTTCATACGACACCTTTTAAAATTGCATCATTTGATGGTGGAAAAGTTTACTCCTCTGAGCTATCTAGCAAAAGCTGAGCTCTTCCAACATTGTTTAATCCAAAATCAACACAGGTATCGCCTAGCCCCTGCCCGCACGAATGGAGTATTTAGACGACCCCGATCAGACCTCATTTTACAACGGTTCAGGTGTAACCTTTGCTGTTGACCAGACTTTACACAACTTCATACGACATCTTTTAAAATTGCATCATTTAACAACGGAAAAGTTTACACCTCTGAGCTATCTAGCAAACGCTGAGCTCTTCCAACATTGTTTTATCCAAAATCAACAAGGTATCACCTAGGCCCTTCCCACGCAAAGGAGTATTTAGGTGACCCTGATCCAGACCATGCTTTACATCAGTTCAGGGGTAACCTTTGCTGCTGACCAGACCATCCAGAACTCCATCCAACCCCTTTTCAAACGGACTCCGGTCTCGCTATGGACGCCTCTTCCTCTGCACGCCGTAGGTGAATATATCTATATGTATACAGTATATCTGTGTATCTACATATACAAGTATTATAAGTATTATAAGTACCCATCTGCGTGACGTTATTTTAACGCAGAATGATACAGGTAAAAAGATTTCATTATTTTATAATTCATTGTTAATATCTCTATTATTTACTACAACAGCATCCCTTCTATTTTCAGACATTGTTGAGTCAGCCAATAACTTTCTGGGGGCATAAGAAGGACCGCTGGAGCTGGAACAAACAGAGATTTTATTATTTTAAAGTTACATGATGCTGTTTCAAGTCAGACGATAAAATATAGAAACATTCTATTTTCATCTGTCGTTGCTTCACTGAGTCATGCTTTTCGAAAAAAAATCTAGTCACACTAAAGGTAAAAAAAAAAAGACTTCACTACTTTTAGTTTGTACTGTACCCTGTAATTTAGGGGTAAAACAATCAAACGTGCGAGCAGTACAAAATGACTTCATCATCAGCCGTGACATTTAGATCAGACCAGACTGAGCAATACAACGTTTGAGCCTTCGAGAAGTTACTACTCAACACTAATACACACATACTGCACACAAGCACAAAATGGACTGCAACACAGAAAGTTAACACACACACACACACACACACAGCGACACGCAACCACTGTTGCAAAAATGAGGGAAAGTGAGAATAAGTTACAAGAACTGTTCTTCACTCTGCTTCTTTTCAATCCCAGTATCATGCAAGATGAAATGACTGAATGTGTTCCTGCAATGTAACAATTGTGAAGCAATGTGATGTAGTGAAAGTGAAGGATTGTCTGGTCACGGACGCCTGCGTCTGTGACGTGGATATTATGAAAAATAATATCTCCTCGAAAGTTTGGGGCACCACCTGAAATATAGTTTCCAGGAGACTATTTAGCTCTCTTGATTAACACTTAATTAATTAATTAACCGTGGTAACTTAATTAACTATTAGCGTAATCAATCTATTTATCTGAAGTCACTACTCGTGATGTAATGTCCTTTACTGATCAGAGGCTCTTAGATTGATTATAATACACTCCAAAGTAACGTGATCAAGACCAACGTAATTTTATAGATTTATTTAGGAATAAAAGAACAGAAAGAAACAGGAAAGATGCAAAGGAGAATGAGATGATCCCGACAATATCGCGATGGAAGCGTAAACCAGTTATGAATCAATGTCAATACCATATCAGACACGTGTGTAACTGATGGGAAAGTTCAGACGTTCTAGTCTAACTGTCAACCTCAGATTTTGACCCCCCCCGGTACCAGAGTTTTATTTGACAATAAAACATTACCTGAGTTGTAAAGTTGCTCACAATCTGTCAAAACTTTCCCATCTCAATTTAAGCATTCAGACGACACCAAACATGACCATTCTAGCACATTCTCCTCTATAATGATCAATATAACAATCGACCATTCATGTCAAGTTTACCATCACATGTTCAGGGCATCTGGTTTGCTTGAACATCCTGTGGAAATCATGGGTTATTATGGGAAACAAAGTCCTTTTTAAGAAATACACATTAAGACACATTCACATACAAGTCTGTCTTTGTTCATCTGGAACCTGGAGAAGGAGGAGCTGTGTGTGTCCCCCACCAAACAGGGTTCATGAGTTGGTCAGGGTTTTTTTTCTCTTACGGCACAGCATCCTGGACTGTTGCTCTAGTCTCTCCCCCCTTTGACCATTCCAATGATTTAGGGTTTAGAAACCTCTGAGCTGCAACAGGCATGGTGGGCACCCAAGGAGATGTCTCCGAGGTGAAGTTACACATTCCAGAAAAGTCCACCAGGTCCATGCTTGAATCTCTGGAGAAGGAATCACTACATATCCCCCCTCTTGGCGTCGTGTGGAATTGTCGCAGGTATTCCATCGGGGCCAAGATGAGTTGAGTCCTTCAGGTGGTCGTAGATGGCGCATGGCTCCTGGTGATGAGAGTCACTCATACACTGACTGGTGTATTCTAACATCCCCCACCCCCCCATTCACCTGAGAGAGAGTGAGTCAGTAGAATGACCCCCGGGGGTCGCATGCATTTAGCTAATATCACCTAGACCGAGGTTGATGGAAACTAGATTCGCGAGGGAAGTGTCGTTAGGTGGGTGAAGTTGAACCCGGTTCACCTAACATTGTTTGTGGCGAAGTTTGGAGTTCGGACTTGAATAAGGGTAAGTTGAGAGGAACTGATGAGACGACGTGAGGAAAATTGTTGGATTTATCCTTCTCAAATTCACTTTATTTCATTTCTTGAACTAGGCATAAGACAGCTTCATAGTGAATGGAATAAGTGTGGCTTAACTGATGAGGAAAATGTTTTTTTCAAAAAGAAGGAGAAGAAAGAAGAAGAAGAAGAAGAAACATGCAATAATCAAGATCGACACGCCTATGAACACAACTATCACAGAGACTCGATATGTCCTTTTGGTGAGAGAGATAATAGTTGACCTTTGAACTTGTATCAAGGTGGAGCCATATTCTGCTTTTGGAGGAGCGCTTACATCATGAGTGTTGGAATTTGTATGGGGTCCTCCTCTAGGTTGAAGAGAACTCCTTCTACATTAAGTCTTCTTGAGTGTTCTTTAGTTTTGGTTTGAACACCTAACAGCCATTAAACGAGTCCTTGAGATCTTTTATTGTTCGGGAAGTTAGAATGAAGCTGACGCTTACTATGGAAATTAGCAGGGTATTGGCTCCCGACCAAACACGAGTTAAAGGGGTAACCAGGTTTCTTATGGTGGTGTCGAGGTCTTGAAAGGCAGAATTGATAGGGGCCAGGTAAATGGTTTGTTCATGTTGTGTGTGTTGAACGAAACGAAACATTAGAATATTTCAGTCTTGACTCCCTAGACAGTGATTTGACGTTAATTTTAACCGTAAAGCTTACTCTCATGCATTCATCACACATTGGCCACTTTATCTTAACAGTAACAGCAACCAAACCGCAACCAAACAACACGGATATGACACAGGTGTAAATTCAACAACTTATCATTTTTATACAGTCTGTAGTTAGGCTCGATGCGGGTTTTCGTATCAGCCTATCCTAGTCATTATCCAGTGTTAGTTTTTTGTTTTTGTTTTTTTTGGAGATGTTGGGGTGTAGTGCCGTTTAATTTGGTTTCGGTGAGCCCAGTTGCAAGAAGATTCATTGCTTCTGGTAGATTGGACCAGGGGTCCCACCCAATCGGTTTGCAGGTCTGACCATGGGAATGTGACTCCCCTGTTTCTGATTAGGTTGAGTCGGCTGGAACTGACAGCATGTTAAGCACCCTTTTATGTAGTCAGCTACATCTTGATGCATGCATGGCCAGTAGGCTACCTGCTGTAGTGCATCAACGGTTGCTTTGACACCCCTGTGACCTGTGCATGGTGCAACATGTGCATATGCTAGCATTACCCCCCTTAGGCTCAGTGGAACTGCAAGTCTTGGCATGGCATGTTCATCTGAGACATAAACCAGCAAGCCATCAACCATGCGCAGTTTGTTTTTGACCGTGAGCCAGTGGGACAGTTCCCTGTCCGGCGGGCCACTATTGGGTTTGGGGACGTCATTGTCATGGTCAGCCGTGACGCTGCGAATGAGAGATGACAGGGTGGGATCTTGGTTCTGCCGATTTACCAGATCTGAGTTTTGAAAAACCTGGTCGCATGCCAAATGTAAAGATGTGTTACATTGTGTGGGAGTACTTCTGGATTGTTGGCGAGTTGCGGCCAACATGGCTGACATGGACTCTGTGTGGATCCGAGCAGGTCGAACGCTCCATGGCTTCCCGTGGAGAGCACCTTCAATGGCCAAAGTATCTGTGAGGTCATTATACTTTCTGTCTCGGCCGGGAATGCGTGAGTGACCCCGTACCTTCTTCCAATGCACTCGCATGTCATGGGTGCTGACTGGGTGATCACAGACAGTGAACAAGTCTTTGTGTTTCACTGGCTTGTGGTTGGCCGTTTGGAAACCGTTGTGTTCCCGGCCTGGAAGGTGGTAGAGAACGGTGTCAACGTTTGAGTTTGAGGGTGTTCGTGGGTTGCTGCGCGGGTCGTGTCTCGCTGAGTCACCCCCCTTTGCTACTGTATAGCAAGAAGGGTGTGAGTCATGCTCTAGCGGCAGAGGTTGACGAACTTGGGCCCAGATTTTAAGACGTTGGAAATCTATAATTGGCTCAAACCTGTTAAGTAGTGAGTAGAGTAAATCTTTGCCGATAAGCAGAGGGATGTTGTTATGTGGTGACACATAGACCGGGTGGACTACAGTCATGGGTCCAATGGTCCAGTGTATTAGCGTTAAGGTGTTCAACTGCGTGCCAACGGTGGAGAATGCCCAGACATCATGGACATGGTAGTGATGTCTGCTGCCGTGTCAACGAGGGCTTCACAGTGAAGCAGATCTTCGAGAGTCGTGGCAAGGTAAAACTTGCGAGCCACCCCCCTTTCTGTCAACTCACCCAAAAGCTGTTGTGTGGGTTGAGCTGGGTGTTCGACCCACGAGTTTTCACCCAAGGGTGGCGAGTCCTGATCATAGTTGACGACTAGGACTGCTGGGTTTGGTGGGTTTGAGGTTAGGTTCTTGTCTGCCGGTGGTGTGGCTTGACTCTCAGTTGCCTCCAGGCCTAGTCTGGAGGGAGGCTTCTTTGGATTTTGTTCCTTGTACCACTGGGCGAACAGCTTGTACATCTGTTCCTCCTCAGGACTGGGATTTTTCTGATTGTCATTTTTCTTATGACAACAGTTAGCCTGGGAGTATGCTTGAGTGGAGGGGACCGGTTTTACGTGGCCATCTCCATGGTTAGCGTGACGACGCCAAGCGTTTCCAGGGTGTGGGGGTTTGTGGAAACCAGCTTGGTTCTTCATGGTACACGGTGGCGCTGTGGAGTCGTCTGACCGTGCATTCCGTGAGAAGAATGTCTTACGGGCCTGATGAGGACTCGCTTTGCGCTCTGGTTGTCGGTGTGTCAGTGACAAAGGTTTTACTTCTGGCGGGAATACTGGTACATCCCCTTCAAGTTCCATGTGGGAACTTTGGACACCCAGTGGCAGCAGTGAAGGTGGTTCACCATTTTTCCAGTTGCCCAGCATCTGTTTTGCGAAGCCTTTATCGGCTAGGTCACGCAACTGAAAGCTATTCATAGTGCGGGGGCAGGCTGTCACTCCAAGGTGGTGGCTTGTGCCAGGATGAAGATTTCGGAGGAACAGGGCTTTGAAGTTGAGGTCTTCTTCCATATTTTGCTCATTTTTGTCACCGAAGAATGCTTGTCGGAGTCGGTGATAGTATTGAGCTGGTGGCTCATTTCTGCCTTGTTTGACAGCGATAGCTGACAACAGACCTAGTGAGGGTTCGGGGCTGGAGTATTCTCTCAGCATCATTTTGGTGAGGGTGTCAAAATCATTTTGGACAGCTGGTGGCTGCCTGTCAATGAAGTTGCCTACCTCCCTTCTGGATGTGATTTTGAGGAGGTAGATTTTGTCTGGGGTGGTTGCCTCTGGGAACCGCTGAAGGTGATATTCGATGTCCCTCAGATATGACCTGGTCTCTGTATTACCTCCAGGTTCGGGCTCAAACCGAGGTATGTTGCGAGCCAGTTTGTTTAGTACATTTGTGGTCAGGCCCTGTGCCGGGGCTTTGTCAGGTGGGGCTGCGGCTGCATAACCTCCCTGGTGAGGAGGGTTATTAGGCCAGTGAAGGGAAGCAGAGTCATAGTTTGGTTGTGATCTGCTGCCTTCTGGGTGAGCGGTCCACTGAGAAAAGGGATTGAGAGATTTAAAGGTGCTTGGTTGTTCCTTGGAATCTCTGAGCAGAGACCCTGGCTTAGACGGGGGCTCGTGGGCCGCGTCTCCAGCTCTTTGGGTTTGCTCTACTGTGTTTTGCAGCTCGTTCTTTGTCCTGCTAAGGTCTTCTTGGAGCTGACTTACATGGTCCTCAAAGGACTTTACGTGGCGGAGGAGGTGGTAGTCCTTTTCTACTTCTTCCTCCTTTTCCGCCGTAATTGAGTCGACCTGACTTTGGAGGGACTGGACCTTTTCATTGGCTTGTTGTAACAACTGCCTGGTTTTATCATGTTCGTCCAGAAGTCGAAGGTAGAGCTCTGTTTGTCGAGGTGCTTGTTTCCTTAATGCTTCTGACAAGGTCTCCACTTCTGCAAGTGCATCAGACAGTTCTTTCTGACAAAAGGATAATCTTGCCTCCACCCGCTTGAGTTCATTCTGAGAGGTCAGTGACTCAGCCAGGGCATCTAGGAGGTCTTGCGTTTGTTGATCTCTGACAGCCTCATGGTCAGTTAGATCTTGTCTCAGTTGAGACACCTCTTGAGTAAGCTCTAGGTTGTCTTGTTTCAGCTTACTAAGTTCTGTGGTGTTTGACTGAGATTCAACCATGTCGAGTCTCTCTGTTAAGAGGGACTCCCTTTGTCTCAGCAGGGCTAGGTCCTGTTGTCCACGCTCCCATTGTCGTTCCCTGTTTTCAATTTCTTTGTCTTTAATTTTTAATTGTGCCACCAAGTTCAGGGTCATGCAACTTAGGGCTTTAACCAGGGATTTATCTTTGGGATCCGTGGACTCCAATTGGCTCATGAGCTGAGCGATATTATCATTGATAGCGTCAGGTTGATCTGCTGCCAGGGTTGTGCTATAACCTGGGCATATCTTATCAGTGATTGTGGCGAGCAGGTGCTCTAACGAATCCAGGTTTTCGTAGTCGACCGGGGATTCTCTGCTTTCAGCCATTTAAACGTTTGTTTTGTTTTATTGCTGAATTCCTTAATTTACGCTTGTAAGCTAGTTAAAATGTTAAAGGAAAACTTATCAGCGAATTGTTCTTAAGTTATTGAAAACCAACTTAAATTATTGGGATGTTAAAAGTAACGGTTTAAGTAATTGCTATTGTTATTACTCAGGTTGTTGAGATAACCAGGGGATCACTTTAGGTGCGTTACTTTTAGCGGATTTGATTTCTAAAATTTCAATGTTAATTTAAAATTTGTTTGAATCAAATCTCAAATTGTTTAATTGTTTCTACTAATAACTCTTTAAGTTATTTAAGTGAGTAACAAGTTTTTTGTTTTGTTTTTTTTTTCAAATTCAATAGTTGGTTTGTCAACTTGGATGCAAGATTTAATTGTGTGGGCTATTTATGGACTGGTTGAATTATTTAATTAATAAGTAATTATTAATTAAAAAGGCAAGGTTTGTTTCTATTGTCGATGTTTCTAATTGAGTAGTGAGACAGCTATTCAATAAAAATATTAAAAAGTGTATCTGTGTATAAATTTGTAATCTTAATTCTTAATTAAAATTATTTTTATACACAAGTGGGGTTGGAATTACTAGGTTTGTAATTTTAAATCCAAACTGTAGTTTGACTTTGGGTTGGTGACAACAGGTGAAGCGTGTAAGCTGGACAGGTAGAGAAAGACTGTGGAGCAAGAATCTGCAAACACTGAAAAAAAAAAAAAAATAGACAAAGCTTTTTTTTTTTTAAAACACACTGCACAATGGACAGGCAGCACCACAAGCATCAGTTTCATCATCAATTTGTGTGCAAAGCAAAACAAACAACACAAGCTAATCGTGGCAGATTAGCATTACCAGCTATTGCAGCTGCAGACTGTAACACCGCTAGTGGTGGCCTCGCAAGTAGCACAGCACAAACAAGGCACGGAGGCCCCAACTGTCAACTTAAACAAGTTGGCACTGTAACAAAATAAGCCAAAGACTAAAGTTATCCAACCTCAGTACCTTAGCATCTGACGTGGTAACTAAACAATAGCTTTCACCGCAGTTAGGCTATCAGTAGAAGTGAGCATCACACGCCTTAGCATTAGCAACAACAAATAGCCTTCAACAGTGTTAAACCTATTGTCAATGGCAGGCTAGCTGTTAGCCGGCTAGCCTAGCAACAGTTGCTATGCTGACGTCACTTCCTTTAATGAGGCGGGACTTCCTGTCCGCCCTCCAGTGGGGTACAATTACTACAGAGACGTGCGCTTCTTTCACTGGGAAGAAGAAGCTGCGACCACGCATGCGCGAAAGTCTTATGAGGTCAAAATCTCTGCTCTACACACAGCAATAAATAAGTGAATGAGGCGGGACTTTCTGTCCGCCCTCCAGTGATGTGGAATGACTCCAGAGGAGCGCGCTTCTTCCACAGGGAAAAAGAAGCCGCGACCACGTCTTATGAGATCAAAATCTCTGCTCTATGCACAGCAATACAAGAATAGGTCAATTACGCTCACCACACCCAACACAAGCTCACGTCAATTGATCACTATTGTTCCCGTAGGCAGAAACTCGTGCGCCGGGCAAATGTAAGACTCCCGTCGTGTTGGAACAACGTTTTAATAACTGGTTAGCTACGCCAATTATTAAAGTTGGAGTTGGACGTGAAGGTTCACTGTTGGTTAGACGCTCGTAACTCGGTCGTGATTTCCGTCCGCAGGCCTGATGAATTAATGCTCAGCGTTTGTCACTAGAGCAAACACATGTATATTCTCTCGATAAGACTTGTAGTCTTTTTTTTTTTTTTTTTTTTCGAGGCAGTAGGTACCATCAAAGTAATTTCAGTGCTTTTGAAGCACAGACAAAGTGGTTTAAACGCGTTATTAATTTTGTTCTTATTTTTATTTATTTATTTTTCTTAATAATGTCTCAGCGCAGGCTGGGCACACGCTTTGAAGAGAGTGAGAGGGAAGAAACGGGGTGAAGCAAGGGGGGGGAACACTCTACCTTTATGGAATGGTTTACAATCAAAATTTAGCAATTAATCAGCCTCACACGGGGCACCAATAAGGCTGTAGTGAAAGTGAAGGATTGTCTGGTCACGGACGCCTGCGTCTGTGACGTGGATATTATGAAAAATAATATCTCCTCGAAAGTTTGGGGCACCACCTGAAATATAGTTTCCAGGAGACTATTTAGCTCTCTTGATTAACACTTAATTAATTAATTAACCGTGGTAACTTAATTAACTATTAGCGTAATCAATCTATTTATCTGAAGTCACTACTCGTGATGTAATGTCCTTTACTGATCAGAGGCTCTTAGATTGATTATAATACACTCCAAAGTAATGTGATCAAGACCAACGTAATTTTATAGATTTATTTAGGAATAAAAGAACAGAAAGAAACAGGAAAGATGCAAAGGAGAATGAGATGATCCCGACAATATCGCGATGGAAGCGTAAACCAGTTATGAATCAATGTCAATACCGTATCAGACACGTGTGTAACTGATGGGAAAGTTCAGACGTTCTAGTCTAACTGTCAACCTCAGGCAAGTAATAACATTACTAAACCCCAACACACCACTCTGTGCAGAGATGACAAGCAGCGGCTTACTTTGGCGATGAGTGGAGGGATGAATGGGATGGAGGGATGGATGAGAGGGTGATGAGTAGATGCAGAAGGTCGGTCAGGAGGTGAGAGAGGAGGCAGGCGGCTTTGGAAGGAGGCGTCCTGGTTCTCAGCGTGGTGGCTTGGAGGTGATGAGGACACGCAGCTTCAGGCGTCGATGGCACTCTCGGATCGTCTTCCGGACCGCCGTGGATCTTTCGTCGCAGACGGGGTGATCGTAGCTGGCAGAGAGCGGCGTAGGACCGAAGGCGTATCTTTCTCTCGTGCCAGGTGATTCACCGGTCTGAACAACCTTCTAGAGTGGTCGCCTTAATGACACACTCCAGGCAGCGGAAGGTTGTTGGAAGTTGGACTCGCGTGCTCGTCACGGCCGCCGGCTGTGATCACATGGTGTGACTGGGCCGTTCCTGAAGGAAGCTCTGGCTTGGCAGACCGCTGGAGGACGAGGGTGATGTGCAACTTTGAAAAAGTTCCTCAATCACTCTCACACTTGGATGGGCAGCGAGTGGAACGCTGGCACGGCTTCAAGGGTGGAGGAGAAGCAAGAGTCTTTGCAGGAAACTTGAGCAGGAACCGTCGCGGAAGTTGGTTGTAGTTGGTTGTAAGAGGTGAAGTATCCAGAGGAAGCGGCAGAAGGAGGGGAAAGAGGGCAACCGAGGGCAACAGAGGGACAGAGGGGAACAGAGCAGAGAGGGGAACAGAGGGCTGAACAGAGGGTCACAGAGGGCTGAACAGAGGGGAACAGAGCGCACAGAGGGCAGAACCTCTGTAGACTGGGTCTTTTGAACTCTCATGAAGAGTCTCCTTGTCCAGTTTTGATTGGTTGAAGGAGTTCCATCACCTATTGCTGATTGGACGAGGGTTTCCAAGCCTGGCCTCCCTCCTCCTCCTCCAACGGGGTCGTAAATTCCAGTCTTGAGATGGGAGATTTTGACCCCCCCGGTACCAGAGTTTTATTTGACAATAAAACATTACCTGAGTTGTAAAGTTGCTCGCAATCTGTCAAAACTTTCCCATCTCAATTTAAGCATTCAGACGACACCAAACATGACCATTCTAGCACATTCTCCTCTATAATGATCAATATAACAATCGACCATTCATGTCAAGTTTACCATCACATGTTCAGGGCATCTGGTTTGCTTGAACATCCTGTGGAAATCATGGGTTATTATGGGAAACAAAGTCCTTTTTAAGAAATACACATTAAGACACATTCACATACAAGTCTGTCTTTGTTCATCTGGAACCTGGAGAAGGAGGAGCTGTGTGTGTCCCCCACCAAACAGGGTTCATGAGTTGGTCAGGTTTTTTTTTCTCTTACGGCACAGCATCCTGGACTGTTGCTCTAGTCTCTCCCCCCTTTGACCATTCCAATGATTTATGGTCCTTATCGGAGGGTTCAGAAACCTCTGAGCTGCAACAGGCATGGTGGGCACCCAAGGAGATGTCTCCGAGTTGAAGTTACACATTCCAGAAAAGTCCACCAGGTCCATGCTTGAATCTCTGGAGAAGGAATCACTACAGTGATATAATAGCGATACAAACGTCCTATAACTTGTCATGTAACACAATGTAGGAGGGACTGAACATTCATTGAATGAACATTCATTTATACTTGATGCTATCCCTAGTCAGACAAGTAGTGTAGAAATATCCAAAGTATGTCAACCCTTAATTTTATTTTATTTTATTTTATTTTACTTATTTTTTGCCTTACCAGTGGCTTAAATGTGTATATTACAAGCCGTGCTTTTCACTGATTTAAATGTGTCTTTATTCTGTATTTTCAGGTGAAAACAGCCAAATGCGGGAGCAGTACGGTGCAACATGTTCGTTTTGTAGTGTGCATTTTGTGTTTAGCATTTTTTAAAAAGTAACTTGTGACTATTCAAAACCAGGCAACTAGTGTAGAAATAATTGAATGTTTTAACTCTTTAAAAGTTGCACCAAAGGATAAAAATAAATATCACAGTTGTTAGGTATTATCAGGATTAATCAACCAGTTATGCATGCATTACGCAATTACTCCAGCATCATATGTGGTATTTAGATCAGATCCAGAGACTAACCTGCTTCTAGCTGAGGTGAAACTATGAATGTACGAATTGAGAATTATAAAAAAAAAAGTAACCCGAGTCGAAATCGAAATGTGTTGAAATTAAATCTTTCCATTTAAAAAAAACTGTGTTTCTATTGTTCATTTTCACAAAATTTTAATGCTGAAGTAAAGCTTGTGAACAAATTCAGATATTGTATTTTCATATTTCTTCACAAGTTACAGGTGTATTCTAAGTTTTTATTTATCAACTGTGTCTCAAATTTTAAAACTTTTTCAGTGTTTTTAAAAACGAACAACTGGCAATCATTAAACTGGTTGACATTGTAGGTTCGTGAACCTGTTTTTGTCTTGTCTGTTTTGTCTGTGTTCGCAAGTTACCATAAAAGAATAGTTTTGGTAGGCAAGCTGTTCATGTTATAAAATCTAATCGCAGCACTGAAGCCTGTAAGTACATTTTTCCTTCTAATTCAAACTTTTCTCCATCCATTAGATTCTCAAATATCTGTTTCACTGTTAAAAACTCCTAATTGTCAGTACAAGAAATTGAATTGTTTGTAAAAACAACAAATTTCTTTCAGCAGTTTTCTTTCAGCACTCACTCACACACACACACACACACACACTCGTGCATCAAATTTAAGACTTTCCATTCTCACTATAAGACAACAAGCCATTTTAGCATGTGCGAGCAGCATGTTCCCAATCTTCTTAATCTTTTCATTCACCTGACACTGTCTGCTTACACAAATTGTACTAGTAATCCTGAACTAAAGCCTGACATTTTTGTACAACCATCTACGATATGGTAAATAAATGAATATTATTAGAAATGTTATTAGAAACTAGATATAGTTTTATATAATTTTGACAAACTTTTTTCATTTGTTCAGCCATTTTTCAAATTTGAAAAAAAATAAAAGATGTATAACTTTTGAGATGTCAAGAACTTTTTATTTTTCGCTACCGGTCACAACCCCACTTTTGCATGAAATAGTATGAAATATAATTTTTTTTTTTTTACAAGTAAAGCTTTTTACTACTCACTGTCAATTCTAACTGACAAACAACAAATCACAGGGTTGACATTGTAGTTTCTGACATACTTTCAGTTTTTTCATTTTTAATCGTCCTAGACCTACATTTTCTTTACATATCTTCAAGCTAAAGAGTATATTATCTTTTATTTGTTTACATTCACAAGGTGTACGAATTGCGTGGAAGCATTTTTTTTTTTTTTTTTTACGTTAGTAGTCTCTCAATGAGGCGCTGAATCCTGCAGAAGGCTTTTATTCCTTTTTATGAACTTGCATCTACCTATCCATCCATCAGTCAGTTAAGTTTTAAAGTGTAACTGCATAAGACGGAATATGCACACAGAAAATATTAGAACAAATAAATACGAGAATATACTTCAAAGAACAACTCTGTTCATTGAGAAGGGAGAGAATAGAAACTCCATAGAAAGAACATCTGAGAAAAACAACAACAACAACAACAACAAGAAAAACAATATAACAAAACTAACAAAGATTTTTGAAAGCAACAGTGTGATTATATCTCATTTTTCACTCAAATTAAATTTTTAACTGAGTGAATGTCTGCAAACACATGAAAGCATGTTTGTGAACATGACAACGCTTGGTGATCCAATATCCAATCCTATGGGAAGATGTCCCGGATCATACTCAGGTCTTCGTTCAACATATACAGCCAATGACTAGTTTCTCGCCCCTAAAATCAGCCTCGATGCACTTTTTAAAAACGGTGGCAAAATTCGCTGTTCTGCCCATAAGAGGGGGAAAGTGATAGAATGAGATTAAGATTTGTCTTTTTTTTCTTGAACAATTACAGTAATTGAGTGTGTCATTCTCCCTTAAATCGGTTGCTATCATTTAGCGTAAATGTCGCGAGCCGCCCAAAATGTCGAGGGTGACCACGGTGATGAATACAATCTTGAATCTTGAGCACAGAGTGCCCCTTGTTTGTCCCGCAGTGGGGAAATGTTGGACTTGTTGGATCTACGCATACGTAGGTAAATGCGGAATTGATGAACATCTCATAAACATCTCATACGAGAACTTTAAACGGAAGGAAGGAAGACATATTGGATATGAAGTTCTATGAAGCTTTTCCACTGGACCTTTAGAGTCAAAGCGTAGACTGACATTCATGTTTGCATGTTACTACAGTACTTTTTGGGTTTTATTTTGTAATTATGTATGTATTGTTTCTGTTGGTTGGGGAGAAACTCTTGAAAGTGCTGCAATTTCTGGGACCACGTTGAAATTTTCAAACGTTACTGTCAACGTTTGCGTCAAAAGGATACTTCTGCAAGGAATCTCAATTAATTCCAAAAGCAAACGGATACCTACAATATCCTTGAACAAAATCTGAAATTTTGAAAGAGTTAAATGTAATGCTGTTGTAATATATTCTCACTATGATGTGGTTTAAACATAAATGATGCAATAGTTATCTCCTGCAAAAGATAATGATGATGATGATAAAAGTTGAAAATTAAAAGTTGAATGCAGGCAAATATTTATGTTGAATGTTTGTGAGTAGCTTGTAAAATCTTCGATGTATGACTTCATTTTACCCTTTCCTCACTAATAGCCATCACAAATTGGCGACCTCCATCTTGATCTGAGATGCACCCTCAATTCAGACATATGTGACTCTGCTTGTCTGCCTGTGTAGCAGTCTCTAAACCATACATCATGGCAGGTCCTTTGTATTGTATTGTTTGTAAAGAACAAGTACAACAATACGTGGTATCCTCAGTTTAGACAGAACGTGGGTGATTCAACAAGTTACACATGTTCAATGGTGCTCATTCAGAGAACCAATGATTGAGACCTAACAGATATTTCTTGTTGATGCCAGTGAGGAGAGAGTGACTGTACGTCTCGCAGAAGAATATAAACGCATTAATTGATAATCTGAGGATCAAAAAACTTGAACAATGACCCATCTTTCAGGATGGCCTCAAATTTTCATCCACGATCTAACAGTCATGTGTAAAGGGTTCCCGGGTTGTTTGTGGTGACATTGGATGACTTGTTTTGACATAATTCACCTGATGGGCTGCCTGAGACCCGTCAACACAGCATTGTCAGGGATAAAAAGAACATCACTTTAAAAAACAGATCAGTTACTAAAAAAACTCTGGGTCGTGTACACTAAGAGGCGATTGTTTTCAGACGCACAACCAAACCTTTTGGGTTCTGAGTTTTGAGTGGATGAGGGGTCATTATGGAAGAAATTCATTTCGATCCTCGTTTGAAAACACCATTTTCATGTCTAGTGGTGGGACCATCAGGGTCAGGAAAGACCCATTTTGTAAAATGTATACTTGAACATGTGAACATGTTATGGATGATGCCAATGTAAATATTGTATGGATTTATACTTCTTTTTAACCGATGTACAGTGAATTGCAAAAGATGAATAAAAATATCAAATTCATTGAAGGTTTACCTGAATCTTTTGAAAATGAAGATGTATTTCCTTCTGATAGAAAACATTTGATTATTCTTGACGATGTTTTTTGGTGATTTTTGAAGCTTCTGAAAACCCTCAGGTTGTTCGCATTTTTACACAGTACAGACATCATAAAAATATGAGTGTTATAATGCTGACGCAAAACTCATTTCATCGTGGTAAATATAGTCGCAGTATTAGTCTGAATAGCAATTACTTTGTACTGTTTAAGAATCCTCGCGATAAAATGCAGGTAAAAGTTCTTGCTCAACAGGTTTACCCGTCTCAGAGAGCTTTCTTTCTAGAAAGCTTTGAAGATGCTACAGCTGACGCACACGGGTACTTAATTGTTGATCTAACACCCTCATGTCCAGAACGCTACAGACTAAGGACCGGGATACTTCCTCATCAACGTCACATGGTGTACATACCAAAAACGTCTGCTTAAGTTATGTCAGCGCGTACAAAAAGAAACACGGGTTTACTTAAGGAACTATACCATGCTCCGTCAAAGAAACGTAAAGACATTTTGATGCGTAGTTCTCGGGACTTTATTCAAGCTCTCGGTGAGATCGCCCTGAATGTTTTGAAGGGGAATGTACCATTGTCACAGGCTCAGTTCAAAAAACTGAAAAAACAGAAGAAAAACATCAGACTCTTGGCTAATAAAAAGGCATGCGTGAAGCGTAAACGAAGGATTCTTAAAAAGCAATCGGTAGGATTCATTTTGCCATTGCTAGCGGCTGCCGTTCCAATCATTGGAAATCTAATAGGAGGACTTGTAAAGAAGTAAAACACCATGAAGACTGTCCAGAAAATGTATCTCGTCTCTCCTCAGCAAATTAACCAGTTATCACGTCCAACCTCCGACATCCGTGAAACTGCCGAAGATGAATTAAATGGCAAGATGAGGTCCATTCTAAATGATTCTCAGTTAAACCCGTATGAGAAGATTAAAAAGTACGATGCTCTATTGCAAAGATATTTAACCTTTGCAAAACAGGATCAGAGAGACCAAAGGAGAGTAACTCCGGCTTTACAACGAGACGGAGTCAGCGATCATCCACACGACTCTGACAGTCGTGTCGAAAGTGTTCTAAAAACACCCTCTGTAACAGATGACTTGGGTAAGGATATTCTAAATAGCCTTCCGGCAAAAGCTCGAAGAAATGCTGAATACATTATCCAGAGGATATCCAAAAACGGTGATGGTTGGAATATGAATGGCGAATTTATGTATGAAGGAAATGCTGTAAAAGGCTCTCATGTGATTGATTTATTCAAGTACCTTTCCCTACCGTATAAGAAAACAAGTTCTTCATTACCTGAGGGCTGGTCCGAGTTTCTCGTCACATTATTAAAGCTAAACATCCCTCTCACACTGCTGTCCAATCCTGAAGCGAGGCCTCAATATCAGAGACTTAAATCGAATTCTATCTCGCGAAAGAAAAGTATAGCTGAGAGCTGGTCTCCCGACCCAAAGGATCCTAAAGCGTGTAGTGACCAAAGGGAAGAAATTGTCTCCAACACCTTGATGGGTTTCCTGAATAATTGTCTTGTACACGGTTATTGTCATTTCATCAATAAAATGTTTTATTGAATTATTATGTGATTACAGATTTTTCTTTTAAACACACGTACAAACAAAATAAGATTAGTCACACGTTACAATAGTCTTTAAAATACAGAAGAGAACCGTTTTGTTGTTTCCACGGACAGTGTGCACATCTTTTTAGACATTTTTGATGTCCATTCACAAAGTTGTATACCATGAGGTCGTTTTTTAAGGTATCGTCGCTGTATAGACTTAATACTTCTTCCATAGACAGCCCTCTAGCACGATGACAGAGGTAGAAGACGCAATGATGACCACATACAAACGTTAGAGCGTGCTGTAGTTGGCCATTGTTGTACTTGATGTCGCTTGAATGTTTCTTGAGAAACTTTAAAATATTTTCAGGGTAATGTGAAAAGTACGGCCCCATTCCAAATGAGTCAAAGAAAGTTGTTCTACCGTCTTCTTTGAGAGTTAAAGCCAACCAGTGCTCTCCTGGTTTATGTGCCGGATGTGTGTTGACGACGAAATATGCAGGCGGTCTGAGGGGTTGAGTGAATTGAGGCAACTCATCCGACGGCCATACACCGTAAAATGTGTCGCCCAAGAGACCTCTCAGCAGCCTCTGTAACTGGAGACTATCCATAACTTTTTTCAATAATAGTCCACCAGCACTTGTCTTTTTGCATCAATCTCCAGAATGGAATCGTAACAAGCGTACACAATCAGTGTTACGGTGTTCGGTAAGGGTACTCTGAATCTCATCTCCAGTCTTAAATTCCCTTTTGAGACAGGGGAGAGAGCGTCGTTGTCGTCGGCTGGATTGAGATTAAACGCAAACAATGAATAACCGCCTTAAAACCTTCGCGGTCAATGCTTAGCGGTAGATCCTTCAAATGTCTTCCTGTAGCTAGAATCATGTTATAAAACTCTCTGACCGCCATACTGTTATTAAACTGAGGTTGAAAAGCTTTAGCGGGGATCTGTCGGCCGTCCTGACAGAGGGCTAGATATTCAGTGTTGTAATGATGAAAATTGAACGGGGAGAGATCTCTCCTACCGGTAAATGCCTCGTGATGTACCAACCCTAAAACCACGTATTTAGGTATTGAACCCAGAAATAAATTCTCCTGGGTACATATTCTTGAGTTTTCAGGAATGGAGTATGTTTTTACGTTGACTCGTGAGAGCGGGAAGAGAGCATTTCCTTTTAACAAACTCGCTGCATGACCTATTCTCACAGCTGGCGAAACAGTGACTTTCTTCACAAACAGAGAGGCGCCGAGGATTTTCAGACGAAAGGTGGAGTCGTGGGGTCCGGTCAGGCAGAAGGCATCGTTCGCCATGGTGAGTTTAATTCTTAAATCGACCGAGTTTAATAACAGTCTCTCGCAGAAAAATATGTCGCTGTGGAGAGGACCGAGAAGGTGTACTTCTCTGGATCTGCTCGTGAACTCTGCCCCTTTATTAAGGCCTGCGTTGGGTCCGTTTACAGTGACGATCGAGTCAACTGACCCAGGTAAAAAAGACCGGCGCTAAACTGTGTTTTAAGAGTGTCGCCGGAAAAGTTGAGAAGTGTTTCAATCATAGCTCTGTACGGGTGAGTGGAACTGGACTGCGAAATCATCCGATCCCCCAGAACCACATCGCACTGATCAAAGATTGTGTTTAGAGGATAATTGATGAGACCGACTGCTGCGTCGTTAGCCAGCGGTGTGCCATCGGCGTTAGTAATTCTTGCACGCACGTGTAGAAGGGTGTCGTTTAGGTCTAGATACTTTTCGCTGTCTCCCGGTATAAAAAACTCAATCGGTCCTCCTTCGCGGATAGCGGCTACTGGAGCAATTTCAGTGTAAATTTTGTCCTCGATGGAAAGCTGCGTCACCGGCGCCGTGAATAAATCCAGTTCTGCTAATGTGCATTCAGCAGATTTCTGGTGTAGGAGCGCCATGTTACTGTATATAAGGTTTTTTAAAATATATCGGAGCTCCCTCTGGACTTCCTCTTGGCCCGTTTGCTTCTGTCAACTGGCTTCTTTCTTTTTTTGTTTGTATGTTTATTAGAGCTCTGTGTTACACGGCGACCTGGAGGGCGTCTCTTTGTCCTTCGTGATAAGACGGCTATACCGCCTGACCCTTCCTGTCTCTGTTGATCGCTCATTCCTCTCACGGTACGGGTGAACATATCCGAGGCTATGTTACCCACCGCTTATTTGAGATGGGGTTTCGCTATGGCAATACCTC
Organism: Synchiropus splendidus; assembly: GCF_027744825.2. Classification (NCBI taxonomy): domain Eukaryota; kingdom Metazoa; phylum Chordata; class Actinopteri; order Syngnathiformes; family Callionymidae; genus Synchiropus; species Synchiropus splendidus. The sequence goes on along the minus strand of NC_071340.1, from coordinate 3,207,919 downwards.
TTTTCAACAGAGGTGATACAAACCGAAACATTTTTGAGAAGAGGGAACCGATGCCTCGTCCGTACATAACCGGGGCACCGTAGAACCCGGGTAGATCTCCACCCACCTGTTTTTCATAATATTGTACAAATCTGTGCGGGTCGTCTCTTAAGCCTGCATGTACCATTGTGTTTGTTTATGACGGGTCTACACAGGGGGTTATCTCTCTCCGGCGTTGTGATGATGAATGGATTTCCAGACGACGATACGAGGGTTATATAATATCCTCTCAAGTAACAGGTCTAAAGTGTAGAGTCACCACCACTTTTCCAAAGGTAAAATTGAGTGGTTTGTTAAGATCTGATTTAATTTGTACCTGAATATTTTCAATATGGTTCTTGGCAACCGGTAAATAGTAGCAGGGTTAAAATGTTGTGTGATTATATCTGAGTAACTACCCTTGATTTCCACCGTTCTTAAAAGCGGTGCATATGCATCCCCTACAAGCTGCGGTCTTACAACGTCGCTGTAACAGTAAAGATGGTAAAACCCCGCTTTTAAATCAACTGGATGGGGCGCTCTGAACTCGCAAAAATTGATCCAATGACCAGGCTCTACACCTAACATGTAAGCTAAAGGCGAGTTAAAAAGCACTAAGTTCTGACCGTCTCCTTGAAGATCAATTTTTTGCCGTGCACCGTCAAACAGGAAGCGTATATTGTTATTGGTTTTTTTAAAGGTTTGCTCCAACTCGGTTGTAATCTGATTAATAGAGCTGTAATATCCACCCTTGAACTTCAGTTTAGAAATATCTGTTCCTGCAGTTTTGAAATGTCGATCAACCCCTCGTGATTCGTCTTTTTTCCTCTGAGGTGAGGCGCTGGCGTCAGGATCCGGAGCCCGAAGTCTCGCCATGGCTCTATGAAATTCATCTTTATGCCGCCTCGACGTGTTAGCATCTGAATCTGATCCTCTTGGGGGAGCCGTGTTTGTGTTGGAATCAGGTCCTCTAGGGTTCGGTTTCCAGTAAAATAACGCGGCATCCTCCGGAATATTATGCCATGTGTGAGGGTATGTAATCTCCGTCAAAGCCACCTCCCATTTCCCGTTTAAATCAATATGTTGTGCTAAATCAACGCGGAAAGTACCGATCGAGTTGTCTTTAAAAACTTTTGCACTGGCGTTTGATGGTAAAGTCACATAGAAGCCAGTGTTCTTTGAGTTGTACATGATGATATGACGTCTGGTGTAAAGAAGGATCGTCTTATATATTTTTTATATCTGAAGCTTTTACCCAACTGTTGAATTTTTCAGGCCAGTTCTTCCACTGGACAAAGACCTGTCTCTCTCCTTTAACGCAGCGTTCCTTGAGAATCTTTTCTACGTGAAATACTTTATCCTTAACGAGTTGTACTTTTTGTAATTCTTGATCATAAAATGACCCCTGGATGGGTTCGCCGTCGAAATCTTTCAATTTATACACAGACGGGTTGCGGTGAATACATTCAGTTATCGTAAATATCTCGTCTGTAAAACTCTGCTCATACTTTTTGTCAAATACACCTCGTAGTTTTGATATCCTAACATGATCGCCCTCCTTAAATTTCGGCTTCTGTCGACCTTTCGACGGTCTAATGTAAAGATTGTCAAACACTTGCAGAGTATTTTCTTTAGTTACTTCCATCGGTGTCATTTTTATACTACTGTGATAGCTGTGATTATAACTCTTTATTAGATCCTGTAAAACTTCGATGTAACGTAGAGTGTTTTTAGCTGTAAAATATCTCCACATCCGATTTTTAAGAGTGCGGTTAAATCTCTCAACCACAGAGGCCTTAAAGTCACTCGCTGTTGAAAAATGAATAATTCTCTTCCTTTCCATCAAAGCCCGGAAACTCTTGCTAAAAAATGCTTTCCCATCATCCGTCTGTAGCTTTGCAGGCGTCCCGCTCTCATCCAGCACTGATTCAAACGCCTTCATTGTCTCAATCGCAGTCTTTCTTTTTAAAACGCGTACATAGGCCTTCTTTGAAAATACATCTACAACGGTCAACAAGTAATTTTGATCGTCGTTATATCTAGCCAACGCCTGCATGTCGCATAGGTCGGCCTGGAATTGTTGAAGCGGCCTGTGAACAAATACTCTGTTTCTCGGAAAGTTTACTCTGGCCGGTTTATGCAGGGTGTAAGCATCCTGTTTTGATAAAAAATCTTTAATAGATTTAGAACTGACTGGTTTTCCAGTCTCAACCTGCACCCCTTGACGAAGGCGATCCGCGCCTCCGTAGCTCCCGGGGTGAAGAGGATTGTAATAAACTCTTTTAATGATGTGTTTCACCGACATGTTAAATGAGAAATGAATGAGCCGAGATCCGAATATGCTTCTTAATGTTTTTTTATTAAACAGGTTATGTCAGGATTCGATCGTAAAGTTATACAAAGACAGTAAAAGCAAAAAAAAAATAAATAAATATCACATACGAGGGTATCTCGTGTTTGTGACATTGCCCAGGACCGGCGTTCTATTCCAGATTCTACTTGCTGATTCCAGACGTTCAATTAGAAGATCCTCTGGCTCGTGTTTGATGTATTCGTTCCAGACGCTTGATTTTGGAGACCTCATTTCGAGCAAGACTGTCTCAGCCGTAACCTTGGTTCTCATTTTCTCCGGTTGTACGTCATTCAGGGTCAAGTAGTGTTGTATAGCAGGCAGAAAGTTGTTGTTACAGAGTCTCTTCATCAACGGGTAGAAGTTAAGGCTGTAGAAATCATCCTCCATCTCTTCAAGACAGCTGTGTTGTACTTGGCTCGGATGGTCTACTTGGCAGCCGTAGCAGATCTCCCTCCAATATCTGCGCATGATTTTACCTAGTAGATGAAATACAACTGTCTTTACAGCTTTCAGGAAGAAACCGCTTATCCATCCATCCGTTTCATCATTAGCTGCTGGTTCTTGGTCTTGAGAAGCTGAGGATGAAGCAGGCGGATGCACGCAGACAGTTCCGTTCTCGGGACAGGAGGTTGTTGCTCTCCCTACAGGTTCCTCTTCATCATCCACGTCTTCCATTTCACTTGCATCAGAGTCGTCTGTGTCGTCTTTGATGGTCAATGAAGGACAGGCTCCGTCCGCCATGCCGTTGTTAGAACCCTCGTACTCATGACCATCACCTGTAACGTCTTCTACCACAGGAAGTAGACGGGTCGGCGAGGGGTTGTTCATTCCGTACCCAGCACCGCCTGTAGCAGCTCCGAGGAAGATAGTGGCAATACGTCTCGGAACACCTTCGGTCCTCATTGTTTTCCTGGATGCGTTTGTTCCACCGGATACGTCTGCAGGGTGTCGCTCTGGAAAACACCCTCTTTATAACAACCGCCAGCCAGTAGGCGGTCCAAAGGGCGGGACTAAAAGGTCAGTGCTTTTTTCAACACAAGGGTATCAACCCATAAGCGGCTATGGTAGAAGAGGCCGTCGATTTTTGGAGAAATCTCGCGGATTTTTTCACTCCAAGCATCCAAAGGTATGGTTAACAGAGTACGAAATACACCGCAATCAGAATTAAAATACTCCAGGACGAAATCTTCTTCTTCTTCACCCGTGACTCCTGTTGATACTTTATGGAGGGCTCTGAAGGACCATCGTCCTGATCCTGAGATTTTAGCCAGCCATATAGCCACGAAGGACGGCATCCTCTCCGTTCGATCAGGTTTGTTAGACACAGCTCCAGCCTTCTGACGTTGTTGTTGTTCTTCTTCTTCTTCAGCCCTTGGAAAATTTTCCGGCTTCACCTCTCTCAGAACACCCCAGTCGTTAGACGATAACACGGCCATCTCCGTATAGGCACTCAAGGTTTCGTTGTCATCCAGTTGATAAATGTACAATTCAGCTGTTTCATACTTAAACGCGTACCCCCATCTCCCTCAACGTCCGTAAGGCTCTAGAGACCACTCATCCTGCAAAGATTCCCCGGGCGGCGCCTGCGTACGCCGTAGGTACATTACAGATTTACGGGGAGCCCCAGCACCCATCCACGGGTCCTCAATAACAGTCACAGCTGTCTCGCTGATCACTGGTGATCCACGCGCCGTTGTAGGGATAGACATTGCGAGTTGGTTGTGTTTGCCGGTTCCTTGCTCCTTGCGACGGTCTGAAGGTTACATATATATACACACAGGTCGATGTTTATTCAGCGGTCAGAACCCTCCCTTTGTTATTTTCCTTCCTGTTATAAAACAAGGAATGATAGGGTTAATTATTACCCTTCCTGTCATAAAACAAGGGGGAGGGTTATAATTTTAATTCCCTGTTGATATAAAAAAGGGGGAGGGGTATTATTTTAATTTATTTTTATATAAAAAGGGGAGGGGTTATTATTTTAATTTCTTTTTATATAAAAAAGGGGAGGGGTTATTATTTGAATTTCTTTTTTATATAAAAAGGGGGAGGGGGTGGTTTTATTACCTCCGGAAGGGGAGGTGTTTTATTATCTCCAGGGCCATAAATCAAACAATTTTGACATTTTGGTGTATCCTTCTTCTCTCTCATGACCCTTGATGAGGAAAAGTCACAAGATTTCATGAAGAAAAAGTCAGGATAACCACTACTTTTTTCAACACAAAAACGGATATCGGTCAAATTGACCCTAAGCATAATATGAGGGTTAAAGCTTTTCTAGGTCTGCTAAGCTTTTATAACAAATTCTTGCCAAACTTGTCTACTGTGCTCTCTCCATTACACAAGTTACTGAGGAAAGATGAGAAACGGAGGTGGGAGGTTGAGCAAGAAGAGGCTTTTAAGCAGGCAAAAAAGTTACAACAAAGCGTTTAAGTGTTGGTTCATTATGATGAACAAAAAGAACTGGCACTGTCATGTGATACCTCACCTTATGGGGTGGGGGCAGTCTTGGCACATAGGCTGGAAAAGGGAGCAGAAAAGCCTATTGGATATGCCTCACGCACACTCACAGCAGCACAAAAAAACTATTCGCAGTTGGATAAAGATGGGAGTTATCAGCAGTTATTTTTTGGGTGCAGTACTTCCACAAATATTTGTGTGGATGTAAATTTGTGATTTGTACACAGACCATAAGCCCTTAATCAGTCTGTTTCATGAAGGAAAAGCTGTGCCACACATGAGTTCTCAGAGGATCATGAGATGCGCTATTCTGTTAAGAGCAAATGAATATGCCGTGGTGTACCGACGTGGACAGGACAATGCAAACGCAGATGCTCTCAGTAGACTTCCACTTCCAGAGAAAACTGGGGATCCAGACTCAGAAGACCAGGTATTGATGGTAGAGCAGGATCAGAGTTCAGTGGTCAACTCGGAAGAGCTTCGTAACCATCGTGGACCAGTGAAGACCCCGTACTCGCACCAGTCCGTGAATACATACTCAGAGGGTGGCCCTGTAACCTCGATGTTGCTTTCAGGCCATACACTATGAAGCAACAGGAGCTGAATGTACAAGATGGGTGTGTACTGTGGGGGTGCTGTGTGGTGATTCCGGAAACAGGATGTGGTCTGATGTTGAAGCAGTGGTGGTGATTGATGCACATTCAAAGTGGTTGGAGGTCTACCCTGTTTCATCAGCATCTGCAGTGGCTACTGTGAACTGCTTGAGGGCCAGTTTCAGCACTCATGGTATCCCAGAAATGATAGTGTCAGATAATGCCCAGTGTTTTGTGAGCGAACACACTAAAGAGCTTTTGGCACGCAATGGGATCACTCATGTCACATCAGCACCGTATCATCCTTCTTCTAATGGGATGGCAGAGAGAGCGATACAAACGTTCAAACAGTTGATGAAAAAAACATCCGGTGATTCTCCGGAAACCAAACTGAGTAGAGCTTTATTCAGTTATCAGATGGGGAGGAAGTTGAGGTGCATGTTGGATCTGATATACCCAAATTTGAAGACGAAAGTGGAACTGAAACTGGCAAACCAGAAAGTTCAGCATGATCAACATGCTCGGTTCAGAAGTTTTCAGACAGGTGACCGGATGTTCACAAAAAACTATGGTTATGGGTCTAAGTGGGTTCCAGGGTTAATACAGGAATGCACAGGACCAATCTCCTACACAATGGTGCTGGGAAATGGGCAAACTGCGTAGACTCGTAGACCAGGTTTTCAGTGGGAAACTGTCCATTTTAACAGGTCAGACATCCTCCGCGCCCACTGTGGAGGATGTCAAAGTGGAGAATCCACTTGGGGATGGGATCTCACTGGAGACTGAGACAAGTGAAGGGAACAGTGAAGAAGTCAGTCTAAAAAAAAAAAAAAAAAGCAGACCGACAGTGATCTGGTATGCTCACCGTCTCAAGGAAGAGTACGACCACAAAAGAACAGGAATCCCCCAGTGTATCTGAATGACAATGTTCAAAAAGTGGAATAGGAGATAAAAGTTTTGGACCAAGGTGCTTGCAATTTTCTTATTCTTTAGCGTAAAGAGGCATGTTTTTGTTTTGTTTTGTTTTGGGTTAGTCGTTTAAGTTGCATTCTATTTTATGACTGTTTTATTATTTTATTAAGTTTTAGGCTTACCCAAGTGTTTATGGTGGTTTTGGGGACATGGGTTTTGGGAGTGAAGTTGGAAGACGTGAACAGTTTGGCGAAGAGGTGTTCATCATCCGGTTTGTTGGAAGTTGGAACCGTGAATAAAACCTGCTGTGTTGATACCTCCTGTGTGTTTTCCTTTCCGCTTCGGCTATCACAGGGTGTGTCACTTCAACCCACTTGGGAGAACGAATCAAATGTCCGGACCATCATTGAGCAGTGTCACCAGGTTCGCGGACAGGACCCCAGGCGACAAGGCCCGGATTAGCGCTCGAGGCCGAGGCGCTGGAAGGAGCGAATTCAATACGAATAAAAAAATAAAAATAAAAAAAAACGCAAATACTATGCTTCAAGCAATTGTTTTATTTAAAGCAAATTTTCCACACAAACAGAAATTTCCTCCGGTCTGCTGACTGCCCGGGGAGAAGCTGCTGCCGAAGATTCCGACGTCCACGCTCGGAGCATGACAAGCGCTGAGTCACCTGCCTTTAAATCCGCTCCTGCGCTGATGCGACAAGTCTCTGCCGTGACTGCAACGAGACCTCAGTCCTACCAGAAGTTTCCGTGGTCCAGATGAGCCGCTCCGCACCTCTTCAAGTCTCAAGCTTCATCGCTTGATGTGCCAGATTCGCCGACTCCGGGTGTGCATGTGACCGGTAAGAATTTACAGGGAGACGGCGACCCTGCAGTTTACCGCATGAAGTCCGACATGCCTCGGTGCTCGACTGAAGCTAAATGGCGTTGCTCCCGTGAATAGGAGGATGTCGGCATCACTAGCTATGAAAGACCAGCGCGTCACGGCACGCGGCAATCATTCTCCCCTGACTGCGATGAGACCTCAGTCCTGCCTGAAGTTTTCATGGTCCAGACAAGGCACTCCGCTCGTCTTCAGGTCTCAAGCTTCTTCTCTTGTTGTGCCAGATGCGCCAGCTTCGGCTGCAATTTCACAATTACAGAGTCACTCACTCACGCCTCGGTAATTTCACAATCACATTTTGCGGAGTGCCCTGGCACTTCCAGTGAAGTAGAAAGGCTGGTGTAATATTCCTAGCAAAAATTATGAGCGGACCTCCGATCCTGGGGCGTCCCCTCAAAGTGTGGCTACTTCAAGCTTAGCAGGCAGTCCTCTGTCCCCCGAAATGCAGTTCACTATTCGAAATCCTAAAGCAACTGCAACACTCAAAGGATATAATGCCAAATGGGTGTGGACTGCCGTCTGTTGGGTAAACATCCACTGCTAGTCCAATTCAATCCGGACTATTCCCGGTGCAGCTCTGAAACTCCACTGGCACTAGGCCCGGACGTGGTCAGGTACGGAGCCCCCCCTGAGGAGGGACCATCCCACCCGGCGTTGACAGAGCCACTTTCGCACAGTAGAATGGCGTCTACGCTGTCGGCAACCGGCTCATAGCACTTGAGAACATCATTGCGCTCTTTATGAGCTCCATGGACAGGCTCATCCATCACAGAACCTTTCTTACTCCACCTGAGATTTTGGAGATTCAACAGTCCATCGGCGTGGTGCTCTACTCGCAGCGCTTCCTCCACACATAGCTGCTGCCCGGGAGGAACAGCCGTATAATAGCCGCGCTGATCATCGCTGCTCCTCTTGGAGAGACCAGTCGGCTGCTCTCACATCTGCTCCCTCCAAAAGCGTAGAAAGAACTTTGTATCTAAAAGTATGCATCTAAACCAAAGTCTAACTTGAATAAAAAATAAGATGCATTACTTTGGTATCGAGTCTGTTTTTTCTCTGCCCAAAATGAGGGTTTATCACCTGCCAAGTTCTCTTCCGGTTCCAGTCAGTGCGAACTCTGGCTTCATTTTTTTTTTTTTTTTTGTTTGACATTGTCTCAGGAGACCAAGCAGTATAGTAACAGACTCTCTGCCTCCTTATCCCTGACATCCTTTGGAAGTATCTGGAGCCAAGAAGTTATGTTTTTCCTCAGCTTCGGCACAATAAGAAGCGTAGGCGTAAAATAACTCTTTCCCGTCTCTCAACAGATTCCGTTTCCAACCAAAAGTCAGGAGAGTTTCAATTCTGCCATTAACTCTTCTTATTCCACAGACTCAGCAGTTTCCAGCAGGGGTCGCCAGAGGACCGCGAAAGCCACCGCGCTGCGTGCGAGACCTGCTCTGTTCTCAGCTCCCTCGTGCGATGTCTGATGGGATGTCCGTCTGTGACTCTGCAGCCCTCCAAACCTCTCAGAGGCAAGCAGGACGTTGTCATCTAGAGAGTCATCTCTTTCTGAGGATGATTGGGCCGGTACCTCGGGGCTCCATCTTAGGAGAATTGCAGTGTCAGATCCAGGTACACTGCAAGTTTGGGGTACTTCCTCTGACGGCTCAGCTGACAAAAGCGAATCTATTTTTGAAGAACCAGCCGGACCTGAAGTCCCCAGAGGAGTAGGCGCTGATCATCGACGACCCTTTCGTCTTGTACCCGCCCTGGAGGCCGGGTCCGCTCCTGTGCTCAGGCCGCCTATCATGACAGAGTATCTTCTGAATTGAAAGCGCCTGTGTCCTCACCTGCCCATATGGATCAAGAATATACTCGATCATTGACACGCCCTTCAGTTTCACAGTCAACCTCCAGGTTCTGCGACACCACGTGGACCTGAGTGAACTCAAAGAAACAACATGTCTGATGGAGGAGGACCACGCTCTCCTGTCAAAGGAAATAATCGAGCTAGTACCAATGCGATCCTCTTACACTGGCTATTACTCCAGGTACTTCCTGGAACCCAAGAAGACAGGAGAGTGGAGACCTGTTCTGGATCTCAGTCTCCTCAACCAATTTATGACCAGACAGCGGTTCCGGACTACCAGCAGACTCCTGGAGTGTGTCAGAGTGTGAGAGTGGATGACCTCCATAGATCTTGCAGACTCCTACTTCCACAACACGGTCTCCAGTGTCTTGTGCCTCGTAAATTCGCCAAGTGCGTGGAGGCGTTGCTCGAACCACTTAGAAGACAGCGTCTGCGGATTCTGACATACTTGGACTACTCGTTGATTCTAGCCAGGTCCAAACAGGAGTCATGAGCGCACACCAGCTTAGCAGAAGGGGTCTTTTTCGTAGCTGCAGAACAAATTCAACGTCTCTGAAGTGGTTTCAGAGAGTTATCAACAATTTTATGTATGTTGTTCTGAAAGACACAGGTCCCTCGTGCTGAAAACGCGTTTTCTGCACTGTTCACTCACTGCTCAGGGCTGTCTCAGAACATAAAAATTTCACCTGGCACTATATCAGAAGCTGTTATTCTAGTAGGTGCCGAACTAATTCAACATGTCTGAAGTGGTTTCAGAGTGATAACATTTTAATGTTTGTCGATTCCGAAAACGACCTTCGCTTGCGTGAAAACCCGTTTACTGCACTGTTCACACAGTGATCAGAATAGTCCCAGAGCATGAAAATATCAGCTGCAACTGTTGGAAAAAGACTCTTTTGAATATATTCCGCACTAAATCCACGTTACTGAACTATTTTCAGGGTGTAATCAACAATTTTATTTTTTTTTTGGTCGGATATCTCGCGCTGAAAACGCGTTTTCTACACCTTCACTCACTGGTCAGGGATGCCTCAGAACAAGAAAATTTCAACTGAATTTCCACCAGAAGTGGTATTTCTAGTAGTTGCAGAACTAATTCAACATGACAGAAGTGATTTCAGAGTGATAATAACATTTTTTTATTTGTCGATTCTGACAACTCGGGCCGAAAACGGGTTTTACATACTGTGCACTCGCTGGTCAACGATTCCTCAGAAGATGAAAATTTCACTTGCCACAATAAAAAAAGGCATTTCTATTGGGTGCAGAACTAATTCAACCTGACTAAAGTGATTTAACAGAGTTATCAACATTTTTATTTTTATCGGTCTTTAAACCACCATTCCTTTGGCTGACAACGTGTTTTATGCACTGTTCACTCACTGCTCAGGGATGCCTGAGAACATGAAAATGTCTCCTGCAACTATAGAAAAAACACTCTTTCTCGTAAAATTAACACTAAAGCTACATTTCTGAACTGTATTTCAGGGAGTTTTGAACTTTTTTTTTTCCTGGTCAGAAACCGAGCCTGGAGAGTTTTCTGCACAGTGCACTCACTTATCAGAATACACTCAGAACAAGAAAATATCACCTGCAACTGTTAGAAAAACACTCTTTCGAGTACATTCAACACTAAACATACATTTCTGAACTGTTTTTAAAGGGTCATAAACAATTTTATTTTTGACGGTCCGAAACCCACTTTCTCTTTGTCTGAAAACACTTTTTACGCACTGTTCACTCACTGCTAAGCGATTCCACAGAAGATGAAAATTGCAACTGCCTCTATAACATAAATGGAATTTCTACTGGGTGATGAACTAATTCAACATGTCTAAAGTGATTTCCGAGAGTTATCAACATTTTTATTTTTGTCGGTCTTTAAACCACCTTTTATTTGGCCGAAAACGCATTTTACGGACTGTTCACTCACTGCTCAGGGATACCTGAGAACATAAAAATTTCTCCTGCAACTATAGGAAAAACACGCTTTCTAATATAATTAACACTAAACCTACATTTCTGAAATATATTTCATGGGGTTATCAACTATTTTTTTCCTGGTCAGAATCCGAGCCTCTCTCGGACTGAAAACACGTTTTCTGCACTGTTCACTCACTGTTCAGGGATGCCTCTGAACATCAAAATTTCACCTGGCACTATAGCGGAAGCAATCTTTCTAGTAGGTGCCGAACAAATTCAACATGTCCGAAGTGTTTTGAGCGAGGTAACATTTTTATTTTTGTTGGTCTGAAAACCACTGTCACTCGGGCTAAAAATAAAATAGCCTCAGAACATGAAAATATCACGAGCAACTATAGGAAAAAGACTCTTTCTAGTATATACAACCCTAAACTTACATTTCTGAACTGTATTTCAGGGGGTTATGAACAATTTCATTTTGCCGGTGCGAAACCACTTTCTTTCTTGCTAAAAACTCATACCTAAGATAAAGTTATCAACATTTTTATGTTGTTCTGAAAACCACAGTCCCTCGGGCTGAAAACGTGTTTTCTGCACAATTCACTCACTGCTTAGAGGGGTTACTCGAATCATGAAAATTTCACCTGCAATTATCGGAAAAACAGTTTTTCTCGTATATTCAACACTAATCCTCTCCGAAAAGGGCACTGCGACAGGCCTACAAAGAGCCGAACCGTTCCACAATTTTCTGCTTCCAAGCCATGGGATGAGTTTGACGAAAGCCAGGCGCTGCTCTGACGTGGATCCGGAGACTCTGTTCCCAGAGTTGGATGAGTTCCGTTTGGTGGAGTCAGGCAGGTTCCCGTTTGATCTGCACCTGTGCCTCATGGCATCCGCCGCCCATCGTATCGAAGTTGAGCTCTCTCTCCGATGCCTGTTCAAGAATCATCCCACTTCACTAACGGCGTGCTGGTGTTGCATGGTGAGACAACACACGGTGCACGCCCGCATGTTGTCTGCCCACAACTGGAAGAAATCCGGACTATTCCCGCCACAGTTCTGACACTCCACTGGCACTGGGATCGCACGTGGTGCGGAACAGAGCTTACTGCCAGGTGGAGGTTTTGGATTTGCGGTGCGGCGTTCCCTTTCACTCAGCCGTCATGCGCGATGTGCGATGCATGATGCCCTCGCCCCTGGAGCTCGACCTCTCTCCTGAGGTGTGACCATCCCACCTGTGGACAGGCTCATCCATCGCAGAACCTCTCTCACTCCACCAGAAATTTCGGAGACTCAACACTCCGTCGGCGCGGTGTTCCGCTCGTGGCCCCTCCTACACACAGCCACTGCCCTTGGGGAACACCGTCGCTGGTCGAAGGGGCGGGGTGAGCACAGCCGCCCGGATCATAGGTGCCCTGATCATTGCTGCTTATCTTGGAGAGACCAGTCGGCTGCTCTCACCTCTGCTCCTTCCACAAGCGTAGGAAGAAAAAGGTATCTAAAATTATGCATCTAAAGCAAAGTCTAATTTGAATAAAAAAATAATATGCTTTACTTTGGTATCGGTTCTGTTTTGTCTCAGCCCAAAATTAGGGTTTATCACCTGCCAAGTTCTCTTCCGGTTCCAGTCAGTGCAAACTCGAGTGGCAGCTCTCTGGCTTCAAAAATTTGTTTTTGTTTGACATCGTCTCAGGAGTCCGAGCAGTATAGTAATAGTATAGTCTCTCTGCCTCATTAACCCTGATGCCAGAACTGTCCGTGTGAAGTTTCTTGAGCCAAGAAGTTTTGTTTTTCCTCAGCTTCGCCACAATAAGTAGCATGGGCGTCAAATAACTCTTTCCCATCTCTCAACAGATCCTGGTTCCATCCAAAAGTCGAGAGAGTTTCAATTCTGCCATTAACTCTTCTTATTCCTTAGACTCGCCAGTTTCCAGCAGGGGTCGCCTCTGGACAGCGAATGGACCTCTTCAGAGGATCACTTAGTAGGCACTGCATGCCGGCTCTGTTCTCAGCTCCCTCGCTCGATGTCTAATGCTCTGTCTGTCTGTGATTCTGTTCTCTGCCGCCCTCCAAACCTCTCAGAGGCAAGCAGGACATCTTCATCTAAAGACTCATCTCTTTCTGAGGATTGCTTCGCAGAGAGAACTTCAAAAGTCCTCTCTGGTTCTCTCTCTATAGATCCAACGACCCTCCACTTGGAGTGGACGCCCTGGCTCATCCAAGGTGGACAGAAGGCCTCCTATATGCCTTTCCTCCTCCTTGCCTTCTTCTTTCTCTGATGAGGAGAATTCAGCTGGAGAGAGTGAGAATGATTCTCGTGCCTCCAGAAAGCCCCAGCTCCAGCTGGTATCCGGAGATGTATCAGATGCGGATCAAAGGCCCCTGGGAGTTTCCTCCATCCAGGTCAGGGCATCTGCAAGCATCAGGAACCCCGAGGGCTCCCCCGGCTCCCCCAATACTAGGACGACCCCTCAACGTTCGGCTTCTCCATTGTTAACAATTAATCACATGCCCCCTGATGTTCAATTAACTCTTCAGAACGCTAAAGCTCTGTCAACCGTCAGAGCATACAATGCTAATTGGATATTTTTTTCCCGGTGGTGTGGAACCCAGTCAGCTTCCGCAGATTCAGCACCTCTTTCTCTAATCCTCTCTTTTCTCCAGTATCTGGTTAGCGAATGTTGTAGCAGCGCTACATTACGGGTTTTTGTAGCAGCCCTTTCGATGCTACACAATGGTCTGGACAGCCACCCCGTCGGTGAGCATGGTCAAGTGAGCCGTTTCATGAGAGGAGTGAAAAGGCTTAGACCGACCTCAAGACCTTTATGCCACGACTAGGACCTGCAGCTGGTCCTCAATTCACTCTCCAAAGCCACTTGATCAGGCCTCCCTGGTGCTACCAGTTGGGACACCAGTATCTGCTTCATTACAATGCTGTGGAGTGTGCAGCGACCCAAGATTCATCGGATTCCTGCATAACTTTCTGTTCTTTTGTTAATAAACTCATTCTTTCTTGCTCAGCTCAGACTAGAACCCTGACTGCAGCTGCTCAGTAAATGTTTTCTCTCTACTTATGGAGGATTGTTAATGCCACTTTCTGTTTCAGCCGTATATTGGCTAAAAGAAGGCAACACAGTTCCTACTGATCCAGAGTGTAAGTTACACTCTATATATGAGGGGTCGTTAATGCCACCTTCTATTTCAGCTTACGGTGGCAAAGGCGAGGCAGTAGCTCCTGCCACCCAGAGTGTAAAATTTAACCCTATGTATTACCTCATAGGTGTTCCAGAGTCCCTGGAGGTGTTCCGGACTGCGTGACTCCGCCACCTGTGCTCACACACACACTCACACAAGGTTGTGCTGCAACCTGTTCAAGTCCTGCAAACAGTCCTGCAGGAGGGGGCAGAAATTATGAGGGGTCCGCCGATCCCGGGCCGTCCCCTCAAAGCATGGCTACTTCAAGGTTAGCAGGCAGTCCTCTGCCCCTCGAGGTGCAGTTCACTATTTGAAATGCTAAAGCACCCTTAACACTCAGCTCATATAATGCTATATGGGTGTGGACTGCTGTCCTTTGGGTAAACATCCACTGCTAGTCCAGTTCATGCAGGGATCTCGAAGACTCAGACACACCTCCAGACACATGTGACCCTATTGGGATTTTCAATTGGTATTAAAGTCTCTCTCTGAAGCTGCCTTCGAGCCACTTGAAGAGGCTCCTTTGGAGCTGGTGGCTTTCAACGGAGCTCTACTCCTGGTCCTGGCCTCCATCAGGAGAGTTTGGAGAAATTTGTGCCTTGTCGAATAGACTCTTTTCCCCAAATCTCTTTGTGTCTCTTCTGAGGTCAGCAATTTTTCAGTGAATGCTTTCTGTCCTACCCCCCACCCGGAATGGCCAAAAATGCATTTTACGCATTGTTCTCTCACTGCTCAGCGATTCCTCAGAAGATGAATATTTCGAAACCCTGATCTCCCTATCACGAGACTGACACTCTACCCACTGAGTAAAGCAGCTAAATCTTTCTTCATTATCCTTCAGGGATTTGAACCCTTCACCCCTGATAACTAGACGGGGTGAAGGGGATTC
Source organism: Synchiropus splendidus (assembly GCF_027744825.2). Lineage (NCBI taxonomy): Eukaryota > Metazoa > Chordata > Actinopteri > Syngnathiformes > Callionymidae > Synchiropus > Synchiropus splendidus. The sequence continues at coordinate 3,192,833 of NC_071340.1, read as the reverse complement.
GAAACGCTGAACCCCAATCACTAGACGGCCACTCTACCGACTTAACTAACCAGCCACTTCTCTATCGATTGCTCTTCAGCAATTCGAACAACTTACCCCCATTACTAGACGGACGCTCTACCCGCTGATCTAACAAGCCACTTCTCTCGATCACACTTCAGGGATTTAAAGCCCTGACCGTAAAAAGCCCTGAAGCGATGACTAGACGGACGCTCTACCCGCTGAGCTAACCAGGCACATCTGTCACCATGGCTCTTCAGGGATTAGCACCCATCAATCCCTGATCACTCGTCTGATACTCTACCCACTGAACTAAGCAGCCACTGAGCTAACCTGCCACTTCTCTCTGCATGGCCCTTCAGTGATTCAATCCCTCGACTCCCCCGATCACTATACTTTCGCTCTACCCACTGAGCAAAGCAGCTCACTATACTTTCGCTCTACCCACTGAGCAAAGCAGCTCACTCCATGGCACTTCAGGGATTGGAACCCCTGACAACACGATCACGAGACGGATGCACTATACCCAGATCTAACCAGCCACTTCTACCGCTTTGGTTCTTCAGGAATTCGAACCCCTCACGCCATGATCACTCGACAGATGCTCGACCCACTGACCTAAACTGCCACTTCTCTCTGCTTGGCTCTTCGGTGATTGGAGGGGCTGACCCCCCGATCACTAGACGGAGGCTCTACCCACTGAGCTAACCAGCCACTTCTCTCCATGGGTCTTCGGGGATTCGAACCGGTAAGCCCCCATACCCGATCACTTGACGGAAGCCCTACCCACTTCTCTCTCCTTGGCACTTCAGGGATTCGAACCCCTGACCAACCAATCACAAGATGGCCGCTCTACCCACTGAGCAGACCTGCCAGTTCTCTGGCCATGGATCTTCAGTGATTCGCACAACTTACCCCCGATCACGAGACAGACGCTCTACCTACTGAGCTAAACAGACCCCTCTCTCACCATGGCCATTTAGGCATTGAAACGCCTGACCCCCGATCACTAGACGAACACTATACACACTGAGCTAAAGAGCCACTTCTCTCTCCATGGCTCTTCAAGGATTTGAACCCCTGACGACACGATCACTAGACGGACGCACTATACCCAGAGCTAACCAGCCACTGGGCTAACAAGATTCAATCCCTCGACCACCCGATCACAATACTTTCGCTCTAGCCACAGAGGAAAGCAGCCACTTCTCACTCCGGAGCTCATCAGGGATTCAAACCCCTGACGGCATGATCACTAGAGCGATGCTCTACCCACTGGGCTTGCCAACCACTGAGCTAATAAGCGACTTGTATCTCTTTGGCTCTTCTGGAGCTAACCTGCCACTTCTCTCTTGATGGCTCTTCAGTGGCAGGTTAGCTCAGTGGCTAGAACGTTCGTCTAGTGTTCGGGGGTTTGGGGGTTGGAATCACTGAAGTGGGTCACCGGTTCGAATCCCCGAAGAGCCATTGGAAGAGATGAGATGGAAGTGGCTTGTTAGCTCAGTGGCTGGTTAGGGTAAGCGGTTCGAATCCCTTAAGTGCCATGCAGTGAGAACTGGCTGGTTAGCTCAGTGGGTAGAGCGTCTGTGTCATGGTCAGGGGGTGAGGTGTTCAAATCCCTGAAGAGCCAAAGAGATTGTAGTGGCTTGTTAGCTCTGTCGGTACAGCGTCTGTCTAGTGATCAGGCGGTCAGGCGTTCAAATCCCTGAAGGCCATGGTGAGAGTTGTGGCTGGTTAGCTCAGTGGGTAGAGCGCGCGATGGAGATGAGAACCGAGCAGGTCTGGCACGCAGCGGCAACTGTGGCAGTGGCATTCGCAGCAAACTGGCGAGTCTGAGGAATAGGAAGAGTTAATGGCAGAATTGAAACTCTGTTGACTTTTGGCTGGAAGCGGAATCTGTTGAGAGACGGAAAAGAGTTATTTGGGGCCGATGCTTGTTATTGTGTCGAAGCTGAGTAAAAACAGAATTTCTTGCCTCCAGAATCTTCCCCAGGGACAGTTCTGGCGTCAGGGATAAGGAGGCAGAGAGGCCGTTACTATTCTGCTCGGTCCCCTTAGACGATGTCAAACGAAAACAAAATTTTGAAGCCGGAGTTCGCATTTACTGGAACGGGAAGGAGAACTTGGAGAGTGACAAAGCCTAATTTTGGGCAGAGAAGAAATGGACCCGATACCAACGTAATGCATCTTGTTTTTTATTCAAGTTAGACTTTGGTTTCGATGCTTACTTTTAGAAATAAAGTTTTCTTCCTACGCTTTTGGAGGGAGCAGAGGTGAGAGCAGCCGACAGGTCTTTCCATAAGGAACAGCAATGATCACCGCGGCTATGATCCGGACGGCTGGGCTCACTCCGCCCCTTCGACCAGCGACGGTGTTCACCCCGGGCGGTGGCAGTGAGTGGAGGAGGGGCCGCGCACCACGCCGACGGACTGTTGAATCTCCAAAATCTCTCGTCGATTGAGAGAGGTTCTGCGATTGATGAGATTGATGGGTGGCGGATGACATGAGGCACGGGTGGAGATCAAGCGGGAACCTGCCATCCACCTCATAGCAGCGCCTGGGTTTTGTCAAACTCATCCCATGGCTTCGAAGCAGGAAATGTGGAAAGGTTCGGCTGCTAGTAGGCCGGTCGCAGCGCCTTATTCGTAGAGGTTTAGTGTTCAATATACTACAAAGAGTGTTTTTCCAATCGCTGTAGGTGATGTTTTCATGTTCTGAGGCTATTCTGATGAGCGAGTGAACAGTGCACAAAACACGTTTTCAGCCCGAGTGAGGGTGGTTTTCTGATTGACCTGAGCCTGAGATAAGTTCGGTTTCAGAAGGCCAAACATAAAAATGTGGATAACGTTCAAAAACGAGTTCAGATAGCTGAGATTTGAAGTGCAACTACTAGAAAGACAATTTCTGCTATAGTGGGAGGTGAAAATGTCATGTTCTGAAGCTTCCCTGAGAAGTTGTGGCACAATGCAGAAAACGCGTTTTCAACCTGAGATAAGGCGGGTTTCGGAACACCAAACTTAAAAATGTTGACAACGCACAAAAAACACTTCGGACAGCTTAGATTTGATGTGCAACTACTAGAAAGACAATTTCTGCTATAGTAGGAGGTGCAAATGTCATGTTCTGAAGCTTCCCTGAGAAGTTGTTGCACAATGTAGCAAACGCGTCTTCAGCCTGAGATCAGGTGGGTTTCGGAACGCTAAATATAAAGATGTTGATAACTTTTGGAAAACACTTCAGACCGCTTAGATTTGATGTGCAACTACGAGATAGAAAGTTTCTGCTATAGCGGGATGTGAAAATTTTATGTTTTGATTCTTCGCTGAGAAGTTGTGGCACAATGCAGAAAATGCGTTTTCAGCCTGAGATAAGGTGGGTTTCGGAACGCCAAACATAAAAATGTGGATAACTTTCAAAAAACACTTCAGACAGCTTAACAACAGGTATTATGCAGGTATTATGCTTGACTCTTTCTCAGACACTGAAACAGAGTCTGTGATAATCGGTTAATTTGCAGGGGAGACGTGAGTTCTTTCCCACACGATTGAATCTTCAAAAGAGACAATTTGAAGGCAGACCTCATTGTCTTTCAGACAACGTTGTTTAGGCCGAGTTCACACCCAGGCCGCCCCACCTGTAGACCTTCCTTTTCAAATTGTGCCATTTGGTGGAGGGTCAGTTCACACCTCTTAGCTACCTAGCAGACACTGGGCTCTTCCTCCCTATTGTTTTGAAGTATTCAAATCAACAAAGGCGTCACCTAGGCCCTGCCCACACAAACGGAGTATTTAGGTGACCCTGATTCAGACCGCATTTTACACCAGTTCAGGGGTAACCTTTGCTGTTGACCAGACCTTCCAGAACCTCAGCCACCTCTCCAAACGACTCCAGACTTGGCATGGACGCCTCTTCCTCTGCACATCGTAGGTGAATATTTATCTGTCTATCTATCTATCTGTCTATCTATCTATCTATCTATATCTATACAGTATACAGTACATATATGTATATACATATATGTATATCTATGTATCTACATTTACATATATAAGTATAATAAAAACGTTACGCCATGTTTATCACGTACCATGTCTCTTTTCATTGACAGATGTCGTCACTCATCTGTGTGACGTTCATTTAACGCAGAGTGATACAGGTAAAAAGATTTCATTATTCGAGCAGCTAATGCGACCAACTTTTGAAGACGGTGGCGTACACGCGGATCCGACGGCGGTGCTCCCTTCAATAGATACCAGTCTAGCCACGGATGCTTATAGGTGAATATAAAAAGCTATTATAAAAACTTTGTCATGTTGGTTTATCATATTCATCTCTACTTTTATAGGAATTATTACCCATCTGGGTGATGTTCATTTAACACAGAGTGATACAGGTAAATATATTTAATCAATTATAAGCTGCTCTTAATATCTCATGATATTATGTACTAGATGTATTGTCTCTTCTAATATTAGATTCGAGTCAGCCGATAACCTTCTGGTGGCGATAGAAGGACCTCTGGAGCTGGAACAAACAGAGATTTTATTATTTTAAAGTTACATGATGCTGTTTCAAGTCAGACGATAAAATATAGAAACATTCTATTTTCATCAGTCGTTGCTTGACTGAGTCATGCTTTTCGAAAAAAATCTAGTCACACTAAAGGTAAAAAAACGACTACTTTTTGTTTGTACTGTACCCTGTAATTTAGGGGTAAAACAATCAAACGTGCAAGCAGTACAAAATTACTTCATCATTAGCTGTGACATTTAGATCAGACCAGACTGAGCAACACGACGTTTGAGCCTTCGAGAAGTTACTACTCAACACTAATACATACATACTGAACACAAGCACAAAATGTACTGTAACACACAACAAAGTTAACACACACACACAGCGACACGCAAACACTGTGGCAAAAATGAGGGAAAGTGAGAATAAGTTACAAGAACTGTTCTTCACTCTGCTTCTTTTCAATCCCTGTATCATGCAAGATGAAATGACTGAATGTGTTCCTGCAATGTAACAATTGTGAAGTAATGCGATATAATAGCTATACAAACGTCCTATAACTTGTCATGTAACACATCTACAATGTAGGAGGGACAGAACATTCATTGAATGAACATTCATTTATACTTGATGCTATCGCTAGTCAGACAAGTAGTGTAGAAATATCCAAAGTATGTTAACCCTTAATTTTATTTTATTTTATTTTATTTTGCCTTACGAGTGGCTAAAATGTGTATATTACAAGCCATGCTTTTCATTGATTTAAATGTGTCTTTATTCTGTATTTTCAGGTGAAAATAGCCAAATGCGGGAGCAGTACGGTGCGACATGTTAGTTTTGTAGTGTGCATTTTGTGTTCGGGGGTCGGGTCGCGGAGGCAGCATTCGGAGCAGGGAAGCCCAAACTTCCCGGTCCGCACAAACCTCCTCCAGCTCATCCCGGGGGATCCCGAGGCGTTCCCAGGCCAGACCGGAGACATAATATCTCCAGCGAGTCCTGGGTCTTCCCCGGGGTCTCCTCCTGGTAGAACATGCCCGGAACACCTCCCCAGGGAGGCGTCCAGGGGGCATCCGGATCAGATGCCCGAGCCACCTCAACTGGTTCCTCTCCATGTGGAGGAGCAGCGGCTCCACCCCGAGTTCCTCCCGGATGACCGAACTCCTCACCCTATCTCTAAGGGTGCGCCCAGCCGGAGGAAACTCAATGACGCAATTACTCCAACATCATATGTGATATTTAGATCAGATCCAGAGACTAACATGCTTCGAGCTGAGGTGAAACTATGAATGTATGAATTGAGAATTATAAAAAAGTAACCCGAGTCGAAATCGAAATGTGTTTAAATTAAATCTTTCCATTTTAAAAAACAGTGTTTCTGTTGTTCATTTTCACAAAATTTTAATGCTGAAGTAAGGCATGTGAACAAATTCAGATATTGTATTTTCATATTTTTTCACAAGTTACAGGTGTATTCTCAGTTATTATTTATCAACTGTGTCTCAAATTTTAAAACTTTTTTTTTCAGTGTTTTAAAAACAAACAACTGGCAAATTAAACTGGTTGACATTGTAGGTTCGTGAACCTGTTTTTGTCTTGTCTGTTTTGTCTGTGTTCGCAAGTTACCATAAAAGAATAGTTTTGGTAGGCTGGTTGTTCATCTTATAAAATCTAACCGACGCACTGAAGCCTGTAAGTACATTTTTCCTTTTACTTCAAGCTTTTCTCCATCCATTAGAATCTCAAATATCTGTTTCACTGTTAAAAACTTCTAATTGTCAGTACCAGAAATTGAATTGTTTGAAAAAACAACAAATAAAGTTTTTTTCAGCACACACACACACACACACACACACACACGTGCATCAAATTTAAGACATACCATTCTCACTATAAGACAACAAGCCATTTTAGTATGTACGAGCATGTTGGCATGTTCCCAATCTTCTTAATCTTTTCATTTACCTGAAACTGTCTGCTTACACAAATTGTATTACTAATCCTGAACTAAAGCCTGACGTTTTTGTACAACCATCTACGATAGGATAAATAGATGAATATTATTAGAAACTAGATATAGTTTATTTAAAAATTTTAACAAACTTTTTTCATTTGTTCAGCCATTTGTCAAATTTGAAAAAATAAAAGATGTATAACTTTTGAGATGTCAAGAACTTTTTATTTTCGCTACCAGTCACAAACCCCGCTTTTTTCACGAAATAGTATGAAATATATATATAAATATATATATTTTTTTACAAGTAAAGCTTTTTTACTAATCACTGCCAATTCTAACTGACAAACAACAAATCACAGGGTTGACATTGTAGTTTCTGACATATATTCAGTTTTTCATTTTTAATCGTCCTAGACCTACATTTTCTTTACATATCTTCAAGCTGAATAGTGTTTTATCTTCTATTTGTTTACATTCACAAGGTGTACGGATTGCGCGGAAGCATTTTTTTTTTTTTTTTTTTACGCTAGTAGTCTCTCAATGAGGCACTGAATCCTGCAGAAGGCTTTTATTCCTTTTTATGAACTTGCATCTACCTATCTATCCATCAGTCAGTTAAGTTTTAAAGTGTAAATGCATACGACGGAATATGCACATAGAAAATATCAGAAAAAGTAAATATGAGAATCTACTTCAAAGAACAACTTTGTTCATAGTGAAGGGAAAGAATAGAAACTCCATAGAAAGAACACCTGAGAAACATCAACAACAACAAAAAAAAAAACAATCTAACAAAGCTAACAAAAATTTTTGAAAGCAACAGTGTCATTATGTCTCATTTTTCACTCAAATTGAATTTTAACCGAGTGAATGTCTGCAAACGCATGTTTGTGAACACATCCTGATAACGCTTGGTGACCCAATATCCAATCCTATGGGAAGATGTCCCGGATCATACTCAGGCCGCCTTCGTTCAACGTATACAGCCAATGACTAGTACCTCGCTCCTAAAATAAGCCTCGATGCACTTTTTTTAAAAACGGTGGCAAAATTCGCCGTTCTGCCCATAAGAGGGCGAAAGTGATAGAATGAGATTAAGATTTAAAATGAGAAGACCCAAAATGTCGAGGGTGACTACGGTGATTAATACAATCTTGAATCTTGAGCACAGAGTGTCCCTTATTTGTCCCACAGAGGGGAAATGTTGGACTTGTTGGATCTACGCATCCGTAGGTAAATGCGGAATTGATGAACATATCACTTACAACTCCGAGACAATGCTTGTTATTGGTTTGGGTGTGTTCTTCTTGGTAGAATTTGTATGAACATCTTATAAACACCTCATCAACAACTCATACGAGAACTTTAAACGGAAGGAAGGAACACATATTGGATATGAAGTTCTATGAGGCTTTTCCACTGGACCTTTGGAGTCAAAGTGTAGACTGAGGTTCATGTTTGCATGTTACTACAGTACTTTTTGGGTTTTATTTTGTAATGATGTAGTGTTTCTGTTGGTTGGGGAGAAACTCTTGAAGGTGCTGCAATTTCCAGGACCATGTTACGATTTTCAAACGTTACTGTCAACATTTGCGTCAAAAGGATACTTCTGCAAGGAATCTCAATTAATTCCAAAAGCAAATGGATACCGACAATATCCTTGAACAAAATCAGAAATTTTGAAAGAGCTAAATCTAATGCTGTTGTAATATATTCTCACTATGATGTGCTTTAAACATAAATGATGGAATAGTTATCTCCTGCAAAAGATAGAAATGATAAAAGTTGAAAATTAAAAGTTGAATGCAGGCAAATATTTATGTTGAATGTTTGTGAGTAGCTTGTAAAATCTTTGATGTATGACTTCATTTTACCCTTTCCTCACTAGTAGCCATCACAAATCGGCGACCTCCATCTTGATCTTAGATGCTCACTCCGCCTATGAAAACCAGGCCATCAATTCAGACACATGTGACTCTGCTTGTCTGCCTGTGTAGCAGTCTCTCAACCATACATCATGGCAGGTCCCTTGTCTTGTATTGTTTCTAAATAACAAGTACAACAATACATGGTATCCTCAGTTTAGACCTAGAACCTGGGCGATTCAACAAGTTACACGTGTTCAAAGGTGCTCATTCAGAGAAACAATGATTGAGTTCTGGACCAGCAGGAGACCTTACAGATATTTCTTGTTGATGCCAGTGAGGGGAGAGTAACCGTACGTCTCGCAGAAGAATATTAACACATTAATTGATAATCTGAGGATCAAAAAACTTGAACAATGATCCCTCTTTCAGGATGGCCTCAAACTTTTCATCCACAATCTAACAGTCATGTGTAAAGGGTTCCCCCATTGTTTGTGGTGACACTGGATGACTTGTTTTTACAGTATTCTCCTGACGGCGTGCTTGAGACCCGTCAACACAACATTGTCAGGGATAAAAAAGAACATCACTTTAAAAAACAGATCAGTTACGAAAAAACTCCGGGTCGTGTACGATAAGAGGCGCTTGTTTTCGGACGGCACAACCAAACCTTTCGGGTTTTGCACTGAGTTGCAAAAGATGAATAAAAATATCAAATTCATTGAAGGTTTACCTGAATCTTTTGAAAATGAAGATGTATTTCCTACTGATAGAAAACATTTGATTATTCTTGACGATGTTATTTTTGAAGCTTCTGAAAACCCAGAGGTTGTCGGTGTTTTTACGCAGTACAGACATCATAAAAATATGAGTGTTATAATGCTGACGCAAAACTTATTTCATCGTGGTGAATATAGTCGTATTATTAGTCTGAATAGCAATTACTTTGTATTGTTTAAGAATCCTCGAGATAAAATGCAGATAAAAGTTCTTGCTCAACAGATTTACCCGTCTCAAAGAGCTTTCTTTCTAGAAAGCTTTGAAGATGCTACAGCCGACGCTCGCGGGTTCTTAATTGTTGATCTAACACCCTCATGTCCAGAACGCTACAGACTAAGGACTGGGATACTTCCTCACGAGCGTCACACTGTGTACATACCAAAAACGTCTGCTTAAGTTATGTCAGCGCGTATAAAAAGAAACGCTGGTTTACTTAAGGAACTATACCACGCTCCGTCAAAGAAACGTAAAGACATTTTAATGCGTAGTTCTCGGGACTTTATTCAAGCTCTTTGCGAGATCGCCCTGAATGTTTTGAAGGGGAATGTACCATTGTCGCAAGCTCAGTTAAAAAAACTGAAAAATCAGAAGAAAAACATCAGACTCTTGGCTAAAAAAAAAGCGTGCGTGAAGCGTAAACGAAGGATTCTTAAAAAGCAATCGGGTGGATTCCTGTTGCCGTTGCTAGCGGCTGCCGTTCCAATCATTGGAAATCTAATAGGAGGACTTGTAAAGAAGTAAAACGCCATGAAGACTGTCCAGAAAATGTATCTCGTCTCTCCTCAGCAAATTAACCAGTTATCACGCCCATCCTCTGACATCCGTGAAACAGCCGAAGATGAATTGAATGAGAAGATGAGGACCGTTCTAAATGATTCTCAGTTAAACTCGTATGAGAAGATTAAACAGTATGATGGTCTATTGCAGAGATATTTAACCTTTACAAAACAGGATCAGAGAGACCAAAGGAGAGTAACTCTGACTTTACAACGAGACGGAGATCATCGCCACGACTCTGACAGTCGCGACCAAAGCGTTCTAAAAACACCCTCTGTAACGGACGTCGTGGGTAAGGATATTCTAAACAGCCTTCCGTCAAAAGCTCGAAGAAATGCTGAATACATTATCCAGAGGATATCCAAAAACGGCGACGGTTCGAATATGAATGGTGAATTTATGTATGAAGGAAATGCTGTAAAAGGCTCTCATGTGATTGATATATTCAAGTACCTTTCCCTACCGTATAAGAAAACAAGTTCTTCATTACCTGAGGGATGGTCCGAGTTTCTCGTCACATTATTAAAGCTAAACATCCCTCTCACCCTGCTGTCCAATCCTGAAGCGCGGCCTCAATATCAGAGACTTAAATCGAATTCTACCTCACGAAAGAAAAGTATAGCCGAGGGCTGGTCTCCCGACCCAAAGGACTCTAAAGTGACACCTCGACGACGCTTGACGCGTGTAGCGACCAAAAGGAAGAAATTGTCTCTAACACCTCGATGGGTTTCATGAATAATTACCTTGTACACGGTTATTGCCTTTTCATCAATAAAATGTTTTATTGAATTACTATAAGATTACAGATTTTCTTTTCAACACACGTACAAACAAAATAAGATTAGTCACACGTTACAATAGTCATTAAAATACAGAAGAGAACAGTTTTGTTGTTTCCACGGACAGTGGGCGCATCTTTTTAGACATTGTTGATGACCTTTCACAAAGTTGTATACCATGAGGTCATTTGTTAAGGTATCGTCGCTTTATAGACTTAATACTTCTTCGATAGACAACCCTCTAGCTACAAACGATATGACCACATACAAACGATAGGGGGTGCTGTAGTTGACCATTGTTGTACTTGATGTCGACTGAATGTTTTTTGAGAAACTTTAAAATATTTTCAGGGTAATGTGCAAAGTAGGGTCCCATTCCAAATGAGTCAAAGAAAGTTGTTCTACCGTCTTCTTCGAGAGTTAAAACCAGTGCTCTCCTGGTTTATGTGCCGGATGTGTGTTGACGATGAAATATGCAGGCGGTCTGAGGGGTTGAGTGAATTGAGGCAACTCATCCGACGGCCATACACCGTAAAATGTGTCGCCCAAGAGACCTCTCAGCAGCCTCTGTAACTGGAGACTATCCATAACTTTTATAATAATAGTCCACCAGCACTTGTCTTTTTGCATCAATCTCCAGAATGGAATCGTAACAAGCGTACACAATCAGTGTTACGGTGTTCGGTAAGGGTACTCTGAATCTCATCTCCAGTCTTAAATTCCCATTTGAGAGAGGAGAGAGAGCGTAGTTGTCGTCGGCTGGATTGAGATTAAATGCAAACAACGAATAACCGCTGCTAAAACCTTCGCGGTCAATGCTTAGAGGCAGATCCTTCAAATGTCTTCCTGTAGCTAGAATCATGTTATAAAACTCTCTGACCGCCATACCGTTATTAAACTGAGGTTGAAAAGCTTTAGCGGGGATCTGTTGGCCGTCCTGACAGAGGGCTAGATATTCAGTGTTGTAATGATGAAAATTGAACGGGGAGAGATCTCTCCTACCGGTAAATGCCTCGTGATGTACCAACCCTAAAACCACGTATTTAGGTATTGAACCCAGAAATAAATTCTCCTGGGTGCATATTCTTGAGTTTTCTGGAATGGAGTATGTTTTTACATTGACTCGTGAGAGCGGGAAGAGAGCATTTCCTTTTAACACACCCGCTGCATGACCTATTCTCACAGCTGGCGAAACAGCGACTTTCTTCACAAACAGAGAGGCGCCGAGGATTTTCAGACGAAAGGTGGAGTCGCGGGGTCCATTCAGGCAGAAGGCATCATTCGCTCTGGTGAGTTTAATTCTTAAATCGACAGAGTTTAATAACAGTCTCTCGCAGAAAAATATGTCGCCGTGGAGAGGACCGAGAAGATGTACTTCTCTGGATCTGCTCGTGAACTCGGCCCTCTTATTAAGACCTGCGTTGGGACCGTTTACAGTGATGATCGAGTCAACTGACCCAGTTGTGTCTTGGTAAAAAAGACCGGCGCTAAACTGTGTTTTAAGAGTGTCGCCTGAAAAGTTGAGAAGTGTTTCAATCATAGCTCTGTACGGATGTGTGGAACTGGATTGTGAAATCATCCGATCGCCCAGAACCACATTGCACTGGTCAAAGATTGTGTTTAGAGGGTAATTGATGAGACCGACCGCTGCATCGTTAGCCAGCGGTGTGCCATCGGCGTTAGTAATTCTTGCACGCACGTGTAGAAGGGTGTCGTTTAGGTCTAGATACTTTTCACCGTCTCCCGGTATAAAAAACTCAATAGGTCCTCCTTCACTGATAGCGGCTACTGGTGCAATTTCAGTGTAAATTTTGTCTTTGATGGAAAGTTGCGTCATCGGGGGCGTGAATAAATCCAGTTCTGCCAATGTGCATTCAGCAGATTTCTGGTGTAGGAGTGCCATGTTACTGTATATAAGGTTTTTTAAAATATATCAGAGCTCCCTCTGGACTTCCTCTTGGACCGTTTGCTTCTGTCAACAGACTTCTTTCTTTTTTTGTTTGTACGTTTATTAGAGCTCTGTGTTACACATCGTCCTGGAGGGCGTCTCTTTGTCCTCCGCGATAAGACGGCTGTACCTCCTGACCCTTTCTGTCTCTGTTGATCGCTCATTCCTCTCAAGGTACGGGTGAACATATCCGTAGCTATGTTACCCACCGCTGATTTGAGATGTTGTTTCGCGATGGCAATACCTCTTTTCAAGAGCGGTGAATCAAACCGAAACATTTTCGAGAAGAGGGAACCGATGCCACGTTCGTACATAACAGGGGCACCGTAGAAACCGGGTAGATCTCCGCCCACCTGTTTTTCATAATATTGTACAAATCTGTGAGGGTCGTCTCTTAAGCCTGCATGAACCATTGTGTTTGTTTACGACTTGGCCTGCAAAGACTGGTTATCTCTCTCCGGCGTTGTGATGGTGAATGAATTTCCACATGACGATACAAGGGTTATATAATATCCTCTCAAGTAACAGGTCTAAAGTATAGAGTCACCACGACCTTTCCAAAGGTAAAATTGACGGGTTTGTTAAGATTAGATTTAATTTGTATCTGAATATTTTCAATATGGTTCTTGGCCACCGGTAAATAGTAAGCAGGGTTAAAATGTTGTGTGATTATATCTGAGTAGCTACCCTTGATTTCTACAGTTCTTAAAAGCGGTGCATATGCATCCCCTACAAGCTGCGGTCTTACAACGTCGCTGTAACAGTAGAGATGGTAAAACCCCACTTTTAAATCAACTGGATGGGGCGCTCTGTAGTCGCAAAAATTTATCCAATTACCAGGCTCTACACCTAGCATGTAAGCCAAAGGCGAGTTAAAAAGCACTAGGTTCTGCCCGTCTCCTTGAAGATCAATTTTTTGCCGTGCACTGTTAAACAGGAAGCGTATGTCGTTATTGGTTTTTTTAAAGGTTTGCTCCAACTCGGTTGTAATCTGATTAATAGAGCTGTAATATCCTCCCTTAAACTTCAGTTTGGAAATATCTGTTCCCGCCGTTTTGAAATGTCGATCAACCCCTTGTGATTCGTCTTTTTTCCTCTGAGCAGAGGCGCTGGCATCGGGATCTGGAGCCCTAAGACGAGCCATGGCTCTATGAAATTCATCTTTATACCGTTGTGTTGTGTTAGCCTCCGAATCTGATCCTCTAGGGGGAGCCGTGTTTGTGTTGGAATCAAGTACTCTATGGTTCGGTTTCCAGGAAAATGATGCTGTATCCTCTGGAATATTATGCCACGTGTGAGGGTATGTAATCTCCGTCAAAGCGACCTCCCATTTTCCGTTTAAATCGATATGTTGTGCTAAATCAACGCGGAAAGTACCAATGGAGTTGTCTTTAAAAACATTTGCGCTGGCGTTTGATGGTAAAGTCACATAGAAGCCTGCGTTCTTTGAGTCGTACATGGTGATATGATGCCTGGTGTAAAGAAGGACCTTCTTATATATTTTTTATATCCGAAGCTTTTACCCAGCTGTTGAATTTTTCAGGCCAGTTCTTCCACTGGACAAAGACCTGCCTCTCTCCTTTAACGCAGCGTTCCATGAGAATCTTTTCAACGTGAAATACTTTATCCTTTACGAGTTGTACTTTTTGTAATTCTTGATCATAAAATGACCCCTGGATGGTCTCGCCGTCGAAATCTTTCAATTTATACACAGGCGGGGTGCGATGAATACATTCAGTTATCGTAAATATCTCATCTGTAAAACTCTGCTCATACTTTTTGTCAAATACACCTCGTAGTTTTGATATCCTAACATGATCGCCCTCCTTAAATTTTGCCTTCTGCAGATCTTTCGATGGTCTAATGTAAAGATTGCAGAGTATTTTCTTTAGTTACTTCCATCGGTGTCATTTTTATACTACTGTGATAGCTGTGATTATAACTCTTTACTAGATCCTGTAAAACCTCGATGTAACGTAATGTGTTTTTAGCCGTGAAATATCTCCACATCCGACTTTTAAGAGTGAGGTTAAATCTCTCAACCACAGAGGCCTTAACGTCACTCGCTGTTGAAAAATGATTAATACCCTTCCTTTCCATCAAAGCCCTGAAACTCTTGTTAAAAAAATCTTTCCCATCATCCGTCTGTAGCTTTGCAGGCGTCCCGCACTCCTCCAGCACTGTTTTGAACGCCTTCATTCTCTCGATCGGAGTCTTTCTTTTTAAAACGCGTACATAGGCCCTCTTTGAAAATACATCTATAACGGTCAACAAGTAATTTTGATCGTCGTTATATCTAGCCAATGCCTGCATGTCGCATAGGTCGGCCTGGAATTGTTGAAGAGGCCTGTGAACAAATACTCTGTATCTCGGAAAGTTTACTCTGGCTGGTTTATGCAGGGTGTAGGCATCCTGTTTTGATAAAAAAATCTTTAATAGATTTAGAACTGACTGGTTTTCCAGTCTCAACCTGCACCCCTGGACGAAGGCGACTCACACCTCCGTAGCTCCCGGGGTGAAGAGGATTGTAATAAACTCTTTTAATGATGTGTTTCACCGTCATGTTAAACGAGAAATGAATGAGCTGAGATCCAAATATACTTCTTAATGTTTTTTATTCCACAGGTTATGTAAGGATTCAAACGTAATGTTATACAAAGACAGTAAAAGAGTAAAAAAAAATAAACATCACATACGAGGGAATCTCGTGTTTGTGACATCGCCCAGGGCCGGCGTTCTATTCCAGATTCTACTTGCTGATTCCAGACGTTCAATTAGAAGATCCTCAGGCTCATGTTTGATGTATTCATTCCAGACAGTTGATTTTCGACACCTCATTTCGAGCAAGACTGTCTCAGCCGTAGCCTTCGTTCTCATTTTCCCCGGTTGTACGTCATTCAGGGTCAAGTAGTGTTGTACAGCAGGCAGAAAGTTCTTGTTACAGAGTCTCTTCATCAACGGGTGGAAATTAAGGCGGTAGAAATCATCCTCCATCTCTTCAAGACAGCTGTGTTGTAGTTGGCTGGGATGGTCTACTTGGCAACCGTAGCAGATCTCCCTCCAATACCTGCGTATGGTTTTACCTAGTAGATGAAATACAACTGTCTTTAAAGCTTTCAAGAAGAAACCGCTTATCCATCCATCCGTGTCATCATTAGCTGCTGGTTCTTGGTCTTGAGAAGCAGTGGATAAAGCAGGCGGATGCACGTCGACAGTTTCGTTCCCGGGGCAGGCGGTTGCTGCCTTCCCTACAGGTTCCTCCTCATCATCCACATCTTGCATTTCAGTTGCAACAGAGTCGTCTGTGTCGTCTTTGACGTCCAATGAAGGACGGGCTCCGTCTGTCGTGTCGTTGTTAGAACCCTCGTACTTATGACCATCAGCCGCAACGTGTTCTACCGCAGGAAGTAGAGGTGACGGCGAGGAGTTGTTCATCCCGTACCCGGGGCCGCCTGTAGCAGCTCCGAGGAAGGTAGTGACGATACGTCTCGGAACACCTTCTGGCCTCATCGTTGTCTTGGACGGTCTTGTTCCAACAGGTACGTCTGCATGGTGTTGCTCTGGAAAAAATCCTCTTTATAACAGCCATCAACAAGTAGGCGGTCCAGGGTGGGGCGGTCCTAAAAGGCCAGTGCTTTTTTCAACACAAGGGCATCATTCCATAAGCGGCTATGGTAGAAGAGACCGTCGATTTTTGGAGAAATCTCCTGGATTGTCTCACTCCAAGCATCCATCGGTATGGTTAACAGAGTACGAAAAACACCACAATCGGAATTAATATACTCCAGGACGAAATCTTCTTCTTCTTCACCTGTGACTCCTGTTGATACTTTATGGATGGCCCTGAAGGACCAACGTCCTGATCCTAACATTTGAATCACATCGTCTTTTGCACCTGCACGTCACTAACATGCTGGTGCTTGACCTCGGCTTGCTTGCACCGTCACTTGAAATTACTGCATTTAATAAAAACAAGAGAAAAGAAACGCCCTTTAAACTTGACTGTAGCTTGCTGAATAAACGCATCCAACATCCGCACTGGTGGATGCATTTAGACAATCATCAGCAGGTCATTTGGTCGATGCTGAGCCAGGATAATTAATAATTTAGCGATAACTTCCTTGGAGAAACATCTCACCCGTCCAGCTGGAGTTGCTGTCCTGGCAGCTGCCTCACTGTCCAGCTCATATTTGATGTCACAGCAGTGTTTCTGTGAATGAAGATGCACTGCCAGTGTCCAGCTGAATCAGGTGTAACTGGATCACACGTCACCATCTTTGTATCTGCGGCCAATTTAAGCGCAGAAAAACAAGGCGTTTGACAAATTTTATTGATGGTAAAGGCATAAAGGGAAATTTTAGGCGTGTTTTCCTTCTCCCATAGCTATTAATAGTAATATTGAAATGTTTATTTTTATCTTTGCTGAAGGGGACCCCACATATGACCTTGAAATGAATAAGGATCGGGCATGCGCATGATGTAACTTACTGAAATTCAGTGACCGTTTTCTCCCACCAACTTTCATCTATTTGAAAACCTGATTCCCTGTTGTATGCTCCTCTCGTTTTTGACCTCAATCTCATGAATATATTTCAGAAACAATTCTCTTCTAGGGCTGAGTAGATTGTTGCTGAGTCAGGAGGTAGAGAAGGAAACCTGTGAAAGTTTTTATTTTTTTATTTATTTTAGACAAAATATATGATTTGATATTGTTTTGAGAGACTATTGTACGAGCGTGACAAGCATTTCTCCAAGTAAGAGGGAGGAAACACACGATTCTCTTTTTGGGCCAGAATTCTGAGTGGCTGAATTATATTTACAGCGCTTCTGAAATTGGGAGCAAACTTTAATAGCATGGAACGTAACCTTGGGATTCTTGACATTGGTAGGTCTTTTCATAGGCAGTGAGGAATATACCGGAGCATTAATAGAGGATGAGCATGAAAACATTTCCAGTTTGGACTAAGGTAAACATCAGTAAGACAGCAGATTTTATGAATATAAGAGGCTCAATAATAAAACTGTTTTGAATTTACACTTATGGAGTAACGATCTGCTGACCCGAGGAGACTTCCCACTCCAAACAAAATCACTTGCTGTAGTTTATCAATGATTTTTTTTTTTTTCTTTTTAAATTTCTCCACCTCTGAAGGTCAGATTTGACTAGAGTCGTGCGTGAAGGTAAAGGTAGAGGATTTATTGTCAATTCTGCCATATGCATTACATATCAAGGATTGAAATGTGCAGCCACATGAACGCAGAGAGATTTAAAACAAGATTCTTTAAATCAAAGTGCAGGTTCTTGAAGCCTACCCCTTTTAATTGGATGACATATGCTTTTCTCATTTTTGACCCTATATCCTGAAAACATGAATAATAATTCACTATTGTTATGAATGATGCCTTTAAACCCTAGAGATGAGCTCTGTGTGACTCTGCTAAAGACTTAATGCCCAAGTGGTTTCCATAATACCTCTTATGAAGACCCTCCAATATTTATAACGTACAGAACATTAAGAATCACCCGTTATAATGTACTTAAATATGTAATAATAATGTATATGTAATAATGTATAATCAAAAAACATGTTTTATTAGTGCATAATTTACATTTTCCCTTTGGTTTCCTTGTTTATACATTCTGTTTATAATATGCTAATGATAATGCTAATAACAGACATATGTAGATCGTAGTTATGAGAACACAGAAGTGTAAGAGCTGTTGCCACGAAAGAGCATTACAAGGGTACTGTGCTATAAAACGGTTATTATTCATGATGCTAATGTCGAATCAGCGTAGCATTTTTGTGTGGTCATCTTTGCTAAGTATGGAAGTCAAAAGTCGTGGGACAACCTGGGAGTAAGTTCAGGTGGTCATGGAAAAGTGGACAGGAAGTTAATATACTGTAGGATTTCACAGCTTCTATTGACTGAATTGACTGATCTGCATCTTGTGACATTTATGAGACATTTATCTGAGAAACTTAAGGGAAATCAAACATATGCAGTGGCAGGAAGTAGCAATGAAAGCAATCGTGAAGCTATTTAGTGAAATCTCGCAGAAAAGCATTTCCTCCTCCCAGAGGCTCTTTGACTGTGTGTGTGATTGCAATGGCAATGATCTTGAATCCACTTCGTGGGGACTGTCTTTCCTTATTTTATACTGAACAACAAGCACGGCTCTATTTACTGTTTCGTTCAAATGAAACACAACATACCAGGGCCCATCACTGTGTTCTGAAACCTCCTTTGAGTTGGGTCTGTTTCAAGCACTGAGTCAATAAGCGTCATGCAATCTTGAGCTGCGTTTTTAATGTGTGCAGTTTTGGCGCGTGTTGCTCGCTCGGTGCCCAGAGAGTACAGAGAGCTGCAGATGGTAACAGGCAGGGAGGTGGGAAACCTTGTCTCTCTTGCACCTCAGACTGTGCTGAAACCTGATTTGTAAACATGCTCACAGGAACCATCTGCCGCTGAGTTCATGTTTTCCTCTGCATTTTTTGATTTGGGATTCTATAAATAGACAGAGAGATGAAGGAGACCACTATATGTCAAATCTGTATGATTGATGGTCCCCCGGGAGTAATAAAACCCTCCCCTTCCGGAAGTAATAAACCCCACCCCTTTTTATATCAAAAAGAAATTAAAATAATTACCCTCCCCATTTTTATATCAACAGGAAATTAAAATAATGAAGGTCCAAGGGGTAGCTTCACCCTTGTGTGATGCAGGGGGTGGGGGTCAGCTACATCCTCACAGACGCAAGGGTCAGGCAGGGTCAGCGGGAGGGTGGGTGTGTGATGAGACACCGGGAGGATTACCTTAGGGGTGTGGGTAAAAAAAAAGGGGTAAAACAAAAAGAAAGAAATACTTTTAGTTTTCAGCATTAGTCAATGTTTGAACTGTTTCTGCATTGCAGGCTAAATAATCAAAACACATTAGTAGCTACAATATTATTTCGGGTTTAAACATTTTAGAAGTTATTTAACATCTTATGAAGAAGTTTTTCATTCTTGAAATATTTCTTAAAGATAAAACAGTAGAAAGAAAACACTTCTTAGTCTTCACTAATAGTTCAAACGACGCAGCTACCCAACTCATGCACCATTTTTCAAAATGCGTTTAAACAGATAATTTGTACTTGTTTGAGAAATACTTTTAGTTTTCAGAATAGAACAAAAGAAAGAAATACTTTTAGTTTTCAGAAAATAAGGTTGAGTGAACAAGGATAAAACAAAAGAAAGAAATACTTTTAGTTTTCAGAAAATAAGGTTGAGTGAACAAGGATAAAACAAAAGAAAGAAATACTTTAGTTTTCAGCATTAGTTCAAATAACACAGCTATTCAACTCATATGAGTTTCTGTTGAATCAGTCTATTTAATTTTACACCCTGTGTGAGTTTTAAACGATGCAATTTTACTTACTCAGGAAATACTTAAAAAAGGGGTAAACAGCGGTGTGACAACAGGCATTATGCCTGACTCTTTCTCAGACACCGAAACATACCACATTTTACATCAGTTCCGGGGTAACCTTCGCTGTTGACCAGACCTTCCAGAACTTCATCCTCCTTTCCAAAAGGACTCCAGACTACCCATGGATGCCTCTTCCTCTGCACGTCGTAGGTGAATATTTATCTATCTATCCATCTATCTATATCTATACAGTATACATATAAGTATATACATATATGTGTATCTATGTATTTACATTTACATATATAAGTATAATAAAAACGTTACGCCATGTTTATCACGTACCATGTCTCTTTTCATTGACAGACGTCGTCACTCATCTGTGTGACGTTCATTTAACGCAGAGTGATACTGGTAAAAATATTGAATTATTTTATAATTCGTTGTTAATATCTCTATTATGTGTTACAACAGCCGCACTTCTATTTTTCAGATATTATCGCCTCCGCGAATAACTTCCCGGAGACGCTGATCGGCGCTGAGGAGCTTGAGCGGTTAATGCGTGTAACTTTTGAAGACGGAGATGCCCGTGCGGATCTGTCGGCTGTGAATCCGAGAGCGAGTCTTCAAGTCAGCGGCACCGAGGCTCAGAACACGCCGTGTATTATAATAATCGACAGCGAGGACGAGTTCGTCCGGGGCCGAGTACAGGAAATCGATCGAAGGGGAGTAACCAACGCTCTCTGAGCCGTAAGCGACGGTTAATTCGGCACGGAAGACAGGACCGGCGCGAGTCATTGGTGAGAAGGAGACAGCGATTCTAATCATAATTACGATAACTAGGTAAAGAATAGCGGTATTTATTAAGTGTATATACATGCGTATGTGTGTGTGTGTGTGTGTGTGTGTGTGTGTGTGTGTGTGTGTGTGTGTGTGTGTGTGTGTGTGTGTGTGTGTGTGTGTGTGTGTGTGTGTGTGCATGAAAAGGTCACCCGGAACCCGGAAATCAGACACGACCGGGAAGTCATCCGGACCCTGTGGATGCTGATCATTCATTGAACGGGTCGCTCCAACTGTTCAACGGTGAGAGCAAAACATTCAATTCAATAAAAAAAAGTATTTTAACCACAGTCTGTCGATGTATTTTATATTTAACTACCTATGTTTTTTGTTTTATTCAACGCCTGTGCGTATGAAAACAGACGATCAGTCAGAGGTCGAAGGAGTAGGGCACCCGCTCGTTGATTCTTTAACTCACCAGATGCCTCAGCTGATACACTAGAGGTCGTGATTTTACTAACTGTAATGTGCTTTAACCATGGCGGCCACTAGAGGTCGTGATTTTACTAACTGTAATGTGCTTTAACGACGGCGGCCACTAGAGGTCGTGATTTTACTAACTGTAATGTGCTTTAACGACGGCGGCCACTAGAGGTCGTGATTTTACTAACTGTAATGTGCTTTAACGACGGCGGCCACTAGAGGTCGTGATTTTACTAATTGTAATGTGCTTTAACGACGGCGGCCACTAGAGGTCGTGATTTTACTTTTTTATATTTAACTACCTATGTTTTTTGTTTTATTCAACGCCTGTGCGTATGAAAACAGACGATCAGTCAGAGGTCGAAGGAGTAGGGCACCCGCTCGTTGATTCTTTAACTCACCAGACGCCTCAGCTGATAGGAGGTGGGAAAAAACATTTTGGAGTGATAGTTTACGTTTCACTGCTGTATTTATTTATTTATTTTTTCACATGAAAACAGATACAAAGACAACGAGCACGCCACACCTTCTACCTGTCGCTTCAACACCAACACCAACACCAACGTTTGGTAAGATACGAAGGTCGTGATTTTACTAATTGTAATGTGCTTTAACGACGGCGGCCACTAGAGGTCGTGATTTTACTAATTGTAATGTGCTTTAACGACGGCGGCCACTAGAGGTCGTGATTTTACTAACTGTAATGTGCTTTAACGACGGCGACCACTAGAGGTCGTGATTTTACTAATTGTAATGTGGTTTGACGACGGCGTCCACTAGAGGTCGTGATTTTACTAACTGTAATGTGGTTTAACGACGGCGGCCGCTAGAGGTCGTGATTTTACTAATTGTAATGTGCTTTAACGACGGCGGCCACTAGAGGTCGTGATTTTACGAACTGTAATGTGGTTTAACGACGGCGTCCACTAGAGGTCGTGATTTTACTTATTGTAAAGTGGTTTAATGAGAGTATACACTAGTGATTTACTATTTGTTTTTACGCTTTAAATGTTGATCCTTAGTAGATCCCTACATTTACACTCTGTTTATATTAATATCATATTAACTGCTATCCGAGGTCTTGCTTCTAGATTGTATTTACATTTGTGTTGTTGTCGGTATTCTGTTTCAGCTCTCCCCTCTGGGTCTTGGCCTTTGTGGGAGACATCGACGCCGGTTTCCTCAGTACCTCTGGATCTACTATCCGGACCGTTCCCTGCTGAAGACTCGACGTCGGCATCTGGGCTATCCGCACCTCCACAGCCACCGTCGCCGACACCATCAGCACAGCCAGCAACCACAGACAAGCCGCGGACATCGCCCCGGATACCAAAACAAAAAGAAAGAAATACTTGTGTGTGTGTGTGTGTGTGTGCATGAAAAGATCACCCGGAACCCGGAAATCAGACACGACCGGGAAGTCATCCGGACCCTGTGGATGCTGATCATTCATTGAACGGGTCGCTCCAACTGTTCAACGGTGAGAGCAAAACATTCAGTTCAGGGGGCGCTACTGAGCAGGCTATGGCGTAAGTCGTGTTTTTCCTCGGCTCCTCCACTTTGCATATTTAGATAAAATACATATCTCCAACATTTAATACAATACAAAAAAGAGGCAGACAAGATGGTCAAAGGCAAGAAAAAGTTGCCCGCTGAGTCGGACGTGCACTTGAGAGATGAAGAGGAGCGCCACTCTGACGAGCTAGCCAGCGTTAGCTCACAGGGCTCGCCGGCTCATGAGGCCACGTCGCAAAATACTTCGTCATCTATACTTGAAACAATTAGACAGATGGACAAAAAGATGGACAACAGATTCGATGGATTGATGTTGTCACTCAATGCCGTAAAAGCAGCGTTATCTGAAAACTCAGCCCGAATAACCGGACTGGAGGGCGCTCGGGACGACCACGAGACACGCATTGCTGACTTGGAGGGAACTTGTGAACGGCTGACGTCGCTTAACCGGAGCTTGAACACGAAACTCTGTGATTTAGAGGCGCGATCGAGGAGACAGAACATAAAAATAATGGGAATCCCGGAAAAGGCAGAAAACGGCTCCCCGACGGCGTTTGTCACAGAACTATTACTGAAGATCCTGGGAACGGACAACTTTCCTCACGGGATTAAGATTGACCGAGCGCATCGCGTGGGCCGACTGTCCAGCAAACCTCGCATCATTATCGCGAAACTACACCACGACCCAGTGAAAGAGCGAGTGCTGCAAATAGCTCGGTCCAAAACGCCGCTGAGTTACGAGGGACATCGGATCAGCATCTTCCCGGACCTGCCTGCAGAAGTGATCAAAGACCGAAAGGAATTCGATGGAATCCGACGAGTTTTGAGACAAGCTGGACTAAGACACGGATTTCTTTTTCCGGCTCGTTTAATTCTCACGCACCACGGTGACACCAAGATATTTAACTCCAGCACTGAGGCCGAGGAGTATGTCGATAAGCACATTCAGCCACGACAGACATCGACGGAGAGCACTTCTGCGACATGTCAGCAATGAAGAGCGGTAGAATATAAAGTGGACAGTTTAAGTTGGTAATACTGGCGTGAGTATCTCTTCGCATACGTGTGTGTCACGAAATTTAATTTGACGAGTTATAATAATCGTGATATTGCCTGTTCTGAGTTTTATAATGCTGTTTCGTTGGGTCGGTTCCAGATACATTGTTCTATCCTTGTTTATAACCAGTAATGCCACGTTGCTGCATTTATGCTGCCTTTTCTTTATTTTATTTTATTTTATTTTTTTCTTTGGCCTCTCGTTCTTTATTTATTAATTTTTTTTAACTTCATGTACCATCTAAAGAACTTGATAATTCATGAAAATAACATGAATATTGGAGACTACGCTAATAGATATTTAATAGAAGTGGAGAGGCTTGAGTTCTGTATTTGTTAGTTGTTACTCTTGACTTTAGAGAGCTGCAGTCAGGCTGAATCCAATGTGTCTTCTAAAATGGGTGTTTGATATGTTCTGGGGAGGGAGAAGTTGGGGAATTCTGTGTGTTTTTTTCTTTTTTTTTCATTGAGATGTTGCACTAATAGGATGTCTTTATTGATCAAGATCAACATTTTGACACGGAAACTTTTGTGTTGACATGACGAGACCAGATGTAGTTTCAGCCACAAAGAACAATATAAATATATGCTCCTGGAATGTCAAAGGTTTAAACAACCCAACAAAAAGAGCCAAAGTATTTTCCCACATACAATCCTTACGCAGTGACATCGTTTTTCTCCAAGAAACCCATATAGTACACAAAGATTTCTTGAAGTTACAACATAGATGGAACGGTCATATTTTCCAATCCACATTCTCGGCCAAATCCCGCGGTGTAGCAATACTAATTGGTAAGGATATTCCCTTTCAGCATATTTCAACACAAAATGACTCAAATGGCCGCTACCTAATCATAACCGGAAGGATTCTAGCATTACATGTAACTCTACTCAACATTTATGCCCCAAATTTTGATAATCCAGGATTTTTCCGAGGTGTGTTCAATAATATTTTAGATATATCATCAACTAATCTGATAGTTGGTGGGGATTTCAACTGTGTACTTGACACTAACATGGACAGATCCTCAACTCGTCAGAGCAAACCATCGGACTCCACCATTGTATTAAATAATATAATGAAAACATATAACCTAGTTGATATATGGAGGGCACATCACCCGGATGGGAGAGACTACTCATTCTTCTCTCCTGTCCATAAAACATATACAAGAATTGACTTCTTCCTCATTGATGGCAAATTGATGACTGAAGTTGCCTCATCCAAATATGGAAACATATTAATCTCAGACCATAGTCCAGTAATCATCAATATAGATGTGGGCTGGAAACGGGCACCTTACACTTGGCGCTTTAACCCCAATCTGCTTAATGATGAAACATTTGTGGAGAGATGTTCAGGCAGTATTCGTGATTATTTAGAATTTAATGACACAGGCAGCGTCTCAGACTCAGTAATATGGGAGGCCTTCAAGGCAGTGACGAGAGGTGTCATAATAGCATACGAAGCCATGCAAAAGAAAGTGAAAACAGCTCGACTCACGGAAATAGACCGGGAACTAAAACAAGCTGAAAAGCAGTACAGAGAGACAGTATCATGTGAAAATTTAAAAAGGGTTGCTAGATTAAAACAAGAATATAACAGTATTCTTTCCAAACACGTTAGCACTCTCTTGCTGAAAATAAAACACAAGCAATTTGAACTGGGCGACAAGCCTAGCTCACTACTGGCTCGACAGCTTAGAGGTGCACAGGCCAGCCGAGCAATCCATAAAATCAAATGTTCTGCAGGATACCTGATCACTGATCATCATAAGATTAATGAATGTTTTAAAAAGTATTATGCACAGTTATATTCCTCCCAACATGATAGGACTGATCAGGACATTCTTAGTTTTTTGCAGTCCCAATTTCTTCCAAAATTAGATGCTCACAGACAATGTCAACTAAATGCTGAACTAACCCTACAAGAGGTTCTTACAGCTATAAAGCAATTCCCAAATGTTAAGGCAGCAGGTCCAGATGGCTTTGGTATAGAATTTTATAAAACATTTGCAGATGATTTAGCACCCCTTCTTCTTAGAATGTACAAGGAGTCAATTAAGAATAAAAAACTACCAGAATCACTCTATAGGGCCAATATTTCACTCGTACTAAAAAAAGATAAAGACAACACTGACATGTCATCGTATCGACCAATATCATTGCTGAACTGCGACTTCAAAATATTCACAAAGATATTAGCCAATAGATTAAATGAGCACATCTCCACGCTTATACATCCAGATCAAGTGGGGTTTATCCCTGGACGGTTCTCATTTTTTAATGTGCGCAGACTGATGAATATAGTATATCACAAATGGGATAAGCAGTCAAAAGCTGCAGTTCTTGCTCTCGATGTCCAAAAAGCGTTCGACCAGATAGAGTGGAGGTTTATGCGGATGGTGATCAAGGAGTTTGGCCTGGGTAGCAACTTTGCCTCATGGGTAGAAATGCTCTATCTTTGCCCGGTAGCATCAATCATCACTAACTCACAGAAATCTCCCCCTTTTATCCTTGAGCGTGGAGTAAGACAAGGGTGCCCCCTCAGCCCTCTTCTGTTCGCTTTATGTATAGAACCTTTAGCTGCCAGCATCAGAAACACACCGGAAATCGTTCCGATACACCTCGGCAATATAAATCATAATATCTCCCTGTATGCTGATGATGTTGTTTTGTTCCTTTCTCAGGCAGAGCAAGCAATGCCAGTCCTGTTAAATCTCATAAAAAACTTTGGGAAGTTTTCAGGATATACCATCAACTGGCAGAAATCTGAATTTATGCCTTTGGGAAGTGGATTAAACAAAGAGTTTATAAAAAATCTTCCATTTAAAATATCAACGCAAATACAATATCTTGGCACCTCAATTACCAAAGATCCAAATCTTTTATTCAAAAATAATTATGTTAATTTAGTGGATAAACTGAAAAATGATATTGAATACTGGCGGACACTTCCAGTATCAATGATCGGAAGAATTGCAGCAATAAAAATGATTTCACTGCCAAGATTTCTATACATATTTCAAAATATACCTATATTTTTACCTAAAACATTCTTTAAAAAAATTGACTCAATAATTCTTCCCTTCATTTGGGGCTATAAAACCCACAGAATTGGGAAAAAACATCTATGCAAAGCAAGGCATTTGGGAGGCCTCGGACTCCCAATATTTCAGCATTACTACTGGGCCGCAATATGTCGTGCGCTGACTTACTGGCAGAAAGCATTTCCTGAAGCTCCAACGCATTTAACCCCATCGTGGCTGGCCATTGAACAAAACATTAAAGGAACTTCCCTCCCAGCTTTGCTGTATGCTCCAAAGGGGAATACAGGCTCTTCCAAAAAATATGGTTTCATTATCGAAAACTCTTTGAAGATATGGCAGCAAATAAAGAAAACCCTGGATGTAAAGCAATTCAACCGAGCCGCCCCCATTTGTTATAATCATGCATTCCCTTCCTCACTCTCAGATCCTGTGTTTCTGATTTGGAAAAGTAAAGGACTGGTTAACATTCGGGACTTATATGTTGATAATATATTCTCATCATTCACCCAGCTCCAAGATAGATTCTCACTTCCGGCATCGCACTTCTTCAGATATTTACAAATCAGAAATTATGTTAAAACTCACATAACTAATTTTGAAACCGATGATCCGCCTCACTGCATAGAGTCACTGATGATGAGCAAGCCGGATGCAAAACGCCTGGTCTCTCGCTTTGTCAATGCATTTTCAGAACAGCCAGATACGTCGACACAACATCAAAGAACATCATGGGCAACTGAAATAGGCGTAGAGATATCAGATGAGACCTGGCTGAAGTGTCTGCAGGCTATACACACATGCTCAATAAATTCCAGACATCAATTAATCCAATTTAAAGTTATTCATAGATTGCATTACTCTCGGGTCAGATTACATTCGTTTTACCCAGATTCCTCCCCAAGATGTATTAAGTGTCATCAGAGTGATGGTACACTGACCCACATGTTTTGGTCCTGCACAAAACTGAGGAATTTTTGGACCCGTATTTTTCAAATTCATTCTGAGATTTTCAGATGCAATATAGAACCTGATCCTAAAGCTGCAATCTTAGGCTGGTCAGAACAACTTGCAGACCTAGGCCGTCTTAAGACCCATGCATTTTGGTACGGAAGTATTATTGCGAAGAAAAATATATTGATGATGTGGAACAAGGAAGCAGCACCATCAGTTGACTTATGGCTAATTGACATGGCTAATCTGTTGCATATAGAAGAAATAAGATTTGAAAGACTTGGGAAAATTAGGACGTTTAAGAAAGTGTGGCAACCTTTTTTTGATTACCTTTCATCCCAGTAAAAACATCTGTGTAACTCGTCTAGATGTCTGTCATAGATGATCGTCAAAGAATAAATAGATCACTTAATCTAAAGTGCAGCAACTTTTTTTATTTTTTATTTTTTATTTTTGGGTGGTTGTTTTTGTCTTTGTTTTTTGTTTCTCATGTTTTCATTGTTGTCCTGTGGTATATATATACAGATGTGTATTATAATTTGTGGTTTGTCAGTTATATAAACGTATACTAGAGACCACACTCGAGTGAATTATATACTGCAATGTGATTTGTGTTTTCTATTATGTAAAATGTAAAATAAAATATTACAAACAAAAAAAAAAAAAACATTCAGTTCAATAAAAAAAAAGTATTTTAACCACAGTCTGTCGATGTATTTTATATTTAACTACCTATGTTTTTTGTTTTATTCAACGCCTGTGCGTATGAAAACAGACGATCAGTCAGAGGTCGAAGGAGTAGGGCACCCGCTCGTTGATTCTTTAACTCACCAGATGCCTCAGCTGATAGGAGGTGGGAAAAAACATTTTGGAGTGATAGTTTACGTTTCACTGCTGTATTTATTTATTTATTTTTTCACATGAAAACAGATACAAAGACAACGAGCACGCCACACCTTCTACCTGTCGCTTCAACACCAACACCAACACCAACGTTTGGTAAGATACGAATCTCAATTTTTTTCAACACATCTCTACCGTTCAGTATCAGTTGAATGGTTGTATGTTCGCTATTGTGTGTGTGTGTGTGTGTGTGTGTGTGTGCGCGTACGTGCGTGCCTGCGTGTGTGTGTGCGTGTGTGTGTGTTTTATCTGTAATGCGGTTTGTCTATGTTCTTTTCTATGGCTATGTGCTTTTAGACGGTGTCATTTTACTATTGAAGGTGTTTGAGTAACTGTTGCTGCTAAGCGTCATTGTGATTTTACTACTATGCTTTAACGACGACGGACACTAGAGGTCGCGATTACTATTTCACACTATGCTTTAACGATGGCGACCACTAGAGGTCGGGATTACTAATTTACACTATGCTTTAACGACGGCGGCCACTAGAGGAAGTGATTTTACTAATTGTAATGTGCTTTAACGGCGGCGGCCGCTAGAAGTCGTGATTTTACTAACTGTAATGTGCTTTAACGACGCGGGCCGCTAGAGGTCGTGATTTTACTAACTGTAATGTGCTTTAATGACGGCGGCCACTAGAGGTCGTGATTTTACTAACTGTAATGTGCTTTAACGACGGCGGCCACTAGAGGTCGTGATTTTACTAATTGTAATGTGCTTTAACGACGGCGGCCACTAGAGGTCGTGATTTTACTAGTTGTAATGTGCTTTAACGACGGCGGCCACTAGAGGTCGTGATTTTACTAATTGTAATGTGCTTTAACGACGGCGGCCACTAGAGGTCGCGATTTTACTAACTGTAATGTGGTTTAACGACGGCGTCCACTAGAGGTCGTGAATTTACTTATTGTAAAGTGGTTTAATGAGAGTATACACTAGTGATTTACTATTTGTTTTTACGCTTTAAATGTTGATCCTTAGTAGATCCCTACATTTACACTCTGTTTATATTAATATCATATTAACTGCTATCCGAGGTCTTGCTTCTAGATTGTATTTACATTTGTGTTGTTGTCGGTATTCTGTTTCAGCTCTCCCCTCTGGGTCTTGGCCTTTGTGGGAGACATCGACGCCGGTTTCCTCAGTACCTCTGGATCTACTATCCGGACCGTTCCCTGCTGAAGACTCGACGTCGGCATCTGGGCTATCCGCACCTCCACAGCCACCGTCGCCGACACCATCAGCACAGCCAGCAACCACAGACAAGCCGCGGACATCGCCCCGGATACCAAAACAAAAAGAAAGAAATACTTGTGTGTGTGTGTGTGTGTGTGTGCATGAAAAGATCACCCGGAACCCGGAAATCAGACACGACCGGGAAGTCATCCGGACCCTGTGGATGCTGATCATTCATTGAACGGGTCGCTCCAACTGTTCAACGGTGAGAGCAAAACATTCAGTTCAATAAAAAAAAAGTATTTTAACCACAGTCTGTCGATG
This sequence comes from Synchiropus splendidus, assembly GCF_027744825.2. NCBI lineage: Eukaryota > Metazoa > Chordata > Actinopteri > Syngnathiformes > Callionymidae > Synchiropus > Synchiropus splendidus. The sequence continues at coordinate 3,162,563 of NC_071340.1, read as the reverse complement.
TATTTTATATTTAACTACCTATGTTTTTTGTTTTATTCAACGCCTGTGCGTATGAAAACAGACGATCAGTCAGAGGTCGAAGGAGTAGGGCACCCGCTCGTTGATTCTTTAACTCACCAGATGCCTCAGCTGATAGGAGGTGGGAAAAAACATTTTGGAGTGATAGTTTACGTTTCACTGCTGTATTTATTTATTTATTTTTTCACATGAAAACAGATACAAAGACAACGAGCACGCCACACCTTCTACCTGTCGCTTCAACACCAACACCAACACCAACGTTTGGTAAGATACGAATCTCAATTTTTTTCAACACATCTCTACCGTTCAGTATCAGTTGAATGGTTGTATGTTCGCTATTGTGTGTGTGTGTGTGTGTGTGTGCGCGTACGTGCGTACATGCGTGCGTGCGTGCGTGCGTGTGTGTGTGTTTTATCTGTAATGCGGTTTGTCTATGTTCCGGCTATGTGCTTTTAGACGGTGTCATTTTACTATTGAAGGTGTTTGAGTAACTGTTGCTGCTAAGCGTCATTGTGATTTTACTACTATGCTTTAACGACGACGGACACTAGAGGTCGCGATTGCTATTTCACACTGTGCCTTAACGACGGCGACCACTAGAGGTCGGGATTACTATTTTACACTATGCTTTAACGACGGCGGCCACTAGAGGTCGTGATTTTACTAACTGTAATGTGCTTTAACGACGGCGGCCACTAGAGGTCGTGATTTTACTAACTGTAATGTGCTTTAACGACGGCGGCCACTAGAGGTCGTGATTTTACTAATTGTAATGTGCTTTAACGACGGCGGCCGCTAGAGGTCGTGATTTTACTAACTGTAATGTGGTTTAACGACGTCGGCCGCTAGAGGTCGTGATTTTACTAACTGCAATGTGCTTTAACGACGGCGGCCGCTAGAGGTCGTGATTTTACTAATTGTAATGTGCTTTAACGACGGCGGCCACTAGAGGTCGTGATTTTACTAACTGTAATGTGCATTAACGACGGCGGCCACTAGAGGTCGTGATTTTACTAATTGTAATGTGCTTTAACGACGGCGTCCACTAGAGGTCATGATTTTACTAACTGTAATGTGGTTTAACGACGGCGGTCACTAGAGGTCGCGATTTTACTAATTGTAATGTGCTTTAACAACGGCGGCCACTAGAGGTCGCGATTTTACTAACTGTAATGTGGTTTAACGACGGCGTCCACTAGAGGTCGTGATTTTAATTATTGTAAAGTGGTTTAATGAGAGTATACACTAGTGATTTACTATTTGTTTTTACGCTTTAAATGTTGATCCTTAGTAGATCCCTACATTTACACTCTGTTTACATTAATATCATATTAACTGCTATCCGAGGTCTTGCTTCTAGATTGTATTTACATTTGTGTTGTTGTCGGTATTCTGTTTCAGCTCTCCCCTCTGGGTCTTGGCCTTTGTGGGAGACATCGACGCCGGTTTCCTCAGTACCTCTGGATCTACTATCCGGACCGTTCCCTGCTGAAGACTCGACGTCGGCATCTGGGCTATCCGCACCTCCACAGCCACCGTCGCCGACACCATCAGCACCGCCAGCAACCCCAGACAAGCCGCGGACATCGCCCCGGATACCAAAACAAAAAGAAAGAAATACTTGTGTGTGTGTGTGTGTGTGTGCGCGTACGTGCGTGCGTGCGTGTGTGTGTGCGTGTGTGTGTGTTTTATCTGTAATGCGGTTTGTCTATGTTCCGGCTATGTGCTTTTAGACGGTGTCATTTTACTATTGAAGGTGTTTGAGTAACTGTTGCTGCTAAGCGTCATTGTGATTTTACTACTATGCTTTAACGACGACGGACACTAGAGGTCGCGATTACTATTTCACACTATGCTTTAACGATGGCGACCACTAGAGGTCGGGATTACTATTTTACACTATGCTTTAACGACGGCGGCCACTAGAGGTCGTGATTTTACTAACTGTAATGTGCTTTAACGACGGCGGCCACGAGAGGTCGTGATTTTACTAACTGTAATGTGCTTTAACGACGGCGGCCACTAGAGGACGTGATTTTACTAATTGTAATGTGCTTTAACGACGGCGGCCGCTAGAGGTCGTGATTTTACTAACTGTAATGTGGTTTAACGACGTCGGCCGCAAGAGGTCGTGATTTTACTAATTGTAATGTGCTTTAACGACAGCGGCCGCTAGAGGTCGTGATTTTACTAACTGTAATGTGGTTTAATGACGGCGTCCACTAGAGGTCGTGATTTTACTAACTGTAATGTGCTTTAACGACGGCGGCCACTAGAGGTCGTGATTTTACTAACTGTAATGTGCTTTAACGACGGCGGCCACGAGAGGTCGTGATTTTACTAACTGTAATGTGCTTTAACGACGGCGGCCACTAGAGGACGTGATTTTACTAATTGTAATGTGCTTTAACGACGGCGGCCGCTAGAGGTCGTGATTTTACTAACTGTAATGTGGTTTAACGACGTCGGCCGCTAGAGGTCGTGATTTTACTAATTGTAATGTGCATTAACGACGGCGGCCACTAGAGGTCGTGATTTTACTAACTGTAATGTGCTTTAACGATGGCGGCCACTAGAGGTCGTGATTTTACTAATTGTAATGTGCTTTAACGACAGCGGCCGCTAGAGGTCGTGATTTTACTAACTGTAATGTGGTTTAATGACGGCGTCCACTAGAGGTCGTGATTTTACTAACTGTAATGTGGTTTAACGACGGCGGCCGCTAGAGGTCGTGATTTTACTAATTGTAATGTGCTTTAACGACGGCGGCCACTAGAGGTCGTGATTTTACCAATTGAAATGTGGTTTAACGACGGCGTCCACTAGAGGACGTGATTTTACTAATTGTAATGTGCTTTAACGACGGCGGCCACTAGAGGTGGTGATTTTACTAACTGTAATGTGCTTTAATGACGGCGGCCACTAGAGGTCGTGATTTTACTAATTGTAATGTGCTTTAACGACAGCGGCCGCTAGAGGTCGTGATTTTACTAACTGTAATGTGCTTTAACGACGGCGGCCATTAGAGGTCGTAATTTTACTAATTGTAATGTGCTTTAACGACGGCGGCCACTAGAGGTCGTGATTTTATTAACTGTTATGTGGTTTAACGACGGCGTCCGCTAGAGGTCGTGATTTTCCTAATTGAAATGTGGTTTAATGAGAGTATACACTAGTGATTTACTATTTGTTTTTACGCTTTAAATGTTGATCCTTAGTAGATCCCTACATTTACACTCTGTTTATATTAATATCATATTAACTGCTATCCGAGGTCTTGCTTCTAGATTGTATTTACATTTGTGTTGTTGTCGGTATTCTGTTTCAGCTCTCCCCTCTGGGTCTTGGCCTTTGTGGGAGACATCGACGCCGGTTTCCTCAGTACCTCTGGATCTACTATCCGGACCGTTCCCTGCTGAAGACTCGACGTCGGCATCTGGGCTATCCGCACCTCCACAGCCACCGTCGCCGACACCATCAGCACCGCCAGCAACCACAGACAAGCCGCGGACATCGCCCCGGATACCAAAACAAAAAGAAAGAAATACTTGTGTGTGTGTGTGTGTGTGTGCATGAAAAGATCACCCGGAACCCGGAAATCAGACACGACCGGGAAGTCATCCGGACCCTGTGGATGCTGATCATTCATTGAACGGGTCGCTCCAACTGTTCAACGGTGAGAGCAAAACATTCAGTTCAATAAAAAAAAAAGTATTTTAACCACAGTCTGTCGATGTATTTTATATTTAACTACCTATGTTTTTTGTTTTATTCAACGCCTGTGCGTATGAAAACAGACGATCAGTCAGAGGTCGAAGGAGTAGGGCACCCGCTCGTTGATTCTTTAACTCACCAGATGCCTCAGCTGATAGGAGGTGGGAAAAAACATTTTGGAGTGATAGTTTACGTTTCACTGCTGTATTTATTTATTTATTTTTTCACATGAAAACAGATACAAAGACAACGAGCACGCCACACCTTCTACCTGTCGCTTCAACACCAACACCAACACCAACGTTTGGTAAGATACGAATCTCAATTTTTTTCAACACATCTCTACCGTTCAGTATCAGTTGAATGGTTGTATGTTCGCTATTGTGTGTGTGTGTGTGTGTGTGTGCGCGTACGTGCGTACATGCGTGCGTGCGTGCGTGCGTGTGTGTGTGTTTTATCTGTAATGCGGTTTGTCTATGTTCCGGCTATGTGCTTTTAGACGGTGTCATTTTACTATTGAAGGTGTTTGAGTAACTGTTGCTGCTAAGCGTCATTGTGATTTTACTACTATGCTTTAACGACGACGGACACTAGAGGTCGCGATTGCTATTTCACACTGTGCCTTAACGACGGCGACCACTAGAGGTCGGGATTACTATTTTACACTATGCTTTAACGACGGCGGCCACTAGAGGTCGTGATTTTACTAACTGTAATGTGCTTTAACGACGGCGGCCACTAGAGGTCGTGATTTTACTAACTGTAATGTGCTTTAACGACGGCGGCCACTAGAGGTCGTGATTTTACTAATTGTAATGTGCTTTAACGACGGCGGCCGCTAGAGGTCGTGATTTTACTAACTGTAATGTGGTTTAACGACGTCGGCCGCTAGAGGTCGTGATTTTACTAACTGCAATGTGCTTTAACGACGGCGGCCGCTAGAGGTCGTGATTTTACTAATTGTAATGTGCTTTAACGACGGCGGCCACTAGAGGTCGTGATTTTACTAACTGTAATGTGCATTAACGACGGCGGCCACTAGCTGTAATGTGGTTTAACGACGGCGGTCACTAGAGGTCGCGATTTTACTAATTGTAATGTGCTTTAACAACGGCGGCCACTAGAGGTCGCGATTTTACTAACTGTAATGTGGTTTAACGACGGCGTCCACTAGAGGTCGTGATTTTAATTATTGTAAAGTGGTTTAATGAGAGTATACACTAGTGATTTACTATTTGTTTTTACGCTTTAAATGTTGATCCTTAGTAGATCCCTACATTTACACTCTGTTTACATTAATATCATATTAACTGCTATCCGAGGTCTTGCTTCTAGATTGTATTTACATTTGTGTTGTTGTCGGTATTCTGTTTCAGCTCTCCCCTCTGGGTCTTGGCCTTTGTGGGAGACATCGACGCCGGTTTCCTCAGTACCTCTGGATCTACTATCCGGACCGTTCCCTGCTGAAGACTCGACGTCGGCATCTGGGCTATCCGCACCTCCACAGCCACCGTCGCCGACACCATCAGCACCGCCAGCAACCCCAGACAAGCCGCGGACATCGCCCCGGATACCAAAACAAAAAGAAAGAAATACTTGTGTGTGTGTGTGTGTGTGTGCGCGTACGTGCGTGCGTGCGTGTGTGTGTGCGTGTGTGTGTGTTTTATCTGTAATGCGGTTTGTCTATGTTCCGGCTATGTGCTTTTAGACGGTGTCATTTTACTATTGAAGGTGTTTGAGTAACTGTTGCTGCTAAGCGTCATTGTGATTTTACTACTATGCTTTAACGACGACGGACACTAGAGGTCGCGATTACTATTTCACACTATGCTTTAACGATGGCGACCACTAGAGGTCGGGATTACTATTTTACACTATGCTTTAACGACGGCGGCCACTAGAGGTCGTGATTTTACTAACTGTAATGTGCTTTAACGACGGCGGCCACGAGAGGACGTGATTTTACTAATTGTAATGTGCTTTAACGACGGCGGCCACTAGAGGACGTGATTTTACTAATTGTAATGTGCTTTAACGACGGCGGCCGCTAGAGGTCGTGATTTTACTAACTGTAATGTGGTTTAACGACGTCGGCCGCTAGAGGTCGTGATTTTACTAACTGCAATGTGCTTTAACGACGGCGGCCGCTAGAGGTCGTGATTTTACTAATTGTAATGTGCTTTAACGACGGCGGCCACTAGAGGTCGTGATTTTACTAACTGTAATGTGGATTAACGACGACGGCCACTAGAGGTCGTGATTTTACTAATTGTAATGTGCTTTAACGACGGCGTCCACTAGAGGTCGTGATTTTACTAACTGTAATGTGGTTTAACGACGGCGGTCACTAGAGGTCGCGATTTTACTAATTGTAATGTGCTTTAACAACGGCGGCCACTAGAGGTCACGATTTTACTAACTGTAATGTGGTTTAACGACGGCGTCCACTAGAGGTCGTGATTTTACTTATTGTAAAGTGGTTTAATGAGAGTATACACTAGTGATTTACTATTTGTTTTTACGCTTTAAATGTTGATCCTTAGTAGATCCCTACATTTACACTCTGTTTACATTAATATCATATTAATTGCTATCCGAGGTCTTGCTTCTAGATTGTATTTACATTTGTGTTGTTGTCGGTATTCTGTTTCAGCTCTCCCCTCTGGGTCTTGGCCTTTGTGGGAGACATCGACGCCGGTTTCCTCAGTACCTCTGGATCTACTATCCGGACCGTTCCCTGCTGAAGACTCGACGTCGGCATCTGGGCTATCCGCACCTCCACAGCCACCGTCGCCGACACCATCAGCACCGCCAGCAACCCCAGACAAGCCGCGGACATCGCCCCGGATACCAAAACAAAAAGAAAGAAATACTATGTTGTCTATGTTCCGGCTATGTGCTTTTAGACGGTGTCATTTTACTATTGAAGGTGTTTGAGTAACTGTTGCTGCTAAGCGTCATTGTGATTTTACTACTATGCTTTAACGACGACGGACACTAGAGGTCGCGATTACTATTTCACACTATGCTTTAACGATGGCGACCACTAGAGGTCGGGATTACTAATTTACACTATGCTTTAACGACGGCGGCCACTAGAGGTCGTGATTTTACTAACTGTAATGTGCTTTAACGACGGCGGCCACTAGAGGTCGGGATTTTACTAATTGTAATGTGCTTTAACGACGGCGGCCGCTAGAGGTCGTGATTTTACTAACTGTAATTAGCTTTAACGACGCCGGCCGCTGGAGGTCGTGATTTTACTAATTGTAATGTGCTTTAACGACGGCGGCCACTAGAGGTCGTGATTTTACTAACTGTAATGTGCTTTAACGACGGCGGCCACTAGAGGTCGTGATTTTACTAATTGTAATGTGCTTTAACGACAGCGGCCGCTAGAGGTCGTGATTTTAATAACTGTAATGTGGTTTAATGACGGCGTCCACTAGAGGTCGTGATTTTACTAACTGTAATGTGGTTTAACGACGGCGGCCGCTAGAGGTCGTGATTTTACTAATTGTAATGTGCTTTAACGACGGCGGCCACTAGAGGTCGTGATTTTACCAATTGAAATGTGGTTTAACGACGGCGTCCACTAGAGGTCGTGATTTTACAAATTGTAATGTGCTTTAACGACGGCGGCCACTAGAGGTGGTGATTTTACTAACTGTAATGTGCTTTAATGACGGCGGCCACTAGAGGTCGTGATTTTACTAATTGTAATGTGCTTTAACGACAGCGGCCGCTAGAGGTCGTGATTTTACTAACTGTAATGTGCTTTAACGACGGCGGCCGCTAGAGGTCGTGATTTTACCAACTGTAATGTGCTTTAACGACGGCGGCCATTAGAGGTCGTAATTTTACTAATTGTAATGTGCTTTAACGACGGCGGCCACTAGAGGTCGTGATTTTATTAACTGTTATGTGGTTTAACGACGGCGTCCGCTAGAGGTCGTGATTTTCCTAATTGAAATGTGGTTTAATGAGAGTATACACTAGTGATTTACTATTTGTTTTTACGCTTTAAATGTTGATCCTTAGTAGATCCCTACATTTACACTCTGTTTATATTAATATCATATTAACTGCTATCCGAGGTCTTGCTTCTAGATTGTATTTACATTTTTGTTGTTGTCGGTATTCTGTTTCAGCTCTCCCCTCTGGGTCTTGGCCTTTGTGGGAGACATCGACGCCGGTTTCCTCAGTACCTCTGGATCTACTATCCGGACCGTTCCCTGCTGAAGACTCGACGTCGGCATCTGGGCTATCCGCACCTCCACAGCCACTGTCGCCGACACCATCAGCACCGCCAGCAACCGCAGACAAGCCGCGGACATCGCCCCGGATACCAAAACAAAAAGAAAGAAATACTTGTGTGTGTGTGTGTGTGTGTGCATGAAAAGATCACCCGGAACCCGGAAATCAGACACGACCGGGAAGTCATCCGGACCCTGTGGATGCTGATCATTCATTGAACGGGTCGCTCCAACTGTTCAACGGTGAGAGCAAAACATTCAGTTCAATAAAAAAAAAGTATTTTAACCACAGTCTGTCGATGTATTTTATATTTAACTACCTATGTTTTTTGTTTCATTCAACGCCTGTGCGTATGAAAACAGACGATCAGTCAGAGGTCGAAGGAGTAGGGCACCCGCTCGTTGATTCTTTAACTCACCAGATGCCTCAGCTGATAGGAGGTGGGAAAAAACATTTTGGAGTGATAGTTTACGTTTCACTGCTGTATTTATTTATTTATTTTTTCACATGAAAACAGATACAAAGACAACGAGCACGCCACACCTTCTACCTGTCGCTTCAACACCAACACCAACGTTTGGTAAGATACGAATCTCAATTTTTTTCAACACATCTCTACCGTTCAGTATCAGTTGAATGGTTGTATGTTCGCTATTGTGTGTGTGTGTGTGTGTGTGTGCGCGTACGTGCGTACATGCGTGCGTGCGTGCGTGCGTGTGTGTGTGTTTTATCTGTAATGCGGTTTGTCTATGTTCCGGCTATGTGCTTTTAGACGGTGTCATTTTACTATTGAAGGTGTTTGAGTAACTGTTGCTGCTAAGCGTCATTGTGATTTTACTACTATGCTTTAACGACGACGGACACTAGAGGTCGCGATTGCTATTTCACACTGTGCCTTAACGACGGCGACCACTAGAGGTCGGGATTACTATTTTACACTATGCTTTAACGACGGCGGCCACTAGAGGTCGTGATTTTACTAACTGTAATGTGCTTTAACGACGGCGGCCACTAGAGGTCGTGATTTTACTAACTGTAATGTGCTTTAACGACGGCGGCCACTAGAGGTCGTGATTTTACTAATTGTAATGTGCTTTAACGACGGCGGCCGCTAGAGGTCGTGATTTTACTAACTGTAATGTGGTTTAACGACGTCGGCCGCTAGAGGTCGTGATTTTACTAACTGCAATGTGCTTTAACGACGGCGGCCGCTAGAGGTCGTGATTTTACTAATTGTAATGTGCTTTAACGACGGCGGCCACTAGAGGTCGTGATTTTACTAACTGTAATGTGCATTAACGACGGCGGCCACTAGAGGTCGTGATTTTACTAATTGTAATGTGCTTTAACGACGGCGTCCACTAGAGGTCGTGATTTTACCAACTGTAATGTGGTTTAACGACGGCGGTCACTAGAGGTCGCGATTTTACTAATTGTAATGTGCTTTAACAACGGCGGCCACTAGAGGTCGCGATTTTACTAACTGTAATGTGGTTTAACGACGGCGTCCACTAGAGGTCGTGATTTTAATTATTGTAAAGTGGTTTAATGAGAGTATACACTAGTGATTTACTATTTGTTTTTACGCTTTAAATGTTGATCCTTAGTAGATCCCTACATTTACACTCTGTTTACATTAATATCATATTAACTGCTATCCGAGGTCTTGCTTCTAGATTGTATTTACATTTGTGTTGTTGTCGGTATTCTGTTTCAGCTCTCCCCTCTGGGTCTTGGCCTTTGTGGGAGACATCGACGCCGGTTTCCTCAGTACCTCTGGATCTACTATCCGGACCGTTCCCTGCTGAAGACTCGACGTCGGCATCTGGGCTATCCGCACCTCCACAGCCACCGTCGCCGACACCATCAGCACCGCCAGCAACCCCAGACAAGCCGCGGACATCGCCCCGGATACCAAAACAAAAAGAAAGAAATACTTGTGTGTGTGTGTGTGTGTGTGCGCGTACGTGCGTGCGTGCGTGTGTGTGTGCGTGTGTGTGTGTTTTATCTGTAATGCGGTTTGTCTATGTTCCGGCTATGTGCTTTTAGACGGTGTCATTTTACTATTGAAGGTGTTTGAGTAACTGTTGCTGCTAAGCGTCATTGTGATTTTACTACTATGCTTTAACGACGACGGACACTAGAGGTCGCGATTACTATTTCACACTATGCTTTAACGATGGCGACCACTAGAGGTCGGGATTACTATTTTACACTATGCTTTAACGACGGCGGCCACTAGAGGTCGTGATTTTACTAACTGTAATGTGCTTTAACGACGGCGGCCACGAGAGGTCGTGATTTTACTAACTGTAATGTGCTTTAACGACGGCGGCCACTAGAGGACGTGATTTTACTAATTGTAATGTGCTTTAACGACGGCGGCCGCTAGAGGTCGTGATTTTACTAACTGTAATGTGGTTTAACGACGTCGGCCGCTAGAGGTCGTGATTTTACTAACTGCAATGTGCTTTAACGACGGCGGCCGCTAGAGGTCGTGATTTTACTAATTGTAATGTGCTTTAACGATGGCGGCCACTAGAGGTCGTGATTTTACTAACTTTAATGTGCATTAACGACGGCGGACACTAGAGGTCGTGATTTTACTAATTGTAATGTGCTTTAACGACGGCGTCCACTAGAGGTCGTGATTTTACTAACTGTAATGTGGTTTAACGACGGCGGTCACTAGAGGTCGCGATTTTACTAATTGTAATGTGCTTTAACAACGGCGGCCACTAGAGGTCGCGATTTTACTAACTGTAATGTGGTTTAACGACGGCGTCCACTAGAGGTCGTGATTTTACTTATTGTAAAGTGGTTTAATGAGAGTATACACTAGTGATTTACTATTTGTTTTTACGCTTTAAATGTTGATCCTTAGTAGATCCCTACATTTACACTCTGTTTACATTAATATCATATTAACTGCTATCCGAGGTCTTGCTTCTAGATTGTATTTACATTTGTGTTGTTGTCGGTATTCTGTTTCAGCTCTCCCCTCTGGGTCTTGGCCTTTGTGGGAGACATCGACGCCGGTTTCCTCAGTACCTCTGGATCTACTATCCGGACCGTTCCCTGCTGAAGACTCGACGTCGGCATCTGGGCTATCCGCACCTCCACAGCCACCGTCGCCGACACCATCAGCACCGCCAGCAACCCCAGACAAGCCGCGGACATCGCCCCGGATACCAAAACAAAAAGAAAGAAATACTTGTGTGTGTGTGTGTGTGTGTGCGCGTACGTGCGTGCGTGCGTGTGTGTGTGCGTGTGTGTGTGTTTTATCTGTAATGCGGTTTGTCTATGTTCCGGCTATGTGCTTTTAGACGGTGTCATTTTACTATTGAAGGTGTTTGAGTAACTGTTGCTGCTAAGCGTCATTGTGATTTTACTACTATGCTTTAACGACGACGGACACTAGAGGTCGCGATTACTATTTCACACTATGCTTTAACGATGGCGACCACTAGAGGTCGGGATTACTAATTTACACTATGCTTTAACGACGGCGGCCACTAGAGGTCGGGATTATACTAACTGTAATGTGCTTTAACGACGGCGGCCACTAGAGGTCGGGATTTTACTAATTGTAATGTGCTTTAACGACGGCGGCCGCTAGAGGTCGTGATTTTACTAACTGTAATTAGCTTTAACGACGCCGGCCGCTGGAGGTCGTGATTTTACTAATTGTAATGTGCTTTAACGACGGCGGCCACTAGAGGTCGTGATTTTACTAACTGTAATGTGCTTTAACGACGGCGGCCACTAGAGGTCGTGATTTTACTAATTGTAATGTGCTTTAACGACAGCGGCCGCTAGAGGTCGTGATTTTACTAACTGTAATGTGGTTTAATGACGGCGTCCACTAGAGGTCGTGATTTTACTAACTGTAATGTGGTTTAACGACGGCGGCCGCTAGAGGTCGTGATTTTACTAATTGTAATGTGCTTTAACGACGGCGGCCACTAGAGGTCGTGATTTTACCAATTGAAATGTGGTTTAACGACGGCGTCCACTAGAGGTCGTGATTTTACTAATTGTAATGTGCTTTAACGACGGCGGCCACTAGAGGTGGTGATTTTACTAACTGTAATGTGCTTTAATGACGGCGGCCACTAGAGGTCGTGATTTTACTAATTGTAATGTGCTTTAACGACAGCGGCCGCTAGAGGTCGTGATTTTACTAACTGTAATGTGCTTTAACGACGGCGGCCGCTAGAGGTCGTGATTTTACCAACTGTAATGTGCTTTAACGACGGCGGCCATTAGAGGTCGTAATTTTACTAATTGTAATGTGGTTTAACGACGGCGGCCACTAGAGGTCGTGATTTTATTAACTGTTATGTGGTTTAACGACGGCGTCCGCTAGAGGTCGTGATTTTCCTAATTGAAATGTGGTTTAATGAGAGTATACACTAGTGATTTACTATTTGTTTTTACGCTTTAAATGTTGATCCTTAGTAGATCCCTACATTTACACTCTGTTTATATTAATATCATATTAACTGCTATCCGAGGTCTTGCTTCTAGATTGTATTTACATTTGTGTTGTTATCGGTATTCTGTTTCAGCTCTCCCCTCTGGGTCTTGGCCTTTGTGGGAGACATCGACGCCGGTTTCCTCAGTACCTCTGGATCTACTATCCGGACCGTTCCCTGCTGAAGACTCGACGTCGGCATCTGGGCTATCCGCACCTCCACAGCCACCGTCGCCGACACCATCAGCACCGCCAGCAACCACAGACAAGCCGCGGACATCGCCCCGGATACCAAAACAAAAAGAAAGAAATACTTGTGTGTGTGTGTGTGTGTGTGCATGAAAAGATCACCCGGAACCCGGAAATCAGACACGACCGGGAAGTCATCCGGACCCTGTGGATGCTGATCATTCATTGAACGGGTCGCTCCAACTGTTCAACGGTGAGAGCAAAACATTCAGTTCAATAAAAAAAAAGTATTTTAACCACAGTCTGTCGATGTATTTTATATTTAACTACCTATGTTTTTTGTTTTATTCAACGCCTGTGCGTATGAAAACAGACGATCAGTCAGAGGTCGAAGGAGTAGGGCACACGCTCGTTGATTCTTTAACTCACCAGACGCCTCAGCTGATAGGAGGTGGGAAAAAACATTTTGGAGTGATAGTTTACGTTTCACTGCTGTATTTATTTATTTATTTTTTCACATGAAAACAGATACAAAGACAACGAGCACGCCACACCTTCTACCTGTCGCTTCAACACCAACACCAACACCAACGTTTGGTAAGATACGAATCTCAATTTTTTTCAACACATCTCTGCCGTTCAGTATCAGTTGAATGGTTGTATGTTCGCTATTGTGTGTGTGTGTGTGTGTGTGTGTGTGCGTACGTGCGTGCGTGCGTGCGTGTGTGTGTGTGTGTGCGTGTGTGTGTGTTTTATCTGTAATGCGGTTTGTCTATGTTCCGGCTATGTGCTTTTAGACGGTGTCATTTTACTATTGAAGGTGTTTGAGTAACTGTTGCTGCTAAGCGTCATTGTGATTTTACTACTATGCTTTAACGATGGCGACCACTAGAGGTCGGGATTACTAATTTACACTATGCTTTAACGACGGCTGCCACTAGAGGTCGTGATTTTACTAACTGTAATGTGCTTTAACGACGGCGGCCACTAGAGGTCGTGATTTTACTAATTGTAATGTGCTTTAACGACGGCGGCCGCTAGAGGTCGTGATTTTACTAACTGTAATTAGCTTTAACGACGGCGGCCGCTGGAGGTCGTGATTTTACTAATTGTAATGTGCTTTAACGACGGCGGCCACTAGAGGTCGTGATTTTACTAACTGTAATGTGCTTTAACGACGGCGGCCACTAGAGGTCGTGATTTTACTAATTGTAATGTGCTTTAACGACAGCGGCCGCTAGAGGTCGTGATTTTACTAACTGTAATGTGGTTAAATGACGGCGTCCACTAGAGGTCGTGATTTTACTAACTGTAATGTGGTTTAACGACGTCGGCCGCTAGAGGTCGTGATTTTACTAACTGTAATGTGCTTTAACGACGGCGGCCACTAGAGGTCGTGATTTTACTAATTGTAATGTGGTTTAACGACGGCGTCCACTAGAGGTCGTGATTTTACTAATTGTAATGTGCTTTAACGACAGCGGCCGCTAGAGGTCGTGATTTTACTAACTGTAATGTGCTTTAACGACGGCGGCCGCTAGAGGTCGTGATTTTACCAACTGTAATGTGCTTTAACGACGGCGGCCACTAGAGGTCGTAATTTTACTAATTGTAATGTGCTTTAACGACGGCGGCCACTAGAGGTCGTGATTTTATTAACTGTTATGTGGTTTAATGACAGTATACACTAGTGATTTACTATTTGTTTTTACGCTTTAAATGTTGATCCTTAGTAGATCCCTACATTTACACTTTGTTTATATTAATATCATATTAACTGCTATCCGAGGTCTTGCTTCTAGATTGTATTTACATTTGTATTGTTGTCGGTATTCTTTTTCAGCTCTCCCCTCTGGGTCTTGGCCTTTGTGGGAGACATCGACGCCGGTTTCCTCAGTACCTCTGGATCTACTATCCGGACCGTTCCCTGCTGAAGACTCGACGTCGGCATCTGGGCTATCCGCACCTCCACAGCCACCGTCGCCGACACCATCAGCACCGCCAGCAACCACAGACAAGCCGCGGACATCGCCCCGGATACCAAAACAAAAAGAAAGAAATACTTGTGTGTGTGTGTGTGTGTGTGTGCATGAAAAGATCACCCGGAACCCGGAAATCAGACACGACCGGGAAGTCATCCGGACCCTGTGGATGCTGATCATTCATTGAACGGGTCGCTCCAACTGTTCAACGGTGAGAGCAAAACATTCAGTTCAATAAAAAAAAAGTATTTTAACCACAGTCTGTCGATGTATTTTATATTTAACTACCTATGTTTTTTGTTTTATTCAACGCCTGTGCGTATGAAAACAGACGATCAGTCAGAGGTCGAAGGAGTAGGGCACCCGCTCGTTGATTCTTTAACTCACCAGACGCCTCAGCTGATAGGAGGTGGGAAAAAACATTTTGGAGTGATAGTTTACGTTTCACTGCTGTATTTATTTATTTATTTTTTCACATGAAAACAGATACAAAGACAACGAGCACGCCACACCTTCTACCTGTCGCTTCAACACCAACACCAACACCAACGTTTGGTAAGATACGAATCTCAATTTTTTTCAACACATCTCTACCGTTCAGTATCAGTTGAATGGTTGTATGTTCGCTATTGTGTGTGTGTGTGTGTGTGCGCGTACGTGCGTACGTGCGTGCGTGCGTGCGTGTGTGTGTGTGTGTGCGTGTGTGTGTGTTTTATCTGTAATGCGGTTTGTCTATGTTCCGGCTATGTGCTTTTAGACGGTGTCATTTTACTATTGAAGGTGTTTGAGTAACTGTTGCTGCTAAGCGTCATTGTGATTTTACTACTATGCTTTAACGACGACGGACACTAGAGGTCGCGATTACTATTTCACACTATGCCTTAACGACGGCGACCACTAGAGGTCGGGATTACTATTTTACACTATGCTTTAACGACGGCGGCCAATAGAGGTCGTGATTTTACTAACTGTAATGTGCTTTAACGACGGCGGCCACTAGAGGTCGTGATTTTACTAATTGTAATGTGCTTTAACGACGGCGGCCGCTAGAGGTCGTGATTTTACTAACTGTAATGTGCTTTAACGACGGCGGCCACTAGAGGTCGTGATTTTACTAACTGTAATGTGCTTTAACGACGGCGGCCACTAGAGGTCGTGATTTTACTAACTGTAATGTGCTTTAACGACGGCGGCCGCTAGAGGTCGTGATTTTACTAATTGTAATGTGGTTTAACGACGGCATCCATTAGAGGTCGTGATTTTCCTAACTGTAATGTGGTTTAACGACGGCGGCCACTAGAGGTCGTGATTTTACTTATTGTAAAGTGGTTTAATGAGAGTATACACTAGTGATTTACTATTTGTTTTTACGCTTTAAATGTTGATCCTTAGTAGATCCCTACATTTACACTCTGTTTATATTAATATCATATTAACTGCTATCCGAGGTCTTGCTTCTAGATTGTATTTACATTTGTGTTTTTGTCGGTATTCTGTTTCAGTTCTCCCCTCTGGGTCTTGGCCTTTGTGGGAGACATCGACGCCGGTTTCCTCAGTACCTCTGGATCTACTATCCAGACCGTTCCCTGCTGAAGACTCGACGTCGGCATCTGGGCTATCCGCACCTCCACAGCCACCGTCGCCGACACCATCAGCACCGCCAGCAACCACAGACAAGCCGCGGACATCGCCCCGGATACCAAAACAAAAAGAAAGAAATACTTTTAGTTTTCAGCATTAGTCAATGTTTGAACTGTTTCTGCATTGTAGGCTAAATAATCAAAACACGTTAGTAGCTACAATATTATTTCGGGTTTAAACATTTTTGAAGTTATTTAACATCTTATGAAGAAGTTTTTCATTCTTGAAATATTTCTTAAAGATAAAACAGTAGAAAGAAAACACTTTTTAGTCTTCACTAATAGTTCAAACGACACAGCTACCCAACTCATGCACCATTTTTTCAAAATGCTTTTAAACAGATAATTTGAACTTGTTTGAGAAATACTTTTAGTTTTCAGAATAGAACAAAAGAAAGAAATACTTTTAGTTTTCAGAAAACAAGGTTGAGTGAACAATGATGAAACAAAAAAGAAAGAAATACTTTAGTTTTCAGCATTAGTTCAAATGACACAGCTATTCAACTCACATGAGTTTCTGTTGAATCAGTCTATTTAATTTTACACCCTGTGTGAGTTTGAAACGATGCATTTTTAGAGTCTGTGATAACCAGTTAATTTGCTGCGGAGACGCGAGTTCTTTCCTGGACGGTTGAATCTTCAAAAGAGACAGTCTGAAGGCGGACCTCATTGTCTTCAGACAACATTGTTTAGGCTGTAGGAAATACACTTCTGTACCTTCCACGTGTTCGTTTTCTCGTGAGAATGACAACCAAAAACACCCCAACTTAAAATCCAAAAGAATTTACACCCTGACAGAGGCGTCTAATTACCCTAACAGAGCTCTGGGCCCGCAACTACACCTGGCTTTGCCTCAGCTCCGATGGTGTAGAGTGACAAAGACTATCTCAGGCCCTGACCCCTTTTATTACACATTTCAGTTCATTTTGGGGGTGCAGTCTCCACTGATTGATCCTGGTCTTCTTACGGTCCAGGTCGTCATGGGTCAAATTCCAGATCTTGTGCCGTCTCCACCACATCTGGAAACACCTTTAGAATATTCATACATCTGTCTTTAATTGGCGACAATGGCAGAGCGGATGACCCAAGCCATTCTTTTTTTGGCATCCTGCTTCTGTCACCATGTCCGTTCTCCATCTGATTATTTGTTTTACTTCGCCGCGGTTCATACCTCTGAGCTACCTAGCAGACATTGATCCTGGTCTTCTTATGGTCCAGGTCGTCATGGGTCAAATTCCAGATCTTGTGCTGTCTCCACCACATCTGGAAACACCTTTAGAATATTTATACATCTGTCTTTAATTGGCGACAATGGCAGAGTGGGTGACCCGATCCAAATCAACAAAGACGTCACCGAGGACCTACCCACACGGACGGAGTATTTAGGTGACCCGATTCAGACCACATTTTACATCAGTTCCGGGGTAACCTTCGCTGTTGACCAGACCTTCCAGAACTTCATCCTCCTTTCCAAAAGGACTCCAGACTACCCATGGATGCCTCTTCCTCTGCACGTCGTAGGTGAATATTTATCTGTTTATCTATCCATCTATCTATATCTATACAGTATACATATAAGTATATACATATATGTGTATCTATGTATTTACATTTACATATATAAGTATAATAAAAACGTTACGCCATGTTTATCACGTACCATGTCTCTTTTCATTGACAGACGTCGTCACTCATCTGTGTGACGTTCATTTAACGCAGAGTGATACTGGTAAAAATATTGAATTATTTTATAATTCGTTGTTAATATCTCTATTATGTGTTACAACAGCCGCACTTCTATTTTTCAGATATTATCGCCTCCGCGAATAACTTCCCAGAGACGCTGATCGGCGCTGAGGAGCTTGAGCGGTTAATGCGTGTAACTTTTGAAGACGGAGATGCCCGTGCGGATCTGTCGGCTGTGAATCCGAGAGCGAGTCTTCAAGACAGCGGCACCGAGGCTCAGAACACGCCGTGTATTATAATAATCGACAGCGAGGACGAGTTCGTCCGGGGCCGAGTACAGGAAATCGACTGAAGGGGAGTAACCAACGCTCTCTGAGCCGTAAGCGACGGTATAATTCGGCACGGAAGACAGGACCGGCGCGAGTCATTGGTGAGAAGGAGACAGCGATTCTAATCATAATTACGATAACTAGGTAAAGAACAGCGGTATTTATTAAGTGTATATACATGCGTATGTGTGTGTGTGCGTGTGTGTGTGTGTGTGTGTGTGTGTGTGTGTGTGTGTGTGTGTGTGTGTGCATGAAAAGATCACCCGGAACCCGGAAATCAGACACGACCGGGAAGTCATCCGGACCCTGTGGATGCGGATCATTCATTGGACGGGTCGCTCCAACTGTTCGACGGTGAGAGCAAAACAAAAAAAGTATTTTAACCACATTCTGTTGATGTGTTTTATATTTAACTACCTATGTTTTTGTTTTATTCAACACCTGTGCGTATGAAAACAGACAGCCAGTCAGAGGTCGAAGGAGTAGGGCGCCCGCTCGTGGATTCTTTCACTCACCAGACGCCTCAGCTGATAGGAGGCGGGAAAAAACATTTGGAGTGATAGTTTACGTTTCACTGCTGTATTTATTTATTTATTTTTTCACATGAAAACAGATACAAAGGCAACGAGCACGCCACACCTTCTGCCTGTCGCTTCAACGCCACCACCACCGTTTGGTAAGATGTAAATCTCCAATTTTTTTTCAACACATCTCTACCGTTCAGTATCAGCTGAATGGCTGTATGTTCGCTATTATGTGTGTGTGTGTGTGTGTGTGTGTGTGTGTGTGTGTGTGTGTGTGTGTGTGTGTGGTTTAATGATGTGTCTGCAATTCGTTGTGTTAGAGCATCAAGGTGCCTGTTATCTGTAATGTGGTTTATCTATGTTCCGGCTTTATGCTTTTAGATAGCGTAATTTTATTATTGAAGGTGTTTGGGTAACTGTTACTGCTAAACAACATTGTGATTTTACTACTATGCTTTAACGGCGCCGGCCACTAGAGGTCGTGATTACTATTTACACTATGCTTTAACGACGTTGACCACTAGAGGTCATGATTACTATTTGCACTATGCTTTAACGTCACCGGTCGCTAGAGGTCGCAATTACTATTAACACTATGCTTTAACGACGGCGGTCACTAGAGGTCGCGATTGCTATTTAAACTGTGCTTTAACGATGATGACCACTAGAGGTAATTGTAATGTGCTTTAATACATATACACTATGTATTATACTATATAATATATATATATATATATATATATATATATATATATATATATATATATATATATATATATATATATAGTATTCTTATACACTAATGATTCGTGATTTGCTATTTGTTTTTATGCTTTAAATGACGGTCCTGAGTAGGTCCATACATTGAGTTTTTTATTTATTTATTTTTAACGCTCTTTAGGATATGCTTCTGTTGTGATGATGGTTTTGTCCATGAGTATTGATATGTATGCTACACGTGTTGTTGTTTTATTATAGCCATCGCTAGAAAACAACACGGCTCAACACCGGTTATATGATTACGTAATTTTGTTTTTCCGCAGGTCGTATTTTTTCATATTGTACTAGGGTTATTTTCATACTACTCTGTTTATATTAATATCATATTAACTGCTATCCGAGGTCTTGCTTCTAGATTGTATTTACATTTGTATTGTTGTCAAAATTCTGTTTCAGCTCTCCCTCCTGGGTCTTGGCCTTTGTGGGAGACATCGACGCTGGTTTCCGCAGTACCTCTGGATCTACTATCCGGACCGTTCCCTGCTGAAGACTCGACGTCGGCATCTGGGCAATCCGCACCTCCACAGCCACCGTCGCCGCCACCATCAGCACCGCCAGCAACCACAGACAACCCGCGGATAGCACCCCGGACACCAACGTCGACTTGCGCCGCATCACCCCCTGACCAAACCCTGCCTCTACCCCCTGCCCCCGAGCGCTCTGTCACATCTACCCAAGACAGACCCCACGCTCCAGTGTCGCCGACCCTATTAGCGTTCCATGATGCAACGGCTGTAAAACAACAGCTTGAATTCAGAGTACGTACGCTTGAACGTCGTCTTCATCAGAGTGAAATACAGAGTCGTCGTCTAGCACGTCAAGCGCGTCAAGCACGTAAATACCGCCGTTCGGCGAGAAATATACGTGAAGGTAAGATTAACAACCATTTCAACGAGTAATCAGCAGGGATGCATATGTCTTAAATATTATGATAATCGTTACAGAACTCATCTTTAAGGACGTCACGAATAAAGCGCTGGTGTCTGAAGTTCTGAGACTCCTAAAACAACAAGGACCTGGTGGTAACAGACGTCGTGGACTGATCTGACTGAAGTTCGACCCCAGTAAGGTCCATTTGGATCCTCATTATTTAAAAGCAGTGCTGGGTGATTACGGTTTGAGGTTGCTGTTGCACTGCGGGTGATTGTGTTTTGAGGTCGCTGTTGCATCGCGGGTGATTGTGTTTTGAGGTCGCTGTTGCATCGCGGGTGATTGTGTTTTGAGACTGTTGTTTTGTTTATTAAATGTTTTTTAATTATTATTTTATTGTTATTGTTATTATTGTTATTACGCTATGGCCAACCATGATGGTTTTCCTTCCGGTTCTGACCCTGAATCCACACACAACCAGGACACTACACCACACCTCATTGACCAGAGTGCTTCACCAACACGTATGTTTCTGTCTCACTTGTTTGACAACGTGTCTGAGGAGGATGTAGTGCAGGTCTATGATCCGAGTATAAATGAAAACATGGAGTCAATTTTTTTCGGCGAGAGAGAGGATAACCGAATTTTAAATATGGTTCCTGCATCATCTCGTGAGGGTAGGGCTGATACCTCTTTAGACAATGGCGATTGGTTAGAAAGGTTTGTTGATAATCTGCAGACGACTGATTCAGGGACAACTGCTCTTGACCCTCTGGTCGATGTGTCTGACTCTTACTGTAGTGATGACAATGTTGATGATGACGGTGATTCGCTTCAGGAAGGATGTTGTATTAGAGGTACCGGTATTGAATCAGAAGTCATAGAGCCTTTTAACACCGATAGGATAAGAAGGGTGCTAACACGTCCTGCTGTACCGGATACCGGATTTAGCTACTTTCTACAGAGGTTGGATGCAACAGGTCAGGGAGTTGGCTGATGAAGCGCAGAGACTGGCAGATCGAGAGGATGTGGTTCAGCTTGAAGTGGTAGGTGAAGATGTTCAAGAACACGTTAATGTTGTGGTTGAAGGCGACGGTGGAAATATCTACCCTGCTTTTGAGGACCTCCTTAGCAACACAGTGCAATCTGACAGAGTCATCGCTATGGGTAAGAGAATTGAATTAACGGTCCAAATTGTACATATCCCTCGAGGAGGCGCGAAACGCAAGCTCGAGAAGACGCTGGATGCCAAAATTTTTGTTAAAAAAAGACGACATCTCTATGTAGTTGGTGGTGATGGAACCAAGCAGCTTTGCGTCGCAATCAGCCTTTCTTGTCTCCTTAATCCTAACCGTGCGTATCAAGATTGTGTTGAGTTGGGGAGGGAATTATTAAACAAAGCTGGTTTAGATTCTCAAACACCTATCATATTCACAGATATACCCCTGTTTGAACGGATAGTGAGGCGTAAAATTGTTGTGTTTGATAAAACGACAGCAAACCAGCCATTAGCGCATTATGCCACCGGTTTTGCTGATGGTTCGGAGCCCTTATTCTTGTTTCTACTTCAGGGACACTATTACGGGGTGAAGAACCCTCAAGGTTTGTTAGGAACATGTTACTTTTGCGTCAGCTGTCATAAGGGGTATGAAGATAAATCAAAACACATATGCAAAGCTCACTGTAGCGTTTGTCACGATCCTGTTTGCCCTACAGAGGTCCCAGACCCGGTAACTTGTGACGACTGTCGCAGGGTTTGTCACAACCCAGCAAAGAGACAGGTGGCTAAGGCTTGTCTTAATAGCCTTTGGGGAAAGTTTTGTCAGAGAGTGAACATGTCTCAGGTTTCTGTAGTGTCAGACCCCAACGAGTTTTTCAGTTTCATGTTTTCAGGGAAATACGAGGTCAGCTACTTTAACGTGCTGGATGAGAAAAAAGTTGTGATCCAGTGGCGTTACAATGGTCTCTACCCTCCTGGTAAAAGCAGCAATGTTTTTATCGGAGCTTTTACCACTGCTTATGCTCGTCTGAAGTTGTACAGTTACATGAAGAAATTGCAGGAGAATGTTCTCTACGTTGACGCAGACAGCTTGATATATGTTGTGAAAGACGGCGAGACACCTTTAAAATTAGGTAACTATCTCGGTGATCTGACTGATGAACTCGATGGGGATAGCATCGAGGACATTGTTTCGGCGGGTCCTAAGACGTATGCTTATAGGACCAAAGGACAGAAGATGGTTGTGATGAAAGTTAAAGGTATCACGCAAACAAAAGAATCTTGTCAGCGGATAAACTTTGACTCCGTCAGAGATCTTGTAGAGGGCTATTTGCAGAATTCACCTGATGGGGTGCTTGAGACCCGGCAATGCAACATTGTGAGGGATAAAAAGAACATCGCAGTAAAAAACAGATCAGTTATTAAAAAACTCCGAGTCGTGTACGATAAGAGGCGATTGTTTTCGGACGGCACAACCAAACCTTTCGGGTTCTGATTTTTGAGTGGATGAGGGGTCATTATGGAAGGAATTAATTTCGATCCGCGTTTGAAAACACCATTTTCATGTCTAGTGGTGGGACCGTCGGGGTCAGGAAAGACCCATTTTGTAAAATGTATACTTGAAAATTGTGAACATGTTATGGATGATGTCAATATAAATATTGTATGGATTTATACTTCTTTTCAACCTATGTACAGTGAATTGCAAAAGATGAATAAAAATATCAAATTCATTGGAGGTTTACCTGAATCTTTTGAAAATGAAGATGTATTTCCTTCTGATAGAAAACATTTGATTATTCTTGACGACGATTTTTGAAGCGTCTGAAAGCCCAGAGGTTGTTCGCATTTTTACGCAGTATAGACATCATAAAAATATGAGTGTTATATTGCTGACGCAAAACTTATTTCATCGCGGTAAATATAGTCGTGCTATTAGTCTGAATAGCAATTACTCTGTATTGTTTACCCGTCTCAAAGAGCTTTCTTTCTAGAAAGCTTTGAAGATGCTACAGCTGACGTTCACGGGTACTTAATCGTTGATCTAACACCCTCCTGTCCAGAACGCTGCAGACTAAGGACTGGGATACTACCTCATCAGCGTCACACTGTGTACACACCAAAAACGTCTGCTTGAGTTATGTCAGCGCGTATAAAAAGAAACGCTCGTTTACTTAAGGAACTATACCATGCTCCGTACCAAGAAACGAGTAAAGACATTTTGACACGTAGTTCCCGGGACTTCATTCAAGCTCTCGGTGAGATCGCCCTGAATGTTTTGAAGGGGAATGTACCATTGTCGCAGGCTCAGTTAAAAAAACTGAAAAAACAGAAGAAAAACATCAGACTCTTGGCTAATAAAAAAGCGTGCTTGAAGCGTAAACAAAGGATTCTTAAAAAGCAATCGGGTGGATTCCTGTTGCCGTTGCTAGCGGCTGCCGTTCCAATAATTGGAAATCTAATGTGAGGACTTGTAAAGAAGTAAAACGCTATGAAGACTGTCCAGAAAGTGTATCTCGTCTCTCCTCGACAAATTAACCAGTTATCACGTCCAACCTCTGACATCCGTGAAACTGCCAAAGATGAATTGAATGAGAAGATGAGGACCATTCTAAATGATTCTCAGTTAAACTCGTATGAGAAGATTAAAAACTACGATGCTCTATTGCAGAGATATTTAACCTTTACTAAACAGGATCAGAGAGACCAAAGGAGAGTAACTCTGACTTTACAACGAGACGGAGTCAGCGATCATCCCCTCGACTCTGACAGACGTGTCGAAAGCGTTCTAAAATCACCCTCTGTAACAGATGACCTGGGTAAGGATATTCTAAATAGCCTTCCGTCAAAAGCTCGAAGAAATGCTGAACACATTATCCGGAGGATATCCAAAAACGGCGACGGTTGGAATATGAATGGTGAATTTATGTATGAAGGAAATGCTGTAAAAGGCTCTCATGTGATCGATATATTCAAGTACCTTTCCCTACCGTATGAGAAAACAAGTTCTTCATTACCTGAGGGATGGTCCGAGTTTCTCGTCACATTATTAAAGCTAAACATCCCTCTCACCCTGCTGTCCAATCCTGAAGCGAATCGAATTCTATCTCGTGATAGAGGATTCTTTCAATTTCAGGACTGAAGCTATTCACTATTGTAAAAACGATGTTGACATTCTGGCCAGAGGATGCATGATATTTAGAGACAAGTTTTTTAAAGAAACAGGTGTTGATGCACTCTCGTCCATAACAATCGCCTCTGCGTGTATGGCTGTTGTCAGGACCAACTTTTTAAAACCAGACACATTAGCCATGTCCCAACAATTATATAACGAGCGGTAACAAGAGGTTCTCAGATGCTTCCATCCAGTGGCTGCACAATCACACAGACAGGGCATTTTCATACAACATGCCTTGAACCGTGGGGAGATGGTGTTTGGCCAGTATTTTGTTGACGGTTATCCTGAAGTTGACGGTGTTACGCAGGTCTGGGAGTTTAACGGATGTTTATTCCACGGTTGTCCTTCATGTGTTGACCCTCATGCAGTTTTTCCGTTAAGAGGTAGACCATACGGTGAATACTACTCTGCTACGATGGAGAGAGAGCAGGCGTTAAAGTCTGATCATGGGGTGCGTCTTTTTACCATCTGGGAACACGAATGGCATTCGCTTCGACAGTCGTTTGATGATCTCAGAGATTTTCTCTTAGATTTTGACACCCCTGAGCCTCTCAACCCTCGTAATGCCCTCTACGGCGATAGAACCAGCGCTTTAAAGCTGCGTTACACGGCCAAGCCTGATGAAAAAGTTTATTACGCTGATGTCACCTCTCTGTATCCTTACGTCAACAGCACGTGCTCCTACCTCCTAGGTCACCCCCGAATAATTCACGAAGACTTCGGGGATTCCAGACAGTACTTCGGTCTTATCAAGGCGGTTGTCTATCCTCCTCGGGGTTTATATGTACCTGTTTTACCCTACAGAGGACCGGGGGTAAATTACACTTCACGTTATGCAGTATCTGTTCAAGTCGTAATGTTCAAGGCAGTGACTGTACGCATAATGATGACGAACTTGTTTTGACAGGGGTCTGGGTCACGGTTGAGTTCAACAAGGCTCTGGACAAGGGATACAAGGTGGCCAAGATTATCAAAGTATGGCATTTTGATAGATCTAGCAATTGTATTTTCGCAGGTTACATCCGTACATTCCTGAAGGACAAGCAGGAGGCTTCTGGTTACCCTGCTGAGGCCGTTGATCAGGAAAGCCGTGACAAATACATTGAGGATTATCAAGCCCATCAGGGGATTTTGCTTTGCGCTGATAAGATTTGTCACAACCCAGCAAAGAGACAGGTGGCTAAGGCTTGAATTAATAGCCTGTGGGGCAAGTTTTATCAGAAAGAGAACATGTCTCAGGTTTCTGTAGTGTCAGACCCCAACGAGTTTTTCAGTTTCTTGTTTTCAGGGAAATACGAGGTCAGCTACTTTAACGTGCTGGATGACAAAAAAAGTTGTGATCCAGTGGCGTTTCAAGGGTCTCTACCCTCCCGGTTAATGCAGCAATGTTTTTATCAGAGCTTTTACCACTACTTATGCTCGTCTGACGTTGTACAGTTACATGGAGAAATTGCAGGAGAATGTTCTCTATGTTGACACAGACAGCTTGATATATGTGGTGAAAGACGGCAAGACGCCTTTAAAATTAGGTAACTATCTCGGTGATCTGACTGATGAACTCGACGGGGATAGCATCAAGGACTTTGTTTCGGCGGGTCCTAGGTCGTAAGCTTATAGGAACAAAGGACAGAAGAAGGTTGTGATTAAAATTAAAGGTATCACGCAAACAAAAGAATCTTGTGAGCGGATAAACTTTGACTCCGTCTGTAGAGGGCTATTTGCAGAATTCACCTGATGGGGTGCTTGAGACCTGCCAACACAACATTGAGAGGGATAAAAAGAACATCGCAGTAAAAAACAGATCAGTTATTAAAAAACTCCGGGTCGTGTACGATAAGAGGCGATTATTTTCGGATGGGACAACCAAACCTTTCGGGTTCTGAGTTTTGGGTGGATGAGGGGTCATTATCGAAGAAATTAATTTCGATCCACATTTGAAAACACCATTTTCATGTCTAGTGGTGGGACCATCAGGGTCAGGAAAGACCCATTTTGTAAAATGTATACTTGAAAATTGTGTGGACTTGAAAAAAATGTAATGGATGATGTCAATGTAAATATTGTACGGATTTATACTTCTTTTCAACCTTTGTACAGTGAATTGCAAAAGATGAATAAAAATATCAAATTCATTGAAGGTTTACCTGAATCTTTTGAAAATGAAGATCTATTTCCTTCTGATAGAAAACATTTGATTATTCTTGACAATGTTATTTTTGAAACCTCTGAAAACCCTGAGGCATTTTTACACAGTAGAGACATCATAAAAATATGAGTGTTATAATGCTTACGCAAAACTTATTTCATCGTGGTAAATATAGTCGTACTATTAGTCTGAATATCAATTACTTTGTATTGTTTAAGAATCCTCGCGATAAAATGTAGATAAAAGTTGTTGCTCAACAGGTTTACCCGTCTCAAAGAGCTTTCTTTCTAGAAATCTTTGAAGATGTTACAGCTGGCGCTCACGGGTACTTAATCGTTGATCTAACACCCTCCTGTCCAGAACGCTGCAGACTAAGGACTGGGATACTACCTCATCAGCGTCACACTGTGTACACACCAAAAACGTCTGCTTGAGTTATGTCAGCGCGTATAAAAAGAAACGCGGGTTTACTTAAGGAACTATAGCATGCTCCTTCAAAGAAACGTAAAGACATTTTGATGCATAGTTCTCGGGACTTTATTCAAGCTCTCGGTGAGATCGCCCTGAATGTTTTGAAGGGGACTGTACCACTGTCGCAGGCTCAGTTCAAAAAACTGAAAAAACAGAAGAAAAACATCAGACTCTTGGCTAATAAAAAAGTGTGCGTGAAGCGTGAAGGATTCTTAAAAAGCTGTTGCCGTTGCTATCGGCAGCTGTTCCAATAGGACGACTTGTAAAGAAGTAAAACACGATGAAAACTGTCCAGAAAATGTATCTCGTCTTTCCTCAGCAAATTATCCAGTTATGACGTCCAACCACCGACATCCGTGAAACTGCCCAAGATGAATTGAATGAGAAGATGAGGACCATTCTAAATGATTCTCAGTCTAACTCGTATGAGAAGATAAAAAAGTATAATGCTCGATTGCAGAGATATTTAACCTTTACTAAAGAGGATCAGAGAGACCAAAGGAGAGTAACTCTGACTTTACAATGAGATGGAGTCAGCGATCATCCCCACGACTCTGACAGTCGTGTCGAAAGTGTTCTAAAAACACCCACTGTAACAGATGACTTGGGTAAGGATATTCTAAATAGCCTTCCGTCAAAAGCTCGAAGAAATGCTGAATACATTATCCAGAGGATATCCAAAGACGGTGGTGGTTGGAATATGAATGGTGAATTTATGTATGAAGGAAGTGCTGTAAAAGGCTCTCATGTGATCGATATATTCAAGTACCTTTCCCTACCGTATAAGAAAACAAGTTCTTCGTTACCTGAGGGATGGTCCGAGTTTCTCGTCACATTATTAAAGCTAAAATGCCTCTCACACTGCTGTCCAATCCTGAATCGAGGGCTCAATATCAGAGACTTAAATCGAATTCTATCTTACGAAAGAAAAGTATAGCTGAGAGCTGGTCTCCCGACCCAAAGGACCCTAAAGTGACACCTCAACGACGCTTGACGCGTGTAGTGACCAAAGGGAAGAAATTGTCTCTAACACCTCGATGGGTTTCCTGAATAATTGTCTTGTACACAGTTATTGTCTTTTCATCAAAGAAATGTTTTATTGAATTACTATGAGATTACAGATTTTTTTTAAATACACACACGCACAATAAGATTAGTCACACGTTACAATAGTCTTTAAAATACAGAAGAGAACAGTTTTGTTGTTTCCATGGACAGTGTGCACATCTTTTTAGACATTGTTGATGTCCTTTCACAAAGTTGTATAGCATGAGGTCGTTTTTTAAGTTATCGTCACTGTATAGACTTAATACTTCTCCGATAGACAGCCCTCTAGCACGATGACAGAGGTAGAAGACGCAATGATGACCACATACAAACGATAGAGGGTGCTTTAGTTGACCATTGTTGTACTTGATGACCTCTGAATGTTTCTTGAGGAACTTTAAAATATTTTCAGGGTAATGTGCAAAGTAGGGCCCCATTCCAAACGAGTCAAAGAAAGTTGTTCTCCCGTCTTCTTTGAGAGTTAAAGCCAGCCAGTGCACTTCTGGTTTATGTGCCGGATGTGTGTTGACGATGAAATATGCAGGCAGTCTGAGGGGTTGTGTCAATTGAGGCAACTTATCCGACGGCCACACACCGTAAAATGTGTCGCCCATGAGACCTCTCAGCAGCCTCTGTAACTGGAGACTATCCATAACTTTTATAATAATAGTCCACCAGCACTTGTCTTTTTGCATCAATCTCCAGAATGGAATCATAACAAGCGTACACAATCAGTGTTAGGGTGTTTGGTGAAGCAACTCTGAATCTCATCTCCAGTCTTAAATTCCCTTTTGAGACAGCTGAGAGAGCGTCGTTGTCATCGGCTGGATTGAGATTAAATGCAAACAGCGAATATCCGCTGTTAAAACCTTCGCGGTCAATGCTTAGATACTTCAAATGTCTTCCTGTAGCTAGAATCATGTTATAAAACTCTTTGACCGCCATACCGTTGTTAAACTGAGGTTGAAAAGCTTTAGCGGGGATCTGTTGGCCGTCCTGACAGAGGGCTAGATATTCATGTTGAACGGGCAGAGATCTTTCCTACCGGAAAATGCCTCATGACGCACCATCCCTAAAACCACGGATTTAGGTCTTGAACCCAGAAATAAACTCTCCTGGGTACATATTCTCGAGTTCTCTGGAATGTTTTTACGTTGACTCGTGAGAGGGGGTAGAGAGCATTTCCTTTTAACAAACCCGCTGCATGACGTATTCTCACAGCTGGCGAAACAGTGACTTTCTTCACAAACAGAGAGGTGCCAAGGATTTTCAGACGAAAGGTGGAGTTGCGAGGTCCGGTCAGGCAGAAGGCATCATTCGCCCTGGTGAGTTTAATTCTTAAATCGACCGAGTTTAATAACAGTCTCTCACAGAAAAATATGTCGCTGTGCAGAGGACTGAGAAGATGTACTTCTCTGGACCTGCTCGTGAACTCAGCCCTGAAAAGCCTGAAAAGTTGAGAAGTGTTTCGATCATAGCTCTGTACGGGTGAGTGGAACTGGACTGCGAAATCATCCGATCCCCCAGAACCACATCGCACTGGTCAAAGATTGTGTTTAGAGGATAATTGATGAGACCGACTGCTGCGTCGTTAGCCAGCGGTGTGCCATCGGCGTTAGTAATTCTTGCACGCACGAGTAGAAGGGTGTCGTTTAGGTCTAGATACTTTTCGCCGTCTCCTGGTATAAAAAACTCAATCGCTGATCGCGGCTACTGGAGCAATTTCAGTGTAAATTTTGTCCTCGATGGAAAGCCGTGTCATCGGCGGCGTGAATAAATCCAGTTCTGCCAATGTGCATTCAGCAGATTTCTGGTGTAGGAGTGCCATGTTACTGTATATAAGGTTTTTTAAAGTATATCAGAGCTCCCTCTGGACTTCCTCTTGGCCCGTTTGCTTCTGTCAACTGACTTCTTTCTTTTTTTGTTTGTACGTTTATTAGAGCTCTGTGTTACATGTCGTCCTGGAGGGCGTCTCTTTGTTCTTCGTGATAAGACAGCTATACCTCCTGACCCTTCCTGTCTCTGTTGATCGCTCATTCCTCTCATGGTACAGGTGAACATATCTGTGGCTATGTTACCCACTGCTGATTTGAGATGGGGTTTCGCTATGGCGATACCTCTTTTCAACAAAGGTGATATAAACCGAAACATTTTTGAGAAGAGGGAACTGATGCCTCGTCCGTACATAACCGGGGCACCGTCAAAACCGGGTAGCTCTCCGCCCACCTGTTTTTCATAATATTGTACAACTCTGTGCGGGTCGTCTCTTAAGCCTGCATGAACCATTGTGTTTGTTTTTGACTTGGTCTGCAAAGGCTGGTTATCCCTTTGGTGTTGTGGTGATCAATGAATTTCCAGACGTCGATGCAAGGGCTATATAATATCCTCTCAAGTAACAGGTCTAAAGTGTAGAGTCAACACCACCTTTCCAAATGTAAAATTGACTGGTTTGTTAAGATCTGGTTTAATTTGTGTCTGAATATTTTCAATATGGTTCTTGGCAACCGGTAAATAGTAAGCAGGGTTAAAATGCTGTGTGATTATATCTGAGTAACTACCCTTGATTTCCACCGTTCTTAAAAGCGGTGCATATGCATCCTCTACAAGCTGCGGTCTTACAACGTCAGTAGAGATGGTAAAACCCCACTTTTAAATCAACAGGATGGGGCGCTCTGAACTCGCAATAAATGATGCAATTAGCAGGATCTACACCTAACATGTAAGCCAAAGGCGAGTTAAAAAGCACTAGGTTCTGACTGTCTCCTTGAAGATCAATGTTTTGCCGTGCACGGTCAAACAGGAAGCGTATATTCTCATTGTTTTTTTTTTAAAGTTTGCTCCATCTCGGTTGTAATCTGATTAAGTGAGCTGTAATATCCAACCGTCTTTTTTCCTCTGAGCTGAGGCGCTGGCGTCAGGATCCGGAGCCCAAAGTCTCGCCATGGCTCTATGAAATTCATCTTTATGAAGCCGCGACGTGTTACCATCTGAATCTGATCCTCTCGGAGCAGCCGTGTTGGTGTTGGAGTCAGCTCCTCTATGGTTTGGTTTCCAGTAAAATGACGACGTATCCTCTGGAATATTATGCCACGTGTGAGGGTATGTAATCTCCGTCAAAGCAACCTCCCATTTTCCGTTTAAATCGATATGTTGTGCTAAATGCGGAAAGTACCAATTGAGTTGTCTTTAAAAACTTTTGCACTGGCGTTTGATGGTAAAGTCACATAGAAGCCCCATTCTTTGAGCCCTACATGATGATATGATGCCTGGTGTCAAGGAGGATCGTCTTATATATATTTTACATCTGAAGCTTTTACCCAGCTGTTGAATTTTTCAGGCCAGTTCTTCCACTGGACAAAGACTTGTCTCTCTCCTTTAACGGCGCGTTCCTTGAGAATCTTTTCAACGTGAAATACGTTATCCTTTACGAGTTGTACTTTTTGTAATTCTTGATCATAAAATGACCCCTGGATGGGTTTGCCATCGAAATCTTTCAATTTATACACAGGCGGGTTGCGATGAATACATTCAGTTATTGTAAATATCTCATCTGTAAAACTCTGCTCGTACTTTTTGTCAAATACACCTCGTAGTTTTGATATCCTAACATGATCGCCCTCCATAAATTTGGCTTCTGCCGACCTTTTGACGGTCTAATGTAAAGATTGTCAAACACCAATCTAAAGAAATTTCGACAGGAGGCAAAATTTATTTACTTACTTCCATCGGTGTCATTTTTATACGACTGTGATAGCTGTGATTATAACTCTTTACTAGATCCTGTAAAACCTCGATGTAACGTTTGTGTAATGTAATGTTTTTAGCTGTAAAATATCTCCACATCAGATTTTTAAGAGTGCGGTTAAATCTCTTTACCACAGGGGCCTTAACGTCACTCGCTGTTGAAAAATTTCCATCAAAGCCCGGAAACTCTTCTTAAAAAAATTATTTACCGTCATCCGTCTGTAGCTTTGCAGGCGTCTCGCTCTCCTCCAGCACTGATTCGAACGCCTTCACTGTCTCAATCGCAGTCTTTCTTTTTAAAACGCGTACATAGGCCTTTTTTGAAAATACATCGATAACGGTCAACAAGTAATTTTGATCGTCGTTATATCTAGCCAATGCCTGCATGTCTTCTGTTCATCACTTTTATGGACAGAATTTCTAGGCGTAGCCAGGGGTTGGAGGGGATCCGGTTCGGGAACCACAGAATTTCATCTCTGCTATTTGCGGACGATGTTGTTCTGCTGGCCTCATCGGACCGGGACCTTCAGCATGCACTGGGGGGGTTTGCAGCCGAGTGTGAAGCGGCCGGGATGAGGATCAGCACCTCCAAGTCTGAGGCCATGGTTCTCGACCGGAATAAGGTGGTTTGCTTTCTCCGGGTTGGTGGAGAGTTCTTGCCCCAAGTGGTGGAATTTAAGTATCTCGGGGTCTTGTTCTCGAGTGAGGCAAAAGGGGAGTGTGAGATTGATAAACGGGTCGATGCAGCGGCAGCAGTGATGCGGTCGCTGTATCGGACCGTCGTGGTGAAGAGGGAGCTGAGTCGCAAGAGGAAGCTCTCGATTTACCGATCGATCTACGTTCCCACCCTCACCTATGGTCACGAGCTTTGGGTAATGACCGAAAGGATGAGATCGCGGATACAACCGGCTGAAATGAGTTTCCTCCGCCCGGTGGCTGGGCGCACCCTTAGAGATAGGTTCGGTCATCCGGGAGGAGCTCGGGGTGGAGCCGCTGCTCCTCCACATCGAGAGGAACCAGTTGAAATGGCTCGGGCATCTGATCCTGGACGCTTCCCTGGGGAGGTGTTCGGGGCATGTCCTACCGGGAGGCGAAGGCGATCCACCCCTCCATAGCTCCCGGGGTGAAGAGGATTGTAATAAACTCTTTTAATGATGTGTTTCACCGACATGTTAAACGAGAAATGAATGAGCTGAGATCCGAATATGCTTCTTAATGTTTTTTATTCAACAGGTTATGTCAGCATTCGAACGTAATGCTATACGAAGATATAAGATATAAAAAGATATTAAATATATATACATATATACACATTAAAAAAAAAAAAAAATAAAAAAATAAAATATATATATATATATATATATATATATATATATATATATATATATATATATATATATATATATATATATATATATATATATATATATATATATCAGCAAATAGTCCTTGAGGAGGAATCAAGGAAGTTTGTGAGTGTCAGCACTCACAAAGGTCTTTTTACATATACACGTCTGCCTTTTGGAGTAAACTCCAGTCCTGCTATTTTCCAACGCACCATGGAGAATGTACTTCAAGGTATGGCAAATGTGGCAGTGTATTTAGAGGACATTATATTGAGAGGAAGAGATGACAGCATCTGCAAACACTCAACGAAGTGCTGCAGAGGTTGGAGGATAAAGGGCTGTGGTTGAAACGGAGCAAGCGTCAGTTCATGGAAAACAAAGTAACATTCTTGAGTAATCAAGTGGACAGGACAGGCCTGCATCCAATGTCAGCGAAGGTCAAAGCAGTCCAGGATGCTCTGGTACCATATCTGCCCCATTTTTCAATGTTCATCTTGTTCAATGCTCTCCACATAATGGACAGAATGTAACAGATGTTATTCTTGCATTTCACAAAATAGGTACTTGTTTTACTGTCAGATCTGGCATCTTTTCCGTTTCTTCACAATTGTATCCAATGCATCCATTGCAGATTGGTTGGGTGATGTGAGCTTGACCTTTTCAATGACGGCAGTTGCTGGGCATCGAGGTGGCCTGGCTCGACTCTGCAGCTTGGGAGTGACAAGTGCTTTGCCAAGTTCTTCCAGGAAAAGCCGACGTCGGTTCCGTTTGAGCAAATATTGAGCAATGCAGAGGTCTGCCCTGCACCTTCAGAATTTCCTTGGGAAGTTCTGGCTTATTTTTTCTGACTGTTCCCGCTGTTCAGCTTTCTATTCTGCAGTTCATCTCCAAGGCGATAGGATGTAAATGTAAATGTGACGTCACGCGATTTTATGACATTGCAGCCCTTTATTCATCTCCAGCACCACACGCATCCCCTGATTCTTCTCGGCTGCTCCTCCAGGTAGCTTTCCACTGTATACGTGCATATTCCCGGCATAGCTAGATTTTGCTTCACAGGCCACCCATATTTTGATGCCATACTTGGCGGGCTTGTTAGGCATGTACTGTAAACCTTCTGGAGCTCATTTTTGGTGTGTTTGTCAAAGAGACTACATGAGAACACTGACAAGAACAAGGGAGAGAAAGTTTCCCCTCTACACACAGCTGGGTCTGAATGGCTATTCAGACAATCAAATCAATCAAAATACACATAGCTGGGCAGTCTAAATAGGTATATCAGAGAGACATGTTTATTTTGGGTCTGAACA
Organism: Synchiropus splendidus; assembly: GCF_027744825.2. Classification (NCBI taxonomy): domain Eukaryota; kingdom Metazoa; phylum Chordata; class Actinopteri; order Syngnathiformes; family Callionymidae; genus Synchiropus; species Synchiropus splendidus. The sequence continues at coordinate 3,127,852 of NC_071340.1, read as the reverse complement.
GCCACTTACCCACATTAAAGAATCCGGGTCAAAATGACCTGCAACATCATCTTTGTGTACCAACTCTGTACAGACACTTCACTTGACATCAAATTGTCCAGATTTTACACATCTGTTCATGACCCTTAATGAGGAAAAGTCACAAAATTTCATGAAGAAAAAGTCAGGATAACCACTACTTTTATGAACACAAAAACGGATATGGGTCAAATTGACCCTAAGCATAATACGAGGGTTAAAGCTTTTCTAGGTTTGCTAAACTTTTATAACAAATTCTTGCCGAACTTGTCTTCTGTGCCGGCTCCATTACACAAGTTACTGAGGAAAGATGAGAAATGGAGGTGGGCGGTTGAGCAAGAAGAGGCTTTTAAGCAGGCAAAGAAGTTACTACAAAGCAGTCAAGTGTTGGTTCATTACGATGAACAAAAACAACTGGTACTGTCATGTGATACCTCACCTTATGGGGTGGGGGCAGTCTTGGCACACAGACTGGAAGGGGGAGCAGAAAACTCATGGGAGGCACAGCTTTTCCTTCATGAAACAGACTGAATAAGGGCTTATGGTCTGTGTACAAATCACAAATTTAAGTCCACACAAATATTTGTGAAAGTACTGCACCCCAAAAATAACTGCTAAGCCCTCTCGAATAGTTTTTTTCTGCTGCTGTGAGTGTGTGTGACGCATGAGTTCTCAGAGGATCATGAGATGGGCTATTCTGTTAAGAGCATATGAATATGCCATGGTGTACCGACGTGGACAGGACAATGCAAACGCAGATGCTCTCAGTAGACTTCCACTTCCAGAGAAACTTGGGCATCCAGACTCAGAAGACCAGGTATTATTGGTAGAGCAGGATCAGAGTTCAGTGGTCAACTCGGAAGAGCTTTGTAGGTGGACCAGTAAAGACCCCGTACTCGCCCGAGAGAATAAATACATACTCAGAGGGTGGCCCTGTAACCTGGATGTTGCTTTCAGTCCATACACTATGAAGCAACAGGAGCTGAGTGTACAAGATGGGTGTGTACTGTGGGTGTGCCGTGTGGTGATTCGGGAAAAAGGATGTGGTCTTACGTGGAAGCAGCATCAATTGCACCCTGAAATGAGTTAAATGAAGGGTTTGGCTCGTAGCTATATGTGGTGGCCTAATATAGACAGTGATATTGAAAGTTCGGTCAAATCGTGTTCCACTTGTCAGGAACACCAGAACGCTTCGGCCTGTGCACCGCTACACCCGTGGGAGTGACCTGACCAACGGTGACGACGACTTTATGTTGATTATGCTGGGCCGTTCATGGGAAAGATGTTCTTGGTGGTGATTGATGCACATTCAAAGTGGTTGGAGGTCTACCCTGTTTCGACAGTAGAGTTTTATTCAGTTATCGGATAACTTCATAGTCAACAACAGGACTGTCTCCTGCAGAAATGTTGATGGGGAGGAAGTTGAGGTGCATGTTGGATCTGCTACACCCAAATTTGAAGAAGAAAGTGGAACTGAAACAGTCAAACCAGAAAGTTCAGCATGATCAACATGCTCGGTTCAGAAGTTTTCAGAATAGGTGACTAGGCCCGGAAGAGCGCTCGAGGCCGAGGCGCTGGAAGGAGCGAATTCAATACGAATAATAATAAAAAAAAAGTCAGCCAACTACCCCGGGAGAAGCTGCTGCCGATGATCGTCCACGCACAGAGCGGCACAAGCGCTGAGTCTCCTGCTGTTAAATCCACTCCTGCGGTGATGCGACAAGTCTCTGCCGTCACTGCGATGAGACCTCAGTCCTGCCTGAAGTTTCCGTGGTCCAGATGAGCCGCTCCACACCCCTTCAAGTCTCAAGCTTCTTCTCTTGATGTGCCAGATGCGCCGGCTCCAGCTGTAATTTCACAATTACAGAGTCACTCATTCACGCCTCTGTAATTTCACAATCACATTTTGCGGAGTGCCCTGGCACTTCCAGTGAAGTAGAAAGGCTGGTGTAATATTCCTGGAATATGTTTGTGTCCAGCTGTCCGTGGAGCCTGCCTCCCTCGCAAACAGTCCTTTAGCACGGGGCAGAAATTTTGAGCGGACCTCCAATCCTGGGGCGTCCCCCCAAAGCATGGCTACTTCAAGGCTAGCAGGCAGTCCTCTGCCCCCCTAAGTGCAGTTCACTATTCGAAATGCTAAAGCACCCGCAACACTCAAAGCAAATAATGCCAAATGGGTGTGGGCTGCCGTCTGTTGGGTAAACATCCACTGCTAGTCTCATTCAATCCGGACTATTTCCCGGCGCAGTTCTGACACTCTACTGGCACGAGGACCGCACGTGGTCAGGTACGGAGCTTAATAGGTGGAGGGTTTGGATTTGTGGCGCAGCGTTCCCTCTCACTCAGCGGTCATGCGCGATGCCCTCGCACCTGGAGCTTGACCTCCCCCTTGAGGAGTGACCATCCCACCCGGCGCTGACAGAGCCGCCATCGCGCAGTAGAATGGTGTCTGCACTGTCGGCAACCGGCTCATAGCGCTTGAGAACATCATTGCGCTCTTTATGAGCTCCGTGGACTCCCACAGAGATTTTGGAGACACAATAATCCGTGGTGCTCTGCTCGCGGCGCCTCCTCCACACACAGCCGCCGCCTGGGGGGAACAGCCGTATAATAGCCGAGCTGATCATCGCCACTCCTCTTGGAGAGACCAGTCGTCTGCTCTCACCTCTGCTCCCTCCAAAAGCGTAGGAAGAACTTTGTATCTAAAAGTATGCATCTAAACCTAGTCTAACTTGGAAAAAAAATAAGATGCATTACTTTGGTATCGGGTCTGTTTCTTCTATGCCCAAAATTAGGGTTTATCATCCGCCAAGTTCTCTTCCGGTTCCAGTCAGTCCGAACTCCGGCTTCAAAATTTTTTTTTTGTTTGACATCGTCTCAGGAGACCGAGCAGTATAGTAACGGTCTCTGCCTCCTTATACCTGATGCCAGAACTGTCCCTGGGGAAGTTTATGGAGCCAAGACGTTATGTTTTTCCTCAGTTTCGCCACAATAAGAAGCATAGGCGTCAAATAACTCTTTGCCGTCTCTCAACAGATCCCGGTTCCAGCCAAATGTCAGGGGAGTTTCAATTCTGCCATTAACTCTTCTGATTACTCAGACTCGCCAGTTTTTAGCAGGGGTCGCCACAGGACCGCGAAAGCCACCACTTCAGAGGATCACTCAGTAGGAACTGCGTGCCAGACCTGCTCTGTTCTCAGCTCCCTCGTGTGATGTCTGAAGCGATGTCTGTCTGTGATTCTGTTCAGAGGCAAGCAGGACATCGTCATCTACAGAGTCATCTCTTTCTGAGGCTGATTGGGCCGGTCCCTCGGGTCTCCATCTTAGGAGAATCTTGATCAGATCTTGATCTTTGTACACTGCAAGTTTGGGGAACCGAATTCCTCTGACGGCTCAGCTGACAAAAGCGAGTGTGTTTTTGAAGAACCAGCGGGACTTGAAGTTCCCAGAGGAGTGGGCACTGTGCACCGATGACCCTTTCGTCCTAGACCCGCCCCGGAGTCCGGGTCCGCTCCTGTGCTCAAGGCTCCTATCTTGAAAGAGTCTGTCTCCTCACCTGCCCATATGGATCGAGAAAATACACGGTCATTGAAACGGCCTTCAGTTACACAGTCAACCCCCAGGTTCTGCGTCACCACATGGACCTGAGTGAACTCAGAGAACCAGCGGTCATGTCTGATGGAGGAGGACAGCGCTCTCCTGACAAAGCAAATAATTGAGCTACTGCCAAAGCAATCCTCCTACACTGGATTTTACTCCAGATACTTTCTGGAACCCAAGAAGACAGGAGAGTGGAGACCTGTTCTGGATCTCAGTCTCCTCAACCAATTCATGACCAGGCAGCGGTTCCGGACTACCAGCAGACTCCTGGAGTGTGAGAGTGGATGACCTCCATAGATCTTGCAGAGGCCTACTTCCACAACACGGTCTCTAGTGCCTCGTTTTTTCACCAAGTGCGTGGAGGAGTGGCTCGAACCACTAAGAAGACAGGGTCTGCGGATTCTGACGTACTTGGACTAATGGTTGATTGAGTCCAAACAGGATTCACGAGCGCCCACCAGCTTAGGTTAAGGGGTGTTTCTCGTAGCTGCAGAACAAATTCAATGTCTCCGAAGGGGTTTCAGAGAGTTATCAACATTTTTATGTTTGTTGGTCTGAAAGGTACAGGTCCCGCGGACTGAAAACACGTTTTCTGCACTGTTTAATCTCTGCTCAGGGCTGTCTCAGAACATGAAAATTTCGCCTGGCACGATAGCTGAAGCGGTCATTCTAGTAGGTGCTGAACTAATTCAACATTTCTGAAGTGGTTGCAGAGTGATAACATTTTTATGTTTGTCAATTCTGAAAACCACCGTCACTCGGGTGAAAACCTGTTTTTCTGAACAGTTCACTCACTGCTCAGAATAGTGCCAGAACATGAAAATATCAGCTGCAACTGTTGGAAAAAGAGTCTTTCGAGTATATTCGGCACTAAATCCACGTTTTTGGACTATTTTCAGGGTGGAATCAACAATTTTTATTCTTCCTGGTCAGAAACCGAACCTCTCTCGGGCTGAAAACGCATTTTTGCACTGTTCACTCACTGCTCAGCGATGCCTCAGAACATGAAAATTTCACCTGACACTGTAGCAGAAGCTGTCTTTCTAGCAGCAGCAGAACTAATTCAACCTCTCTGTGTGGTTTCAGAGAGTTATCAGGATTTTAATGCTTGTTCGTCTGAAAACCACCTTTTCGTGGCCTTTTTCTGCTCGGTTCACTTACTGCTTAGGCGGGACTCAGAACATGAAAATGTCACCTCAAACTATAGCAGAAGTGGTATTTCTAGTAGTTGCAGAATTTAATCACGATGTCTGAAGTGGTTTCAGAGGTAAGTACATTATTATGTTTGTAAAAATGTAATTACCACAGTCACTTGCGCTGAAAATGCGTTTTCTGCACTGTTCACTCACTGCTAAGGACTGACTCAGAACATAAAAATTTCACCTGCTACTAAAGCAGACCGGGGTCTTATTAGTAGGTGCCGATCTAATTCAACATGTTAAAATGTTGACTCGTTCCTGCCTCCTGTGACTTTCACCACTGCACTTGGGTCCTGCTCCACGTCTTGACCCGTGACAGTCAGAAGTGGTTTCAAAGATGTAACAAAATCTTTATCTTTTTCGGTGTGAAATGCAGCTTCTCTCGGGCAGAAAACGCATTTTTTGCGCTGTTCACTCACTGATCAGAAAAGCCTCGGAACTTGACAATATCACCTGCAACTATAGGCAAAACGTTTTTAGAGGGTTATCAACTATTGTATTTTTGACAGTCTGAAACCAAGCTTCTCTCAGGCTGAAAATGCATATTCTGCACTGTTCACTGACTGATCAGAATAATCTCAGAACATAAAAATATCACCTGCCTCTATTCCAGAAGGGGTCTTTCTCATAGCTGCAGAACGAATTCAACCTGTCAGAAGAGTTATCAACATTTTTATGTTTGTCGGACAAAAAAACACAATCCCTCGGGCTGAAAACGCGTTTTCTGCACTGTTCACTCACTGCTTAGCGATGCCTCAGAACATGAAAGTTTCGCCTGCAACTACAGAAAAAACACTCTTTCGACTATATTCAACACTAATCCCATACGAATAGGGCGCTGCGACTGGCCTACAAGCAGCCGTTCCACATTTCCTGCTTCCAAGCCATGGGATGAGTTTGACGAGAGCCAGGTGCTGCTATGAGGTGGATCTGGAGACTCTGTTCCCAGAGTTGGCTGAGTTCCGTGTGGTGGAGTCAAGTACGTTCCCGCTTGATCTTCTCCTGCGCCTCATGTCATCCGCCGCCGTCGTATCGAAGTTGAGCTCTCTCTCCGCCGCCAGCTCAAGAATCATCCCACTTCACTAACGGCCTGCTGGCGTTGGATGGCGAGACTACACCAAGGGCACGACCGCATGTTGTCTGACCACAACTGGAAGAAATCTGGACTATTCCCGGCGCGGTTCTTACACTCCACTGGCACTAGGACCGCACTTGGTCGGGTACGGAGCTTACTGCCTGGTGGAGGGTTTGGATTCCCACCGCGGCGTTCCCGCTCATTCAGCCGTCATGCACTATGCATGATGCGTTCGCCCCGGGAGGAGTGACCATCCCACCCATGTTTACACCGTCGGCAACCAGCTCATAGTGCTTGAGAACATCACGCGCTCTTTATGAGCTCCGTGGACAGGCTCATACATCGCAGATCCTCTCTCACTTTACCAGAGATTTTTGAGTTTCAACAGTCTGTCGGCGTGGTGCTACGCTCGTGGCGCCTCCTCCACACACAGCCACTGCCCGGGGGGGAACACCGTCACTGGTCGAAGGGGCGGGGTGACCTCAGCCGTCCAAATCATAGCTGTGCTGATCATCGCTTCTCATCTTGGAGAGACCAGTCCGCTGCTCTCACCTCTGCTCCCTCCAAAAGCGTGAAGAAAACTTTGTATCTGAAACTATGCATCTGTAACAGGTCTGAATACTGTGACCTTGTCTTCAGTTCAAACGTGGCGTCTCAATGTGGTCAGTAAAACGCCGTCTGAAACAAAATGCGGACAGAGCCACACAAAGCTTTCACATTTGTCGATGGTGAGAAAAGTAATCCAAGGGATTCTGTTTTTTCTTTGTGGTAACCCGCACCACAATTAGATGTCTTTCTGAAACATCACTCCCAAACATCTCACTTTGTCATACAACAACTGTCATACATCATGAACCACATGCATAATTTATTTTCATCTGAATGTATAACTCTGCCATTAAACCTTTTGGCTAGTGTTGGGAAATAATAAAACTTTACTTTTCACCGTTATTCACCACAAGGAAACCGAACTCCACACAACTCAATCACCCGTGCCATGTCAGCGTAGGTTGTCAGTATGAGCTTACAAGTGCCACATCCACACAGAGCGAACTCAAAGTACGAAGGAAAAACAGTATACTTAAAAACCATGTCACCATCCACACACTCAGACCCCCAATCAATCAATCCCAAGTGGAACAAACATTATAAACAAATGGATTTGACTAACCTGAAACTAAATGAGGACAGAGTCACACTAGGCTTCCACATTTGTCGATGGTGAGAAAAGTAATAAAAAAAAGTGTCACTTCCTATTTACCCACACATCTTCAATGCCTAACCTCTGTCCTTTCCTGCCCTCTACTGACCTAATTATATACCTGCCGGTTAATCAACTCCATTAAATTATTTAATAAAAATAATTAAATGACATCTAACACATACTCTGTGACCACACATAAATGGCCGTCACACTAGAAAGGCAGTTTTTTGTCATCAAATTGTCATGTTCTGAGGCCTTCGCTGAGCAGTGACTGAACATTGCAGAAAACGCTTTTTCAGCCCGAGGGACTGTGGTTTTGAGACAGATAGACATGAAAATGTTGTAACCTCTCTGAAACCACTTCAGACAAGTTGAATTAGTTTGGCACTTACTAAAAACACTCCTTCTGCTTATATTGGCACGTGAAATGTTTATGTTCTGAGGCATCCCTGTGCAGTGAGTGAACAGTGCATAAAACATGTTTTCAGGCTGAGAGAAGCTCGGTTTCTGACCAGGAAAAAAGAAGTTGATAACACACTGATAAACAGTTCAGAAAGGTACATTTAGTGCTGAATATACTAGAAAGAGAGTTTTTCCTATTGTTGCAGTTGAAGTTTTCATGTTCTGAGTCACGACTGAGCAGTGTTTAAACAGTGCAGTGAACGCCATTTTCAAAATATAAAATCGCTTTGAATGTGTGAGTGCTGAATATACTAGAAATAGTCTTTTTGCTATATTTACACTTGATATTTTCACTGCTCTCAGGCTATTCTGATTAGTCAGTGAAGAGTGCAGAAAATGCTTTTTCTCCCGAGGGACAGTGGTTTTCAGACCGACAATCATTAAAATGTTGATAACTCATTGAAACCACTTCAGAGAGGTTGAATTAGTTCTGCAGCTACTAGAAAGACTATAGCAGATTCTGCTATAGTATTAGTTGAAATTTTCATGTTCTGAGGCATCGCTGAGAAAAAGTCTAAAAAAAGTTCTGAAATGTACGTTTAGTGTTGAATATACTAGAAAGAGTGCCTTTCCTATAGTGGCAAGTGAAATTTTCATGTTGTGAGGCATCCCTGAGCAGTGAGTAAACAGTGCATAAAACGTGTTTTCAGCCAAAGGAATAATAGTAATAGAGATAGAAGTAAAAATGTTGATAACTCTCTTAAATCACTTTAGACAGGTTGAGTTAGTTCTGCACCTTGTCGAAATACCTTTTCTGCTATAGTGGCAGGTGAAATTTTCATCTTCTGGGGAATCGCTGAGCAGTGAGTGAACAGTGCGTAAAATGCGTTTCCGGCCAAAGAGAATGTAGGTTTCGGAACGGCAAAAATAAAATTGTTGATAACCCTCTAAAAACAGTTCAAAAATGTAGGTTTAGTGTTGAATATATTAGAAAGACTGTTTTTGCAGGTAATATTTTCAGGTTCTTAAAATATTCTGATCAGTGAGTGAACAGTGCAAGAAAACACGTTTTCAGCTCGAGAGAAGCTCGGTTTCTAAAACAGGAAAAAAAATAGTTGATAACCCCCTGAAATACAGTTCAGAAATGTAGGTTCAGTGTTTATTTTACGAGAAAGAGTGTTTCTCCTATAGCTGCTCGAGAAATTTTCATGTTATCTGGCATCCCTGAGCAGTGAGTGAACAGTGCATAAAATGCGTTTTCACCCAAAGAAAACGTGGTTTACAGACCGACAAAAATAAAAATGTTAACACTCTTAAAACACTTCAGACAGGTTGAGTTAGTTCTGCACCTTGTAGTAATACCGTTTCTGCTATAGTGGCAGGTGAAAATTTCATTTTCTGGGGCATCGCTCTGCAGTGAGTGAACAGTGCGTAAAACGCGTTTTCGTCTGAAGAGATTGTGGGTTTGGGACCGGCAAAAATAAAATTGTTGATAACCCTCTAAAAACAGTTCAGACAGCGTAGATTTCTGCTGCAACTACAAAAAAGACCCTTTCTGCTGTCGTGGGAGGTGAAAATTTAATCTTCTGAAGCTTCCCTCAGAAGTTGTGGCACAATGCAGAAAACGCGTTTTCAGTCTGAGATAAGGTGGGTTTCGGAACGCCAAACCTAAAATGTTGATAACTTTCGAAAAACACTTCAAACAGCTTAGATTTGATGTGCAACTACTAGAAAGACCCATTCTGCTATACTGGGAGGTCAAAATGTCATGTTCTGAAGATTCCCTGAGACGTTATGGCACAATGCAGAAAATGCTTTTTCAGTCTGAGATAAGGTTGGTTTCGGAACGCCAAGCACCTTTATCTGCCCTTTATCTTCTCTTAATCTGCTTTCAATCGTTCCTTATTTCCATCTCTCTTTGACCGTAGTCCGAGTGTAGGAGAAATGGAAGGAATATTGAGATCAGGAGGCAAAGCCCTTGCTTCGCCTGCTGGTCTCTCCCTCTGGCCAAGAACTTGACCGTGCAGAAGAGGAGACCACATGGCGATGGATGCACCCCCACCAGGAACCTTGTGTGACCCAGCTGGATTGCTCCGTCGCTTCTCCCATCCATCAATGACCGAAGTCCGGGTGTAGCAGAGATGGGAGAACCTTTGGCTAATGTGGAGATGCGCTAGTCGGGGCTCCGCCCGTAACTCCAGGTTCGCCAGGCAGGTCAACTTGACTAGGTGGAGAGAGAATCCTCACCACATAGACTGTCCTGAGATAAACAATGCGGAGTGCAAACAGGAAAGAACTACAACGTCCAGACGCCTTAATGATTGGAGCTGGACCTTGTGTGGGGAGCAACACTGCGGATAAGTGCGCAGGAGAAGCGTCACCAAATTAGGTGAAGATTCACCGGTGGCCTGTCTCTAATCACAGAGGGGTGGCGTGCCAAGAGACCTGCTGCTATCTCCAAACGCCAGGTCTCACGCCAGTCCGGCCTACTCGATGTCTTACGGCAATGACCTCACCCCCAAGGTCGCGCAAAATGTTGTTAGTCCGAATGTAGTGAAGTTTCACGAGTAACCCTCCATACAGCGGGTATGGGTGTCCCCCTGGGGCCCTCTTGTTGCCAAACCAGGTACTTCCCTGCTCCGGCGACTACACAGGGGAACCTGACGCCATCCCATGGCCACAGCACTAGTTTGAGCCCAACGTGGAAGAACTAGGCACTAATAACCGTCCATATTTGGAGGGAGAACTCGCCAGTGGAGACACGTTTGGCCCATGACAAAGCGCTGCCAAAGAGAGCGATTCTCTCATCTATTGTCCAGAGCTGCTGGAAGCACCTGTAAACAGGACAACGTGAGGCAAAGAAGAAGGTGCTCCGTCAGACAAATAGAAATCTGCAAAAGATGAGGCAGAAGCCGAGGAGGCTGCTTGGCAGGTTTCTGTCAAGGAAACTCCTCTGATGGCAGCTATGGATGTTGTCCCTTTTTACCACCTGCCAGAGCCACCCACAGCTTATCTGTTTTCCTGAAGGCTCTCACTGCAAGCGCCAGTGATTCTCATCCGGGTGGCGGGTAAGACAGAAAGCCTTCACTGAAAAATTGCTGACCTTGGCACAAAGAAATTTGTGAAAAAAGACTAATCGAGAAGGCACATAGTTCTCCAAACCCTCCTGATGGAGGCCAGGCCCAGGAGGAGAGCTGCTCCAAAGGAGCCTGATCAAGGGGCTTGAAGGGAGCTTCAGAGAGAGTATTATATACCAATTGAAGATCCCAATAGGGGCAGATGCGTCTGGAGATAGGTCTGAGTCTTCGAGATCCCTGCATGAACTGGACTAGCAACGGACAACAGTCCACACCCATTTAGCATTACATGCTTTGAGTGTTGAGGGTGATTTAGCATTTAGGACCACCTGCTAGACTTGAAGTAGCCCCCTGCTGCAGGACTGTTTGCAGGACATGAACTGGTTGCAGCACACCCTTGTGTGAGTGTGTGTGTGAGCACAGGTGGCAGAGTTACGCAGTCCAGAACACCTCCCGGGACTCTGGAACACCTATGAGGTCATCTTGACCACAAAGCTTAAACCCCAGCCTTGCAATGTGGCCTGACCTGAGAACCATGAGCAATTACCATGGCCATCCATACCGGACGTCTGACTGGCACCGCTGGCTCCTTTGCAGACAGCCTTCAAGGAGATGCACGTTTTACTGCACTGAACCGCCTGTAATGTCACCGGCGATGTTGCTTTGGTATGACGGAAGGTGGTGTGCCCATGGTCCTGTCAATATCTCCGATGGCCAGGGCCTCACACGGGACCGGCCTATGAGACTTCTTATGCAACCGCCACGCCCAGGGTCTATCCAGCGTGAATGAATTAATGAATGGGTTGTGAAGATGTAGCATTAACAACCCCTCATACATAGAGTGTAATTTTACACTCTGGGTGGCAGGAGCTGCCGGCTCATCTTTGTCACCTTAAGCTGATATAGAAGGTGGCGTTTACAACCCCTCATATATGGTGTGTACCCTACACTGTGGATCAGCAGGAACTGCGTTGCCCTCGTTTAGCCACTCTGCGACTGAAATAGAAAGTGGCATTAACAGTCCTCCAAACCTATAGGGAAAACATTTACTGAGCAGCTACAGTCAGGGTTCTAGTCTGAGCTGAGCAAGAAAGAGGGAGTTTATTCACAAATGAATAAACAGTCATGCAGGAATCCGGTGGATCTCGGGACGCTGCACTCTGCACAGCACTGTAATGAAGCAGATACTGGTGTCCCAGAGCCAGTGCTGTGAATGAGGGCCGAAGGTTTGCAGGGTTCGGCTGCTCCTGAAGACAGAATGACATGAGACATGAGATACTCCCTTGAAAGCAGCCACAGATGTTGCCAGGCATCTCGTCAAGTGTGCTCTCAGGGATTCCGGTGCCCGTTTTTTCGCAGTCTCATAGGCTTTCATGATGGCAATTCTAAGCCAATGTGAAAACCTGTGAGTGGACAGCGCCTGCCCCTTCTTACCACCAGGGAGAGCCACCCACAGACTGTCCGTCTTTCCGAAGGGTTGGACTCGATCCAGTTAAGCTTTTAGCGCTGCTCGTATGAATGGGGAGGAGGGCAGAAAGTCTTTACTGATAAGGTGCTGACCTGTGAAGAAGAAGAGAGACATTTAGGTGCGATGGCAGGGTTGGGTCTAAGTGATACCGCCGAGTCATCGACACCAAAAGAGATGCAATCAGGGCTGATCGAAAAAGAGCTACTAGCTCCTTGGAGGCCTGATCAAGTGGCTCAAAAGGGGCTTCGGAGAGTGAATTGAGTACCAGCTGCAGGTCCCAGTAATGACATAAAGGTCTTGAGGTTGGTCTAAGCCTTTTCACTCATCTCATGAAACGGCTCACTTGACGATGCTTGCCGAAGGGGTGGCCGTCCAGACCATTGTGTAGCATGGAAAGGGCTGCTACATAAACCCGTAATGTAGGGCTGCTCCAACCTTGGTTAACCAGATGCTGCAGAAACAAGAGGATGAGAGAAATAGTTGCCGATAATGGGCAGGCTGACTGGGTTCCACACCACCGGGGAAACATGTCCAATTAGCATTGTATACTCTGAGGGTTGGCAGAGCTTAAACGTTCTGAAAAGTCAATTGGACATCAGGGGGCAAGTGACTGATTGTTAACCCTGGAGAAGCCAAACCTTGAGGGGTGGTTCTAGACCTCAGGGTTCCTTATGTTTGCAGAAGCGCTGACCTCGATGGAGGGAACTCCCAGTGGCCTTTGATCCGCATATGACACATCTCCGGATACCAGCTGGAGCTGGGGCTGTTTGGATTAAGGGAAGGAGGGGGAAAGGCATACAGGAGGCCTTTTGGCCACCTTGGATGAGCCAGGGCGTCCACATCCAGTGGAAGGTCATCAGATCTACGGGGAGAGAACCAGAGAGGACATTTGAAGCTCTATCTGCTGGCAAAGACATCAGCCACTGGGTGGCCGAAAAACTCGCTGATCATGTTTGCCATCTCCTGAGATAAACTCCATTAATCTGGCAGAGCCCTCAATGAGGCTAAATGTACATCAGCCCAGAGAAAAAATCTTTGTGGCGAGGTTGCGTGACACAGACGACCTCACGCCACCCTGACGGTTGATGTAGGCCACTGTGGTGGCGCTGTCTGATCTCACCATAACGTCGTTCCCAATTAGATGGAGAGAAAGGGCCACCAACACTCTAAAACTGCCAACAGTTCCATCCGGTTCATGTGACGACCTTCGGAACTGCTCCAGATCCCGCTGACGCAGATCTGATCCAGGTGGCCTCCCCCGCCGGACAGAGATGCATCTGTAAAGACTTGTAGGAATTGTTGGATCCTGAAAAGCGCGCTGAGTCCCAGTCAGAGCACGACTTTCCTGGGGGTCATGCTGGACTCAGTCTCCGGTCAGGCCCGACACTCGAGATTTGTCTTCTGGTCTTTGGTCTGGAGTCGGGTGAGGGTGCAGACCGCGAAACCACTTCTGAAGACCTCGCATGTTGAGCAGACCAAGGCGTGGGCCCCTGCCTCAATCGCGCGATGTGGTCCAACACCAATCTGGTGTGTGCTCATGACTCCTGTTTGGACCTGGCTAGAATCAACCAGTAGTCCAAGTACGTCAGAATCCGCACACCCTGTCTCCTTAGTGGTTCGAGCCCCGCCTTCATGCACTTGGCGAAGGTGCGAGGCACAAGACACTAGAAACTGTGTTGTGGAAGTAGGCGTGTGCAAGATCTATGGAGGTCATCCACTCTCACACTCTGACGCACTCCAGGAGTCTCCTGCTGGTCCGGAACCGCTATCTGGTCATGAATTGGTTGAGGAGACTGAGGTGCAGAACATGTCTCCACTGTGTCTTTTGGGGTCCTAGAAAGTACCTGGAGTAAAACCCAGCGTATCTGGATCGCTTTGCCACTCGTACAATTACTTCCTTTGACAGGAGAGCGCGGTCCTCCTCCATCAGACACGACAGCTGGTTCTCTGAGTTCACCCAGGTCCACGTGGTGTCGCAGAACCTCGGGGTTGACTGTGAATCTGAAAGACGTGTCAATGACCGAATATCTTCTCGATCCATATGGGCAGGTGAGGAGACAGGCGCTTTCAATTCAGAAGATACTCTTTCAAGACTGGCGACCTGACCACAGGAGAGGACTCCGGGTAGGGTCCAGGATGACAGGGTCGTCGGTGCACAGCGCCCACTCCTCTGGGCACTTCAAGTCCCGCTGGTTGTTCAAAAACAGACTTGCTTTTTTCAGCTGAGCCATCAGAGGAAGTAGGGCCACCAAACTTGTATTGTACCTTGATCTGACACAGCAATTCTTCTGAGATGGACACCCGAGGGACCGGCCCAATCTCAGAAAGAGATGACTAGGCAGGACGATGTCCTGCTTGCCTCTGAGAGGTTTGGAGGGCTGCAGAGAACAGAATCACAGACAGACATCGCATCAGACATCGCGTGAGGGAGCTGAGAACAGAGCAGGTCTGGCATGCAGCGCCTACTGTGAGAGCCTCTCAAGTGGTGGCTTTCACAGTCCTGTGGCGACCCCTGCTAAAAACTGGCGAGTCTGAGGAATAAGAAGAGTTAATGGCAGAATTGAAACTCCCCTGACTTTTGGCTAGAACGAAACGTGAGAGAGTGGAAAGAGTTATCTGACACCTATGCTTCTAATTGTGGAGAAGCTAAGGAAAAACATAACTTCTTGGCTCCTGAAACCTCCCCGTCTCCTGAGACAACGTCAAACAAAAACACATTTTTGAAGCCGGAGTTCGCACTGACTGGAACCGGAGGTGAACTTGGCGGTGATAAGCCCTAATTTTGGGCAGACAGGAAACAGACCCGATACCAATGTAATGCAGCTTATTTTTTATTTTACATACAATGATTTATTTGTAGGCTTTTGGAGGGAGCGGAGGTGAGAGCAGCCGACTGGTCTCTCCAAGAGGAGCTGCGAGGATCAGTGCAGCTACGATCCAGATGGCTGGGCTCACCCCGCCCCTTCGACCAGCGACAGTGTTCCACCTGGGCGGCGGCTGTGTGTGGAGGAGGCGCCGCGAGCAGAGCACCACGCCAACGGGCTGTTGGATCTCCAAAATCTCTGGTGGAGTGAGAGAGGTTCTGCGATGGATGAGTCTGTCCATGGAGCTCATAAAGAGCGCGATGATCTTCTCAAGCGCTATGTGCTGGTTGCCGACTGCGTTGACACCATTCCACTGCGCGATGCTAGGATGGTCACTCCTCAGGGGAGAAGTCGAGCTCAAGGGGCGGGGGTATCGCGCATCGCAAATCGCGCACGACTTCTGAGTGAGAGGGAACACAGCGCCACAATTCCAAACCCTCCACCTAAGCAGTAAACTCCTTACCTGACCATGTGTAGTGCTAGTGCCACCGGAGTGTCAGAACTGCGCCGGGAATAGTCCGGATATCTTCCAGAATCAGAATCAGAATCAGAATCAGAATCAGAATGAGATTTATTGCCATGGTCAGTGGGGAGCCCACTGACTAGGAAAGTGCCTTAGAATAAAGTGCAACAAAAAACAAATAAAATAAAATAAAATAAAATAAATAGAATAACATAACAACAAGGCTGTTCACAAATTTAACAGTCTGATGGCCGAGGGGAAGAAGCTGTTCCTGTGACGGGAGGTTCTGGTCGGGATGGACCGTAGCCTCCTGCCAGAGGGAAGAGGAACAAACAGTCCATGTCCAGGGTGAGAAGGGTCGGCTCTGATCCGACCTGCACGTCTCTGGGTCCTAGAGGCATACAGGTCCTGAAGAGGTGGCAGGCTGCAACCGATCACCTTCTCAGCAGAACGTACGATGCGCTGCAGTCGGCTCTTGTCCCTGGAGGTGGTGCTGTTGTACCAGACGGTGATAGAGGAGGTGAGGATGGACTGGATGATGGCCGTATAGAACTCCACCAGCAACTTCGTCGGCAGTCGTAGTTTCCGTACCTGCCTCAGAAAGAACATTCTCTGCTGGGCCTTCCTGATGAGGGACCTGATGGTTGGCTCCCATTTGAGGTCCTCATTGATGGTGGTTCCCAGGAAGTAGAAGGAGTCCACAATAGGAATAGGTAAACCAGCCAACATGAGAGGGGACCGAGAAACTGTGACTCTCCTGAAGTCTATGACCATCTCCACTGTCTTCTGGGCATTGAGCTCCAGGTTGTTGTGGCTGCACCAGGACACTAGCCGCTCCACCTCCCTCCTGTAAGCCGACTCATCTCCATCTTAGATGAGCCCAATGATGGTGGTGTCATCCGCAAACTTGATCAGCTTCACGGACTCGTGGCTGGAGGTGCAGCAGTTAGTGTACAGAGAGAAGAGCCATGGTGAGAGAACACAGCCCTGAGGAGACCCGATGTTGAGGGTCCGAGTGTCGGAGACAGTCGTCCCCAGCCTCACACGCTGACTTCGGCTGGTCAGGAAGTCTGTAATCCATCTGCAGAGGGAGTCAGGCACGTCCAGCTGGCCAAGCTTGTCTTCAAGCAGAGCTGGAAGAATTGTGTTAAAGGCAGAGCTGAATTCCACAAACAGGATCCTGGCATAGGTTCCTGGGCAGTCCAGATGCTCCAGAACGAAATGAAGGGCCTGGTTCACTGCATCGTCCGCAGATCTGTTGGCTCTGTAGCCAAACTGCAATGAGTGCAGGTGAGAAGCAGTGATAGATTTCAGGTGGGACAGAACCAGGCGCTCAAAGGACTTCATGACCACAAACGTCAGTGCCACCGGTCTGTAGTCATTCAGTCCTGTGATCCTGGCCTTCTTGGGAACAGGGATGATAGTGGTGGACTTAAAGCAGGCAGGTACATGACAGGACACCAAGGAAGCATTGAAGATGTCCGTGAACACTGGAGCCAGCTCAGCAGCACAATGCCTCAGGATGGCAGGGGAAACTCTGTCCGGACCCGCCGCCTTCTGAAGGTTCAGCCTCCTGAACTGAGTGCGCACGTCCTGCTCCATGATGTCAAGAGAAAGAGGAAGAGGGGGGAGGTGAGGGGGTGGATCATCAAAAGTGTCTGTGATCGACTTTGCTGTCTCAGTGACATCGTTCATCTTAGTTGTGTCACTAAGAGACAGCATAGTCCTTTGTTGTAAAGTGGAACATGGGGCTGGAGAGACCGCAGAGGTGTTGGTGCAAAAGGGCTGCTCAAAGCGACAATAGAAGTTGTTCAAGTCCTGTGCAAGAGCGAGGTTGTTCAGAGTGTGGGGGGCACGTGGCTTGTAGTTAGTGGGCACCTTGAGCCCTCTCCACACCACAGCCGAGTCATTGGCTGAGAACTGCTGCGTTAGTTTGTCAGAGTATGCGGCCTTAGCTTTCTTCAGCTCCCTCTGAAACCGATACTTCATCTCTTTGTAGCAGTTCCTGCCCCCACTCTTGCGAGCTGCCACCTTCTCCTGTCTGATCTGGTTGAGTTTAGTTGTGAACCAAGGTTTGTCATTTGCATAACTCACCTTGGTGCGGGTTGGAACTATGCACTCTTCACAGTAGCTGATCCATGAAGTCACAGTGTCTGTATACTCATCCAGATTGTTGGTGGCAGCCCTGAACACTTCCCAGTCTGTGGTCTCCATGCAAGACTGCAGCTCCTCTTTAGCTTCACTTGTCCAGATCTTCATGCTCCTCACAACAGGCTTTGCCAGCTTCAGCTTCTGCTTGTATGTAGGAACAAGATGAACCATCAAGTGTTCAGAGAGACCCAGTGCAGCTCGAGGGAGGGCGGTATAAGAGTTGCGGAGCGATGAGTAACAGTGATCCAGCACGCTCTGCTCTCTGGTGGAACATTTTACAACCTGCCTGTACCTGGGAAGCTCCTCACTCAGAGTCGCCTTGTTGAAGTCACCAAGCACAATCACAGGAGAGTCAGGGAAAGTTCGCTCCACATGCAGAACCTGATCCGCGAGCGCACTCTGAGCCTCACGTACATTCGCGCTGGGCGGGATATATATGGGAGCCAGAATGAATGAAGCGAACTCACGTGGGGAGTAAAACGGCTTACAGTTCACGATCAGACATTCCAGAGAGGGAGAGCAGTGCTGAAAGATCACCGTCACGTCCGTACACCAGCTCCTGAACCCGGTCCGCGCGGTGAAGCTGGAAACCCTCCAGATGAAGTGCAGTGTCCGGGATGAGATCGCTCAACCACGTCTCCGTGAAACACAAAACACAAGAGGAGGAGAAGTCTCTGTTCCGTCTCAACATCAGCGCCAGTTCATCCATCTTATTGCTGAGCGACCGGACGTTGGAGAGGATTATCCCGGGAAGCGGAGTGCGTGATCCTCTTCGACGAAGGCGAACGAGTGCACCGGCACGTTTCCCTCTCCTCCTCAGTTTCTTCCGCCCAGCCAAAAGATGAACTAACTCCGTAACTGACACCACAAATACTGGTAGTAAGTCAGACGGAGTCAGAGCCCTGATGTTCATCAACTGATCTCGTGTGTAAAAACACGCAGATGCTCCATCAAAACACAAAAATAAACAAAATAACATGCACGATAATTCCAGGTCAGCCTTCGTCGGAGCCATCTTGTCAGCATTACCTCTTACCTGCAGTTATGGGCAGACAACACGCGGTCGTGCCCTGTGTGTAGTCTCGCCATTCAACGCCAGCGGGCCGTTAGTGAAGTGGGATGATTCTTGAGATGGCGGTGGAGAGAGAGCTCAACTTCGATACGACGGGCAGCGGATGTGCTTGACTCCACCACACGGAACTCAGCTAACTCTGGGAACAGAGTCTCCAGATCAACCTCATAGCAGCGGCTGGCTCTCGTCAAACTCATCCCATGGCTTGGAAGCAGGAAATGTGGAACGGTTCAGCTGCTTGTAGGCCAGTCGCAGCGCCCTATTCGTCGAGGTTTAGTGTTGAATATACTAGAAAGAGTGTTTCTCCTATAGCTGTAGGTGAAATTCTCATATTCTAAGTCACCCCTCTAAGCAGTGAGTGAACAGCGCAGAAAACATGTTTTCAGCCGGAGGGACTGTGGTTTTCAGACCAACAAAAATAGAAATATTGATAACTCTCTGAAACCACTTGAATTAGTTCTGAGGTTGAATTAGTCCTGCAGCTACTAGAATGAAGGCTTCTGCTGTGAAGTCAGGATAAATTTTCATGTTCTCAGGCTTCCCTGAGCAGTGACTGAACAGTACAGAATATAATATATATAATATAATAATATAGAGTTTTCAGCAAGAAAGAAAGTGGGTTTCGGACTGGCAAAAATAAAATTGTTGATTACCCTCAAAAAACACACGTTTAGTGTTGTATATACTAGAAAGAATTTTTTTCCTATAGTTGCTGGTGATATTTTCATGTTCTGAGGCACTTTTGATCAGTGAGTGAACAGTGCAGAAAACGTTTTCAGCCTGAGTGAAGCTGGTTTTCAGACCGACTTAAATAATAAAACAATTAATATAAATAATCTTGATAACTCTCTTAAATCACTTTAGACAGGTTGAATTAGTTCTGCAACCAGTAGAAATACCTTTTCTGCTGTAGTGGTGAAATTTTAATCTTCTGAGAAATCGCTGGGCAGTGAGTGAACAGTGTGTTCACTCACTGTCACAAATGCGTTGTCGGCCAAAGAAAAAGTGGGTTTCGGACAGTCAAAGATAAAAATGTTAATAACCCTCTAAAAACAGTTCAAAATGTAGGTTTAGTGTTGAATATACTCGAAAGAGTGAAATCAGTAACAGTTGCAGGAGACATTTTTATGTTCGGAGTCTATTCTGATAAGTGAGTGCACGGTGCAGAAAACGCGTTCTCAGCCTGAGTGATTGTGGTTTTCAGACCAACAACGATAAAAATGTTGATAACTCTCTGAAACCACTCTGAGTGGTTGAATTAGTTCTGCAGCTCCAAGAAAGACGCCTTCTGCTATAGAGTCAGGTGAAATTTTCATGTTCTTTGGCATCGATGAGAGTGAACAGAGCAGAAAAAGCCTTTTCAGGCCGAGAGAAGCTCGGTTTCTGACCAGGAAAAAAAAAAAAAAAGTTGATAACCCCCTGAAATTTTGTTCAGAAATGTAGGATTCGTGTTAATTATACTAGATAGAGAGTTTTTCCTATAGTTGCAGGAGAAATTTTCATGATCTCAGGCATCCGTGAGCAGTGAGTGAACGGTGCGTAAAACGCGTTTTCGGCCAAAAAAAGGTGGTTTAAAGACCGACACAAATAAAACTGTTGATTGCTCTCTTCAATCACTTCAGACAGGTTGAATTAGTTCTGCACCCAGGAGAAATACCTTTTCTGCTAAAGTGGCAGGTCAAATTTTCATCTTCTGAGGAATCGCTCAGCAGTGAGTGAACAGTGCGTAAAATGCGTTTTCGGACCGGCAAAAATTAAATTTTTGATAACCCTCTAAAAACATGTCAGAAATGTAGGTTTACTGTTGAATATACCAGGAAGAATGTTTTTCCTATAGTTGCAGGTGATATTTTCATGTTCTGAGACTATTCTGAGCAGTGGGTGAACAGGGCAGAAAACGCGTTTTCAGCCCGAGAGAGGCTGAGCAGGAAAAAAAAAAACTTTATAACCCCCTGAAATACAGTTCAGAAATCTTGGTGTTGGTGGTGGTGTTAATTATACTAGAAAGAGTGTTTTTCCTTTAGTTGCAGGAAAAAAATTTCATTATCTCAAGCATACATGAGCAGTGAGTGAACAGTGCATAAAACGCATTGTCAGCCAAAGAAAAGGTGGTTTACAGATCGTCGAAAATAAGTGTTCATAACTCTGTTAAATCACTTTAGACAGGTTGAATTAGTTCTGCACCCAGTACAAAGACCCTTTCTGCTATAGTGGCAGGTGAAATTTGCATCTTCTGAGGAACACTCTATGTATGAGGGGCTGTTAATGCTACATCTTCACAACCCATTCATTCATTCAGGCTGAATAGACCACGGGCGAGGTGTTCCGGACTGCGCGAATCTGCCACCTGTGCACACACTCACACGAGGGTGTGCTGCAACCTGTTCATGCGAGGGGTTTGTTGGTCGCAGTGTTATCCAGTTTCATATACTGCTGGTGCCTTCACATATAATTGGAAGCGGATTAGGTGCAATAAAATGCGCATTACCTTAACGGCCATCCGGCAAAGAAGACAGCGCTGCCAGTCAGGACGCCGGTTAAGGATGGCCATGGTTTTGTCCCATGAATTCCTGGTCAGTCCGCAAAGCCATGTGCTCAAGATGACTTCATGGGTGATTCAGAATTCCAGATGGGTTCTTGACATACGGCGACCCTGCAGTTTACCAGATCATGACTACATGCTTTGGTGGTCGGCAGAAGCTAAATGGCGTTGCTCCCGTAACTAGAAGGATGATGGCATCACTAGCTATGAATGACTGGCGCGTCAGGGCCCACGGCAATCCTTCTCCCCTGAGTGTGATGACACCTCAGTCCTGCCTGACGTTTCCGTGGTCCAGAGGAGGCGCTCCGCTCGTCTTCAGATCTCAAGATTCTTCGCTTCATGTGCCAGATGTGCCGGCTCCAGCTGTAATTTCACAATTGTAATTTCACAATTACAGAGTCACTGACTCACTCCTCTCTAATTTCACAATCATATTTTGCAGAGTGCCCTGGCACTTCCAGTGAAGTAGAAAGGCTGGTGTAATATTCCTTGTGACGAGTGGGGTTTGTCATAGGACATGGTGGACATGATTTGGGCCAAGTTTGGGCTCCCACTGGCGGACCTCTTTGCCAACAGTGTTTGTTGCCGGAGGGCCTCCTTCACACCTTCCCTCCACCTCGCCTCCTCCTTCAGTTGATGAGGAGGATTCAGAAGGTGAGAGTGATTCTATTGGCAGCAGATAACCCCAGCTCGATCTGGTACCCAGAGATGTCGCAGATGTGAGCCTGCAGCAGGTAGTAGAAATTATGAGGGGTCCACACCCGTTTAATGCTGAACGGGTGTGGACTGCTGTCTGTTGGGTAAACATCCACTGCTAGTCCAGTTAAAGCAGGGAGACAAGACAAAGACCCACCTCGCATCTGCCCCTATTGGGATCTTCAATTGGTATTAAGTCTGACTCTGAAGCTCTCTTGGAGCCACTTGATCAGACTCCTTTGGAGCTGGTGGCTTACAAAACAGCTCTTCTCCTGGCTCTGGCCTCCATCAGGAGGGTTTGGAGAACTATGTGCCTTCTCGATTAGTCCTGACTGTATTTCATGTATTCCTGTGAGGGCACTGAGAGCTTATCTAAATGCAGTCAAGGCCTTCAGGAAAACAGAGAAGCTGTGGGTGGCACTGGCAGGTGGTAAAATGGGGCAACATCCATAGCAGCCTTCAGAGGAGTTTCTTTGGCAGAAATCTGCCACGCTGCCTCCTGGGCTTCCGTCTCAACTTTTGCAGAATTCTATTTATCTGAAGTAGCTGCTTCTTCTTTGCCTCACTTTGTCCTGTCTTCAGGTGCTTCCAGCAGCTCTGGCCAATAAATGAGAGAATTGTTAGTGTAGTCCGGCCAGCGGGGTACACTTCTCAGGGCGTCGAGTCGGGAGCAGAAGAAACCACAGAAGTAGTGGGATACAAGCTTTGTTTTATTCCACATCAGCGTAACATAATTTCATCGCTTGACATCGCTCAGTATCAAATTGTTCAAAGTACAAACACATTAGGTAGGGGCTGGATCAAGGGCGTTCCTTGTACCAGATACACATTGTCACAAACATGCATGTCCACCTTTGGCCTCCTGGCTGAATCACAAAAACAAGAGCTTCTGGCAGCTCCAGAGAAAACATACATTCCTGTTTTCACTTCAAGGGTACCATCTCTGGCGTATTTGGAATACAGAGTGGGTGGATATCTGTTCAACATTCCATTGGTACTGAAAAACAAGTTATCATTGTAACCCTAATGACACAGGTCAAATTATTCCACAACATATCTCCCCTTTGTGGGTCTCAGACCCACACACCGAATTTAGCAAACTATCCCATTTTATTTTATTGAAGATTATTTCGTACTGTAACAGAGCAGTGACAATATACTGGATATAAGTATGTAGAAAATGTTAACTAAATGATTCATATAGCTGTAGTTAGTTCAATATGTTTACTGCTGTCTGGTTAAATAAAAATCTCAACCGCGTCGCAGGAAAATGTTAGTCAGTTCGTTTCCGGAAGCATCAAAAGTTTTCCCCAATTGTTTTTTGTTGTCACTTTTCGTCATAGGTGAAATTTTCTTTTTTTTTTTTTTTTTTTTTTAGTGAAACAATAATCAAGTAATTATACTGGCAAAGAAACATAGGATCATGATTTAAACACATTTGTCATGTAATCATAACAACACCTCATTCTTCAGTCACCTCTGGAGTATGATCAGAGTCCTCCAATTAATCAGGTGATGGCTACAGATGTGGTCTCTCAGTCACCACGAGAGCCAGTTGTTCAGCAGGCATCATGTTCAGCATCTGTGCGTTCCAAAGTCCTGTCGTGACCGCTAACTGCTTCTCAGTCATTCGCAGACACAGTTTCCTCATCATGGGTACGATGCAACATGCCAGAAGAAAAATGACGATGAGTATGATTGCAGTAGTCATCCTCACTTCTGCAAAAAATGCTCCACATTTTCTTCGGTGTCCATCTAACCAATCCCAGGCCCAACTTATAGCTCCTGCATGCTCTTTTATCTCATTTTTTGAATCTCTAAGTTTATCCATTGCAATGGCAAATGTTCCATCAGGTGCGGTGTTGTTGGAATGTAAGTGCAACACTGATCTGCAAACATGTGACACACACCAACCAATCTAACACCTGACGATTTCGTAACACCATTTTACCAGTTTCATGCAGTTGTTCTCCCAGTAGTTTAAATATTTCATAGGTATGGTTTGTGTAAATAGTAAATATAATTAATCGAATAATGTGGTTTTATTACAGAGAGGACTAGTGGTGGTCAAAACTGGACGGTCATCTTCGTTTCCTTTTTTTTGACTGTGGTGTGGTTCCAAGTTTGGCAGACAGTGTTTTACCTAGAGCTCCCTGACCTCTGACATGGATCCCACTTTTACTCCGCCTGTCCTGCACCAATACGCTTAACGTTTTGTGTTTCTGGGCATTTTTCACACAACGTGTGATCGCATCGTACTTAACTGAGTCCCTGTTATGCTCGAGTTTTTTAGCTGGAACTTAGGGTTTCACGGTCTGGACTTTGGTCGGCTGCTGCGGTCTCGCAAGCTGCGCGAGCTCGTCTCCTGGTGACAACCAAACCAGACAACTTATTATCACAGCAAGCCTTGTCATCAACATTTTGACTATCTAAATCATTGACTTCACTGCCTGTTTTATTACCTCTTTGGTTGTGATGGCCTTGGGCCTTTGTGCAATGGCTCAGATGGTACCAAGTGGCGCTGCCTTCGACTTGGACAGCTGTTGGTGTTGCTCGGACCACGGTGTATGGACCTTCACATCTCGGCTGGTGCCACTTCCTTCGGAAGACCTTGATATACTCCTGGTCGCCGGGAACCACCAAATGCCCGGCCTCACGATCGGCCTCAAGCTCCCGTTTTCTCTCCTGCAGATAGATAGTCTTATGGATAGAAGTTAGTTGCTTCGTATAACTTCTAAGTTCAGATTGTAGTTGCTCAAGTGGAGGCCCCTTGTAGGGTCCCCTCAAGTGTGGTGCCGGCATCGGCCATCCCGTCAACATCTTGTGTGGTGTCAAATGCGTGCTTTGATGAGTTTGCATGCGATAACTCATCAGTGCTAATGGTAACGCATCAACCCAGTTTAGCTTCGTGCTAGCACAGATCTTATTCAGTTTCGCTTTCAGGGTTCCATTTATCCCCTCAACCATTCCCTGACTCTGGGGGTGATAAACGGCACCCAATCGTTGTTTGATTCGAAGTTGCTGCAAGATGCCCTTCACAACCTTTTGTACAAATGCAGCACCGTTGTCTGAGCTTATTTCTGACGGAATGCCAACTCGAGGAATGATTTATCTGGTCAGGAATTTGATTACTGTTTCAGCACTCAAGTCTTTAGATGGTGCTGCTTCAACCCAGCAGCTTAACCGATCAATTACCACCAACATGTTGCGTCTCCCTTGAACCGTTTTTATCATGTCAACGTAATCGATCACAAGATGTTTAAATGGACCTTCTGGGACTGGAATATGACCTATTGATATCTTGATGTTTTTTCGTTGTTTTCTTCACAAATCTCACATTGATTCAGTACTTCATCTGTTGTTGTCTGCAAAAATGGGGACCAATATCCCTGCTGTCTGATTTTCTTCACCACTTCCCCCCTTGCGTGCAGTGCAGATCACTGTGCACCTCCGAAATCAAGATGGTCAAAAGTGCAGTTGGAGCTACGAGCTTGCCTTCATGTGATCGCCAGAGACCCTGATTGTCCACAGTAGCTCCTTTTTGTTTCCACAAAACCTTTTCATTTTCATCTGCATTTTCTTGGATCAAGATTATGTCTTCAGGTGTGACTGAGGGTTCTAATGTCACCATAGGTGACAAAATGGCTATTTTGCATCTTGACACTTCTTTTGCTGCCTCGTCAGAGAGAAGAAGAATACACCAAAATGTCAAACCTGAAAACTGAATTGTACATTTATCAGCTGGATGATGACAAAACCTACGGAGATGGCTGTGTTATCAGTCTAACGACTGTGGTGTGCTAATAGAGGTGAAGCCAGAAAATTTTCCAAGGGCTGAAGAAGAAGAAGAAGAACAACAACAACAACGTCAGAAGGCTGGAGCCGAGTCTAACAAACCTGATCGAATGGAGAGGAAGCCGTCCTTCGTGGCTATATGGCTGGCTAAAATCTCAGGATCAGGACGATGGTCCTTCATGGCCATCCATAAAGTATCGACAGGAGTCACGGGTGAACAAGAACAAGATTTTGTACTGGAGTATTTTAATTCTGATTGCGGTGTATTTCGTACTCTGTTAACCATACCAATGGATGCTTGGAGTAAGAAAATTCAGGAGTTTCTCCGAAAATCGACGGCCTCTTCTAGCATAGCCGCTGATGGAATGATGCCCTTGTGCCGAAAGAGGCACTGACCTTTTAGTCCTGCCCCCTTTGGACCGCCTACTCACTGATGGCTGCTATAAAGAGGATTTTTTCCAGAGCGACACCCTGCAGACGTACCTGTCGAAACAAGAGCAACTAAGACAACGATGAGGACCGAAGGGAAGAGAGGTATTGGCACTATCTTCCTCGGAGCTGCTACAGGCGGCACTGGGTACGGAATGAACAACTCCTCGACGAGCCCTCTATTTCCTGTGGTAGAACACGTAACTGGTGATGGTCATGAGTACGATGGTTCTAACAACAACACGACAGATGGAGCCTGTCCTTCAGCGACCATCAAAGACGACACAGACGACTTTGATGCAACTGAAATGGAAGATGTGGATGATGAGGAGGAACCTGTAGGGAGAGCACCAACCTCCTACCCCAAGAACGAAACTGTCGGCGTGCATCCGCCTGCTTCATCTTCAGCTTCTCAAGACCAAGAACCAGCAGCTAATGATGACACGGATGGATGGATAAGCGGTTTCTTCTTGAAAGCTTTAAAGACAGTTGTATTTCATCTACCAGGTAAAACCATGCGCAGGTATTGGAGGGAGATCTGCTACGGTTGCCAAGTAGACCATCCCAGCCAACTACAACACAGCTGCCTTGAAGAGATGGAGGATGATTTATACAGTCTTAACTTCCACCCGTTGATGAAGAGACTCTGTAACAAGAACTTTCTGTCTGCTATACAACACTACTTGACCCTGAATGACGTACAACCGGAGAAAATGAGAACCAAGGCTACGGCTGAGACAGTCTTGCTCGAAATGAGGTCTCCAAAATCAAGTGTCTGGAATGAATACATCAAACATGAGCATGAGGATCCTCTAATTGAACGTCTGGATTCAGCAAGTAGAATCTGGAATAGAACGCCGGTCCTGGTCGATGTCACAAACACGAGATTCCCTCGTATGTGATACTTTTTTTTTTTTTTTTTACTCTTTTACTCTCTTTGTATAACATTACCTTTGAATCCTTACATAACCTGTGGAATAAAAAACATTAAGAAGTATATTTGGATCTCAGCTCATTCATTTCTCGTTTAACATGACGGTGAAACACATCATTAAAAGAGTTTATTACAATCCTCTTCACCCCGGGACCTCTGGAGGTGTGAGTCGCCTTCGTCCAGGGGTGCAGGATGAGACTGGAAACCAGTCAGTTCTAAATCTATTGAAGATTTTTCATCAAAACAGGATGCTTACACCGTGCGTAAACCAGCCGAGAAGCAGAGTATTTGTTCACAGGCCTCTTCAACAATTCCAGGCCGACCGATGGGACATGCAGGCATTGGCTAGATATAACGACGATCAAAATTACTTATTGACCGTTATAGATGTATTTTCAAAGAAGGCCTATTTACGCATTTTAAAAAGAAAAACTGCGATTGAGACAATGAAGGCGTTTGAATCAGTGCTGGATGAGAGCGGGACGCCTGCAAAGCTACAGACGGATGATGGGAAAGCATTTTTTAGCAAGAGTTTCCGGGCTTTGATGGAAAGGAAGAGAATTATTCATTTTTCAACAGCGAGTGACTTTAAGGCCTCTGTGGTTGAGAGATTTAAATGCACTCTTAAAAATCGGATGTGGAGATATTTTACAGCTAAAAAGATTACATTACATCGAGGTTTTACAGGATCTAGTAAAGAGTTATAATCACAGCTATCACAGTAGTATAAAAATGACACCGATGGAAGTAACTAAAGAAAATAGTCTGCAAGTGTTTGACAATCTTTACATTAGACCGTCGAAAGGTCGGCAGAAGCCAAAATTTAAGGAGGGCGATCATGTTAGGATATCAAAACTATGAGGTGTATTTCACAAAAAGTATGAGCAGAGTTTTACAGAAGAGATATTCACGATAACTGAATGTATCCACCGCAACCCGCCTGTACATAAATTGAAAGATTTCGACGGTGAACCCATCCAGCGGTCATTTTATGATCAAGAATTACAAAGAGTGCAACTGGTTAAGGAAGTATTTCACGCTGAAAAGATTCTCAAGGAACGCGTCGTTAAAGGAGAAAGACAGGTCTTTGTCCAGTGGAAGAACTGGCCTGAAAAATTCAAAAGGTGGGTAAAAGCTTCAGGTATAAAAAATATATAAGACGATCCTCCTTTACAACAGGCATCATATCATCATGTACGGCTCAAAGAACGCACGCTTCTATGTGACTTTACCATCAAAGGCCAGTGCAAAAGTTTTTAAAGACAACTCGATTGGTACTTTCCGCGTTGATTTAGCACAACATATCGATTTAAACGGAAAATGGGAGGTTGCTTTGACGGAGATTACATACCCTCACACATGGAATAATATTCCGGAGGATGCGGCATCATTTTACTGGAAACCGAACCCTAGAGGACCTGATTCCAACACAAACACGACTCCCCCGAGGGGATCAGAATCAGATGCTAACAGGTTGCGGCGCTATAAAGATGAATTTCACAGAGCCATGAGACGCCAGCGCCTCAGCTCAGAGGACAAAAGACGAATCGCGAGTGGTTGATTGACATTTCAAAATGGCGGCAAGAGATATTTCCAAACTGAAGTTCAAGGGTGGATATTAAAACTCTATTAATCAGATTTCAACCGAGTTGGAGCAAACCTTTAAAAAAACCAATGACGATATACGCTTCCTGTTTGACGGTGCACGGCAAAAAATTGATCTTCAAGGAGACGGTCAGAACCTAATGCTTTTTAAGTACGTTCAGAGCGCCCCATCCTGATTTAAAAGCGGGGTTTTACCATCGCTACTGTTACAGCGACGCTGTAAGACCGCAGCTTGTAGGGGATGCGTATGCACCGCTCTTAAGAATGGTGGAAATCAAGGGTAGTTACTCAGATATAATCACACAGCATTTTAACCCTGCTTACTATTTACCGGTTGCCAAGAGCCATATTGAAAATATTCAGTTACAAATTAAATCAGATCTTAACAAACCAGTCAATTTTACCTTTGGAAAGGTGGTGGTGACTCTACATTTTAGACCTGTTACTTGAGAGGATATTATATAACCCTTTAATCGTCGTCTGGAAATCCATTCATCATCACAACACCAGAGAGATAACCAGCCTTTGCAGACCAAGTCATAAACAAACACAATGGTCCACACAGGCATAAGAGACGACCCGCACAGATTTGTACAATATTATGAAAAACAGGTGGGCGGAGATCTACCCGGTTTCTACGGTGACCCGGTTATGTACGGACGAGGCATCCGTTCCCTCTTCTCAAAAATGTTTTGGTTTGTATCATGGATCATCAGGAATTGTCAAAGCGAAACCCCATCTCAAATAAGACGTGGGTAACATAGCCTTGGATATGTTCACCCATACCGTGAGAGGAATGAGCGATCAACAGAGACAGGAAGGGTCAGGCGGTATAGCCGTCTTATCACGAAGGACAAAGAGACGCCCTCCAGGACGACGTGTAAGACAGAGCTCAAATAAACGTCCAAACAAAAAAAGAAAGAAGTCAGTTGACAGAAGCAAACGGGCCAAGAGGAAGTCCAGAGGGAGCTCTGATATATTTTAAAAAACCTTATATACAGTAACATGGCACTCCTACACCAGAAATCTGCTGAATGCACATTGGCAGAACTGGATTTATTCACGCCGCCAATTACGCAGCTTTCCAATTTACACTGAAATTGCTCCAGTAGCCGCTATCAGCGAAGGAGGACCGATTGAGTTTTTTTATAGCAGGAGACGGTGAAAAGTATCTAGACCTAAACGACACCCTTCTACACGTGCGTGCAAGAATTACTAACACTGATAGCACACCGCCGGCTAACGACGCAACAGTCGGTCTCATGAATTATCCTCTAAACACCATCTTTGACCAGTGTGATGTGGTCCTGGGGGATCGGAGGATTTCGCAGTCCAGTTCCACTCACCCGTACAGAGCTATGATCAAAACACTTCTCAACTTTTCAGGCGACACTCTTAAAACACAGTTTAGCGCCGGTCTTTTTTACCAAGACACACCTGTGTTGGTTGACTGTAAACGGTCCCAACGCAGGCCTGAATAAACGGGCAGAGTTCACGAGCAGATCCAGAGAAGAACATCTTCTCGGTCCTCTCCACGGCGACATATTTTTCTGTGAGACACTGTTATTAAACTCACTAGGGCGAATGATGCCTTCTGCCTGACCGGACCCCGCGACTCCACCTTTCGTCTGAAAATCCTTGGCGCCTCTCTGTTTGTGAAGAAAGTCTGTCACAACCTCTTCCGCTGACGTCACCGCCCAACCCACCTAGTCACATCCATACCTGCCTCCAATCTCCTGAAGGTATAAAGACCCGACCAACCTGCCAGTCCTCGCCTGTTCGTCAACCCTTCATGGTTTGTCTTCAAGCGAGATATTCCGCTATTTGCCACTGCCTGGATATTGCATTATCTGAGTTATTTCAGTCGGTCTTTTCTGCCTTAGAACTTCAGCCTGCCTGCACCTCTACTCCACAACCTTCACCTCCTTCATTGCCATAGCGCAGCCAGCTGGACTCCTGGACCCTCACCAGCCACTTGTCTGGGATCTCCACCACGGCATATACCATGATTTTAGCTACAGGAAGACATTTGAAGGATCTACCTCTAAGCATTGACTGCGAAGGTTTTAACAGCGGTTATTCACTGTTTGCATTTAATCTCAATCCAGCCCACGACAACGACGCTCTCTCCCCTGTCTCAAATGAGAATTTAAGACTGGAGATGAGATTCATAGTACCCTTACCAAACACCGTAATACTGATTGTGTACGCTTGTTATGATTCCATTCTGGAGATTGATGCGAAAAGACAAGTGCTGGTGGACTATTATTAAAAAGTTATGGACAGTCTCCAGTTACAGAGGCTGCTGAGAGGTCTCTTGAGCGACACATTTTACGGTGTATGGCCGTCGGATAAGTTGCCTCAATTTACACAACCCCCTCAGACCGCCTGAATATTTAATCGTCAACACACATCCGGCACATAAACCAGGAGAGCACTGGCAGAGTTTAACTCTCGAAGAAGACGGGAGAACAACTTTCTTTGACTCATTTGGAATGGGGCCCTACTTTGCACATTACCCTGAAAGTATTTTAAAGTTTCTCAAGAAACATTCAGGCAACATCAAGTACAACAATGGTCTACTACAGAACCCTCTATCGTTTGTATGTGGTCATTGTAAGTGCCAAAGTAAGTTTCACTTGATATTGTTTACACTGTTAGGTAGTCGTTTTGTGGTTTAGTGCTTTACATAAATATATGTGGGTTTTAATTTGAAGGCCACTTTTGTCTTTTGAAAAAAACGGCGGATGCGCAAGGTAAGCTCGTGGTTGATTTGTGTTGGGTTGTTAAGAACAACATGGACATATAGGTTTTGACCGTTAAGTTTGGATTTTTGGATGTTCCTGAGACCATTACTTTCAATAAAGGAGGATCAAGTTCCACGGCACAAGCTTCAGTTAGTTTTTTATGTTTTTTTGATTCCCGTCCAGGAGAAGCTCGGGGAAAATATATTCGTACGGATGTACTGGTGAGAACGATGAAAATGGAAACATTCGGGGCAAAGGAGGAACAAGTCAGAAACTAACGTCGTTCACAACAATAGAGGTAGCAAACTATTGGAGTTTGCAATCACAGTCATCATTGCATCTTCTACCTCCATCATCGTGCTAGAGGGCTGTGTATCCAAGAAGTATTAAGTCTATACAGTGACGATACCTTAAAATATGACCTCATGGTATACAACTTTGTGAAAGGACATCAACAATGTCTAAAAAGATGTGCACACTGTCCGTGGAAACAACATACTCTGTTCTCTTCTGTATTTTAAAGACTATTGTGACTAATCCTATTTTGTTTGTTCGTGTGTTAAAAAAAATCTGTAATCAGGAGACCAGCTTTCAGCTATACTTTTCTTTCGCAAGATAGAATTCGATTTAAGTCTCTGATATTGAGCCCTCGCTTCAGGATTGGACAGCAGTGTGAGAGGGATGTTTAGCTTTAATAATGTGACGAGAAACTAGGACCATCCCGCAGGTAATGGAGAACTTCTTTTATTATGCGGTAGGGAAAGGTACTTGAATATATCAATCACATGAGAGCCTTTTACAGCATTTCCTTCATACATAAATTTGCCATTCATATTCCAACCATCACCATTTTTGGATATCCTCTGGATAATGTATTCAGCATTTCTTCGAGCTTTCGACGGAAGGATATTTAGAATATCCTGACCCAAGTCATCTGTTACAAAGGGTGTTTTTAGAACACTTTCGACACGACTGTCAGAGTCGTGGGGGTGATCGCTGACTCTGTCTCGTTGTAAAGTCAGAGTTACTCTCCTTTGGTCTCTCTGATCCTGTTTTGTAAAGGTTAAATATCTCTGCAATAGAGCATCATACTTTTTAATCTTCTCATACGAGTTTAACTGAGAATCATTCAGAATGGTCCTCATCTTCTCATTCAATTCATCTTTGGCAGTTTCACAGATGTCGGAGGTTGGACTTGATAACTGGTTAATTTGCTGAGGAGAGACCAGATACATTTTCTGGACAGTCTTCATCGTGTTTTACTTCTTTACAAGTCCTCCTATTAGATTTCCAATGATTGGAACGGCAGCCGCTAGCAACGGCAACAGGAATCCTCCCGATTGCTTTATAAGAATCCTTCATCTACGCTTCACGCACGCCTTTTTATTAGCCAAGAGTCTGATGTTCTCATGATTCCGCTTTTATTTTGTCATGCGAGTCTTGTTTTGTTTTCTTCCTCCGTTCTTCCTGTTTGTGTGGCACATGGCTGGAGCCAATCAACCCCAGATCACCTGAGTATTAGAGCACCTGGACTCCAGCACCGTGTGCCAGATCGTCCCCTATTATTCCCTGTGATCGACTCCTCTAGTTCCTGCAGATGGAGTCCTTTGTTCCCTGTGATTTCTTCTCTAGTTTCTGTGACGCTCTCCTTTGTTCCCTGTGGTAACTCCTCGTTCTCTTGGCTCTCCTTGTTCGTTCTCTTGTTCTGTGCGCTAGTTAGCTTATTTTGGATTTCTTTGTCTTAAACCCTGGTGCCTGAGTTAGTGTTCGGTTTCTTCCTGTTTCCGCCTTTCCTGGTTTCTTTTGTCTCTATCTCTGTTCATTGTACTTTCGTATCTCCGTTCCCAAATTTAAGTTGGTTTGATTCTCCCAGTTTGGTGACGCTTTCTGTTTGGTCTCTTATTCTTGTATATGGACTTCGGCTCATTTGGTTACTCTGTTTTGGACATTTAGACTTTATCTTGTGTCTCCCGGTTCGGTGACGCTTTCTGTCGTGATTTTGTTGTTTAATTATTAAAATATTGTTTTTGACTCGGTCCTGCCTTTTGTGACTTTCACCACTGCGCTTGGGTCCCGCTCCACGTCCTTGACCCGTGACAGATGTTTTTCTTCTGTTTTTTCAGTTTTTTTAACTGAGCCTGCGACAACAGTACATTCCCCTTCAAAACGTTCAGGGCGATCTCATCGAGAGCTTGAATAAAGTCCCGAGAACTATGCATCAAAATGTCTTTACGTTTCATTTAAGGAGCATGGTATAGTTCCTTAAGTAAACCTGCGTTTCTTTTTATATGTGCTGACATGACTTAAGCAGACGTTTTTGGTATGGACACAGTGTGACGTTGATGAGGAAGTATCCCAGTCCTTAGTCTGTAGCGTTCTGGACATGAGGGTGTTAGATCAACAATTAAGTACCCGTGAGCGCCAGCTGTAGCATCTTCAAAGCTTTCTTGAAAGAAAACTCTTTGAGACGGGTAAACTTGTTGAGCAAGAACTTTTATCTGCGTTTTATTGCGAGGATACAACTATATTTACTACGATGAAATAAGTTTTGCGTCACCATTATAACACTCATATTTTTATGATGTCTGTCAAATGTTTTCTATCAGAAGGAAATACATCTTCATTTTCAAAAGATTTAGGTAAACCTTCAATGAATTTGATATTTTTATTCATCTTTTGCAATTCACTGTACATAGGTTCAAAAGACGTATACATACATACAATCTTTATTTACAATTGACATCATCCATCACAAGTATACATGGGTCTTTCCTAACCCTGATGGTCCCACCACTAGACATGAAAATGATGTTTTCAAGCGCGGATCAAAATGAATTTCTTCCATAATGACCCAGTCATCCACTCAAAACTCAGAACCCAAAAGGTTTGGTTGTGCCGTACAAAAAAAATCGTCTCTTATCGCACATGTCTCTTATCGAGTTTTGTAGGAACTGATCTGTTTTTTAAAGTGATGTTCTTTTTATCCCTCACAATATTGTGTTGATGGGTCTCAAGCACCCCATCAGGTGAATTCTGTAAATAGCCCTCTACACGATCTCTGACGGAGTCAAAGTTTATCTGCTGAAAAGACTCTTTTGTTTGCATGATACCTTTAACTTTCATCACAACCTTCTTCTGTCCTTTGGTCCTATAACCATATGTCTTAGGACCCGCCGAAGCGAAGTCCTCGATGCTATCCCCGTCGAGTTCATCAGTCAGATCACTGAGATAGTTACCTAATTTTAAAGGCGTCTTGCTGTCTTTCACCACATATATCAAGCTGTCTGTGTCAACATAGAGAACATCCTTCTGCAAGTAAAAGCTCCCATAAAAACATTGGTGCTTTTACCAGGAGGGTAGAGACCCTTGTAACGCCACTGGATCACAACTTTTTTCTCATCCAGCATGTTAAAGTAGCTGACCTCGTATTTCCCTGAAAGCAAGAAACTGAAAAACTCGTTGGGGTCTGACACTACAGAAACCTGAGACATGTTCTCTTTCTGACAGAACTTGCCTCAAAGGCTATTAACCAAAGCCTTAGCCACCTGTCTCTTTGCAGGGTTGTGACAAATCTTATCAGCACAAAGCAAAATCCCCCGATGTGCTTGATAATCCTAAATGTATTTGTCGTGGCTTTCCTGATCAACGGCCTCAGCAGGGTAACCAGAAGCCTCCTGCTTGCCCTTCAGGAATGTACGGATGTAACCTGTGAAAATACAATCACTAGATCTATCAAAATGCCATACTTCGATAATCTTGGCCACCTTGTATCCCTTGTCCAGAGCCTTGTTGAACTCAACCGTGACCCAGACCCCTGTCGAAGCACGCTCATCATCATTATGCGTACAGCCACTGTCTTGGACAATACGACTTGAACAGATACTGCATAACGTGAAGTGTAATTTACCGCCTGGTCCTCTGTAGGGTAAAACGGGTAATATAAAACCCGAGGAGGATAGACAACCGCCTTGATAAGACCAAAGTACTGTCTGGGATCCCCAAAGTCCTTGTGAATTTTTCGGGGGTGACCTAGGAACACGTGCTGTTGACGTAAGGATACAGAGGTGACATCAGCGTAATCAACTTTTTCACCAGGTTGGCCGTGTAACGCAGCTTTAAAGCGCTGGTTCTACCGCCGTAGAGGGCATTACGAGGGTTGAGAGGCTCAGGGGTGTCAAAATCTAAGAGAAAATCTCTGAGATTATCACACGATTGTCGAAGTGAACGCCATTCGTGTTCCCAGATGGTAATAAGATGCACCTCATGATCAGACTTTAACGCCTGCTCTCTCTCCATCGTAGCAGAGTAGAATTCACCATATGGTCTACCTCTTAACAGACAGACTGCATGTGGGTCGACACATGAAGGACAACCGTGGGAGAAACATCCATAAAACTCCCAGACCTGCTTAACACCGTCAACTTTAGCATAACCGTCAACAAAATACTGGCCAAACACCATCTCCCCACGGTTCAAGGCATGTTGTATCAAAATGCCCTGTCTGTGTGATTCCCATAGCTACCAATGGATGGAAGCATGTGAGAACCTCTTGTTACCTTTTATTACATAATTGTTGGGACATGGTATTGCTAATGTGTCTGGTTTTAAAAAGTTGGTCCTGAAAACAGCCATACACGCAGAGGTGATTGTTATGGACGAGAGTGCAACACCTGTTTCTTTAAAAAACTCCTCTCTAAATATCATGCATCCTCTGGCCAGAATGTCAACATCATTTTTACAATAGTGAATAGCTTCACTCCTGAAATTGAAAGAATTATCACGCACAGTATCATACCAGCTTTAAAAATCTTTCTGTTCAGGGTCTGACATGCCCTCGAAGCCGTAGTCTGATGGAGGAGGATACACCCCTATGTAATGCAGACGATCTTTCAAGCTCAACTTGTGTGGAAAAAAAACCCTTGCACTGCTCGGTGAAACCTAGAGCTTTATGCATGAAGCTGAGTCGCATGGCTAGGAATGAGAGAGAGTCGATAAATTTTAGCTTGTAGTGAGGATCCTCAAGACAAATATCTTACTACCGGTCATGATTATCCTCTTACGTATTAACCCTTCGTCAAGCATACCTCTCAAGACAATGACGCTGTCAAAGCCCCTGGCATTATGTGCAACAAAAACACAACTCTAAACCAATTCTTTCTGAAATATAAAAGAAACGCTCGAACACATTCGAGACCATTAAACATCTATTCTTCACCTCTCTGCGTCTTTACACACACTAAAGAAGGGACATGTCTACCTTGGTCGTCTGTAAACGTTTCAAAATCACAACAAAACAGATCAGGATGCTCAGTCTTCCTGGCAATGGGCTGAATGTAGCACTGGTGGACCTCGTTTGTCGATGATAATTCTACATTGCAGATTTTACATTTAAGCACACCGCAACAACTATTAGGTTTACCCTGTTTTAATGGGATATACCGGCACCTTCCGCATTTTTCACATTTTTTGTATATCTGGCAGAGACTGCTCCCATTAGCGCCAATCTCTTTGTGTCTCACAATGCAGGAAGGTGTTCTACAAACCCGGCAACCATCGCCACAAGTTACAGGCTTTGGGACCTCTGTAGGGCAAACAGGATTGTGACAAACGCTACGGTGACCTTTGCAGATGTGTTGTGATTTATCTTCATACCCCTTATGACAGCTGACGCAAAAGTGACGTCTTCCTAAAAAACCCTTTGGGTTTTTTACCCCGCAATAGTGTCCCTGAAGTAGAAACAAGTATGAAGGATCCGAACCATCAGCAAAACCTGTGGCATAATGCGCTAATGGTTGGTTTGCTGTTGTTTTATGAAACACAACAATTTTACGCCTCACTATCCATTCAAACAGGGGTATATCTGTGAATGTGATAGGTGTTTGAGAATCTAAACCAGCTTTGTTTTGTAATTCCCTCCCCAACTCAACACAATCTTGATACGTACGGTTAGGATTAAGGAGACAAGAAAGGCTGATTGCAAAGCAAAGCTGATCAGTTCCATCACTACCAACTAGAGACTGTAGAGATGTCATCATTTTTTACCAATAATTTTGGCATGCAGTGTCTTCTTGAGTTTGCGTTTAGCGCCACCTCGAGGGTTATGCACAATTTGGACCGTTAATTCAATTATCTTACCCATAACTATGACTCTGTCAGATTGCATGGTGTTGCTCAGGAGGGCCTCAAAAGCAGGGTAGATATTTTCCCCGTCACCTTCAACCACAACATTAACATGTTCTTGAACATCTTCACCAACCACTTCAAGCTGAACCACATCCTCTCGATGTGCTAGTCTCTGCGTTTCATCTGCCAACTCTCTGACCTGTTGCATCAAACCTCTGTAGAAAGTTGCTAAATCAGGAGTGTCGGGTACAGCAGGACGTGTTAGCACCCTTCTCATCCTATCGGTGTTAAAAGGCTCTATGACTTCTGATTCAATACCGGTACCTCTTACACAGCATCCTTCCTGAACCGAATCACCGTCATCATCAACATTGTCATCGCTACAGCTGGAGCCGGACACATCTATCAGAGGGTCAAGAGCTGGTGTCCCTGAATCAGCCGTCTGTTGATTATCAACAAACCTTTCTTACCAATCGCCATTGTCTAAAGAGGTATCAGCCCTACCTTCCCGAGATGATGCAGGAACAATATTTAAAATACGATTATCCTCTCTCTCAGCGAAAAAAAAAATGGACTCCATGTTTTCATTTATACTCGGATCATAGACCAGCTCTACATCCTCCTCAGACATGCCGTCAAACAAGCCAGACAGAAACATGCGTGTCGGTGAAGCACTCTGGTCAATGAGGTGTGGTGTAGTGTCCTGGTTGTGGGTGGATTCAGGGTCAGAACCAGAAGGAAAAGCATCATGGTTGGCCACAATTTAATAATAATATCAATAAAATAATAATTTAAAATAATTACTAAACAAAACAGCAACCTCAAAACACAATCACCCACGGTGCTTTTAAAAATTCAGGCTCCAAATGGACCTTACTGTGGTTGAACTTCAGTCAGGTCAGTCCACGACGTCTGTTACCACCAGGTCCTTGTAGTTTTAGGAGCCTCACGACTTCAGACACCAGCGCTTTATTCGTTATGTCCTTCCTGACGATTTCTGTAACGTCACCTTACCTTGACCTTCACCTTCTTCTACCGCTTATCCGGGGTCGGGTCGCGGAGGCACTATTCGGAGCACGGAAGCCCAAACTTCCCGGTCCGCACAAACCTCCTCCAGCTCATCCCTGGGGATCCCGAGGCGTTCCCAGGCCAGACCGGAGACATAATCTCTCCAGCGAGTCCTGGGTCTTCCCCGGGGTCTCCTCCCGGTAGGACATGCACGGAACACCTCCCCAGGGAGGCGTCCAGGGGGCATCCGGATCAGATGCCCGAGCCACCTCAACTGGTTCCTCTCGATGTGGAGGAGCAGCGGCTCCACCCCGAGCTCCTCCCGGATGACCGAACTCCTCACCCTATCTCGAAGGGTGCGCCCAGCCACCCTGCGGAGGAAACTCATCTCAGCCGCTTGTATCCGCGATCTCATCCATTCGGTCATTACCCAAAGCTCGTGACCATAGGTGAGGGTGGGAACGTAGATGGGTAAATCGAGAGCTTCGTCTTGTGACTGAGCTCCCTCTTCACCACGACGGTCCGATACAGCGACCGCATCACTGCTGCAGCTGCACCAACCCGTCTATCAATCTCACGCTCCCCTTTTCCCTCACTCGAGAACAAGACCCTGAGATACTTAAACTCCGCCACTTGGGGCAAGAACTCTCCACCGACCTGGAGAGAGCAAACCACCTTATTCCGGTGAAGAACCATGGCCTCAGACTTGTAGGTGCTGATCAATAGATAAAAGGCCTTTAGGCCAAGTTGGTTGCTATTTTCTTATTCTTTAGCATAAATAGGCATGTTTTTGTTTTGTTTTGTTTTGGTTTCGTCGTTTAAGTTCCACACTATTTTATGACTATTTTATTATTTTATTTTAGACTTAAGTTTTAGACTTATTTGGGGACAAGAGTTTTGGGAGTGAAGTTGGAAGACGTGAACATTTTGAGGGAGACGAGATGTTATGACGTGTCATGGGATTATTTGGGGTCACAACTTGGGGGCGCTCTTGTTATGTTGCCGTGTCACCATCCGGTTTGTTGGAAGTTGGAACCGTGCATAAAACCTGCTGTGTTGATACATCCTGTGTGTATTCCTTTCAGCTTTGGCTACCACAGGGCGTGTCTCTTCAACCCACTTGGGAGAACGAATCAAATGTCCGGACCATCATTGTGCAGTGGCGCCAGGTTCACGGACAGGGCCCCAGGCTACCAGGCCCAGTGGAGTAATAATAATAAAAAAAAAAAAAAAAAAAAAAAAAAAAAAAACGCAAATACTATGCTCCAAGCAATGCTTTTATTTAAAACAAATTTCCGCACAAACAGAAATTTCCTCCGGTCAGCCGACTGCCCCGGGGGAAGCTGCCAAAGTCCCGATGTCCACGTACGGAGCTCCACAAGCGCCGAGTCTCCTGCGGTTAAATCCACTGCTGTGGTGATGAGACAAGTCTCTCCCGTGACTGCGACGAGACCTCAGTCCTGCCTGAAGTTTCCGTGGTCCAGATGAGCCGCTCCGCACCTCTTCAAGTCTCAAGCTTCTTCTCTTGTTGTGGCAGATGCGCCGGCTCCGGCTGTAATTTCACAATGACAGAGTCAGTCACTCACGCCTCTGTAATTTCACAATCACATTTTGCGGAGTGCCCTGGCACTTCCAGTGAAGTAGAAAGGCTGGTGTAATATCCCTGGAATATGTTTGTGTCCAGCTGTCCCTGGAGCCTGCCTGCCTCCCAAACAGTCCTGTAACACGGGGCAGAAATTACTCTATTAAGAACTCTGATGCTGGGGCATGACTACTTCAAGGCTAGCAGGCAGTCCTCTGCCCCCTAAGTGCAGTTCACTATTCGAAATGCTAAAGCACCCGCAACACTCAAAGCATATA
This sequence comes from Synchiropus splendidus, assembly GCF_027744825.2. Taxonomy (NCBI): domain Eukaryota; kingdom Metazoa; phylum Chordata; class Actinopteri; order Syngnathiformes; family Callionymidae; genus Synchiropus; species Synchiropus splendidus. Next base: position 3,087,520 of record NC_071340.1, on the reverse strand, counting down.
TTGCCAAATGGATGTGAACTGCCGTCTGTTAGGTAAACATCCGCTTCTAGTCCAATTCAATCCGGACTATTCCCAGCGCAGTTCTGACACTCCACAGAAGGACCGCACGTGTTCAGGTACGGAGCTTAATAGGTGGAGGGCTTGGATTTGCAGCGCAGCGTTCCCTCTCAATCAGCCGTAATGCGCGATGCCCTCGCCCCTGGAACTTGACCTCCCCCATGAGGAGTGACCATCCCACCCGGCGCTGACAGAGCCACCATCGCTCAGTAGAATTGTGTCTATGCTGTCGTCTAACGGCTCATAGCGCTTGAGAACATCATCGCGCTCTTTAAGAGCTCCATGGAGTCCACCAGAGATTTTGGAGACATAACAGTCCGCCGCCGTGGTGCTCTGCTCGTGGGGCCTCCTCCACACACAGCCGCCGGCTTTGGGGAACAGCCGTATAATAGCCGCGCTGATCATCGCCGCTCCTCTTGGAGAGACCAGTCGGCTGCTCTCACCTCTGCTCCCTCCAAAAGCATAGGAAGAACTTTGTATCTAAAAGTATGCATCTAAACCAAAGTCGAACTTGGAAAAAAAGATGCATTACTTTGGTATCGGGTCTGTTTCTTCTCTGCCCAAAATAAAGGTTTCTCACTCGCCAAATTCTCTTCCGGCTCCAGTCAGTCCGAACTCCGGCTTCAAAAATTAGTTTTTGTTTGACATCGTCTCAGGAGACCGAGCAGTATAGTAACAGGCTCTCTGCCTCCTTATACCTGACGCCAGAACTGTCCCTGGGGAAGTTTCTGGAGCCAAGACGTTATGTTTTTCCTCAGATTCGCCACAATATGAAGCACAGACATCAAATAACTCTTTCCCGTCTCTCAAAAGATCCTGGTACCAGCCAAAAGTCAGGGGAGTTTCAATTCTGCCATTAACTCTTCTTATTCCTCAGACTCGCCAGTTTTTAGCAGGGGTCGCCACAGGGCCGCGAAAGTCACCACTTCAGAGGAACACTGAGTAGGCGCAGCGTGCCAGACATGCTCGGTTCTCAGCTCCCTCGTGCAACGTCTGATAGGATGTGTGTCTGTGATTCTGTTCTCTGCAGCCCTGCAAACCTCTCAGAGGCAGGTAGGACATCGTCATCTACAGAGTCATCTCTTTCTGAGGATGATTGGGCCAGTCCCTCGGGTGTACATCTTAGGAGAATTGCAGTGTCAGATCAAGGTACACTGCAAGTTTGGGGAACCGAATTCCTCTGACGGCTCAGCTGACAAAAGTGAGTCTGTTTTTGAAGAACCAGCGGGACTTGAAGTCCCCAGAGGAGAGGGCGCTGTGCACCGACGACCCTTTCGTCCTAGACCCGCCCCGGAGGCCGGGTCTGTTCTTGTGCTCTGGGCACGTGTCTTGACAGAATATCTTCCGAACTGAAAGCGCCTGTCTCCTCACCTGCCCATATGGATCGAGAAAATACACGGTCATTGACACGTCCTTCAGTTTTACAGTCAACCCCCAGGTTCTGCGTCACCACATGGACCTGAATGAACTCAGAGAACCAGCTGTCATGTCTGATGGAGGAGGACCGCGCTCTCCTGACAATGGGAATAATCGAGTTAGTTCCTAAGCGATCCTCCTACACTGGGTTTTACTCCGGGTACTTTCTGGAACCCAAGAAGACAGGAGAGTGGACACCTGTTCTGGATCTCAGTCTCCTCAACCAATTCATGACCAGACAGCGGTTCCGGACTACCAGGAGACTCCTGGAGTGTGTCAGAGTGTGAGAGTGGATGACCTCCATAGATCTTGCAGAGGCCTACTTCCACAACACGGTCTCTAGTGTCGAGTGCCTCGTTTTTTTGCCAAGTGCGTGGAGGAGTGGCTCAAAACACTAAGGAGACAGGGTCTGCGGATTCTGACGTACTTGGACTCCTTTTTGATTCTAGCCAGAGTCCAAACAGGAGTCATGAGCGCACACCAGCTTAGCAGACGGGGTCTGTCTCGTAGCTGCAGAACAAATTCAATGTCTCCGAAGTGGTTTCAGAGAGTTATCAACATTTTTATGTTTGTTGGTCTGAAAGGTACAGGTCCCACGGGCTGAAAACGCGTTTTATGCACTGTTTACTCTCTGCTCAGGGCTGTCTCAGAACATTAAAATTTCACCTGGCACTATAGCTAGAGTGGTCATACTAGCAGGTGCTGAACTAATTCAACATTTCTGAAGTGGTTGCAGAGTGATAACATTTTTATGTTTGTCGATTCTGAAAACCATCCTCACTCAGGTGAAAACCCGTTTTCTGCACTGTTCATTCACTGCTCAGAATAGTGCCAGAACATGAAAATATCAGCTGCGACTGTTGGAAAAAGGCTCTTTCGAGTATATTCGGCACTAAATCCACGTTTCTGGACTATTTTCATGGTGTAATCAACAATATTTTTTTCCCTCGTCAGAAACCAAGCCTCTCTCGGGCTGAAAACGCGTTTTCTGCACAGTTCAGTCACTGCTCAGCGATGCCTCAGAACATGAAAATTTCACCTGACTGTATAGCAGAAGCGTTATTTCTTGTAGCAGCAGAACTAATTAAACCTCTCTGTGTGGTTTCAGAAAGTAATCAACATTTTAATCCTTGTTGGTCTGAAAACCACCTTTTCGTGGGCTCAATACGTGTTTTCTGCTCTGCTTAGGCGGGACTCAGAAGATGAAAATATCACCTGCAACTACAGGCAAAACGTTTTTTCTCCTGCAACTATAGGGAAAACACTCTCTCTAGCATATTCAACACTAAACCTACATTTCTGAACTGTTTTTAGAGGGTTATCAACTATTGTATTTTTGACAGTCCGAAACCCAGCTTCTCTCAGGCTAAAAATGCATATTCTGTACTGGTCACTCACTGATCAGAAAAGCCTCAGAACATGAAAACATCACCTGCAACTATAGCAGAAGGCGTCTTTGTCGTAGCTGAGGACGAATTCAACCTGTCTGAAGTAGTTTCACAGAGTTATCAACATTTTTATGTTTGTCGGACAAAAAAACACAATCCCTCGGGCTGAAAACGCGTTTTCTGCACTGTTCACTCACTGCTCAGCGATGCCTCAGAACATGAAAGTTTCACCTGCAACTATAGGAAAAAAAAACTTTCTCGTATATTCAACACTAAACCTCTACGAATAGGGCGCTGCGACTGGGCTACAAGCAGCCAAACCGTTTTCATTCCATCCACATTTCCTGCTTCCAAGCCATGGGATGAGTTTGACAAGAGCCAGGCGCTTCTATGAGGTGCGTCTGGAGACTTCCCAGAGTTGGATGAGTTCCGTGTGGTGGAATCAAGCACGTTCCCGCTTGATCTTCTCCTGCGCCTCATGTCATCCGCCTCCGTCGTATCAAAGTTGAGCTCTCTCTCCACCGGCAGCTCAAGAATCATACCACTTCACTAACGGCCAGCTGGCGTTGGATGGCGAGACTACACCAAGGGCAGGACCGCATGTTGTCTGCCCACAACTGGAAGAAATCCGGACTATTCCCGGCACGGTCCTTACACTCCACTCCCACTAGGACCGCACTTGGTCAGGTACGGAGCTTACTGCCTGGTGGAGGGTTTGGATTGGCGGCTCACCGTTCCCGCTCACTCAGCCGTCATGCGCCATGCCTGATGCGTTCGCCACGGGAGCTCGACCTCCCCCCTGAGGGGTGACCATCCCACCCACCGCTGACAGAGTCTCCATTGCGCAGTGGAATGGTGTTTACGCCGTCGGCAACCAGCTCACAGCGCTTGAGAACATCATTGCGCTCTTTTTGTGCTCCGTGGACCGGCTCATCCATCACAGATCCTTTCTCACTCTACAGAGATTTTGAGTTTCAACAGTCCGTCGGCGTGGTTCTCCGCTCGTGGCGCCTCCTCCTCACACAGCCGCTGCCCCGGGGGGGGGGAACACCGTCGCTTGTCGAAGGGGCGGGGTTATCCCAGCTGTCCAAATCATAGCCGTGCTGATCATTGCTGCTCATCTTGGAGAGACCAGTCGACTGCTCTCACCTCTGCTCCATCTAAAAGCGCAGGAAGAAAACTTCTATCTAAAACTATGCATCTGTAACACGTCTGAATACTGTGACCTTGTCCACAGTTAAAAAGTGGTGTCTTAATGTGGTCAGTAGAATGCCATCTGAAACAAAATGCGGACAGTCACACACGGCTTCCACATTTGTCGATGGTGAGAAAAGTAATCCAAGGGATTATGTTTTTTTATTGTGGTAACCCACACCACAATTAAATGTCTTTCTGAAACATCACTCACAAACATCTCACTTTGTCATACAACAACTGTCAGACATCATGAACCACATGCATAATTGCTTTTCATCTGAATGTATAATTCTGCCATTAAACCTTTTGGCTAGTGTTGAGAAATAATAAAACCTTACTTTTTACCAAACACCGTTATTCACCACAAGCAAACTGAACTCCACACAACTCAATCACCCGTGCCATGTCAACGTCGGTTGTCAGTATTAGCTTACAAGCGCCACATCTACACAGAGCGAACTCAACGTACGAAGGAAAAACAGTATACTTAAAAACTGAATCACCATCCTCACACTCAGACTCAGAATCAGTCAATCCCAAGTGGAACAAACATTATAAAAAAATGGATTTGACTAACCTGAAACAGAATGTGGACAGAGTCATACGAGGCTTCCACATTTGTCGATGGTGAGAAAAGCAATGAAAAAAAGTGTCACCTCCTGTTTACCCACACATCTTCAATGCCCAACCTCTGTCCTACCCTTCCCTCTACTGACCGAATTATATACCTGCCGGTTAATCAACTCTTCAAAAACCACCCATGAAACACATCATTTACCGGCTGCTGCATATTGGCCCTTTTAAGCGTCTCTAGTCTGATGACTTGGGAGGCAGCATGGAGATAAACTGCGTTTTTGGGCCCCCGGTGATGAGGCCCCTGACGCAGCCGACCAAGCTTGCATCACAGTGACGTTTGCATATTGGCAATGGAAAACATGAAGCAGTAGTTTGTGGGAGCAGTTTTCATCTGCACTTTTTTCCCTCCGGCGTTTCTACATGTTGATGGATGGAGCTTCATTTGTGTTGGGCGTGGGGTCTGCTGACAGGAAATCCACAGTCCTATAGGCAGGAAATGCTGCTGTAGACCGAGTGAGAAGTAAACAAGACGTGCTAATGACCCTGCTGCTGCAGATCACATCTGCTTAACAAGCTGTCGTTCTGAATCATGTCAATGACGTTTGCACTTCACATTTCCATCTGTTTTTATCAAACAATTCAAATAAAAGTAGAACATGACATGTATTTCGCTCTGATTTTACATTTAAATGATAAAGTTTTTGTACAATGTAAACACTTGATTTTTATGATTGTAAATTACTCTTTTAAACATTTTGCAAAATAATCATTTTACTGCCTTACATCCAGTAAAATCATATTTATCTTGTTTGAAACTCAGTGTCACAGATGTGATGAGTATTTATATAGATGATACATTCGATTTTCTCGTTTGAACGGTTGAACCAGGACCTCAGTGCAATGTAATTATTCGCCTTCATGGAACAAAACACGGTCCTTGCACTCTCCTGAAGCCACTTTGGTCGACAAAACTACTGTACAATGCAATCACAAAAAACTATATTCTGATATGACAACCATATAATCAACTAACCTGAAACAAAATGTGGACAGATTCACGTGAGGCTTCCACATTTTTCGATGGTGAGAAAAGTAATGAAAAAATGTCACTTCCTATTTACCCACGCATCTTCAATGCCCAACCTCTGTCCTATCCTGCCCTCTACCGACCTAATCATATACCTGCCGGTTAATCAACTCCATGCTGAACAATTAAATGACATCTAACACACACTCTGTGACCACACATAAGTGGGCGTCACACTGGAAAGGCTGTTTTTCCTATAGTTGTATGTGATATTTTCATGTTCAGAAGTTTTTCCATTCAGTCAGTGAACAGTGCAGAAAACGCCTTTTCAGCCCGTCAAAAGCTGGTATTCAGACCAGAAAAAAAAAGTTAACCACCTGAAATACCGTTCAGAAATGTAGGTTTAATGTTGAATATATGAGAAAGAGTGTTTATCCTATCGTTGCAGGTGAAATTTTCATGTTGTGAGTAATGCCTGAGCAGTGAGTGAAGAGAGCAGAAAACGCGTATTCAGCTCAAGAAAAGTGGTTTTCAGACTGACAAAAATAAAAATCTTGATAACTCTCTGAAACCACCTTAGACAGGTTGAATTAGTTCTGCACCCTCTAAAAACACCTTTTCTGCTGATATTGGCAGGAAAAATTGTCATGTTCTGTGGCCTTCGCTGAGCAGTGAGTGAACACTGCAGAAAACGCGTTTTCAGCCCGAGGGACTGTGGTTTTGAGACAGATAGACATGAAAATGTTGTTACCTCTCTGAAACCACTTCAAACAAGTTGAATTAGTTCGGCACTTACTAAAAACACTCCTGCTACTATATTGGCAGGTGAAATGTTCATGTTCTGAGGCATCCCTGAGCAGTGAGTGAACAGTGCATAAAACACGTTTTCAGGCTGAGAGACGCTCGGTTTTTGACCAGGAAAAAAGAAGTTGATAACCCCCTGATAAACAGTTCAGAAAGGTACATTTAGTGCTGAATATACGAGAAAGAGTGTTTTTCCTATTGTTGCAGTTGAAATTTTCATGTTCTCAGTCACGCCTAAGCACTGTGTGAACAGCAGTGAACGCATAAAATAAAATATAAAATTGTCGCTTTGAAAACAGTTCAGAAAGTTTTATTTAGTGCTGAATATACTAGAAATAGTCTTTTTGCTATATTTACACTTGATATTTTCATTGTTCTGAGGCTGTTCTGATCAGTCAGTGAACAGTGCAGAAAACGCGTTTTCTACCGAAGGACTGTGGTTTTCAGACCAACAAACATTAAAATGTTGATGACTCATTGAAACCACTTCAGAGAGGTTGAATTAGTTCTGCAGCTACTAGAAAGACTTTAGCAGATTCTGCTATAGTATAGGTGAAATTTTCATGTTCTGAGGCATCGCTGAGAAAAAGTAAAAAAAAAAAAAAAATCTGAAATGTATGTTTAGTGTTGAATATACTAGAAAGAGTGCTTTTCCTATAGTTGCTGGTGAAATTTTCATGTTGTGAGGCATCACTGAGCAGTGAGTGAACAGTGCAGAAAACACGTTTTCAGCCTGAGTGATTGTGGTTTTCATACCAGAAAAAAAAAAAATAATAATAATAATTAATCAAATCGTCGCTAACGCGCTGGAATACAGTTCAGAAAGGTAGATTGAGTGCTGTATATACTAGAGAGTGTTTTCCTATAATTGTAGATGATAATTTAATGTTCAGAGGGTATTCTGTCCATAATAAAACGCGTATTCAGCCCGAGGCACTGTGGTTTTCAGACCAACATAAAAATGTTAACTCTCTGAAGCCACTTCAGAGACGTTGAATTATTTCTGCACCTACGAGAAAGACCTTTTCTGCTATTGTGGCAGGTGAAATTTTCATCTTCTGTGGAATCTCTGAGCAGTGAGTGAGCAGTGTATAAAAAGTGTGTTTGGCCTAAGACAAAGTGGGTTTTGGACAGACGAAAAAAAAATTGTTGATAACCCTGCAAAAACAGTTCAGAAATGTAGGTTTGGTCTTGAATATATTAGAAAGACTATTTTTCCTATAGTTGCAGGTAATATTTTCAGGATCTGAAACTATTCTGATCAGTGAGTGAACAGTGCAGAAAACTAGTTTTCAGCCGAAGAGAAACTCGGTTTCTAAACAGGAAAAAAAGAAGCAGCTGATAACCTCCTGAAATACATTTCCTAAAGGTAGGCCTAATGTTTATTATACTACAAAGAGTGTTCTTCCTTTACTTGCAGGAGAAATTTTCATGTTCTAAGGCATCGATGAGCAGTGAGTGAACAGTGCAGAAATCGCGTTTTCAGCCCGAGTGACAGTGGTTTTCAGAATCGACAAACATAAAAATGTTGTTATCACTCTGAAATCACGTCAGACATGTTGAATTAGTTCTGCAGCTGCTAGAAAGACCGCTTCTGCTGTAAATTCAGGAGAAACTTTTATGTTCTGAGGCATCACTAAGCAGTGAGTGAACAGTGCAGAAAACACGTTTTCAGCCCGAGATAAGCTGAGTTTCTGTCCAGGAAAAAAAAAAAAAAGTTGATAACCCCCTGAAATACAGTTCACGAATGTAGGTTTAGTGTTTATTATCCTAGAAAGAGTGTTTCTCCTATAGTTGCACGAGAAATTTTCTTGTTCTCAGGAATCGCTGAGCAGTGAGTAAACTGCATAAAACGCGTTTTCAGCCAAAGCAAAGATAGTTTACAGACCGACACAAATAAAAATGTTGATAACTCTCTTAAATCACTTTAGACAAGTTGAGTTAGTTCTGCACCTTGTAGAAATACCTTTTCTGCTATAGTGGCAGGTGAAAACTTCATCTTCTGGGGCATCGCTGAGCAGTGAGTGAACTGTCCGTAAAACTTGTTTTCGTCCAAAGAGAAAGTGGGTTTTGGACCGACAAAAATAAAATTGTTGATAACCCTCTAAAAACGGTTCAGACAGCTTAGATTTGTTCTGCAACTACTAGAAAGACCCTTTCTGCTTAAGTGGGAGGTGAAAATTTCATGTTCTGAAGCTTCCCTGAGAAGTTATGGCACAATGCAGAAAACACTTTTTCAGCCTGAGATAAGGTGGGTTTTGGAACGGCAAACATTAAAATGTTGATAACCTTTGAAAAACAAGTCAGACAGCTTAGATTTGTGCTTTGACTACTAGAAAGATCCTTTATGCTATAGTGAGAGGTGAAAATTTCATGTTCTGAAGCTTCGCGGAGAAGTTGTGGCCGAATGCAGAAAACGCGTTTTCAGCCTGAGATAAGGTGGGTTTCGAAACGCCAAACATAAAAATGTTGTTAACTTTAAAAAAACACTTCAGACAGCTTAGATTTGATGTGCAACTATTAGTAAGACCCTTTCTGCTATAGTGGGAGAAGAAAATTTCATTTTTTTGAAGTTTCCCTGAGAAGTTGTGGCAGCGTGCAGAAAACGCATTTTTATGGGTTTCGGAACCAAACCATGAAAATGTTAACAACTCTGAAAAAAGTTCAGAAATATAGATTTAGTCCTGAATTCATTAGAATGAGTCTTTCTGCTATGGTTTGACATTTTCAAGTTCTGAGACTTTTCTGGTCACTGAGTGAACAGTGTAGAAAACGTTTGATAAGAGTGAGAGAAATTGGATTTCCGACAGAAAACATTATGTTGACGGATGATATGATGGTGATGGATATACCGCCACCGGTCCCCTACCTATGACCTATCGTGAGAGATTTCAATCGTTCCTTATTTCCATCAATCTTTGACCATAATCCGACTGTAGCAGAAATGGGAGGAAAGTTGAGATCAGGAGTCAAAGCCATCGCTTCGCCTGCTGGTCTCTCCCACGGACCAAGAACTTGACCTTGTAGAAGAGGAGACCACATGGCGAAGGATGCACCACCTCCAGGAACCTCGCGGGACCCAGCTGGCACATAGTTCTCCAAACCCTCCTGATGGAGGCCAGGACCAGGAGGACAGCTGCTCTCTAAGCCACCAGCTCCAAAGGAGCCTGACCAAGTGGCTCGAAGGGAGCTTCACAGAGAGACTTTAATACCAATTGTAGATCCCCATAGGGGCAGATGCGTCTGGAGGTCTGAGTCTTCGAAATCCCTGCATGAACTGGACTAGCAGTGGATGTTTACCCAACGGACAGCAGTCCACACCCATTTAGCATTATATGCTTTGAGTGTTACCGGTGATTTTGCATTTCGAATAGTTAACTCTACCTCGGTGGGCAGAAGACCACCTGCTAGCCTTGAAGTAGCCATGCATTGAGGGGATGCCCCAGGATAGGCGGTCCCCTCATAATTTCTGCCCCCTGCTGCAGGACTTTTTGCAGGACTTGAACAGGTTGCAGCACACCCTTGTGTGAGTGTATGTGTGAGCACAGGTGGCAGAGTTGCTCAGTCCAGAACACCTCCCGGGACTCTGGAACACCTATGAGGTCATCTTGATCACAAAGCTTAACCCCCAGCCTTGCAATGTGGCTTGACCTGAGAACCACGGGCAATTACCATGGCCGCCCATACCGGACGTCTGACTTGCACCGCTGCCTCCTTTGCAAGACGGTCGTCAAGGAGATGCACGTTTTACAGCACTAAAACACCTGCAATGTCACCGGCGATGTTGCTTTGGTATGACGGAAGGTGGTATGCCCAGTGTCCTGTCGCTATCTCGGATGGCCAGGGCCTCATACGGGACCGGCCGATGAGACTTCCTATGCCACCGCCACGCCCGGGGTCTATCCAGCCTGAATGAATTAATGAATGGGTTGTGAAGATGTAGCATTAACAACCCCTCATACGTAGAGTGTAATTTTACACTCTGGGTGGCAGGCCTCGCCTTTGCCACCGTAAGCAGCTACAGCCAGGGTTCTAGTCTGAGCTGAGCAAGGAAGAGGGAGTTTATTCGCAAATGAATAGACAGTTATGTAGGAATACGGTGGATCTTGGGACGCTGCACACTCCACTGCACTGAAATGAAGCTGATACCAGTGTCCCAAAGCTAGTGCTGTGAATGAGGGCCTACTGGTCGCAGGGTTCGGCTGCTCCTGAAGACAGATTGACATGAGGGAAGGAGGATGCAGACACATTAGACACATAGTGGTCAGCAAAAGTAGACATTGATGATCAAGAAGCTGCCTGGCAGTTTTCTTTAAGAGATACTCTCTTGAAAGCAGCAACAGCTGTTTCCAGGGATTCCTGTTTTCTCATAGGCTTTCATGATGGAAATTCTAAGCCAATTTTACAACCTGTGAGGGGACAGTGCCTGCCGCTTCTTTCCACCAGGGAGAGCCATCCACAGAGTGTCCGACTTTCTGAAGGGTGGGACTCGATCCAATTAAGCTTTTAGCTTTCTAACCGGACACATTTTGTGTAAACTGTCATGCTCCTCGTCTGAATGTGGAGGAGGTCAGAAAGCCTTTACTGATAAGGTGCTGACCTGTGTAGAAGAAGAGAGACATTTAGGTGCGAAGTCAGTCATAGAACCAGCGTTCTATGAGTTCACCCAGGTCCACGTGGTGTCGCAGAATCTCGGGGTTGACTGTGAAACTGAAGGACGTGTCAATGACGGAGTATCTTCTTGATCTATATGGGCAGGTGAGGAGACAGGCACTTTCAATTCGGAAGATACTCTGTCAAGACAGGCGACCTGAGCACAGGAGAGCACCAGGCCTCCCGAGCGGATCTAGGATAGAAGGGTCATCGTTCTCAGCGCCCACTCCTCAGGGCACTTCAACTCCGGTGGTTCTTCAAAAACAGACTTGCTTTTGTCAGTTGAGCTGTGAGTGGAAGCAGGGCCCCCAAACTTGCAGTGTACTTTGATCTGACAAAAACAAATTTTTGAAGCCAGAGTTCGCACTGACTGGAACCGGAAGAGAACTTGTCCAGTGAGAAACTGTAATTTTGGGCAGAGAGGAAACAGACCCGATACCAAAGTAATCCATCTTATATTTTATTCAACTTAGACTTTGGTTTAGATGCATACTTTTAGATACAAAGTTTTCTTCGTACACTTTTGGAGGGAGCAGAGGTGAGAGCAGCCGACTGGTCTCTCCAAGAGGAGCAGCGATGATCTGTGCGGCTATGATCCAGACAGCTGGGCTCTCCGTGCCCCTTCAACCAGCGATGGTGTTCGACCCGGGGGGCGGCTGTCTGTGGAGGAGGCGCCGCGAGCAGAGCACCACACCGACGGACTGTTGAATCTCCAAAATCTCTGGTGGAGTGACAGAGGTTCTGGAATGGATGAGCCTGTCCACGGAGCTCATAAAGACCACAATGATGTCTGCAAGCGCTATGAGCTAGTGTAGACACCATTCCACTGCGTGATGGTGGGATGGTCACTCCTCAGGGGAGAAGTCGAGCTCCAGGGGCGAGGGCATCGCGCATCGCAAATCGGGCATGACTTCTGAGTGAGAGGGAACACAGCGCTGCAAATCCAAACCCTCCACCTGGCAGTAAGCTCCGTACCTGATCACGTGCGGTGCGAGTGCCAGTGGAGTGTCAGAACTGCGACGGGAATAGTCCAGATTTCTTCCAGATGTGGGCAGACAACATGCGGTAGCGCCACGTGTGTAGTCTCGCCAACCACCGCCAGTGGGCCGTCAGTGAAGTGGGATGATTCTTGAGCAGGAGGTGGAGAGAGAGCTCAACTTCGATACGACGGCCGGCGGATGCCATGAGGCACAGGTGAAGATCAAGCGGGAACTTGCCTGACTCCACCACACGGAACTCAGCCAAGTCTGGGAACACAGTCTACAGATCCACCTCATAGCAGTGCCTGGCTCTCGTCAAACTCATCCCATGGCTTGGAAGCAAGCGCCCTATTCGTAGAGGTTTAGTGTTGATCACACTAGAAAGAGTGTTATTCCTATTGCTGTAAGTGAACATTTCATGTTCTCAGTCACCCCTCTAACTGCGGTCCTCCTCCATCAGACATGACCGCTGGAACTCTGAGTTCACTCAGGTCCACATGGTGTCGCAGAACCTGGGGGTTGACTGTGAAACTGAAGGGCGTGTCAAAGACCGTGTATTTTTTCGATCCATATGGGCTGGTGAGGAGACAGGCGCTTTCAATTCGGAAGATACTCTGTCAAGACAGGCGCCCTGAGCACAGGAGCGGACCCGGCCTCCCGGGAGGGCCTAGAATGAAAGGCTCGTCGGTGCTCAGCGCCCACTCCTCTGGGCACTTCAAGTCCCGCTGGTTCTTCAAAAACAGACTCGCTTTTGTCAGTTGAGCCGTCAGAGGAATTCGGTTCCCCAATCTTGCAGTGTACCTTGATCTGACGCTGCAATTCTCCTAAGATGAAGACCCGAGGGACCAGCCCAATCATCCTCAGAAAGAGATGACTCTGTAGATGACAATGTCGTGCTTGCCTCTGAGAGGTTTGGAGGGCTGCAAAGAACAGAATCGCAGACAGACATCGCAGACAGACATCGCAGACAGACATCGCATCAGACATCGCGTGAAGGAGCTGAGAACAGAGCAGGTCTGGCACGCAGCGCCTACTGTGAGATCCTCTGAAGAGGTGGCTTTCGTGGTCCTGTGGCGACCCCTGCTGGAAACTGGCGAGTCTGAGGAATAAGAAAAGTTAATGGCAGAATTGAAACTCTCCTGACTTTTGGCTGCAACCGGGATCTGTAGAGAGACGGGAAAGTGATATTTGATGCCTATGCTTCCTATTGTGGCTAATCTGAGGAAAACCACCAAGCTCCAGAAACTTCCCCAGGTACAGTTCTGACGTCAGGGATAACGTGGCAGATAGACCATTACTTTACTGCTCTGTCTCATGAGACGATGTCAAACAAAAACACATTTTTTAAGCCGGAGTTCGGACTGACTGGAACCGGAAGAGATCTTGGCGGGTGATGATCCTTAATTTTAGGCAGAGAAGAAGCGGACCCGATACCAAAGTAATGAATCTTATTTTTTTACAAGTTAGACTTTGGTTTAGATGTATGCTTTTAGATACAAAGCATACAGCAGAGGTGAGAGCAGCCGACTGGTCTCTCCAAGAGAAGCAGTGATGATCAGCGCGGCTATTATACGGTGTTCCCCCCGGGCGGCTGTGTGTGGAGGAGGCGCCGCGAGCAGAGCACCATGCCGACTGACTGTTGAATCTCTGGTGGACTGAGAGAGGTTCTGCGATGGATGAGCCTGTCCACGGAGCTCATAAGGAGTGCGATGATGTTCTCAAGCGCTATGAGCCGGTTGCCGATGGCTGAGACACCATTCTACTGCGCGATGGTGGCTCTGTCACGCTGGGTGTGATGGTCACTCCTCATGTGGGATGTCAAGCTCCAGGGGCGAGGGAATCGCACATTACGGCTGAGTGAGAGCGAGCGTCGTGCCGCAAAATCCAAACCCTCCACCTGGCAGAAAGCTCCGTACCTGACCACGTGCGTTCCGAGTGCCAGTGGAGTGTCAGAACTGCGCCGGGAATAGTCCGGAATGAATTGGACGAGCAGTTGATGTTTACCCAACAGACGGCAGTCCACACTCATTTGGGATTATATACTTTGAGTGTTGCGGGTACTTTAGCATTTCGAATAGTGAACTGCACTTCGGGGGGCAAAAGACTGCCTGCCAGCCTTGAAGTAGCCATGCTTTGAGGGGACGCCCCAGGATCAGAGGTCCGCTCATAATTTCTGCCCCGTGTTAAAGGACTGTTTGGGAGGGAGGCAGGCTCCAGGGACAGCTGGACACAAACATATTCTGGAAGTGCCAGGGCACTCCACAAAATCTGATTGTGAAATTAAAGAGGCGTGAGTGAGTGACTCTGTAATTGTGAAATTACAGCCGGCGCATCTGGCACATCAAGAGAAGAAGAGGTGCGGAGCGGCTCATCTGAACCACGGAAACTTCATGCAGGACTGAAGTCTCATCGCAGTCAGGGGAGAACGATTGCCGCGCTTCCTGGCAAACCGATCCACTCAAATATTTGTGAAAGTGCTGCACCCCAAAAATGACTGCTAAGCCCTCTTTATCCAACTGTGAATAGTTTTTTTCTGCTGCTGTGGGTGTGCGCGAGGCATAACCCACAGGCTTTTCTGCTCCCCCTTCCAGCCTGTGTGCCAAGACTGCCCCCACCCCATAAGGTGAGGTATCATATGACAGCAGTAAGTTTTTGTTCATCATAATGAACCAACACTTGACTGCTTTGTAGTAACTTCTTTGCCTGCTTAAAAGCCTCTTCTTGCTCAACCTCCCACCTCCGTTTGTCATCTTTCCTCAGTAACTTGTGTAATGGAGCCGGCACAGTAGACAAGTTCGGCAAGTTATAAAAGTTTAGCAGACCTAGAAAAGCTTTAACCCTCGTATTATGCTTAGGGTCAATTTGACCGATATCCGTTTTTGTGTTCATAAAAGTAGTGGTTATCCTGACTTTTTCTTCATAAAATTTTGTGACTTTTCCTCATCAAGGGTAATGAACAGGTGTGTAAAATCTGGACACTTTGATGTCAAGTGGCATGTCTGTACAGAGCTTGTATACAAAGATGATGTTGCGGGTCATTTTGACCCGGATTCTTTAATGTGGGTAAGTGGCTGTTCAGATCCAAAATAAACATGTCTCTTTGATATACCTATTTAGACTGCCCAGCTATGTGTATTTTGATTGATTTGATTGTCTGAATAGCCATTCAGACCCAGCTGTGTGTAGAGGGATAACTTTCTCTCCCTTGTTCTTGTCAGTGTTCTCATGTAGTCTCTTTGACAAACCAAAAATGAGCTACAGAAGGTTTACAGTACGTGCCCAACAAGCCCGCCAAGTATGGCATCAAAATATGGGTGGCCTGTGATGCAAAATCTAGTTATGCCTGTAATATGAAAGTATACGCTGGAAAGCTACCTGGAAGAGCACCCGAGAACAATCAGGGGATGCGTGTAGTGATGGACATGAGTGAAGGGCTTACATTCTATCTCCTTGGAGATGAACTTCAGAAGAGAAAGCTGGACAGCGGGAACAGTCAGAAGAAAGAAGCCAGACCTTCCCAAGGAAATTCTGAAGGTGCAGGGCAGACCTCTGCATTGCTCAATATTTGCTTTCAGTGACAAGGCAACAGTTGTTTCATACTGCCCAAAGAGAAACAAGAATGTTCTTGTAATGAGCACAATGCACAGAGATGCATCTCTAAGCACAAGAGAAGACATGCAGCCACACATGATCCTGGACTGAAACTGCACCAAAAAAGGAGTTGACAAAGTCACAGCAACATACAGCTGCCAGCGCAAGACTGCCCATTGGCCCTTGGTGATTTTCTGCAACATCGTTGTTGTGTCTGCTTACAATGCCTATGTCCCGTCACTCCCAAGCTGCAGAGTCAAGCCAGGCCACCTCGATGCCCAGCAACTGCTGCTGTCATTGACAAAGGTCAAGCTCACATCACCCTACCAATCTGCCAAGGATGCATTGGATACAGGTGTGAAGAAACGGAAAAGATGCGAGATCTGACAGTAAAACAAGTACCTGTTTTGTGAAATGCAAGAATTGCATCTACAAAACACACAGTTACAGTCTGTCCATCATGTGGAGAGCATTGAACATATTGAACATTGAAAAATGGGTCAAGTTAAATGAAAATAAAAGTGTTTGTGAGGAGGGAAAAACTGAAATTGCTCTTAAATATAGGGTTGAAATTGAAAATGTGTTCTGTGTCTGTTTTACAAATTTTTATATAATCTAAAATGAAGATGTTTTGAAGATTGAAGATTGGTTCAATCTGTTTTTTTGACTGTTTTGAGTGGATTTACACAGTGTGTGTCAAAATGACCCCCAACATAATCAATGTAATTTTTTTTCATCATAATACGAGGGTTAAGTTCACTTACAGACCGTGGCACCAGAGCCTCCTGGACTGCTTTGACCTTCGCTGGCATTGGATGCAGGCCTGTCCTGTCCACCTGATGACCCAAGAATGTTACTTTGTTTTCCATGGACTGACGCTTTCTCCGTTACAACTTCAGGCCTTTATCCTCCAACCTCTGCAGCACTTCGTTGAGTGTTTGCAGATGAGAGCTGTCATCTCTTCCTCTCAATAAAATTTCATGTAAATACACTGCCACATTTAACATACCTTGAAGTACATTCTCCATGGTGCGTTGGAAAATAGCAGGACTGGAGTTTACTCCAAAAGGCAGACGTGTATATGTTAAAAGACCTTTGTGAGTGTTGACACTCACAAAATTCCTTGATTCCTTTTCAAGGACTATTTGCTGATATGCTTGGCTCATATCGAGTTTTGTGAACTTCTGTCCCCCTGCAGGCTTGCCATCATATCCTCCATTCTTGGAATCGGATACTGTTCGGTCGTAGAGACTTTGTTCACTGTTAATTTATAATCTCCACAAATCCTCACACTACCATCAGGTTTGAACACAGGCACAATAGGTGCTGCCCATTCAGAGAACATCACAGGTTCCAATATTCTTTCCTCTGCTAGTCTCTGAAGTTTGATTTCCACTTTTCTTTTAATGGCAAATGGAACCGACCTGGGTTTGTAAAATAAGGGCGTGGCATCCTGAGCCACATGAATCTTGGCTGTGGCCCTTAATGACCCTAACTCTTCTTTGAATACCTTCTCATGTCGGGAGAGAACCTCTTGCAGGGAACTGTCCACCTCATCTGTTTTGTGGACAAACTGCCCCTCTATCTGGAATGCTTTCATCCTGCCTCTGCCCAGAAGACTTGCTCCTGAACCTTTCACCAACCTTTCAACAATGACAGGCAGCCATTTGATCTGATCATTGTGTTCAACCTTGACCTTAATTGCCCCCACCACTGGAACCTGATGACCTCCATATGTTTTTAACTTTATCTTGCAGTCCACAAGTTTAGTGTTAGTTCTGTTTTGTCAACCATCTGTTGAGCCATAATAGTGTAACTGCAGCCGGTGTCTACCTCAAAAACCACCTTCTTTCCATTTACCCTCAACGGCTCTACTCTAGGAATGTCCAGTTCCTCACTGCTGCATCTTCTTTTATCTGTCACTGTAAACATCTCTTCATTTTCACTGTCATCCTTCTCCTGCATGAAATTTGTTCGACGGCGTTGTACCTTTCCCCCTTTTTCTTGTTTGTTTTGTCTCCCTCACCTCTGTCATACTTTTACGTACTGTCTTTAAGTGATCCACTTTTCCACAGTTATGACATTTGACCTCAGCAAACCGGCAATCACTGGCCAAGTGAGTCTCTCCACCACATCTATAGCACCTTCTCGACTCCATGGACACTACTGCCCTCGTCTCTTCCACTTTGTTGACCGGTGATGATCCACTTCCTTGGAGTGAGTCCTTCACACCTCGTGGGTTCATCAAGTCTCTATCTGCAGCTTCCATCGCTAAGGCCACTTTGAACGCTCTGTCAAATGTCAGTCCATCCTGCGACAGCAGCTTCCTCTGTATCCTGTCGTCGTTGAACCCACACACCAAGCGGTCTCTCAGCATCACAGTCAGTGTCTCACCATAGTTACAATCATGAGCCAGTTCCTCAACTCCGCCACGTAGTCACAAACGGTCTCTTCAATCCTTCTATTCTTCTTCCATCGTTGCATAATCTCACTCGGTTTCAGATGGAAATGATTCCTCAAAAGGATGACCAGTTCAGCATACGAACGATCCCCTGGTTTTTCCGGTCTCAACAGGTTCCTCAAAATGCTCCGCATATGCCTGGGCCCCGACACTGCTGAGCAACACTGCGCGCTGTATATCCTCATCTTCAATGACGTTTGCAATAAAAAAATGTTCCAAAATTTCACAATAGTCCTCCCATGAATGCGAACTAGCTTCGAAAGGCGTCACTGTACCCACAGTAGCCGCCATGATTATCGCTATGATGAACAAACTACACAAAAACGTTGCCGTCAGTTACCACAGTGACCGGTTTGCAAAAAGTCTCGTTCTTTATCCTCGTCGCTAACAGTGATGGCCGAAACTGAAAGGACTCACAGGAGGTATCAACACAGCAGGTTTTATTCACGATTCCAACTTCCAACAAACCGGATGGTGACACGGCAACATAACAAGAGCGCCCCCAAGTTGTGACCCCAAATAATCCCATGACACATCACAACACGTCCATTGAAGAACTTCTTCTCCGGTTTGCTGTGCAGTCTGAATATGAGGCCTGAGGCATTCTGAGGACTCATGCGCTGACTCCTCCGAGAGGCGCACTGGACCCTGGAGCAGAGGATGGTCCGATGTTGGCAGTCAGCTGCACCTGGGTCACCTCATCCCCCGGACAGAGTTGTCTTGAGAGCACAAAAAGGCCAAACTGTTGGCCATCGCTCTGATCTGTGCAGCTCCCTTCCCCCCATGCAGGTCCGGTAGTAGAGGGGAGCCGTCGTACGATCTCCGGACACTGAGAGGGTTCCGTCCCAGCCAGGTTTTGGCCGAACCCCGGCATCAGCGTGGCTCTCATTACGTCGGTGATGGACGTTGCACTTTCTTCTTACCCCTCAAATGCGCCGCCGGAGCCGATGCACCTGGCACATCAAGCGAGGGAGCTTGAGAAATGAAGATGAGCGGAGTGCCTCATCTGGACCACGGAAACTTCAGCAGAGACTGACGTCTCATCGCAGTCATGGGAGAACGATTGCCGCACGCCGTGACGCACCGGTATTTCATAGCTCGTGATGCCGACATCCTCCTATTTAAGGGAGCAACGCCGTTTAGCTTCAGCCAAGCACAGAGGCATGTCGGACTTGATCGGGTAAACTGGATGGTCGCCATCTGCCTGTAAATTGTTACCGGTCACATGCGCCGCCGGAATATAGGCACGATTCACACTCTCATCCCAC
Organism: Synchiropus splendidus; assembly: GCF_027744825.2. Taxonomy (NCBI): domain Eukaryota; kingdom Metazoa; phylum Chordata; class Actinopteri; order Syngnathiformes; family Callionymidae; genus Synchiropus; species Synchiropus splendidus. Next base: position 3,068,102 of record NC_071340.1, on the reverse strand, counting down.
CCCGTTGAAGTAAGATGGAGAGAGAAGTGTTGTGATGGCTTTACAAATCACTCCCAATGTTTCAAAAGAAACTAGCCTCATAACTGTGCTGGATTTGAGATCGTAGAACAACCTATATGCTTATTAACGTTGTCTTTGTTTGGATGAACCGAAGGAGACAAGTGATCCAAACACTAAAGCACAGCATGGCACAAAAAGTGCAAGAAGCAACGCAGTCCTTGGCCACTCCGGGGCCAGGAGGCGATGAGTTAATCTCGTCCATCCTGCAGTGACTGGAATCCGAGTGTAGCCAGGATGAAGGGGGAGCTCAGGTGAGCAATCCGGAACCCATCCGGAACTCTGAATCACCCAAGAGGTCATCTTGACCACAAAGCTTAACCCCCAGCCTAGCAACATGGCCTGACCTGAGAACCATGGGCCGTCCAGACCGGAAGTCTGACTGGCACAGCTGGCTCTTTTGCCAGACTGCTGTCAATGAGATGCACGTTTTGCTGCGCTGAACCGCCTGCAATGTCACCGGCGATGTTGCTTCGGTATGACGGACGGAGGTGAGGCCAGAGTCCTGTCGATATCTCGGATGGGCCATCTTATGATAGTCCCTACGCCACCAGCCTGTCTGTCCAGCCTGATTGAATGAATGGGTTGTGAAGATGTAGCATTAACAACCCCTCATACATAGAGTGTAATTTTACACTCAAGGTGGCAGGAGCTGCCGCCTCGCCTTTACCACCGTAAGCTGAAATAGAGGGTGGCGTTAACAACCCCTCATATATAGAGTGAAACTTACACTCTGAATCAGCAGGAACTGCGTTGCCCTCTTTTAGCCACGATACGGCTGAAATAGAATGTGGCATTAACAATCCTCCATACCTGGAGAGAAATCATTTACTGAGCAGCTGCAGTGAGGGTTTTAGTCTCAGCTGAGCAAGAAAGAGGGAGTTTATTCACAAATGAATAGACAGTTATGCAGGAATCTGGTGGATCTTGGGACGCTGCACACCCCACAGCAATGTAATGAAGCAGATACTGGTGTCCCAGAGCCAGTGCTGTCAATGAGGGACTATTCGTCGAAGGGTTCGGCTGCTCCTGAAGACAGAACGACATGAGGGAAGGAGGATGGAGACACATTAGACAAATAGTGGTGAGCAAAAGTCGAGATTGATGACCAAGAAGCTGCCTGGCAGATTTCTGCCAGAGATACTCCCTTGAAAGCAGCCACAGATGTTGCCAGGTCATTTTTCATGATGGCAATTCTAAGCCAATGCGACAACCTGTGAGGGGACAGCGCCTGCCCCATCTTACCATCTGCGACAGCCACCCACAGACTGTCCGTCTTTTATGTAGGGTGGGACTCGACCCAATTAAGATTTTAGCTCTCTCACCGGACACATTTTGTGTAAATGCTCATGCTCCTCGTCTGAATGGGGAGGAGGGCATAAAACCTTTCTTGAAAAGGAGCTGACCTGTGAAGAAGAAGAGAGTCATTTAGGTGCGATGGCAGGGTTGGGTCTAAGTGACACCGCCGAGTCATTGTCACCAAAAGAGATGCAATCAGGGCAGATGGAAAAAGAACTCAGCTCTCCCACTCTCTTTGGTGAAGCTAAGGCTATAAGATGAGCTGCCTTGTAAGCTGCTAGCTCCAGGGAGGCCTCATCGAGTGGCTCGAAAGGAGAGTGAATTGAGTACCAGCGGCAGGACCCAGTAGAGACATAAATGTCTTGAGGTTGGTCTAAGCCTTTTCACTCCTCTCATGAAACGGCTCACTCGACGATGCTCGCCAAAGGGATGGCCGTCCAGACCATTGTGTAGCATGGAATGGGCTGCTACATAAACCCGTAATGTGGTGCAGCTCCGATCTTCGTTAACCAGATGCTGGAGAAAAGAGAGGATTAGAGAAACAGGCGCCGATTCTGGGAAGGCTGACTGGGTTCCACACCATTGGGGAAAAAATGTGCAATTAGCATTGTATGCTCTGAGGGTTGGCAGAGCTTAAACGTTCTGAAGAGTCAATTGGACATCAGGAGGCAAGTGACTAATTCTTAACCCTGGAGAAGCCAAACCGTGAGGGGTCGTCCTATTATTGGCGGAGACCTCAGGGTTTCTGATGCTTGCAGAAGCGCTGACCTCGATGGAGAGAACTCCCAGGGGCCTTTGATCCCCATCTGACACATGTCCGGATACCAGCTGGAGCTGGGGCTGTTTAGATTAAGGCAATGAGGAGGAAAGGCATACAGGAATCCTTCTGGCCACCTTGGATGAGCCAGGGCGTCCACTCCCAGTGGAGGGTCATCGGATCTACGGAAAGAGAACCAGCGAGGACATTTGTAGTTCTCTCTGCTCGCAAAGAGATCAGCCACTGGGCGGCCGAAAAACTCCAAGATCATATTTGCCGTCTCCTGAGATAAACTCCATTCAACTGGCAGTGGTCTCCGAGATAATCCATCTGCTGCCACATTGTCTCCACCTGGAACATGCAGAGTCCTCAATGAGGCTAATTCTACATCAGCCCAGAGAAAAAATCTTTCTTGCTAGGTTGTGTAACACAGACGACCTCACGCCACCCTGGTGGTTGATATAGGCCACTGTGGTGGAGCCGTCTGATCTCACCATAACGTGGTTCCCACTTAGATGGAGAGAAAGAGCCACCAACACTTTAAAAACTGCGAACAGTTCCAGCAGGTTAGTGGAACGACTTTTGGAACTGCTCCAGATCCCAATGACGCATGTTGATCATGGTGGCCTACCCAGCCTGACAGAGATGCATCTGTAAATACTTTTAAAGAAGTGTTTTGACAATGCAAGGATAAAGTGCGATGGAGGTTTGAAGCAGAGTTCCTAAACCTCACAATTGTCAGAGCTCGTGGAGACACTTTCACCAACCGTCTCTGATCCCGGACAGGTTGAAGATTGAGCGGTCGGAACCCTGACTGCAGACTTCGCATGTTCAGGAGACCCTGGCGGACGACGGAGTGGGCTGCTGACATCATGCCCAGGAGCCTCATAATCCATAAGGCTGGAACCACACATTTTCAGAGTTATCAACGTTTTTATTTTTGTCGGACTGAAAACCACATTTTCTTGGGCTGAATACACTTTTTCTGCTCTATTCAGTCACTGCTTTGGGGGGACACAGAACATTAAAATTTCACCTGCAACTACAGGAAAAACACTCTTTGTTGTATGTTCAACACTTAATCTACCTTTCTGAACTGTATTTCAAGGGGTTATCAACTTTTTTTCTTTTTCCTGCTCTGAATCTGAGCTTCTCTCGGGCTGAAAACGCGTTTTCTGCACTGTTCACTTACTGCTCGGGGATGCCTCAGAACATGAAAATTCCACCTGAAACTATAGGAAAAAGGGGCGGGGTGAGCCCAGCTGTCCGGATCATAGACGTGCTGATCATCGCTGCTCCTCCTGGAGAGACCAGTCGGCTGCTCTCACCTCTGCTCCCTCCAAAAGCGTAAGAAGAAAACTTTGTATCTAAAAGTATGCATCTAAACCAAAGTCTAAATTGAATAAAAAATAAGAGCCATTACTTTGGAATCGGGTCTGTTTCTTCTCTGCCCAAAATTAGGGTTTATTACCTGCCAAGTTATCTTCCGGTTACAGTTAGTGCGAATTTGAGTGGCAGCTCTCCGGCTTCAAAAATGTGTTTTTGTACATACAGCTCTCTAGTGCCTCGCACCTTGGCCAAGTGCGTGGAGGTGGGGCTCGAACCACTAAGGAGACATGGTCTGCGGATTCTGACGTACTTGGACTACTGGTTGATTCTCACCAGGTCCAAACAAGAGTCATGAGCGCACACCGGCTTGGTGTTGGAGCACATTGTGTTATTGAGGTTCAGAGTAAACCTCCTGATAAGCGCGCTTATTCTCAGTCAGAGCACGACCTTTCTGGGGGTCATGCTGGACTCAGTCTCGGGTCAGGCCCGCCTTCCACCGGCCAGCGTTCTCCCCATCACACAGCACACATTGTTTGTTTTGAAGGCCGCCAAAAGGAGTTACAAATGTCCATGCGCGCGGTGATTGTGGTGTTGCGGAGAGGCAAAACTCAAGTGCTGATGGCTGTCGGAACTGATACCCAGCCTGCTGTGTCGCTCGACCGAAACCTGGGGGATACTGGAGGGACGACGAGACCGACAGCTGCTCATCCCGTTGCCACGGACGCTTCAGGCAGGACTTACATCAGAGGTGTCAAATGGATGTCGAGATAACACAGGTTTCATCCAGAGCTTGCTATGTTCTCCTATGTGGGAAGCTCACTATCCAGCTTATTCTATATGGATCAAAAGGATTCTGAAGGTGGGTTATCCTCTCCAATTCAGCCAGTGCCAACCTCAGTTTAATGGCATTCTGAGAATGCGTCAGATCCGGCAAAAAATGTCTGTCTTCAGAACGAGGTCAGTGTTTGATTGAGGCATGATTGAGTCAGTTACTCCTCAAAAGTCTCCTGAAGTGCATGCGTCATGGAGACTGGCTGACGTCCATCGACCTCACGGACGCTTATTGTCACGTGCCAATTTGGCCTGCTCATAAGCGATATCTCCACTTCGCATTGGACGGCCGACTTTTTCAGTTCCGGAGGCTCCCGTTTGGCTACTCTCTGGCTCAGAGAACCTTCTTTAAGATGGTCGACACAGCCCTACAGTCCTTGAGGGCAAGGGGCCTCAGGATCTTGTCTTACCTAGACGACTGGTTAATGCTCGCCAGATCGAGGGAAGAGTCGTTAGCTCACACCAGAATGGTGTTGGACCACGAAAGCCACCTTGGCTTTCCGGTGAACCAAGAAAAGAGTCAACTCCAGCCATCTCAGCTTACAGCTTTTCTTGGTGTACTTCTGAACTCTCATGAAGAGTGCGCTCGCTTGACAGACGAGAAGATACTTTCTATTTCAAATCTGTCAGCCCAGGTTCTGGCGGTTCGTCTATGTGTGGTCCCAGCCTAATGGATTATGACGCTCCTGGGCATGATGTCAGCAGCCCACTCCGTCATACGCCTGGGTCTCCTGAACATGCGAAGTCGGCAGTCATGGTTCAGCCGGCTCAATCTTCATCCTGTTCGGGATCAGAGAGACGGTTGGTGAAAGTGTATCCAAGAGCTTTGAGAGATGTGACTCTGCTTCAAACCTCCATCGCACTTGGATTGTAAGAACTCTTCTTTCTGGAGCAGTTCCGAAGGTCGTCACATTAACGTACTGGAACTGTTGGCAGTTTTTGGCCCTTTCTCTCCATCTTAGTGGGAACCACGTTATGGTGAAATCAGACAGCTCCACCACAGTGGCCAATTTCAACCGCCAGGGTGGCGTGAGGTCGTCTATGTTACACAACCTAGCCAGAAAGATTTTTTCCCTGAGCTGCTACATTTAGCCTCATTGAGGGCTCTGCATGTGCCAGGTGGAGACAATGTGGCACCAGATGGATTATCTCGGAGACCACTGCCAGATGAATGGAGTTTATCTCAGGAGATGTCAAATATGATCAGGGAGTTTTTCGGCCACCCAGTGGCTGATGTCTTTGCGAGCAGAGAGAACTTCAAATGTCCTCTCTGGTTCTCTCCCCATAGATCCGACGACCCTCCACAGGGAGTGGACGCCCTGGCTCATCCAAGGTGGCCAGAAGGCCTCCTGTATGCCTTTCCTCCTCATTGCCTTCTTCATTTTCTTATGAGGAGAATTCAACTGTAGAGAGTGAGAATGATTCTCGTAGCTCCAGACAGCCCCAGCTCCAGCTGGTATCCGGAGATGTGTCAGATGCAGATCTTTTTCGATCAGCCCTGATTGCATCTCTTTTGGTGACGATGACTCGGCGGTATCACTTACACCCAACCCTGCCTTCGCACCTAAATGTCTCTCTTCTTCTTCGCAGGTCAGCTCCTTTTCAGTAATGGCTTTCTGCACTCCTCCACATTCAGACGAAGAGCATGAGCGTTTACTCAAAATATGTCCGGTCAGAGAGCTAAAAGCTTAACTTGTCCCACCCTTCAGAAAGTCCGACACTCTGTGGGTGGCTCTCCCTGGTGGAAAGAAGCGGCAGGCACTGTCCCCTCAAAGGTTGTAAAATTGGCTTAGAATTTCCATCATGAAAGCCTATGAGACAGCGGGAAAACAGGCACCGGAATCCCTGAGAGCACAGTCGACGAGATGCCTGGAAACATCTGTTGCTGCTTTCAAGGACTTCTTAAAGAAAACTGCCAGGCAGCTTCTTGGTCATCAATCTCTACTTTTGCTTACCACTATTTGTCTGTTGTGTCTGCATCCTCCTTCCCTCTTGTCTTTCTGTCTTCAGGAGCAGCCAAACCCTGCGACCAGTAGGCCCACAGCACTTGCTCTGGGACACCGGTATCTGCTTCATTACAGTGCAGTGGAGTGTGCAGCGTCTCAATATCCACCAGATTCCTGCATAACTGTCTATTCATTTGTGAATAAACTCCCTCTTCCTTACTCAGCTCAGACTAGAACCCTGACTGTTGCTGCTCAGTAAATGATTTCTCTCCAGGAATGGAGGATTGTTAATGCCACATTCTATTTCAGCCATATAGTGGCTAAAAGAGGGCAACACAGTTCCTGCTGATCCAGAGTGTAAGTTACACTCCATATATGAGGGGTTGTTAATGCCACCTTCTATTTCAGCTTACGGTGGCAAAGTTGAGGCGGCAGTCCTGCCACCTGGGGTGTAAAATTACACTCTATGTATGAAGGGATGTTAATGCTACATCTTCACAACCCATTCATTCATTCATTCAGGCTGGATAGACCCCAGGTGTGGCGGTGGCCTCGGAACTGTCATAGGCCGGTCAAGTTTGAGGCCCTGGCCATCCGAGATATCGACAGGAGTCTGAGCACTCCTCCATCAGTCATACCAAAGCAACATCGCCGGTGACAATGCAGGCGGTTCAGTGCAGCCAAACGTGCATCTCATTGATGGCAGTCTGGCAAAGGAGCCAGCTGTGCCAGTCAGACGTCCGGTATGGACGGCCCATGGTTCTCAGGTCAGGCCACGTTGCAAGGCTGGCGGTTAAGCTTTGTGGTCAAGATGACCTCATGGCTGATTCAGAGTTCCGGATGGGTTTCAGATTGCTCACCTGTGCTCCCCCTTAATCCTGGCTACACTCGGATTCCAGTCACTGCAGGATGGAGAAGTTGAACACATCGCCCCCTGGCCCCAGAGTGGCCAAGGACTGCATTGCTTCTTGCACTGTTTGTGTCAAGCTCTGCTTTTGTGTTTGGATCACTTGTCTCCTTCGGTTCATTCAAAGACAACGTTAATATGCATATTGTTAGGTTGTTCTACTATCTCAAATCCAGCACAGTTATGCAATTATATTCCGGCGGCGCATGTGACCGGAAAGAAGAAAGTGCCACCTCCATCACCGACGTAATGAGAGCCACGCTGATGCCGGGGTTCGGCCAGGCTGGGATGGAGCCCTCTCAGTGTCCGGAGATCGCAAGGCGGCTCGCCTCTACTTCCGGACCTGCATGGGGGGAAGGGCGGAAGGGAGGTGCACAGATCAGAGCAATGGCCAACAGTTTGGCCTATTTGTGCACTCAAGACAACTCTGTCCGGGGGATGAGGTGACCCAGGTGCAGCTGACTGCCAACATCAGACCATCCTGTGCTCCAGGGTCCAGTGCGGCTCTCGGAAGAGACAGCGCATGAGGCCTCAAAATGCCTGAGGCTTCATATTCAGCCTGCACAGCAAACCGGAAAAGAAGTTCTTCAATGGACGTTTTGTTATGTGTCATGGGATTATTTGGGATCACAAATTTGGGGCGCTCTTTTTATGTTGCCGTGTCATCATTTGGTTTGTTGGAAGTTGGAACCGTGAATAAAACCTGCTGTGTTAATACCTCCTGTAAGTTTTCCTTTCAGCTTTGGCTATCATAGGGCATGTCTCTTCAACCCACTTGGGAGAACGAATCAAATGTCTGGACCATCATTGAGCAGTGTCGCCAGGTTCGCGGACAGGCCCCCAGGCTACCAGGCCGGAGGAGAGGTTGAGGCCAAGGCGCTGGAAGGAGCGAATTCAATACGAATAATAATAAAAAAAACGCAAATGCGATGCTTCAAGCAATGCTTTTATTTCAAACAAGTTTTCCACACAAACAGAAATTTCCTCCGGTCTGCCGACTGCCCCGGGAAAAGCTGCTGTCAAAGATCCCGATGTCCTCCGGTCTCACGCTGAGTCTCCTCCGGTTAAATCCACTCCTGCGGTGATGTGACAAGTCTCTCCCGTGACTGCGACCAGACCTCAGTCCTGCCTGAAGTTTCCGTGGTCCATATCCAAATTATGAGCGGACCTCCAATCCTGGGGCGTCCCCTCAAAGCATGGCTACTTCAAGGCTAGCAGGCAGTCCCCTGCCCCCCCTAAGTGCAGTTCACTATTTGAAATGCTAAAGCACCCGCAACACTCAAAGCATATAATGCCAAATGGATGTGGACTGCCGTCTGTTGGGTAAACATCCACTGCTAGTCCAATTCAATCCGGACTATTCCCGGCGCATTTCTGACACTCCACTGGCACTAGGACCGCACGTGGTCAGGTACGGAGCTTAATTGGTGGAGGGTTTGGAGTTATGGGCCAGCGTTCCCTCTCACTCAGCCGTCATGCACGATGCTCGATGCCCTCGCCCCTGGAGCTTGACCTCCCCCCTGAGGAGTGACCATCCCACCCGGCACTGACAGAGCCACCATCGCTCAGTAGAATGGTGAATGGTGTCCGCAAACAGCTCATAGCGCTTGAGAACATCATCGCGCTCTTTATGAGCTCCGTGGACTCCACCAGAGATTTTGGAGACACAACAGTCGCCGGCTGGGGGGAACACCGTATAATTGCCGGGCTGATCATCGCCGCTCCTCTCGGAGAGACCAGTCGACTGCTCTCACCTCTGCCCCCTCCAAAAGCGTAGGAAGAACTTTTTATCTACAAGTATGCATCTAAACCAAAGTCTAACTTGAAAAATAATAAGATGCATTTCTTTGGTATCGGGTCTGTCTCTTCTCTGCCCAAAATTAGGGTTTATCAGCCTCCATGTTCTCTTCCGGTTCCAGTGAGTCCAAACTCCGGCTTCTAAACTTTGTTTTTGTTTGACATCGTCTCAGGAGACCAAGCAGAATAGTAACGGTCTCTCTGCCTCTTTATCCCTGATGCCAGAACTGTCCCTGGGGAAGTTTCTGGAGCCAAGAAGTTATGTCTTTCCCCAGATTCACCATAATAAGAAGCACAGGCGTCAAATAACTCTTTCCCGTCTCACAACAGATCCCGGTTCCAGCCAAAAGTCAGGGAAGTTTCAATTCAGCTATTGACTCTTCTTATTGCTCAGACACGCCAGTTTCCAGCAGGGATCGCCACAGGACCGTGAAAGCCACCACTTCAGAGGATCACTCAGTAGGTGCTACTTGCCAGACCTGCTCTGTTCTCAGCTCCCTCGTGCGATGTCTGATGTGATGTCTGTCTGTTATTCTGTTCTCTGCAGCCCTCCAAGAGCCCTCTCAGAGGCAAGCAGGACATCGTCATCTACAGAGTCATCTCTTTCTGAGGATGATTGGGCCAGTCCCTCGGGTCTCCATCTTAGGAGAATTGCAGTGTCAGATCAAGGTACACTGCAAGTTTGGGGAACCGAATTCCTCTGACGGCTCAGATGACAAAAGCGAGTCTGTTTTTGACAAACCAGACTTGAAGTCACCAGAGGAGAGGGCGCAGAGCACCAACGACCCTTTCGTCCTTGACCCGCCCTGGAGGCCAGATCCGCTCCTGTGCTCAGGGCGCCTGTCTCCTCACCTCCACATATGGATTGAGAAAATAAACGGTCATTGACACGCCCTTCAGCTTCACAGTCAACCCCCAGGTTCTGCGTCACCACATGGACCTGAGTGAACTCAGAGAACGAGCGGTCATGTCTGATGGAGGAGGACCGCGATCTCCTGTCAAAGGAAATAATCGAGCTACTGCCAAAGCGATCCTCCTACACTGGGTTTTACTCCGGGTTCTTTCTGGAACCCAAGAAGACAGGAGAGAGGAGACCTGTTCTGGATCTCAGTCTCCTCAACCAATTCATGATCAGACAGCGGTTCCGGACTACCAGCAGATTCCTGGATTGAATCATAGTGTGAGAGTGTATGACCTCCATAGATCTTGCAGACGTCTACTTCCACAACACGGTCTCTAGTGTCTAGGGCCTCGTTTTTTCGCTAAGTGCATGGAGGAGTGGCTCGAACTACGAAGGAGAGAGAGTCTGCCGATTATGACGTACTTGGACTGCTGGTTGATTCTAGCCAGAGTCCAAACAGGAGTCATGAGCGCACACCAGCTTAGCAGAAGGGGTCTTTCTAGTAGCTGCAGAACAAATTCAATTACAGTAAACCTCTGCAAATAGGGCGCTGCGACTGGCCTACAAGCAGTCGAACCGTTCCACATTTTCTTCTTCCAAGCCATGGGATGAGTTTCACGAGTGCCAGGCGCTGCTATGAGTTGGATCTGTAGACTGTGTTCCCAGACTTGGTTGAGTTCCGTATGGTGGAGTCAGGTTCCTGCTTGATCTTCTCCTGCGCCTCATGTCATCTGCCAAAGTCGTATCGAAGTCAACTTCGATACGACGCTCTCTCTCCACCAGAAGCTCAAAAATCATCCCTCTTCACTAACGGCCAGCTGGCGTTGGATGGCGAGACCACATACAGATCACGACCGCATGTTGTCTGCCCACAACTGGAAGAAATCTGGACTATTCCCGGCGCGGTTCTGACACTCCACTGGCACTAGGACCGCACTTGGTCAGGTACGGAGCTTACTGCCACGTGGAGGGTTTGGATTGGCAGTGCGGCGTTCCGGCTCACTCAGTCGTCATGCACAATGCCTGATGCGTTCGCCTCCTCTCCTCTGAGGAATGACCATCCCAACCACCTCTGACAGAGCTACCATAGCGCAGAGGAATGGTGTTTACGCCGTCGGCAACCAGCTCATAGCGCTTGAGAACATCATCGCGCTCTTTATGAGCTCCGTGGACCGGCTCATCCATCGCAGAACCTCTCTCACTCTCCCAGAAATTTTGGAGTTTCAACAGTCCGTCAGCATGGTGCTCTGCTTGTGGCGCCTACTCCACACACAGCCGCTGCCCATGGGGGAACACCGTCGCTGTTCGAAGGGGCAGGGTGACCCTAGCAATCCAAATCATAGCCGTGCTGATCATCGTTACACCTCTTGGAGAGACCAGTCGGCTGCTCTCACCTCTGCTCACTCTAAAAGCTTAGGAAGAAAACGTTGTATCAAAAACTTTGCATCTGTAACAGGTCTGAATACTGTGACCTTGTCTACAGTTAAAAAGTGGTGTCTCAATGTGGTTAGTAGAACGCCGTCTGAAACAAAATGCGGACAGAGTCACACAAGGCTTCCACATGTGTCGATGGTGAGAAAAGTAATCCAAGGGATTCTTTTTTTTTCATTGTGGTAACCCAGACCACAATTAGATGTCTTTCTGACACCATCTGATGACTCACAAACATGTCACTTTGTCATACGACAAGTGTTAGACATCATGAACGACATGCATAATTGCTTTTCATCTGAATGTATAATTCTGCCATTAAACCTTTTGGCTAGTGTTGAGAAATAATAAAACCTTACTTTTTACCAAACACCGTTATTCACCACAAGCAAACTGAACTCCACACAACTCAATCACCCGTGCCATGTCAACGTCGGTTGTCAGTATTAGCTTACAAGCGCCACATCCACACAGAGCGAACTCAACGCACGAAGGAAAAACAGTATACTTAAAAATTGAGTCACCATCCTCACACTCAGACCCTAAATCAGTCAATCCGATGTGGAACAAACATTATAAAACAATGGATTTGACTAACCTGAAACTAAATGTAGACAGATTCACACGAGGCTTCCACATTTGGCGATGGGAAGAAAAGTAATGAAAAAAAGTGTCACTTCCTATTTACCCACACATCTTCAATGCCCAACCTCTGTCCTATCCTGCTCTCTACTGACCTAATTATATACCTGCCGGTTAATCAACTCCATGCTGAACAATTAAATGACATCTAACACACAATCTGTGACCACACATAAGTGGGCGTCACACTAGAAAGGCTCTTTTTCCTATAGTTGTGCGTGATATTTTCATGTTCAGAGGCTATTCCGATCAGTGAGTGAACAGTGCAGAAAATGCCTTTTCAGCCCGTCAAAAGCTGGGTTTCAGACCACAAAAAAAAAGTTAACCACCAGAAATACCGTTCAGAAATGTAGGTTTAGTGTTGAATATACAAAAAAGAGTGTTTATCCTATTGTTGCAGATGAAATTTTCATGTTGTGAGGAATCCCAGAGCAGTGAGTGAAGAGAGGAGAAAAAGTGTATTCAGCCCGAGAGAAGCTGAGTTTCTGACCAAGAAAAAAAAAAAAAAGTTGATAACCCCCTGAAATACAGTTCCGAAAAGTAGGTTTAGTGTTTATTATACAAGAAAGAGTGTTTCTCCTATAGTTGCATGAGAAATTTTCCTGTTCACAGGCATCCCAGAGCAGTGAATAAACAGTGCATAAAATGCATTTTAAGCCAAAGGAAAGGTAGTTTACAGACCGACAAAAATAAAATTATTGACAACCCTCTAAAAACACTTCAGACAGCTTAGATTTGTTCTGTAACTACTAGAAAACCCCTTTCTGCTATAGTGGAATGTGAAAATGTCATATTCTGAAGCGTCCCTGAGAAGTTGTGGCAGAATGCAGAAAACGGGTTTTCAGCCTGAGATAAGGTGGGTCTCGGAACGCCAAACATAAAAATGGTGATAACTTTCGAAAAGCACTTCAGACAGCTTAGATTTGTGCTGCAACTGCCAGAATGACCCTTTCTGCTATAGTGGGAGGTCAAAAGCTTCCCTGAGAAGTTATGGCACAATGCACAAAACGCGTTTTCAGCCTGAGATAAGGAGGGTTTCGGAACACCAAACATAAAAATGTTGATAGCTTTCGAAAAACACTTCAGACAGCTTAGATTTGATGTGCAACTACTCGAAAGACCCTTTCTGCTATAATGGTAGCTGAAAATTTCATGTTCTGAAGCTACCCTGAGAAGTTATGGCACAACGCACAAACCGCTTTTTCAGCCTGAGATAAGGTGCGTTTCGGAACGCCAAACATAAAAATGTTGATAGCTTTGGTAAAACACTTCAGACATCTTAGATTTGATGTGCAATTTATAGAAAGACCCTTTCTGCTATAGTGGGAGGTGAAATTTTCATGTTCTGAAGCTTCCCTGCAAAGTTATGGGACAATGCAGAAAACGCGTTTTCAGAGTGAGATAAGGTGGGTTCCGGAACGCCAAACATAAAAATGTTGATAACTTTGGAAAAACAATACAGACAGCTTAGATTTGATGTGCAACTACTAGAGAGACCCTTTCTGCTATAGTGGGTGGTGATAATTTCATGTTCTGAAGCTTCCCTGCAAAGTTATGGCACAATGCCTAAAACACGTTTTCAGCCTGAGATAAGGTCGATTCCGGAACGCCAAACATAAAAATGTTGATAACTTTGGAAAAACACTTCAGACAGCTTAGATTTGATGTGCAACTACGAGAAAGACCCTTTCTGCGATAGTGGGATGTGAAAATTTCATGTTCTGAAGCTTCCCTGCAAAGTTATGGCACAATGCAGAAAACGCGTTTTCAGCCTGAGATAAGGTGGGTTCCGGAACGCCTAACACCAAAATATTGATAAGTTTGGAAAAACACTTCAGACAGCTTAGATTTGATGTGCAACTACTAGAAACACCCTTTCTGTTATAGTGGGTGGTGATAATTTAATGTACTGAAGCTTCCCTGCAAAAATATGGCACAATGCAGAATTCGCATTTTCAGACTGAGATAAGGTCGATTCCAGAACGGCAACAATAAAAAAAGTTGATAACTTAGGAAAAACACTTCAGACAGCTTAGATTTGATGTGCAACTACTAGAAAGACCCTTTCTGCGATAGTGGGAGGTGAAAATTTCATGTTCTGAAGCTTCCCTGCAAAGTTATGGCACAATGCGTAAAACACGTATTCAGCCTGAGATAAGGTCGATTCCGGAACGCCAAACATAAAAATGTTGATAACTTTGGAAAAACACTTCAGACAGCTTAGATTTGATGTGCAACTACTAGACAGACCCTTTCTGCTATAGTGGGATGTGAAAATTTCATGTTCTGAAGCTTCCCTGCAAAGTTATGGCACAACGCAGAAAACGCATTTTAAAACTGAGATAAGGTGGGTTCTTGAACGCCAAACATAAAAATGTTGATAACTTTCGAAAAACACTTCAGACAGCTTAGATTTGATGTGCAACTACTACAAAGACCCTTTCTGCTATAGTGGGAGGTGAAAATTTCATGTTCTGAAGCTTCCCTGCAAAGTCATGGCACAACGCAGAAAACGCGTTTTCAGCCTGAGATAAGGTCGATTCCGGAACACCAAACATAAAAAAGTTGACAACTTTGGAAAAACACTTCAGACAGCTTACGTTTGATGTGCAACTACTAGAAAGACCCTTTCTGCTATAGTGGGAGGTGAAAATTTCATGTTCTGAAGCTTCCCTGCAAAGTCATGGCACAATGCTGAAAATGCGTTTTCAGCCTGAGATAAGGTGGGTCCCGGAACGCCAAACATAAAAATGTTGATAACTTTGGAAAAACAATTCAGACAGCTTAGATTTGATGTGCAACTACTAGAAAGACCCTTTCTGCTATAGTGGGTGGTGATAATTTCATGTTCTGAAGCTTCCCTCCAAAGTTATGGCACAATGCAGAAAACGCGTTTTCAGCCTGAGATAAGGTCGATTCCAGAACGCCCAACATAAAAATGTTGATGCCTTTGGAAAAACACTTCAGACAACTTAGATTTGATGTGCAACTACTAGAAAGACCCTTTCTGCTATTGTGGGATGTGAAATTTTCATGTTCTGAAGCTTCCCTGCAAAGTTATGGCACAATGCAGAAAACACGTTTTCAGCCTGAGATAAGGAGGGTTCCGGTACGCCAAACATAAAAATGTTGATAACTTTGGAAAAACAATTCAGACAGCTTAGATTTGATGTGCAACTACTAGAAAGACCCTTTCTGCTATAGTGGGTGGTGATAATTTCATGTTCTGAAGCTTCCCTCCAAAGTTATGGCACAATGCAGAAAACGCGTTTTCAGCCTGAGATAAGGTCGATTCCAGAACGCCCAACATAAAAATGTTGATGCCTTTGGAAAAACACTTCAGACAACTTAGATTTGATGTGCAACTACTAGAAAGACCCTTTCTGCTATTGTGGGATGTGAAATTTTCATGTTCTGAAGCTTCCCTGCAAAGTTATGGCACAATGCAGAAAACACGTTTTCAGCCTGAGATAAGGAGGGTTCCGGTACGCCAAACATAAAAATGTTGATAACTTTGGGAAAACACTTCAGACATCTTAGATTTGATGTGCAATTTCTAGAAAGACCCTTTCTGCTATAGTGGGTGGTGATAATTTCATGTTCTGAAGCTTCCCTCCGAAGTTATGGCACAATGCAGAATTGGCGTTTTCAGCCTGAGATAAGGTCGATTCCAGAACGCCAAACATAAAAATGATGATAACTTTGGAAAAACAATTCAGACAGCTTAGATTTGATGTGCAACTACTAGAAAGACCCTTTCTGCTATAGTGGGATGTGGAATTTTCATGTTCTGAAGCTTCCCTGCAAAGTTATGGCACAATGCAGAAAACGTGTTTTCATCTTGCGATAAGGTGGGTTCCGGAACGCCAAACATAAAAATGTTAATAACTTTGGAAAAACAATTCAGACAGCTTAGATTTGATGTGCAACTACGAGAAAGACCCTTTCTGTTGTAGTGGGAGGTGATAATTTCATGTTCTAAAGCTTCCCTGCAAAGTTATGGCACAATGCGTAAAACACGTTTTCAGCCTGAGATAAGGTCGATTCCGGAACGCCAAACATAAAAATGTTGATAACACTTCAGAGAGCTTAGATTTGATGTGCAACTACTAGAAAGACCCTTTCTGCGATAGTGAGAGGTGAAAATTTCTTGTTCTGAAGCTTCCCTGCAAAGTTATGGCACAATGCAGAAAACGCGTTTTCAGCCTGAGATAAGGTGGGTTCCGGAACGCCTAACACAAAAATATTGATAAGTTTGGAAAAACACTTCAGACAGCTTAGATTTTATGTGCAACTACTAGAAACACGCTCTCTGCTATAGTGGGAGGTGAAAATGTCATGTTCTGAAGCTTCCCTGCAAAGTCATGGCACAATGCAGAAAATGCGTTTTCAGCCTGAGATAAGGTGGGTTCCGGAACACCAAACATAAAAATGTTGATAACTTTGGAAAAACAATTCAGACAACTTAGATTTGATGTGCAACTACTAGAAAGACCCTTTCTGCTATAGTGGGTGGTGATAATTTCATGTTCTGAAGCTTCCCTGCAAAGTTATGGCACAATGCAGAAAACACGTTTTCAGCCTGAGATAAGGAGGGTTCCGGTACGCCAAACATAAAAATGTTGATAACTTTGGGAAAACACTTCAGACAGCTTAGATTTGATGTGCAATTTCTATAAAGACCCTTTCTGCTATAGTGGGAGGTGAAACTTTCATGTTCTGAAGCTTCCCTGCAAAGTTATGGCACAATGCAGAAAACGCGTTTTCAGCCTGAGATAAGGTGGGTTCCGGAACACCAAACATAAAAATGTTGATAACTTTGGAAAAACATTTCAGACTGCTTTGAGTTGATCTGCAACTACTAGAAAGACCTTTTCTGCTATAGTGGGAGGTGAAAATTTCATGTTCAGAAGCTTTATGCAAAGTTATGGCACAATGCGTAAAACGCGTTTTCAGCCTGAGATAAGGTCGATTCCGGAACGCCAAACATAAAAATGTTGATTACTTTGGAAAAACACTTCAGACAGCTTAGATTTGATGTGCAACTATTAGAAAGACCCTTTATGCTATTGTGGGAGGTGAAAATTTAATGTTCTGATGCATCCCTGCAAAGTTATGGCACAATGCAGAAAAAGCGTTTTCAGCCTGAGATAAGGTTGATTCCGGAACACCAAATATAAAAATGCTGATAACTTTGGAAAGACACTTCAGACAGCTTAGATTTGATGTGCAACTACTAGAATGACCCTTTCTACTAGAGCAGCAGGTGAAAATTTCAAGTTCTGAGGCTTCCCTGCAAAGTTATGGCACAATGCAGAAAACAGGTTTTCAGACTGAGACAAGGTGAGTTCCAGAACGCCAAACATAAAAATGTTGATAACTTTGCAAAAACATTTCAGACAGCTTAGATTTGATGTTCAACTACTAGAAAGACCCTTTCTGCCATAGTGGGAGGTGAAAATTTCATGATCTGAAGCTTCCCTGCAAAGTTATGGCACAATGCAGAAAACATGTTTTCAGCCTGAGATAAGGTGGGGTCGGGAACGCCAAACATAAAAATGTTGATAACTTTCGAAAAACACTTCAGACAGCTTAGATATCATGTGCAACTACAAGAAAGACCCTTTCTGCTATAGTGGGAGGTGAAAATTTCATGTTCTGAAGCTTCCCTGCAAAGTTATGGCACAATGCAGAAAATGCATTTTCAGCCTGACATAAGGTGGGTTTGGGAACGCCAAACATAAAAATGTTGATTACTTTGGAAAAACACTTCAGACAGGTTAGATTTGACTTGAAACTACTAGAAAGACCCTTTCTGCTATACTGGGAGGTGAAAATTTCATGTTCTGAAACTTCCTTGCAAAGTTATGGCACAATGCAGGAAACGCGTTTTCAGCCTGAGATAAGGTTGATTCCGGAACGCCAAACATAAAAATGTTGATAACTTTGGAAAAAAACTTCATACAGCTTAGATTTGATGTGCAACTACTATAAAGACCCTTTCTGCTATAGTGGGAGGTGAACATTTCATGTTCTGAAGCTTCCCTGGAAAGTTATGGGACAATGCAGAAAACAATTTTTCAACCTGACATAAGGTCGATTCCGGTACGCCAAACATAAAAATGTTGATAACTTTCGAAAAAAACACTTCAGACAGCTTAGATTTGATGTGCAACTACTAGAAAAACAGTTTCTGCAATAGTGGGAAGTGAAAATTTCATTTTCTGGAACTTCCATGCAAAGTTATGGCACAATGCAGAAATCGAGTTTTCAGCCTGAGATAAGGTGGGTTCCGGAACGCCAAACATAAAAATGTTGATAACTTTGGAAAAAACATTTCAGACAGCTTAGATTTGACGTGCAACTACTAGAAAGACCCTTTCTGCTATAGTGGGAGGTGAACATTTCATGTTCCGAAGCTTCCCTGCAAAATAATGGCACAATGCAGAAAACGCGTTTTCAGTTTGAGATAAGGTGTGTTCCGGAACGCCAAACATAAAAATGTTGATAACTTTGGAAAAACACTTCAGACAGCTTAGATTTGATGTGCAACTACTAGAAAGACCCTTTCTGTTATAGTGGGAGGTGAAAAGTTCATTTTCTGAATCTTCCCTGAGAATGTATGGCACAATGCACAAAACGCGTTTTCAGCCTGAGATAAGGTGGGTTCCGGAACGGCAAACGTAAAAATGTTGATAACTTTGGAACAACACTTCAGACAGCTTAGATTTGATGTGCAACTACTAGAAAGACCCTTTCTGCCATAGTGGGAGGTCAAAATTTCATGTTCTGAATCTTCCCTGGAAAGTTATGGGACAATGCGTAAAACACGTTTTCAGCCTGAGATAAGGTCGATTAAGGAACGCCAAATATAAAAATGTTGATAACTTTCGAAAAACACTTCAGACAGCTTAGATTTGATGTGCAAGTACTAGAAAGACCCTTTCTGCTATAGTGGGAGTTGAAAATTTCATGTTCTGAAGCTTACCTGCAAAGTTATGGCACAATGCAGAAATCGAGTTTTCAGCCTGAGATAAGGTGGGTTCCGAAACGCCAAACTTAAAAATGTTGATAACTTTGGAAAAAACATTTCAGACAGCTTAGATTTGATGTGCAACTACTAGAAAGACTCTTTCTGCTATAGTGGGAGGTGAAAATTTCATGTTCTGAAGATTCCCAGCAAAGTTATGGCATCAAGCAGAAAACGCGTTTTCAGCCAGAGATAAGGTGGGTTCCGAAACGCCAAACTTAAAAATGTTGATAACTTTGGAAAAAACATTTCAGACAGCTTAGATTTGATGTGCAACTACTAGAAAGACTCTTTCTGCTATAGTGGGAGGTGAAAATTTCATGTTCTGAAACTTCCTTGCAAAGTTATGGCACAATGCAGAAAACGCGTTTTCAGCCTGAGATAAGTTTGATTCCGGAACGCCAAACATAAAAATGTTGATAACTTTGGAAAAAAAACTTCATACAGCTTAGATTTGATGTGCAACTACTAGAAAGACCCTTTCTGCTATAGTTGTAGGTGAAAATTTCATTTTCTGAAGCTTCCCTGCAAAGTTATGACACAATGCGTAAAACGCGTTTTCAGCCTGAGATAAGGTCGATTCCGGAACGCCATACATAAAAATGTTGATAACTTTGGAAAAACACTTCATACAGCTTAGATTTGATGTGCAACTACTAGAAAGACCCTTTCTGCTATAGTGGGAGGTGAAAATTTCATTTTCTGAAGCTTCCCTGCAAAGTTATGGCACAATGCGTAAAACGCGTTTTCAGCCTGAGATAAGGTCGATTCCAGAACGCCAAACATAAAAATGTTGATAACTTTGGAAAAACACTTCAGACAGCTTAGATTTGATGTGCAACTACTAGAAAGACCCTTTCTGCTATAGTGGGAGGTGAAACTTTAATTTTCCGAATCTTCCCTGAGAATTTATGGCACAATGCAGAAAACGCGTTTTCAGCCTGAGATAAGGTGGGTTCCGGAACGCCAAACGTAAAAATGTTGATAACTTTGGAACAACACTTCAGACAGCTTAGATTTGATGTGCAACTACTAGAAAGACCCTTTCTGCCATAGTGGGAGGTCAAAATTTCATGTTCTGAAGCTTCCCTGGAAAGTTATGGGACAATGCGTAAAACGCGTTTTCAGCCTGAGATAAGGTGGGTTCCGGAACGCCAAACGTAAAAATGTTGATAACTTTGGAAAAAACATTTCAGACAGCTTAGATTTGATATGCAACGACTAGAAAGACCCTTTCTGCTATAGTGGGAGGTGAAAATTTCATGTTCTGAAACTTCCTTGCAAAGTTATGGCACAATGCAGAAAACAGGTTTTCAGCCTGAGATAAGGATGGTACCGGAACGCCAAACATAAAAATGTTGATAATTTGGAAAAAACATTTCAGACAACTTAGATTTGATGTGCAACTACTAGAAAAACCCTTTCTGCTATAGTGGGAGGTGAAAATTTCATGTTCTGAAGCTTCCTGCAAAGTTATGGCACAATGCAAAAAACGCGTTTTCAGCCTGAGATAAGGTGCGTTCCGGAACGCCAAACATAAAAATGTTGATAACTTTCGAAAAAACATTTCAGACAGCTTAGATTTCATGTGCAACTACGAGAAAGACCCTTTCTGCTAGAGTGGGAGGTGAAAATTTCATGTTCTGAAGCTTCCCTGCAAAGTTATGGCACAATGCAGAAAACGCGTTTTCAGCCTGAAAAAAGGTGGGTTCCGGAACGCCAAACATAAAAATGTTGATAACTTTGGAAAAAACATTTCAGACAGCTTAGATTTGATGTGCAACTACTAGAAAGACCCTTTTTGCTATAGTGGGAGGTGAAAATTTAATGTTCTGAAGCTTCCTGCAAAGTTATGGCACAATGCGTAAAACGCGTTTTAAGCCTGAGATAAGGTCGATTCCGGAACGCCAAACATAAAAATGTTGATAACTTTGGAAAAACACTTCAGACAGCTTAGATTTGACGTGCAACTACTAGAAAGACCCTTTCTGCTTTAGTGGGAGGTGAACATTTCATGTTCTGAAGCTTCCCTGAGAAGTTATGACACAATGCACAAAACGCGTTTTCAGCCTGAGATAAGGTGGGTTCCGGAACGCCAAACGTAAAAATGTTGATAACTTTGGAACAACACTTCAGAGAGCTTAGATTTGATGTGCAACTACTAGAAAGACCCTTTCTGCTATAGTGGGAGGTGAAAATTTCATTTTCTGAAGCTTCCCTCCAAAGTTATGGCAAAATGCGTAAAACGCGTTTTCAGCGTCAGATAAGGTCGATTCTGGAACGCCGAACATAAAAATGTTGATAACTTTGGAAAAACACTTAAAACAGCTTAGATGTGATGTGCAACTACTAGAAAGACCCTTTCTGCTATAGTGGGAGGTGAACATTTCATGTTCTGAAGCTTCCCTGAGAAGTTATGGCACAATGCAGAAAACGCATTTTCAGCCTGAGAAAAGGTGGGTTCCGAAACGCCAAACTTAAAACTGTTGCTAACTTTGGAACGACATTTCAGATAGATTAGATTTGATGTGCAACTACTAGAAAGTCCCTTTCTGCTGTAGTGGGAGGTGAAAATTTCATGTTCTAAAGGTTCATTGCAAAGTTATGGCGCAATGCGTAAAACGCGTTTTAAGCCTGAGATAAGGTCGATTCCGGAACGCCAAACATAAAAATGTTGATAACTTTGGAAAAACACTTCAGACAGCTTAGATTTCATGTGCAACTACTAGAAAGACCCTTTCTGCTATAGTGGGAGGTCAAAATTTCATGTTCTAAAGCTTCCCTCGAAAGTTATGGGACAATGCAGAAAACGCATTTTCATCCTGAGATTAGGTCGATTCCGGAACGCCAAACATAAAAATGTTTATAACTTTCGAAAAACACTTCAGACAGTTTAGATTTGATGTGCAACTACTAGAAAGACCCTTTCTGCTATAGTGGGAGGTGAAAATTTCATGTTCTGAAGCTTCCTTGCAAAGTTATGGCAAAATGCAGAAAACGCGTTTTCAGCCAGAGATAAGGTTGATTCCGTAACGCCAAACATAAAAATGTTGATAACTTTGGAAAAACACTTCAGACAGCTGAGATTTTGATATGCAACTACGAGAAAACCCCTTTTTTGCTATAGTGGGAGGTGAAAATTTCATTTTCTGAAGCTTCCCTGCAAAGTTATGGCACAAAGCGTAAAAAGCGTTTTCAGCCTGAGATATGGTAGATTCCGGAACGCCAAACATAAAAATGTTGATAACTTCGAAAAAACACTTCAGACAGCTTAGATTTGATGTGCAACTACCAGAAGGACCCTTTCTACTATGGCGGCAGGTGAAAATTTCAGGTTCTGTGGCTTCCCTGCAAAATTGTGGCACAATGCAAAAAACACGTTTTCAGACTGAGATAAGGTGGGTTCCAGAACGCCAAACATAAAAAAGTTGATAACTTTGGAAAATCATTTCAGACAGCTTAGATTTGATCTGCAACTACTAGAAAGACCCTTTCTGCTAAAGTGGGAGGTGAAAATTTCATGTTCTGAAGTTTTATGAAAAGTTATGGCGCAATGCGTACAACGCGTTTTCAGCCTGAGATAAGGTGGGTTCCCGAAGGCCAAAAATAAAAATGTTGAAATCTTTGGAAAAACACTGCAGACAGCTTAGATTTCACGAGAAACTACTAGAAAGACGCTTTCTGCTATAGTGGGAGGTAAAAATTTCATGTTCTGAAGCTTCCCTGCAAAGTTATGGAACAATGCAGAAAACGCGTTTTTAGCCTGAGATAAGGTGGGTTCCGGAACGCCAAACATAAAAATGGTGATCACTTTGGAACAACACTTCAGACAGCTAAGATTTGATGTGCAACTACTAGAAAGACCCTTTCTGCTATAGTGGGTGGTTAAAATTTCATGTTCGGAAGCTTCCATGCAAAGTTATGGCACAATGCAGACAACGCGTTTTCAGCCTGAGATAAGGTCGATTCTGGAACGGCAAACATAAAAATGTAGATAACTTTCGAAAAAAACTTCAGACTGCTTAGATTTGATGTGCAACTACTAGAAAGACCCTTTCTGCTATAGTGGGAGGTGAACATTTCATGTTCCGAAGCTTCCCTGCAAAGTTATGGCACAATGCAGAAAACGCGTTTTCAGCTTGAGATAAGGTGGGTTCCGGAACGCCAAACACAAAAATGTTGATAACTTTCGAAAAACACTTCAGACAGCTTAGATTTGATGTGCAACTACTAGAAAGACCGTTTCTGCTATAGTGGGAGGTCAAAATTTCATGTTCTGAAGCTTCCCTGGAAAGTTATGGGACAATGCAGAAAACGATTTTTCATCCTGAGATAAGGTCGATTCCGGAACACCAAACATAAAAATGTTGATAACTTTGGAAAAACACTTCAGACAGCTTAGATTTGATGTGCAACTACTAGAAAGACCCTTTCTGCTATAGTGGGAGGTGAACATTTCATGTTCTGAAGCTTCCCTGAGAAGTTATGGCACAATGCACAAAACGCGTTTTCAGCCTGAGATAAGGTTGATTCCGTAACGCCAAGCATAAAAATGTTGATAACTTTGGAAAAACACTTCAGACAGCTGAGATTTTGATATGCAACTACGAGAAAACCCCTTTTTTGCTACAGTGGGAGGTGAAAATTTCATTTTCTGAAGCTTCCCTGCAAAGTTATGGCACAAAGCGTAAAAAGCGTTTTCAGCCTGAGATAAGGTAGATTCCGGAACGCCAAACATAAAAATGTTGATAACTTTGGAAAAACACTTCAGACAGCTTAGATTTGATGTGCAACTACTAGAAAGACCCTTTCTGCTATAATGGGAGGTGAACATTTAATTTTCTGAAGCTTTCCTGAGAAGTAATGGCACAATGCAGAAAACGCGTTTTCAGCCTGAGATATGGTGGGCTCCGAAATGCCAAACGTAAAAATGTTGATCACTTTGGAACAACACTTCAGACAGCTAAGATTTGATGTGCAACTACTAGAAAGACCCTTTCTGCTATCGTGGGAGGTGAAAATGTCATGTTCTAAAGGTTCCCTGCAAAGTTATTGCACACTGCGTAAAACGCGTTTTCAGCCTGAGATAAGGTCGATTCTTGAACGGCAAACATAAAAATGTAGATAACTTTCGAAAAACACTTCAGACTGCTTAGATTTGATGTGCAACTACTAGAAAGACCCTTCCTGCTATAGTGGGAGGTGAACATTTCATGTTCCGAAGCTTCCCTGCAAAGTTGTGGCACAATGCAGAAAACGCGTTTTCAGCTTGAGATAAGGTGGGTTCCGGAACGCCAAACATAAAAATGTTGATAACTTTCGAAAAACACTTCAGACAGCTTAGATTTGATGTGCAACTACTAGAAAGACCCTTTCTGCTATAGTGGGAGGTCAAAATTTCATGTTCTGAAGCTTCCCTGGAAAGTTATGGGACAATGCAGAAAACGATTTTTCATCCAGAGATAAGGTCGATTCTGGAACACCAAACATAAAAATGTTGATAACTTTGGAAAAACACTTCAGACAGCTTAGATTTGATGTGCAACTACTAGAAAGAACCTTTCTGCTATAGTGGGAGGTGAACATTTCATGTTCTGAAGCTTCCCTGAGAAGTTATGGCACAATGAAGAAAACGCGTTTTCAGCCTGAGATAAGGTGGGTTCCGGAACGCCAAGCGTAAAAATGATGATGACTTTGCAAAAACACTTCAGACAGCTTAGATTTGATGTGCAACTACTAGGAAGACAGTTTCTGCTATAGTGGGAGATGAACATTTCATGTTCTCAAGCTTCCCTGAGAAGTTATGGCACAATGCAGAAAACGAATTTTCAGCCTGAGATAAGGATGATTCCGGAACGCCAAACATAAAAATGTTGATAACTTTGGAAAAACACATCAGACAGCTTAGATTTGATGTGCAACTACTAGAAAGAACCTTTCTGCTAGAGTGGGAGGTCAAAATTCCATGTTCTGAAGCTTCCCTGGAAAGTTATGGGACAATGCAGAAAACGCATTTTCATCCTGAGATAAGGTGGGTTCCGGAACGCCAAACATAAAAATGTTGATAACTTTCGAAAAACACCTCAGACAGCTCAGATTTGATGTGCAACTATTAGAAAGACCCTTTCTGCTATAGTGGGAGGTGAAAATTTCATGTTCTGAAGCTTCCCTGCAAAGTTATGGCACAATGTGTAAAACGCGTTTTCAGCCAGAGATAAGGTCGATTCCGGAACGCCAAACATAAAAATGTTGATAACTTTGGAAAAACACTTCAGACAGCTTAGATTTGATGTGCAACTACTAGAAAGACCCTTTCTGCTTTTGTGGGAGGTTAAAATTTCATGTTCTGAAAATTCCTTGCAAAGTTATGGCACAATGCAGAAAACGCGTTTTCAGCCTGAGATAAGGTCGATTCCGGAACGCCAAACATAAAAATGTTGATAACTTTGGAAAAAACATTTTAGACAGCTTAGATTTGATGTGCAACTACTAGAAAGACCCTTTCTGCTTTTGAGGGAGGTTAAAATTTCATGTTCTAAAGATTCCCAGCAAAGTTATGGCACAAAGCAGAAAATGCGTTTTCAGCCTGAGATGAGGTGGGTTCCGGAACGCCAAACATAAAAATGTTGATAACTGTGGAAAAGAACTTCAGACAGCTTAGATTTGATGTGCAACGACTAGAAAGACCCTTTCTGCTATAGTGGGAGGTGAAAATTTCATGTTCTGAAGCTTCCCTGCAAAGTTATGGCACAATGCAAAAAACGCGTTTTCAGCCTTAGATAAGGTGGGTTCGGGAACGCCAAACTCAAAAATGTTGATAACTTTCGAAAAACACTTCAGACAGCTTAGATTTGATGGGCAACTACTAGAAAAACCCTTTCTGCTATAGTGGGAGGTGAAAATTTCATTTTCTGGAACTTCCCTGCAAAGTTATGGCACAATGCGTAAAACGCGTCTTCAGCGTGAGATAAGGTCGATTCCGGAACACCAAACATAAAAATGTTGATAACTTTGGAAAAACATTTCAGACAGCTTATATTTGATGTGCAACTACTAGAAAGACCCTTTCTGCTATAGTGGGAGGTGAAACTTTCATGTTCTGAAGCTTTCCTTCAAAGTTATGGGACAATGCAGAAAACGCATTTTCAGCCTGAGATAAGGTGGGTTCCGGAACGCCAAACTTAAAAATGTTGATAACTTTCGAAAAACACTTCAGACAGATTAGATTTGATGTGCAACTATTAGAAAGACCCTGTTTGTCATAGTTGAAGCTGAAAATTTTATGTTCTGATGCTTCCTGCAAAGTTAAGGGACAATGCAGAAAACGCGTTTTCAGCCTGAGATAAGGTGGGTTCCGGAACGCCAAACATAAAAATGTTGATAACTTTGGAAAAAACATTTCAGACAGCTTAGATTTGATGTGCAACTACTAGAAAGACCCTTTCTGCTATAGTGGGAGGTGAAAATTTCATGTTCTGAAGCTTCCCTGGAAAGTTATGGGACAATGCAGAAAACAATTTTTCAAACTGACATAAGGTCGATTCCGGAACGCCAAACATGAAAATGTTGATAACTTTGGAAAAACTCATCAGACAGCTTAGATTTGATGTGCAACTACTAGAAAGACACTTTCTGCAATAGTGGGAGATTGAAATTTCATTTTCTGAAGCTTCCCTGCAAAGTTATGGGACAATGCGTAAAACGCGTTTTCAGCCTGAGATAAGGTGGGTTCCGGAACGCCAAACATAAAAATGTTGATAACTTTGGAAAAACACATCAGACAGCTTAGATTTGATCTGCAACTACTAGAAAGACCCTTTCTGCTATAGTGGGAGGTGAACATTTCATGTTCTGAAGCTTCCCTGCAAAGTTATGGCAAATTGCGTAAAAACCCGTTTTCAGGCTGAGATAAGGTTGTTTCTGGAACGCCAAACATAAAAATGGTGTTAACTTTGGAAAAACACTTCAAACAGCTTAGATTTGATGTGCAACTACTAGAAAGACCCTTTCTGCTATAGTGGGAGGTGAACATTTCATGTTCTGAAGCTTCCCTGCAAAGTTATGTCACACTGCGTAAAACGCGGTTTCAGCCTGAGATAAGGTCGATTCCGGAACGCCAAACATAAAAATGTTGATAACTTTGGAAAAACACATCAGACAGCTTAGATTTGATCTGCAACTACTAGAAAGACCCTTTCTGCCATAGTGGGAGGTGAAAATTTCATGTTCTGAAGCTTCCCTGCAAAGTTATGGCACAATGCAGAAAACGCGTTTTCAGCCTGAGATAAGGTGGGTTCCGGAACGCCAAACATAAAAATGTTGATAACATAGGAAATACACTTCAGACAGCTTAGATTTGATGTGCAACTACTAGAAAGACCCTTTCTGCTATAGTGGGAGGTGAAAATTTCATGTTCTAAAGCTTCCCTGCAAAGTTATGGCACAATGCAGAAAACGCGTTTTCAGCCTGAGGTAAGGTGGGTACCAGAACGCCAAACATTAAAATGTTGATAACTTTGGAAATACACTTCAGACAGCTTAGATTTGATGTGCAACTACTAGAAATACCCTTTCTGCTATAGTGGGAGGAGAAAATTTCATGTTCTGAAGTCTCCCTGCAAAGTTATGGCACAATGCAGAAAACGAGTTTCAGCCTGAGATAAGGTGGGTTCCAGAACGCCAAACATAAAAATGTTGATAACTTTGGAAAAACACTTCAGACAGCTTAGATTTGATGAGCAAGTACTAGAAAGACCCTTTCTGCTATAGTGGGAGGTGAAAATTTCATGTTCTGAAGCTTCCCTGCAAAGTTATGGCACAATGCAGAAAACGCGTTTTCAGCCTGAGATAAGGTGGGTTCCATAACGCCAAACATAAAAATGTTGATAACTTTGGAAAAACACTTCAGACAGCTTAGATTTGATGTGCAACTACTAGAAAGACCCTTTCTGCTACAGTGGGAGGTGAAAACTTCATGTTCTGAAGCTTCCCTGCAAAGTTATGCCACAATGCAGGAAACGCGTTTTCAGCCTGAGATAAGGTGGGTTCCGGAACGCCAAACATAAGAATGTTGATAACTTTGGAAAAACACTTCAGACAGCTTAGATTTGATGTGCAACTACTAGAAAGAACCTTTCTGCTATAGTGGGAGGTGAAAATTTCATGTTCTGAAGTCTCCCTGCAAAGTTATGGCACAATCCAGAAAACGCGTTTTCAGCCTGAGATAAGGTGGGTTCCTGATAAAGAAAATGTGATTGATTGATCATATTTATGGTTCACCCCTGGTTTACCCTTTAGGTTTGAACTGAAGAGATTTGCTGCTTACTTGTAATTCTATGCTTACATGCTGATGTCCGCATTGCATTTCAGAGGCCCCTTAGTTTCTATATTTAAGCTAATGCTTTTCCCAAAATGCACGCGTCTCCTTACTGGAGGATGGCCTCTCAACATTCTCGGATGGCAGGAATGTGGGCTCGCTGTATAAAGGACACCTCTAAGCATCAGTCTCCAGTCAGCCTTCGCTGTTGTAAACCAGCGTTGCTTCTGTGAACTCTGACTCCTTCGAAGTACAATTTCCCTTGATCTCAAGTTCACTGATCTCTCGTCATTTTTTAAAGAACAACAAGCAGAAATATCTAACATTTAATTGGTCCTTCGAGCCGGATCCCAACATCTTCGACTGACAAGAGGACGACGACCAGCGCTGAAAGACTGTGCACAGCAAAGACAAAGACCTCCGTCCCCGTTGGATTACAGAGGAGGCCAGTGACTGCCGTCAAAGTCGAGTCTGTCGGAGTGACGGGATCCAGACCAGGGACGAACATCAGTGAACGGTGAGACAAGTGCACCAGCGTGTGTGTTTGACGTCAGGGCCAGGTATAGGCCGGGTAAGAATAAAAACTTCGGATAAGTTAATTATTCAGCACGTACCAAAACCGTGGGATAGTAATACTAGGAACTAATATTGGGGAATTTTAGCTCCAAGGTAGACGCGTACTTAAGCGTGGGAAGTAATAATTGGAATCAAAAATAGAATAAGAGTCTCATGAAGAGTGAATTCTAGTTCCGTTAGTCATGTACTATAACCATGAGGTGTGAATGTGTCAGAGTGAATGTGTAGTCTTTGTACTAAAACATCAGGACTGTCGAAATCTAACAGTGATACTGACCTAAACAACTGAATGACTCTGTAGCTGAAGCAGTCCAAAAAGTTGGAGTAAGTGCATAACTATAATTGAGTGCATGTAATATATACCTGACTATAAATAATAAACGCAGCGCTATAATATAATATAATATAATATAATATAATATAAGTATTAATATTATAAATAATACATATAATAATAAGTATAAAATCGGTATAGGATTCTTTATTAATATTTAATTGAAAAAAAAAAGGAATAATAATAATAAAAATAAGAATGGGTACCCTAATTTCCTTAATTTCCCTAATTTCCCTAATTTCAAAAAAGAAAACGAGTCCTACTAAAGGGTGACATAAAATAATGGAGAGTAGATGAAAACCATCTACTGTACATAAAAATATATAATAATATAAAAAAAGCATATGTACAAAAATAAACATAAAAATGTAACTTTATGGAAATAAGTTTTCTGGAAAACTTGACCCAAAACAATGTGAAGAGTTAAGAAAATCAATAAATGAAAGATCTAAGGGAAATAAGAAAATTCTGGATAAAAATGGATATGAGTGTGCTGTTATGTGGTGTGAGGAAGCAAATAGAAGGCAGAAAGGAAAAATTGAAAAAGAAATGAAAAAACAACTAGAAAAAGATGAAGCAGTTGAAAATTATTTCTCGCGATACAAAGCAGTATTCGATCTAAATTGCGGTATGGAACCAACCACTATACATGAAATGACCCCTTACACACAGAAACTTAAACACGTGTTTTTGCGTAACTGTAGACCTGAGATCTCCGTTTTTGTACGAAAACACATGATTACTGTCAATACCGCGCCACTTCTTGATGTTGTTGCTCATTGTAAATATGCTGAGACCATGATTGCAAACAAAAATGAAAAGAAACGTGCCGCACCGACAAAACTTTTTTTAGTTTCTGAAAACGACGAAGATGAAATCTTTTATCAGTCTGTTAAAGGTCGCACATACCGCCACCCTCGTTACTCATCACCAAACCGTAAAATACAACAGACTTCAACACAAAAATCAGATAGTTATGAGCATGATGCAGAAATGGGAAATTGTTTCTTCTGTCATAAACCAGGACATATTGCTCGTAACTGTCCAAAGAAACAACAGTATCAAGCATGACTACACTACAGTATGTCACCATATTGTGGTGAACAGGAGGGAGGAGTAGATTCCTTCTATTCAGAGTCAGATGAAAATAACTTTCAAACACAATTTTCACAAACATAAAAACTTGTTAGAACGACTACTGAAAGCTGTTCTTCTCCCTAAACAAGTGTCAATCTGTAAATGTAAAGCACATACTAACAAACAAGATGCATTACCAAAAGGAAACAACTTTGCAGATTGTACAGCAAAAACACAAATACCTATCGATCCTACAGGACAGAAGATAGCTCCATTGAAGAAAAATCCAATCCCCTTTTAGAGTTTTGTGAAGTCACCAAAAAGAAAACATTGGCACAATCCGCGTTGGGAGGGACCATTTAAGGTTGTATTGTCTACACCCACAGCTGTTAAAATTCAGGAAAGGTCAACTTGGATACATAACGCTCACTGTAAAAGAGCTCCCACACAAATTGAACAAGACTAAGGGACAGTTTCCTAGCATCCCCATCTGACAAGACCAGTTAGTCTAAAAGGTCCGGTGTACGAACGGGATAGATCGTGCAGACGGTCCTCTGGCAGAAGAAAACCACGGATGATGGGGTTGGCAGTGTGGCAAAATTGGGCGAGAGCGTGGCTAATCTTAGGGACTGTTATAGGGAGTGGGAGACTCCTAGTTACAGGGAAATTAAAAAACACCTATGATCAACAAGAATGCCCAGTAGTGGTCTTGCGCGCTTGCGAAAACCAACAAACAACATTCGAACTTTACAATTCTATGGTTACTCATACTGCCAACATATTCAACTACCATACACCTACATGCAAGCAGGAGTGTACCTTTGTGATCCTCCATGCAATTGAAACAACATCTTTGCTGCTGTCAAACCTACACTTCCTGTTTATGCTCCTGAAACTTATATCGGCGCAATCAGTGTACCACGAGGTATTCCATCACAATTCAAAGCTCGTTGTGAGATTGCTGCTGGATGGACTGCAGCCATTCCAGTAGCAGAACCTATTAATGAAACAAATAAAAACGTAGCTTGGATTAACTATGTTTATTACAACCAACAGCGTTTGATAAACCTTACTTATATTGGTATGAAAGGACTTCGAGATCAACTAGCACCAACATCTCTCATGACATGGCAAAATCGAATGGCATTAGATTTCTTAATGGCAGAAAAAGGTGGAGTTTGTTCTATGTTCAAAGGTCATTGTTGCACTTTTATTCCTAACAACACAGCTCCTGGAGGAAGTGTCTCCCGAGCCCTGGCAGACCTCAAGTCTTTATCAGAAGAAGTGGCTAAAAACAGTGGTATCGATGATACATTTTCCAACTGGTTCACCAAAGTGTTTGGAATATGGGGGGGATGTATCAAAAACCTCTTTCTATCGATACTGGCCGCTCTTCTTGTATTTGCTCTCATAGGTTGTTGCTGCATTCCATGTCTTCGAAGCCTGATTGAAAGGATCATCACGAAGTCAGTGGAACGTAACTACCTGTATACCCAACCGCATCAAAGGACCAGGACAGTGAAAAGAAATAAGGACTGTAACCACTTCAACCAATGGCACATCACAACCCTTTCCTACTCCACGACAACCATAAAAGGACAACAAATTTCAAAGGAACTGCGTGTCGTCTCTCCACAAGGATTAATGACTCTGATACAGAAAATTAAATGAAGATGTATACAGATGATGACTTTCTTTGTGTAATAAATATGATAAACAGGAGGGAAATGATAAAGAAAATGTGATTGATTGATCATATTTATGGTTCACCCCTGGTTTACCCTTTAGGTTTGAACTGAAGAGATTTGCTGCTTACTTGTAATTCTATGCTTACATGCTGATGTCCGCATTGCATTTTAGAGGCCCCTTAGTTTCTATATTTAAGCTAATGCTTTTCCCAAAATGCACGCGTCTCCTTACTGGAGGATGGCCTCTCAACATTCTCGGATGGCAGGAATGTGGACTCGCTGTATAAAGGACACCTCTAAGCATCAGTCTCCAGTCAGCCTTCGCTGTTGTAAACCAGCGTTGCTTCTGTGAACTCTGACTCCTTCGAAGTAAAATTTCCCTTGATCTCAAGTTCACTGATCTCTCGTCATTTTTTAAAGAACAACTAGCAGAAATATCTAACAGTTCCAGAACGCCAAACATAAAAATGTTGATAACTTTGGAAAAACACTTCAGACAGCTTAGATTTGATGTGCAACTACTAGAAATACCATTTCTGCTCTAGTGGGAGGTGAAAATTTCATGTTCTAAAGCTTCCCTGCAAAGTTATGGCACAATGCAGAAAACGAGTTTTCAGCCTGAGATAAGGTGGGTTCCAGAACGCCAAACATAAAAATGTTGATCACTTTGGAAAAACACTTCAGACAGCTTAGATTTGATGTGCAAGTACTAGAAAGACCCTTTCTGCTATAGTGGGAGGTGAAAATTTCATGTTCTGAAGCTTCCCTGCAAAGTTATGGCACAATGCAGAAAACGCGTTTTCAGCCTGAGATAAGGTGGGTTCCATAACGCCAAACATAAAAATGTTGATAACTTTGGAAAAACACTTCAGACAGCTTAGATTTGATGTGCAACTACTAGAAAGACCCTTTCTGCTACAGTGGGAGGTGAAAATTTCATGTTCTGAAGCTTCCCTGCAAAGTTATGCCACAATGCAGGAAACACGTTTTCAGCCTGAGATAAGGTTGATTCCGGAACGCCAAACATAAGAATGTTGATAACTTTGGAAAAACACTTCAGACAGCTTAGATTTGATGTGCAACTACTAGAAAGACCCTTTCTGCTATAGTGGGATGTTAAAATTTCATGTTCTGAAGCTTCCCTGCAAAGTTATGGCAAAATATGTAAAACGCGTTTTCAGGCTGAGATAAGGTGGGTTCCGGAACGCCAAACATAAAATGTTGATAACTTTGGAAAAACACTTCAGACAACTTAGATTTGATGTGCAACTACTAGAAAGACCCTTTCTGCTATAGTGGGAGGAGAAATTTTCATGTTCTGAAGTCTCTCTGCAAAGTAATTGTCATGGCTCCGCTTCCAGGCTCCGAGTCCTGGTTTTGCTTCTCTCCCTCTGTTCCTTTGGCACACGGCTGGAGCCGATTACCACCTGATTACTGTCTTCAAGAACACCTGGGCTCCAGCAACGTTTGCCAGATCGTTGTCTTTGTTTCCTGCCACTTCTCCTAGTCCCTGTGTGTTTCCACGTTCCCTGTGATGATTCCTGTGATTTTGGACTCCTCTCGTTCCCCTGTGGTAACTCCTGGTTCTCGTGTCACTCCCTCTCTGTTCAGCTTTTTGTTTCGTCTGCAGCTAGCTCGTTTAACTCCTGGTTCTCGTATGTCTCCCTGTGTTCGGCTCCTCTTGTTCTGTCTGCTAGCTAGCTCGTTTAACTCCTGGTTCTCGTGTCTCTCCCTGTGTTCGGCTTCTGCGGTTCTCGTGTCTCTCCCTGTGTTCGGCTTTTTTTGGTTCTGTTTGCCAGCTCCTGTGGTAACTCCTGGTTCTCGTTTCTCTCGTTCTGTGAGCTAGCTTATTTTGGTTTTGTCTGTTTAACTGTGGTTCCTGAGTTAGTGTTTTTGGTTTCTTGCTGTTTGCCGTGTGTTTCTTGGTTTCTTTTGTAGTTTATTCTCGGTTTCATTTGTGATTTATGTTCATTTAACTCCCGGTTCGGTGACGCTTTCTGTTTTGACTTTTTACTCATGTTTGTGCACTTCTGTTAGTTTCGTTACTGTTTTTACACTCTGCGTTTGCTCTGTTTTTTCCCGGTTCGGTGACGCTTTCCGTTGTGTTTTCTTGTTTGGTTAATTATTAAATGTTATTATAACTCGCTCCAGTCTCCACGTCCTCTATACGTGGCTCCCGCTCCTACTTCCCTCATCTCTTGATTCGTGACAGTTATGGCACTATCCAGAAAACGCGTTTTCAGCCTGAGATAAGGTGGGTTCCAGAACGCCAAACATAAAAATGTTGATAACTTTGGAAAAACACTTCAGACAGCTTAGATTTGATGTGCAACTACTAGAAAGACCCTTTCTGCTATAGTGGGAGGTGAAAATGTCATGTTCTGAAGCTTCCCTGCAAAGGTATGGCAAAATATGTAAAGCACGTTTTCAGGCTGAGATAAGGTTGATTCCGGAACGCCAAACATAAAAATGTTGATAACTTTGGAAAAACACTTCAGACAGCTTAGATTTGATGTGCAACTACTAGAAATACCCTTTCTGCTATAGTGGGAGGAGAAAATTTCATGTTCTGAAGTCTCCCTGCAAAGTTATGGCACAAAGCGTAAAACGCGTTTTCAGCCTGAGATGAGGTTGATTTCAGAACGCCAATCATAAAAATGTTGAGAACTTTGGAAAAAACACTTCAGACAGCTAAGATTTGATGTGCAACTACTAGAAAGACGCATTCTGCTATAGTGGGAGGTTAAAATTTCATGTTCTGAAGCTTCCCTGCAAAGTTATGGCACAAGGCAGAAAACGCGTTTTCAGCCTGAGATAAGGTCGATTCCGGAACGCCAAACGTAAAAATGTTGATAACTTTGGAAAAACACTTCAGACAGCTTAGATTTGATGTGCAACTACTAGAAAGACCCTTTCTGCTATAGTGGGATATGAAAATGTCATGTTCTGAAGCTTCCCTGCAAAGTTATGGCAGAATGCGTAAATCGTGTTTTCAGCCTGAGATAAGGTCGATTCCGGAACGGCAAACATAAAAATGTTGATAACTTTGGAAAAACACTTCAGACAGCTTCGATTTGATGTGCACCTACTAGAAAGACCCTTTCTGCTATAGTGGGAGGTGAAATTTTCATGTTCTGAAGCTTCCCTGCAAAGTTATGGCACAATGCAGAAAACTCGTGTTCAGCCTCACTTAAGGTCAATTCCGGAGCGCGAAACATAAAAATGTTAATAACTTCGGAAAAACACTTCAGACAGCTTAGATTTGATGTGCAACTACTAGAAAGACCCTTTCTGCTATAGTGGGATGTGGAAATTCCATGTTCTGAAGCTTGCCTGCAAAGTTATGGCACAATGCAGAAAATATGTTTTCATCCTGAGATATGGTTGATTCCGGAACGCCAAACATCAAAATGTTGATAACTTTGGAAAAACACTTCAGACAGCTTAGATTTGATGTGCAACTACTAGAAAGACCCTTTTTGCTATAGTGGGAGGTGAAAATTTCATGTTCTGAAGCTTCCCTGCAAAGTTAAGGCACAATGCTGAAAACACCTTTTCAGCCTGAGATAAGGTCGATTCCGGAACGCCAAACATAAAAATGTTGATAACTTCGGAAAAACACTTCAGACAGCTTAGATTTGTTGTGCAACTACTAGAAAAACCCTTTCTGCTATACTGGGAAATGAACATTTCATGATCTGAAGGTTCCCTGCAAAGTCATGGCACAATGCAGAAAACGCGTTTTCAGCCTGAGATAAGGTCGATTCAGGAACACCAAACATAAAAATGTTGAAAACTTTCGAAAAACACTTCAGACAGCTAAGATTTGATGTGCAACTACTAGAAAGACCCATTCTGCTATAGTGGGAGGTGAAAATTTCATGTTATGAAGCTTCCCTGCAAAGTTATGGCACAATGCAGAAAACGCGTTTTCAGCCTGAGATAAGGTCGATTCCGGAACGCCAAACATAAAAATGTTGATAACTTTGGAAAAACACTTCAGACAGCTCAGATTTGATGTGCAACTGCTGGAAAGAGCCTTTCTGCTATAGTGGAAGTTGAAAATTTCATATTCTGAAGCTTCCCTGCAAAGTTATGGCACATTGCAGAAAACGCGTTTTCAGCCTGAGATAAGGTCGATTCCGGAACGCCAAACATAAAAATGTTGATAACTTTGGAAAAACACATCAGACAGCTTAGATTTGATGTGCAACTACTAGAAAGACCCTTTCTGCTATATTGGGAGGTCAAAATTTCATGTTCTGAAGCTTCCCTGCAAAGTTCTGGGACAATGCAGAAAACGATTTTTCATCCTGAGATAAGGTCGATTCCGGAACGCCAAACATAAGAATCTTGATAACTTTGGAAAAACACTTCAAACAGCTTAGATTTGATGTGCAACTACTAGAAAGACCCTTTCTGCTCTAGTGGGAGGTGAAAATTTCATGTTCTGAAGCTTCCCTGCAAAGTTATGGCACAATGCAGAAAACGCGTTTTCAGCTTGAGATAAGGTCGATTCCGGAACGCCAAACATAAAAATGTTGATAACTCAGGAAAAACTCTACAGACAGCTTAGATTTGATGTGCAACTACTAGAAATACCCTTTCTGCTCTAGTGGGAGGTGAAAATTTCATGTTCTAAAGCTTCCCTGCAAAGTTCTGGCACAATGCAAAAAACGCGTTTTCGGCCTGAGATAAGGTCGATTCAGGAACACCAAACAAAAAAATGTTGAAAACTTTCGAAAAACACTTCAGACAGCTTAGATTTGATGTGCAACTACGAGAAAGACCCTTTCTGCTATAGTGGGAGTTGAAAATATCATGTTCTGAAGCTTCCCTGCAAAGTTATGGCACAATGCGTAAAACGCGTTTTCAGCCTGAGATGAGGTTGATTTCAGAACCCCAAACATAAAAATGTTGATAACTCAGGAAAAACTCTACAGACAGCTAAGATTTGATGTGCAACTACTAGAAAGACCCATTATGCTATAGTGGGAGGTTAAAATTTCATGTTCTGATGCTTCCCTGCAAAGTTATGGCACAATGCAGAAAACGCGTTTTCAGCCTGAGATAAGGTCGATTCCGGAACGCCAAACATAAAAATGTTGATAACTTTGGAAAAACACTTCAAACAGCTTAGATTTGATGTGCAACTACTAGAAAGACCCTTTCTGCTATAGTGGGACGTGAAAATTTCATGTTCTGAAGTTTCCCTGCAAAGTTATGGCACAATGCAGTAAACGCGTTTTCAGCCTGAGATGAGGTCGATTCCGGAACGCCAAACATAAAAATGTTGATAACTCATGAAAAACTCTACAGACAGCTTAGATTTGATGTGCAACTACTAGAAATACCCTTTCTGCTGAAGTGGGAGGTGAAAATTTCATGTTCTAAAGCTTCCCTGCAAAGTTATGGCACAATGCAGAAAACGCGTTTTAAGCGTGAGATAAGGTGAATTCCGTAACGCCAAACATAAAAATATTGATAACTTTGGAACAACACATCAGATAGCTTAGATTTGTTGTGCAACTACTAGAAAGACCCTTTCTGCTATAGTGGGAGGTGAAAATTTCATATTCTGCAGCTTTCCTGCAAAGTGATGACACAATGCAGAAAACGCGTTTTCAGCCTGAGATAAGGTCGATTCCGGAACGCCAAATATAGGAATGTTGATAACTTTGGAAAAACACTTCAGCCAGGTAAGATTTGATGTGCAACTACGAGAAGGACCCTTTCTGCAATAGTGGCAGGTTAAAATATCATGTTCTGAAACTTCCCTCCAAAGTTATGGCACAATGCAGAAAACGCGTTTTCAGCCTGAGATAAGGTCGATTCCGGAACGCCAAACGTAAAAATGTTGATAACTTTGGAAAAACACTTCAGACAGCTTAGATTTGATGTGCAACTACTAGAAAGACCCATTATGCTATAGTGGGAGGTTAAAATTTCATGTTCTGAAGCTTCCCTGCAAAGTTATGGCACAATGCAGAAAACGCGTTTTCAGCCTGAGATAAGGTCGATTCCGGAACGCCAAACATAAAAATGTTGATAACTTTGGAAAAACACTTCAAACAGCTTAGATTTGATGTGCAACTACTAGAAATACCCTTTCTGCTCTAGTGGGACGTGAAAATTTCATGTTCTAAAGCTTCCCTGCAAAGTTATGGCACAACGCAGAAAACGCGTTTTCAGCCTGAGAAAAGGTCGATTCCGGAACGCCAAACATAAGAATGTTGATAACTTTGGAAAAACACTTCAAACAGCTTAGATTTGATGTGCAACTACTAGAAAGACCCTTTCTGCTATAGTGGGACGTGAAAATTTCATGTTCTGAAGTTTCCCTGCAAAGTTATGGCACAATGCAGAAAACGCGTTTTCAGCCTGAGATAAGGTCGATTCCGGAACGCCAAACATAAAAATGTTGATAACTTTGGAAAAACACTTCAAACAGCTTAGATTTGATGTGCAACTACTAGAAAGACCCTTTCTGCTATAGTGGGACGTGAAAATTTCATGTTCTGAAGTTTCCCTGCAAAGTTATGGCACAATGCAGTAAACGCGTTTTCAGCCTGAGATGAGGTCGATTCCGGAACGCCAAACATAAAAATGTTGATAACTCATGAAAAACTCTACAGACAGCTTAGATTTGATGTGCAACTACTAGAAATACCCTTTCTGCTGAAGTGGGAGGTGAAAATTTCATGTTCTAAAGCTTCCCTGCAAAGTTATGGCACAATGCAGAAAACGCGTTTTAAGCGTGAGATAAGGTGAATTCCGTAACGCCAAACATAAAAATATTGATAACTTTGGAACAACACATCAGATAGCTTAGATTTGTTGTGCAACTACTAGAAAGACCCTTTCTGCTATAGTGGGAGGTGAAAATTTCATATTCTGCAGCTTTCCTGCAAAGTGATGACACAATGCAGAAAACGCGTTTTCAGCCTGAGATAAGGTCGATTCCGGAACGCCAAATATAGGAATGTTGATAACTTTGGAAAAACACTTCAGCCAGGTAAGATTTGATGTGCAACTACGAGAAGGACCCTTTCTGCAATAGTGGCAGGTTAAAATATCATGTTCTGAAACTTCCCTCCAAAGTTATGGCACAATGCAGAAAACGCGTTTTCAGCCTGAGATAAGGTCGATTCCGGAACGCCAAACGTAAAAATGTTGATAACTTTGGAAAAACACTTCAGACAGCTTAGATTTGATGTGCAACTACTAGAAAGACCCATTATGCTATAGTGGGAGGTTAAAATTTCATGTTCTGAAGCTTCCCTGCAAAGTTATGGCACAATGCAGAAAACGCGTTTTCAGCCTGAGATAAGGTCGATTCCGGAACGCCAAACATAAAAATGTTGATAACTTTGGAAAAACACTTCAAACAGCTTAGATTTGATGTGCAACTACTAGAAATACCCTTTCTGCTCTAGTGGGACGTGAAAATTTCATGTTCTAAAGCTTCCCTGCAAAGTTATGGCACAACGCAGAAAACGCGTTTTCAGCCTGAGAAAAGGTCGATTCCGGAACGCCAAACATAAGAATGTTGATAACTTTGGAAAAACACTTCAAACAGCTTAGATTTGATGTGCAACTACTAGAAATACCCTTTCTGCTCTAGTGGGACGTGAAAATTTCATGTTCTGAAGTTTCCCTGCAAAGTTATGGCACAATGCAGTAAACGCGTTTTCAGCCTGAGATGAGGTCGATTCCGGAACGCCAAACATAAAAATGTT
Source organism: Synchiropus splendidus (assembly GCF_027744825.2). Taxonomy (NCBI): domain Eukaryota; kingdom Metazoa; phylum Chordata; class Actinopteri; order Syngnathiformes; family Callionymidae; genus Synchiropus; species Synchiropus splendidus. Next base: position 3,028,445 of record NC_071340.1, on the reverse strand, counting down.
GATAACTCATGAAAAACTCTACAGACAGCTTAGATTTGATGTGCAACTACTAGAAATACCCTTTCTGCTGAAGTGGGAGGTGAAAATTTCATGTTCTAAAGCTTCCCTGCAAAGTTATGGCACAATGCAGAAAACGCGTTTTAAGCGTGAGATAAGGTGAATTCCATAACGCCAAACATAAAAATATTGATAACTTTGGAACAACACATCAGATAGCTTAGATTTGTTGTGCAACTACTAGAAAGACCCTTTCTGCTATAGTGGGAGGTGAAAATTTCATGTTCTGAAGCTTCCCTGCAAAGTTATGGGACAATGCAGAAAACGCGTTTTCAGCCTCACATAAGGTCGATTCCGGAACGCCAAACATAAAAATGTTGATAACTTCGGAAAAACACGCCAGACAGCTTAGATTTGATGTGCAACTACTAGAAAGACCCTTTCTGCTATCGTGGGAAATGAACATTTCATGATCTGAAGGTTCCCTGCAAAGTTATGGCACAATGCAGAAAACGCGTTTTCAGCCTGAGATAAGGTCGATTCAGGAACACCAAACATAAAAATGTTGAAAACTTTCGAAAAACACTTCAGACAGCTTAGATTTGATGTGCAACTACGAGAAAGACCCTTTCTGCTATAGTGGGAGGTTAAAATTTCATGTTCTGAAGCTTCCCTGCAAAGTTATGGCACAATGCGTCAAATGTGTTTTCAGCCTGAGATGAGGTTGATTTCAGAACGCCAAACATAAAAATGTTGATAACTTTCGAAAAACACTTCAGACAAGTTAGATTTGATGTGCAACTACTAGAAAGACCCTTTCTGCTATATTGGGAGGTCAAAATTTCATGGTCTGAAGCTTCCCTGCAAAGTTCTGGGACAATGCAGAAAACGATTTTTCATCCTGAGATGAGGTCGATTCCGGAACGCCAAACATAAGAATCTTGATAACTTTGGAAAAACACTTCAAACAGCTTAGATTTGATGTGCAACTACTAGAAAGACCCTTTGTGATATAGTGGGAGGTGAAAATTTCATGTTCTGAAGCTTCCCTGCAAAGTTAACGCACAATGCAGAAAACGCGTTTTCAGCCTGAGATAAGGTGGGTTCCAGAACGCCAAACATAAAAATGTTGATAACTTTGGAAAAAAACTTCAAACAGCATAGATTTGATGTGCAACTACTAGAAAGACCATTTCTGCTATAGTGGGATGTGAAAATTTCATGTTCTGAAGCTTCCCTGCAAAGTTATATCACAATGCAGAAAACGCGTTTTCTGCCTGAGATAAGGTCGATTCCGGAACGCCAAACATAAAAATGTTGATAACTTTGGAAATACACTTCAGACAGCTTAGATTTGACGGGCAACTACAAGAAAGACCCTTTCTGCTATAGTGGGAGGTGAAAAGTTCATGTTCTGAGGCTTTCCTGGAAAGTGTTTGGCAAATTGCGTAAAACGCGTTTTCAGCCTGAGATAAGGTTGTTTCTGGAACGCCAAATATAAAAATGGTGATAACTTTGGAAAAACACTTCAAACAGCTTAGATTTGACGGGCAACTATTAGAAAGACTCTTTCTGCTATAGTTGGAGGTGAAAATTTCATGTTCTGAAGCTTCCCTGCAAAGTTATGGCACAATGCTTAAAACGCGTTTTCAGCCTGAGATGAGGTTGATTTCAGAACGCCAAACGTAAAAATGTTGATAACTCAGGAAAAACTCTACAGACAGCTTAGATTTGATGTGCAACTACTAGAAATACCATTTCTGATATAGTGGGAAGAGAAATTTTCATGTTCTGAAGCTTCCCTGCAAAGTTATGGTACAATGCAGAAAACTCGTTTTCAGCCTGAGATAAGGTAGGTTCCGGAACGCCAAACATAAAAATGTTGATAACTTTTGAAAAACACTTCAGACAGCTTAGATTTGATGTGCAACTACTAGAAAGACCCTTTCTGCTATCGTGGGAAGTGAACATTTCATGTTCTGAAGCTTCCCTGAAAAGTTATGGCACAATGCAGAAAACGCGTTTTCAGCCTGAGATTAGGTGGGTTCCAGAACGCCAAACATAAAAATGTTGATAACTTAGGAAAAACACTTCAGACAGCTTAGATTTGATGTGCAACTACTAGAAAGACCCTTTCTGCTACAGTGGGAGGTGAAAATTTCATGTTCTGAAGTCTCCCTGCAAAGTTATGGCACAACGCAGAAAATGCGTTTTCAGCCTGAGATAGCGTGGGTTCCAGAACGCCAAACATAAAAATGTTGATAACTTTGGAAAAACACTTCAGACAGCTTAGATTTGATGTGCAACCACGAGAAAGACCCTTTCTGCTATAGTGGGAGGTGAAAATTTCATGTTCTGAAGCTTCCCTGCAAATTTATGGCACAATGTAGAAAATGTGTTTTCAGCCTGAGATAAAGTCGATTCCGGAACGGCAAACATAATAATGTTGATAACTTTGGAAAAACACTTCAGCCAGGTTAGATTTGATGTGCAACTACTAGAAAGACCCTTTCTGCTCTTGTGGGAGGTGAAAATTTCATGTTCTGAAGCTTCCCTGCAAAGTTATTGCACAATGCAGAAAACGCGTTTTCAGCCTGAGATAAGGTCGATTCCGGAACGCCAAACATAAAAATGTTGATAACTCAGGAAAAACTCTACAGACAGCTTAGATTTGATGTGCAACTACTAGAAATACCCTTTCTGCTGTAGTGGGAGGTGAAAATTTCATGTTCTGAAGCTTCCCTGCCAAGTTATGGCACAATGCAGAAAACGCGTTTTCAGCCTGAGATAAGGTCGATTCCGGAACGCCAAACATAAAAATGTTGATAACTCAGGAAAAACTCTACAGACAGCTTAGATTTGATGTGCAACTACTAGAAATACCCTTTCTGCTGAAGTGGGAGGTGAACATTTCATGTTCTAAAGCTTCCCTGCAAAGTTATGGCACAATGCAGAAAACGCGTTTTCAGCCTGAGATAAGGTCGATTCCGGAACGCCAAACATAAAAATGTTGATAACTCAGGAAAAACTCTACAGACAGCTTAGATTTGATGTGCAACTACGAGAAAGACCCTTTCTGCTATAGTGGAAGGTGAAAATATCATGTTCTGAAGCTTCCCTGCAAAGTTATGGCACAATGCGTAAAACGCGTTTTCAGCCTGAGATGAGGTTGATTTCAGAACGCCAAACATAAAAATGTTGATAACTTTCGAAAAACACTTCAGACAGCTTAGATTGGTTGTGCAACTACTAGAAATACCCTTTCAGCTCTAGTGGGAGGTGAAAAGTTCATGTTCTGAGGCTTTCCTGCAAAGTTATGGCAAATTGCGTAAAACACGTTTTCAGCCTGAGATAAGGTTGTTTCTGGAACGCCAAACATAAAAATGGTGATAACTTTGGAAAAACACTTCAGACAGCTTAGATTTGATGTGCAACTACTAGATAGACCCTTTCTGCTATAGTGGGAGGTCAAAATTTCATGTTCTGAAGCTTCCTTGCAAAGTTATGGGCTAATGCACAAAACGCGTTTTCAGCCTGAGAAAAGGTCGATTCCGGAACGCCAAACATAAGAATCTTGATAACTTTGGAAAAACACTTCAAACAGCTTAGATTTGATGTGCAACTACTAGAAAGACCCTTTCTGTTCTCGTGGGAGGTGAAAATTTCATGTTCTGAAGCTTCCCTGCAAAGTTATGGCAAAATATGTAAAACGCGTTTTCAGCCTGAGATAAGGTGGGTTTCGGAACGCCAAACATAAAATGTTGATAACTTTGGAAAAACACTTCAGACAACTTAGATTTGATGTGCAACTACTAGAAAGACCCTTTCTGCTATAGTGGGAGGAGAAAATTTCATGTTCTGAAGTCTCTCTGCAAAGTAATTGTCATGGCTCCGCTTCCAGGCTCCGAGTCCTGGTTTTGCTTCTCTCCCTCTGTTCCTTTGGCACACGGCTGGAGCCGATTACCACCTGATTACTGTCTTCAAGAACACCTGGGCTCCAGCAACGTTTGCCAGATCGTTGTCTTTGTTTCCTGCCACTTCTCCTAGTCCCTGTGTGTTTCCACGTTCCCTGTGATGATTCCTGTGATTTTGGACTCCTCTCGTTCCCCTGTGGTAACTCCTGGTTCTCGTGTCACTCCCTCTCTGTTCAGCTTTTTGTTTCGTCTGCAGCTAGCTCGTTTAACTCCTGGTTCTCGTATGTCTCCCTGTGTTCGGCTCCTCTTGTTCTGTCTGCTAGCTAGCTCGTTTAACTCCTGGTTCTCGTGTCTCTCCCTGTGTTCGGCTTCTGCGGTTCTCGTGTCTCTCCCTGTGTTCGGCTTTTTTTGGTTCTGTTTGCTAGCTCCTGTGGTAACTCCTGGTTCTCGTTTCTCTCGTTCTGTGAGCTAGCTTATTTTGGTTTTGTCTGTTTAACTGTGGTTCCTGAGTTAGTGTTTTTGGTTTCTTGCTGTTTGCCGTGTGTTTCTTGATTTCTTTTGTAGTTTATTCTCGGTTTCATTTGTGATTTATGTTCATTTAACTCCCGGTTCGGTGACGCTTTCTGTTTTGACTTTTTACTCATGTTTGTGCACTTCTGTTAGTTTCGTTACTGTTTTTACACTCTGCGTTTGCTCTGTTTTTTCCCGGTTCGGTGACGCTTTCCGTTGTGTTTTCTTGTTTGGTTAATTATTAAATGTTATTATAACTCGCTCCAGTCTCCACGTCCTCTATACGTGGCTCCCGCTCCTACTTCCCTCATCTCTTGATTCGTGACAGTTATGGCACTATCCAGAAAACGCGTTTTCAGCCTGAGATAAGGTGGGTTCCAGAACGCCAAACATAAAAATGTTGATAACTTTGGAAAAACACTTCAGACAGCTTAGATTTGATGTGCAACTACTAGAAATACCCTTTCTGCTATAGTGGGAGGTGAAATTTTCATGTTCTGAAGTCTCCCTGCAAAGTTATGGCACAAAGCGTAAAACGCGTTTTCAGCCTGAGATGAGGTTGATTTCAGAACGCCAATCATAAAAATGTTGAGAACTTTGGAAAAAACACTTCAGACAGCTAAGATTTGATGTGCAACTACTAGAAAGACGCATTCTGCTATAGTGGGAGGTTAAAATGTCATGTTCTGAAGCTTCCCTGCAAAGTTATGGCAGAATGCGTAAATCGTGTTTTCAGCCTGAGATAAGGTCGATTCCGGAACGGCAAACATAAAAATGTTGATAACTTTGGAAAAACACTTCAGACAGCTTAGATTTGATGTGCAACTACTAGAAAGACCCTTTTTGCTATAGTGGGAGGTGAAAATTTCATGTTCTGAAGCTTCCCTGCAAAGTTAAGGCACAATGCAGAAAACGCGTTTTCAGCCTGAGATAAGGTCGATTCCTGAACGCCAAACATAAAAATGTTGATAACTTTCGAAAAACATTTCAGACAGCTTAGATTTGATGTGCAACTACTCGAAAGACCCTTTCTGCTATCGTGGGAGGTGAAAATTTCATGTTCTGAAGCTTCCCTGCAAAGTTATGGGACAATGCAGAAAACGCGTTTTCAGCCTCACATAAGGTCGATTCCGGAACGCCAAACATAAAAATGTTGATAACTTCGGAAAAACACTTCAGACAGCTTAGATTTGATGTGCAACTACTAGAAAAACCCTTTCTGCTATACTGGGAAATGAACATTTCATGATCTGAAGGTTCCCTGCAAAGTTATGGCACAATGCAGAAAACGCGTTTTCAGCCTGAGATAAGGTCGATTCAGGAACACCAAACATAAAAATGTTGAAAACTTTCGAAAAACACTTCAGACAGCTTCGATTTGATGTGCACTTACTAGAAAGACCCTTTCTGCTATAGTGGGAGGTGAAATTTTCATGTTCTGAAGCTTCCCTGCAAAGTTATGGCACAATGCAGAAAACTCGTGTTCAGCCTCACTTAAGGTCAATTCCGGAGCGCGAAACATAAAAATGTTAATAACTTCGGAAAAACACTTCAGACAGCTTAGATTTGATGTGCAACTACTAGAAAGACCCTTTCTGCTATAGTGGGATGTGGAAATTTAATGTTCTGAAGCTTGCCTGCAAAGTTATGGCACAATGCAGAAAATATGTTTTCATCCTGAGATATGGTTGATTCCGGAACGCCAAACATCAAAATGTTGATAACTTTGGAAAAACACTTCAGACAGCTTAGATTTGATGTGCAACTACTAGAAAGACCCTTTTTGCTATAGTGGGAGGTGAAAATTTCATGTTCTGAAGCTTCCCTGCAAAGTTAAGGCACAATGCAGAAAACGCGTTTTCAGCCTGAGATAAGGTCGATTCCGGAACGCCAAACATAAAAATGTTGATAACTTCGGAAAAACACTTCAGACAGCTTAGATTTGATGTGCAACTACTAGAAAAACCCTTTCTGCTATACTGGGAAATGAACATTTCATGATCTGAAGGTTCCCTGCAAAGTTATGGCACAATGCAGAAAACGCGTTTTCAGCCTGAGATAAGGTCGATTCAGGAACACCAAACATAAAAATGTTGAAAACTTTCGAAAAACACTTCAGACAGCTAAGATTTGATGTGCAACTACTAGAAAGACCCATTCTGCTATAGTGGGAGGTGAAAATTTCATGTTATGAAGCTTCCCTGCAAAGTTATGGCACAATGCAGAAAACGCGTTTACAGCTTGAGATTAGGTGGGTTCCGGAACGCCAAACATAAAAATGTTGACAACTTTGGAAAAACACTTCAAACAGCTTAGATTTGATGTGCAACTATTAGAAAAACCCTTTTTGCTATAGTGGGAGGTGAAAATTTCATGTTCTGAAGCTTCCCTGCAAAGTTATGGCACATTGCAGAAAACGCGTTTTCAGCCTGAGATAAGGTCGATTCAGGAACGCCAAACATAAAAATGTTGAAAACTTTCGAAAAACACTTCAGACAGCTTAGATTTGATGTGCAAGTACTAGAAAGACCCTTTCTGCTATAGTGGGAGGTGAAAATGTCATATTCTGAAGCTTCCCAGCAAAGTTATTGCACAATGCGTAAAATGCGTTTTCAGCCTGAGATAAGGTCGATTCCGGAACGCCAAACATAAAAATGTTGATAACTTTGGAAAAACACATCAGACAGCTTAGATTTGATGTGCAACTACTAGAAAGACCCTTTCTGCTATATTGGGAGGTCAAAATTTCATGTTCTGAAGCTTCCCTGCAAAGTTCTGGGACAATGCAGAAAACGATTTTTCATCCTGAGATAAGGTCGATTCCGGAACGCCAAACATAAGAATCTTGATAACTTTGGAAAAACACTTCAAACAGCTTAGATTTGATGTGCAACTACTAGAAAGACCCTTTCTGCTCTCGTGGGAGGTGAAAATTTCATGTTCTGAAGCTTCCCTGCAAAGTTATGGCACAATGCAGAAAACGCGTTTTCAGCTTGAGATAAGGTCGATTCCGGAACGCCAAACATAAAAATGTTGATAACTCAGGAAAAACTCTACAGACAGCTTAGATTTGATGTGCAACTACTAGAAATACCCTTTCTGCTCTAGTGGGAGGTGAAAATTTCATGTTCTAAAGCTTCCCTGCAAAGTTCTGGCACAATGCAAAAAACGCGTTTTCGGCCTGAGATAAGGTCGATTCAGGAACACCAAACAAAAAAATGTTGAAAACTTTCGAAAAACACTTCAGACAGCTTAGATTTGATGTGCAACTACGAGAAAGACCCTTTCTGCTATAGTGGGAGTTGAAAATATCATGTTCTGAAGCTTCCCTGCAAAGTTATGGCACAATGCGTAAAACGCGTTTTCAGCCTGAGATGAGGTTGATTTCAGAACCCCAAACATAAAAATGTTGATAACTCAGGAAAAACTCTACAGACAGCTAAGATTTGATGTGCAACTACTAGAAAGACCCATTATGCTATAGTGGGAGGTTAAAATTTCATGTTCTGAAACTTCCCTGCAAAGTTATGGCACAATGCAGAAAACGCGTTTTCAGCCTGAGAAAAGGTCGATTCCGGAACGCCAAACATAAGAATGTTGATAACTTTGGAAAAACACTTCAAACAGCTTAGATTTGATGTGCAACTACTAGAAAGACCCTTTCTGCTATAGTGGGACGTGAAAATTTCATGTTCTGAAGTTTCCCTGCAAAGTTATGGCACAATGCAGTAAACGCGTTTTCAGCCTGAGATGAGGTCGATTCCGGAACGCCAAACATAAAAATGTTGATAACTCATGAAAAACTCTACAGACAGCTTAGATTTGATGTGCAACTACTAGAAATACCCTTTCTGCTGAAGTGGGAGGTGAAAATTTCATGTTCTAAAGCTTCCCTGCAAAGTTATGGCACAATGCAGAAAACGCGTTTTAAGCGTGAGATAAGGTGAATTCCGTAACGCCAAACATAAAAATATTGATAACTTTGGAACAACACATCAGATAGCTTAGATTTGTTGTGCAACTACTAGAAAGACCCTTTCTGCTATAGTGGGAGGTGAAAATTTCATATTCTGCAGCTTTCCTGCAAAGTGATGACACAATGCAGAAAACGCGTTTTCAGCCTGAGATAAGGTCGATTCCGGAACGCCAAATATAGGAATGTTGATAACTTTGGAAAAACACTTCAGCCAGGTTAGATTTGATGTGCAACTACTAGAAGGACCCTTTCTGCAATAGTGGCAGGTTAAAATTTCATGTTCTGAAACTTCCCTCCAAAGTTATGGCACAATGCAGAAAACGCGTTTTCAGCCTGAGATAAGGTCGATTCCGGAACGCCAAACGTAAAAATGTTGATAACTTTGGAAAAACACTTCAGACAGCTTAGATTTGATGTGCAACTACTAGAAAGACCCATTATGCTATAGTGGGAGGTTAAAATTTCATGTTCTGAAGCTTCCCTGCAAAGTTATGGCACAATGCAGAAAACGCGTTTTCAGCCTGAGATAAGGTCGATTCCGGAACGCCAAACATAAAAATGTTGATAACTTTGGAAAAACACTTCAAACAGCTTAGATTTGATGTGCAACTACTAGAAATACCCTTTCTGCTCTAGTGGGACGTGAAAATTTCATGTTCTAAAGCTTCCCTGCAAAGTTATGGCACAACGCAGAAAACGCGTTTTCAGCCTGAGAAAAGGTCGATTCCGGAACGCCAAACATAAGAATGTTGATAACTTTGGAACAACACATCAGATAGCTTAGATTTGTTGTGCAACTACTAGAAAGACCCTTTCTGCTATAGTGGGAGGTGAAAATTTCATATTCTGCAGCTTTCCTGCAAAGTGATGACACAATGCAGAAAACGCGTTTTCAGCCTGAGATAAGGTCGATTCCGGAACGCCAAATATAGGAATGTTGATAACTTTGGAAAAACACTTCAGCCAGGTTAGATTTGATGTGCAACTACTAGAAAGACCCTTTCTGCTATAGTGGGATATGAAAATTTCATGTTCTGAAACTTCCCTCCAAAGTTATGGCACAATGCAGAAAACGCGTTTTCAGCCTGAGATAAGGTCGATTCCGGAACGCCAAACGTAAAAATGTTGATAACTTTGGAAAAACACTTCAGACAGCTTAGATTTGATGTGCAACTACTAGAAAGACCCTTTCTGCTATAGTGGGATATGAAAATTTCATGTTCTGAAGCTTCCCTGTAAAGTTATGGCAGAATGCGTAAATCGTGTTTTCAGCCTGAGATAAGGTCGATTCCGGAACGGCAAACATAAAAGTGTCGATAACTTTGGAAAAACACTTCAGACAGCTTCGATTTGATGTGCACCTACTAGAAAGACCCTTTCTGCGAAAGTGGGAGCTGAAATTTTCATGTTCTGAAGCTTCCCTGCAAAGTTATGGCTCAATGCAGAAAACTCGTGTTCAGCCTCACTTAAGGTCAATTCCGGAACGCGAAACATAAAAATGTTAATAACTTTGGAAAAACACTTCAGACAGCTTAGATTTGATGTGCAACTACTAGAAAGACCCTTTTTGCTATAGTGGGAGGTGAAAATTTCATGTTCTGAAGCTTCCCTGCAAAGTTAAGGCACAATGCAGAAAACGCGTTTTCAGCCTGAGATAAGGTCGATTCCTGAACGCCAAACATAAAAATGTTGATAACTTTCGAAAAACATTTCAGACAGCTTAGATTTGATGTGCAACTACTAGAAAGACCCTTTCTGCTATCGTGGGAAATGAACATTTCATGATCTGAAGGTTCCCTGCAAAGTTATGGGACAATGCAGAAAACGCGTTTTCAGCCTGAGATAAGGTCGATTCAGGAACACCAAACATAAAAATGTTGAAAGCTTTCGAAAAACACTTCAGACAGCTTAGATTTGATTTGCAACTATTAGAAAGACCCTTTCTGCTATAGTGGGAGGTGAAAATTCCATGTTCTAAAGCTTTCCTGCAAAGTTATGGCACAATGCGTAAAATGCGTTTTCAGCCTGAGATAAGGTTGATTCCGGAACGCCAAACATAAAAATGTTGATAACTTTGGACAAACACTTCAGACAGCTTAGATTTGATGTGCAACTACTAGAAAGACCCTTTCTGCTATCGTGGGAAATGAACATTTCATGATCTGAAGGTTCCCTGCAAAGTTATGGCACAATGCAGAAAACGCGTTTTCAGCCTGAGATAAGGTCGATTCAGGAACACCAAACATAAAAATGTTGAAAACTTTCGAAAAACACTTCAGACAGCTTAGATTTGATGTGCAACTACGAGAAAGACCCTTTCTGCTATAGTGGGAGGTTAAAATTTCATGTTCTGAAGCTTCCCTGCAAAGTTATGGCACAATGCGTCAAATGTGTTTTCAGCCTGAGATGAGGTTGATTTCAGAACGCCAAACATAAAAATGTTGATAACTTTCGAAAAACACTTCAGACAAGTTAGATTTGATGTGCAACTACTAGAAAGACCCTTTCTGCTATATTGGGAGGTCAAAATTTCATGGTCTGAAGCTTCCCTGCAAAGTTCTGGGACAATGCAGAAAACGATTTTTCATCCTGAGATGAGGTCGATTCCGGAACGCCAAACATAAGAATCTTGATAACTTTGGAAAAACACTTCAAACAGCTTAGATTTGATGTGCAACTACTAGAAAGACCCTTTGTGATATAGTGGGAGGTGAAAATTTCATGTTCTGAAGCTTCCCTGCAAAGTTAACGCACAATGCAGAAAACGCGTTTTCTGCCTGAGATAAGGTCGATTCCGGAACGCCAAACATAAAAATGTTGATAACTTTGGAAATACACTTCAGACAGCTTAGATTTGACGGGCAACTACTAGAAAGACCCTTTCTGCTATAGTGGGAGGTGAAAAGTTCATTTTCTGAGGCTTTCCTGGAAAGTGTTTGGCAAATTGCGTAAAACGCATTTTCAGCCTGAGATAAGGTGGTTTCTGGAACGCCAAATATAAAAATGGTGATAACTTTGGAAAAACACTTCAAACAGCTTAGATTTGACGGGCAACTATTAGAAAGACTCTTTCTGCTATAGTTGGAGGTGAAAATTTCATGTTCTGAAGTTTCCCTGCAAAGTTATGGCACAATGCAGAAAACATGTTTTCAGTCTGAGATAAGGTTGATTCCGGAACGCCAAACATAAGAATGTTGATAACTTTGGAAAAACACTTCAGACAACTTAGATTTGATGTGCAACTACTAGAAATACCCTTTCTGATATAGTGGGAGGAGAAAATTTCATGTTCTGAAGTCTCCGTGCAAAGTTATGTTACAATGCAGAAAACGCGTTTTCAGCCTGAGATAAGGCGGGTTCCAGAACGCCAAACATAAAAATGTTGATAACTTTGGAAATACATTTCAGACTGCTTAGATTTGATGTGCAACTACTAGAAAGACCCTTTCTGCTATAGTGGGAGGCGAACATTTCGTGTTCTGAAGCTTCCCTGAAAAGTTTTGGCACAATGCAGAAAACGCGTTTTCAGCTTGAGATTAGGTGGGTTCCTGAACACCAAACATAAAAATGTTGATAACTTTGGAAAAACACATCAGACAGCTTAGATTTGATGAGCAACTACTAGAAAGACGCTTTCTGCTATATTTGGAGGTCAGAATTTCATGTTCTGAAGCTTCCCTGCAAAGTTATGGGACAATGCAGAAAACGATTTTTCATCCTGAGATGAGGTCGATTCCAGAACGCCAAACATAAAAATGTTGATAACTTTGGAAATACACTTCAGACAGCTTAGATTTGACGGGCAACTACTAGAAAGACCCTTTCTGCTATAGTGGGAGGTGAAAAGTTCATGTTCTGAGGCTTTCCTGCAAAGTGTTTGGCAAATTGCGTAAAACGCGTTTTCAGCCTGAGATAAGGTTGTTTCTGGAACGCCAAACATAAAAATGGTGATAACTTTGGAAAAACACTTCAAACAGCTTAGATTTGACGGGCAACTATTAGAAAGACTCTTTCTGCTATAGTTGGAGGTGAAAATTTCATGTTCTGAAGTTTCCCTGCAAAGTTATGGCACAATGCAGAAAACACGTTTTCAGTCTGAGATAAGGTTGATTCCGGAACGCCAAACATAACAATATTGATAACTCAGGAAAAACTCTACAGACAGCTTAGATTTGATGTGCAACTACTAGAAATACCCTTTCTGATGAAGTGGGAGGTGAAATTTTCATGTTCTAAAGCTTCCCTTTAAAGTTATGGCACAATGCAGAAAACGCTTTTTAAGTGTGAGATAAGGTGAGTTCCGGAACGCCAAACATAAAAATGTTGATAACTTTGGAACAACACATCAGACCGCTTAGATTTGATGTGCAACTACTGGAAAGACCCTTTCTGATACAGTGGGAGGAGAAAATTTCCTGTTCTGAAGTCGCCCTGCAAAGTTATGGCACAATGCAGAAAATGCGTTTTCAGCCCGAGGTAAGTTGGGTTCCAGAACGCCAAACATAAAAATGTTGATAACTTTGGAAATACACTTCAGACAGCTTAGATTTGATGTGCAACTACTAGAAAGACCCTTTCTACTATATTGGGAGGTCAGAATTTCATGTTCTGAAGCTTCCCTGCAAAGTTATGGGACAATGCAGAAAACGATTTTTCATCCTGAGATAAGGTCGATTCCGGAACGCCAAACATAAAAATGTTGATAACTTTGGAAAAACATTTCAGACAGCTTACATTTGATCTGCAACTACTAGAAAGACCATTTCTGCTATAGTGGGAGGTGAAAATTTCATGTTCTAAAGCTTCCCTGCAAAGTTATGGCACAATGCTTAAAACGGGTTTTCAGCCTGAGATGAGGTTGATTTCAGAACGCCAAACGTAAAAATGCTGATAACTCAGGAAAAACTCTACAGACAGCTTAGATTTGATGTGCAACTACTAGAAATACCCTTTCTGATATAGTGGGAAGATAAATTTTCATGTTCTGAAGCTTCCCTGCCAAGTTATGGTACAATGCAGAAAACTCGTTTTCAGCCTGAGATAAGGTAGGTTCCGGAACGCCAAACATAAAAATGTTGATAACTTTTGAAAAACACTTCAGACAGCTTAGATTTGATGTGCAACTACTAGAAAGACCCTTTCTGCTATCGTGGGAAGTGAACATTTCATGTTCTGAAGCTTCCCTGAAAAGTTATGGCACAATGCAGAAAACGCGTTTTCAGCCTGAGATTAGGTGGGTTCCAGAACGCCAAACATAAAAATGTTGATAACTTAGGAAAAACACTTCAGATAGCTTAGATTTGATGTGCAACTACTAGAAAGACCCTTTCTGCTACAGTGGGAGGTGAAAATTTCATGTTCTGAAACATCCCTGCAAAGTTATGCCACAATGCAGGAAACGCGTTTTCAGCATGAGATAAGGTCGATTCCGGAACGCCAAACATAAAAATATTGATAACTTTGGAAAAACACTTCAGACAACTTAGATTTGATGTGCAACTATTAGATATGCCCTTTCTGATATAGTGGGAGGAGAAAATTTCATGTTCTGAAGTCTCCCTGCAAAGTTATGGCACAACGCAGAAAATGCGTTTTCAGCCTGAGATAGGGTGGGTTCCAGAACGCCAAACATAAAAATGTTGATAACTTTGGAAAAACACTTCAGACAGCTTAGATTTGATGTGCAACCACGAGAAAGACCCTTTCTGCTATAGTGGGAGGTGAAAATTTCATGTTCTGAAGCTTCCCTGCAAATTTATGGCACAATGTAGAAAACGTGTTTTCAGCCTGAGATAAAGTCGATTCCGGAACGGCAAACATAATAATGTTGATAACTTTGGAAAAACACTTCAGCCAGGTTAGATTTGATGTGCAACTACTAGAAAGACCCTTTCTGCTCTCGTGGGAGGTGAAAATTTCATGTTCTGAAGCTTCCCTGCAAAGTTATTGCACAATGCAGAAAACGCGTTTTCAGCCTGAGATAAGGTCGATTCCGGAACGCCAAACATAAAAATGTTGATAACTCAGGAAAAACTCTACAGACAGCTTAGATTTGATGTGCAACTACTAGAAATACCCTTTCTGCTGTAGTGGGAGGTGAAAATTTCATGTTCTGAAGCTTCCCTGCCAAGTTATGGCACAATGCAGAATACGCGTTTTCAGCCTGAGATAAGGTCGATTCCGGAACGCCAAACATAAAAATGTTGATAACTCAGGAAAAACTGTACAGACAGCTTAGATTTGATGTGCAACTACTAGAAATACCCTTTCTGCTGAAGTGGGAGGTGAACATTTCATGTTCTAAAGCTTCCCTGCAAAGTTATGGCACAATGCAGAAAACGCGTTTTCAGCCTGAGATAAGGTCGATTCCGGAACGCCAAACATAAAAATGTTGATAACTCAGGAAAAACTCTACAGACAGCTTAGATTTGATGTGCAACTACTAGAAATACCCTTCCTGCTCAAGTGGGAGGTGAAAATTTCATGTTCTAAAGCTTCCCTGCAAAGTTATGGCACAATGCAGAAAACGCGTTTTCGGCCTGAGATAAGGTCGATTCAGGAACACCAAACATAGAAATGTTGAAAACTTTCGAAAAACACTTGAGACAGCTTAGATTTGATGTGCAACTACGAGAAAGACCCTTTCTGCTATAGTGGAAGGTGAAAATATCATGTTCTGAAGCTTCCCTGCAAAGTTATGGCACAATGCGTAAAACGCGTTTTCAGACTGAGATGAGGTTGATTTCAGAACGCCAAACTTTCTGCTATCGTGGGAAGTGAACATTTCATGTTCTGAAGCTTCCCTGAACGCCAAACTTTCTGCTATCATGGGAAGTGAACATTTCATGTTCTGAAGCTTCCCTGAAAAGTTATGGCACAATGCAGAAAACGCGTTTTCAGCCTGAGATTAGGTGGGTTCCAGAACGCCAAACATAAAAATGTTGATAACTTAGGAAAAACACTTCAGATAGCTTAGATTTGATGTGCAACTACTAGAAAGACCCTTTCTGCTACAGTGGGAGGTGAAAATTTCATGTTCTGAAACATCCCTGCAAAGTTATGCCACAATGCAGGAAACGCGTTTTCAGCATGAGATAAGGTCGATTCCGGAACGCCAAACATAAAAATATTGATAACTTTGGAAAAACACTTCAGACAACTTAGATTTGATGTGCAACTATTAGATATGCCCTTTCTGATATAGTGGGAGGAGAAAATTTCATGTTCTGAAGTCTCCCTGCAAAGTTATGGCACAACGCAGAAAATGCGTTTTCAGCCTGAGATAGGGTGGGTTCCAGAACGCCAAACATAAAAATGTTGATAACTTTGGAAAAACACTTCAGACAGCTTAGATTTGATGTGCAACCACGAGAAAGACCCTTTCTGCTATAGTGGGAGGTGAAAATTTCATGTTCTGAAGCTTCCCTGCAAATTTATGGCACAATGTAGAAAACGTGTTTTCAGCCTGAGATAAAGTCGATTCCGGAACGGCAAACATAATAATGTTGATAACTTTGGAAAAACACTTCAGCCAGGTTAGATTTGATGTGCAACTACTAGAAAGACCCTTTCTGCTCTCGTGGGAGGTGAAAATTTCATGTTCTGAAGCTTCCCTGCAAAGTTATTGCACAATGCAGAAAACGCGTTTTCAGCCTGAGATAAGGTCGATTCCGGAACGCCAAACATAAAAATGTTGATAACTCAGGAAAAACTCTACAGACAGCTTAGATTTGATGTGCAACTACTAGAAATACCCTTTCTGCTGTAGTGGGAGGTGAAAATTTCATGTTCTGAAGCTTCCCTGCCAAGTTATGGCACAATGCAGAATACGCGTTTTCAGCCTGAGATAAGGTCGATTCCGGAACGCCAAACATAAAAATGTTGATAACTCAGGAAAAACTCTACAGACAGCTTAGATTTGATGTGCAACTACTAGAAATACCCTTTCTGCTGAAGTGGGAGGTGAACATTTCATGTTCTAAAGCTTCCCTGCAAAGTTATGGCACAATGCAGAAAACGCGTTTTCAGCCTGAGATAAGGTCGATTCCGGAACGCCAAACATAAAAATGTTGATAACTCAGGAAAAACTCTACAGACAGCTTAGATTTGATGTGCAACTACTAGAAATACCCTTCCTGCTCAAGTGGGAGGTGAAAATTTCATGTTCTAAAGCTTCCCTGCAAAGTTATGGCACAATGCAGAAAACGCGTTTTCGGCCTGAGATAAGGTCGATTCAGGAACACCAGACATAGAAATGTTGAAAACTTTCGAAAAACACTTGAGACAGCTTAGATTTGATGTGCAACTACGAGAAAGACCCTTTCTGCTATAGTGGAAGGTGAAAATATCATGTTCTGAAGCTTCCCTGCAAAGTTATGGCACAATGCGTAAAACGCGTTTTCAGCCTGAGATGAGGTTGATTTCAGAACGCCAAACATAAAAATGTTGATAACTTTCGAAAAACACTTCAGACAGCTTAGATTGGTTGTGCAACTACTAGAAATACCCTTTCAGCTCTAGTGGGAGGTGAAAAGTTCATGTTCTGAGGCTTTCCTGCAAAGTTATGGCAAATTGCGTAAAACACGTTTTCAGCCTGAGATAAGGTTGTTTCTGGAACGCCAAACATAAAAATGTTGATAACTCAGGAAAAACTCTACAGACAGCTTAGATTTGATGTGCAACTACTAGAAATACCCTTTCTGCTGTAGTGGGAGGTGAAAATTTCATGTTCTGAAGCTTCCCTGCCAAGTTATGGCACAATGCAGAATACGCGTTTTCAGCCTGAGATAAGGTCGATTCCGGAACGCCAAACATAAAAATGTTGATAACTCAGGAAAAACTCTACAGACAGCTTAGATTTGATGTGCAACTACTAGAAATACCCTTTCTGCTGAAGTGGGAGGTGAACATTTCATGTTCTAAAGCTTCCCTGCAAAGTTATGGCACAATGCAGAAAACGCGTTTTCAGCCTGAGATAAGGTCGATTCTGGAACGCCAAACATAAAAATGTTGATAACTCAGGAAAAACTCTACAGACAGCTTAGATTTGATGTGCAACTACTAGAAATACCCTTCCTGCTCAAGTGGGAGGTGAAAATTTCATGTTCTAAAGCTTCCCTGCAAAGTTATGGCACAATGCAGAAAACGCGTTTTCGGCCTGAGATAAGGTCGATTCAGGAACACCAAACATAGAAATGTTGAAAACTTTCGAAAAACACTTGAGACAGCTTAGATTTGATGTGCAACTACGAGAAAGACCCTTTCTGCTATAGTGGAAGGTGAAAATATCATGTTCTGAAGCTTCCCTGCAAAGTTATGGCACAATGCGTAAAACGCGTTTTCAGCCTGAGATGAGGTTGATTTCAGAACGCCAAACATAAAAATGTTGATAACTTTCGAAAAACACTTCAGACAGCTTAGATTGGTTGTGCAACTACTAGAAATACCCTTTCAGCTCTAGTGGGAGGTGAAAAGTTCATGTTCTGAGGCTTTCCTGCAAAGTTATGGCAAATTGCGTAAAACACGTTTTCAGCCTGAGATAAGGTTGTTTCTGGAACGCCAAACATAAAAATGGTGATAACTTTGGAAAAACACTTCAAACAGCTTAGATTTGATGTGCAACTACTAGAAAGACCCTTTCTGCTATATTGGGAGGTCAAAATTTCATGTTCTGAAGCTTCCCTGCAAAGTTATGGGCTAATGCACAAAACGCGTTTTCAGCCTGAGAAAAGGTCGATTCCGGAACGCCAAACATAAGAATCTTGATAACTTTGGAAAAACACTTCAAACAGCTTAGATTTGATGTGCAACTACTAGAAAGACCCTTTCTGTTCTCGTGGGAGGTGAAAATTTCATGTTCTGAAGCTTCCCTGCAAAGTTATGGCACAATGCAGAAAACGCGTTTTCAGGCTGAGATAAGGTCGATTCCGGAACGCCAAACATAAAAATGTTGATAACTCAGGAAAAACTCTACAGACAGCTTAGATTTAATGTGCAACTACTAGAAATACCCTTTCTGCTGAAGTGGGAGGTGAAAATTTCATGTTCTGAAGCTTCCCTGCAAAGTTATGGCACAATGCGTAAAACGCGTTTTCAGCCTGAGATGAGGTTGATTTCAGAACGCCAAACATAAAAATGTTGATAACTTTCCAAAAACACTTCAGACAGCTTAGATTTGATGTTCAACTACTAGAAAGACCCTTTCTGCTATAGTGGGAGGTGAAAAGTTCATGTTCTGAGGCTTTCCTGCAAAGTTATGGCAAATTGCGTAAAACGCGTTTTCAGCCTGAGATAAGGTTGTTTCTGGAACGCCAAACATAAAAATGTGGATAACTTTGGAAAAACACTTCAGACAGCTTAGATTTGATGTGCATCTACTCGAAAGACCCTTTCTACTATAGCGGGAGGTGAAAATTATATGTTCTCAGGCTTCACTGCAAAGTTATGGCACAATGCAGAAAACGCGTTTTCAGCCTGAGATAAGGTAGGTTCCGGAACGCCAAACATAAAAATGTTGATAACTTTTGAAAAACACTTCAGACAGCTTAGATTTGATGTGCAACTACTAGAAAGACCCTTTCTGCTATGGTGGGGAGTGAAAATTACTTGTTCTGAAGCTTCCCTGAAAAGCTTTTGCACAATGCAGAAAACGCGTTTTCAGCTTGAGATTGGGTGGGTTCCAGAACGCCAAACATAAAAATGTTGATAACTTTGGAAAAACACATCAGACAGCTTAGATTTGATGTGCAACTACTAGAAAGACCCTTTCTACTATATTGGGAGGTGAAAATTTCATGTTCTGAAGCTTCCCTGCAAAGTTATGGCACAATGCAGAAAACGCGTTTTCAGCCTGAGATAAGGTGGGTTCCAGAACGCCAAACATAAAAATGTTGATAACTTTGGAAAAACACTTCAGACAGCTTAGATTTGATGTGCAACTACTAGAAAGACCCTTTCTGCTATAGTGGGAGGTGAAAATTTCATGTTCTGAAGCTTTCCTGCAAAGTTATGGCAAATTGCGTAAAACGCATTTTCAGCCTGAGATAAGGTTGTTTCTGGAACGCCAAACATAAAAATGGTGTTAACTTTGGAAAAACACTTCAAACAGCTTAGATTTGATGTGCAACTACTAGAAAGACCCTTTCTGCTATAGTTGGAGCTGAAAATTTAATGTTCTGAAGTTTCCCTGCAAAGTTATGGCAAATTGCGTAAAACGCATTTTCAGCCTGAGATAAGGTTGTTTCTGGAACGCCAAACATAAAAATGGTGTTAACTTTGGAAAAACACTTCAGACAACTTAGATTTTATGTGCAACTACCAGAAATACCCTTTCTGCTATAGTGGGACGTGAAAATTTCATGTTCTGAAGCTTCCCTGAAAAGCTTTGGCACAATGCAGAAAATGCGCTTTCAGCTTGAGATTGGGTGGGTTCCAGATCGCCAAACATAAAAATGTTGATAACTTTGGAAAAACACATCAGACAGCTTAGATTTGATGTGCAACTACTAGAAAGACCCTTTCTGCTATATTGGGAGGTCAGAATTTCATGTTCTGAAGCTTCCCTGCAAAGTTATGGCACAATGCAGAAAACGCATTTTAAGCGTGAGATAAGGAGAGTTCCGGAACGCCAAACATAAAAATGTTGACAACTTTGGAACAACACATCAGACAGCTTAGATTTGATGTGCAACTGCTGGAAAGACCCTTTCTGCTATAGTGGGAGGTGAAAATATCATGTTCTGAAGCTTCCCTGCAAAGTTATGGCACAATGCGTAAAACGCGTTTTCAGCCTGAGATGAGGTTGATTTCAGAACGCCAAACATAAAAATGTTGATAACTCAGGAAAAACTCTACAGACAGCTTAGATTTGATGTGCAACTACTAGAAAGACCCTTTCTGCTATAGTGGGAGGTGAAAATTTCATGTACTGAGGCTTTCCTGCAAAGTTATGGCAAATTGCGTAAAACGCGTTTTCAGCTTGAGGTAAGGTTGATTCCGGAACGCTAAACAAAAGAATGTTGATAACTTTAGAAAAACACTTCAGACAACTTAGATTTGATGTGCAACTACTAGAAATACCCTTTCTGATATAGTGGGAGGAGAAAATTTCATGTTCTGAAGTCGCCCTGCAAAGTTATGGCACAATGTAGAAAACGCGTTTTCAGCCTGAGATAAGGTGGGTTCCAGAACGCCAAACATAAAAATGTTGATAACTTTAGAAAAACACTTCAGACAACTTAGATTTGATGTGCAACTACTAGAAATACCCTTTCTGATATAGTGGGAGGAGAAAATTTCATGTTCTGAAGTCGCCCTGCAAAGTTATGGCACAATGTAGAAAACGCGTTTTCAGCCTGAGATAAGGTGGGTTCCAGAACGCCAAACATAAAAATGTTGATAACTTTGGAAAAACACTTCAGACAGCTTAGATTTGATGTGCAACTACGAGAAAGACCCTATCTGCTATAGTGGGAGGCGAACATTTCATGATCTGAAGCCTTCCTGAAAAGTTATGGCACAATGCAGAAAACGCGTTTTCAGCCTGAGATTAGGTGGGTTCCAGAACGCCAAACATAAAAATGTTGATAACTTTGGAAAAACACTTCAGACAGCTTAGATTTGATGTGCAACTACTAGAAAGACCCTTTCTGCTATAGTGGGAGGTGAAAATTTCATGTTCTGAAGCTTCCCTGAAAAGCTTTGGCACAATGCAGAAAATGCGCTTTCAGCTTGAGATTGGGTGGGTTCCAGATCGCCAAACATAAAAATGTTGATAACTTTGGAAAAACACATCAGACAGCTTAGATTTGATGTGCAACTACTAGAAAGACCCTTTCTGCTATATTGGGAGGTCAGAATTTCATGTTCTGAAGCTTCCCTGCAAAGTTATGGCACAATGCAGAAAACGCGTTTTAAGCGTGAGATAAGGAGAGTTCCGGAACGCCAAACATAAAAATGTTGATAACTTTCGAACAACACATCAGACAGCTTAGATTTGATGTGCAACTGCTGGAAAGACCCTTTCTGCTATAGTGGGAGGTGAAAATATCATGTTCTGAAGCTTCCCTGCAAAGTTATGGCACAATGCGTAAAACGCGTTTTCAGCCTGAGATGAGGTTGATTTCAGAACGCCAAACATAAAAATGTTGATAACTCAGGAAAAACTCTACAGACAGCTTAGATTTGATGTGCAACTACTAGAAAGACCCTTTCTGCTATAGTGGGAGGTGAAAATTTCATGTACTGAGGCTTTCCTGCAAAGTTATGGCAAATTGCGTAAAACGCGTTTTCAGCTTGAGGTAAGGTTGATTCCGGAACGCTAAACAAAAGAATGTTGATAACTTTAGAAAAACACTTCAGACAACTTAGATTTGATGTGCAACTACTAGAAATACCCTTTCTGATATAGTGGGAGGAGAAAATTTCATGTTCTGAAGTCGCCCTGCAAAGTTATGGCACAATGTAGAAAATCCGTTTTCAGCCTGAGATAAGGTGGGTTCCAGAACGCCAAACATAAAAATGTTGATAACTTTGGAAAAACACTTCAGACAGCTTAGATTTGATGTGCAACTACTAGAAAGACCCTATCTGCTATAGTGGGAGGCGAACATTTCATGTTCTGAAGCCTTCCTGAAAAGTTATGGCACAATGCAGAAAACGCGTTTTCAGCCTGAGATTAGGTGGGTTCCAGAACGCCAAACATAAAAATGTTGATAACTTTGGAAAAACACTTCAGACAGCTCAGATTTGATGTGCAACTACTAGAAAGACCCTTTCTGCTATAGTGGGAGGTGAAAATTTCATGTTCTGAAGCTTCCCTGCAAAGCTATGGCACAATGCGTGAAAACGCTTTTCAGCCTGAGATAAGGTGGGTTTCGGAACGCCAAACATAAAAATGTTGATAACTTTGGAAAAACACTTCAGACAGCTTAGATTTGATGTGCAACCACGAGAAAGACCCTTTCTGCTATCGTGGGAGGTGAAAATTTCATGTTCTGAAGCTTCCCTGCAAATTTATGGCACAATGTAGAAAACGCGTTTTCAGCCTGAGATAAGGTGGGTTCCAGAACGCCAAACATAAAAATGTTGATAACTTTGGAAAAACACTTCAAACCGCTTAGATTTGATGTGCAACCACGAGAAAGACCCTTTCTGCTATTGTGGGAGGTGAAAATTTCATGTTCTGAAGCTTCCCTGCAAATTTATGGCACAATGTAGAAAACGCGTTTTCAGCCTGAGATAAGGTGGGTTCCAGAACGCCAAACATAAAAATGTTGATAACTTTGGAAAAACACTTCAGACAGCTTAGATTTGATGTGCAACCACGAGAAAGACCCTTTCTGCTATAGTGGGAGGTGAAAATTTCATGTTCTGAAGCTTCCCTGCAAATTTATGGCACAATGTAGAAAACGCGTTTTCAGCCTTAGATAAGGTCGATTCCGGAACGCCAAACATAAAATTGTTGATAACTCAGGAAAAACTCTACAGACAGCTTAGATTTGATGTGCAACTACTAGAAATACCCTTTCTGCTGAAGTGGGAGGTGAAAATTTCATGTTGTTAAGCTTCCCTGCAAAGTTATGGCACAATGCAGAAAACGCGTTTTCGGCCTGAGATAAGGTCGATTCAGGAACACCAAACATAAAAATGTTGAAAACTTTCGAAAAACACTTCAGACAGCTTAAATTTGATGTTCAACTACTAGAAAGACCCTTTCTGCTATAGTGGGAGGTGAAAAGTTCATGTTCTGAGGCTTTCCTGCAAAGTTATGGCAAATTGCGTAAAACGCGTTTTCAGCCTGAGATAAGGTCGATTCCGGAAAGCCAAACATAAAAATTTTGATAACTCAGGAAAAACTCTACAGACAGCTTAGATTTGATGCGCAACTACTAGAAAGACCCTTTCTGCTATAGTGGGAGGTGAAAAGTTCATGTTCTGAGGCTTTCCTGCAAAGTTATGGCAAATTGCGTAAAACGCGTTTTCAGCCTGAGATAAGGTTGTTTCTGGAACGCCAAACATAAAAATGGTGATAACTTTGGAAAAACACTTCAAACAGCTTAGATTTGACGGGCAACTACTAGAAAGACTCTTTCTGCTATAGTTGGAGGTGAAAATTTCATGTTCTGAAGTTTCCCTGCAAAGTTATGGCACAATGCAGAAAACACGTTTTCAGTCTGAGATAAGGTTGATTCCGGAACGCCAAACATAAGAATGTTGATAACTTTGGAAAAACACTTCAGACAACTTAGATTTGATGTGCAACTACTAGAAATACCCTTTCTGATATAGTGGGAGGAGAAAATTTCATGTTCTGAAGTCTCCCTGCAAAGTTATGGCACAATGCAGAAAACGCGTTTTCAGCCTGAGATAAGGCGGGTTCCAGAACGCCAAACATAAAAATGTTGATAACTTTGGAAATACACTTCAGACAGCTTAGATTTGATGTGCAACTACTAGAAAGACCCTTTCTGCTATAGTGGGAGGCGAACATTTCGTGTTCTGAAGCTTCCCTGAAAAGTTTTGGCACAATGCAGAAAACGCGTTTTCAGCTTGAGATTAGGTGGGTTCCAGAACACCAAACATAAAAATGTTGATAACTTTGGAAAAACACATCAGACAGCTTAGATTTGATGTGCAACTACTAGAAAGACCCTTTCTGCTCCAGTGGGAGGTGAAAATTTCATGTTCTAAAGCTTCCCTGCAAAGTTATGGCACAATGCAGAAAACGCGTTTTCAGCCTGAGATTAGGTTGATTCCGGAACGCCAAACATAAGAATGTTGATAACTTTGGAAAAACACTTCAGACAGCTTAGATTTGATGTGCAACTGCTAGAAAGACCCTTTCTGCTATAGTGGGATGTTAAAATTTCATGTTCTGAAGCTTCCCTGCAAAGTTATGGCAAAATGTGTAAAACGCGTTTTCAGGCTGAGATGAGGTGTGTTCCGGAACGCCAAACATAAAAATGTTGATAGCTTTAGAAAACCACTTCAAGACAGCTTAGATTTGATGTGCAACTACTAGAATGACCTTTTCTGCTATAGTGGGAGGTTAAAATTTCATGTTCTGAAGCTTCCCTGCAAAGTTATGGCACAATGCAGAAAACGCGTTTTCAGCCGGAGATAAGGTCGATTCCGTTACGCCAAACATAAAAATGTTGATAACTTTGGAAAAACACTTTCGACAGCTTAGATTTGATGTGCAACTACTAGAAAGACCCTTTCTGCTATGGTGCGAGGTTAAAATTTCATGTTCTGAAGCTTTCCTGCAAAGTTATGGCAAATTGCGTAAAACGCGTTTTCAGCCTGAGATAAGGATGTTTCTGGAACGCCAAACATAAAAATGGTGTTAACTTTGGAAAAACACATCAAAAAGCTTAGATTTGATGTGCAACTACTAGAAAGACCCTTTTTGCTACAGTGGAAGGTGAAAATTTCATGTTCTGAAGCTTCCCTGCAAAGTTATGCCACAATGCAGAAATCGCGTTTTCATCCCGAGATAAGTTCGCTTCCGAAACGCCAAACATAAAAATGTTGATAACTTTGGAAAAACACTTTCGACAGCTTAGATTTGATGTGCAACTACTAGAAAGACCCTTTCTGCTATAGTGGGAGGTTAAAATTTCATGTTCTGAAGCTTCCCTGCAAAGTTATGGCAAATTGCGTAAAACGCGTTTTCAGCGTGAGATAAGATTGATTTCAGAACGCCAAACTTAAAAATGTTGATAACTTTGGAAAAACACTCCAGACAGCTTAGATTTGATGTGCAACTACTAGAAAGACCCTTTCTGCTATAGTGGGAGGTGAAAATGTCATGTTCTGAAGCTTCCCTGCAAAGTTATGGCACAATGCAGAAAACGCGTTTTCAGCCAGAGATAAGGTGGGTTCCAGAACGCCAAACATAAATATGTTGATAACTTTGGAAAAACACTTCAGACAGCTTAGATTTGATGTGCAAGTACTAGAAAGACCCTATCTGCTATCGTGGGAGGCGAACATTTCATGTTCTGAAGCTTCCTTGAAAAGTTATGCCACAATGCAGGAAACGCGTTTTCAGCCTGAGATAAGGTCGATTCCGGAACGCCAAAAATAAAAATATTGATAACTTTAGAAAAACACTTCAGACAGCTTAGATTTGATGTGCAACTACTAGAAAGATCCTTTCTGCTATAGTGGGATGTTAAAATTTCATGTTCTGTAGCTTCCCTGCAAAGTTATGGCAAAATATGTAAAACGCGTTTTCAGGCTGAGATAAGGTGGGTTCCGGAACGCCAAACATAAAAATGTTGATAGCTTTAGAAAACCACTTCAAGACAGCTTAGATTTGATGTGCAACTACTAGAATGACCTTTTCTGCTATTGTGGGAGGTTAAAATTTCATGTTCTGAAGCTTCCCTGCAAAGTTATGCCACAATGTAGAAATCGCGTTTTCATCCGGAGATAAGTTCGCTTCCGAAACGCCAAACATAAAAATGTTGATAACTTTGGAAAAACACTTTCGACAGCTTAGATTTCATGTGCAACTACTAGAAAGACCCTTTCTGCTATAGTGGGAGGTTAAAATTTCATGTTCTGAAGCTTCCCTGCAAAGTTATGGCAAAATATGTAAAACGCGTTTTCAGGCTGAGATAAGGTGGGTTCCGGAACGCCAAACATAAAAATGTTGATAGCTTTAGAAAACCACTTCAAGACAGCTTAGATTTGATGTGCAACTACTAGAATGACCTTTTCTGCTATAGTGGGAGGTTAAAATTTCATGTTCTGAAGCTTCCCTGCAAAGTTATGCCACAATGTAGAAATCGCGTTTTCATCCGGAGATAAGTTCGCTTCCGAAACGCCAAACATAAAAATGTTGATAACTTTGGAAAAACACTTTCGACAGCTTAGATTTCATGTGCAACTACTAGAAAGACCCTTTCTGCTATAGTGGGAGGAGAAAATTTCATGTTCTGAAGTGTCCCTGCAAAGTTACGGCACAATGCAGAAAACGCGTTTTCAGCCTGAGATAAGGTGGGTGCCAGAACGCCAAACATAGAAATGTTGATAACTTTGGAAAAACACTCCAGACAGCTTAGATTTGATGTGCAACTACTAGAAAGACCCTTTCTGCTATAGTGGGAGGTGAAAATGTCATGTTCTGAAGCTTCCCTGCAAAGTTATGGCACAATGCAGAAAACGCGTTTTCAGCCGGAGATAAGGTGGGTTCCAGAACGCCAAACATAAATATGTTGATAACTTTGGAAAAACACTTCAGACAGCTTAGATTTGATGTGCAAGTACTAGAAAGACCCTATCTGCTATCGTGGGAGGCGAACATTTCATGTTCTGAAGCTTCCTTGAAAAGTTATGCCACAATGCAGGAAACGCGTTTTCAGCCTGAGATAAGGTCGATTCCGGAACGCCAAAAATAAAAATATTGATAACTTTAGAAAAACACTTCAGACAGCTTAGATTTGATGTGCAACTACTAGAAAGATCCTTTCTGCTATAGTGGGATGTTAAAATTTCATGTTCTGAAGCTTCCCTGCAAAGTGATGGCAAAATATGTAAAACGCGTTTTCAGGCTGAGATAAGGTGGGTTCCGGAACGCCAAACATAAAAATGTTGATAACTTCAGAAAAACACTTCAAGACACCTTAGATTTGATGTGCAACTACTAGAATGACCTTTTCTGCGATAGTGGGATGTTAAAATTTCATGTTCTGAAG
Organism: Synchiropus splendidus; assembly: GCF_027744825.2. Taxonomy (NCBI): domain Eukaryota; kingdom Metazoa; phylum Chordata; class Actinopteri; order Syngnathiformes; family Callionymidae; genus Synchiropus; species Synchiropus splendidus. The sequence continues at coordinate 3,001,344 of NC_071340.1, read as the reverse complement.
ATTCCCTGCAAAGTTATGGCACAATGCAGAAAACGAGTTTTCAGTATCACATGAGGTCGATTCCGGAACGCCAAACATAAAAATGTTGATAACTTTGGAAAAACACTTCAGACAGCTTAGATTTGATGTGCAACTACGAGAAAGACCCTTTCTGCTATAGTGGGAGGTGAAAATTTCTTTTTCTGAAGCTTTCCTGCAAAGTTATGGCACAATGCGTAAAATGCGTTTTCAGCCTGAGATAAGGTTGATTCCGGAACGCCAAACATAAAAATGTTGATAACTTTGGAAAAACACCTCAGACAGCTTAGATTTGATGTGCAACGACTAGAAAGACCCTTTCTGCTATAGTGGGAATTGAACATTTCATGATCTGAAGGTTCCCTGCAAAGTTATGGCACAATGCAGAAAACGCGTTTTCAGCCTGAGAAAAGGTGGGTTCCGGAACGCCAAACATAAAAATGTTGATAACTTTGGAAAAACACTTCAAACAGCTTACATTTGATGTGCAACTACTAGAAAAACCCTATCTGCTATAGTGGGATGTTTAAATGTCATGTTCTGAAGCTTCCCTGCAAAGTTATGGCACAATGCAGAAAACGCGTTTTCAGGATGAGACAAGGTCAATTCCGGAACGCCAAACATAAAAATATGATAACTTTGGAAAAACACTTCAGACAGCTTAGATTTGATGTGCAACTACTAGAAAGACCCTTTCTGCTATAGTGTGATGTGACAATTTCATGTTCTGAAGTTTCCCTGCAAATGTATTGCACAATGCAGAAAAGGCGTTTTCAATAAGGTGCGATCCGGAACGCCAAAAATAAAAATGTTGATAACTTTCGAAAAACACTTCAGACCGCTTAGATTTGTTGTGCAACTACTAGAAAGACCCTTTCTGCTATAGTGGGAGGCGAAAATTTTATATTCTGCAGCTTTCCTGCAAAGTGATGGCACAATGCTAAAAACGCGATTTCAGCCAGACATAAGGTCGATTCTGGAATGCCAAACATAAAAATGTTGATAACTTTGGAAAAACATTTCAGACAGTTTAGATTTGATCTGCAACTACGAGAAAGACCCTTTCTGCTATAGTGGGAGGTGAAAATTTCATGTTCTGAAGCTTTATGCAAAGTTATGGCACCATGCGTAAAACGCGTTTTCAGGCTGAGATAAGGTCGATTCTGGAACGCCAAACATAAAAGTGTTGATATCTTCGAAAAGACACTTAAGACAGCTTAGATTTGATGTGCAACTACTAGAAAGACCCTTTCTACTATAGCGGGATGTGAAAATTTCATGTTCTGAGGCTTCCCTGCAAAGTTACGGCACAATGCAGAATACGCATTTTCAGCTTTAGATAAGGTGGGTTCCCGAACGTCAAACATAAAAATGTTGAAAAGTTTGGAAAAACACTTCAGACAGCTTAGATTTGATGTGCAACTACCAGAAAGACCTTTTCTGCTATAGTGGAAGTTTAAAATTTCATGCTCTGAAGCTTCCTTGCAAAGTTATGGCACAATGCGGAAAACACGTTTTCAGCCTGAGATAAAGTCGATTCCGGAACGCCAAACATTAACATGTGGATAACTTTGGAAAAACACTTCAGACAGCTTAGATTTGATGTACAACTACTAGAAAGAACTTTTCTGCAATCGCGCAAGTTTAAAATTTCATGTTCTGAAGCTTCCTTGCAAAGTTATGGCACAATGCAGAAAACGCGTTTTCAGCCTGAGATAAGGTCGATTCCGGAACGCCAAACATAAAAATGTTGATAACTTTGGAAAAACACTTCAGACAGCTTAGCTTTGATGTGCAACTACTAGAAAAACCCTTTCTGCTATAGTGGGATGTGAAAATTTCATGTTCTGAAGCTTCCCTGCAAAGTTATGGCACAATGCAGAAAACGCGTTTTCAGACTGAGATAAGGTGGGTTCCTGAACGCCAAACATCAAAAAGTTGATAACTTTTGAAATACACTTCAGACAGTTTGGATTTGATGTGCAACTACTAGAAAAACCCTTTCTGCTATAGTGGGAGGTGAAAATTTCATGTTCTGAAGCTTCCCTGCAAAGTTATGGCACAATGGAGAAAACGCGTTTTCAGCCTGAGATAAGGTGGATTCCGGAACGCCAAACATAAAAATGTTGATAACTTTGGAAAAACACTTCAGACGGCTTAGATTTGATGTGCAACTACAAGACAGACCTTTTCTGCAATAGTGGGAGGTTAAAATATCATATTCTGAAGCTTCCCTGCAAAGTTATGGCACAATGCAGAAAACGCGTTTTCAGCCTGAGATAAGGTGGGTTCCGGAACGCCAAACATAAAAATGTTAATAATTTTGGAAAAACCCTTCAGACAGCTTTGATTTGATGTGCAACTACTAGAAAGACCTTTTCTGCTATCGTGGAAGTTTAAAATGTCATGTTCTGATGCATCCCTGCAAGTTATGGCACAATGCAGAAAACTTTTGTTCAGCCTGAGATAAGGTTGATTCCGGAACTCCAAACATAAAAATGTTGATAACTTTGGAAAGCCACTTCAGACAGCTTGGATTTGATGTGCAACTACTAGAAAGACCCTTTCTACTATAGCGGCAGGTGAAAATTTCATGTTCTGTGGCATCCCAGCAAAGTTATGGCACAATGCAAAAAACACGTTTTCAGACTGAGATATGGTGGGTTCCAGAACGCCAAACATAAAAATGTTGATAACTTTGGAAAAACATTTCAGACAGCTTAGATTTGATGTGCAACTACTAGAAAGACCCTTTCTGCCATTGTGGGAGGTGAAAATTCGATGTTCTGAAGCTTCGCTGCAAAGTTATGGCACAATGTGTAAAACCCGTTTTCAGCCTGAGATGAGGTTGATTTCAGAACGGCAAATATAAAAATGTTGATAACTTTGGAAAAACACTTCAGACAGCTTAGATTTGATGTGCAACTACTAGAAAGACCCTTTCTACTATAGCGGGAGGTGAAAATTTCATGTTCTGAGGCTTCCCTGCAAAGTTACGGCACAATGCAGAAAACACATTTTCAGACTGAGATAAGGTGGGTTCCAGAACGCCAAACATAAAAATGTTTATAACTTTGGAAAAACATTTCAGACAGCTTAGATTTGATCTGCAACTAGTGGAAAGACCCTTTCTGCTATAGTGGGAGGTGAAAATTTCATGTTCTGAAGCTTTATGCAAAGTTATGGCACAATGCGTAAAACGCGTTTTCAGCATGAGATAAGGTCGATTCCGGAACACCAAACATTAAAATGTGGATAAATTTGGAAAAACACTTCAGACAGCTTAGATTTGATGTACAACTACTAGAAAGACGGTTTCTGCTATAGCGCAAGTTTAAAATTTCATGTTCTGAAGCTTCCCTGCAAAGTTATGGCACAATTACGAAAACGCGTTTTCAGCCTGAGATAAGGTCGATTCCGGAACTCCAAACATAAAAATGTTGATAACTTTGGAAAGCTACTTCAGACAGCTTGGATTTGATGTACAACTACTAGAAAGACCCTTTCTACAATAGCAGCAGGTGAAAATTTCATGTTCTGAGACTTCCCTGCAAAGTTACGTCACAATGTAGAAAACACATTTACAGACTGAGATAAGGTGGGTTCCAGAACACCAAACATTAAAATGTTGATAGCTTTGGAAAAACACTTCAGTCAGCTCAGATTTGATGTACAACTACTAGAAAGACCTTTTCTGCTATTGCGCAAGTTTAAAATTTCATGTTCTGAAGCTTCCCTGCAAAGTTATGGCACAATGCAGAAAACACGTCTTCAGCCTGAGATAAGATAGATTCCGGTACGCCAAACATAAAAACGTTGATAACTTTGGAAAAACACTGCAGACTGCTTAGATTTGATGTGCAACTACAAGACAGACCCTTTCTGCTATAGTGGGAGGTGAAAATTTCATGTTCTGAAGCTTTATGCAAAGTTATGGCACAATGCGTAAAACGCGTTTTCAGCCTGAGATAAGGTGGATTCCCGAAGGCCAAACATAAAAATGTTGAAAGCTTTGGAAAAACACTTCAGACAGCTTAGATTTCAAGTGAAACTACTAGAAAGACCCTTTCTGCTATAGTGGGAGTTGAAAATTTCATGTTCTGAAGCTTCACTGCAAAGTTATGGCTCAATGTTGAAAACGCGTTTTCAGCGTGAGATAAGGTGGGTTCCGGAACGCCAAACATAAAAATGTTGATAACTTTCGAAAAACACTTCAGAGAGCTTAGATTTCAAGTGCAACTACTAGAGAGACCCTTTCTGCTATAGTGGGAGGTGAAAATTTCATGTTCTGAAGCTTCCCTGCAAAGTTATGGCACAATGCAGAAAACGCATTTTCAGCCTGATATAAGGTGGGTTTCACGAACGAGAAACATAAAAATGTTGATAACTTTGGAAAAACACCAGACAGCTTAGATTTGATGTGCAACTACTAGAAAGACCCTTTCTGCTATAGTGGGAGGTGAAAATTTCATGTTCTGAAGCTTAATGCAAACTTATGGCACAATGCGTAAAACGCGTTTTTAGCCTGAGATAAGGTCGATTCCGGAACGCCAAACATTAAAATGTTGATAACTTTGGAAAAACACTTCAGACAGCTTAGATTTGATGTGCAACTACGAGAAAGACCCTTTCTGCTATAGTGGGATATGAAAATTTCATGTTCTGAAGCTTCCCTGCAAAGTTATGGCAGAATGCGTAAATCGTGTTTTCAGCCTGAGATAAGGTCGATTCCGGAACGCCAAACATAAAAGTGTTGATAACTTTGGAAAAACACTTCAAACAGCTTCGATCTTATGTGCAACTACTAGAAAGACCCTTTTTGCTATAGTGGGAGGTGAAAATGTCATGTTCTGAAGCTTCCATGCAAAGTTATGGCACAATGCAGAAAACGCGTTTTCAGCCTCACATAAGGTCAATTCCGGAACGCCAAACATAAAAATGTTGAGAACTTTGGAAAAACACTTCAGACAGCTTCGATCTGATGTGCAACTACTAGAAAGACCCTTTTTGCTATAGTGGGAGGTGAAAATGTCATGTTCTGAAAATTCCCTGCAAAGTTATGGCACAATGAAGAAAACGTGTTTTCAGCCGGAGATAAGATCGATTCCGGAACGCCAAACATAAACATGTTCATAACTTTGAAAAAACACTTCAGACAGCTTAGATTTGTTTTGCAACTGGTAGAAAGACCATTTCTGCTATAGTGGCAGGTTAAAATTTCATGTTCTGAAGCTTCCCTCCAAAGTTATGGCACAATGCTGATAACGCGTTTACAGCCTGAGATAAGGTGGGTTCCGCAACGCCAAACATAAAAATGTTGATAACTTTGGAAAAACACTTCAAACAGCTTAGATTTGATGTGCAACTACTAGAAAGACCCTTTTTGCTGTAGTGGGATGTTTAAATGTCATGTTCTGAAGCTTCCCTGCAAAGTTATGGCACAATGCAGAAAACTCGTTTTCAGGCTGAGATAAGGTCGATTCCGGAACGCCAAACATAAAAATGTTGATAACTTTCGAAAAACACTTCAGAGAGCTTAGATTTGATGTGCAACTACTAGAAAGACCCTTTCTGCTATAGTGGGAGGTGAAAATTTCATGTTCTGAAGCTTCCCTGCAAAGTTATGGCACAATGCAGAAAACGAATTTTCAGCCTGATATAGGGTGGGTTCAGGAACGAGAAACAGAAAAAAGTAGATAACTTTGGAAAAACATTTCAGACAGCTTAGATTTGATGTGCAACTACTAGAAAGACCCTTTCTGCCATTGTGGGAGGTGAAAATTCGATGTTCTGAAGCTTCCCTGCAAAGTTATGGCACAATGCAGAAAACGCGTTTTCAGCCTGAGATAAGGTGGGTTCCGGAACGCCAAACATAAAAATGTTAATAACTTTGGAAAAACACTTCAGAGAGCTTAGATTTGATGTGCAACTACTAGAAAGACCTTTTCTGCTATAGTGGAAGTTTTAAATGTCATGTTCTGATGCATCCCTGCAAGTTATGGCACAATGCAGAAAACGGGTGTTCAGCCTGAGATAAGGTTGATTCCGGAACTCCAAACATAAAAGTGTTGATAACTTTGGAAAGCCACTTCAGGCAGCTTGGATTTGATGTGCAACTACTAGAAAGACCCTTTCTACTATAGCGGCAGGTGAAAATTTCATGTTCTGTGGCATCCCTGCAAAGTTATGGCACAATGCAAAAAACACGTTTTCAGACTGAGATATGGTGGGTTCCAGAACGCCAAACATAAAAATGTTGATAACTTTGGAAAAACATTTCAGACAGCTTAGATTTGATGTGCAACTACTAGAAAGACCCTTTCTGCCATTGTTGGAGGTGAAAATTCGATGTTCTGAAGCTTCCCTGCAAAGTAATGGCACCATGCGTAAAACGCGTTTTCAGGCTGAGATAAGGTCGATTCTGGAACGCCAAACATAAAAATGTTGATAACTTTCGAAAAACACTTCAGAGAGCTTAGATTTGATGTGCAACTACTAGAAAGACCCTTTCTGCTATCGTGGGAGGTGAAAATTTCATGTTCTGAAGCTTCCCTGCAAAGTTATGGCACAATGCAGAAAACGCATTTTCAGCCTGATATAGGGTGGGTTCAGGAACGAGAAACATAAAAATGTTGATAACTTTGGAAAAACACCAGACAGCTTCGATTTGATGTGCAACTTCTAGAAAGACCCTTTCTGCCATTGTGGGAGGTGAAAATTGCATGTTCTGTGGCTTCCCTGCAAAATTATGGCACAATGAAAAAACCAGGTTTTCAGACTGAGATAAGGTGGGTTCCAGAACGCCAAACATAAAAAAGTTGATAACTTTGGAAAAACATTTCAGACAGCTTAGATATAATCTGCAACTACTAGAAAGACCCTTTCTGCTATAGTGGGAGGTGAAAATTTCATGTTCTAAAGCTTTATGCAAAGTTATGGCACAATGCGTTAAACGGGTTTTCAGCCTGAGATAAGGCGGATTCCGGAACGCCAAACATAAAAATGTTGATAACTTTCGAAAAACACTTCAGAGAGCTTAGATTTGAAGTGAAACTACTAGAAAGACCCTTTCTGCTATCGTGGGATGTGAAAATTTCATGTTCCGAAGCTTCCCTGCAAAGTTATGGCACAATTCCGAAAACACATTTTCAGCCTGAGATAAGGTCGATTCCGGAACACCAAACATAAAAATGTTGATAACTTTGGGAAAACACCTCAGACTGCTTAGATTTGATGTGCAAGTACTAGAAAGACCCGTTCTGCTATAGTGTGAGTTTAAAATTTCATGTTCTGAAGCTTCCCTGCAAAGTTATGGCACAATGCAGAAAACGCGTTTTCAGCCTGAGATAAGGTCGATTCCGGTACGCCAAACATAAAAATGTTGATAACTTTGGGAAAACACCTCAGACTGCTTAGCTTTGATGTGCAACTACTAGAATGACCTTTTCTGCTATAGTGGCAGGTTAAAATTTCATGCTCTGAATCTTCCCTGCAAAGTTACGGCACAATGCAGAAAACACATTTTCAGACTGAGATAAGGTGGGTTCCAAAGCGGCAAACATAAAAATGTTGATAACTTTGGAAAAACACTTCAGACAGCTTAGATTTGATGTACAACTACTAGAAAGACCTTTTCTGGTATAGCGCAAGTTTAAAATTTCATGTTCTGAAGCTTCCCTGCAAAGTTATGGCACAATTCCGAAAACGCGTTTTCAGCCTGAGATAAGGTCGATTCCGGAACGCCAAACATAAAAATGTTGATAACTGTCGGAAAACACCTCAGACTGCTTAGATTTGATGTGCAAGTACTAGAAAGACCCTTTCTGCTATAGTGGGAGTTGAAAATTTCATGTTCTGAAGCTTTCCTGCAAAGTTATGGCGCAATGCAGAAAACGCGTTTTCAGCGTGAGATAAGGTTGATTCCGGAACGCCAAACATAAAAATGTTGATAACTTTGGAAAGACACTTCAGACAGCTTAGATTTGATGTGCAACTACTAGAAAGACCCTTTCTACTATAGAGGCAGGTGAAAATTTCATGTTCTGAGGCTTCCCTGCAAAGTTATGGCACAATGCAGAAAACACGTTTTCAGACTGAGATAAGGTGGGTTCCAAAGCGGCAAACATAAAATTGTTGATTACTTTGGAAAAACATTTCAGACAGCTTAGATTTGATCTGCAACTACTAGAAAGACCCTTTTTGCTATAGTGGGTGGTGAAAATTTCATCTGCTGAAGCTTTATGCAAAGTTATGGCACAATGCGTAAAACGCGTTTTCAGGTTGAGATAAGGTCGATTCCGGAACGGCAAACATAAAAATGTTGATAACTTTGTAAAAACACTTCAGACAGTTTAGATTTGATGTGCAACTACTAGAAAGACCCTTTCTGCTATAGTGGGAGGTGAAAATTTCATGTTCTGAAGCTTCCTTGCAAAGTTATGCCACAATGGAGAAAACGCGTTTTCAGCCTGAGATAAGGTGGGTTCCGGAATGCCAAACATAAAAATGTTCATAACTTTAGAAAAACACTTCAGACAGCTTAGATTTGATGTGCAACTACAAGACAGATCCTTTCTGCTATCGTGGGAGATGAAAATTTCACGTTCTGAAGCTTCCCTGCAAAGTTATGGCACAATGCAGAAAACGCGTTTTCAGCCTGAGATAAGGTGGGTTCCGGAACGCCAAACATAAAAATGTTGATAACTTTCGAAAAACACTTCAGACAGCTTAGATTTGAAGTGCAACTACTAGAAAGACCCTTTCTGCGATAGTGAGTGGTGAAAATTCGATGTTCTGAAGCTTCCCTGCAAAGTTATGGCACAATGCGTGAAACGCGTTTTCAGCCTGAGATAAGGTCGATTCCGGAACGCCAAACATAAAAATGTTGATAACTTTGGAAAAACACTTCAGACAGCTTAGATTTGAAGTGTAACTACTACAAAGACCCTTTCTGCCATAGTGGGAGGTGAAAATTTCATGTTCTGAAGCTTTATGCAAAGTTATGGTACAATGCGTAAAACGCGTTTTTAGCCTGAGATAAGGTGGGTTCCCGAAGGCCAAACAAAAAAATGTTAAAAACTTTGGAAAACCACTTCAGACAGCTTAGATTTCACCTGAAACCATTAGAAAGACCCTTTCTGCTATAGTGGGAGGTGAAAATTTCATGTTCTGTGGCTTCCCTGCAAAGTTATGGCACAATGCAAAAAACACGTTTTCAGACTGAGATAAGGTGGGTTCCGGAACGCCAAACATAAAAATGTTGATAACTTTCGAAAAACACTTCAGACAGCTTAGATTTGAAGTGTAACTACTACAAAGACCCTTTCTGCCATAGTGGGAGGTGAAAATTTCATGTTCTGAAGCTTTATGCAAAGTTATGGTACAATGCGTAAAACGCGTTTTTAGCCTGAGATAAGGTGGGTTCCCGAAGGCCAAACAAAAAAATGTTAAAAACTTTGGAAAACCACTTCAGACAGCTTAGATTTCACCTGAAACCATTAGAAAGACCCTTTCTGCTATAGTGGGAGGTGAAAATTTCATGTTCTGTGGCTTCCCTGCAAAGTTATGGCACAATGCAAAAAACACGTTTTCAGACTGAGATAAGGCGGGTTCCGGAACGCCAAACATAAAAATGTTGATAACTTTTGAAAAACACTTCAGACAGCTTAGATTTGAAGTGTAACTACTACAAAGACCCTTTCTGCCATAGTGGGAGGTGAAAATTTCATGTTCTGAAGCTTTATGCAAAGTTATGGTACAATGCGTAAAACGCGTTTTTAGCCTGAGATAAGGTGGGTTCCCGAAGGCCAAACAAAAAAATGTTAAAAACTTTGGAAAACCACTTCAGACAGCTTAGATTTCACCTGAAACCATTAGAAAGACCCTTTCTGCTATAGTGGGAGGTGAAAATTTCATGTTCTGTGGCTTCCCTGCAAAGTTATGGCACAATGCAGAAAACGCGTTTTCAGCCTGAGATAAGGTGGGTTCCGGAACGCCAAACATAAAAATGTTAATAACTTTGGAAAAACACTTCAGAGAGCTTAGATTTGATGTGCAACTACTAGAAAGACCTTTTCTGCTATAGTGGAAGTTTTAAATGTCATGTTCTGATGCATCCCTGCAAGTTATGGCACAATGCAGAAAACGGGTGTTCAGCCTGAGATAAGGTTGATTCCGGAACTCCAAACATAAAAGTGTTGATAACTTTGGAAAGCCACTTCAGGCAGCTTGGATTTGATGTGCAACTACTAGAAAGACCCTTTCTACTATAGCGGCAGGTGAAAATTTCATGTTCTGTGGCATCCCTGCAAAGTTATGGCACAATGCAAAAAACACGTTTTCAGACTGAGATATGGTGGGTTCCAGAACGCCAAACATAAAAATGTTGATAACTTTGGAAAAACATTTCAGACAGCTTAGATTTGATGTGCAACTACTAGAAAGACCCTTTCTGCCATTGTTGGAGGTGAAAATTCGATGTTCTGAAGCTTCCCTGCAAAGTAATGGCACCATGCGTAAAACGCGTTTTCAGGCTGAGATAAGGTCGATTCTGGAACGCCAAACATAAAAATGTTGATAACTTTCGAAAAACACTTCAGAGAGCTTAGATTTGATGTGCAACTACTAGAAAGACCCTTTCTGCTATCGTGGGAGGTGAAAATTTCATGTTCTGAAGCTTCCCTGCAAAGTTATGGCACAATGCAGAAAACGCATTTTCAGCCTGATATAGGGTGGGTTCAGGAACGAGAAACATAAAAATGTTGATAACTTTGGAAAAACACCAGACAGCTTCGATTTGATGTGCAACTTCTAGAAAGACCCTTTCTGCCATTGTGGGAGGTGAAAATTGCATGTTCTGAAGCTTCCCTGCAAAGTTATGGCACAATGCGTGAAACGCGTTTTCAGCCTGAGATAAGGTCGATTCCGGAACGCCAAACATAAAAATGTTGATAACTTTGGAAAAACACTTCAGACAGCTTAGATTTGAAGTGTAACTACTACAAAGACCCTTTCTGCCATAGTGGGAGGTGAAAATTTCATGTTCTGAAGCTTTATGCAAAGTTATGGTACAATGCGTAAAACGCGTTTTTAGCCTGAGATAAGGTGGGTTCCCGAAGGCCAAACAAAAAAATGTTAAAAACTTTGGAAAACCACTTCAGACAGCTTAGATTTCACCTGAAACCATTAGAAAGACCCTTTCTGCTATAGTGGGAGGTGAAAATTTCATGTTCTGTGGCTTCCCTGCAAAGTTATGGCACAATGCAAAAAACACGTTTTCAGACTGAGATAAGGTGGGTTCCGGAACGCCAAACATAAAAATGTTGATAACTTTCGAAAAACACTTCAGACAGCTTAGATTTGAAGTGTAACTACTACAAAGACCCTTTCTGCCATAGTGGGAGGTGAAAATTTCATGTTCTGAAGCTTTATGCAAAGTTATGGTACAATGCGTAAAACGCGTTTTTAGCCTGAGATAAGGTGGGTTCCCGAAGGCCAAACAAAAAAATGTTAAAAACTTTGGAAAACCACTTCAGACAGCTTAGATTTCACCTGAAACCATTAGAAAGACCCTTTCTGCTATAGTGGGAGGTGAAAATTTCATGTTCTGTGGCTTCCCTGCAAAGTTATGGCACAATGCAAAAAACACGTTTTCAGACTGAGATAAGGCGGGTTCCGGAACGCCAAACATAAAAATGTTGATAACTTTTGAAAAACACTTCAGACAGCTTAGATTTGAAGTGTAACTACTACAAAGACCCTTTCTGCCATAGTGGGAGGTGAAAATTTCATGTTCTGAAGCTTTATGCAAAGTTATGGTACAATGCGTAAAACGCGTTTTTAGCCTGAGATAAGGTGGGTTCCCGAAGGCCAAACAAAAAAATGTTAAAAACTTTGGAAAACCACTTCAGACAGCTTAGATTTCACCTGAAACCATTAGAAAGACCCTTTCTGCTATAGTGGGAGGTGAAAATTTCATGTTCTGTGGCTTCCCTGCAAAGTTATGGCACAATGCAGAAAACGCGTTTTCAGCCTGAGATAAGGTGGGTTCCGGAACGCCAAACATAAAAATGTTAATAACTTTGGAAAAACACTTCAGAGAGCTTAGATTTGATGTGCAACTACTAGAAAGACCTTTTCTGCTATAGTGGAAGTTTTAAATGTCATGTTCTGATGCATCCCTGCAAGTTATGGCACAATGCAGAAAACGGGTGTTCAGCCTGAGATAAGGTTGATTCCGGAACTCCAAACATAAAAGTGTTGATAACTTTGGAAAGCCACTTCAGGCAGCTTGGATTTGATGTGCAACTACTAGAAAGACCCTTTCTACTATAGCGGCAGGTGAAAATTTCATGTTCTGTGGCATCCCTGCAAAGTTATGGCACAATGCAAAAAACACGTTTTCAGACTGAGATATGGTGGGTTCCAGAACGCCAAACATAAAAATGTTGATAACTTTGGAAAAACATTTCAGACAGCTTAGATTTGATGTGCAACTACTAGAAAGACCCTTTCTGCCATTGTTGGAGGTGAAAATTCGATGTTCTGAAGCTTCCCTGCAAAGTAATGGCACCATGCGTAAAACGCGTTTTCAGGCTGAGATAAGGTCGATTCTGGAACGCCAAACATAAAAATGTTGATAACTTTCGAAAAACACTTCAGAGAGCTTAGATTTGATGTGCAACTACTAGAAAGACCCTTTCTGCTATCGTGGGAGGTGAAAATTTCATGTTCTGAAGCTTCCCTGCAAAGTTATGGCACAATGCAGAAAACGCATTTTCAGCCTGATATAGGGTGGGTTCAGGAACGAGAAACATAAAAATGTTGATAACTTTGGAAAAACACCAGACAGCTTCGATTTGATGTGCAACTTCTAGAAAGACCCTTTCTGCCATTGTGGGAGGTGAAAATTGCATGTTCTGTGGCTTCCCTGCAAAATTATGGCACAATGAAAAAACCAGGTTTTCAGACTGAGATAAGGTGGGTTCCAGAACGCCAAACATAAAAAAGTTGATAACTTTGGAAAAACATTTCAGACAGCTTAGATATAATCTGCAACTACTAGAAAGACCCTTTCTGCTATAGTGGGAGGTGAAAATTTCATGTTCTAAAGCTTTATGCAAAGTTATGGCACAATGCGTTAAACGGGTTTTCAGCCTGAGATAAGGCGGATTCCGGAACGCCAAACATAAAAATGTTGATAACTTTCGAAAAACACTTCAGAGAGCTTAGATTTGAAGTGAAACTACTAGAAAGACCCTTTCTGCTATCGTGGGATGTGAAAATTTCATGTTCCGAAGCTTCCCTGCAAAGTTATGGCACAATTCCGAAAACACATTTTCAGCCTGAGATAAGGTCGATTCCGGAACACCAAACATAAAAATGTTGATAACTTTGGGAAAACACCTCAGACTGCTTAGATTTGATGTGCAAGTACTAGAAAGACCCGTTCTGCTATAGTGTGAGTTTAAAATTTCATGTTCTGAAGCTTCCCTGCAAAGTTATGGCACAATGCAGAAAACGCGTTTTCAGCCTGAGATAAGGTCGATTCCGGTACGCCAAACATAAAAATGTTGATAACTTTGGGAAAACACCTCAGACTGCTTAGCTTTGATGTGCAACTACTAGAATGACCTTTTCTGCTATAGTGGCAGGTTAAAATTTCATGCTCTGAATCTTCCCTGCAAAGTTACGGCACAATGCAGAAAACACATTTTCAGACTGAGATAAGGTGGGTTCCAAAGCGGCAAACATAAAAATGTTGATAACTTTGGAAAAACACTTCAGACAGCTTAGATTTGATGTACAACTACTAGAAAGACCTTTTCTGGTATAGCGCAAGTTTAAAATTTCATGTTCTGAAGCTTCCCTGCAAAGTTATGGCACAATTCCGAAAACGCGTTTTCAGCCTGAGATAAGGTCGATTCCGGAACGCCAAACATAAAAATGTTGATAACTGTCGGAAAACACCTCAGACTGCTTAGATTTGATGTGCAAGTACTAGAAAGACCCTTTCTGCTATAGTGGGAGTTGAAAATTTCATGTTCTGAAGCTTTCCTGCAAAGTTATGGCGCAATGCAGAAAACGCGTTTTCAGCGTGAGATAAGGTTGATTCCGGAACGCCAAACATAAAAATGTTGATAACTTTGGAAAGACACTTCAGACAGCTTAGATTTGATGTGCAACTACTAGAAAGACCCTTTCTACTATAGAGGCAGGTGAAAATTTCATGTTCTGAGGCTTCCCTGCAAAGTTATGGCACAATGCAGAAAACACGTTTTCAGACTGAGATAAGGTGGGTTCCAAAGCGGCAAACATAAAATTGTTGATTACTTTGGAAAAACATTTCAGACAGCTTAGATTTGATCTGCAACTACTAGAAAGACCCTTTTTGCTATAGTGGGTGGTGAAAATTTCATCTGCTGAAGCTTTATGCAAAGTTATGGCACAATGCGTAAAACGCGTTTTCAGGTTGAGATAAGGTCGATTCCGGAACGGCAAACATAAAAATGTTGATAACTTTGTAAAAACACTTCAGACAGTTTAGATTTGATGTGCAACTACTAGAAAGACCCTTTCTGCTATAGTGGGAGGTGAAAATTTCATGTTCTGAAGCTTCCTTGCAAAGTTATGCCACAATGGAGAAAACGCGTTTTCAGCCTGAGATAAGGTGGGTTCCGGAATGCCAAACATAAAAATGTTCATAACTTTAGAAAAACACTTCAGACAGCTTAGATTTGATGTGCAACTACAAGACAGATCCTTTCTGCTATCGTGGGAGATGAAAATTTCACGTTCTGAAGCTTCCCTGCAAAGTTATGGCACAATGCAGAAAACGCGTTTTCAGCCTGAGATAAGGTGGGTTCCGGAACGCCAAACATAAAAATGTTGATAACTTTCGAAAAACACTTCAGACAGCTTAGATTTGAAGTGCAACTACTAGAAAGACCCTTTCTGCGATAGTGAGTGGTGAAAATTCGATGTTCTGAAGCTTCCCTGCAAAGTTATGGCACAATGCGTGAAACGCGTTTTCAGCCTGAGATAAGGTCGATTCCGGAACGCCAAACATAAAAATGTTGATAACTTTGGAAAAACACTTCAGACAGCTTAGATTTGAAGTGTAACTACTACAAAGACCCTTTCTGCCATAGTGGGAGGTGAAAATTTCATGTTCTGAAGCTTTATGCAAAGTTATGGTACAATGCGTAAAACGCGTTTTTAGCCTGAGATAAGGTGGGTTCCCGAAGGCCAAACAAAAAAATGTTAAAAACTTTGGAAAACCACTTCAGACAGCTTAGATTTCACCTGAAACCATTAGAAAGACCCTTTCTGCTATAGTGGGAGGTGAAAATTTCATGTTCTGTGGCTTCCCTGCAAAGTTATGGCACAATGCAAAAAACACGTTTTCAGACTGAGATAAGGTGGGTTCCGGAACGCCAAACATAAAAATGTTGATAACTTTCGAAAAACACTTCAGACAGCTTAGATTTGAAGTGTAACTACTACAAAGACCCTTTCTGCCATAGTGGGAGGTGAAAATTTCATGTTCTGAAGCTTTATGCAAAGTTATGGTACAATGCGTAAAACGCGTTTTTAGCCTGAGATAAGGTGGGTTCCCGAAGGCCAAACAAAAAAATGTTAAAAACTTTGGAAAACCACTTCAGACAGCTTAGATTTCACCTGAAACCATTAGAAAGACCCTTTCTGCTATAGTGGGAGGTGAAAATTTCATGTTCTGTGGCTTCCCTGCAAAGTTATGGCACAATGCAAAAAACACGTTTTCAGACTGAGATAAGGCGGGTTCCGGAACGCCAAACATAAAAATGTTGATAACTTTTGAAAAACACTTCAGACAGCTTAGATTTGAAGTGTAACTACTACAAAGACCCTTTCTGCCATAGTGGGAGGTGAAAATTTCATGTTCTGAAGCTTTATGCAAAGTTATGGTACAATGCGTAAAACGCGTTTTTAGCCTGAGATAAGGTGGGTTCCCGAAGGCCAAACAAAAAAATGTTAAAAACTTTGGAAAACCACTTCAGACAGCTTAGATTTCACCTGAAACCATTAGAAAGACCCTTTCTGCTATAGTGGGAGGTGAAAATTTCATGTTCTGTGGCTTCCCTGCAAAGTTATCGCACAATGCAAAAAACACGTTTTCAGACTGAGATAAGGTGGGTTCCGGAACGCCAAACATAAAAATGTTGATAACTTTCGAAAAACACTTCAGACAGCTTAGATTTGAAGTGCAACTACTAGAAAGACCATTTCTGTTATAGTGGGAGGTAAAAATTCCATGTTCTGAAGCTTCCCTGCAAAGTGATTTCACAATGCAGAAAACGCATTTTCAGCCTGAGATAAGGTGGGTTCCAGAACGCTAAACATAAAAATGTTGAAGACTTTGGAAAAAACACTTCAGACAGCTTAGATTTGATGTGCAACTAGGAGAAAGACCCTTTCTGCGATAGTGAGTGGTGAAAATTCGATGTTCTGAAGCTTCCCTGCAAAGTTATGGCACAATGCGTGAAACGCGTTTTCAGCCTGAGATAAGGTCGATTCCGGAACGCCAAACATAAAAATGTTGATAACTTTGGAAAAACACTTCAGACAGCTTAGATTTGATGTGCAACTACTAGAAAGACCCTTTCTACTATGGCGGCAGGTGAAAATTTCATGTTCTGTGGCTTCCCTGCAAAGTTATGGCACAATGCAAAAAACGCGTTTTCAGACTGAGATAAGGTGGGTACCAGAACGCCAAACATAAAAATGTTGAAAACTTTGGAAAAACACTTCAGACAGCTTAGATTTCAGGTGAAACTACTAGAAAGACCCTTTCTGCTATAGTGAGTGGTGAAAATTCGATGTTCTGAAGCTTCCCTGCAAAGTTATGGCACAATGCGTAAAACGCATATTCAGCCTGAGATAAAGAGGGTTCCAGAACGCTAAACATAAAAATGTTGAAGACTTTGGAAAAAACACTTCAGACAGCTTCGTTTTTATGTGCAACTACAAGACAGACTCTTTCTGCAATATTGGGAGGTGAAAATTTCATGTTCTGAGGCTTCCCTGCAAAGTTATGGCACAATCCAGAAAAGACGTTTTCAGTCTGAGATAAGGTGGGTTCCAGAACGCCAAACATAAAAATGTTGATAACTTTGGAAAAACACTTCAGACAGCTTAGTTTTGATGTTCAACTACAAGACAGACTCTTTCTGCAATATTGGTAGTTGAAAATTTCATATTCTGATGCTTCCCTGCAAAGTTATGGCACTAAGCAGAAAACGCGTTTTCAGGCTGTGATGAGGTTGATTCCGGAACGCCAAACATAAAAATGTTGATAACTTTGGAAAAACACTTCAGTCAGCTTAGATTTGATGTGCAACTACTATAAAGACCCTTTCTACTATAGCGGCAGGTGAAAATTTCATGTTCTGAGGCTTCCCTGCAAAGTTATGGCACAATGCAAAAAACATGTTTTCAGACTGAGATAAGGTGGGTTCCAGAACTCCAAACATAAAATTGTTGATTACTTTGGAAAAACATTTCAGACAGCTTAGATTTGATCTGCAACTACTAGAAAGACCCTTTTTGCTATAGTGGGTGGTGAAAATTTCATCTGCTGAAGCTTTATGCAAAGTTATGGCACAATGCGTAAAACGCGTTTTCAGGTTGAGATAAGGTCGATTCCGGAACGGCAAACATAAAAATGTTGTTAACTTTGTAAAAACACTTCAGACAGTTTAGATTTGATGTGCAACTACTAGAAAGACCCTTTCTGCTATAGTGGGAGGTGAAAATTTCATGTTCTGAAGCTTCCTTGCAAAGTTATGCCACAATGGAGAAAACGCGTTTTCAGCCTGAGATAAGGTGGGTTCCGGAACGCCAAACATAAAAATGTTCATAACTTTAGAAAAACACTTCAGACAGCTTAGATTTGATGTGCAACTACAAGACAGATCCTTTCTGCTATCGTGGGAGATGAAAATTTCACGTTCTGAAGCTTCCCTGCAAAGTTATGGCACAATGCAGAAAACGCGTTTTCAGCCTGAGATGAGGTGGGTTCCGGAACGCCAAACATAAAAATGTCGATAGCTTTGGAAAGCCACTTCAGACAGCTTAGATTTGATGTGCAACTGCTAGAAAGACCCTTTCTACTATGGCGGCAGGTGAAAATTTCATGTTCTGTGGCTTCCCTGCAAAGTTATCGCACAATGCAAAAAACACGTTTTCAGACTGAGATAAGGCGGGTTCCGGAACGCCAAACATAAAAATGTTGATAACTTTTGAAAAACACTTCAGACAGCTTAGATTTGAAGTGTAACTACTACAAAGACCCTTTCTGCCATAGTGGGAGGTGAAAATTTCATGTTCTGAAGCTTTATGCAAAGTTATGGTACAATGCGTAAAACGCGTTTTTAGCCTGAGATAAGGTGGGTTCCCGAAGGCCAAACAAAAAAATGTTAAAAACTTTGGAAAACCACTTCAGACAGCTTAGATTTCACCTGAAACCATTAGAAAGACCCTTTCTGCTATAGTGGGAGGTGAAAATTTCATGTTCTGTGGCTTCCCTGCAAAGTTATGGCACAATGGAGAAAACGCGTTTTCAGCCTGAGTTAAGGTCGATTCCGGAACTCCAAACATAAAAATGTTGATAACTTTGGAAAAACACTTCAGACAGCTTAGATTTGATGTGCAACTACTAGAAAGACCCTTTCTACTATGGCGGCAGGTGAAAATTTCATGTTCTGTTGCTTCCCTGCAAAGTTATGGCACAATGCAAAAAACACGTTTTCAGACTGAGATAAGGTGGGTATCAGAACGCCAAACATAAAAATGTTGAAAACTTTGGAAAAACACTTCAGACAGCTTAGATTTCACGTGAAACTACTAGAAAGACCCTTTCTGCTATAGTGAGTGGTGAAAATTCGATGTTCTGAAGCTTCCCTGCAAAGCTATGGCACAATGCGTAAAACACATATTCAGCCTGAGATAAAGTAGGTTCCAGAACGCTAAACATAAAAATGTTGAAGACTTTGGAAAAAACACTTCAGACAGCTTAGTTTTGATGAGCAACTACAAGACAGACTCTTTCGGCAATATTGGGAGGTGAAAATTTCATATTCTGATGCTTCCATGCAAAGTTATGGCACAATGCGTAAAACACGTTTTCAGCCTGAGATAAGGTCGATTCTGGAACGCCATACATAAAAATGTTGATAACTTTGTAAAAACACATCAGACAGCTTAGATTTGATGTGCAACTACTAGACAGACCCTTTCTGCTATAGTGAGTGGTGAAAATTCGATGTTCTGAAGCTTCCCTGCAAAGTTATGGCACAATGCGTAAAACGCGTTTTCAGCCTGAGATAAGGTGGGTTCCCGAACGCAAAACATAAAAATGTTGATAACCATGTCAAAAAACTTCAGACAGCATAGATTTGATGTGCAACTACTAGAAAGACCCTTTCTGCTATAGTGGGAGGTGAATATTTCATGTTCTGAACCTTCCACTAGAATATATGGCACAATGCAGAAAATTCGTTTTCAGCCTGAAATAAGGTGGGTTTCGGAACGCCAAACATAAAAATGTTGACAACTTTGAAAAAACACTTCAGACAACATAGATTTGATGTGCAACTACGAGAAAGGCCCTTTCTGCTTTAGTGGGAGGTGAAAATTTCATGTTCTGAAGCTTCCCTGCAAAGTTATGGCACAATTCAGAAAACACGTTTTCAGCCTGAGATAAGGTCTATGCCGGAACGCTAAACATAAAAATGTTGATAACCATGTCAAAAAACTTCAGACAGATTAGATTTGATGTGCAACTACTAGAAAGACCCTTTCTGCTATAGTGGGAGGTGAAAATTTCATGTTCTGAACCTTCCCCTACAATATATGGCACAATGCAAAAAACACGTTTTCAGATTGAGATCAGGTGGGTTCCAGAAAGCCAAACATAAAAATGTTGATAACTTTGGAAAAATATTTCAGTCAGCTTAGATTTGATCTGCAACTACTAGAAAGACCCTTTCTGCTATAGTGGGAGGTGAAAATGTCATGTGCTGACGCTTTATGCAAAGTTATAGCACAATGCGTAAAACACGTTTTCAGCCTGAGATAAGGTCGATTCTGGAACGCCATACATAAAAATGTTGATAACTTTGTAAAAACACATCAGACAGCTTAGATTTGATGTGCAACGACAAGACAGACTCTTTCTGCAATATTGGGTGATAAAAATTTCATATTCTGAAGCTTCCCTGCAAAGTTATGGCACAATGCAGAAAACGCGTTTTCAGCCTGAGATAAGGTCGATTCCGGAACGCCAAACATAAAAATGTTGATAACTTTCGAAAAACACTTCAGACAGCTTAGATTTGATGTGCAACTAGGAAAAAGACCATTTCTGCTATAGTGGGTGGTGAAAATTTGATGTTCTGAA
This sequence comes from Synchiropus splendidus, assembly GCF_027744825.2. Classification (NCBI taxonomy): domain Eukaryota; kingdom Metazoa; phylum Chordata; class Actinopteri; order Syngnathiformes; family Callionymidae; genus Synchiropus; species Synchiropus splendidus. The sequence continues at coordinate 2,980,889 of NC_071340.1, read as the reverse complement.
GCTTCCCTGCAAAGTTATGACACAATGCGTAAAACACGTTTTCAGCCTGACATAAGGTCGATTCCGGAACGGGATACATAAAAAAGTTGATAACTTTTGAAATACACTTCAGACAGCTTAGTGGGAGGTGAAAATTTCATGTGCTGAAGCTTTATTCAAAGTTATAGCACAATGCGTAAAACACGTTTTCAGCCTGAGATAAGGTCGATTCTGGAAGGCCAAACATAAAAATGTTGATAACTTTGTAAAAACACTTCAGACAGCTTAGATTTGATGTGCAACTACTAGAAAGACCCTTTCTGCTATTGTGGGAGGTGAACATTTCATGTTCTGAGGCTTCCCTGCAAAGTTATGGCACAATCCAGAAAAGACGTTTTAAGACTGAGATAAGATGGGTTCCAGAACGCCAAACATAAAAATGTTGATAACTTTGGAAAAACACTTCAGACAGCTTAGTTTTGATGTTCAACTACAAGACAGACTCTTTCTGCAATATTGGGGGGTAAAAATGTCATATTCTGATGCTTCCCTGCAAAGTTATGGCACAAAGCAGAAAATGCGTTTTCAAGTTGTGATAAGGTTGATTCCGGAATGCCAAACATAAAAATGTTGATAACTTTGGAAAAACACTTCAGACAGCTTAGATTTGATGTGCAACTACTAGAAAGACCCTTTCTACTATAGCGGCAGGTGAAAATTTCATGTTATGAGGCTTCCCTGCAAAGTTATGGCACAATGCAACAAACACGTTTTCAGACTGAGATAAGATGGGTTCCAGAACGCCAAACATAAAAATGTTGATAACTTTGGAAAAACACTTCAGACAGCTTAGTTTTGATGTTCAACTACAAGACAGACTCTTTCTGCAACATTGGGAGGTGAAAATTTCATATTCTGATGCTTCCCTGCAAAGTTATGGCACAATGCGAAAAACGCGTTTTCAACCTGAGATAAGGTCGATTCCAGAACGCCAAACATAAATATGTTGATAACTTTGGAAAAACAGATCAGACAGCTTAGATTTGATGTGCAACTAGGAGAAAGACCATTTCTGCTATAGTGGGTGGTGAAAATTCGATGTTCTGAAGCTTCCCTGCAAAGTTATGGCACAATGCGTAAAACGCGTTTTCAGCCTGACATAAGGTCGATTGCGGAACGCCAAACATAAAAATGTTGATCACTTTTCAAATACACTTCAGACAGCCTAGATTTGATGTGCAACTACTAGAAAGACCCTTTCTGATATAGTGGGAGGAGAAAATTTCATGTTCTGAAGTCGCCCTGCAAAGTTATGGCACAATCCAGAAAAGACGTTTTCAGACTGAGATAAGATGGGTTCCAGAACGCCAAACATAAAAATGTTGATAACTTTGGAAAAACACTTCAGACAGCTTAGTTTTGATGTTCAACTACAAGACAGACTCTTTCTGCAATATTGGGGGGTAAAAATTTCATATTCTGATGCTTCCCTGCAAAGTTATGGCACAAAGCAGAAAATGCGTTTTCAAGTTGTGATAAGGTTGATTCCGGAATGCCAAACATAAAAATGTTGATAACTTTGGAAAAACACTTCAGACAGCTTAGATTTGATGTGCAACTACCAGAAAGACCCTTTATGCTATTGTGGGAGGTGAAAATTTCATGTTCTGATGTATCCCTGCAAGGTTATGGCACAATGCAGAAAAAGTGTTTTCAGACTGAGATAATGTGGGTTCCAGAACGCCAAACATAAAAATGTTGATAACTTTGGAAAAACACTTCTGACAGCTTAGATTTCACGTGAAACTACTCGAAAGACCCTTTCTGCTATAGTGGGAGGTGAAAATTTCATGTTCTGAAGCGTCCCAGCAAAGTTTTGGCACAATGCAGAAAACGCGTTTTCAGCCTGAGATAAGGTGGGTTCCGGAACGTCAAACATAAAAATGTTGATGACTTTGGAAAAACACTTCAGACAGCTTAGATTTGATGTCCAACTACTAGAAAGATCCTTTCTACTATAGCGGGAGCTGAAAATTTCATGTTCTGAGGCTTCCCTGCAAAGTTACGGCACAATGCAGAAAACACATTTTCAGACTGAGATAAGGTTGATTCCGGAACGCCAAACATAAAAATGTAGATAACTTTGGAAAAACACTTCAGACAGCTTAGATTTGATGTGCAACTACTAGAAAGACCCTTTCTACTATAGCGGGAGGTGAAAATTTCATGTTCTGAAGCATCCCTGCAAAGTTATGGCACGATGCGTAAAACGCGTTTTCAGCAGGGGATAAGGTCGATTCCGGAACGCCAAACATAAAAGTGTTGATAACTTTGAAAAGACACTTCAGACAGCTTAGATTTGATGTGCAACTACTAGAAAGACCCTTTCTGCTATTGTGGGAGGTGAAAATGACATGTTCTGAAGCTTCCCTGCAGAGTTATGGCAAAAAGCAGAAAACGCGTTTTCAGCCTGAGATAAGGTGAGTTCTAGAACGCCAAACATAAAAATGTTGATAACTTTGGAAAAACACTTCAGACAGCCTTGATTTGATGTGCAACTACTAGAAAGACCATTTCTGCTATAGTGGGAGGTCAAAAGTCCATGTTCTGAAGCTTCCCTGCAAAGTAATGGCACAACGCAGAAAGCTCGTTTTCAGCCTGAGATAAGGAGGGTTCCGGAACGCCAAACATAAAACTGTTGATAACTTTGGTAATACACTTCAGACAGCTTAGATTTGATACGTAACTAGTAGAAAGACCCTTTCTGCAATAGTGGGAGGTGAAAATGTCATGTTCTGAAGCTTCCCTGCAAAGTTATGACACAATGCGTAAAACGCGTTTTCAGCCTGAGATAAGGTCGATTCCGGATCGCCAAACATAAAAATGTTGATAACTTTTGAAAAACACTTCAGACAGCATAGATTTGATGTGCAACTACTTGAAAGACCCTTTCTGCTATAGTGGGATGTGAAAATTTCATGTTCTGAAGCTTCCCTGCAAAGTTATGGCACAATGCGTAAAACGCGTTATCAGCCTGAGATCAGGTCGATTCCGGAACGCCAAACATAAAAATGTTGATAACTTTGGAAAAACACTTCAGACAGCTTAGATTTGATGTGCAACTACAAGAAAGACCCTTTCTGCTACAGTGGGATGTGAAAATTTCATGTTCTGAAGCTTCCCTGCAAAGTTATGGCACAATGCAGAAAACACGTTTTTAGCCTGAGATAAGGTCGATTCCGGAACGCCAAACATAAAAATGTTGATAACTTTTGAAAAACACTTCAGACAGCTTAGATTTGATGCACAACTACTAGAAAGACCCTTTCTGCTACAGTGGGATGTGAAAATTTCATGTTCTGAAGCTTCCCTGCAAAGTAATGGCACAATGCAGAAAACGCATTTCAGCCTGAGATCAGGTGGGTTCCGGAACGCCAAACATGAAAATGTTGATAACTTTTGAAAAACACTTCAGACAGCTTAGATTTGATGTGCAACTACTAGAAAGACCCTTTCTGCTATAGTGGGAGGAGAGAAATCCATGTTCTGAAGCTTCCCTCCAAAGTTATGGCACAATGCAGAAAGCTCGTTTTCAGCCTGAGAGATAAGGTGGGTTCCGGAACGCCAAACATAAAAGTTTTGATAACTTTGGAAAAACACTTCAGACAGCTAAGATTTGATCTGCAACTACTAGAAAGACCCTTTCTGCTACAGTGGGATGTGAAAATTTCATGTTCTGAAGCTTCCCTGCAAAGTTATGGCACAATGCGTGAAACGCGTTTTCAGCCTGAAATAAGGTCGATTCCGGAACGCCAAACATAAAAATGTTGATAACTTTTGAAAAACACTTCAGACAGCTTAGATTTGATGTGCAATTACTAGAAAGACCGTTTCTGCTACAGTGGGATGTGAAAATTTCATGTTCTCAAGCTTCCCTGCAAAGTTATGGCACAATGCGTAAAACCTGTTTTCAGGCTGAGATTTGGTCGGTTCCGGAACGCCAAACATAAAAAAGTTGATAACTTCAGTAAAACACTTCAGACAGCTAAGATTTGATGTGCAACTACTAGAAAGACCCTTTCTGCTACAGTGGGATGTGAAAATTTCATGTTCTGAAGCTTCCCTGCAAAGTTATGGCACAATGCGTGAAACGCGTTTTCAGCCTGAGATAAGGTCGATTCCGGATCGTCAAACATAAAAATGTTGATAACTTTTGAAAAAAACTTCAGACAGCATAGATTTGATGTGCAACTACTTGAAAGACCCTTTCTGTCATAGTGGGATGTGAAAATTTCATGTTCTGAAGCTTCCCTGCAAAGTTATGGCACAATGCGTAAAACGCGTTTTCAGCCTGAGATCAGGTCGATTCCGGAACGCCAAACATAAAAATGTTGATTACTTTTGAAAAACACTTCAGACAGCTTAGATTTGATGTGCAACTGCTAGAAAGAACCTTTCTGCTGTAGTGGGAGGTGAAAATTTCATGTTCTGAAGCTTCTCTGCAAAGTTATTGCACAATGCAGAAAACCCATTTTCAGCCTGACATAAGGTGGGTTCCGGAACGCCAAACATAAAAAAGTTGATAACTTTCTAAATACACTTCTGACAGCTTAGATTTGATGTGCAACTACGAGAAAGACCCTTTCTGCTATAGTGGGTAGTGAAAATTCCATGTTCTGAAACTTCCCTGCAAAGTTATGGCACAATGCGTAAAACCCGTTTTCAGCCAGAGATAAGGTGAGATTCCGGAACGCCCAACATAAAAATGTTGCTAACTTTTGAAAAACACTTCAGACAGCTTAGATTTGATGTGCAATTACTAGAAAGACCCTTTCTGATATAGTGGGAGGTGAAAATTCCATGTTCTGAAGCTTCCCTGCAAAGTTATGGCACAATGCAGAAAACGCGTTTTCAGCCTGACATAAGGTCGATTCCGGTACGCCAAGCATAAAAATGTTGATAACTTTAGAAAAACACTTCAGACAGCTTAGATTTGTTGTGCAACTACTAGAAAGACCCTTTCTGCTACAGTGGGATATGAAAATTTCATGTTCTGAAGCTTCCCTGAAAAGTTATGGCACAATGCAGAAAACGCATTTCAGCCTGAGATCAGGTGGGTTCCGGAACGCCGAACATAAAAAAGTTGACAACTTTGGAAAAACACTGCAAACAGCTTAGATTTGATGTGCAACTACTAGAAAGACCATTTCTGCTTTAGTGGGAGGTGAAAAAGTCATGTTCTGAAGCTTCACTGCAAAGTTATGGCACAATGCGTAAAACACGTTTTCAGCCTGAGATAAGGTCGGTTCCGGAACGCCAAACATAAAAAAGTTGATAACTTTGGAAAAACACTGCAAACAGCTTAGATTTGATGTGCAACTACTAGAAAGACCATTTCCGCTTTAGTGGGAGGTGAAAATTTCATGTTCTGAAGCTTCCCTGCAACGGTATCGCACAATGCAGAAAACCCGTTTTTAGCCTGAGAAAAGGTCGATTCCGGGACACCAAACAAAAAATTTTTGATAACTTTGGAAAAACACTTCAGACAGCTTAGATTTGATGTGCAACTACTAGAGAGACCATTTCTGCTATAGTGGCAGGTGAAAATTTCATGTTTTGAAGCTTCCCTGCGAATTTATAGCATAATGCGGAAAACGCGTTTTCAGCCTGAGATGAGGTCGATTCCGGAACGCCAAACATAAAGATGTTGATAACTTTTGAAAAACACTTCAGACAGCTTAGATTTGATTCGCAACTACAAGAAAGACCAGTTCTGCTACAGTGGCAGGTGCAAATTTCATGTTCTGAAGCTTCCCTGCAAAGTTATGGTACAATGCAGAAAACTCGTTTTCAGGCTGAAATAAGGTCGATTCCGGAACGCCATACATAAAAAAGTTGATGACTTCAGAAAAACACTTCAGACAGCTCAGATTTGATGTGCAACTACACGAAAGACCAGTTCTGCTACAGTGGCAGGTGTAGATTTCATGTTCTGAAGCTTCCCTGCAAATTTATGGCACAATGCAGAAAACGCGTTTTCAGCCAGAGATAAGGTCGATTCCGGAACGCCAAACATAAAAATGTTGATAACTTTGGAAAAACACTTCAGACAGCTTAGATTTGATGTGCAACTACTAGAAAGAACATTTCTGCTATAGTGGGAGGTGAAAATTTCATGTTCTGAAGCTTCCCTGCAAAGTTATGGCACAATGCAGAAAACGCGTTTTCAGCCTGACATAAGGACGATTCCGGTACGCCAAGCATAAAAATGTTGATAACTTTGGAAAAACACTTCAGAAGGCTTAGATTTGATGTGCAACTACTAGAAAGAAACTTTCTACTATAGTGGGAGGTGAACATTTCATGTTATGGGGCTTCCCGGCAAACTTATGGCACAATGCAGAAAACACGTTTTCAGCCTGAGATAAGGTGGGTTCCGGAGCGCCAAACATAAAAATGTTGATAACTTTGGAAAAACACTTCAGACAGCTTACTTTTGATGTGCAACTGCTAGAAAGACCCTTTCTGCTATAGTGGGAGACGAAAATTTCATGTTCTCAAGCTTCCCTGCAAAGTTATGGCACAATGCAGAAAACGCATTTTCACCCTGAGATAAGGTGGTTTCAACAACGCCAAACATAAAAGTGTTGATAACTTTTGAAAAAACACTTCAGACAGCTTAGATTTTATGTGCACCTACTAGAAAGACCCTTTCTGCTTTAGTGGGAGGTGAAAATTTCATGTTCTGAAGATTCCCTGCAAAGTTATGAAAAATGCAGAAAACGCGTTTTCAGTCTGAGATAAGGTCGATTCCGGAACGCCAAACATAAAAATGTTGATAACTTTGGAAAAACACTTCAGGCAGCTTAGATTTGACGTGCAACTACTAGAAAGACCCTTTCTGATATAGTGGGAGGTGAAAATTTCATGTTCTGAAGCTTACCTGCAAAGTTATGGCACAATGCAGAAAACGGGTTTTCATCCTGAGAGAAGGTGGGTTCCGGAACGCCAAACATAAAAATGTTGATAACTTTGGAAAAACACTTCAGACAGCTTAGATTTGATGTGCAACTACTAGAAAGACCCTTTCTGCTATAGTGGGAGGTGAAAAATTCATGTTTTGAAGCTTCCCTGCAAAGTTATGGCACAATGCAGAAAACGCGTTTTCAGCCTGAGATAAGGTCGATTCCGGAACGCCAAACATAAAAATGTTGATAAGTTTGGAAAAACACTTCAGACAGCTAAGATTGGATGTGCAACTACTAGAAAGACCCTTTCTGCTATAGTGGGTAGTGAAAATTTCATGTTCTGAAGCTTACCTGCAAAGTTATGGCACAATGCAGAAAACGCGTTTTCTGCCTGAGATAAGGTGGGTTCCGGAACGCCAAACATAAAAATGTTGATAACTTTTGAAAAACACTTCAGACAGCTTAGATTGGATGTGCAACTAGTAGAAAGACCCTTTCTGCTATAGTGGGAAGTGAAATTTTGATGTTCTGAAGCTTCCCTGCAAAGTTATGGCACAATGCAGAAAACGCGTTATCAGCCAGAGATAAGGTCGATTCCGGTACGCCAACCATAAAAATGTTGATAACCTTGGAAAAACACTTCAGACACCTTAGATTTGATGTGCAACTACTAGAAAGACCCTTTCTGCTATAGTGGGAGGTGAAAAATTAATGTTTTGAAGCTTCCCTGCAAAGTTATGGCACAATGCAGAAAACGCGTTTTCAGCCTGAGATAAGGTCGATTCCGGAACGCCAAACATAAAAATGTTGATAACTTTGGAAAAAGACTTCAGACAGCTAAGATTGGATGTGCAACTACTAGAAAGACCCTTTCTGCTATAGTGGGTAGTGAAAATTTCATGTTCTGAAGCTTCCCTGCAAAGTTATGGCACAATGCAGAAAACGAGTTTTCAGCCTGAGATAAGGTGGATTCCGGAACGCCAAACATAAAAATGTTGATAACTTTGGAAAAACACTTCAGACAGCTTAGATTTGATGTGCAACTACTAGAAAGACCCTTTCTGCTATAGTGGGAGGTGAAAAATTCATGTTCTGAAGCTTCCCTGCAAAATTATGGCACAATGCGTAAAATGCGTTTTCAGCCTGAGATAAGGTCGATTCCGGAACGCGCAACATAAAAATGTTGATAACTTTGGAAAAAGACTGCAGACAGCTTAGATTTGATGTGCAACTACTAGAAAGACCATTTCTGCTATGGTGGGAGGTGAAAATTTTATGTTCTGAAGCTTCCCTGCAAAGTTATGGCACAATGCGTAAAAAGCGTTTTCAGCCTGAGATAAGTTCGATTCCGGAACGCCAAACATAAAAAAGTTGATAACTTTGGAAAAACACTTCCATGTTCTGAAGCTTCCCTGCAAAGTTATGGCACAATGTGTAAAACGCGTTTTCAGCCTGAGATAAGGTCGATTCCGCAACGCCAAACATAAAAATGTTGATAACTTTGGAAAAAGACTGCAGACTGCTTAGATTTGATGTGCAACTACTAGAAAGACCATTTCTGTTGTAGTGGGAGGTGAAAGTTTCATGTTCTGAAGCTTCTCTGCAAAGTTATGGCACAATGCAGTAAACGCATTTTCAGCCTGACATAAGATGGGTTCCGGAACGCCAAACATAAAAATGTTGATAACTTTGGAAAAACACTTCAGACTGCTTAGAGTTGATGAGCAACTGCAAGAAAGAACCTTTCTGCTGTAGTGGGAGGTGAAAATTTCATGTTCTGAAGCTTCTCTGCAAAGTTATGGCACAATGCGTAATATGCGTTTTCAGGCTGAGATAAGGTCAATTCCGGAACGCTAATCATAAAAATGATGATAACTTTCTGAATACACTTCAGACAACTTAGATTTGATCTGCAACTACTAGAAAGACCCTTTCTGATATAGTGGGAGGTTAAAATTTCATGTTCTGAAGCTTTATGCAAAGTTATGGCACAATGCGTAAAACGCGTTTTCTGCCTGAGATAAGGTGGGTTCAGGAACGCCAAACATAAAAATGTTGATAACTTTGGAAAAACACTTCAGACAGCTTAGATTTGATGTGCAACTACTCGAAAAATCCCTTTCTGCTATAGTTGGAGGTGAGAATTTCATTTTCTGAAGCCTCTCTGCAAAGTTTTGGCACAATGCAGAAAACGGGTTTTTAGCCTGAGAAAAGGTCGATTCCGGAACGCCAAACATTAAAATGTTGATAACTTTGGAAAAACACTTCAGACAGCTTAGATTTGATGTGTAACTGCTAGAAAGACCCTTTCTGCTGTAGTGGGAGGTGGAAATTTCATGTTCTGAAGCTTCTCTGCAAAGTTATGGCACAATGCAGAAAACGCATTTTCAGCCTGAAATAAGGTGGGTTCCGAAACGCCAAACATAAAAATGTTGATAACTTTGGAAAAACACTTCAGACAGCTTAGATTTGACGTGCAACTACTAGAAAGACCCTTTCTGCTATAGTTGGAGGTGAAAATTTCATGTTCTGAAGCTTCCCTGCAAAGTTATGGCACAATGCAGAAAACACATTTTCAGCTTGAGATAAGGTGGGTTCTAGAACGCCAAACATAAAAATGTTGATAACTTTCGAAATACACTTCAGACAGCATAGATTTGATGTGCAAACACCAGAAATACCCTTTCTGATATAATGGGAGGTGAAAATTTCATGTTCTGAAGCTTCCCTGCAAAGTCATGGCATAATGCGAAAAACGCGTTTTCAGCCTGAGATAAGGTCGATTCCGGAACGCCAAGCATAAAAAAGTTGATAACTTTGGAAAAACACTTCAGACAGCTTAGATTTAATGTGCAACTACTAGAAAGACTTTTTCTGCTATAGTGGGAGGTGAAAATTTCATGTTCTGAAGCTTCCCTGCAAAGTTATGACACAATGCAAAAAACGCGTTTTCAGCCTGAGATAAGGTCGATTCCGGAACGCCAAACATAAAAATGTTGATAACTTTGGAAAAACACTTCAGAGAGCTTAGATTTGATGTGCAACTGCTAGAAAGACCCTTTCTGCTGTAGTGACAGGTGAAAATTTGATGTTCTGAAGCTTCCCTGCAACTTTATGGCTCAATGCGTAAAACGCGTTTTCAGCCTGAGATAAGGTCGATTCCGGAACGCCAAACATAAAAATGTTGATAACTTTAGAAAAACACTTCAGACACCTTAGATTTGATGTGCAACTACTGGAAAGACCATTTCTACTTTAGCGGGAGGTGAAAATTTCATGTTCTGATGCTTACCTGCAAAGTTTTGGCACAATGCAGAAAACGGGATTTTAGCCAGACAAAAGGTCGATTCCGGAACGCCAAACATAAAAATGTTGATAACTTTAGAAAAACACTTCCGACAGCTTAGATTTGATGTGCAACTACTAGAAAGACCGTTTCTGGTACAGTGGGATGTCAAAATTTCATGTTCTGAAGCTTCCCTGCAAAGTCATGGCACAATGCAGAAAACGCATTTTCAGCCTGAGATAAGGTGGGTTCTAGAACGCCAAACAAAAAAATGTTGATAACTTTCGAAATACACTTCAGACACCTTAGATTTGATGTGCAACTGCTAGAAAGACCCTTTCTGCTGTAGTTGGAGGTGAAAATTTCATGTTCTGAAGCTTCTCTGCAAAGTTATGGCACAATGCAGAAAACGCGTTTTCAGCCTGAGATAAGGTCGATTCCGGAACGCCAAACATAAAGATGTTGATAACTTAGGAAAAACACTTCAGACAGCTTAGATTTGATGTGCAACTACTAGAAAGACCGTTTCTGCTGTAGTGGGAGGTGAAAATTTCATGTTCTGAAGCTTCTCTGCAAAGTTATGGCACAATGCAGAAAACGCATTTTCAGCCTGAAATAAGGTGGGTTCCGAAACGCCAAACATAAAAATGTTGATAACTTTGGAAAAACACTTCAGACAGCTTAGATTTGAGGTTCAACTACTAGAAAGACCCTTTCAGGTATAGTTGGAGGTGAAAATTTCATGATCTGAAGCTTCCCTGCAAAGTTATGGCACAATGCAGAAAACGCATTTTCAGCCTGAGATAAGGTGGGTTCTAGAACGCCAAACATAAAAAGTTGATAACTTTCGAAAATCACTTCAGACACCTTAGATTTGATGTGCAAATACTAGAAAGACCCTTTCTGCTATAGTGGGTAGTGAAAATTCCATGTTCTGAAGCTTCCCCGCAAAGTAATGGCACAATGCGTAAAACGCGTTTTCAGCCTGAGATAAGGTCGATTCCGGAACGCCAAACATAAAAATGTTGATAACTTTGGAAAAACACTTCAGACAGCTTAGATTTAATGTGGAACTACTAGAAAAACCCTTTCTGCTATAGTGGGATGTGGAAATTTCATTTTCTGAAGCTTCCCTGCAAAGTTATGGCACAATGCAAAAAACGCGTTTTCAGCCTGAGATAAGGTCGATTCCGGAACGCCAAACATAAAAATGTTGATAACTTTGGAAAAACACTTCAGACAGCTTAGAGTTGATGTGCAACTGCTAGAAAGACCCTTTCTGCTGTAGTGGCAGGTGAAAATTTCATGTTCTGAAGCTTCACTGCGAATTTATGGCATAATGCGAAAAACGCGTTTTCAGCCTGAGACAAGTTCGATTCCGGAACGCCAAACATAAAAATGTTGATAACTTTGGAAAAACACTTCAGACAGCTTAGATTTGATGTGCAACTGCGAGAAAGACCCTTTCTGGTACAGTGGGATGTCAAAATTTCATGTTCTGAAGCATCCCTGCAAAGTCATGGCACAATGCAGAAAACGCATTTTCAGCCTGAGATAAGGTGGGTTCTAGAAAGCCAAACATAAAAATGTTGATAACTTTCGAAATACACTTCAGACACCTTAGATTTGATGTGCAAATACTAGAAAGACCCTTTCTGCTATAGTGGGTAGTGAAAATTCCATGTCCTGAAGCTTCCCCGCAAAGTATTGGCACAATGCGTAAAACGCGTTTTCAGCCTGAGATAAGGTCGATTCCGGAACGCCAAACATAAAAATGTTGATAACTTTGGAAAAACACTTCAGACAGCTTAGATTTGATGTGCAACTGCTAGAAAGAACCTTTCTGCTATAGTTGGACGTGAAAATTTCATGTTCTGAAGCTTCTCTGCAAAGTTATGGCACAATGCAGAAAATGCATTTTCAGCCTGATATAAGGTGGATTCTAGAACGCCATACATAAAAATGTTGATAACCTTCGAAATACACTTCAGACAGCTTAGATTTGATGTGCAAATACTAGAAAGACCCTTTCTGCTATAGTGGGTAGTGAAAATTCCATGCTCTGAAGCTTCCCTGCATAGTTATGGCACAATGCGTAAAACACGTTTTCAGCCTGAGATAAGGTCGATTCCGGAACGCCAAACATAAAAATGTTGATAACTTTGGAAAAACACTTCAGACAGCTTAGATTTGATATGCAACTACTAGAAAGACCGTTTCTGCTGTAGTGGGAGGTGAAAATTTCATGTTCTGAAGCTTCTCTGCAAAGTTATGGCACAATGCAGAAAACGCATTTTCAGGCTGAAATAAGGTGGGTTCCGAAACGCCAAACATAAAAATGTTGATAACTTTGGAAAAACACTTCAGACAGCTTAGATTTGATGTGCAACTACTAGAAAGACCGTTTCTGGTACAGTGGGATGTCAAAATTTCATGTTCTGAAGCTTCCCTGCAAAGTCATGGCACAATGCAGAAAACGCATTTTCAGCCTGAGATAAGGTCGATTCCGGAACGCCAAACATAAAGATGTTGATAACTTTGGAAAAACACTTCAGACAGCTTAGATTTGATGTGCAACTACTAGAAAGACCGTTTCTGCTGTAGTGGGAGGTGAAAATTTCATGTTCTGAAGCTTCTCTGCAAAGTTATGGCACAATGCAGAAAACGCATTTTCAGCCTGAGAAAAGGTGGGTTCTAGAACGCCAAACATAAAAATGTTGATAACTTTCGAAAATCACTTCAGACACCTTAGATTTGATGTGCAAATACTAGAAAGACCCTTTCTGCTATAGTGGGTAGAGAAAATTCCATGTTCTGAAGCTTCCCCGCAAAGTAATGGCACAATGCGTAAAACGCGTTTTCAGCCGGAGATAAGGTCGATTCCGGAACGCCAAACATAAAAATGTTGATAACTTTAGAAAAACACTTCCGACAGCTTAGATTTGATGTGCAACTGCTAGAAAGACCCTTTCTGCTATAGTTGGAGGTGAAAATTTCATGTTCTGAAGCTTCCCTGCATAGTTATGGCACAATGCGTAAAACGCGTTTTCAGCCTGAGATAAGGTCGAGTCCGGAACGCCAAACATAAAAATGTTGATAACTTTGGAAAAACACTTCAGACAGCTTAGATTTGATGTGCAACTACTAGAAAGACCGTTTCTGCTGTAGTGGGAGGTGAAAATTTCATGTTCTGAAGCTTCTCTGCAAAGTTATGGCACAATGCAGAAAACGCATTTTCAGCCTGAAATAAGGTGGGTTCCGAAACGCCAAACATAAAAATGTTGATAACTTTGGAAAAACACTTTAGACAGCTTAGATTTGATGTGCAACTACTAGAAAGACCCTTTCTGCTATAGTGGGAGGTGAACATTTCATGTTCTGAAGCTTCCCTGAAAAGTTATGGCACAATGCACAAAAACGCGTTTTCAGCCTGAGATAAGGTGGGTTCCGGAACGCCAAACTTAAAAATGTTGATAACTTTGGAAAACCACTTCAGACAGCTTAGATTTGATGTGCAACTACTAGAAAGACCCTTTATGCTATTGTGGGAGGTTAAAATTTCATGTTCTGAAGATTCCGAGCAAAGTTATGGCATAAAGCAGAAAACGCGTTTTCAGCCAGAGATAAGGTGGGTTCCGGAACGCCAAACATAAAAATGTTGATAACTTTCGAAAAACACTTCAGACAGCTTAGATTTGATGTGCAAATATTAGAAAGACCCTTTCTGCTATGGTGGGTATTGAAGATTCCATGTTCTGAAGCTTCCTTGCAAATTTATGGCACAATGCGAAAAATGCGTTTTCAGCCTGAGATAAGGTCGATTCCGGAAAAACCAAACATAAAAAAGTGGATAACTTTGGAAAAACACTTCAGACAGCTTAGATTGGATGTGCAACTACTAAAAAGACCATTTCTGCCATAGTGGGAGGTGAACACTTCATGTTCTGAAGCTTCCCTGCAAAGTTATGGCACAATGGAGAAAACGCGTTTTCAGCCTGATGTAAGGTCGATTCCGGAACGCCAAACATGAAAATGTTGATAACTTCAGAAAAACACTTCAGACAGCTTAGATTTGATGTTCAACTACTAGAAAGAACCTTTCTGCTTATAGTGGGAGGTTAAAATTTCATGTTCTGAAGCGTCCCTGCAAAGTTATGGCACAATGCAGAAAACCAGTTTTCAGCCTGAGATAAGGTGGGTTCCGGAACGTCAAACGTAAAAATGTTGATAACTTTGGAAAAACATTTCAGACAGCTTAGATTTGATGTGCAAATACTAGAAAGACTCTTTCCGCTGTAGTGGGAGGTGAAAATTTCATGTTCTCAAGCTTCCCTGCAAAGTTATGGTGCAATGCAGAAAACGCATTTTCAGCCTGAGATAAGGTGGGTTCTAGAACGCCAAACATAAAAATGTTGATAACTTTGGAAAAACACTTCAGACAGCTTAGATTTGAAGTGCGACTACGAGAAAGACCCTTTCAGATATAGTGGGAGGTGAAAATGTCATGTTCTGAAGCTTCCCTGCAAAGTAATGGCTCAATGCAGAAAACACGGTTTCAGCCTGAGATAAGGTCGATTCCGGTATGGCAAATATAAAAATGTTGATAACTTTGGAAAAACACTTCAGACAGCTTAGATTCGATGTGCAACTGCTAGAAAGACCCTTTCTGCTATAGTGGGAGGTGCAAGTTTCATGTTCTGAAGCTTCCCTTCAAAGTTATGGCACAATGCAGAAAACGCATTTTAAGCCTGAGATAAGTTGGGTTCTAGAACGCCAAAAATAAAAACGTTGATAACTTTCGAAATGCACTTCAGACAGCGTAGATTTGATGTGCAACTACTAGAAAGACACTTTCTGATATAATGGGAGGTGAAAATTCCATGTTCTGAAGCTTCCCTGCAAAGTTATGGCACAATGCAGAAAACGCATTTTCAGCCTGAGATAAGATCGATTCCGGAACGCAAAACATAAAAATGTTGATAACTTTGGAAAAACACTTCAGACACCTTATATTTGATGTGCAACTACTAGAAAGACCCTTTCTGCCATAGTGGGAGATGAAAATTTCATGTTCTGAAGCTTCCCTGTAAAGTCATGGCACAATGCAGAAAACGCATTTTCAGCCAGAGATAAGGTCGATTCCAGAATGCCAAAAATAAAAATGTTGATAACTTTGGAAAAACACATCAGACAGCTTAGATTTGATGTGCAAATACTAGAAAGACCCTTTCTGCTATAGTGGGTATTGAAAATTTCATGTTCTGAAGCTTCCCTGTAAAGTCATGGCACAATGCAGAAAACGCATTTTCAGCCAGAGATAAGGTCGATTCTGGAATGCCAAAAATAAAAATGTTGATAACTTTGGAAAAATACTGCGGACAGCTTAGATTTGATGTGCAAATACTAGAAAGACCCTTTCTGCTATAGTGGGTATTGAAAATTCCATGTTCTGAAGCTTCCTTGCAAAGTTATGGCGCAATACGTAAAACGCGTTTTAAGCCGGAGATAAGGTCGATTCCGGAACGCCAAACATAAAAAAGTTGATAACTTTGGAATAACTCTTCAGACAGCTTAGATTTGATGTGCAACTACTAGAAAGACGATTTCTGCTGTAGTGACAAGAGAAAATTTCATGTTCTGAAGCTTCCCTGTAAAATTATGGCACAATGCAGAAAACGCATTTTCAGCCTGAGATAAGGTCGTTTCCGGAATGCCAAACATAAAAATGTTGATAACTTTGAAAAATACAGCGGACAGCTTAGATTTGATGTGCAAATATTAGAAAGACCCTTTCTGCTATGGTGGGTATTGAAGATTCCATGTTCTGAAGCTTCCCTGCAAATTTATGGCACAATGCGAAAAATGCGTTTTCAGCCTGAGATATGGTCGATTCCGGAAAAACCAAACATAAAAAAGTGGATAACTTTGGAAAAACACTTCAGACAGCTTAGATTGGATGTGCAACTACTAAAAAGACCATTTCTGCCATAGTGGGAGGTGAAAATTTCATGTTCTGAAGATTCCCTGCAAAATTATGGCACAATGCGTAAAACGCGTTTTCAGCCTGAGATCAGGTCGATTCCGGAACGCCAAACATAAAAATGTTGATAACTTTGGAAAAACACTTCAGACAGCTTAGATTTGATGTGCAACGACGAGAATGACCATTTCTGCTATAGTGGCTGGAGAAAATTTCATGTTCTGAAGCTTCCCTGCAAATTTATGGCATACTCCGAAAAACGCGTTTTCAGCCTGAGATAAGGTAGATTCCGGAACGCCAAACATAAAAAAGTTGATAACTTCAGAAAAACACTTCAGACAGCTTAGATTTGATGTGCAACTGCTAGAAAGAACCTTTATGCTATAGTTGGAGGTGCAAGTTTCATGTTCTGAAGCTTCCCTGCAAAGTTATGGCACAATGCAGAAAACGCATTTTCAGGCTGAGATAAGGTGGGTTCCGGAACGCCAAACATAAAAATGTTGATAACTTTGGAAAAACACTTCAGACAGCTTCAATTTGATGTGCAAGTACTAGAAAGACCCTTTCTGCTATAGTGGGAGTTGAAAATTTCTTGTTCTGAAGCTTCCCTGCAAAGTTATGGCACAATGCGTAAAACGCGTTTTCAGCCTGAGATAAGGTCGGTTCCGGAACACCAAACATAAAAAAGTTGATAACTTTGGAAAAACACTGCAGACAGCTTAGATTTGATGTGCAACTACTAGAAAGACCCTTTCTGCTGTAGTGGCAAGTGAAAATTTCATGTTCTGAAGCGTCCTTGCAAATTTATGGCACAATGCGAAAAATGCGTTTTCAGCCTGAGATAAGGTCGATTCCGGAACGCCAACATAAAAAAAGTTGATAACCTTGGAAAAACACTTCAGACAGCTTAGATTTGATGTGCAACTACTTGAAAGACCAGTTCTGCTAACGTGGTACGTGAAAATTTCATGTTCTGAAGCTTCCCTGCAAATTTATGGCACAATGCGTAAAACGCGTTTTCAGCCTGAGATAAGGTCGATTCCGGAACGCCAAACACAAAAATGTTAATAACTTTTGAAAAACACTTCAGACAGCTTAGATTTGATGTGCAACTACTAGAAAGACCATTTCTGCTATTGTGGCAGGAGAAAACTTCATGTTCTGAAGCTTCCCTGCAAAGTCATGGCACAATGGAGAAAACGCGTTTTCAGCCTGAGATAAGGTGGGTTCCGGAACGCCAAACATAAAAATATTGATAACTTTGGAAAAACACTTCAGACAGCGTAGATTTGATGTGCAACTACTAGAAAGACACTTTCTGATGTAATGGGAGGTGAAAATTCCATGTTCTGAAGCTTCACTGCAAAGTCATGGCATAATGCGTAAAACGCGTTTTTAGCCTGAGATAAGGTCGATTCTGGAACGCCAAGCATAAAAAACTTGATAACTTTGGAAAAACACTTCAGACAGCTTAGATTTGATGTGCAACTACTAGAAAGACCATTTCTGCTATAGTGGCAGGTGAAAATTTCATGTTCTGAAGCTTCCCTGCAAAGTTATGGCACAATGCAGAAAAAGCATTTTCAGCCTGAGATAAGATCGATTCCGGAACGCCAAACATAAAAATGTTGATAACTTTGGAAAAACACTTCAGACAGCTTAGATTTGATGTGCAACTACTAGAAAGACCATTTCTGCCATAGTGGGAGGTGAACACTTCATGTTTTGAAACTTCCCTGCAAAGTTATGGCACAATGCAGAAAACGCGTTTTCAGTCTGAGATAAGGTCGATTCCGGAACGCCAAACATAAAAAAGTTGATAACTTTGGAAAAACATGTCAGACAGCTTAGATTTGATGTGCAACTACTAGAAAGACCATATCTGCTATAGTGGCAGGTGAAAATCTTATGTTCTGTAGCTTCCAAGCAAATTTATGGCACAACGCGTAAAATGCGTTTTCAGCCTGAGATAAGGTCGATTCCGGAACGCCAAACATAAAAAACTTGAAAACTTTGGAAAAACACTTCAGACAGCTTAGATTTGATGTGCAACTACTAGAAAGACCCGTTCTGCTATAGTGGGAGGTGAAAATTTCATGTTCTGAAGCTTCCCTGCAAAGTTATGGTGCAATGCAGAAAACGCATTTTCAGCCGGAGATAAGGTGGGTTCTAGAACGCCAAACATAAAAATGTTGATAACTTTGGAAAAACACTTCAGACAGCTTAGATTTGAAGTGCAACTACGAGAAAGACCCTTTCAGATATAGTGGGAGGTGAAAATGTCATGTTCTGAAGCTTCCCTGCAAAGTAATGGCACAATGCAGGAAACACGGTATGGCAAATATAAAAATGTTGATAACTTTTGAAAAACACTTCAGACAGAATAGATTTGATGTGCAACTACTAGAAAGACCCTTTCTGCCATAGTGGGAGATGAAAATTTCATGTTCTGAAGCTTCCCTGCAAAGTTATGGCACAATACGTAAAACGCGTTTTAAGCCAGAGATAAGGTCAATTCCGGAACGCCAAACATAAAAATGTTGATAACTTTGGAATAACTCTTCAGACAGCTTAGATTTGATGTGCAACTACTAGAAAGACGATTTCTGCTGTAGTGACAAGTGAAAATTTCATGTTCTGAAGCTTCCCTGCAAAGTTATGGCACAATGCAGAAAAAGCATTTTCAGCCTGAGATAAGATCGATTCCGGAACGCCAAACATAAAAATGTTGACAACTTTGGAAAAACACTTCAGACACCTTAGATTTGATGTGCAAGTACTAGAAAGACCCTTTCTGCCATAGTGGGAGATGAAAATTTCATGTTCTGAAGCTTCCCTGCAAAGTTATGGCACAATGCAGAAAACGCGTTTTCAGGCTGAGATAAGGTCGATTGCGGAACGCCAATCATAAAAATGTTGATTAGTTTGGAAAAACACTTCAGACAGCTTAGATTTGATGTGCAACTACTAGAAAGACCATTTCTGCTATAGTGGCAGGTGAAAATTTCATGTTCTGAAGCTTCCCTGCAAAGTTATGGCACAATGCAGAAAACGCGTATTCAGCCTGACATAAGGTGGGTTCCGGAACGCCAAACATAAAATTATTGATAACTTTGGAAAAACACTTCAGACAGCTTAGATTTGATGTGCAACTACTTGAAAGACCAGTTCTGCTATCGTGGTACGTGAAAATTTCATGTTCTGAAGCTTCCCTGCAAATTTGTGGCACAATGCGTAAAACGCGTTTTCAGCCTGAGATAAGGTCGATTCCGGAACGCCAAACACAAAAATGTTGATAACTTTTGAAAAACACTTCAGACAGCTTAGATTTGATGTGCAACTACTAGAAAGACCATTTCTGCTATTGTGGCAGGTGAAAACTTCATGTTCTGAAGCTTCCCTGCAAAGTTATGGCACAATGCAGAAAAAGCATTTTAAGCCTGAGATAAGTTGGGTTCTAGAACGCCAAAAATAAAAACGTTGATAACTTTCGAACTGCACTTCAGACAGCGTAGATTTGATGTGCAACTACTAGAAAGACACTTTCTGATATAATGGGAGGTGAAAATTCCATGTTCTGAAGCTTCACTGCAAAGTTATGGCATAATGCGTAAAACGCGTTTTTAGCCTGAGATAAGGTCGATTCTGGAACGCCATGCATAAAAAAGTTGATAACTTTGGAAAAACACTTCAGACAGCTTAGAATTGATGTGCAACTACTAGAAAGACCCTTTCTGCTATAGTGGGAGGTGAAAATTTCATGTTCTGAAGCTTCCCTGCAAAGTTATGGCACAATGCAGAAAAAGCATTTTCAGCCTGAGATAAGATCGATTCCGGAACGCCAAACATAAAAATGTTGATAACTTTGGAAAAACACTTCAGACACCTTAGATTTGATGTGCAACTACTAGAAAGACCCTTTCTGCCATAGTGGGAGATGAAAATTTCATGTTCTGAAGCTTCCCTGTAAAGTCATGGCACAATGCAGAAAACGCATTTTCAGCCAGAGATAAGGTCGATTCCGGAATGCCAAAAATAAAAATGTTGATAACTTTGGAAAAATACTGCGGACAGCTTAGATTTGGTGTGCAAATACTAGAAAGACCCTTTCTGCTATAGTGGGTATTGAAAATTCCATGTTCTGAAGCTTCCTTGCAAAGTTATGGCACAATACGTAAAACGCGTTTTAAGCCGGAGATAAGGTCGATTCCGGAACGCCAAACATAAAAAAGTTGATAACTTTGGAATAACTCTTCAGACAGCTTAGATTTGATGTGCAACAACTAGAAAGACGATTTCTGCTGTAGTGACAAGTGAAAATTTCATGTTCTGAAGTTTCCCTGTAAAATTATGGCACAATGCAGAAAACGCATTTTCAGCCTGAGATAAGGTCGTTTCCGGAATGCCAAACATAAAAATGTTGATAACTTTGGAAAAATACAGCGGACAGCTTAGATTTGATGTGCAACTACTAGAAAGACCCTTTCTGCTATTGTGGGAGGAGAAAATTTCATGTTTTGAAGCTTCCCTCCAAAGTTATGGTACAATGCAGAAAACGTGGTTTCAGCGTGAGATGAGGTCGATTCCGGAACGCCAAATATAAAAATGTTGATAACTTTTGAAAAACACTTCAGACAGCTTAGATTTGATGTGCAACTACGAGAAAGACCCTTTCTGCTATAGTGGGAGGTTAAAATTTCATGTTCTGAAGCTTCCCAGCAAAGTTATGGCTCAATGTAGAAAACGCATTTTGAGCCCGAGATAAGGTTGATTCCGGAACGCCAAACATAAAAGTGTTGATCACTTTCGAAAAACACATCAGACAGCTTAGATTTGATGTGCAACTACGAGAAAGACCGTTTCTGCTACAGTGGGATGTGAAAATTTCACGTTCTGAAGCTTCCCTGCAAAGTTATGCCACAATGCAGAAAACGCATTTTCAGCCTGACATAAGGTGGGTTCCGAAACGCCAAACATAAAAATGTTGATAACTTTGGAAAAACACTTCAGACAGCTAAGATTGGATGTGCAACTACTAGAAAGACCCTTTCTGCTATAGTGGGAGGCGAAAAAGTCATGTTCTGAAGCTTTCCTGCAAAGTTATGGCACAATGCGTAAAACGCGTTTTCAGCCTGAGATAAGGTCGGTTCCGGAACGCCAAACATAAAAAAGTTGATAACTTTGGAAAAACACTTCAGACAGCTTAGATTTGATGTGCAACTACTAGAAAGACCATTTCTGCTTTAGTGGGAGGTGAAAATTTCATGTTATGAAGCTTCCCTGCAAAGTTCTGGCACAATGCAGAAAACCCGTTTTTAGCCTGAGAAAAGGTCGATTCCGAAACACCAAACATAAAAATGTTGATAACATTGGAAAAACACTTCAGACAGCTTAGATTTGATGTGCAACTACTAGAAAGACCATTTCTGCTACAGTGGCAGGTGAAAATTTCATGTTTTGAAGCTTCCCTGCGAATTTATAGCATAATTAGGAAAACGCGTTTTCAGCCTGAGATAAGGTCGATTCCGGAACGCCAAACGTAAAAATGTTGATAACTTTCGAAAAACACTTCAGACAGCTTAGATTTGATGTGCAAATACCAGAAACACCCTTTCTGCTATAGCGGGAGGTGAAAATTCCATGTTCGGAATCTTCCCTGCAAAGTTATGGCACAATGCGTAAAATGCGTTTTCAGCCTCACATAAGGTGGGTTCCGGAACGCCAAACATAAAAATGTTGATAACTTTCGAAAAACACTTCAAACAGCTTAGATTTGATGTGCAACTACAAGAAAAATTCGTTTCTGCTATAGTGGGAGGTGAAAATTTCATGTTCTGAAGCCTCTCTGCAAAGTTATGGCACAATGCAGAAAACGCATTTTCAGCCTGAGATAAGGTGGGTTCCGGAACGCTAACGATAAACATGTTGATAACTTTGGAAAAACACTTCCGACAGCTTAGATTTGATGTGCAACTACTGGAAAGACCCTTTCTACTATAGTGGGAGGTGAAAATTTCATGTTCTCAGGCTTCACTGCAAAGTAATGAAACAATGCAGAAAACACGTATTCAGCCTGAAATAAGGTGGGTTCCGGAACGCCAAACATAAAAATGTTGATTACTTTGGAACAACATTTCAGACAGCTTAGATTTATTGTGCAACTACTAGAAAGACCGTTTCTCCGACAGTGGCAGGTGAAAATTTCATGTTCAAAAACTTCCCTGGAACGTTATGGCACAATGCAGAAAACGCATTTTGAGCCTGAGATAAGGTGGGTTCTAGAACGCAAAAACATAAAAATGATGATAACTTTGGAAAAACACTTAAGACAGCGTAGAATTGATGTGCAACTACAAGAAAGACCATTTCTGTTATAGTGGCTGATGAAAATTTCATGTTCTGAAGCTTCCCTGCAAATTCATGGCATACTGCGTAAAACCCGTTTTCAGCCTGAGATAAGGTCGATTCCGGAGCTCGAAACATAAAAATGTTGATAACTTTTGAAAAACACTTCATACAGCTTAGATTTGATGTGCAACTACTAGAAAGACCCTTTCTGCTATAGTGGGAGGTGAAAATTTCATGTTCATAAGCTTGGCTGCAAAGTTATGGCACAATGCGTTAAACGCGTTTTCAGCCAGAGATAAGTTCGATTCCGGTACGCCAAACAAAAAAATGTTGATAACTTTTGAAAAACACTTCATACAGCTTAGATTTGATGTGCAACTACTAGAAAGACCCTTTTTGATATAGTGGGTAGTGAAAATTCCATGTTCTGAATCTTCCCTGCATAGTTATTGCACAATGCGTAAATCGCGTTTCCAGCCTGAGATAAGGTCGATTCCGCAACGCCAAACATAAAAATGTTGATAACTTTCGAAATACACTTCAGACAGCTTATATTTGATGTGCAAATACTAGAAATACCCTTTCTGCTATAGTGGGTAGTGAAAATTCCATGTTCTGTAGCTTCTCTGCAAAGTGATGGCACAATGCAGAAAATGCATTTTTAGCCTGAGATAAGGTGGGTTCTAGAACGCCAAACATAAAAATGTTGATAACTTTCGACATACACTTGAGACAGCTTGGATTTGATGTGCAACTACTAGAAAGACCCTTTCTGCTATTGTGGGAGGTGAAAATTTCATGTTCTGAAGCTTCCCTGCAAAGTTATGGCACAATGCAGAAAACGCATTTTCAGCCTGAGATAAGGTCGATTCCGGAACGCCAAACACAAAAATGTTGATAACTTTCGAAAGACACTTCAGACAGCTTAGATATGATGTGCAACTACTAGAAAGACCCTTTCTGATATAGTGGAAAGGGTCTTTCGAGTAGTTGTACTACTAGAAAGACCCTGAGATGAAAACGCGTTTTCCGCCTGAGATAAGGTCGATTCCGGAACGCCAAACATGAAAATGTTGATAACTTTGGAAAAACACTTCAGACAGCTTCGATTTGGTGTGCAACTACAAGAAAGACCCTTTCTGCAACAGTGGGAGGTTAAAATTTCTTATTCTGAAGTTTCCTGCAAAGTTATGGCACAATGCAGAAAACGCGTTTTCAGCTTGAGATAAGGTGGGTTCCCGAACGCCAAACATAAAAATGTTGATAACTTTGGAAAAAAACTTCAGACAGCTTAGATTTGATGTGCAACTACTAGAAAGACCCTTTCTGCTATAGTGGGACGTGAAAATTTCATGTTCTGAAGCTTCCCTGCAAAGTTATGGGACAATGCATAAAACGATTTTTCATCCTGAGATAAGGACGATTCCGGAACGCCAAACATAAAAATGTTCATAACTTTGGAAAAACACATCAGACAGCTTAGATTTGATGTGCAACTACTAGAAAGACCGTTTCTGCTATAGTGGGACGTGAAAATTTCATGTTCTGAAGATTCCCTGCAAAGTTCTGGCACAATGCAGGAAATGCGTTTTCAGCCTGAGATAAGGTGGGTTCCGGAACGCCAAACATAAAAATGTTGATAACTTTGGAAAAACACTTCAGACAGCTTAGATTTGATGTGCAACTACTAGAAAGACCCTTTCTGCTATAGTGGGATGTGAAAATTTCATGTTCGGAAGCTTCCCTGCAAAGTTATAGCAGAACGCAGAAAACACGTTTCCAGCCTGAGATAAGTTGGCTTCCAGAACGATAAACATAAAAATGTTGATAACTTTGGAAAAACACTTCAGACAGCTTAGATTTGATGTGCAACTACTAGAAAGCCCCTTTCTGCTATAGTGGGAGGTTAAAATTTCATGTTCGGAAGCTTCCATGCAAAGTTATGGCACAATGCAGACAATGCGTTTTCAGCCTGAGATAAGGTGGATTCTGGAACGCCAAACATAAAAATGTTGATAACTTTCGAAAAACACTTCAGACAGCTTAGATTTGATGTGCAACTACTAGAAAGAACCTTTCTGCTATAGTGGGAGGTCAAAATTTCATGTTCTGAAGCCTCCCTGGAAAGTCATGGGACAATGCAGAAAACGCATTTTCATCCTGAGATTAGGTCGATTCTGGAACGCCAAACATAAAAATGTTGATAACTTTGGAAAAACACTTCAGACAGCTTAGATTTGATGTGCAACTACTAAAAAGAACCTTTCTGCTATAGTGGGAAGTGAAAATTTCATGTTCTGAAGCTTTCCTGCAAAGTTATGGCACAATGCGTAAAACGCGTTTTCAGCCTGAGATAAGATTGATTCCGGAACGCCAACCATAAAAATGTTGATAACTTTGGAAAAACACTTCAAACAGCTTAGATTTGATATGCAACTACTAGAAAGACCCTTTCTGCTATAGTGGGAGTTGAAAATTTCATGTTCTGAAGCTCAGCTGCAAAGTTATGCCACAATGCAGGAAACGCGTTTTCAGCCTGAGATAAGGTCGATTCCGGAACGCCAAACATAAAATTATTGATAACTTTAGAAAAACACTTCAGACAGCTTAGATTTGATGTGAAACTACTAGAAAGACCCTTTCTGCTATAGTGGGACGTGAAAATTTCATGTTCTGAAGCTTCCCTGCAAAGTTATGGCACAATGTGGAAAACCCGATTTCAGCCTGAGAAAAGGTGGGGTCTGGAACGCTAAACATAAAAATGTTGATAACTTTGGAAAAACACTTCAGACAGCTTATATTTGATGTGCAACTACTACAAAAGACCCTTTCTGCTATAGTGGGAGGTGAAACTTTCATTTTCTGAAGCTTTCCTTCAAAGTTATGGCACAATGCAGAAAACGCGTTTTCAGCCTGAGATAAGGTGGGTTCCGGAACGCCAAACGTAAAAATGTTGATAACTTTCGAAAAACACTTCAGAGAGCTTAGATTTGATGTGCAACTACTACAAAGACCCTGTCTGTTATAGTTGGAGTTGAAAATTTCACGTTCTGAAGCTTCCCTGCAAAGTTAAGGAACAATGCAGAAAACGCGTTTTCAGCCGGAGATAAGGTGGGTTCCGGAACGCCAAACATAAAAATGTTGATAACTTTGGAAAAACACTTCAGACAGCTTAGATTTGATGTGCAACTAATAGAAAGGGCCTTTCTGCTACAGTGGGTGGTTAAAATTTCATGTTCAGAAGCTTCGCAGCAAAGTTATGGCACAATGCAGAGAATGCGTTTTCAGCCTGAGATAAGGTGGGTTCCGGAACGCCAAACATAAAAATGTTGATAACTTTGGAAAAACATTTCAGACAGCTTAGATTTGATGTGCAACTACAAGAAAGACCCTTTATGCTATTGTGGGAGGTTAAAATTTCATGTTCTGAAGATTCCCAGCAAAGTTATGGCACAAAGCAGAAAACGCGTTTTCAGCAAGAGAAAAGGTGGGTTCCGGAACGCCAAACATAAAAATGTTGATAACTTTGGAAAAACACTTCAGATAGCTTAGATTTGATGTGCGACTACTAGAAAGACCCTTTCTGCTATAGTGGGAGGTGAAAATTTCATTTTCTGAAGCTTCCCTGCAAAGTTATGGCACAATGCGTAAAACGCGTTTTCAGCCTGAGATAAGGTCGATTCCGGAACGCCAAACATAAAAATGTTCATAACTTTGGAAAAACACTTCAGACAGGTTAGATTTGATGTGCAACTACTAGAAAGAACCTTTCTTCTATAGTGGGAGGTTAAAATTTCATGTTCGGAAACTTCCATGCAAAGTTATGGCACAATGCAGACAACGCGTTTTCAGCCTGAGATAAGGTTGATTCTGGAACGCCAAACATAAAAATGTTGATAACTTTCGAAAAACACTTCAGACAGCTTAGATTTGATGTGCAACTACTAGAAAGAACCTTTCTGCTATAGTGGGAGGTCAAAATTTCATGTTCTGAAGCCTCCCTGGAAAGTTATGGGACAATGCAGAAATTGCATTTTCATCCTGAGATAAGGTCGATTCCGGAACGCCAAACATAAAAATGTTGATAACTTTCGAAAAACACTTCAGACAGCTTAGATTTGATGTGCAACTACTAGAAAGACCCTTTCCGCTATAGTGGGAGGTGAACATTTCATGTTCTGAAGCTTCCCTGAGAAGTTATGGCACAATGCAGAAAATGCGTTTTCGGCTTGAGATAAAGTGGGTTCCGGAACGCCAAACATAAAAATGTTGATAACTTTGGAAAAAAACTTCAGACAGCTTAGATTTGATGTGCAACTACTAGAAAGACCCTTTCTGCTATAGTGGGACGTGAAAATTTCATGTTCTGAAGCTTCCCTGCAAAGTTATGGGACAATGCATAAAACGATTTTTCATCCTGAGATAAGGACGATTCCGGAACGCCAAACATAAAAATGTTCATAACTTTGGAAAAACACATCAGACAGCTTAGATTTGATGTGCAACTACTAGAAAGACCCTTTCTGCTATAGTGGGAGGTTAAAATTTCATGTTCGGAAGCTTCCATGCAAAGTTATGGCACAATGCAGACAACGCGTTTTCAGCCTGAGATAAGGTCGATTCTGGAACGCCAAACATAAAAATGTTGATAACTTTGGAAAAACACTTCAGACAGCTTAGATTTGATGTGCAACTACTAAAAAGAACCTTTCTGCTATAGTGGGAAGTGAAAATTTCATGTTCTGAAGCTTTCCTGCAAAGTTATGGCACAATGCGGAAAAAGCGTTTTCAGCCTGAGATAAGATTGATTCCGGAACGCCAACCATAAAAATGTTGATAACTTTGGAAAAACACTTCAAACAGCTTAGATTTGATGTGCAACTACTAGAAAGACCCTTTCTGCTATAGTGGGAGTTGAAAATTTCATGTTCTGAAGCTTAGCTGCAAAGTTATGCCACAATGCAGGAAACGCGTTTTCAGCCTGAGATAAGGTCGATTCCGGAACGCCAAACATAAAATTATTGATAACTTTAGAAAAACACTTCAGACAGCTTAGATTTGATGTGAAACTACTAGAAAGACCCTTTCTGCTATAGTGGGACGTGAAAATTTCATGTTCTGAAGCTTCCCTGCAAAGTTATGGCACAATGTGGAAAACCCGTTTTCAGCCTGAGAAAAGGTGGGGTCCGGAACGCTAAACATAAAAATGTTGATAACTTTGGAAAAACACTTCAGACAGCTTATATTTGATGTGCAACTACTACAAAAGACCCTTTCTGCTATAGTGGGAGGTGAAACTTTCATTTTCTGAAGCTTTCCTTCAAAGTTATGGCACAATGCAGAAAACGCGTTTTCAGCCTGAGATAAGGTGGGTTCCGGAACGCCAAACATAAAAATGTTGATAACTTTCGAAAAACACTTCAGACAGCTTAGATTTGATGTGCAACTACTACAAAGACCCTGTCTGTTATAGTTGGAGTTGAAAATTTCACGTTCTGAAGCTTCCCTGCAAAGTTAAGGAACAATGCAGAAAACGCGTTTTCAGCCGGAGATAAGGTGGGTTCCGGAACGCCAAACATAAAAATGTTGATAACTTTGGAAAAACATTTCAGACAGCTTAGATTTGATGAGCAACTACAAGAAAGACCCTTTATGCTATTGTGGGAGGTTAAAATTTCATGTTCTGAAGATTCCCAGCAAAGTTATGGCACAAAGCAGAAAACGCGTTTTCAGCAAGAGAAAACGTGGGTTCCGGAACGCCAAACATAAAAATGTTGATAACTTTGGAAAAACACTTCAGACAGCTTAGATTTGATGTGCAACTACTAGAAAGACCCTTTCTGCTATAGTGCGAAGTGAAAAGTTCATGTTCTGAAGCTTCCCTACAAAGTTATGCCACAATGCAGGAAACGCGTTTTCAGCCTGAGATAAGGTCGATTCAGGAACACCAAACAAAACAATGTTGAAAACTTTCGAAAAACACTTCAGACAGCTTAGATTTGATGTGCAACTACGAGAAAGACCCTTTCTGCTATAGTGGGAGGTGAAAAAATCATGTTCTGAAGCTTCCCTGCAAAGTTATGGCACAATGCGTAAAACGCGTTTTCAGCCTGAGATGAGGTTGATTTCAGAACGCCAAACATAAAAATGTTGATAACTCAGGAAAAACTCTACAGACAGCTTAGATTTGATGTGCAACTACTAGAAAGACCCTTTCTGCTATATGGGAGGAGAAAATTTCATGTTCTGAAGTCGCCCTGCAAAGTTATGGCACAATGCAGAAAACGCGTTTTCAGCCTGAGATAAGGTGGGTTCCAGAACGCCAAACATAAAAATGTTGACAACATTGAAAAAACACTTCAGACAGCTTAGATTTGATGTGCAACTACTAGAAAGACCCTTTCTGCTATAGTTGGAGGTGAAAATTTCATGTTCTGAAGTTTCCCTGCAAAGTTATGGCACAATGCAGAAAACACGTTTTCAGTCTGAGATAAGGTGGGTTCCAGAACGCCAAACATAAAAATGTTGATAACTTTGGAAAAACACTTCAGACAGCTTATATTTGATGTGCAACTACTAGAAAGACAATTTCTGCTATAGTGGTAGGTGAAACTTTCATGTTCTGAAGCTTTCCATCAAAGTTAAGGAACAATGCATAAAACGCGTTTTCTGTCTGAGATAAGGTGGGTTCCGGAACGCCAAACATAAAATGTTGATAACTTTGCAAAATCACTTCAGACAGCTTAGATTTGATGTGCAACTACAAGAAAGACCCTTTCTGCTACAGTGGGAGGTGAAAATTTCATGTTCTGAAGCTTCACTGCAAAGTTATGGCACAATGCAGAAAACGCGTTTTCAGCCCGAGATAAGGTCGTTTCCGGAAAGCCAAACATAAAAATGTTGATAGCTTTCGAAAAACACTTCAGACAACTTGGATTTGATGTGCAACTACAAGAAAGACCCTTTCTGCTATAGTGGGAGGTGAAAATTTCATGATCTGAAGCTTCCCTGCAAAGTTATGGCACAATGCAGAAAACGCGTTTTCAGCCTGAGATAAGGTCGATTCCGGAACTCCAAACATAAAAATGTTGATAACTTTGGAAAAACACTTCAGACAGCTTAGATTTGATGTGCGACTACTAGAAAGACCCTTTCTGCTATAGTGGGAGTTGAAAATTTCATGTTCTGAAGCTTAGCTGCAAAGTTATGCCACAATGCAGGAAACGCGTTTTCAGCTTGAGATAAGGTCGATTCCGGAACGCCAAACATAAAATGTTGATAACTTTGGAAAAACACTTCAGACAGCTTTGATTTGATGTGCAACTACAAGAAAGACCCTTTATGCAATTGTGGGTGGTGAAAATTTCATGTTCTGAAGCTTCCCAGCAAAGTTATGGCACAAAGCAGAAAACGCGTTTTCAGCCTGGGATAAGGTGGGTTCCGGAACGCCAAACATAAAAATGTTGATAACTTTGGAAAAACACTTCAGACAGCTTAGATTTGATGTGCAAAAACTACAAAAGACCCTTTCTGCTATAGTGGGAGGTGAAATTTTCATTTTCTGAAGCTTTCCTTCAAAGTTATGGCACAATGCAGAAAACGCGTTTTCAGCCTGAGATAAGGTCGATTCCGGAACGCCAAACATAAAAATGTTGATATCTTTCCAAAAACACTTCAGACAGATTAGATTTGATGTGCAACGACTAGAAAGACCCTTTCTGCTATAGTGCGATATGAAAATTTCATGTTCTGAAGCTTCCCTGCAAAGTTAGGGCACAATGCAGAAAATGCGTTTTCAGCCTGAGATAAGGTGGGTTCCGGAACGCCAAACGTAAAAATGTTGATAACTTTGGAAAAAACATTTCAGACAGCTTAGATTTGATGTGCAACTACTAGAAAGACCCTTTCTTCTATAGTGGGAGGTGAAAATTTCATGTTCTGAAGCTTCCCTGCAAAGTTATGGCACAATGCAGAAAATGCGTTTTCAGTCTGATATTAGTTGGGTTCGGGAGCGGCAAACATGAAAGTGTTGATAACTTTGGAAAAACACTTCAGACAGCTTAGATTTGATATGCAACTACTAGAAAGACCCTTTCTGCTATAGTGGGAAGTGAAAAATTCATGTTCTGAAGCTCCCCTGCAAAGTTATGGTGCAATGCAGGAAACGCGTTTTCAGCCTGAGATAAGGTCTATTCCGGAACGCCAAACATAAGAGTGTTGATAACTTTGGAAAAACACTTCAGACAGCTTAGATTTGATGTGCAACTACTAGAAAGACCTTTTCTGCTATAGTGCGAAGTGAAAATTTCATGTTCTGAAGCTTCCCAGCAAAGTTATGGCACATTGCAGAAAACGCGTTTTCAGGCTGAGATAAGGTGGGTTCCGGAATGCCAAACATATAAATGTTGATAATTTTGGAAAAAAAACTTCAGACAGCTTAGATTTGATTTGCAACTACTAGAAAGACCCTTTCTGCTATAGTGGGAGGTGAAAATTTCATGATCTGAAGCTTCCCAACAAAGTTATGGCACATTGCAGAAAACGCGTTTTCAGGCTGAGATAAGGTGGGTTCCGGAATGGCAAACGTAAAAATGTTGATAACTTCGGAAAAACACTTCAGATAGCTTAGATTTGATGTGCAACTACGAGAAAGACCCTTTCTGCTATAGTGGGACGTGAAAATTTCATGTTCTGAAGCTTCCCTGCAAAGTTATTGCACAATCTGGAAAACCCGTTTTCAGCCTGAGAAAAGGTGGGGTCCGGAACGCCAAACATAAAAATCTTGATAACTTTGGAAAAACACTTCAGACAGCTTATATTTGATGTGCAACTACTACAAAAGACCCTTTCTGCTGTAGTGGGAGGTGAAACTTTCATTTTTTGAAGCTTTCCTTCAAAGTTATGGCACAATGCAGAAATCGAGTTTTCAGCCTGAGATAAGGTGGGTTCCGGAACGCCAAACGTAAAAATGTTGATAACTTTCGAAAAACACTTCAGACAGATTAGATTTGATGTGCAACTACTACAAAGACCCTGTCTGTTATAGTTGGAGTTGAAAATTTCACGTTCCGAAGCTTCCCTGCATAGTTAAGGAAAAATGCAGAAAACGCGTTTTCAGCCGGAGATAAGGTGGGTTCCGGAACGCCAAACATAAAAATGTTGATAACTTTGGAAAAACACTTCAGACAGCTTAGATTTGATGTGCAACAACAAGAAAGACCCTTTATGCTATTGTGGGAGGTTAAATTTTCATGTTCTGAAGCTTCCCTGCAAAGTTATGGGACAATGCAGAAAACGCGTTTTCAGACTGAGATAAGGTGGGTTTCGAAACGCCAAACATAAAAATGTTGATAACTTTGGAAAAAACATTTCAGACAGCTTAGATTTGATGTGCAACTACTAGAAAGACCCTTTCTTCTATAGTGGGAGGTGAAAATTTCATCTTCTGAAGCTTACCTGCAAAGTTATGGCACAATGCAGAAAACGTGTTTTCAGCCTGAGATAAGGTCTATTCCGGAACGCCAAATATAAAAGTGTTGATAACTTTGGAAAAACACTTCAGACAGCTGAGATTTGATGTGCAACTACTAGAAAGACCCTTTCTGCTATAGTGCGAAGTGAAAATTTCATGTTCTGAAGCTTCCCAGCAAAGTTATGGCACATTGCAGAAAACGCGTTTTCAGGCTGAGATCAGGTGGGTTCCGGAATGCCAAACATATAAATGTTGATAATTTTGGAAAAACACTTCAGACAGCTTAGATTTGATTTGCAACTACTAGAAAGACCCTTTCTGCTCTAGTGGGAGGTGAAAATTTCATGATCTGAAGCTTCCCAACAAAGTTATGGCACAATGTGGAAAACCCGTTTTCAGTCTGAGAAAAGGTGGGGTCCGGAACGCCAAACGTAAAAATGTTGATAACTTTCGAAAAACACTTCAGACAGCTTAGATTTGATGTGCAACTACTACAAAGACCCTGTCTGTTATAGTTGGAGTTGAAAATTTCACGTTCTGAAGCTTCCCTGCAAAGTTATGGCACAATGTGGAAAACCCGTTTTCAGCCGGAGATAAGGTGGGTTCCGGAACGCCAAACATAAAAATGTTGATAACTTTGGAAAAACACTTCAGACAGCTTAGATTTTATGTGCAACTACAAGAAAGACCGTTTTTGCTATTGTGGGAGGTTAAAATTTCATGTTCTGAAGATTCCCAGCAAAGTTATGGCACAAAGCAGAAAACGCGTTTTCAGCAAGAGAAAAGGTGGGTTCCGGAACGCCAAACATAAAAATGTTGATAACTTTGGAAAAACACTTCAGACAGCTTAGATTTGATGTGCAACTACTAGGAAGACCCTTTCTGCTATAGTGCGAAGTGAAAAATTCATGTTCTGAAGCTTCCCAGCAAACTTATGGCACATTGCAGAAAACGCGTTTTCAGGCTGATATAAGGTGGGTTCCGGAATGCCAAACGTAAAAATGTTGATAACTTTGGAAAAACACTTCAGATAGCTTAGATTTGATGTGCAACTACGAGAAAGACCCTTTCTGCTATAGTGGGTGGTGAAAATTTCATTTTTGAACCTTTCCTGCAAAGTTATGGCACAATGCGTAAAACGCGTTTTCTGCCTGAGATAAGGTCGATTCCGGAACGCCAAACATAAAAATGTTGATAACTTTGGAAAAACTCTTTAGACAGCTTAGATTTGATGTTTAACTACTAGAAAGACCCTTTCTGCTATCGTGGGATGTGAAAATTTCATGTTCTGAAGCTTCCCTGCAAAGTTATGTCACAATGCAGAAAACGCGTTTTCAGCCTCACATAAGGTCAATTCCAGAACGCCAAACATAAAAGTGTTGATAACTTTGGAACAACACTTCAGACAGCTTAGATTTGATGTGTAACTACGAGAAAGACCCTTTCTGCTATAGTGGGAGGTTAAAATTTCATGTTCGGAAGCTTCCATGCAAAGTTATGCCACAATGCAGACAACGCGTTTTCAGCCTGAGATAAGGTCGATTCCGGTTGATGTGCTACTACTAGAAAGACCCTTTCTGCTATATTGGGACGTGAAAATTTCATGTTCTGAAGCTTCCCTGCAAAGTTAAAGAACAATGAAGAAAACGCGTTTTCAGCCTGAGATAAGGTGGGTTCCGGAACGCCAAACATAAAATGTTGATAACTTTGCAAAATCACTTCAGACAACTTAGATTTGATGTGCAACTACAAGAAAGACCCTTTCTGCTATAGTGGGAGGTGAAAATTTCATGATCTGAAGCTTCCCTGCAAAGTTATGGCACAATGCAGAAAACGCGTTTTCAGCCTGAGATAAGGTCGATTCCGGAACTCCAAACATAAAAATGTTGATAACTTTGGAAAAACACTTCAGACAGCTTAGATTTGATGTGCGACTACTAGAAAGACCCTTTCTGCTATAGTGGGAGTTGAAAATTTCATGTTCTGAAGCTTTATGCAATGTTAAAGAACAATGAAGAAAACGCGTTTTCAGCCTGAGATAAGGTGGGTTCCCGAAGACCAAAAATAAAAATGTTGAAAATTTTGGAAAAGCACTTCAGACAGCTTAGATTTGATGTGCAACGTCTAGAAAGACCCTTTCTGCTACAGTGGCAGGTGAAAATTTCGTGTTCTGACGATTCCCTGCAAAGTTATGGCACAATGCGTAAAACGCGTTTTCAGCCTGAGATAAGGTTGATTCCGGAACGCCAAACATAAAAATGTTGATAACTTTGGAAAAACACTTCAGACAGCTTTGATTTGATGTGCAACTACAAGAAAGACCCTTTATGCAATTGTGGGTGGTTAAAATTTCATGTTCTGAAGCTTCCCAGCAAAGTTATGGCACAAAGCAGAAAACGCGTTTTCAGCCTGGGATAAGGTGGGTTCCGGAACGCCAAACATAAAAATGTTGATAACTTTGGAAAAACACTTCAGACAGCTTAGATTTGATGTGCAACAACTACAAAAGACCCTTTCTGCTATAGTGGGAGGTGAAATTTTCATTTTCTGAAGCTTTCCTTCAAAGTTATGGCACAATGCAGAAAACGCGTTTTCAGCCTGAGATAAGGTGGGTTCGGGAACACCAAACATAAAAATGTTGATATCTTTCCAAAAACACTTCAGACAGATTACATTTGATGTGCAACGACTAGAAAGACATTGTCTGTTATAGTGGGAGTTGAAAATTTCATGTTCTGATGCTTCTCTGCAATATCAAGGAACAATGCAGAACACGCGTTTTCAGCCTGAGATAAGGTGGGTTCCGGAACGCCAAACATAAAAATGTTGATAACTTTGCAAAAACACTTCAGACAGCTTAGATTTGATGTGCAACGACTAGAAAGACCCTTTCTGCTATAGTGCGATATGAAAATTTCATGTTCTGAAGCTTCCCTGCAAAGTTAGGGCACAATGCAGAAAAAGCGTTTTCAGCCTGAGATAAGGTGGGTTCCGGAACGCCAAACGTAAAAATGTTGATAACTTTGGAAAAAACATTTCAGACAGCTTAGATTTGATGTGCAACTACTAGAAAGACCCTTTCTTCTATAGTGGGAGGTGAAAATTTCATGTTCTGAAGCTTCCCTGCAAAGTTATGGCACAATGCAGAAAATGCGTTTTCAGCCTGAGATAAGGTGGGTTCCGGAACGCCAAACGTAAAAATGTTGATAACTTTCGAAAAACACTTCAGACAGCTTAGATTTGATGTGCAACTACTACAAAGACCCTGTCTGTTATAGTTGGAGTTGAAAATTTCACGTTCTGAAGCTTCCCTGCATAGTTAAGGAAAAATGCAGAAAACGCGTTTTCAGCCGGAGATAAGGTGGGTTCCGGAACGCCAAACATAAAAATGTTGATAACTTTGGAAAAACACTTCAGACAGCTTAGATTTGATGTGCAACAACAAGAAAGACCCTTTCTGCTATAGTGGGAGGTGAAAATTTCATGTTCTGAAGCTTCCCTGCAAAGTTATGGCACAATGCAGAAAACGCGTTTTCAGACTGAGATAAGGTGGGTTTCGGAACGCCAAACATAAAAATGTTGATAACTTTGGAAAAAACATTTCAGACAGCTTAGATTTGATGTGCAACTACTAGAAAGACCCTTTCTGCTATAGTGCGAAGTGAAAATTTCATGTTCTGAAGCTTCCCAGCAAAGTTATGGCACATTGCAGAAAACGCGTTTTCAGGCTGAGATCAGGTGGGTTCCGGAATGCCAAACATATAAATGTTGATAATTTTGGAAAAACACTTCAGACAGCTTAGATTTGATTTGCAACTACTAGAAAGACCCTTTCTGCTATAGTGGGAGGTGAAAATTTCATGATCTGAAGCTTCCCAACAAAGTTATGGCACATTGCAGAAAACGCGTTTTCAGGCTGAGATAAGGTGGGTTCTGGAATGCCAAACGTAAAAATGTTGATAACTTCGGAAAAACACTTCAGATAGCATAGATTTGATGTGCAACTACGAGAAAGACCCTTTCTGCTATAGTGGGACGTGAAAATTTCATGTTCTGAAGCTTCCCTGCAAAGTTATGGCACAATGTGGAAAACCCGTTTTCAGTCTGAGAAAAGGTGGGGTCCGGAACGCCAAACATAAAAATGTTGATAACTTTGGAAAAACACTTCAGACAGCTTATATTTGATGTGCAACTACTACAAAAGACCCTTTCTGCTATAGTGGGAGGTGAAACTTTCATTTTCTGAAGCTTTCCTTCATAGTTATGGCACAATGCAGAAAACGCGTTTTCAGCCTGAGATAAGGTAGGTTCCGGAACGCCAAACGTAAAAATGTTGATAACTTTCGAAAAACACTTCAGACAGCTTAGATTTGATGTGCAACTACTACAAAGACCCTGTCTGTTATAGTTGGAGTTGAAAATTTCACGTTCTGAAGCTTCCCTGCAAAGTTAAGGAACAATGCAGAAAACGCGTTTTCAGCCGGAGATAAGGTGGGTTCCGGAACGCCAAACATAAAAATGTTGATAACTTTGGAAAAACACTTCAGACAGCTTAGATTTGATGTGCAACTACGAGAAAGACCCTTTCTGCTATAGTGGGAGGTGAAAATTTCATGTTCTGAAGCTTCCCTGCAAAGTTATGGCACAATGTGGAAAACCCGTTTTCAGCCTGAGAAAAGGTGGGGTCCGGAACGCCAAACATAAAAATGTTGATAACTTTGGAAAAACACTTCAGACAGCTTAGATTTGATGTGCAACTACTAGAAAGACCCTTTCTGCTATAGTGGGTGGTGAAAATTTCATTTTTGAACCTTTCCTGCAAAGTTATGGCACAATGAAGTAAACGCGTTTTCAGCCCGAGATAAGGTGGGTTCCGGAACGCCAAACTTAAAAATGTTGATAACCTTGGAAAAACACTTCAGACAGCTTAGATTTGATGTGCAACTACTAGAAAGGCCCTTTCTGCTGCAGTGGGGGGTTAAAATTTCATGTTCTGAAGCTTCGCAGCAAAGTTATGGCACAATGCAGAAAACGCGTTTTCAGCCTGAGATAAGGTGGGTTCCGGAACGCCAAACATAAAAATGTTGATAACTTTGGAAAAAACATTTCAGACAGCTTAGATTTGATGTGCAACTACTAGAAAGACCCTTTCTGCTATAGTGCGAAGTGAAAAATTCATGTTCTGAAGCTTCCCACCAAAGTTATGGCACATTGCAGAAAACGCGTTTTCAGGCTGAGATAAGGTGGGTTCCGGAATGCCAAATGTAAAAATGTTGATAACTTTGGAAAAACACTTCAGATAGCTTAGATTTGATGTGCAACTACGAGAAAGACCCTTTCTGCTATAGTGGGAGGTGAAAATTTCATGCTCTGAAGCTTTCATTCAAAGTTATGGCACAATGCAGAAAACGCGTTTTCAGCCTGAGACAAGGTGGCTTCCGGAACGCCAAACATAAAAATGTTGATAACTTTCTGTCGCTCGGGTTTTGGATTTCAAGGTTTTGTGTACAGGGCAATTGGCTGTAACAAGCCGTCCCTAGTTCCGAGTACACTACCTCCCTCTGCCTCTCTGGTAAAGGGCCCCCTCGTGTGGTCAACTCAGTCAGCCTCTTGTTGCAGACACGGTTCTAAAACTATAATAGATGTATCAACTTCACCTATTATATTAGTGAGTAGTGTCGGCGCTTCACTGAGCGGGTTATTTAATTCGCCCGACCTGTTGAGAAACAGGATCTTGACCTTACAATGCTACACCTTCTACCGTAGTCTCTTTACTTAGCTTCGTTTAGGGACACATGATTAGATCCTCAATCCATTCCTTAAATAAAATATTACCTCAGCCTTCTGAACTACCACTTTATCATTGACATAATAATTCAGGATGGAATAATGCTACCAGTCGAGACATTCACTACATGTGCTCAGGAAAGGGAATCAAACATTAATTCAATCCAGCATTAACTCACCTATAACCCGGTTGATGGTAGTACAGGAGCTAGTCCATTCTTAGTAGTCAGGGATCAATGCCGTTGTGCCTTTTCAGTACTTAATTCGTACTCAGTTTTATTTTGTTTTTATGTCAAAAGTATTTCTCCAAAAAATTGATAAAAAGGATAACAAAACAGTAAAATCAATAAAGAATCAAATTCAATACAAAAATGATAAAAGGGTAATAAAACAATAAAATTCAATGCAAAAATGATAAAAGGGTAATAAAACAATAAAATTCAAAAAAGGATCATGAAAACAATAAAATCAATAAACATCAATAAACTCAAGGGTATTGCCAGACGCTAATACCCAACAAAGTCAAAGGCACTGCCAGACGCTAGTGCACATACATAAATGTCAAAAATCATATAATCAAAATGCATACACAATAAAAAGGATTAAGTCAAAGATCCTAAAAAATATATTCAAAGTATATGCAATAAAAGAGATAAGTCAAAAGAATTAATCATAAAAATCAACCAATCAATAATAAAAAAAACCATAAGAGAACAACAAAAAGAGTTAAATCAAATGGCCTAAGAGCAAGAGCAAGAGCACCGTCCCAAGTTAAGATACAAGACCTTACAGCAAACGGATGAAGCCAAAAGCGTGGATCAAGAGCGAGAGCGAGAGGTCAGTTTATCCTAGACCTTTATGGCAACATTGCCGATTTCAATAAACAATCCCCCAATGCGTCATTAATGGGTGACGTGTTCTTGTCATCTTCAGTGGAAAGTTTTAATTTTCATCACGTGTTCTAGCTGTCGTCCTTAGTGGAAAGTTTTAACTTCATTAGAGACACCCCTTATGTCTTATGCAGATGTTTTAGATTCATTGAACATGATGAGTGTTAGTTTCATTGTTTTGATAAATGTAACTAATGTTCTAAGTGAAGACCACAATGTTCTATTAATACAACGTTCCTTCTAAGTGTTAACCATAATCGCAAGCTCGGCTTAAAAACATGTTCTGCTTACAAATTCACCCTGAGGTTAGAGCATGACCTGCAAGTTCAAAAGTGCAAAGCATACAGATTCAATAAGTGCTCATAATAAGTGCAAA
Organism: Synchiropus splendidus; assembly: GCF_027744825.2. Classification (NCBI taxonomy): domain Eukaryota; kingdom Metazoa; phylum Chordata; class Actinopteri; order Syngnathiformes; family Callionymidae; genus Synchiropus; species Synchiropus splendidus. Next base: position 2,941,803 of record NC_071340.1, on the reverse strand, counting down.
GCATACAGATTCAATAAGTGCTCATAATAAGTGTAAAGCATGGTTTTAATATTTTCGATTTTCCAGTATATACAACACTTTCGAAAAACACTTCAGACAGCTTAGATTTGATGTGCAACTACTACAAAGACCCTGTCTGTAATAGTGGGAGGTGAAAATTTCGTGTTCTGAAGCTTCCCTGCAAAGTTAAGGAACAATGCAGAAAACGCGTTTTCAGCCTGAGATAGGGTTGGTTCCGGAACGCCAAACATAAAAATGTTGATCACTTTGGAAAAAACATTTCAGACAGCTTAGATTTGACGTGCAACTACGAGAAAGACCCTTTCCACTATAGTGGGAGGTGAAAATTTGATGTTCTGAAGCTTCCCTACAAAGTTATGCCACAATGCGTAAAAGGCGTTTTCTGCCTGAGATAAGGTCGTTTCCGGAACGCCAAACATAAAAATGTTGATAACTTCGGAAGAAAACATCAGACAGCTTAGATTTGACGTGCAACTACGAGAAAGACCCTTTCTGCTATAGTGGGAGGTGAAAATTTCATGTTCTGAAGCTTCCCTGCAAAGTTATGGCACAATTCCGAAAACGCGTATTCAGCGTTAGATAAGGTCGATTCCGGAACGCCAAACATAAAAATGTTGATAACTTTGAAAAAACACTTCAGACAGCTTAGATTTGATGTGCAACTACTAGAAAGACCCTTTCTGCTATAGTGTGAGGTGAAAATTTCATGTTCTAAAGGTTCCCTGCAAAGTTATGGCACAATGCGTAAAACGCGTTTTCAGCCTGAGATAAGGTCGATTCCGGAACGCCAAACATAAATATGTTGATAACTTTCGAAAAACACTTCAGAAAGCTTAGATTTGATGTGCAACTACTAGAAAGACCCTTTCTGCAATAGTGGGATTTGAAAATTTCATGTTCTGAAGCTTCCCTGCAAAGTTATGGCACAATGCATAAAACGCGTTTTCAGCCTGAGATAAGGTCGATTCCGGAACGCCAAACATAAAAATGTTGATGACTTTGGAAAAACACTTCAGACAGCTTAGATGTGATGTGCAACTACGAGAAAGATCCTTTCCGATATAGTGGGAGGTGAAAATTTCATGTTCTGAAGCTTCCCTGCAAAGTTATAGCACAATGCAGAAAACACGTTTTCAGCCTGAGATGAGGTCGATTCCGGAACGCCAAACATAAAAATGTTGATGACTTTGGAAAAACACTTCAGACAGCTTAGATTTGATGTGCAACTACTAGAAAAACCCTTTCTGCTATAGTGGGAGGTGAAATTTTCATTTTCTGAAGCTTCCCTGCAAAGTTATTGCACAATGCGTAAAACGCGTTTTCAGGCTGAGATGAGGTCTCTTCCGGACCGCCCAACATAAAAATGTTGATAACTTTGGAAAGACACTTCAGACAGCTTAGATTTGATGTGCAACTACTAGAAAGACCCTTTCTGCTATAGTGGGAGGTTAAAATTTCATGTTCGGAAGCTTCCATGCAAAGTTATGGCACAATGCAGACAACGCGTTTTCAGCCTGAGATAAGGTCGATTCTGGAACGCCAAACATAAAAATGTTGATAACTTTCGAAAAACACTTCAGACAGCTTAGATTTGATGTGCAACTACTAGAAAGAACCTTTCTGCTATAGTGGGAGGTTAAAAATTTCATGTTCAGAAGCCTCCCTGGAAAGTCATGGGACAATGCAGAAAACGCATTTTCATCCTGAGATAAGGTCGATTCCGGAACGCCAAACATAAAAATGTTGATAACTTTGGAAAAACACTTCAGACAGCTTAGATTTCATGTGCAACTACTAGAAAGACCCTTTCTGCTATAGTGGGAGGTGAAAATTTCATTTTCTGAAGCTTCCCTGCAAAGTTATGGCACAATGCGTAAAACGCGTTTTCAGCCTGAGATAAGGTCGATTCCGGAACGCCAAACATAAAAATGTTCATAACTTTGGAAAAACACTTCAGACAGGTTAGATTTGATGTGCAACTACTAGAAAGAACCTTTCTTCTATAGTGGGAGGTTAAAATTTCATGTTCGGAAGCTTCCATGCAAAGTTATGGCACAATGCAGACAACGCGTTTTCAGCCTGAGATAAGGTCGATTCTGGAACGCCAAACATAAAAATGTTGATAACTTTCGAAAAACACTTCAGACAGCTTAGATTTGATGTGCAACTACTAGAAAGAACCTTTCTGCTATTGTGGGAGGTTAAAATTTCATGTTCGGAATCTTCCATGCAAAGTAATGGCACAATGCAGACAACGCGTTTTCAGCCTGAGATAAGGTTGATTCTGGAACGCCAAACATAAAAATGTTGATAACTTTCGAAAAACACTTCAGACAGCTTAGATTTGATGTGCAACTACTAGAAAGAACCTTTCTGCTATAGTGGGAGGTCAAAATTTCATGTTCTGAAGCCTCCCTGGAAAGTTATGGGACAATGCAGAAATTGCATTTTCATCCTGAGATAAGGTCGATTCCGGAACGCCAAACATAAAAATGTTGATAACTTTCGAAAAACACTTCAGACAGCTTAGATTTGATGTGCAACTACTAGAAAGACCCTTTCCGCTATAGTGGGAGGTGAACATTTCATGTTCTGAAGCTTCCCTGAGAAGTTATGGCACAATGCAGAAAATGCGTTTTCGGCTTGAGATAAAGTGGGTTCCGGAACGCCAAACATAAAAATGTTGATAACTTTGGAAAAAAACTTCAGACAGCTTAGATTTGATGTGCAACTACTAGAAAGACCCTTTCTGCTATAGTGGGACGTGAAAATTTCATGTTCTGAAGCTTCCCTGCAAAGTTATGGGACAATGCATAAAACGATTTTTCATCCTGAGATAAGGACGATTCCGGAACGCCAAACATAAAAATGTTGATAACTTTGGAAAAACACTTCAGACAGCTTAGATTTGATGTGCAACTACTAGAAAGACCCTTTCTGCTATAGTGGGATGTGAAAATTTCATGTTCGGAAGCTTCCCTGCAAACTTATAGCACAACGCAGAAAACACGTTTCCAGCCTGAGATAAGTTGGCTTCCAGAACGATAAACATAAAAATGTTGATAACTTTGGAAAAACACTTCAGACAGCTTAGATTTGATGTGCAACTACTAGAAAGACCCTTTCTGCTATAGTGGGAGGTTAAAATTTCATGTTCGGAAGCTTCCATGCAAAGTTATGGCACAATGCAGACAACGCGTTTTCAGCCTGAGATAAGGTGGATTCTGGAACGCCAAACATAAAAATGGTGTTAACTTTTGAAAAACACTTCAAACAGCTTAGATTTGATGTGCAACTACTAGAAAGAACCTTTCTGCTAGAGTTGGAGGTGAAAATTTCATGTTCTGAAGCTTCCCTGCAAAGTTATGGCAAATTATGTAAAACGCGTTTTCAGGCTGAGAAAAGGTGGGTTCCGGAACGCCAAACATAAAAATGTTGATAACTTCAGAAAAACACTTCAATACAGCTTAGATTTGATGTGCAACTACTAGAAAGACCCTTTCTGCTATAGTGGGAGGTGAACATTTCATGATCTGAAGGTTCGCTGCAAAGTTATGGCACAATGCAGAAAAAGTGTTTTCAGCCGGAGATAAGGTCGATTCCGAAACGCCAAACATAAAAATGTTGATAACTTTTGAAAAACATTTCAGACAGCTGAGATTTGATGTGCAACTACTCGAAAGACCCTTTCAGCTATCGTGGGAAATGAACATTTCATGATCTGAAGGTTCGCTGCAAAGTTATGGCACAATGCAGAAAACGCGTTTTCAGCCTGAGATAAAGTCGATTCCGGAAAGCCAAACATAAAAATGTTGATAACTTTGGAAAAACACTTCAGACCGCTTAGATTTGTTGTGCAACTACTAGAAAGACCCTTTCTGCTATAGTGGTAGGTTAAAATTTCATGTTCTGAGGCTTCCCTGCAAAGTTATGGCACAATGCAGAAAACGCGTTTTCAGCCAGAGATAAGGTCGATTCCGGAAAGCCAAACATAAAAATGTTGATAACTTTGGAAAAACACTTCAGACAGCTTAGATTTGATGTGCAACTACTGGAAAAAGCCTTTCTTCTATAGTGGGAGTTGAAAATTTCATGTTCTGAAGCTTCCCTGCAAAGTTAAGGAACAATGCAGAAAACGCGTTTTCAGCCTGAGGTAAGGTGGGTTCCGGAACGCCAAACATAAAAATGTTGATAACTTTGGAAAAACACTTCAGACAGCTTAGATTTGATGTGCAACTACTAGAAAGACCCTTTATGCTATAGTGGGATGTGAAAATTTCATGTTCTGAAGCTTCCCTGCAAAGTTATGGCACAATGCAGAAAATGCGTTTTCAGCCTGAGATAAGGAGGGTTCCGGAACGCCAAACATAGAAATGTTTATAACTTTGGAAAAACACATCAGACAGCTTATATTTGATGTGCAACTACTAGAAAGACCCCTTCTGCTATAGTGGGAGGTGAAACTTTCATGTTCTGAAGCTTTCCTTCAAAGTTATGGCACAATGCAGAAAATGCGTTTTCAGCCTGAGATAAGGTGGGTTCCGGAACGCCAAACATAAAAATGTTGATAACTTTGGAAAAACACTTCAGACAGCTTGGATTTGATGTGCAACTACTACAAGTACCCTGTCTGTTATAGTGGGAGTTGAAAATTTCATGTTCTGAAGCTTCCCTGCAAAGTTAAGGAACAATCCAGAAAACGCGTTTTCAGCCTGAGATAAGGTGGGTTCCGAAACGTCAAATATAAAAATGTTGATAACTTTGGAAAAAACATTTCAGACAGCTTAGATTTGAAGAGCAACTACAAGAAAGACCCTTTGTGCTATTGTGGGAGGTTAAAATTTCATGTTCTGAAGATTCCCATCAAAGTTATGGCACAAAGCAGAAATCGCGTTTTCAGCCAGAGATAATGTGGGTTTCGGAACGCCAAATATAAAAATGTTGACAAGTTTGGAAAAACACTTCAGAGAGCTTAGATTTGATGTGTAACTACTAGAAAGACCCTTTCTGCTATAGTGGGAGGTGAAACTTTCATGTTCTGAAGCTTTCCTTCAAAGTTATGGCACTATGCAGAAAACGCGTTTTCAGCCTGAGATAAGGTGGGTTCCGGAACGCCAAACTTAAAAATGTTGATAACTTTGGAAAAACACTTCAGACAGCTTAGATTTGACGTGGAACTACTAGAAAGACCCTTTCTGCTACAGTGGGAGGTTAAAATTTCATGTTCTGAAGCTTCCCTGCAAAGTTATGGCACAATACGTAAAACACGTTTTCAGCCTGAGATAAGGTCGATTCCAGAACGCCAAACATAAAAATGTTGATAACTTTGGAAAAACACTTCAGACAGCTTAGATTTAATGTGCAACTACTAGAAAGACCCTTTCTGCTATTGTGGTAGGTTAAAATTTCATGTTCTGAGGCTTCCCTGCAAAGTTATGGCACAATACACAAAACGCGTTTTCAGCCTGAGATAAGGTGGGTTCCGGAACGACAAACGTAAAAATGTTGATAACTTTGGAACAACACTTCAGACAGCTTAGATTTAATGTGCAACTACTAGAAAGACCCTTTCTGCTATTGTGGTAGGTTAAAATTTCATGTTCTGAGGCTTCCCTGCAAAGTTATGGCACAATGCAGAAAACGCGTTTTCAGCCAGAGATAAGGTCGATTCCGGAAAGCCAAACATAAAAATGTTGATAACTTTGGAAAAACACTTCAGACAGCTTAGATTTGATGTGCAACTACTGGAAAAAGCCTTTCTTCTATAGTGGGAGTTGAAAATTTCATGTTCTGAAGCTTCCCTGCAAAGTTAAGGAACAATGCAGAAAACGTGTTTTCAGCCTGAGGTAAGGTGGGTTCCGGAACGCCAAACATAAAAATGTTGATAACTTTGGAAAAACACTTCAGACAGCTTAGATTTGATGTGCAACTACTAGAAAGACCCTTTATGCTATAGTGGGATGTGAAAATTTCATGTTCTGAAGCTTCCCTGCAAAGTTATGGCACAATACGTAAAACACGTTTTCAGCCTGAGATAAGGTCGATTCCAGAACGCCAAACATAAAAATGTTGATAACTTTGGAAAAACATTTCAGACAGCTTAGATTTCACGTGAAACTACTAGAAAGATCTTTTTGCTATAGTGGGAGGTGAAAATTTCATGTTCTTAAGCTTTATGCATAGTTGTGGCACAATGCTTAAAACGCGTTTTCAGCCTGAGATAAGGTCGATTCCGGAACGCCAAACATAAAAGTGTTGATAACTTTGAAAAGACACTTCAGACAGCTTAGATTCGATGTGCAACTATTAGAAAGACCCTTACTGCTATAGCGGGAGGTGAAAATTTCATGTTCTGAAGCTTTATGCAAATTTATGGCACAATGCGTAAAACGCGTTTTCAGCCTGAGATAAGGTCGATTCCAGAACGCCAAACATTAAAATGTTGATAACTTTGGAAAAACACTTCAGACTGCTCAGATTTGATGTGCAACTACTAGAAAGACCCTTTCTGATATAGTGGGTGGTGAAAATTCGATGTTCTGAAGCTTCCCTCCAAAGTTATTGCGTAATGCGTAAAACGCGTTTTCAGTCTGACATAAGGTCGATTCTGGAACGCCAAACATAAAAATGTTGATACCTTTGGGAAAACACTTCAGACAGCTTAGATTTGATGTGCAACTACTAGAAAGACCATTTCTGCCATTGTGGGAGGTGAAAATTCGATGTTCTGAAGCTTCCCTGCAAAGTTATGCCACAATGCAGGAAACGCGTTTTCAGCGTGAGAGAAGCTCGATTCCGGAACGCCAAACATAAAAATATTGATAACTTTGGAAAAACTCTTTAGACAGCTTAGATTTGATGTGCAACTACTAGAAAGACCCTTTCTGCTATAGTGGGATGTAGAAATTTCAAGTTCTGAAGCTTCCCTGCAAAGTTATGGCACAATGCAGAAAACGCATTTTCAGCCTCACATAAGGTCAATTCCGGAACGCCAAACATAAAAATGTTGATAACTTTGGAAAAACACTTCAAACAGCTTAGATTTGATGTGCAACTTCGAGAAAGACCCTTTCTGATGTAGTGGGTGGTAAATATTCGATGATCTGAAGCTTCGCACCAAAGTTATGGCACATTGCGTAAAACGCGTTTTCAGCGTGTGATAAGGTCGATTCCGGAACGCCAAACATAAAAATGTTCATAATTCTGGAAAAACACTTCAGACAGCTTAGATTTGATGTGCAACTACTAGAAAGACCATTTCTGCCATTGTGGGAGGTGAAAATTCGATGTTCTGAAGCTTCCCTGCAAAGTTATGCCAAAATGCAGGAAATGCGTTTTCAGCCTGAGATAAGGTCGATTCCGGAACGCCAATCATAAAAATGTTGATAACTTTGGGAAAACACTTCAGACAGCTTAGCTTTGATGTGCAACTACTAGAAAGACCCTTTCTGATATAGTGGGTGGTGAAAATTCGATGTTCTGAAGCTTCCCTCCAAAGTTATGGCGTAATGCGTAAAACGCGTTTTCAGTCTGAGATAAGGTCGATTCTGGAACGCCAATCATAAAAATGTTGATAACTTTGGGAAAACACTTCAGACAGCTTAGCTTTGATGTGCAACTACTAGAAAGACCCTTTCTGCTATAGTGGAAGTTTAAAATGTCATGTTCTGAAGCTTCCCTGCAAAGTTATGGCACCATGCGTAAAACGCGTTTTCAGCCTGAGATAAGGTCGATTCCGGAACGCCAAACATAAAAGTGTTGATAACTTTGAAAACACACTTCAGACAGCTTAGATTTGATGTGCAACTACTAGAAAGACCCTTTCTACTAGAGCGGGAGGTTGAAAATTTCATGTTCTGAGGTTTCCCTTCAAAGTTACGGCACAATGCAGAAAACACGTCTTCAGCCTGAGATAAGGTCGATTCCGGAACGCCAAACATAAAAATGTTGATAACTTTGGAAAAACACTTCAGACAGCTTAGATTTGATGTGCAACTACTAGAAAGACCCTTTCTGCTATATTGGGAGGTGAAATTTTCATGTTCTGAAGCTTCCCTGCAAAGTTATGGCACTATGCAGAAAACGCGTTCTCAGCTTGAGAAAAGGTGGGTTCCGGAACGCCAAACTTAAAAATGTTGATAACTTTGGAAAAACACTTCAGACAGCTTAGATTTGATGTGCAACTACTAGAAAGACCCTTTCTGCTATAGTGGGAGGTGAACATTTCATGTTCTGAAGCTTCCCTGCAAAGTTATGGCACAATGCAGAAAACGCGTTTTCAGCTTGAGATAAGGTGGGTTCCGGAACGCCAAACATAAAAATGTTGATAACTTTCGAAAAACACTTCAGACAGCTTAGATTTGATCTGCAACTACTAGAAAGACCCTTTCTGCAAAAGTGGGAGGTGAACATTTCATGTTCTGAAGCTTCCCTGAGAAGTTATGGCACAATGCAGAAAACGCGTTTTCAGCCTGAGATAAGGTGGTTTCCAAAACGCCAAACGTAAAAATGTTGATTACTTTGGAACAACACTTCTGACAGCTTAGATTTAATGTGCAACTACTAGAAAGACCCTTTCTGCTATAGTGGGAGGTGAAAATTTCATTTTCTGAAGCTTCCCTGCAAAGTTATGGCACAATGCGTAAAACGCGTTTTCAGCCTGAGATAAGGTCGATTCCGGAACGCCAAACATAAAAATGTTGATAACTTTCGAAAAACACTTCAGACAGCTTAGATTTGATGTGCAACTGCTGGAAAGACCCTTTCTGCTATAGTTGGAGGTGAAAATTTCATGTTCTGAAGTTTCCATGCAAAGTTATGGCACAATGCAGAAAACACGTTTTCAGTCTGAGATAAGGTCGATTCCGGAACGCCAAACATACAAATGTTGATAACTTTGGAAAAACACTTCAGACAGCTTAGATTTGATGTGCAACTGCTGGATAGAGCCTTTCTGCTATAGTGGAAGTTCAAATTTCATGTTCTGAAGCTTCCCTGCAAAGTTATGGCACATTGCAGAAAACGCGTTTTCAGCCTGAGATAAGGTCGATTCAGGAACGCCAAACATAAAAATGTTGAAAACTTTCGAAAAACACTTCAGACAACTTAGATTTGATATGCAACTATTAGAAATACCCTTTCAGCTATAGTGGGAGGAGAAAATTTCATGTTCTGAAGTCTCCCTGCAAAGTTATGGCACAATGCAGAAAACGCGTTTTCAGCCAGAGAAAAGGTCGATTCCGGAACGCCAAGCATAAAACGGTTGATAACTTTGGAAAAACATTTCAGACAGCTTGGATTTGATCTGCAACAACTAGAAAGACCCTTTCTGCTATAGTGGGAGGTGAAAATTTCATGTTCTGAAGCCTCCCTGCAAAGTTATGGCACAATGCAAAAAACACGTTTTCAGCCAAAGATAAGGTTGATTCCGGAACGCCAAACATAAAAATGTTGATAACTTTGGAAAGACACTTCAGACAGCTTACATTTGATGTGCAACTACAAGAAAGACCGTTTCTGCTATAGTGGGAGGTGAAAAAGCCAAGTTCTGAAGCTTCCCTGCAAAGTTATGGCACAATGCAGAAAACGCGTTTCAGCCAGAGAAAAGGTCGATTCCGGAACGCCAAACATAAAACGGTTGACAACTTTGGAAAAACATTTCAGACAGCTTACATTTGATCTGCAACAACTAGAAAGACCATTTCTGCTATTGTGGGAGGTGGAAATTTCATGTTCTGAAGCTTCCCTACAAAGTTATGGCACAATGCAGAAAACGCGTTTTCAGCCTGAGATAAGGTGGGTTCCGGAACGCCAAACAAAAAAATGTTGATAACTTTGGAAAAACACTTCAGACAGCTTAGATTTGATGTACAACTACTAGAAAGACCCTTTCTGCTATAGTGGGAGGTGAAAATTTCATGTTCTGAAGCTTTATGCAAAGTTATGGCACAATTCGTATAACGCGTTTTCAGCCTGAGATAAGGTCGATTCCGGAACGCCAAACATGAAAATGTAGATAACTTTGGAAAAACACTTCAGACAGCTTAGATTTGATGTGCAACTACTAGAAAGACCATTTCTGCAATAGTGGGAGGTTAAAATTTCATATTCTGAAGTTTCCTGCAAAGTTATGGCACAATGCAGAAAACGCGTTTTCAGCTTGAGATAAGGTGGGTTCCCGAACGCCAAACATAAAAATGTTGATAACTTTGGAAAAACACTTCAGACAGCTTAGATTTGATGTGCAACTACGAGAAAGACCCTTTCTGGTATTGTGGGAAGTGAAAATTTCATGTTCTGAAGCTTCCCTGCAAAGTTATGGCACAATGCAGAAAACGATTTTTCATCCTGAGATAAGGTTGATTCCCGACCGCCAAACATGAAAATGTTCATAACTTTGTAAAAACACTTCAGACAGCTTACATTTGATGTGCAACTACTAGAAAGACCCTTTCTGCTATAGTGGGAGGTGAACATTTCATGTTCTGAAGCTTCCCTGCAAAGTTATGGCACAATGCGTAAAACGCGTTTTCAGCCTAAGATAAGGTCGATTCCAGAACGCCAAACATAAAAATGTTGATAACTTTGGAAAAACACATCAGACAGCTTAGATTTGATCTGCAACTACTAGAAAGACCCTTTCTGCTGTAGTGGGAGGTGAAAATTTCATGTTCTGAAGATTCCTTGCAAAGTTATGGCACAATGCAGGAAACGCATTTTCAGCCTGAGATAAGGGGGGTTCCGGAACGCCAAACATAAAAATGTTGATAACTTTCGAAAAACACTTCAGACAGCTTAGATTTCATGTGCAACTACTAGAAAGACCCTTTCTGCTATAGTGGGACCTGAGAATTTCATGTTCTGAAGCCTCCCTGCAAAGTTATGGCACTATGCCGAAAACGCGTTTTCAGCCTGATATAAGGTGGGTTCCGGAACGCCAAACATAAAAATGTTGATAATTTTGGAAAAACACTTCAGACAGCTTAGATTTGATGTGCAACTACTAGAAAGACCCTTTCTGCTATAGTGGGAGGTGAACATTTCATGTTCTGAAGCTTCCCTGAGAAGTTATGGCACAATGCGTGAAACGCGTTTTCAGCCTGAGATAAGGTCGATTCCGGAACGCCAAACATATAAATGTTAATAACTTTCGAAAGACACTTCAGTCAGCTTAGATTTGATGTGCAACTACTAGAAAAACCCTTTCTGCTGTAGTGGGAAGTGAAAATGTCATGTTCTGAAGCTTCCCTGCAAAGTTATAGCACAATGCAGAAAACGCGTTTTCAGCCTGAGATAAGGTCGATTCCGGAAAGCCAAACATAAAAATGTTGATAACTCAGGAAAAACTTTACAGACAGCTTAGATTTGATGTGCAACTACTAGAAATACCCTTTCTGCTCAAGTGGGAGGTGAAAATTTCATGTTCTGAAGCTTTCCTGCAAAGTTATGGCACAATGCGTTAAAAGCGTTTTCAGCCTGAGATGAGGTTGATTCCAGAACGCCAAACATAAAAATGTTGATAACTCAGGAAAAACTCTACAGACAGCTTAGATTTGATGTGCAACTACTAGAAATACCCTTTCTGCTCTAGTGGGAGGTGAAAATTTCATGTTCTGAAGCTTCCCTGCAAAGTTATGGCACAATGAAGAAAACGCGTTTTCAGCTTGAGATAAGGTGGGTACCAGAACGCCAACCATAAAAATGTTGATAACTTTGGAAATACACTTCAGACAGCTTAGATTTGATGTGCAATTACTAGAAATACCCTTTCTGCTGTAGTGGGAGGAGAAAAATTCATGTTCTGAAGTCTCCCTGCAAAGTTATGGCACAATGCAGAGATTAGATGGGTTCCAGAACGCCAAACATAAAAATGTTGATAACTTTGGAAAACACTTCAGACAGCTTAGATTTGATGTGCAACTACTAGAAAGACCCTTTCTGCTACAGTGGGAGGTGAAAATTTCATGTTCTGAAGCTTCCCTGCAAAGTTATGCCACAATGCAGGAAACGCGTTTTCAGCCTGAGATTAGATGGGTTCCAGAACGCCAAACATAAAAATGTTGATAACTTTGGAAAACACTTCAGACAGCTTAGATTTGATGTGCAAGTACTAGAACGACCATTTCTGCTATAGTGGGATGTTAAAATTTCATGTTCTGAAGCTTCCCTCAAAGTTATGGCAAAATATGTAAAACGCGTTTTCAGGCTGAGATAAGGTGGGTTCTGGAACGCCAAACATAAGAATATTGATAACTCTGGAAAAACACTTCAGACAACTTAGATTTGATGTGCAACTACTAGAAAGACCCTTTCTGCTATAGTGGGATGTTAAAATTTCATGTTCTGAAGCTTCGCTCAAAGATATGTCAAAATATGTAAAACGCGTTTTCAGGCTGAAATAAGGTGGGTTCCGGAACGCCAAACATAAAAATGTTGATAACTTTGGAAAAACACTTCAGTCAACTTAGATTTGATGTGCAACTACTAGAAATACCCTTTCTGCTATAGTGGGAGGAGAAAATTTCATGTTCTGAAGTCTCCCCGCAAAATTATGGCACAATGCAGAAAACGCGTTTTCAGCCTGAGACAAGGCCGGTTCCAGAACGCCAAACATAAAAATGTTGATAACTTTAGAAAAACACTTCAAGACAGCTTAGATTTGATGTGCAACTACTGGAAAGACCCGTTCTGCTATAGTGGGAGATGAACATTTCATCTTCTGAAGCTTCCCTGCAAAGTTATGCCACAATGCAGAAAACGCGTTTTCAGCTTGAGATAAGGTCGATTCCGGAACGCCAAACATAAAAATGTTGATAACTTTGGAAAAACACATCAGACAGCTTAGATTTGATCTGCAACTACGAGAAAGACTCTTTCTGCTATAGTGGGAGGTTAAATTTTCATGTTCGGAAGCTTCCATGCAAAGTTATGGCACAATGCAGACAACGCGTTTTCAACCTGAGATAAGGTCGATTCTGGAACGCCAAACGTAAAAATGTTGATAACTTTGGAAAAACATTTCAGACAGCTTAGATTTGATGTGCAACTACTATAAAGACCCTTTCTGGTATTGTGGGAAGTGAAAATTTCATGTTCTGAAGCTTCCCTGCAAAGTTATGGCACAATGCAGAAAACGCGTTTTCAGCTTGTGATAACGTGGGTTCCGGAACGCCAAACATAAAAATGTTGATAACTTTCGAAAAACACTTCAGACAGCTTAGATTTGATGTGCAAATACTAGAAAGACCCTTTCTGCTATAGTGGGACGTGAAAATTTCATGTTCTGAAGCTTCCCTGCAAAGTTATGGGACAACGCAGAAAACGATTTTTCATCCTGAGATAAGGTTGATTCCCGACCGCCAAACATGAAAATGTTCATAACTTTGTAAAAATACTTCAGACAGCTTACATTTGATGTGCAACTACTAGAAAGACCCTTTCTGCTATAGTGGGAGGTGAACATTTCATGTTCTGAAGCTTCCCTGCAAAGTTATGGCACAATGCGTAAAACGCGTTTTCAGCCTAAGATAAGGTCGATTCCAGAACGCCAAACATAAAAATGTTGATAACTTTGGAAAAACACATCAGACAGCTTAGATTTGATCTGCAACTACTAGAAAGACCCTTTCTGCTGTAGTGGGAGGTGAAAATTTCATGTTCTGAAGCCTCCCTGCAAAGTTATGGCACTATGCCGAAAACGCGTTTTCAGCCTGATATAAGGTGGGTTCCGGAACGCCAAACATAAAAATGTTGATAATTTTGGAAAAACACTTCAGACAGCTTAGATTTGATGTGCAACTACTAGAAAGACCCTTTCTGCTATAGTGGGAGGTGAACATTTCATGTTCTGAAGCTTCCCTGAGAAGTTATGGCACAATGCGTGAAACGCGTTTTCAGCCTGAGATAAGGTCGATTCCGGAACGCCAAACATATAAATGTTAATAACTTTCGAAAGACACTTCAGTCAGCTTAGATTTGATGTGCAACTACTAGAAAAACCCTTTCTGCTGTAGTGGGAAGTGAAAATGTCATGTTCTGAAGCTTCCCTGCAAAGTTATAGCACAATGCAGAAAACGCGTTTTCAGCCTGAGATAAGGTCGATTCCGGAAAGCCAAACATAAAAATGTTGATAACTCAGGAAAAACTTTACAGACAGCTTAGATTTGATGTGCAACTACTAGAAATACCCTTTCTGCTCAAGTGGGAGGTGAAAATTTCATGTTCTGAAGCTTTCCTGCAAAGTTATGGCACAATGCGTTAAAAGCGTTTTCAGCCTGAGATGAGGTTGATTCCAGAACGCCAAACATAAAAATGTTGATAACTCAGGAAAAACTCTACAGACAGCTTAGATTTGATGTGCAACTACTAGAAATACCCTTTCTGCTCTAGTGGGAGGTGAAAATTTCATGTTCTGAAGCTTCCCTGCAAAGTTATGGCACAATGAAGAAAACGCGTTTTCAGCTTGAGATAAGGTGGGTACCAGAACGCCAACCATAAAAATGTTGATAACTTTGGAAATACACTTCAGACAGCTTAGATTTGATGTGCAACTACTAGAAATACCCTTTCTGCTGTAGTGGGAGGAGAAAAATTCATGTTCTGAAGTCTCCCTGCAAAGTTATGGCACAATGCAGAAAACGCGTTTTCAGCCTGAGATTAGATGGGTTCCAGAACGCCAAACATAAAAATGTTGATAACTTTGGAAAACACTTCAGACAGCTTAGATTTGATGTGCAACTACTAGAAAGACCCTTTCTGCTACAGTGGGAGGTGAAAATTTCATGTTCTGAAGCTTCCCTGCAAAGTTATGCCACAATGCAGGAAACGCGTTTTCAGCCTGAGATTAGATGGGTTCCAGAACGCCAAACATAAAAATGTTGATAACTTTGGAAAACACTTCAGACAGCTTAGATTTGATGTGCAAGTACTAGAACGACCATTTCTGCTATAGTGGGATGTTAAAATTTCATGTTCTGAAGCTTCCCTCAAAGTTATGGCAAAATATGTAAAACGCGTTTTCAGGCTGAGATAAGGTGGGTTCTGGAACGCCAAACATAAGAATATTGATAACTCTGGAAAAACACTTCAGACAACTTAGATTTGATGTGCAACTACTAGAAAGACCCTTTCTGCTATAGTGGGATGTTAAAATTTCATGTTCTGAAGCTTCGCTCAAAGATATGTCAAAATATGTAAAACGCGTTTTCAGGCTGAAATAAGGTGGGTTCCGGAACGCCAAACATAAAAATGTTGATAACTTTGGAAAAACACTTCAGTCAACTTAGATTTGATGTGCAACTACTAGAAATACCCTTTCTGCTATAGTGGGAGGAGAAAATTTCATGTTCTGAAGTCTCCCCGCAAAATTATGGCACAATGCAGAAAACGCGTTTTCAGCCTGAGACAAGGCCGGTTCCAGAACGCCAAACATAAAAATGTTGATAACTTTCGAAAAACACTTCAGACTGCTTAGATTTGATGTGCAACTACTGGAAAGACCCGTTCTGCTATAGTGGGAGATGAACATTTCATCTTCTGAAGCTTCCCTGCAAAGTTATGCCACAATGCAGAAAACGCGTTTTCAGCTTGAGATAAGGTCGATTCCCGAACGCCAAACATAAAAATGTTGATAACCTTGGAAAAAAACTTCAGACAGCTTAGATTTGATGTGCAACTACTAGAAAGACCCTTTCGGCAATTGTGGGAGGTGAAAATTTCATGTCCTGAAGCTTCCCTGCAAAGTTATGGCACAATGCAGAAAACGCGTTTTCAGCCTGAGATAAGGTCGTTTCTGGAACACCAAACATAAAAATGTTGAAAACTTTCGAAAAACACTTCAGACAGCTTAGATTTGATGTGCAACTACAAGAAAGACCCTTTCTGCTATAGTGGAAGGTGAAAATTTCATGTTCTGAAGCTTCCCTGCAAAGTTATGGCACAATGCGTAAAACGCGTTTTCAGCCTGAGATAAGGTGGGTTTCAGAACGCCAAAATAAAAATCTTGATAACTTTGGAAAAACACTTCAGACAGCTTAGATTTGATGTGCAACTACTAGAAAGACCCTTTCTGCTATAGTGGGAGGTGAACATTTCATGTTCTGAAGCTTCCCTGCAAATTTATGGCACAATGCAGACAACGCGTTTTCAGCCTGAGATAAGGTCGATTCTGGAACGCCAAACATAAAAATGTTGATAACTTTCGAAAGACACTTCAGACAGCTTAGATTTGATGCGCAACTACTAGAAAGACCCTTTCTGCTATAGTGGGAGGTGAAAATTTCATGTTCTGAAGCTTCCCTGCAAAGTTATGGCACAATGCAGAAAACGCCTTTTCAGCCTGAGATAAGGTTGATTCCCGAACGCCAAACATGAAAATGTTCATAACTTTGGAAAAACACTTCAGACAGCTTAGATTTGATGTGCAACTACTAGAAAGACCCTTTCTGCTATAGTGGGAGGTGAACATTTCATGTTCTGAAGCTTCCCTGCAAAGTTATGGCACAATGCAGAGAAAGCGTTTTCAGCCTGAGATAAGGTCGATTCTGGAACGCCAAACGTAAAAATGTTGATAACTTTGGAAAAACATTTCAGACAGCTTAGATTTGATGTGCAACTACTAGAAAGACCCTTTCTGCTGTAGTGGGAGGTGAAAATTTCATGTTCTGATGATTCCTTGCAAAGTTATGGCACAATGCAGGAAACGCGTTTTCAGCCTGAGATAAGGTCGATTCAGGAACACCAAACATAAAAATGTTTATCATTTTGGAAAAACACTTCAGACAGCTTAGATTTGATGTGCAACTACTCGAAAGACCCTTTCTGCTATAGTGGGAAGTGAACATTTCATGTTCTGAAGCTTCCCTGCAAACTTATGGCACAATGCAGAAAACGTGTTTTCAGCTTGAGATAAGGTGGGTTCCGGAACGCCAAACATAAAAATGTTGATAACTTTGGAAAAACACTTCAGACAGCTTAGATTTGACGTGCAACTACTAGAAAGAGCCTTTCTGCTATAGTGGGAGGTTAAAATTTCATGTTCGGAAGCTTCCATGCAAAGTTATGGCACAATGCAGACAACGCGTTTTCAGCCTGAGATAAGGTCGATTCCGGAACGCCAATCATAAAAATGTTGATAACCTTGGAAAAAAACTTCAGACAGCTTAGATTTGATGTGCAACTACTAGAAAGACCCTTTCGGCTATTTTGGGAGTTGAAAATTTCATGTCCTGAAGCTTCCTTGCAAAGTTATGGCACAATGCAGAAAACGCCTTTTCAGCCTGAGATAAGGTTGATTCCCGAACGATAAACATAAAAATGTTCATAACTTTGGAAGAACACTTCAGACAGCTTACATTTGATGTGCAACTTCTAGAAAGACCTTTTCTGCTATAGTGGGAGGTGAACATTTCATGTTCTGACGCTTCCCTGAAAAGTAATGGCACAATGCGTAAAACGCGTTTTCAGCCTGAGATAAGGTCGATTCCGGAATGCCAAAAATAAAAATGTTGATAACTTTGGAAAAACACTTCAGACAGCTTAGATTTGATGTGCAACTACTAGAAAGACCCTTTCTGCTATAGTGGGATGCGAACATTTCATGTTCTGAAGCTTCCCTGCAAAGTTATTGCACAATGTGTAAATCGCGTTTTCAGCCTAACATTAGGTCGATTCCGGAACGCCAAACGTAAAAATGTTGATAATTTTGGAAAAACACTTCAGACAGCTTAGATTTGATGTGCAACTACTCGAAAGACCCTTTCTGCTATAGTGGGAGGTGAACATTTCATGTTCTGAAGCTTCCCTGCAAAGTTATGCCACAATGCAGAAAACGCGTTTTCAGCTTGAGATAAGGTCGAGTCCGGAACGCCAAACATAAAAATGTTGATAACCTTGGAAAAAAACTTCAGACAGCTTAGATTTGATGTGCAACTACTAGAAAGACCCTTTCGGCTATTGTGGGAGGTGAAAATTTCATGTCCTGAAGCTTCCCTGCAAAGTTATGGCACAATGCAGAAAACGCGTTTTCAGCCTGAGATAAGGTGGGTTTCAGAACGCCAAAATAAAAATCTTGATAGCTTTGGAAAAACACTTCAGACAGCTTAGATTTGATGTGCAACTACTAGAAAGACCCTTTCTGCTATAGTGGGAGGTGAACATTTCATGTTCTGAAGCTTCCCTGCAAATTTATGGCACAATGCAGACAACGCGTTTTCAGCCTGAGATAAGGTCGATTCTGGAACGCCAAACATAAAAATGTTGATAACTTTCGAAAGACACTTCAGACAGCTTAGATTTGATGCGCAACTACTAGAAAGACCCTTTCTGCTATAGTGGGAGGTGAACATTTCATGTTCTGAAGCTTCCCTGCAAATTTATGGCACAATGCAAAAAACGCGTTTTCAGCTTGAGATAAGGTCGATTCCGGAACGCCAATCATAAAAATGTTGATAACCTTAGAAAAAAACTTTAGACAGCTAAGATTTGATGTGCAACTACTAGAAAGACCCTTTCTGCTATAGTGGGAGGTGAACATTTCATGTTCTGAAGCTTCCCTGAAAAGTAATGGCACAATGCGTAAAACGCGTTTTCAGCCTGAGATAAGGTCGATTCCTGAATGCCAAACATAAAAATGTTGATAACTTTGGAAAAACACTTCAGACAGCTTAGATTTGATGTGCAACTACTAGAAAGACCCTTTCTGCTATAGTGGGATGTGAACATTTCATGTTTTGAAGCTTCCCTGCAAAGTTATTGCACAATGTGTAAATCGCGTTTTCAGCCTAACATAAGGTCGATTCCGGAATGCCAAACATAAAAATGTTGATAACTTTGGAAAAACACATCAGACAGCTTAGATTTGATCTGCAACTACTAAAAAGACCCTTTCTGCTATAGTGGGAGGTGAACATTTCATGTTCTGAAGCTTCCCTGCAAAGTTATGTCACAATGCAGACAATGCGTTTTCAGCCTGAGATAAGGTCGATTCTGGAACGCCAAACATAATAATGTTGATAACTTTCGAAAAACACTTCAGACAGCTTAGATTTGATGTGCAACTACAGGAAAGACTGTTTCTGCTATAGTGGGAGGTGAACATTTCATGTTCTGAAGCTTCCCTGCAAAGTTATGCCACAATGCAGAAAACGCATTTTCAGCTTGAGATAAGGTCGATTCCGGAACGCCAAACATAAAAATGTTGATAACCTTGGAAAAACATTTCAGACAGCTTAGATTTGATGTGCAACTACTAGAAAGACCATTTCTGCTGTAGTGGGAGGTGAAAATTTCATGTTCTGAAGATTCCCTGCAAAGTTATGGCACAATGCAGAAAGCGCGTTTTCAGCCTGAGATAAGGTCGATTCAGGAACACCAAACATAAAAATGTCGAAAACTTTCAAAAAACACTTCAGACAGCATAGATTTGATGTGCAACTACTAGAAAGACCCTTTCTGCTACAGTGGGATGTGAACATTTCATGTTCTGAAGCTTCCCTGCAAAGTTATTGCACAATGCAGAAAACGCGTTTTCAGCTTGAGATAAGGTGGGTTACGGAACGCCAAACATAAAAATGTTGATAACTTTGGAAAAACACTTCAGACAGCTTAGATTTGATGTGCAACTACTAGAAAGACCCTTTCTGCTATAGTGGGAGGTGAAAATTTCATGTTCGGAAGCTTCCATGCAAAGTTATGGCACAATGCAGAAAACGTGTTTTCAGCCAGAGATAAGGTGGGTTCCAGAACGCCAAACATAAAAATGTTGATATCTTTGGAAAAACACTTCAGACAGCTTAGATTTGATGTGCAACTACTAGAAAGACCCTTTCTGCTACAGTGGGAGGTGAAAATTACATGTTCTGAAGCTTCCCTACAAAGTTATGCCACAATGCAGGAAACGCGTTTTCAGCCTGAGATAAGGTCGATTCCGGAACGCCAAACATAAAAATATTGATAACTTTCGAAAAACACTTCAGACAGCTTAGATTTGATGTGCAACTACTAGAAAGACCCTTTCGGCTATAGTGGGATGTTAGAATTTCATGTTCTGAAGCTTCCCTGCAAAGTTATGGCACAATGCGTGAAACGCGTTTTCAGCCTGAGATGAGGTTGATTTCAGAACGCCAAACATTAAAATGTTGATAACTCAGGAAAAACTCTACAGACAGCTTAGATTTGATGTGCAACTACTAGAAATACCCTTTCTGCTCTAGTGGGAGGTGAAAATTTCATGTTCTAAAGCTTCCCTGCAAAGTTATGGCACAATGCAGAAAACGCGTTTTCAGCCGGAGATAAGGTCGATTCCGAAACTCCAAACATAAAAATGTTGATAACTTTGGAAAAACACTTTCGACAGCGTAGATTTGATGTGCAACTACTAGAAAGACCCTTTCTGCTATAGTGGGAGGTGAAAATTTCATGTTCTGAAGCTTCCCTGCAAAGTTATGGCACAATGCAGAAAACGCGCTTTCAGCCTGAGATAAGGTCGATTCCGGAGCGCCAAACATAAAAATGTTGATAACTTTGGAAAAACACTTCAGACAGCTTAGATTTGATGTGAGACTACAAGAAAGACCCTTTCTGCTATAGTGGGATATGAAAATTTCATGTTCTGAAGCTTCCCTGCAAAGTTATGGCAGAATGCGTAAATCGTGTTTTCAGCCTGAGATAAGGTTGATTCCGGAACGCCAAACATAAAAATGTTGATAACTTTGGAAAAACACTTCAGACAGCTTAGATTTGATGTGCAACTACTAGAAAGACCATTTCTGCTATCGTGGGATGTTAAAATTTCATGTTCTTAAGCTTCCCTGCAAAGTTTTGGCAAAATATGTAAAACGCGTTTCCAGGCTGAGATAAGGTGGGTTCCGGAACGCCAAACATAAGAATGTTGATAACTTTAGAAAAACACTTCAAGACAGCTTAGATTTGATGTGCAACTACCATAAAGACCCTTTCTGCTATAGTGGGAGGTGAACATTTCATGTTCTGAAGCTTCCATGAGAAGTTATGGCACAATGCAGAAAACGCGTTTTCAGCCTGAGATAAGGTGGGTTCCGAAACGCCAAACGTAAAAATGTTGATAACTTTGGAACAACATTTCAGACAGCTTAGATTTTATGTGCAACTACTAGAAAGACCCATTCTGCTATAGTGGGAGGTGAAAATTGCATGTTCTGAAGCTTCCTTGCAAAGTTATGGCACAATGCAGAAAATGCGTGTTCAGCCTGAGATAAGGTTGATTCCGGAACGCCAAAACTAAAAATGTTGATAACTTTGGAAAAACACATCAGACAGCTTAGATTTGTTGTGCAACTACGAGAAAGACCCTTTCTGCTATAGTGGGAGGTGAACATTGCATGTTCTGAAGCTTCCCTGCAAAGTTATGGCACAATGCGTGAAACGCGTTTTCAGCCTGAGATAAGGTCGATTCCGGAACGCCATACATAAAAATGTTGATAACTTTGGAAAAACACATCAGACAGCTTAGATTTGATGTGCAGCTACTAGAAAGACCCTTTCTGCTATAGTGGGAGGTTAAAATTTCATGTTCGGAAGCTTCCATGCAAAGTTATGGCACAATGCAGACAACGCGTTTTCAGCCTGAGATAAGGTCGATTTTGGAACGCCAAACATAAAAATGTTGATAACTTTCGAAAAACACTTCAGACAACTTAGATTTGATGTGCAACTACTAGAAAGACCCTTTCTGCTATAGTTGGAGGTCAAAATTTCATGTTCTGAAGCTTCACTGGAAAGATATGGGACAATGCAGAAAACGCGTTTTCATCCTGAGATAAGGTCGATTCCGGAACGCCAAACATAAAAATGTTGATAGCTTTGGAAAAACACATCAGACAGCTTAGATTTGATGTGCAACTACTAGAAAGACCCTTTCTGCTGTAGTGGGAGGTTAAAATTTCATGTTCGGAAGCTTCCATGCAAAGTTATGGCACAATGCAGACAACGCGTTTTCAGCCTGAGATAAGGTCGATTCTGGAACGCCAATCATAAAAATGTTGATAACCTTCAAAAAACACTTCAGACAGCTTAGATTTGATGTGCAACTACTAGAAAGACCCTTTCTGCTATAGTGGAAGGTCAAAAGTTCATGTTCTGAAGCTTCCCTGGAAAGTTATGGGACAATGCAGAAAACGATTTTTCTTCCTGAGATAAGGTCGATTCCGTAACGCCAAACATAAAAACGTTGATAACTTTCGAAAAACACTTCAGACAGCTTAAATTTGATGTGCAACTACTAGAAAGACCCTTTCTGCTATAGTGGCAGGTGAACATTTCATGTTCTGAAGCTTCCGTGCAATTTTATTGCACAATGCAGAAAACGCGTTTTCAGCTTGAGATAAGGTCGATTCCGGAACGCCAAACATAAAAATGTTGATAACCTTGGAAAAAAACTTCAGACAGCTTAAATTTGATGTGCAACTACTAGAAAGACCCTTTCGGCTATTGTGGGAGGTGAAAATTTCATGTCCTGAAGCTTCCTTGCAAAGTTATGGCACAATGCAGAAAACGCCTTTTCAGCCTGAGATAAGGTTGATTCCCGAACGATAAACATAAAAATGTTGATAACTTTGGAAAAACACATCAGACAGCTAAGATTTGATGTGCAACTACTAAAAAGACCCTTTCTGCTATAGTGGGAGGTGAACATTTCATGTTCTGAAGCTTCCCTGCAAAGTTATGGCACAATGCAGAAAACGCGTTTTCAGCTTGAGATAAGGTCGATTCCGGAACACCAAACGTGAAAATGTTGATAACTTTGGAAAAACATTTCAGACAGCTTAGATTTGATGTGCAACTACTAGAAAGACCCTTTCTGCTGTAGTGGGAGGTGAAAATTTCATGTTCTGAAGATTCCCTGCAAAGTTATGGCACAATGCAGAAAATGCGTTTTCAGCCTGAGATAAGGTCGATTCAGGAACACCAAACATAAAAATGTTGAAAACTTTCGAAAAACACTTCAGTCAGCTTAGATTTGATGTGCAACTACTAGAAAGACCCTTTCTGCGATAGTGGGAGGTCAAAATTTCATGTTCGGAAGCATCCATGCAAAGTTATGGCACAATGCAGAAAACGCGTTTTCAGCCTGAGATAAGGTTGATTCCGGAACGCCAAAAATAAAAATGTTGATAACTTTGGAAAAACACTTCAGACAGCTTAGATTTGATGTGCAACTACTAGAAAGACCCTTTCTGCTACAGTGGCAGATGAACATTTCATGTTGAGAAGCTTCCCTGTAAAGTTATGGCGCAATGCGTAAAACGCGTTTTCAGCCTGAGATAAGGTCGATTCTGGAATGCCAAACATAAAAATGTTAATAACTTTGGAAAAACACTTCAGATAGCTTAGATTTGATGTGCAACTACTAGAAAGACCCTTTCTGTTATAGTGGAAGGTGAAATTTTCATGTTCTGAAGCTGCCCTGCAAAGTTATGGCACAAAGCAGGAAACGCGTTTTCAGCCTGAGATAAGGTGGGTTCCGGAACGCCAAACATAAAAATGTTGATAACTTTGGAACAACATTTCAGACAGCTTAGATTTTATGTGCAACTACTAGAAAGACCCATTCTGCTATAGTGGGAGGTGAAAATTGCATGTTCTGAAGCTTCCTTGCAAAGTTATGGCACAATGCAGAAAATGCGTGTTCAGCCTGAGATAAGGTTGATTCCGGAACGCCAAAACTAAAAATGTTGATAACTTTGGAAAAACACATCAGACAGCTTAGATTTGTTGTGCAACTACGAGAAAGACCCTTTCTGCTATAGTGGGAGGTGAACATTGCATGTTCTGAAGCTTCCCTGCAAAGTTATGGCACAATGCGTGAAACGCGTTTTCAGCCTGAGATAAGGTCGATTCCGGAACGCCATACATAAAAATGTTGATAACTTTGGAAAAACACATCAGACAGCTTAGATTTGATGTGCAGCTACTAGAAAGACCCTTTCTGCTATAGTGGGAGGTTAAAATTTCATGTTCGGAAGCTTCCATGCAAAGTTATGGCACAATGCAGACAACGCGTTTTCAGCCTGAGATAAGGTCGATTTTGGAACGCCAAACATAAAAATGTTGATAACTTTCGAAAAACACTTCAGACAACTTAGATTTGATGTGCAACTACTAGAAAGACCCTTTCTGCTATAGTTGGAGGTCAAAATTTCATGTTCTGAAGCTTCACTGGAAAGATATGGGACAATGCAGAAAACGCGTTTTCATCCTGAGATAAGGTCGATTCCGGAACGCCAAACATAAAAATGTTGATAGCTTTGGAAAAACACATCAGACAGCTTAGATTTGATGTGCAACTACTAGAAAGACCCTTTCTGCTGTAGTGGGAGGTTAAAATTTCATGTTCGGAAGCTTCCATGCAAAGTTATGGCACAATGCAGACAACGCGTTTTCAGCCTGAGATAAGGTCGATTCTGGAACGCCAAACATAAAAATGTTGATAACCTTGGAAAAAAACTTCAGACAGCTTAAATTTGATGTGCAACTACTAGAAAGACCCTTTCGGCTATTGTGGGAGGTGAAAATTTCATGTCCTGAAGCTTCCTTGCAAAGTTATGGCACAATGCAGAAAACGCCTTTTCAGCCTGAGATAAGGTTGATTCCCGAACGATAAACATAAAAATGTTGATAACTTTGGAAAAACACATCAGACAGCTAAGATTTGATGTGCAACTACTAAAAAGACCCTTTCTGCTATAGTGGGAGGTGAACATTTCATGTTCTGAAGCTTCCCTGCAAAGTTATGGCACAATGCAGAAAACGCGTTTTCAGCTTGAGATAAGGTCGATTCCGGAACACCAAACGTGAAAATGTTGATAACTTTGGAAAAACATTTCAGACAGCTTAGATTTGATGTGCAACTACTAGAAAGACCCTTTCTGCTGTAGTGGGAGGTGAAAATTTCATGTTCTGAAGCTTCCCTGCAAAGTTATGGCACAATGCAGAAAATGCGTTTTCAGCCTGAGATAAGGTCGATTCAGGAACACCAAACATAAAAATGTTGAAAACTTTCGAAAAACACTTCAGTCAGCTTAGATTTGATGTGCAACTACTAGAAAGACCCTTTCTGCTATAGTGGGAGGTGAACATTTCATGTTCTGAAGCTTCCCTGCAAAGTTATTGCACAATGCGTAAAACGTGTTTTCAGCCTAAGATAAGGTCGATTCCGGAACGCCAAACATAAAAATGTTGATAACTTTGGAAAAACACATCAGACAGCTTAGATTTGATGTGCAACTACTAGAAAGACCCTTTCTGCCATTGTGGGAGGTGAAAATTCGATGTTCTGAAGCTTCCCTGCAAAGTTATGGCACCACGCGTAAAACGCGTTTTCAGCCTGAGATAAGGTCGATTCCGGAACGCCAAACATAAAAGTGTTGATAACTTTGAAAAGACACTTCAGACAGCTTAGATTTGTTGTGCAACTACTAGAAAGACCGTTTCTACTATAGCGGGAGGTTGAAAATTTCATGTTCTGAGGTTTCCCTGCAAAGTTACGGCACAATGCAGAAAACACATTTTCAGACTGAGATAAGGTGGGTTCCAGAACGCCAAACATTAAAATGTTGATAACTTTGGAAAAACACTTCAGACAGCTTATATTTGATGTGCAACTACTACAAAAGACCCTTTCTGCTATAGTGGGAGGTGAAACTTTCATTTTCTGAAGCTTTCCTTCAAAGTTATGGCACAATGCAGAAAACGCGTTTTCAGCCTGAGATAAGGTGGGTTCCGGAACGCCAAACGTAAAAATGTTGATAACTTTCGAAAAACACTTCAGACAGCTTAGATTTGATGTGCAACTACGAGAAAGACCCTTTCTGCTATAGTGGGAGCTGAAAATTTCATGTTCTGAAGCTTCCCTGCAAAGTTATGGCACAATACATAAAACGCGTTTTCAGCCTCACATAAGGTCGATTCCGGAACGCCAAACATAAAAATGTTGATAACTTCGGAAAAACACTTCAGACAGCTTAGATTTGACGTTCAACTACTAGAAAGACCCTTTCTGCTATAGTGGGAGGTGAAAATTTCACGTTCTGAAGCTTTCCTGCAAAGTTATGGCACAATGCGTAAAATGCGTTTTCAGCCTGAGAAAAGGTTGATTCCGGAACGCGAAACATAAAAATGTTGATAACTTTGGACAAACACTTCACACAGCTTAGATTTGATGTGCAACTACTAGAAAGACCCTTTCTGCGATAGTGGGAGGTCAAAATTTCATGTTCGGAAGCATCCATGCAAAGTTATGGCACAATGCAGAAAACGCGTTTTCAGCCTGAGATAAGGTTGATTCCGGAACGCCAAAAATAAAAATGTTGATAACTTTGGAAAAACACTTCAGACAGCTTAGATTTGATGTGCAACTACTAGAAAGACCCTTTCTGCTACAGTGGCAGATGAACATTTCATGTTGAGAAGCTTCCCTGTAAAGTTATGGCGCAATGCGTAAAACGCGTTTTCAGCCTGAGATAAGGTCGATTCTGGAATGCCAAACATAAAAATGTTAATAACTTTGGAAAAACACTTCAGATAGCTTAGATTTGATGTGCAACTACTAGAAAGACCCTTTCTGTTATAGTGGAAGGTGAAATTTTCATGTTCTGAAGCTGCCCTGCAAAGTTATGGCACAAAGCAGGAAACGCGTTTTCAGCCTGAGATAAGGTGGGTTCCGGAACGCCAAACATAAAAATGTTGATAACTTTGGAAAAACATTTCAGACAGCTTACATTTGATGTGCAACTACTAGAAAGACCCTTTCTGCTATAGTGGGAGTTGAAAATATCATGTTCTGAAGCTTCCCTGCAAAGTTATGGCACAATGCGTAAAACGCGTTTTCAGCCTGAGATGAGGTTGATTTCAGAACCCCAAACATAAAAATGTTGATAACTCAGGAAAAACTCTACAGACAGCTTAGATTTGATGTGCAACTACTAGAAAGACCCTTTCTGCTATAGTGGGAGGTGGAAATTTCATGTTCTGAAGCTTCCCTGCAAAGTTATGGCACAATGCAGAAAACGCGTATTCAGCCTGAGATAAGGTCGATTCCGGAAGGCCAAACATAAAAATATTGATAACTTTGGAAAAACACTTCAGACAGCTTAGATTTGATGTGCAACTACTAGTAAGACCCTTTCTGCTATAGTGGGAGTTGAAAATTTCATGTTCTGAAGCTTTCCTGCAAAGTTATGGCACAATGCGTAAAACGCGTTTTCAGCCTGAGATAAGGTTGATTCCGGAACGCCAAACATAAGAATGTTGATAACTTTGGAAAAACACTTCAGATAGCTTAGATTTGATGTGCAACTACTAGAAAGACCCTTTCTGCTATAGTGGGAGGTGAAAATTTCATGTTCTGAAGCTTCCCTGCAAAGTTATGGCACAAAGTAGAAAACGCGTTTTCAGCCTGAGATAAGGTGGGTTCCAGAAGGCCAAACATAAAAATGTTGATAACTTTGGAAAAACACTTCAGACAGCTTAGATTTGATGTGCAACTACTAGAAAGACCCTTTCTGCGATAGTGGGAGGTCAAAATTTCATGTTCGGAAGCATCCATGCAAAGTTATGGCACAATGCAGAAAACGCGTTTTCAGCCTGAGATAAGGTTGATTCCGGAACGCCAAAAATAAAAATGTTGATAACTTTGGAAAAACACTTCAGACAGCTTACATTTGATGTGCAACTACTAGAAAGACCCTTTCTGCTACAGTGGCAGATGAACATTTCATTTTGAGAAGCTTCCCTGTAAAGTTATGGCACAATGCGTAAAACGCGTTTTCAGCCTGAGATAAGGTTGGTTCCTTAACGCGAAACATAAAAATGTTGATAACTTTGGAAAAACACTTCAGACAACTTAGATTTGATGTGCAATTACTAGAAAGACCCTTTCTGCTATTGTGAGAGGTGAAAATTTCAAGTTCTGAAGCTTCCCTGCAAAGTTATGGCACAATGCAGAAAACGCATTTTGAGCCTGAGACAAGGTCGATTCCGGAACGCCAAACATAAAAGAGTTGATAACTTTGGAAAAACAATTCAGACAGCTTAGATTTGATGTGCAACTACTAGAAACACCATTTCTGCTTTTGTTGGAGGTTTAAATGTCATGTTCTGAAGCTTCTCTGCAAAATTATGGCACAATGCAGAAAACGCATTTTGAGCCTGAGATAAGGTCGATTCCCGAACGCCAAACATAAAAAGTTGATCACTTTGGAAAAACAATTCAGACAGCTTAGATTTGATGAGCAACTACTAAAAAGACCATTTCTGCTATAGTGGGAGGTTAAAATTTCATGTTCGGAAGCTTTCATGGAAAGTTATGGCACAATGCAGACAACGCGTTTTCAGCCTGAGATAAGATGGGTTCCGGAACGTCAAACATAAAAATGTTGATAACTTTGGAAAAACACTTCAGACAGCTTAGATTTGATGTGCAACTACTAGAAAGACGCTTTCTACTATCGTGGGAGGTGAAAATTTCATGTTCTGAAGCTTCACTGCAAAGTTATGGCACAATGCAGAAAACACGTTTTCAGCCTGAGATAAGGTGGGTTCCGGATCGCCAAACATAAAAATGTTGATAAGTTTGGAAAAACATTTCAGACAGCTTAGATTTGATGTGCAACTACTCGAAAGACCATTTCTGTTATAGTGGGAGGTGAAAATAAAATTTTATGTTCTGAAGCTTCCCTGCAAAGTTTTGGCTCAATGAAGAAAACGCGTTTTCGGCCTGAGATAAGGTCGATTCAGGAACGCCAAACATAAAAATGTTGAAAACTTTCGAAAAACACTTCAGACAGCTTAGATTTGATGTGCAACTACGAGAAGGACCCTTTCTGCTATAGTGGGAGTTGAAAATATCATGCTCTGAAGCTTCCCTGCAAAGTTATGGCACAATGCGTAAAACACGTTTTCAGCCTGAGATGAAGTTGATTTCAGAACCCCAAACATAATAATGTTGATAACTCAGGAAAAACTCTACAGACAGCTTAGATTTAATTTGCAACTACTAGAAAGACCCTATCTGCTACAGTGGGAGGAGAAAATTTCATGTTCTGAAGTCTCCCTGCAAAGTTATTGCACTATCGAGAAAACGCATTTTCAGACTGAGATAAGGTGGGTTCCAGAACGCCAAACATAAAAATGTTGATAACTTTGGAAAAACACTTCTGACAGCTTAGATTTGATGTGCAACTACTAGAAAGACCCTTTCTGCTATAGTGGGAGGTGAAAATTTCATGTTCTGAAGCTTTCCTGCAAAGTTATGGCACAATGCGTAAAATGCGTTTTCAGCCTGAGATGAGGTTGATTTCAGAACTCCAAACATAAAAATGTTGATAACTCAGGAAAAACTCTACAGACAGCTTAGATTTGATGTGCAACTACTAGAAAGACCCTTTCTGCTACAGTGGGAGGTGAAAATTTCATGTTCTGAAACTTCCATGCAAAGTTATGCCACAATGCAGGAAACGCGTTTTCAGCCTGAGATAAGGTCAATTCCGGAACGCCAAACATAAAAATATTGATAACTTTGGAAAAACACTTCAGACAGCTTAGATTTGATGTGCAACTACTAGAAAGACCCTTTCTGCTATAGTGGGAGTTGAAAATTTCATGTTCTGAAGCTTCCCTGCAAAGTTATGGCACAATGCGTAAAACGCGTTTTCAGCCTGAGATAAGGTTGATTCCGGAACGCCAAACATAAGAATGTTGATAACTTTGGAAAAACACTTCAGACAGCTTAGATTTGATGTGCAACTACTAGAAAGACCCTTTCTGCTATAGTGGGAGGTGAAAATTTGATGTTCTGAAGCTTCCCTGCAAAGTTATGGTACAATGCAGAAAACGCGTTTTCAGCCTGAGATAAGGTGGGTTCCAGAACGCCAAACATAACAATGTTGATAACTTTGGAAAAACACTTCAGACAGCTTAGATTTGATGTGCAACTACTAGTAAGACCCTTTCTGCTATAGTGGGAGTTGAAAATTTCATGTTCTGAAGCTTTCCTGCAAAGTTATGGCACAATACAGAAAACGCGTTTTCAGCCTGAGATAAGGTCGATTCCGGAACGCCAAACATAAAAATGTTGATAACTTTGGAAAAACACTTCAGACAGCTTAGATTTGATGTGCAACTACTAGAAAGACGCTTTCTGCTAAAGTGGGAGGTTAAAATTCCATGTTCTGAAGCTTCCCTGCAAAGTTATGGCACAATGCTGAAAACGCGTTTTCAGCCTGAGATAAGGTCGATTCCGGAACGCCAAACATAGAAATGTTGATAACTTTGGAAAAACACTTCAGACAGCTTACATTTGATGTGCAACTACTAGAAAGACCCTTTCTGCTATAGTGGGAGGTGAACATTTCATGTTCTGAAGCTTCCCTGCAAAGTTATGGCACAATGCAGAAAACGCGTTTTCGGCCTGAGATAAGGTCGATTCAGGAACACCAAACATAAAAATGTTGAAAACTTTCGAAAAACACTTCAGACAGCTTAGATTTGATGTGCAACTACTAGAAAGACCCTATCTGCTATAGTGGGAGGCGAATATTTCATGTTCTGAAGCTTCCCTGCAAAGTTATGGCACAATGCGTAAAACGCGTTTTCAGCCTGAGATGAAGTTGATTTCAGAACCCCAAACATAAAAATGTTGATAACTCAGGAAAAACTCTACAGACAGCTTAGATTTAATGTGCAACTACTAGAAAGACCCTATCTGCTACAGTGGGAGGAGAAAATTTCATGTTCTGAAGTCTCCCTGCAAAGTTATTGCACTATCCAGAAAACGCGTTTTCAGACTGAGATAAGGTGGGTTCCAGAACGCCAAACATAAAAATGTTGATAACTTTGGAAAAACACTTCAGACAGCTTAGATTTGATGTGCAACTACTAGAAAGACCCTTTCTGCTATAGTGGGAGGTGAAAATGTCATGTTCTGAAGCTTCCCTGCAAAGTTATGGCAAAATATGTAAAGCGCGTTTTCAGGCTGAGATAAGGTCGATTCCGAAACGGCAAACATAAAAATGTTGATAACTTTGGAAAAACACTTTCGACAGCTTAGATTTGGTGTGCAACTACTAGAAACACCATTTCTGCTTTTGTTGGAGGTTTAAATGTCATGTTCTGAAGCTTCTCTGCAAAATTATGGCACAATGCAGAAAACGCATTTTGAGCCTGAGATAAGGTCGATTCCCGAACGCCAAACATAAAAATGTTGATCACTTTGGAAAAACAATTCAGACAGCTTAGATTTGATGCGCAACTACTAAAAAGACCATTTCTGCTATAGTGGGAGGTTAAAATTTCATATTCGGAAGCTTTCATGGAAAGTTATGGCACAATGCAGACAACGCGTTTTCAGCCTGAGATAAGATTGGTTCCGGAACGTCAAACATAAAAATGTTGATAACTTTGGAAAAACACTTCAGACAGCTTAGATTTGATGTGCAACTACTAGAAAGACGCTTTCTACTATCGTGGGAGGTGAAAATTTCATGTTCTGAAGCTTCACTGCAAAGTTATGGCACAATGCAGAAAACACGTTTTCAGCCTGAGATAAGGTGGGTTCCGGATCGCCAAACATAAAAATGTTGATAAGTTTGGAAAAACATTTCAGACAGCTTAGATTTGATGTGCAACTACTCGAAAGACCATTTCTGTTATAGTGGGAGGTGAAAATAAAATTTTATGTTCTGAAGTTTCCCTGCAAAGTTTTGGCTCAATGAAGAAAACGCGTTTTCGGCCTGAGATAAGGTCGATTCAGGAACGCCAAACATAAAAATGTTGAAAACTTTCGAAAAACACTTCAGACAGCTTAGATTTGATGTGCAACTACGAGAAGGACCCTTTCTGCTATAGTGGGAGTTGAAAATATCATGCTCTGAAGCTTCCCTGCAAAGTTATGGCACAATGCGTAAAACGCGTTTTCAGCCTGAGATGAAGTTGATTTCAGAACCCCAAACATAAAAATGTTGATAACTCAGGAAAAACTCTACAGACAGCTTAGATTTATTGTGCAACTACTAGAAAGACCCTATCTGCTACAGTGGGAGGAGAAAATTTCATGTTCTGAAGTCTCCCTGCAAAGTTATTGCACTATCCAGAAAACGCGTTTTCAGACTGAGATAAGGTGGGTTCCAGAACGCCAAACATAAAAATGTTGATAACTTTGGAAAAACACTTCAGACAGCTTAGATTTGATGTGCAACTACTAGAAAGACCCTTTCTGCTATAGTGGGAGGTGAAAATGTCATGTTCTGAAGCTTCCCTGCAAAGTTATGGCAAAATATGTAAAGCGCGTTTTCAGGCTGAGATATGGTCGATTCCGAAACGCCAAACATAAAAATGTTGATAACTTTGGAAAAACACTTTCGACAGCTTAGATTTGGTGTGCAACTACTAGAAAGACCCTTTCTGCTATAGTGGGAGGTTAAAATTTCATGTTCTGAAGCTTCCCTGCAAAGTTATGGCACAATGCGTAAATCGCGTTTTCAGCCTGAGATGAGGTTGATTTCAGAACGCCAAACATAAAAATGTTGAGAACTTTGGAAAAACACTTCAGACAGCTAAGATTTGATGTGCAACTACTAGAAAGACCCTTTCTGCTATTGTGGGAGGTGAAAATTTCATGTTCTGAAGATTCCCTGCAAAGTTATGGCACAATGCAGAAAACGCGTTTTCAGCCTGAGATAAGGTCGATTCAGGAACACCAAACATAAAAATGTTGAAAACTTTCGAAAAACACTTCAGACTGCTTAGATTTGATGTGCAACTACTAGAAAGACCCTTTCTGCTATAGTGGGAGGTGAACATTTCATGTTCTGAAGCTTCCCTGCAAAGTTATTTCACAATGCGTAAAATGCGTTTTCAGCCTAAGATAAGGTCGATTCCGAAACGCCAAACGTAAAAATGTTGATAACTTTGGAAAAACACATCAGACAGCTTAGATTTGTTGTGCAACTACTAGAAAGACCCTTTCTGCTATAGTGGGAGGTTAAAATTTCATGTTCGGAAGCTTCCATGCAAAGTTATGGCACAATGCAGACAACGCGTTTTCAGCCTGAGATAATGTCGATTCTGGAACGCCAAACATAAAAATGTTGATAACTTTCGAAAAACACTTCAGACAGCTTAGATTTGATGTGCAACTACTAGAAAGACCCTTTCTGCTATAGTGGGATGTGAACATTTCATCTTCTGAAGCTTCCCTGCAAAGTTATTGCACAATGTGTAAAACGCGTTTTCAGCCTAACATAAGGTCGATTCCGGAACGCCAAACATAAAAATGTTGATAACTTTCGAAAAACACTTCAGACAGCTTAGATTTGATGTGCAACTACAAGAAAGACCCTTTCTGCTATAGTGGGAGGTGAACATTTCATGTTCCTAAG
The DNA here is from genome assembly GCF_027744825.2 of Synchiropus splendidus. NCBI lineage: Eukaryota > Metazoa > Chordata > Actinopteri > Syngnathiformes > Callionymidae > Synchiropus > Synchiropus splendidus. The sequence continues at coordinate 2,908,372 of NC_071340.1, read as the reverse complement.
CTTCCCTGCAAAGTTATTGCACAATGCAGAAAATGCGTTTTCAGCTTGAGAAAAGGTCGATTCCGGAACGCCAAACATAAAAATGTTGATAACCTTGGAAAAAAACTTCAGACAGCTTAGATTTGATGTGCAACTACTAGAAAGACCCTTTCGGCTATTGTGGGAGGTGAAAATTTCATGTCCTGAAGCTTCCCTGCAAAGTTATGGCACAATGCAGAAAACGCGTGTTCAGCCTGAGATAAGGTCGATTCAGGAACACCAAACATAATAATGTTGAAAACTTTCGAAAAACACTTCAGACAGCTTAGATTTGATGTGCAACTACTAGAAAGACCCTTTCTGCTATAGTGGGAGGTGAACATTTCATGTTCTGAAGCTTCCCTGCAAAGTTATTGCACAATGCGTAAAACGCGTTTTCAGCCTAAGATAAGGTCGATTCCGAAACGCCAAACATAAAAATGTTGATAACTTTGGAAAAACACATCAGACAGCTTAGATTTGTTGTGCAACTACTAGAAAGACCCTTTCTGCTATAGTGGGAGGTGAAAATTTCATGTTCGGAAGCTTCCATGCAAAGTTATGGCACAATGCAGAAAACGTGTTTTCAGCCAGAGATAAGGTGGGTTCCAGAACGCCAAACATAAAAATGTTGATATCTTTGGAAAAACACTTCAGACAGCTTAGATTTGATGTGCAACTACTAGAAAGACCCTTTCTGCTACAGTGGGAGGTGAAAATTACATGTTCTGAAGCTTCCCTACAAAGTTATGCCACAATGCAGGAAACGCGTTTTCAGCCTGAGATAAGGTCGATTCCGGAACGCCAAACATAAAAATATTGATAACTTTCGAAAAACACTTCAGACAGCTTAGATTTGATGTGCAACTACTAGAAAGACCCTTTCGGCTATAGTGGGATGTTAGAATTTCATGTTCTGAAGCTTCCCTGCAAAGTTATGGCACAATGCGTGAAACGCGTTTTCAGCCTGAGATGAGGTTGATTTCAGAACGCCAAACATAAAAATGTTGATAACTCAGGAAAAACTCTACAGACAGCTTAGATTTGATGTGCAACTACTAGAAATACCCTTTCTGCTCTAGTGGGAGGTGAAAATTTCATGTTCTAAAGCTTCCCTGCAAAGTTATGGCACAATGCAGAAAACGCGTTTTCAGCCGGAGATAAGGTCGATTCCGAAACGCCAAACATAAAAATGTTGATAACTTTGGAAAAACACTTTCGACAGCGTAGATTTGATGTGCAACTACTAGAAAGACCCTTTCTGCTATAGTGGGAGGTGAAAATTTCATGTTCTGAAGCTTCCCTGCAAAGTTATGGCACAATGCAGAAAACGCGCTTTCAGCCTGAGATAAGGTCGATTCCGGAGCGCCAAACATAAAAATGTTGATAACTTTGGAAAAACACTTCAGACATCTTATATTTGATGTGAGACTACAAGAAAGACCCTTTCTGCTATAGTGGGATATGAAAATTTCATGTTCTGAAGCTTCCCTGCAAAGTTATGGCAGAATGCGTAAATCGTGTTTTCAGCCTGAGATAAGGTCGATTCCGGAACGCCAAACATAAAAATGTTGAAAACTTTCGAAAAACACTTCAGACAGCTTAGATTTGATGTGCAACTACAAGATAGACCCTATCTGCAATATTGGGAGGCGAACATTTAATGTTCTGAAGCTTCCCTGCAAAGTTATGGCACAATGCGTAAAACGCGTTTTCAGCCTGAGATAAGGTTGATTCCGGAACGCCAAACATAAAAATGTTGATAACTTTGGAAAAACACTTCAGACAGCTTAGATTTGATGTGCAACTACTAGAAAGACCATTTCTGCTATCGTGGGATGTTAAAATTTCATGTTCTTAAGCTTCCCTGCAAAGTTTTGGCAAAATATGTAAAACGCGTTTCCAGGCTGAGATAAGGTGGGTTCCGGAACGCCAAACATAAAAATGTTGATAACTTTAGAAAAACACTTCAAGACAGCTTAGATTTGATGTGCAACTACCAGAAAGACCCTTTCTGCTATAGTGGGAGGTGAACATTTCATGTTCTGAAGCTTCCCTGAGAAGTTATGGCACAATGCAGAAAACGCGTTTTCAGCCTGAGATAAGGTGGGTTCCGAAACGGCAAACGTAAAAATGTTGATAACTTTGGAACAACATTTCAGACAGCTTAGATTTTATGTGCAACTACTAGAAAGACCCATTCTGCTATAGTGGGAGGTGAAAATTGCATGTTCTGAAGCTTCCTTGCAAAGTTATGGCACAATGCAGAAAATGCGTGTTCAGCCTGAGATAAGGTTGATTCCGGAACGCCAAAACTAAAAATGTTGATAACTTTGGAACAACACTTCAGACAGCTTCGATTTGATGTGCAACTACGAGAAAGACCCTTTCTGCTATAGTGGGAGGTGAACATTTCATGTTCTGAAGCTTCCCTGCAAAGTTATGGCACAATGCGTGAAACGCGTTTTCAGCCTGAGATAAGGTCGATTCCGGAACGCCATACATAAAAATGTTGATAACTTTGGAAAAACACATCAGACAGCTTAGATTTGATGTGCAGCTACTAGAAAGACCCTTTCTGCTATAGTGGGAGGTTAAAATTTCATGTTCGGAAGCTTCCATGCAAAGTTATGGCACAATGCAGACAACGCGTTTTCAGCCTGAGATAAGGTCGATTTTGGAACGCCAAACATAAAAATGTTGATAACTTTCGAAAAACACTTCAGACAACTTAGATTTGATGTGCAACTACTAGAAAGACCCTTTCTGCTATAGTTGGAGGTCAAAATTTCATGTTCTGAAGCTTCACTGGAAAGATATGGGACAATGCAGAAAACGCGTTTTCATCCTGAGATAAGGTCGATTCCGGAACGCCAAACATAAAAATGTTGATAGCTTTGGAAAAACACATCAGACAGCTTAGATTTGATGTGCAACTACTAGAAAGACCCTTTCTGCTGTAGTGGGAGGTTAAAATTTCATGTTCGGAAGCTTCCATGCAAAGTTATGGCACAATGCAGACAACGCGTTTTCAGCCTGAGATAAGGTCGATTCTGGAACGCCAATCATAAAAATGTTGATAACCTTCAAAAAACACTTCAGACAGCTTAGATTTGATGTGCAACTACTAGAAAGACCCTTTCTGCTATAGTGGAAGGTCAAAATTTCATGTTCTGAAGCTTCCCTGGAAAGTTATGGGACAATGCAGAAAACGATTTTTCTTCCTGAGATAAGGTCGATTCCGTAACGCCAAACATAAAAACGTTGATAACTTTCGAAAAACACTTCAGACAGCTTAAATTTGATGTGCAACTACTAGAAAGACCCTTTCTGCTATATTGGCAGGTGAACATTTCATGTTCTGAAGCTTCCGTGCAAATTTATGGCACAATGCAGAAAACGCGTTTTCAGCTTGAGATAAGGTCGATTCCGGAACGCCAAACATAAAAATGTTGATAACCTTGGAAAAAAACTTCAGACAGCTTAAATTTGATGTGCAACTACTAGAAAGACCCTTTCGGCTATTGTGGGAGGTGAAAATTTCATGTCCTGAAGCTTCCTTGCAAAGTTATGGCACAATGCAGAAAACGCCTTTTCAGCCTGAGATAAGGTTTATTCCCGAACGATAAACATAAAAATGTTGATAACTTTGGAAAAACACATCAGACAGCTAAGATTTGATGTGCAACTACTAAAAAGACCCTTTCTGCTATAGTGGGAGGTGAACATTTCATGTTCTGAAGCTTCCCTGCAAAGTTATGGCACAATGCAGAAAACGCGTTTTCAGCTTGAGATAAGGTCGATTCCGGAACACCAAACGTGAAAATGTTGATAACTTTGGAAAAACATTTCAGACAGCTTAGATTTGATGTGCAACTACTAGAAAGACCCTTTCTGCTGTAGTGGGAGGTGAAAATTTCATGTTCTGAAGATTCCCTGGAAAGTTATGGCACAATGCAGAAAATGCGTTTTCAGCCTGAGATAAGGTCGATTCAGGAACGCCAAACATAAAAATGTTGAAAACTTTCGAAAAACACTTCAGTCAGCTTAGATTTGATGTGCAACTACTAGAAAGACCCTTTCTGCTATAGTGGGAGGTGAACATTTCATGTTCTGAAGCTTCCCTGCAAAGTTATTGCACAATGCGTAAAACGCGTTTTCAGCCTAAGATAAGGTCGATTCCGGAACGCCAAACATAAAAATGTTGATAACTTTGGAAAAACACATCAGACAGCTTAGATTTGATGTGCAACTACTAGAAAGACCCTTTCTGCCATTGTGGGAGGTGAAAATTCGATGTTCTGAAGCTTCCCTGCAAAGTTATGGCACCACGCGTAAAACGCGTTTTCAGCCTGAGATAAGGTCGATTCCGGAACGCCAAACATAAAAGTGTTGATAACTTTGAAAAGACACTTCAGACAGCTTAGATTTGTTGTGCAACTACTAGAAAGACCCTTTCTACTATAGCGGGAGGTTGAAAATTTCATGTTCTGAGGTTTCCCTGCAAAGTTACGGCACAATGCAGAAAACACATTTTCAGACTGAGATAAGGTGGGTTCCAGAACGCCAAACATTAAAATGTTGATAACTTTGGAAAAACACTTCAGACAGCTTATATTTGATGTGCAACTACTACAAAAGACCCTTTCTGCTATAGTGGGAGGTGAAACTTTCATTTTCTGAAGCTTTCCTTCAAAGTTATGGCACAATGCAGAAAACGCGTTTTCAGCCTGAGATAAGGTGGGTTCCGGAACGCCAAACGTAAAAATGTTGATAACTTTCGAAAAACACTTCAGACAGCTTAGATTTGATGTGCAACTACGAGAAAGACCCTTTCTGCTATAGTGGGAGCTGAAAATTTCATGTTCTGAAGCTTCCCTGCAAAGTTATGGCACAATGCAGAAAACATGTTTTCAGCCTGAGATATGGTTGATTCCGGAACGCCAAACATAAGAATGTTGATAACTTTGGAAAAACACTTCAGACAGCTTAGATTTGATGTGCAACTACGAGAAAGACCCTTTCTGCTATAGTGGGAGCTGAAAATTTCATGTTCTGAAGCTTCCCTGCAAAGTTATGGCACAATACATAAAACGCGTTTTCAGCCTCACATAAGGTCGATTCCGGAACGCCAAACATAAAAATGTTGATAACTTCGGAAAAACACTTCAGACAGCTTAGATTTGACTTTCAACTACTAGAAAGACCCTTTCTGCTATAGTGGGAGGTGAAAATTTCATGTTCTGAAGCTTTCCTGCAAAGTTATGGCACAATGCGTAAAATGCGTTTTCAGCCTGAGAAAAGGTTGATTCCGGAACGCGAAACATAAAAATGTTGATAACTTTGGACAAACACTTCACACAGCTTAGATTTGATGTGCAACTACGAGAAAGACCCTTTCTGCTATAGTGGGAGTTGAAAATATCATGTTCTGAAGCTTCCCTGCAAAGTTATGGCACAATGCGTAAAACGCGTTTTCAGCCTGAGAAAAGGTTGATTCCGGAACGCGAAACATAAAAATGTTGATGACTTTCGACAAACACTTCACACAGCTTAGATTTGATGTGCAACTACTAGAAAGACCCTTTCTGCGATAGTGGGAGGTCAAAATTTCATGTTCGGAAGCATCCATGCAAAGTTATGGCACAATGCAGAAAACGCGTTTTCAGCCTGAGATAAGGTTGATTCCGGAACGCCAAAAATAAAAATGTTGATAACTTTGGAAAAACACTTCAGACAGCTTAGATTTGATGTGCAACTACTAGAAAGACCCTTTCTGCTACAGTGGCAGATGAACATTTCATGTTGAGAAGCTTCCCTGTAAAGTTATGGCACAATGCGTAAAACGCGTTTTCAGCCTGAGATAAGGTCGATTCCGGAACGCCAAACATAAAAAAGTTGATAACTTTGGAAAAACACTTCAGATAGCTTAGATTTGATGTGCAACTACTAGAAAGACCCTTTCTGTTATAGTGGAAGGTGAAATTTTCATGTTCTGAAGCTGCCCTGCAAAGTTATGGCACAAAGCAGGAAACGCGTTTTCAGCCTGAGATAAGGTGGGTTCCGGAACGCCAAACATAAAAATGTTGATAACTTTGGAAAAACATTTCAGACAGCTTACATTTGATGTGCAACTACTAGAAAGACCCTTTCTGCTATAGTGGGAGTTGAAAATATCATGTTCTGAAGCTTCCCTGCAAAGTTATGGCACAATGCGTAAAACGCGTTTTCAGCCTGAGATGAGGTTGATTTCAGAACCCCAAACATAAAAATGTTGATAACTCAGGAAAAACTCTACAGACAGCTTAGATTTGATGTGCAACTACTAGAAAGACCCTTTCTGCTATATTGGGAGGTGGAAATTTCATGTTCTGAAGCTTCGCTGCAAAGTTATGGCACAATGCAGAAAACGCGTATTCAGCCTGAGATAAGGTCGATTCCGGAAGGCCAAACATAAAAATATTGATAACTTTGGAAAAACACTTCAGACAGCTTAGATTTGATGTGCAACTACTAGTAAGACCCTTTCTGCTATAGTGGGAGTTGAAAATTTCATGTTCTGAAGCTTTCCTGCAAAGTTATGGCACAATGCGTAAAACGCGTTTTCAGCCTGAGATAAGGTTGATTCCGGAACGCCAAACATAAGAATGTTGATAACTTTGGAAAAACACTTCAGATAGCTTAGATTTGATGTGCAACTACTAGAAAGACCCTTTCTGCTATAGTGGGAGGTGAAAATTTCATGTTCTGAAGCTTCCCTGCAAAGTTATGGCACAAAGTAGAAAACGCGTTTTCAGCCTGAGATAAGGTGGGTTCCAGAAGGCCAAACATAAAAATGTTGATAACTTTGGAAAAACACTTCAGACAGCTTAGATTTGATGTGAGACTACTAGAAAGACCCTTTCTGCTATAGTGGGAGGCGAAAATTTCATGTTCTGAAGCTTCCCTGCAAAGTTATGGCACAATGCAGAAAACGCGTATTCAGCCTGAGATAAGGTCGATTCCGGAAGGCCAAACATAAAAATATTGATAACTTTGGAAAAACACTTCAGACAGCTTAGATTTGATGTGCAACTACTAGTAAGACCCTTTCTGCTATAGTGGGAGTTGAAAATTTCATGTTCTGAAGCTTTCCTGCAAAGTTATGGCACAATGCGTAAAACGCGTTTTCAGCCTGAGATAAGGTTGATTCCGGAACGCCAAACATAAGAATGTTGATAACTTTGGAAAAACACTTCAGATAGCTTAGATTTGATGTGCAACTACTAGAAAGACCCTTTCTGCTATAGTGGGAGGTGAAAATTTCATGTTCTGAAGCTTCCCTGCAAAGTTATGGCACAAAGTAGAAAACGCGTTTTCAGCCTGAGATAAGGTGGGTTCCAGAAGGCCAAACATAAAAATGTTGATAACTTTGGAAAAACACTTCAGACAGCTTAGATTTGATGTGAGACTACTAGAAAGACCCTTTCTGCTATAGTGGGAGGCGAAAATTTCATGTTCCGAAGCTTCCCTGCAAAGTTATGCCACAATGCAGGAAACGCGTTTTCAGGCTGAGATAAGGTCGATTCCGGAACGCCAAACATAAAAATATTGATAACTTTGGAAAAACTCTATAGACAGCTTAGATTTGATGTGCAACTAATAGAAAGACCCTTTCTGCTATAGTGGGAGGTTAAAATTTCATGTTCTGAGGCTTCCCTGCAAAGTTATGTCACAATGCAGAAAACGCGTTTTCAGCCTCACATAAGGTCAATTCCGGAACGCCAAACATAAAAATGTTCATAACTTCGGAAAAACACTTCAGACAGCTAGGATTTGATGTACAAGTACTAGAAAGAGCCTTTCTGCTATAGTGGGAGGTGAAAATTTCATGTCCTGAAGCTTTCCTGCAAAGTTATGGCACAATGCGTAAAACGCGTTTTCAGCCTGAGATAAGGTCGATTCCGGAACGCCAAACATAAAAAGGTTCATAATTCTGCAAAAACACTTCAGACAGCTGAGATTTGATGTGCAACTGCGAGAAAGACCCTTTCTGCTATAGTGGGAGGTGAAAATTTCATTTTCTGAAGCTTCCCTGCAAAGTTGTGGCACAATGCAGAAAACACATTTTCAGCCTGACAAAAGGTGGGTTCCGGAACGCCAAACATAAAAATGTTGATAACTTTGGAAAAACACTTCAAACAGCTTAGATTTGATGTGCAACTACTAGAAAGACCCTTTCTGCTATTGTTGGATGTGAAAATGTCATGTTCTGAAGCTTCCCTGCAAAGTTATGGCACAAGGCAGAAAAAGCGTTTTCAGCCTGAGATAAGGTGGGTTCCGGAAGGCAAAACAAAAAAATGTTGATAACTTTCGAAAAACCCATCAGACAGCTTAGATCTGATGTGCAACTACTAGAAAGACCCTTTCTGCTATAGTGGGAGGTGAAAATTTCATGTTCTGAAGCTTCCCTGCAAAGTTATGGCACAATGCAGAAAACGCGTTTTCAGCCTGAGATATGGTGGGTTTCGGAACGCCAAACAAAAAAATGTTGATAACTTTCGAAAAACACTTCAGGCAGCTTAGATTTGATGTGCAACTACTAGAAAGACCCTTTCTGCTATAGTGGGAGGTGAAAATTTCATATTCTGCACCTTTCCTGCAAAGTGATGGCACAATGCAGAAAACGCGTTTTCAGCCTGAGATAAGGTTGATTCCGGAACGCCAAACATAAGAATGTTGATAACTTAGGAAAAACACTTCAGACAGGTTAGATTTGATGTGCAACTACTAGAAAGACCCTTTCTGCTATAGTGGGAGGTGAAAATTTCATATTCTGCACCTTTCCAGCAAAGTTATGGCACAATGCAAAAAAAGCGTTTACAGCCTGAGATAAGGTGGGTTCCGAAACGCCTAACATAAAAATGTTGATAACTTTGGAAAAACACTTCAGACAGCTTAGATTTGATGTGCAACGATTAGAAAGACCCTTTCTGCTATAGTCGGAGGTGAAAATTTCATGTTCTGATGCTTCCCTACAAAGTTATGGCACAATGCAGAAAACGCGTTTTCAGCCTGAGATATGGTTGATTCCGGAATGCCAAACATAAAAATGTTGATAACTTTGGAAAAACACTTCAGACAGTTTAGATTTGATGTGCAACTACTAGAAAGACCCTTTCTACTATAGTGGGAGGTGAAAATTTCATGTTCTGACGCTATACTGCAAAGTTATGGCACAATGCAGAAAATGCGTTTACAGCCTGAGATAAGGTGGGTTCCGGAACGCCAAACGCAAAAATGTTGATAACTTTGGAAAAACACTTCAGACAGCTTAGATTTGATGTGCAACTACTAGAAAGACCCTTTCTGCTATAGTGGGAGTTGAAAATTTCATGTTCTGAAGCTTCCCTGCAAAGTTATGGCACATTGCAGAAAACGCGTTTTCAGCCTGAAATATGGTCGATTCAGGAACGTCAAACACAAAAATGTTGAAAACTTTCAAAAAACACTTCAGACAGTTTAGATTTGAAGTGCAAGTACGAGAAAAACCCTTTCTGCTATAATGGGAATTGAAAATTTCATGTTCTGAAGCTTTCCTCCAAAGTTATGGCACAATGCAGAAAACGCGCTCACAGCCTGAGATAAGGTGGGTTCCGGAACGCCAAACATAAAAATGTTGATAACTTTGGAAAAACACTTCAGACAGCTAAGATTTGATGTGTAACTACTAGAAAGACCCTTTCTGCTATAGTGGGAGGTGAAAACTTCATGTTCTGAAGCTTCCCTGCAAAGCTATGGCACAATTCCGAAAACGCGTTTTCAGCCTGAGATAAGGTCGATTCCGGAAGGCCAAACATGAAAATGCTGCTAACTTTGGAAAAACACTTCAGACAGCTTAGATTTGATGTGCAACTACAAGACAGACCCTTTCTGCAATAGTGGGAGGTTAAAATGTCATATTCTGAAGTTTCCTGCAAAGTTATGGCACAATTCCGAAAACGCGTTTTCAGCCTGAGATAAGGTCGATTCCGGAACTCCAGACATAAAAATGTTGATGACTTTGGAAAAACACTTCAGACAGCTTAGATTTGATGTCCAACTACTAGATAGACCATTTCTGCCATTGTGGGAGGTGAAAATTTCATGTTCTGAAGCTTCACGGCAAAGTTATTGAACAATGCGTAAAACGCGTTTTCAGCCTGTGATAAGGTCGATTCAGGAACGTCAAACATAAAAATGTTGATAACTTTTGAAATACACTTCAGACCTCTTACATTTGATGTGCAACTACTAGAAAGACCCTTTCTGCTATAGTGGGAGGTCAAAATTTCATGTTCTGAAGCTTCCCTGCCAAGTTATGGCACAATGCAAAAAACATGTTTTCAGACTGAGATAAGGTGGGTTCTAGAACGCCAAACATAATAATGTAGATAACTTTGGAAAAACACTTCAGACAGCTTACATTTGATGTGCAACTACTAGAAAGACCCTTTTTACTATAGCGGGAAGTGAAAATTTCATGTTCTGAAGCATCCCTGCAAAGTTATGGCACCATGCGTAAGACCCGTTTTCAGCCTGAGATAAGGTCGATTCCGGAACGCCAAGCATAAAAATGTTGATAGCTTTGAAAAGACACATCAGACAGCTTAGATTTGATATGCAACTACTAGAAAGACCCTTTCTACTATAGCGGGAGGTGAAATTTTCATGTTCTGAGGCTTCCCTGCAAAGTTATGGCACAATGCAGAAAACGCGTTTTCAGCCTGAGATAAGGTCGATTCCGGTACGCCAAACATAAAAATGTTGATAATTCTGGAATAACACTTCAGACAGCTTAGTTTTGACGTGCAACTACTTGAAAGACCCTTTCTGCCATTGTGGGAGGTGAAAATTCGATGTTCTGAAGCTTCCCTGCAAAGTTATGGCACCATGCGTAAAACACGTTTTCAGCCTGAGATAAGGTCGATTCCGGAACGCCAAACATAAAAGTGTTGATAACTTTGAAAAGACACTTCAGACAGCTTAGAGTTGATGTGCAACTACTAGAAAGACCCTTTATGATATAGTGGGAGGTGAAAATTCGATGTTCTGAAGCTTCCCTCCAAAGTTATGGCACAATGCGTAAAACGCGTTTTCAGCCTGAGATAAGATCGATTCCGGAACGCCAAACATAAAAATGTTGATAACTTTGGAAAGCCACTTCAGACAGCTGAGATTTGATGTGCAACTACTAGAAAGACCCTTTCTACTATAGTGGCAAGTGAATATTTCATGTTCTGTGGCATCCCTGCAAAGTTTTGGCACAATGCGAAAAACACGTTTTCAGACTGAGATAAGGTCGATTCCGGAACGCCAAACATAAAAATGTTGATAATTCTGGAATAACACTTCAGACAGCTTAGTTTTGATGTGCAACTACTAGAAAGACCCTTTCAGCCATTGTGGGAGGTGGAAATTTGATGTTCTGAAGCTTCCCTGCAAAGTTGTGGCACCATGCGTAAAACGCGTTTTCAGCCTGAGATAAGGTTGATTCCGGAACGCCAAACATAAAAGTGTTGATAACTTTGAAAAAACACTTCAGACAGCTTAGATTTGAAGTGCAACTACTAGAAAGACCCTTTCTACTATAGTGGGAGGTGAAAATTTCATGTTCTGAGGCTTCCCGGCAAAGTTACGGCACAAAGCAGAAAACACATTTTCAGACTGAGATAAGGTGTGTTCCAGAACGCCAAACATAAAAAAGTAGATAACTTTGGAAAAACACTTCAGACAGCTTACATTTGATGTGCAACTACTAGAAAGACCCTTTCTGCTATAGTGGGAGGTGAAAATTTCATGTTCTGAAGCTTCCCTGCAAAGTTATGGAACAATGCGTGAAACGCGTTTTCAGCCTGAGAAAAGGTCCATTCAGGAACGCAAAACATAAAAAAGTTGATAACTTTGGAAAAACACTTCAGGGAGCTTAGATTTGATGTGCAACTACTAGAAAGACCTTTTCTGCTATTGTGGGAGGTGAAAATGTCATGTTCTGATGCATCCCTGCAAAGATATGTCACAATGCAGAAAACGGGTGTTCAGCCTGAGATAAGGTTGATTCCGGAAAGCCAAACATAAAAATGTTGATAACTTTGGAAAAACACTTCAGACAGCATAGATTTGATGTGCAACTACTAGAAAGACCCTTTCTGCTATTGTGGGAGGTGAAAATGTCATGTTCTGAGGCTTCCCTGCAAAGTTATGGCACAATGCAAAAAACACGTTTGCAGACTGAGATAAGGTGGGTTCCAGAACGCCAAACATAAAAATGTTGATAACTTTCGAAAAAACACTTCAGACAGCTTAGATTTGAAGTGTAACTACTAGAAATACCCTTTCTGCTATAGTGGGAGGTGAAAATTTCATGTTCTGACGCTTCCCTGCAAAATTATGGCACAATGCAGAAAACGCGTTTTCAGCCTGATATAAGGTGGGTTCAGGAACGAGAAACATAAAAATGTTGATAACTTTGGAAAAACACCAGACAGCTTAGATTTGAAGTGTAACTACTAGAAATACCCTTTCTGCTATAGTGGGATGTGAAATTTTTATGTTCTGAAGCTTGCTTGCAAAGTTATGGCACAATGCGTAAAACGCGTTTTCAGCCTGATATAAGGTCGATTCCGGAACGGGAAACATAAAAAAGTTGATAACTTTGTAAAAACACTTCAGACAGCTTAGATTTGATGTGCAACTACTAGAAAGACCCTTTCTACTATAGCGGCAGGTGAAAATTTCATGTTCTGAGGCTTCCCTGCAAAGTTATGGCACAATTCCGAAAACACGTTTTCAGCCTGAGATAAGGTCAATTCCGGAACGCCAAACATAAAAACGTTGATAACTTTCGAAAAACACTTCAGACAGCTTAGATATCTCGTGCAACTACTAGAAAGACCCTTTCTACTATACTGGGAGGTGAAAATTTCATGTTCTGAAGCTTCCCTGCAAAGTTATGGCACAATGCGTAAAACTCGTTTTCAGCCTGAGATAAAGTCGATTCCGGAACGCCATACATAACAATGTTGATAACTTTGGAAAAACACATCAGACAGCTTAGATTTGATGTGCAACTAGTAGAAAGACCCTTTCTGCTATAGTGGTAGGTTAAAATTTCATGTTCGGAAGCTTCCATGCAAAGTTATGGCACAATGCAGACAACGCGTTTTCAGCCTGAGATAAGGTCGACTCTGGAACGCCAAACATAAAAATGTTGATAACTTTCGAAAAACACTTCACACAGCTTAGATTTGATGTGCAACTACTAGAAAGACCCTTTCTGCTATAGTGGGAGGTGAAAATTTCATGTTCTGAAGCTTCCTTGCAAAGTTATGGCACAATGCTGAAAATGCGTTTTCAGCCTGAGTTAAGGTGGGTTCCGGAACGCCAAACATAAAAATGTTGATAACTTTGGAAAAACACTTCAGACAGCTTCGATTTGATGTGCAACTACGAGAAAGACCCTTTTGGCTATAGTGGGAGATCGAAAATTCATGTTCTGAAGCTTCCCTGGAAAGTCATGGGACAATGCAGAAAACGATTTTTCATCCTCAGATAAGGTCGATTCCGGAACACCAAACATAAAAATGTTGATAACTTTGGAAAAACACCTCAGACAGCTTAGATTTGATTTGCAACTACTAGAAAGACCCTTTCTGCTATAGTGGGAGGTAAAATTTCATGTTCGGAAGCTTCCATGCAAAGTTATGGCACAATGCAGACAACGCGTTTTCAGCCTGAGATAAGGTCGATTCTGGAACGCCAAACGTAAAAATGTTGATAACTTTGGAACAACACTTCAGACAGCTTCGATTTGATGTGCAACTACGAGAAAGACCCTTTCTGCGAAAGTGGGAGGTGAACATTTCATGTTCTGAAGCTTCCCTGCAAAGTTATGGCACAATGCGTAAAACGTGTTTTCAGCCTGAGATAAGGTCGATTCCGGAACGCCAAACGTAAAAATGTTGATAACTTTGGAACAACACTTCAGACAGCTTAGATTTGATGTGCAACTACGAGAAAGACCCTTTCTGCTATAGTGGGAGTTGAAATTTTCATGTTCTGAAGCTTTCCTGCAAAGTTATGGCACAATGCGTAAAATGCGTTTTCAGCCTGAGATAAGGTCGATTCAGGAACACCAAACATAAAAATGTTGAAAACTTTCGAAAAACACTTCAGACAGCTTAGATTTGATGTGCAACTACGAGAAAGACCCTTTCTGCTATAGTGGGAGGTGAAAATTTCATGTTCTGAAGCTTCGCTGCAAAGTTCTGGCACAATGCGTAAAACTCGTTTTCAGCCTGAGATGAGGTTGATTTCAGAACGGCAAACATAAAAATGTTGCTAACTTTGGAAAAACACTTCAGACAGCTTAGATTTGATGTGCAACTACTAGAAAGACCCGTTCTGCTATAGTGGGAGGTTAAAATTTCATGTTCTGAAGCTTCCCTGCAAAGTTATGGCAGAATGCGTAAATCGTGTTTTCAGCCTGAGATAAGGTCGATTCCGGAACGCCAAACATAAAAGTGTTGATAACTTTGGAAAAACACTTCAGACAGCTTAGATTTGATGTGCAACTACTCGAAAGACCCTTTCTGCTATAGTGGGAGGTGAAAATTTCATGTTCTGAAGCTTCCCTGCAAAGTTATGGCACAATGCAGAAAACGCATTTTCGGCCTGAGATAAGGTCGATTCAGGAACACCAAACATAAAAATGTAGAAAACTTTCGAAAAACAGTTCAGACAGCTTAGATTTGATGTGCAACTACGAGAAAGACCCTTTCTGCTATAGTGGGAGTTGAAAATATCATGTTCTGAAGCTTCCCTGCAAAGTTATGGCACAATGCGTAAAACGCGTTTTCAGCCAGAGATGAGGTTGATTTCAGAACCCCAAACATAAAAATGTTGATAACTCAGGAAAAACACTTCAGACAGCTTAGATTTGATGTGCAATTACTAGAAAGACCCTTTCTGCTACAGTGGGAGGTGAAAATTTCATGTTCGGAAGCTTCCCTGCAAAGTTATGCCACAATGCAAGAAACGCGTTTTCAGCCTGAGATAAGGTCGATTCCGGAACGCCAAACATAAAAATATTGATAACTTTGGAAAAACACTTCAGACAGCTTAGATTTGATGTGCAACTTCTAGAAAGACCCTTTCTGCTATAGTGGGATGTTAAAATTTCATGTTCTAAAGTCTCCCTGCAAAGTTATGGCACTATCCAGAAAACGCGTTTTTAGCCTGAGATAAGGTGGGTTCCGAAACGCCAAACATAAAAATGTTGATAACTTTGGAAAAACAATTTCGACAGCTTAGATTTGATGTGCAACTACTAGAAAGACCCTTTCTGCTACCGTGGGAGGTGAAAATTTCATGTTCTGAAGCTTCCCTGCAAAGTTATGGCACAATGCGTACAACGCGTTTTCAGCCTGAGATGAGGTTGATTTCAGAACCCCAAACATAAAAATGTTGATAACTCAGGAAAAACTCTACAGACAGCTTAGATTTGATGTGCAACTACTAGAAAGACCCTTTCTGCTACCGTGGGAGGTGAAAATGTCATGTTCTGAAGCTTCACTGCAAAGTTATGGCACAATGCGAGAAACGCGTTTTCAGCCTGAGATGAGGTTGATTCCGGAACGCCAAACATAAGAATGTTGATAACTTTGGAAAAACACTTCAGACAACTTTGATTTGATGTGCAACTACTTGAAATACCCTTTCTGCTATAGTGGGATATGAAAATTTCATGTTCTGAAGTCTCCCTGCAAAGTTATGGCACTATTCAGAAAACGCGTTTTCAGCCTGAGATAAGGTCGATTCCGGAACGCCAAACTTAAAAATGTTGATAACTTTCAAAAAACCCTTCAGACAGCTTAGATTTGATGTGCAACTACTAGAAAGACCCTTTCTGCTATAGTGGGATATGAAAATTTCATGTTCTGAAGCTTCCCTGCAAAGTTATGGCAGAATGCGTAAATCGTGTTTTCAGCCTGAGATAAGGTCGATTCCGGAACGCCAAACATAAAAGTGTTGATAACTTTGGAAAAACACTTCAGACAGCTTCGATATGATGTGCACCTACTAGAAAGACCCTTTCTGCTATAGTGGGAGGTGAAATTTTCATGTTCTGGAGCTTACCTACAAAGTTTTGGCACAATGCAGAAAACGCGTTTTCAGCCTGAGATAAGGTGGGTTCCAGAAAGCCAAACATAAAAATGTTGATAACTTTGGAAAAACACTTCAGACAGCTTAGATTTGATGTGCAACTACTAGAAAGACCATTTCTGCTACAGTGAAAATTTCATGATCTGAAGCTTCCCTGCAAATTTATGCCACAATGCAAGAAATGCGTTTTCAGCCTGAGACAAGGTCGATTCTGGAACGCCAAACATAAAAATATTGATAACTTTGGAAAAACACTTCAGACAGCTTAGATTTGATGTGCAACTACGAGAAAGACCATTTCTGCTATAGTGGGAGGTGAAAATTTCAAGTTCTGAAGCTTCCCTGCAAAGTTATGGCACAATGCAGAAAACGCGTTTTCAGCCTGAGATAAGGTCCATTCAGGAACGCCAAACATAAAAGTGTTGATAACTTTGGAAAAACACTTCAGACAGCTTAGATTTGATGTGCAACTACTAGAAAGACCCTTTCTGCTACAGTGGGAGGTGAAAATTTCATGTTCTGAAGCTTCCCTGCAAAGTTATGCCACAATGCAAAGAAACGCGTTTTCAGCCTGAGATAAGGTCGATTCCGGAACGCCAAACATAAAAATATTGATAACTTTGGAAAAACACTTCAGACAGCTTAGATTTGATGTGCAACCACTAGAAAGACCCTTTCTGCTATAGTGGGAGGAGAAAATTTCATGTTCTGAAGCTTTCCTGCAAAATTATGGCACAATGCGTACCACGCGTTTTCAGCCTGAGATAAGGTTGATTCCGGAACACCAAACATAAGAATGTTGATAACTTTGGAAAAACTCTTCAGACAGCTTAGATTTGATGTGCAACTACTAGAAAGACACTTTCTGCTATAGTGGGATTAGAAAATTTCATGTTCTGAAGCTTCCCTGCAAAGTTATGGCACAATGCAGAAAACGCGTTTTCAGCCTGAGATGAGGTTGATTTCAGAACCCCAAACATAAAAATGTTGATAACTCAGGAAAAACTCTACAGACAGCTTAGATTTGATGTGCAACTACTAGAAAGACCCTTTCTGCTACCGTGGGAGGTGAAAATTTCATGTTCTGAAGCTTCCCTGCAAAGTTATGGCACAATGCGTACAACGCGTTTTCAGCCTGAGATGAGGTTGATTTCAGAACCCCAAACATAAAAATGTTGATAACTCAGGAAAAACTCTACAGACAGCTTAGATTTGATGTGCAACTACTAGAAAGACCCTTTCTGCTACCGTGGGAGGTGAAAATTTCATGTTCTGAAGCTTCACTGCAAAGTTATGGCACAATGCGTGAAACGCGTTTTCAGCCTGAGATAAGGTTGATTCCGGAACGCCAAACATAAGAATGTTGATAACTTTGGAAAAAACTTCAGACAACTTTGATTTGATGTGCAACTACTTGAAATACCCTTTCTGCTATAGTGGGAGGAGAAAATTTCATGTTCTGAATTCTCCCTGCAAAGTTATGGCACTATTCAGAAAACGCGTTTTCAGCCTGAGATAAGGTGGGTTCCAGAACGCCAAACATAAAAATGTTGATAACTTTGGAAAAACACTTCAGACAGCTTAGATTTGATGTGCAACTACTAGAAAGACGCATTCTGCTATAGTGGGAGGTTAAAATTTCATGTTCTGAAGCTTCCCTGCAAAGTTATGGCACAATGCAGAAAACTCGTTTTCAGCCTGAGATAAGGTCGATTCCGGAACGCAAACTTAAAAATGTTGATAACTTTCGAAAAACACTTCAGACAGCTTAGATTTGATGTGCAACTACTAGAAAGACCCTTTCTGCTATAGTGGGATATGAAAATTTCATGTTCTGAAGCTTCCCTGCAAAGTTATGGCAGAATGCGTAAATCGTGTTTTCAGCCTGAGATAAGGTCGATTCCGGAACGCCAAACATAAAAGTGTTGATAACTTTGGAAAAACACTTCAGACAGCTTAGATTTGATGTGCAACTACTAGAAAGACCCTTTCTGCTACAGTGGGAGGTGAAAATTTCATGTTCTGAAGCTTCCCTGCAAAGTTATGCCACAATGCAAGATACGCGTTTTCAGCCTGAGATAAGGTCGATTCCGGAACGCCAAACATAAAAATATTGATAACTTTGGAAAAACACTTCAGACAGCTTAGATTTGATGTGCAACCACTAGAAAGACCCTTTCTGCTATAGTGGGAGGTGAAAATTTCATATTCTGCAGCTTTCCTGCAAAGTTATGGCACAATGCAGAAAATGCGTTTTCAATAAGGTGCGATCCGGAACGCCA
Organism: Synchiropus splendidus; assembly: GCF_027744825.2. NCBI lineage: Eukaryota > Metazoa > Chordata > Actinopteri > Syngnathiformes > Callionymidae > Synchiropus > Synchiropus splendidus. The sequence continues at coordinate 2,889,890 of NC_071340.1, read as the reverse complement.
AACAAAAAAATGTTGATAACTTTCGAAAAGCACTTCAGACAGCTTAGATTTGTTGTCCAACTACTAGAAAGACCCTTTCTGCTATAGTGGGAGGTGAAAATTTCATATTCTGCAGCTTTCCTGCAAAGTGATGACACCATGCCGAAAACGCGTTTTCGGCCTGAGATAAGGTGGGTTCCGGAACGCCAAACATAAAAATGTTGAAAACCTTCGAAACACAATTCAGACAGCTTAGATTTGATGTGCAAGTACGAGAAAGACCCTTTCTGCTATAGTGGGAGGTTAAAATTTCATGTTCTAATGCTTCCCTGCAAAGTTATTGCACAATGCTTAAAACGCGTTTTCAGCCTGAGATAAGGTCGATTCCGGAACGCCAAACATAAAAATGTTGATAACTTTGGAAAAGCACTTCAGACAGCTTAGATTTGTTGTCCAACTACTAGAAAGACCCTTTCTGCTATAGTGGGAGGTGAAAATTTCATATTCTGCAGCTTTCCTGCAAAGTGATGACACCATGCCGAAAACGCGTTTTCGGCCTGAGATAAGGTTGATTCCGGAACGCCAAACATAAGAATGTTGATAACTTTGGAAAAACACTTCAGACAGGTTAGATTTGATGTGCAACTACAAGAAGGACCCTGTCTGCAATAGTGGCAGGTTAAAATTTCATGTTGTGAAGCTTCCCTCCAAAGTTATGGCACAATGCAGAAAACGCGTTTACAGCCTGAGATAAGGTGGGTTCCGGAACGCCAAACATGGAAATGTTGATAACTTTGGAAAAACACTTCAGACAGCTTAGATTTGATGTGCAACTGCTGGAAAGAGCCTTTCTGCTATAGTGGAAGTTGAAAATTTCATGTTCTGAAGCTTCCCTGCAAAGTTATGGCACATTGCAGAAAACACGTTTACAGCCTGAGATAAGGTGGGTTCCGGAACGCAAAACATAAAAATGTTGAAAACCTTCGAAACACACTTCAGACAGCTTAGATTTGATGTGCAAGTACGAGAAAGACCCTTTCTGCTATAGTGGGAGGTTAAAATTTCATGTTCTAATGCTTCCCTGCAAAGTTATTGCACAATGCGTAAAACGCGTTTTCAGCCTGAGATAAGGTCGATTCCGGAACGCCAAACATAAAAATGTTGATAACTTTGGAAAAACACATCAGACAGCTTAGATTTGATGTGCAACTACTAGAAAGACCCTTTCTGCTATTTTGGGAGGTGAAAATTTCATGTTCTGAAGCTTCCCTGCAAATTTATGGCACAATGCAGAAAACGCGTTTTAAGCCTGAGATAAGGTGAGTTCCGGAACGCCATATATAAAAATGTTGATAACTTTGGAACAACTCATCAGACAGCTAAGATTTGATGTGCAACTACTGGAAAGACCCTTTCTGCTATAGTGGGAGGTGAAAATTTCATGTTCTGAAGCTTCCCTGCAAAGTTAATGCACAATGCAGAAAACGCGTTTTCGGCCTGAGATAAGGTCGATTCAGGAACACCAAATATAAAAATGTTGAAAACTTTCGAAAAACACTTCAGACAGCTTAGATTTGATGTGCAACTACTGGAAAGACCCTTTCTGCTATAGTGGCAGGTGAAAATTTCATGTTCTGAAGCTTCCCTGCAAAGTTAATGCACAATGCAGAAAACACGTTTTCTGCCTGAGATAAGGTCGATTCCGGAACGCCAAACATAAAAATGTTGATAACTCAGGAAAAACTCTACAGACAGCTTAGATTTGATGTGCAACTACTAGAAAGACCCTTTCTACTATAGCGGCAAGTGAATATTTCATGTTCTAAAGCGTCCCTGCAAAGTTATGGCACAATGCAGAAAACGCGTTTTAAGCGTGAGATAAGGAGAGTTCCGGAACGCCAAACATAAAAATGTTGATAACTTTGGAACAACACATCAGACCGCTTATATTTGATGTGCAACTACTAGAAAGACCATTTCTGCTATAGTGGGAGGTGAAAATTTCATGTTCTGAAGCTTCCCTGCAAAGTTATGGCACAATGCAGAAAACGCGTTTTCGGCCTGAGATAAGGTCGATTCAGGAACACCAAACAAAAAAAATGTTGAAAACTTTCGAAAAACACTTCAGACAGCTTAGATTTGATGTGCAACTACGAGAAAGACCATTTCTGCTATAGTGGGAGGTGAAAATATCATGTTCTGAAGTTTCCCTGCAAAGTTATGGCACAATGCGTAAAATGCGTTTTCAGCCTGAGATGAGGTTGATTTCAGAACGCCAAACATAAAAATGTTGATAACTCAGGAAAAACTCTACAGACAGCTTAGATTTGATGTGCAACTACTAGAAAGACCCTTTCTGCTATAGTGGGAGGTGAAAATTTCATGTTCTGAAGCTTCCCTCCAAAGTTATGGCACAATGCGTTAAACGCGTTTTCAGTCTGAGATAAGGTCGACTCCGGAACGCCAAACATAAAAATGTTGATAACTTTGGAAAAACACTTCAGACAGCTTAGCTTTGTTGTCCAACTACTAGAAAGACCCTTTCTGCTATAGTGGGAGGTGAAAATTTCATATTCTGCAGCTTTCCTGCAAAGTGATGACACCATGCCGAAAACGCGTTTTCGGCCTGAGATAAGGTTGATTCCGGAACGCCAAACATAAGAATGTTGATAACTTTGGAAAAACACTTCAGACAGGTTAGATTTGATGTGCAACTACTAGAAAGACCCTTTCTGCTATTTTGGGAGGTGAAAATTTCATGTTCTGAAGCTTCCCTGCAAATTTATGGCACAATGCAGAAAACGCGTTTTAAGCCTGAGATAAGGTGAGTTCCGGAACGCCATATATAAAAATGTTGATAACTTTGGAACAACTCATCAGACAGCTAAGATTTGATGTGCAACTACTGGAAAGACCCTTTCTGCTATAGTGGGAGGTGAAAATTTCATGTTCTGAAGCTTCCCTGCAAAGTTAATGCACAATGCAGAAAACGCGTTTTCGGCCTGAGATAAGGTCGATTCAGGAACACCAAATATAAAAATGTTGAAAACTTTCGAAAAACACTTCAGACAGCTTAGATTTGATGTGCAACTACTGGAAAGACCCTTTCTGCTATAGTGGGAGGTGAAAATTTCATGTTCTGAAGCTTCCCTGCAAAGTTAATGCACAATGCAGAAAACACGTTTTCTGCCTGAGATAAGGTCGATTCCGGAACGCCAAACATAAAAATGTTGATAACTCAGGAAAAACTCTACAGACAGCTTAGATTTGATGTGCAACTACTAGAAAGACCCTTTCTACTATAGCGGCAAGTGAATATTTCATGTTCTAAAGCGTCCCTGCAAAGTTATGGCACAATGCAGAAAACGCGTTTTAAGCGTGAGATAAGGAGAGTTCCGGAACGCCAAACATAAAAATGTTGATAACTTTGGAACAACACATCAGACCGCTTATATTTGATGTGCAACTACTAGAAAGACCATTTCTGCTATAGTGGGAGGTGAAAATTTCATGTTCTGAAGCTTCCCTGCAAAGTTATGGCACAATGCAGAAAACGCGTTTTCGGCCTGAGATAAGGTCGATTCAGGAACACCAAACAAAAAAAATGTTGAAAACTTTCGAAAAACACTTCAGACAGCTTAGATTTGATGTGCAACTACGAGAAAGACCATTTCTGCTATAGTGGGAGGTGAAAATATCATGTTCTGAAGTTTCCCTGCAAAGTTATGGCACAATGCGTAAAATGCGTTTTCAGCCTGAGATGAGGTTGATTTCAGAACGCCAAACATAAAAATGTTGATAACTCAGGAAAAACTCTACAGACAGCTTAGATTTGATGTGCAACTACTAGAAAGACCCTTTCTGCTATAGTGGGAGGTGAAAATTTCATGTTCTGAAGCTTCCCTCCAAAGTTATGGCACAATGCGTTAAACGCGTTTTCAGTCTGAGATAAGGTCGACTCCGGAACGCCAAACATAAAAATGTTGATAACTTTGGAAAAACACTTCAGACAGCTTAGCTTTGTTGTCCAACTACTAGAAAGACCCTTTCTGCTATAGTGGGAGGTGAAAATTTCATATTCTGCAGCTTTCCTGCAAAGTGATGACACCATGCCGAAAACGCGTTTTCGGCCTGAGATAAGGTTGATTCCGGAACGCCAAACATAAAAATGTTGATAACTCAGGAAAAACTCTACAGACAGCTTAGATTTGATGTGCAACTACAAGAAAGACCCTTTCTACTATAGCGGCAAGTGAATATTTCATGTTCTAAAGCGTCCCTGCAAAGTTATGGCACAATGCAGAAAACGCGTTTTAAGCGTGAGATAAGGAGAGTTCCGGAACGCCAAACATAAAAATGTTGATAACTTTGGAACAACACATCAGACCGCTTATATTTGATGTGCAACTACTAGAAAGACCATTTCTGCTATAGTGGGAGGTGAAAATTTCATGTTCTGAAGCTTCCCTGCAAAGTTATGGCACAATGCAGAAAACGCGTTTTCGGCCTGAGATAAGGTCGATTCAGGAACACCAAACAAAAAAAATGTTGAAAACTTTCGAAAAACACTTCAGACAGCTTAGATTTGATGTGCAACTACGAGAAAGACCATTTCTGCTATAGTGGGAGGTGAAAATATCATGTTCTGAAGTTTCCCTGCAAAGTTATGGCACAATGCGTAAAATGCGTTTTCAGCCTGAGATGAGGTTGATTTCAGAACGCCAAACATAAAAATGTTGATAACTCAGGAAAAACTCTACAGACAGCTTAGATTTGATGTGCAACTACTAGAAAGACCCTTTCTGCTATAGTGGGAGGTGAAAATTTCATGTTCTGAAGCTTCCCTCCAAAGTTATGGCACAATGCGTTAAACGCGTTTTCAGTCTGAGATAAGGTCGACTCCGGAACGCCAAACATAAAAATGTTGATAACTTTGGAAAAACACTTCAGACAGCTTAGCTTTGTTGTCCAACTACTAGAAAGACCCTTTCTGCTATAGTGGGAGGTGAAAATTTCATATTCTGCAGCTTTCCTGCAAAGTGATGACACCATGCCGAAAACGCGTTTTCGGCCTGAGATAAGGTTGATTCCGGAACGCCAAACATAAGAATGTTGATAACTTTGGAAAAACACTTCAGACAGGTTAGATTTGATGTGCAACTACTAGAAGGACCCTGTCTGCAATAGTGGCAGGTTAAAATTTCATGTTGTGAAGCTTCCCTCCAAAGTTATGGCACAATGCAGAAAACGCGTTTACAGCCTGAGATAAAGGTGGGTTCCGGAACGCCAAACATGAAAATGTTGATAACTTTGGAAAAACACTTCAGACAGCTTAGATTTGATGTGCAACTGCTGGAAAGAGCCTTTCTGCTTTAGTGGAAGTTGAAAATTTCATGTTCTGAAGCTTCCCTGCAAAGTTATGGCACATTGCAGAAAACACGTTTACAGCCTGAGATAAGGTGGGTTCCGGAACGCCAAACATAAAAATGTTGAAAACCTTCGAAACACACTTCAGACAGCTTAGATTTGATGTGCAAGTACGAGAAAGACCCTTTCTGCTATAGTGGGAGGTTAAAATTTCATGTTCTAATGCTTCCCTGCAAAGTTATTGCACAATGCGTAAAACGCGTTTTCAGCCTGAGATAAGGTCGATTCCGGAACGCCAAACATAAAAATGTTGATAACTTTGGAAAAACACATCAGACAGCTTAGATTTGATGTGCAACTACTAGAAAGACCCTTTCTGCTATTTTGGGAGGTGAAAATTTCATGTTCTGAAGCTTCCCTGCAAATTTATGGCACAATGCAGAAAACGCGTTTTAAGCCTGAGATAAGGTGAGTTCCGGAACGCCAAATATAAAAATGTTGATAACTTTGGAACAACTCATCAGACAGCTAAGATTTGATGTGCAACTACTGGAAAGACCCTTTCTGCTATAGTGGGAGGTGAAAATTTCATGTTCTGAAGCTTCCCTGCCAAGTTAATGCACAATGCAGAAAACGCGTTTTCGGCCTGAGATAAGGTCGATTCAGGAACACCAAATATAAAAATGTTGAAAACTTTCGAAAAACACTTCAGACAGCTTAGATTTGATGTGCAACTACTGGAAAGACCCTTTCTGCTATAGTGGGAGGTGAAAATTTCATGTTCTGAAGCTTCCCTGCAAAGTTAATGCACAATGCAGAAAACACGTTTTCTGCCTGAGATAAGGTCGATTCCGGAACGCCAAACATAAAAATGTTGATAACTCAGGAAAAACTCTACAGACAGCTTAGATTTGATGTGCAACTACTAGAAAGACCCTTTCTACTATAGCGGCAAGTGAATATTTCATGTTCTAAAGCGTCCCTGCAAAGTTATGGCACAATGCAGAAAACGCGTTTTAAGCGTGAGATAAGGAGAGTTCCGGAACGCCAAACATAAAAATGTTGATAACTTTGGAACAACACATCAGACCGCTTAGATTTGATGTGCAACTACTAGAAAGACCATTTCTGCTATAGTGGGAGGTGAAAATTTCATGTTCTGAAGCTTCCCTGCAAAGTTATGGCACAATGCAGAAAACGCGTTTTCGGCCTGAGATAAGGTCGATTCAGGAACACCAAACAAAAAAAATGTTGAAAACTTTCGAAAAACACTTCAGACAGCTTAGATTTGATGTGCAACTACGAGAAAGACCATTTCTGCTATAGTGGGAGGTGAAAATATCATGTTCTGAAGTTTCCCTGCAAAGTTATGGCACAATGCGTAAAATGCGTTTTCAGCCTGAGATGAGGTTGATTTCAGAACGCCAAACATGAAAATGTTGATAACTCAGGAAAAACTCTACAGACAGCTTAGATTTGATGTGCAACTACTAGAAAGACCCTTTCTGCTATAGTGGGAGGTGAAAATTTCATGTTCTGAAGCTTCCCTCCAAAGTTATGGCACAATGCGTTAAACGCGTTTTCAGTCTGAGATAAGGTCGACTCCGGAACGCCAAACATAAAAATGTTGATAACTTTGGAAAAACACTTCAGACAGCTTAGCTTTGATGTGCAACTACTAGAAAAACCCTTTCTGCTATAGTGGGAGGTGGAAATTTCATGTTCTGAAGCTTCCCTGCCAAGTTATGGCACAATTCCGAAAACGCGTTTTCAGCCTGAGATAAGGTTGATTCCGGAACGCCAAACATAAAAAAGTTGATAACTTTTGAAATACACTTCAGACAGCTTAGATTTGATGTGCAAGTACTAGAAATACCCTTTCAGCTATAGTGGGAGGTGAAAATTCCATGTTCTGAAGCTTCCCTGCAAAGTTATGGCACAATGGAGAAAACGCGTTTTCAGCCTGAGATAAGGAGGGTTGCGGAACGCCAAACATAAAAATGTTGATAACTTTGGAAAAACACTTCAGAGAGCTTAGATTTGATCTGCAACTACTAGAAAGACCATTTCTGCTATAGTGGGATGTGAAAATTTCATGTTCTGCAGCTTCCCTGCAAAGTTATGGCACAATGCAGAAAACACGTCTTCAGCCTGAGATAAGATAGATTCCGGTACGCCAAACATAAAAATGTTGATAACTTTGGAAAAACACTTCAGACTGCTTAGATTTTATGTGCAACTACTAGAAAGACCCTTTCTGATATAGTGGGAGGTGAAAATTCGATGATCTGAAGCTTCCCACCAAAGTTATGGCATAATGCGTAAAACGCGTTTTCAGCCTGAGATAAGGTCGATTCCGGAACGCCAAACATAAAAATGTTGATAACTTTGGAAAAACACTTCAGACAGCTGATATTTGATGTGCAACTACAAGACAGACCCTTTCTGCTATAGTGGGATGTGAAAATTTCATGTTCTGAAGCTTTATGCAAAGTTATGGCACAATGCGTAAAACGCGTTTTCAGCCTGAGATAAGGTCAATTCCGGAACGCCAAACATTAAAATGTTGATAACTTTCGAAAAACACTTCAGAGAGCTTAGATTTGAAGTGCAACTACTAGAAAGACCCTTTCTGCTTTAGTGGGATGTGAAAATTTCATGTTCCGAAGCTTCCCTGCAAAGTTATGGCACAATTCCGAAAACGCGTTTTCAGCCTGAGATAAGGTCGATTCCGGAACGCCAAACATAAAAATGTTGATAACTTTGGAAAAACACCTCAGACAGCTTAGATTTGATGTGCAACTATAAGAAAGATCATTTCTGCTATAGTGGGATGTGAAAATTTCATGTTCTGAAGCTTGCCTGCAAAGTTATGGCACAATGCACAAAACACGTCTTCAGCCTGAGATAAGATAGATTCCGGTACGCCAAACATAAAAATGTTGATAACTTTGGAAAAACACTTCAGACTGCTTAGATTTTATGTGCAACTACTAGAAAGACCCTTTCTGATATAGTGGGTGGTGAAAATTCGATGATCTGAAGCTTCCCACCAAAGTTATGGGACAATGCAGAAAACGCATTTTCAGCCTGATATAAGGTGGGTTCAGGAACGAGAAACATAAAAATGTTGATAACTTTGGAAAAACACTTCAGACAGCTGAGATTTGATGTGCAACTACTAGAAAGACCCGTTCTGCTGTAGTGGGAGGTGAAAATTTCATGTTCTGAAGCTTCCCTGCAAAGTTATGCCACAATGCAGGAAACGCGTTTTCAACCTGAGATAAGGTGGGTTCCGGAACGCCAAACATAAAAATGTTGATAACTGTAGAAAAACACTTCAAGACAGCTTAGATTTGATGTGCAACTACGAGAAAGACGCTTTCAGCTAAAGTGGGAGGTGAACATTTCATGTTCTGAAGCTTCCCTGCAATGTTATGGCACAATGAAGAAAACGCCTATTCAGCCGGAGATAAGATCGATTCCGGAACGCCAAACATAAAAATGTTGATAACTTTGGAAAAACACTTCAGACAGCTTAGATGTGATGTGCAACTACTAGAAAGACCCTTTCTGCTATAGTGGCATGTGAAAATTTCATGTTCTGAAGCGTGCCTGCAAAGTTATGGCACAATGCAGATAATGCGTTTTCAGCCTGAGATAAGGTGGGTTCCAGAACGGCAAACATAAAAATGTTGATAACTTTGGAAAAACATTTCAGACAGCTTAGATTTGATCTGCAACTACTAGAAAGACCCTTTCTTCTATAGTGGGAGGTGAAAATTTCATGTTCTGAAGCTTTATGCTAAGTTATGGCACAATGCGTAAAACGCGTTTTCAGCCTGAGATAAGGTCGATTCCGGAACGCCAAACATGAAAATGTTGATAACTTTGGAAAAACACCTCAGACAGCTTCGATTTGATGTGCAACTACAAGACAGACCCTTTCTGCAACAGTGGGAGGTTAAAATTTCTTATTCTGAAGTTTCCTGCAAAGTTATGGCACAATGCGGAAAATGCGTTTTCAGCCTGAGATAAGGTGGGTTCCAGAACGCCAAACATAAAAATGTTGATAACTTTGGAAAAACACTTCAGACAGCTTAGATTTGATGTGCAACTACTAGAAAGACCCTTTCTACTATATCGGCAGGAGAAAATTTCATGTTCTGAGGCTTCCCTGCAAAGTTATGGCAGAATGCAGAAAACAAGTTTTCAGACTGAGATAAGGTGGGTTCCAGAGCGGCAAACATAAAAATGTTGATAACTTTGGAAAAACATTTCAGACAGCTTGGATTTGATCTGCAACTACTAGAAAGACCCTTTCTTCTATAGTGGGAGGTGAAAATTTCATGTTCTGAAGCTTTATGCTAAGTTATGGCACAATGCGTAAAACGCGTTTTCAGCCTGAGATAAGGTCGATTCCGGAACGCCAACCTGAAAATGTTGATAACTTTGGAAAAACACTTCAGACAGCTTCGATTTGATGTGCAACTACAAGACAGACCCTTTCTGCAACAGTGGGAGGTTGAAATTTCTTATTCTGAAGTTTCCTGCAAAGTTATGGCACAATGCGGAAAATGCGTTTTCAGCCTGAGATAAGGTGGGTTCCAGAACGCCAAACATAAAAATGTTGATAACTTTGGAAAAACATTTCAGACAGCTTAGATTTCACGTGAAACTACTAGAAAGATCTTTTTGCTATAGTGGGAGGTGAAAATTTCATGTTCTTAAGCTTTATGCATAGTTGTGGCACAATGCTTAAAACGCGTTTTCAGCCTGAGATAAGGTCGATTCCGGAACGCCAAACATAAAAGTGTTGATAACTTTGAAAAGACACTTCAGACAGCTTTGATTCGATGTGCAACTATTAGAAAGACCCTTACTGTTATAGCGGGAGGTGAAAATTTCATGTTCTGAAGCTTTATGCAAATTTATGGCACAATGCGTAAAACGCGTTTTCAGCCTGAGATAAGGTCGATTCCAGAACGCCAAACATTAAAATGTTGATAACTTTGGAAAAACACTTCAGACTGCTCAGATTTGATGTGCAACTACTAGAAAGACCCTTTCTGATATAGTGGGTGGTGAAAATTCGATGTTCTGAAGCTTCCCTCCAAAGTTATTGCGTAATGCGTAAAACGCGTTTTCAGTCTGACATAAGGTCGATTCTGGAACGCCAAACATAAAAATGTTGATACCTTTGGGAAAACACCTCAGACAGCTTAGATTTGATGTGCAACTACTAGAAAGACCATTTCTGCCATTGTGGGAGGTGAAAATTCGATGTTCTGAAGCTTCCCTGCAAAGTTATGCCACAATGCAGGAAACGCGTTTTCAGCGTGAGAGAAGCTCGATTCCGGAACGCCAAACATAAAAATATTGATAACTTTGGAAAAACTCTTTAGACAGCTTAGATTTGATGTGCAACTACTAGAAAGACCCTTTCTGCTATAGTGGGATGTAGAAATTTCAAGTTCTGAAGCTTCCCTGCAAAGTTATGGCACAATGCAGAAAACGCATTTTCAGCCTCACATAAGGTCAATTCCGGAACGCCAAACATAAAAATGTTGATAACTTTGGAAAAACACTTCAAACAGCTTAGATTTGATGTGCAACTTCGAGAAAGACCCTTTCTGATATAGTGGGTGGTAAATATTCGATGATCTGAAGCTTCGCACCAAAGTTATGGCACATTGCGTAAAACGCGCTTTCAGCGTGTGATAAGGTCGATTCCGGAACGCCAAACATAAAAATGTTCATAATTCTGGAAAAACACTTCAGACAGCTTAGATTTGATGTGCAACTACTAGAAAGACCATTTCTGCCATTGTGGGAGGTGAAAATTCGATGTTCTGAAGCTTCCCTGCAAAGTTATGCCAAAATGCAGGAAATGCGTTTTCAGCCTGAGATAAGGTCGATTCCGGAACGCCAATCATAAAAATGTTGATAACTTTGGGAAAACACTTCAGACAGCTTAGCTTTGATGTGCAACTACTAGAAAGACCCTTTCTGATATAGTGGGTGGTGAAAATTCGATGTTCTGAAGCTTCCCTCCAAAGTTATGGCGTAATGCGTAAAACGCGTTTTCAGTCTGAGATAAGGTCGATTCTGGAACGCCAATCATAAAAATGTTGATAACTTTGGGAAAACACTTCAGACAGCTTAGCTTTGATGTGCAACTACTAGAAAGACCCTTTCTGCTATAGTGGAAGTTTAAAATGTCATGTTCTGAAGCTTCCCTGCAAAGTTATGGCACCATGCGTAAAACGCGTTTTCAGCCTGAGATAAGGTCGATTCCGGAACGCCAAACATAAAAGTGTTGATAACTTTGAAAACACACTTCAGACAGCTTAGATTTGATGTGCAACTACTAGAAAGACCCTTTCTACTAGAGCGGGAGGTTGAAAATTTCATGTTCTGAGGTTTCCCTTCAAAGTTACGGCACAATGCAGAAAACACGTCTTCAGCCTGAGATAAGATAGATTCTGGTACGCCAAACATAAAAATGTTGATAACTTTGGAAAAACACTTCGTACTGCTTAGATTTGATGTGCAACTACTAGAGAGACCCTTTCTGCTATAGTGGGAGGTGAAAATTTCATGTTCTGAAGCTTCCCTGCAAAGTTATGGCACAATGCAGAAAACGCGTTTTCAGCCTGAGAAAAGGTCGATTCAGGAACACCAAACATAAAACTGTTGAAAACTTTCGAAAAACACTTCAGACAGCTTAGATTTGATGTGCAACTACGAGAAAGACCCTTTCTGCTATAGTGGGAGGTGAAAATTTCATGTTCTGAAGCTTTCCTGCAAAGTTATGGCACAATGCGTAAAACGCGTTTTCAGCCTGAGATGAGGTTGATTTCAGAACGGCAAACATAAAAATGTTGATAACTTTGGAAAAACACTTCAGACAGTTTAGATTTGATGTGCAACTACTAGAAAGAACCTTTCTGCTATAGTGGGAGGTGAAAATTTCATGTTCTGCAGCTTCCTTGCAAAGTTATGGCACAATGCAGAAAACGCGTTTTCAGCCTGAGATAAGGTTGATTCCGGAACGCCAAACATAAAAATGTTGATAACTTTGGAAAAACACTTCAAGCTTAGATTTAATGTGCAACTACTAGAAAGACCCATTCTGCTTCAGTGGGAGGTTAAAATTTCATGTTCTGAAGCTTCCCTGCAAAGTTATGGCACAATGCGGAAAACGCGTTTTCAGCCCGAGATAAGGTCGTTTCCGGAACGCCAAACATGAAAATGTTGATAGCTTTCGAAAAACACTTCGGACAACTTAGATTTGATGTGCAACTACTAGATAGACCCTGTCTGTTATAGTGGGAGTTGAAACTTTCATGTTCTGAAGCTTCCCTGCAAAGTTAAGGAACAATGCAGAAAACGCGTTTTCAGCCTGAGATAAGGTGGGTTCCGGAACGCCAAACTTAAAAATGTTGATAACTTTGGAAAAACACTTCAGACAGCTTAGATTTGATGTGCAACTACTAGAAAGACCCATTCTGCTTCTGTGGGAGGTTAAAATTTCATGTTCTGAAGCTTCCCTGCAAAGTTATGGCACAATGCGGAAAACGCGTTTTCAGCCCGAGATAAGGTCGTTTCCGGAACGCCAAACATAAAAATGTTGATAGCTTTCGAAAAACACTTCGGACAACTTAGATTTGATGTGCAACTACTAGAAAGACCCTGTCTGTTATAGTGGGAGTTGAAAATTTCATGTTCTGAAGCTTCCCTGCAAAGTTATGGAACAATGCGGAAAACGCATTTTCAGCCTGAGATAAGGTGGGTTCCGGGACGCCAAACTTGAAAATGTTGATAACTTTGGAAAAACTCATCAGACAGCTTAGATTTGATGTGCAACTACTAGAAAGACACTTTCTGCAATAGTGGAAGGTGAAAATTTCATGTTTTGAAGCTTCCCTGCAAAGTTATGGCACAATGCAGAAAACGCGTTTTCAGCCTGAGATAAGGTGGGTTCCGGAACGCCAAACATAAAAATGTTGATAACTTTGGAAAAACACTTCAGACGGCTCAGATTTGATGTGCAACTACTAGAAAGACCCTTTCTGCTATAGTGGGAGGTGAAAATTTCATTTTCTGTAGCTTCCCTGAGAAGTTATGGCTCAATGCACAGAACGAGTTTTCAGCCTGAGATAAGGAGTGTTCCGGAACGCCAAACGTAAAAATGTTGATAACTTTGGAACAACACTTCAGACAGCTTAGATTTGATGTGCAACTACTAGATAGACCCTTTCTGCTATAGTGGGAGGTGAACATTTCATGTTATGAAGCTTCCCTCGAAAGTTATGGGCCAATGCAGAAAACGCGTTTTCAGCCTCAGATAAGGTCGATTCCGGAACGCCAAACATAAAAATGTTGATAACTTTCGAAAAACACTTCAGACAGATTAGATTTGATGTGCAACTACTAGAAAGACCCTTTCTGCTATATTGGGAGGTCAAAATTTCATGTTCTGAAGCTTCCCTGCAAAGTTATGGGACAATGCAGAAAACGATTTTTCATCCTGTGATAAGGTCGATTCCGGAACGCCAAACATAAAAATGTTGATAACTTTCGAAAAACACTTCAGACAGCTTAGATTTGATGTGCAACTACTAGATAGACCCTGTATGTTATAGTGGGCGGTGAAAATTTCATGTTCTGAAGCTTCCCTGCAAAGTTATGGCACAATGCAGAAAACGCGTTTTCAGCCTGAGATAAGGTGGGTTCCACAACGCCAATCATAAAAATGTTGATAACTTTGGAAATACACTTCAGAGAGCTTAGATTTGATGTGCAACTACTAGAAAGACCCTTTCTGCTATAGTGGGAGGTGAAAATTTCATGTTCTGAAGCTTTACTGCAAAGTTATGGCAAATTGCGTAAAACGCGTTTTCAGCCTGAGATAAGGTTGTTTCTGGAACGCCAAACATAAAAATGGGGTTAACTTTGGAAAAACACTTCAAACAGCTTAGATTTGATGTGCAACTACTAGAAAGACCCTTTCTGCTATAGTTGGAGGTGAAAATTTCATGTTCTGAAGTTTCCATGCAAAGTTATGGCACAATGCAGAAAACACGTTTTCAGTCTGAGATAAGGTCGATTCCGGAACGCCAAACATACAAATGTTGATAACTTTGGAAAAACACTTCAGACAGCTTAGATTTGATGTGCAACTGCTGGATAGAGCCTTTCTGCTATAGTGGAAGTTCAAATTTCATGTTCTGAAGCTTCCCTGCAAAGTTATGGCACATTGCAGAAAACGCGTTTTCAGCCTGAGATAAGGTCGATTCAGGAACGCCAAACATAAAAATGTTGAAAACTTTCGAAAAACACTTCAGACAACTTAGATTTGATATGCAACTTTTAGAAATACCCTTTCAGCTATAGTGGGAGGAGAAAATTTCATGTTCTGAAGTCTCCCTGCAAAGTTATGGCACAATGCAGAAAACCCGTTTTCAGCCAGAGAAAAGGTCGATTCCGGAACGCCAAACATAAAACGGTTGATAACTTTGGAAAAACATTTCAGACAGCTTGGATTTGATCTGCAACAACTAGAAAGACCCTTTCTGCTATAGTGGGAGGTGAAAATTTCATGTTCTGAAGCCTCCCTGCAAAGTTATGGCACAATGCAAAAAACACGTTTTCAGCCAAAGATAAGGTTGATTCCGGAACGCCAAACATAAAAATGTTGATAACTTTGGAAAGACACTTCAGACAGCTTACATTTGATGTGCAACTACAAGAAAGACCGTTTCTGCTATAGTGGGAGGTGAAAAAGCCAAGTTCTGAAGCTTCCCTGCAAAGTTATGGCACAATGCAGAAAACGCGTTTCAGCCAGAGAAAAGGTCGATTCCGGAACGCCAAACATAAAACGGTTGATAACTTTGGAAAAACATTTCAGACAGCTTACATTTGATCTGCAACAACTAGAAAGACCATTTCTGCTATTGTGGGAGGTGGAAATTTCATGTTCTGAAGCTTCCCTACAAAGTTATGGCACAATGCAGAAAACGCGTTTTCAGCCTGAGATAAGGTGGGTTCCGGAACGCCAAACAAAAAAATGTTGATAACTTTGGAAAAACACTTCAGACAGCTTAGATTTGATGTACAACTACTAGAAAGACCCTTTCTGCTATAGTGGGAGGTGAAAATTTCATGTTCTGAAGCTTTATGCAAAGTTATGGCACAATTCGTATAACGCGTTTTCAGCCTGAGATAAGGTCGATTCCGGAACGCCAAACATGAAAATGTAGATAACTTTGGAAAAACACTTCAGACAGCTTAGATTTGATGTGCAACTACTAGAAAGACCATTTCTGCAATAGTGGGAGGTTAAAATTTCATATTCTGAAGTTTCCTGCAAAGTTATGGCACAATGCAGAAAACGCGTTTTCAGCTTGAGATAAGGTGGGTTCCCGAACGCCAAACATAAAAATGTTGATAACTTTGGAAAAACACTTCAGACAGCTTAGATTTGATGTGCAACTACGAGAAAGACCCTTTCAGAAATAGTGGGAGGTAATAATTTCATGTTCTGAAGCTTCCCTGCAAAGTTATGGCAAAATGCGTAAAACCCGTTTTCAAACTGAGATTAGGTCGATTCCGGAACGCCAAACATAAAAATGTTGATAACTTTGGAAAAACACTTCAGACAGCTTAGATTTGATGTGCAACTACGAGAAAGACCCTTTTTCTGATATAGTGGGAGGTGAAAATTTCATGTTCTGAAGCTTCCCTGCAAAGTTATGGAACAATGCAGAAAACGCGTTTTCAGCTTGAGATAAGGTCGATTCCGGTACGCCAAACATAAAAATGGTGATAACTTTGGAAAAACACTTCAGACAGCTTAAATTTGATGTGCAACTACGAGAAAGACCCTTTCTGATATAGTGGGAGGTAAAAATTTCATGTTCTGAAGCTTCCCTGCAAAGTTATGGGACAATGCGAAAAACGCGTTTTCAGCCTGAGATAAGGTCAATTCCGGAACGCCAAACATAAAAAAGTTGATAACTTTCGAAAAACACTTCAGACAGCTTAGATTTGATGTGCAACTACGAGAAAGACCGTTTCTGCTATAGTGGGTGGTGAAATTTTCATGTTCTGAAGCTTCCCTGCAAAGTTATGGCAAAATGCGTAAAACTCGTTTTCAGCCTGAGATAAGGTCGATTTCGGAACACCAAAAATAAAAATGTTGATAACTTAGGAAAAACACTTCAGACAGCTTAGATTTGATGTGCAACTACTAGAAAGACCCTTTCTGCTATAGTGGGAGGTGAAAATTTCATGTTCTGAAGCTTCCCTGCAAAGTTATGGCACAATGCAAAAAACACGTTTTCAGCCTTAGATAAGGTTGATTCCGGAACGCCAAACATAAAAATGTTGATAACTTTGGAAAGACACTTCAGACAGCTTACATTTGATGTGCAACTACAAGAAAGACCGTTTCTGCTATAGTGGGAGGTGAAAAAGCCAAGTTCTGAAGCTTCCCTGCAAAGTTATGGCACAATGCAGAAAACGCGTTTCAGCCAGAGAAAAGGTCGATTCCGGAACGCCAAACATAAAACGGTTGATAACTTTGGAAAAACATTTCAGACAGCTTAGATTTGATCTGCAACAACTAGAAAGACCATTTCTGCTATTGTGGGAGGTGGAAATTTCATGTTCTGAAGCTTCCCTACAAAGTTATGGCACAATGCAGAAAACGCGTTTTCAGCCTGAGATAAGGTGGGTTCCGGAACGCCAAACATAAAAATGTTGATAACTTTGGAAAAACACTTCAGACAGCTTAGATTTGATGTACAACTACTAGAAAGACCAATTCTGCTATAGTGGGAGGTGAAAATTTCATGTTCTGAAGCTTCCCTGCAAGCTATGGCACAATGCAGAAAACACGTTTTCAGCCTGAGATAAGGTCGATTCCGGAACGCCAAACATAAAATATTTGATAACTTAGGAAAAACACTTCAGACAGCTTAGATTTGATGTGCAACTACTAGAAATTTCCTTGCTGATACAGTGCGAGGTGAAAATTTCTTGTTCTGAAGCTTCCCTGCAAAGTTATGGCACAATGCAGAAAACACGTTTTCAGCCTGAGACAAGGTTGATTCCGGAACGCCAATCATAAAAATGTTGTTAACTTTGGAAAAACACTTCAGACGGCTTAGATTTGATGTGCAACTGCTGGAAAGACCCTTTCTGCTATTGTGGGATGTGAAAAGTTCATGTTCTGAAGCTTGCCTGCAAAGTTATGGCACAAAGCAGAAAACTCGATTTCAGCCTGAGATCAGGTGGGTTCCGGAACGCCAAACATAAAAATGTTGATAACTTTGGAAAAACACTTCAGACAGCTTAGATTTGATGTACAACTACTAGAAAGACCAATTCTGCTATAGTGGGAGGTGAAAATTTCATGTTCTGAAGCTTCCCTGCAAGTTATGGCACAATGCAGAAAACACGTTTTCAGCCTGAGATCAGGTCGATTCCGGAACGCCAAACATAAAAATGTTGATAACTTTGACAAAACACTTCAGACAGCTTAGATTTGATGTGTATCTAGTCGAAAGACCCTTTCTGCTCTAGTGGGAGGTGAAATTTTCATGTTCTGAAGCTTCCCTGCAAAGTTATTGCACAATGCAGAAAACGCATTTTCGAACTGAGATTAGGTCGATTCCGGAACGGCAAACATAAAAATGTTGATAACTTTGGAAAAACACTTCAGACAGCTTAGATTTGATATGCAACTACTAGAAAGACCCTTTCTGCTATAGTGGGAAGTGAAAATTTCATGTTCTGAAGCTTCCCTGCAAAGTTATGGCACAATGCAGAAAACGCGTTTTCAGCCTGAGATAAGGTCGATTCCGGAACACCAAACCTAAAAATGGTGATAACTTTGGAAAAACACTTCAGACAGCTTAAATTTAGAGATAAGGTCGATTCCATGTGCTACTAACTACTAGATGCTCTGAACTCAGGGTGAACTTGTAAGCAGACAATGTTTTTAAGCTGAGCTTGCGATTATGGTTAACGCTTAGAAGGTACGTTGTATTAATAGAACATTCCGGTCTTCACTTAGAAGATAAGTTACATTTATCAAAACAATGAAAGTAACACTCAGCATGTTCAATAAATCTAAAACATTTGCATAAGACATGATGGGTGTCTCTAATGAAGTTAAAACTTTCCACAAAGGACGACTGCTAGAACACGTGATATAAATTAAAACTTTCCACTGAAGATGACAAGAACACGTCATCCATTAATGACGCATTGGGGGATTGTTTATTGAAATCAGCAATGTTGCTATAAATAAAAAAACTGACCCTTCTCTCTTGCTCCACGCTTTTGGCTTCATACGTTTGCTGTAAGGTCTTGTATCTTAATTTTAACTCTTTTTATTGTTCTCTTATGGTTTTTATTATTGATTGGTTGATTTTTATTATTGATTCTTTTGACTTAATCTCTTTTATTGCATATACTTTGAATATATTTTTTATGATCTTTGACTTAATCCTTCTTATTGTACGCATTTTGATTATATGATTTTTTGACATTTATGTATGTGCACTAGCGTCGGGCAGTGCCTTTGACTTTGTTGGGTATTAGCGTCTGGCGATACCCTTGAGTTTATTGATGTTTATTGATTTTATTGTTTTTATTATCCTTTATTGAATTTTATTGTTTTATTATCCTTTTATCATTTTTGTATTGAATTTTATTCTTTATTGATTTTACTGTTTTGTTATCCTTTTTATCATTTTTTGAAGAAATACTTTTGATATAAAAACAAAATAAAATTGAGTGCGAATTAAGTACTGAAAAGGCACAAGGGCATTGATCCCTGACTACTAAAGAATCGACTGGCTCCTGTACTACCATCAACTGGGTTATAGGTGAGTTAATGTTCGATTGAATTAATGTTTGATTTCCTTCCCTGTGCACATGTAGTGAATGTCTCGACTGGTAACATTATTCCATCCTGAATTATTACGTCAATGATAAAGTGGTAGTTCAGAAGGCTGAGGTAATATTTCATTTAAGGAATGGATTGAGGATCTAATCATGTGTCCCTAAACGAAGCTAAGTAAAGAGACTGCGGTAGAAGGTGTAGCATTGTAAGGTCAAGAACCTGTTTCTCAACAGGTCGGGCGAATTAAATAACCCGCTCAGTGAAGCGCCGACACTACTCACTAATATAATCAGGTGAAGTTGATACATCTATTATAGTTTTAGAACCGTGTCTGCAACAATAGGCTGACTGAGTTGACCACACGAGGGGGCCCTTTACCAAGAAAGGCAAAGGGAGGTAGTGTACTCGGAACTAGGGATGGCTTATGTTATAGCCAATTGCCCTGTACACAAAACCTTGAAATCCAAACCCGACGACAGGTTTCACCACACATCCTTCGTAAACAACTTTTACTTTTCTGAGAGTCTGTACGTTGAAGCGCCACAGTACGCACAGGCACTGAGGCAGCATCCTAGTGTCCTATCCCCAGTCTTGTGCCACACTGACAGGTAGCTGACAACAGCAGACATTGAAAACTTGTTCAGAACAAACCTCTATCCAGAAGGAAGCAACAGGCGACAGAAAGAATGCCAAGCCTTGTGATTCCGGGCCGATTTTCTTCAAGACTGTGAAGGTTTATCAAATATGTATTTCATACATACTGTGACTGAAATTGATGCAATCAAAACTATAATTCCTATATTGAGAATGTAGAACTTAGTATATAGCAGTATATTACATTGCTAATTGTTCTACTTTCAGAGAATGTAGCTGCTGTGTCCCTGGAGGAGGTGTTGATGTTTGCCACAGGCCTATCTTCGCTTCCCCCTGCTGGAATAACACCTCAGCCACAGATCGTATTTTTAACAGATTCACCATTCCCAATGGCAAACACCTGTGCAAACACAATGAAACTTCCTCTCCTGGAATCCTACACTGTCTTCAGACAGGCCCCTCCTTGACCCCTGTTGTATTCACTTGTCTGTGTGATGGTGTGTAACATTTGCCAATTTGCTCTAAAGAAAATGATGATGAGAAGCGTAAGGAATTCTTGTGATGATCACTTCTGTGTTTTCTTGAATGGCCTCCACTCCAACATGGTCTACGGTACATACTGTATATCATCATTTAGTGTCATAATTTGCATCAATTACTTACAGTAATTACAGTAGTCATATGTTAATCTTTTTTTTTTATTTTGGTAAAATAATTTCTGACATGTGAGGATCACTTAACCTTGATGGGAAAAAAAGTATTTTCACAAAGGATGGCCCAAAGGATTTGTCTCACAGCTTTTGAATAGATGTGAAAAGGCACAGCGTTACCAACCCTTAAGTTAGCCATAATTGTAGCCCAGCTATTTCCTTGAGCCATATGTAGAGTTCCGAGGCCGACTCCCAATCGTGTGGCTGAGGTCGTCCATTGAGTTCCACGGCTTGTTGTGCATAATCCTGAATGTCGGATCTCCACATTGAGAAGTAGTTTGGTTTGACTCAGGAAATTGATTTAATTCCCTGTGCTCAACAGGGAATCCGCAATCCCTTCAACCGAACCTGCACATATGAAAAAAAAAAATTATTATATATATAGTATATATATTTCAGCAGGAGAGGAAACGTAGTTGAAATTGAATAAATACAGAAATCCAAACTAAATAAAGACAACTAGCCAATAAATTTCATTAGGTTAGGTTTCATTAGGTACTTAAGCTACACATAATCTGAACATATTCTGTTAGCCTATGCAATTTTTGCTATGAAACATTTTGCCTTGCATAATAATTTGTATTCTTAAAAATACAATTGTCATGGCTCTGCTTTTGTTTTCTCGCTTGGGTCCTGTTTTTGTTTTCTCCCTCTGTTCTTCCTGTTCTTTTGGCGCATGGCTGGAGCCAATTGGCCCCTGATTGCTTGATTGAGCACCTGGACTCCAGCAACGTTTGCCAGATCGAGTCTTCTAGTTTCTTGGACTGTCTCCTTGGTTTCCATGAGTTTGACTCGTATTGTTCCCCCAGAATGGCTTCTCTAGTTTCTGTGACGCTCTTTTGGTAACTCCTCGTCCTCTTGGCTCTCCTTGTTTCGGTCTCTCGTTCTGTGCGCTAGCTCATTTAACTCCTCGTTCTCTTGGCTCTCCTTGTTTCGGTCTCTCGTGCTGTGAGCTAGCTTATTTTGGATATTTCTGTGTTAAACCCTGGTGCCTGACTTAGTGTTTTGTTTCTCCCAGTTTCCATGCGTTTCCTGTTCTCTTTTGTAGTTTATTCTCGGTTCATTGTAAATTCATCTTTTGCTTAGTTTCTCCCAGTTTGGTCACGCTTTTCTGTTGTGTTTTTGGTGTTTGTTTAATTATTAAATATTATTTCTAACTCGCTTCTGCCTCACTGTTACTTTCACCACTTGCACTTGGGTCCCGCTCCACGTCCTCAACACGTGACATTCGCTCCTCGTTCCCTTGACTCGTGACATTACGATCTTCTCCCGCGCCTCATGTCATCCACCTCCCGTCATATCGAAGTTGAGCTCTCTCTCCACCGCCAACTCAAGAGTCATCCCACTTCACTAACGGCCTTCTGGCGTTGGATGGCGAGACTACACACAGGTCACGACCGCATGTTGTCTGCCCACAACAGGAAGAAATCTCGACTATTTCGGGCGTGGTTCTGACACTCCACTGGCACTAGGACCGCACTTGGTCAGGTACGGAGCTTACTGCCAGGCGGAGGGTTTGGATTGGCGGCGCGGCGTTCCCGCTCACTCAGCCGTCATGCGTCATGCGCCATGCGCTCGCCCTGGGATCTCGACCTCCCCCCTGGCGAGAGACCATCCCACCAGACTTTAACAGAGCCACCATTGCGCAGTGGAATGGTGGCTTCGCCGTCGGCAACGAGCTCATAGCGCTTGAGAACATCATCGTGCTCTTTATGAGCGGCGTAGACAGGCTCATCCATCCTCTCTCACTTCACCAGAGATTTTGGAAATTCAACAGTCCGTTGGCGTGGTGCTCCGCTCGCGGCGCCTCCTCCACACACAACCGCCGCCCGGGGGGAACTCCGTCGCTGGTCGAAGGCGCGGGGTGAGCCCGGCCGTCCAGGTCATAGCCGCGCTGATAATCGCTGATCCTCTTGGAGAGACCAGTCGGCTGCTCTCACCTCTGCTCTCTCCAAAAGCATAGGAAGAAAACTTTGTATCTAAAACTATGCTTCTAATCCGAAGTCTAACTTGAATAAAAAATAAGATGCATTACTTTCGTATCGGGTCTGTTTCTTCTCTGCCCAAAAGTAGGGTTTATCACCCACCATGTTCTCTTCCGGTTCCAGTCAGTGCGAACTCGAGTGGCAGCTCTTCGGCTTCAAAAATTGGTTTTTCTTTGACATCGTCTCAGGGGACCGAGCAGTATAGTAATGGTCTCTCTACTTCCTTTATCCCAGGCGGAACTCCCACTGGGAAAGTTTCTGGAGCCAAGAAGTTTTGTTTTTCCTCAGCTTCGCCACAATAAGAAGCACAGGCGTCAAATAATTAATAAATAATAATAAAGCAATCCTCCTACACTGGGTTTTACTACAGGTACTTTCTGTAACCCAAGAAGACAGGAGAGTGGAGACCTGTTCTGGACCTCAGTCAACCAACAGGAGACTGAACAGCGGATCCGGACTACCAGGAGACTCCTGGAGTGCGTCAGAGTGTGAGAGTGGATGACCTCCATAGATCTTGCAGACGCCTACTTCCACAACACGGTTTGGCCGAGTCACAGGAAGTTTCTCCGGTTTGGGCTAAAGGGTCAGGTGTACATACAGCTCTCTAGTGACTCGCACCTTCGCCAAGTGCGTGGGGGCGGGGCTCGAACCACTAAGCTTTTATTGATAACACATTTTCCACTCAAACAGAATTTTTTTCCGGTCAGAGACTCGAAGCCGACTGCCCCGGGAGAAGCTGCTGCCAAAGATCCACACATGGAGCGCCAGCAGCGCTGAGTCTCCTGCCGTTAAATCCGCTGCTGCACTGCTGCGACAAGTCTCTGCCGTGACTGCGATGAGACCTCAGTCCTGCCTGAAGTTTCCATCGTCCAGAGGAGGCGCGCCGCTCGTCTTCAGGTCTCAAGATTCTTTGCTTGATGTGCCAGATGCGCACTCTCCCGCTGTAATTTCACAATTGTAATTTTACAATTACAGAGTCACTGATTCACTCCTCTCTAATTTCACAATCACATTTTGCAGAGTGCCCTGGCACTTCCAGGGAAGTAGAGTTTGTCATAGGACATGGTGGACATGATTTGGGCCAAGTTTGGCCTCTCAGTGGCGGACCTCTTTCCCCTCTGGTTTTCTCTCCGCAGATCGGACAACCCTCCGCTGAGAGTAGATGCGCTAACTCGTCCAATATGGCCGGAGGGCCTCCTACACACCTTCCCTCCACCTCGCCTCCTGCTTCAGTTGATGAGGAGGATTCGCAGCCAGAAGTTAAGAGTGATTCTAGTGGCGGCCAACTAGAACTGGTACCCCGAGATGTCGCAGATGTGAGTCCGGGTCCCAGGAGCCTTCCTCCCTCCCATCCTGGGGCGTCCCCTCAAAGTATGGCTACTTCAAGGCTCGCAGGGAGTCCTCTGCCCCCCAAGTTGCAGTTCACTGTTCAAAATGTTAAAGCACCCTCAACACTCAAAGCATATAATGCTAAATGGGTGTGGACTGCCGTCCGTTGGGTTAACATCCACTGGTAGTCCAGTTCATGCAGGGCAAGGCCTTCAGGAAAACAGATAAGCTGTGGGTGGCGCTGGCAGGTGTTAAAAAGGGGCAACATCCATAGCTGCCTGCTGAGGAGGTTCTTTTTCCAAGAAATCTGCCAAGCAGAGTTGTCCCTCCAAATATGGACGGTTATTAGTGCCAATTGTGTTCTTCCACGTTGGGCTCAAACTAGACCTGATTTGGCAACGAGTGGGCCCCAGAGGGTCGTCCAGACCTGTATGGAGGGTTATTTGTGCCACTCCACTACATTCGGACTAACAACATTTTGTACGAGCTTAGGGATGAGGTCATTGGCGCAAGACATCTAGGAGGCCGGACTGGCGAGAGACCTGGCGTTTGGACACAGCAGCAGGTCTCTTGGCACGCCTCCCCTCTGTGATTAGAGACAGGCCACCGGTGAATCTTCACCTAGATTGGTGACCCTTCTTCTGCACACTTATGCGCAGTGGTGGCCACCACGCATGGTCCGGCTGCAATATATAAGGCGCGAGGTCTGGATGTTCCAGTACAGTCCTGTTTGCACTCTGCTGGTGCTTCGTCACGTTTGCAAGCAATTAAGAAACGCACACTCTCTTTTGGACCACCGCTATACTTTTTGGGCAGGGAGTCTGTCCGACGTTTGTCAGGGCGGCCATGGCTCATGTCACATGTTTTTTTTTTTTCAGGTCAGACTATGTGGTGAGGATTCTCTCTCCACGTAGTCGAGTTGACCTGCCAGGCGAACCTGGAGTTATGGACAGAGCCCCGGCTAGTGCATCTCCACATTAGCCTATGGTTCTCCCATCTCTGCTTCACCCTGACTTCGGTCATTGAGGGATGGGAGAGGCGATGGAGCCCTGCAAGCTGGCTCACGCGACTTGCCTGGCGGGGGTGTATCCATCGCCATGTGGCCTCCTCTTCTACACGGTCAAGTTCTTTGTCCGTGTGAGAGACCAGCAGGCGAAGCGAGGGCTTTGCCTACTGATCTCAATATTCCTCCCCTCTCTGCTACACTCGGACTACGGTCAAAGAGAGATGGAAAAAAGGAATGATTGAAAACTCCCACAATAGGTCATAGGGAGTGGACCGGAGGAGGTATCTCCATCACCATCACATCATCCATCAACATTATGTTTTCTGACGGAAACCCACCTTCTCTCGCTCTGATCACGCGTTCTGCACTGTTCACTCACTGACCAGAAAAGTTTCAGAACATGAAAATCTCGAACTATAACAGAAAGACTCTTCTAATAAATTCAGCACTAAATCTACCCGTCTGTACTTTTTTCAGAGTTCATAAAAATTTTTATGTTTTCATTGCGAAACCCACCGTCACTCGGGCTGAAAATGCATTTTCTGCACTGTTCACACACTAATCAGAATAGCTTTACATCATGTAAATTTCACATGCCACTATAGAGGAAGGGGTCTATCAAAAGTAAGTGCAGCACTAGTTCAACCTGTCTGAACTGGTTTCAGAGAGTTATCAACTTTTTTATGTTTATCAGTGTGAAAAACACTTGGGCTGAAAACGCATTTTCGGCACGGTTCACTCACTGATCAGAATAGCCTCAGGACATTGAAAATATCAACTGTAACTATAGGAAAAACTCTATTTAGTATATTCAGCACTAAATCTGCCTTTCTGAACCTTATTTCAGGGGGTTATGGACATTTCTTTATTCACATATTCACATACAATGTTTCACCTGCCACTATAGCAGAAGGGGTGTTTCTAGGAGGTGCCGTCTGTGTGAAAACCACGGTCACTCGGGCTGAAAACACAATTTCTGCACTATTCCCGCACTGATCAGAATGGCCTAAGAACAATGAAAATATCAACCGTAACTATAGGAAAAAGACTCTTTCTAGTATATTGAGCACTAAATTAAACAATTTCATATTTACCTGTCCGAAACCCACTTTCTCTTTGGCCGAAAACGTGGTTTACGCACTGTTCACTCACTGCTCAGCGATTCCCCAGAAGATGAAAATTTCATCTGCCACTATAGCAGAAAAGGTATTTCTACAACATGCAGAACTAACTCAACCTGTCTAAATGATTTAAGAGAGTTATCAACATTTTTATTTTTGTCGGTCTGTAAACCACCTTCTCTTTGGCTGAAAACGTGTTTTATGCGCTGTTCACGGATGCCTAACAACATGAAAATTTCTCGAGCAACTATAGGAAAAACACTCTTTCTAGTATAATAAACACTAAACCTACATTTCTGAACTGTATTTCAGGTGGTTGTCAATTTTTTTTTTTTCCTGGTCAGAAACTCAGCTTCTCTCAGGCTGAAAACGTGTTATATGCACTGTTCACTGACTGCTCAGGGATGCCTCTGAAGATAAAAATTTCACCTGCCACTATAGCAGAAGGGTTTTTTTTAGTAAGTGCTGAACTAATTCAACTTGTCTTAAGTGGTTTCAGATAGGTAACAACCTTTTTCATGTTTGTCGGTCTCAAAACCACGGTCACTCGGGCTGAAAAACACGTTTTTTGCGCTGTTCACTCACTGCTCAGCGAAGGCCTCAGAACATGACAATTTTTTTCTGCCAATATTAGCAGAAAAGGTCTTTCTAGAGGGTGCAGAACTAATTCAACCTGTCTCAAGTGGTTTCCGAGAGTTATCAAGATTTTTATTTGTGTCGGTCTGAAAACCAAGTTTTCTTGAGCTGAATACGTGTTTTCTGCACTCTTCACTCACTGCTCAGGGATTCCTCACAACATGAACATTTCATCTGCAACTATAGGAAAAACACTCTTTCTAGTATATTCAACACTAAACCTACATTTCTGAACGGTATTTCTGGTGGTTAACTTTTTTTTTGTGGTCTGAAACCCAGCTTTTGACGGGCTGAAAAGGCATTTTCTGCACTGTTCACTCACTGATCGGAATAGCCTCTGAACATGAAAATATCACGCACAACTATAGGAAAAAGAGCCTTTCTAGTGTGACGCCCACTTATGTGTGGTCACAGATTGTGTGTTAGATGTCATTTAATTGTTCAACATGGAGTTGATTATCCGGCAGGTATATAATTAGGTCAGTAGAGGGAAGGGTAGGACAAAGGTTGGGCATTGAAGATGTGTGGGTAAAAAGGAAGTGACGTTTTTTTCATTACTTTTCTCATCATCGACAAACGTGGAAGCCTTGTGTCACTCTGTCCACATTCAGTTTCAGGTTGGTCAAATCCATTTGTTTATAATATTTGTTTCACTTGGGATTGACTGATTTGGGGTCTGAGTCTGTGGATGGTGACGTGGTTTTTAACTACACTGTTTTTCCTTCACACGAGTCACTTTGTGTGGATGTGGCGCTTGTAAGCTAATACTGAAGAACAATGAAAATATCAACCGTAACCATAGGAAAAAGACTATTTCTAGTATATTGAGCACTAAATTAAACAATTTCATATTTACCCGTCCGAAACCCACTTTCTCTTTGGCCGAAAACGTGGTTTACGCACTGTTCACTCACTGCTCAGCGATTCCCCAGAAGATGAAAATTTCACCCGTCACTATAGCAGAAAAGTTATTTCTACAGGGTGCAGAACTAATTCAACCTATGTAAAGTGATTTAAGAGTGTTATCAACATTTTTATTTTTGTCGGTCTGTAAACCACCTTTTCTTTGGCTGAAAACGCGTTTTATGCACTGTTCACTCACTGCTCAGGGATGCCTGAGAACATGAAAATTTCTCATGCAACTATTGGAAAAACACTCTTTCTAGGAAAATTAACACTAAACCTACATTTCTGAAGTGTATTTCAGAGGGTTATCAACTTTTTTTTTTTCTACCTGGTCAGAAACCCAGCTTCTCTCTGGCCGAAAACGCGTTTTTTGCACTGTTCACTCACTGCTCAGCGATTCCCCAGAAGATGAAAATTTCATCTGCCACTATCGCAGAAAAGGTATTTCTACAACATGCAGAACTAACTCAACCCGTCTAAATGATTTAAGAGAGTTATCAACATTTTTATTTTTGTCGGTCTGTAAACCACCTTCTCTTTGGCTGAAAACGCGTTTTATGCACTGTTCACGGATGCCTAACAACATGAAAATTTCTCGAGCAACTATAGGAAAAACACTCTTTCTAGTATAATAAACACTAAACCTACATTTCTGAACTGTATTTCAGGGGGTTATCAATTTTTTTTTTTTTCCTGGTCAGAAACTCAGCTTCTCTCAGGTTATATGCACTGTTCACTGACTGCTCAGGGATGCCTCAGAACATGAAAATTTCACCTGCCACTATAGCAGAAGGGGTGTTTTTAGTAAGTGCTGAACTAATTCAACTTGTCTTAAGTGGTTTCAGAGAGGTAACAACATTTTCATGTTTGTCGGTCTCAAAACCACGGTCACTCGGGCTGAAAAACATGTTTTTTGCGCTGTTCACTCACTGCTCAGCGAGGGCCTCAGAACATGACAATTTTTTTCTGCCAATATTAGCAGAAAAGGTCTTTCTAGAGGGTGCAGAACTAATTCAACCTGTCTCAAGTGGTTTCCGAGAGTTATCAAGATTTTTATTTTTGTCGGTCTGAAAACCAAGTTTTCTTGAGCTGAATACGTGTTTTCTGCTCACTTCACTCACTTCTCAGGGATTCCTCACAACATGAAAATTTCATCTGCAACTATAGGAAAAACACTCTTTCTAGTATATTCAACACTAAACCTACATTTCTGAACGGTATTTCTGGTGGGTTTTTTTTGTGCTCTGAAACCCAGCTTTTGACGGGCTGAAAGGGCATTTTCTGCACTGTTCACTCACTGATCGGAATAGCCTCTGAACATGAAAATATCATGTACAACTATAGGAAAAAGAGCCTTTCTAGTGTGACGCCCACTTATGTGTGGTCACAGATTGTGTGTTAGATATCATTTAATTGTTCAACATGGAGTTGATTATCCGGCAGGTATATAATTAGGTCAGTAGAGGGAAGGGTAGGACTGAGGTTGGGCATTGAAGATGTGTGGGTAAAAGGAAGTGACGTTTTTTTCATTACTTTTCTCACCACCGACAAACGTGGAAGCCTTGTGTCACTCTGTCCACATTTAGTTTCAGGTTAGTCAAATCCATTTGTTTATAATATTTGTTTCACTTGGGATTGACTGATTTGGGCTCTGAGTCTGTGGATGGTGACGTGGTTTTTATGTATACTGTTTTTCCTTCACACCAGTCACTCTGTGTGGATGTGGCGCTTATGTGTGGCTAATGTGGCTAATACTGACAACCTACGTTGACATGGCACGGGTGATTGAGTTGTGTGGAGTTCGGTTTGCTTGTGGTGAATAACGGTGTTTGGTGAAAAGTTAGTTTTATTATTTTTCAACACTAGCCAAAAGGTTTAATGGCAGAATTATACATTCAGATGAAAAGCAATTATGCATGTGGTTCATGATGTCTGACAGTTGTTCTATGACAAAGTGAGATGTTTGTGAGTGATGTTTCAGAAAGACATCTAATTATGCTGTGGGTTACCACATTGAAAAAACAGAATCCCTTGGATTAAAATGCCATATAAAGATTATTTTACACCCCCCCTTTTATCATGATTAATGAGGCTCCTTCCATAAAACTGGTCGTATAGTCCTCCTGTTTAATAAAATGAAATAAAGTCTTAATATTACCAGAAAATAAACCTTTAAATATCCTCCGTCCACATGCTTTTTTATATTATTGTAATAAAATAAGTTCCATCGAATACTTTTTCACTTTTGGATCTTTTCACCTCTTTGTTCTTAAAACGTATATACCAAAAAGAAGTTTTAACTTCCATTAGATTAATTTTTTTATCTTAATTTCGAATATAAAAATCAACATCTTCATCATTTTCATCCACACAATTATTCTCTATTCTACTTCTCCATTCTTTCGGCATGTATTCTTTCATATTATGCATTAATAATGCGTCTATTCCCTGTCTCAAGACTTTATTTTTTAAGTCCACTGATCATAACTTGGGGAGTTATAAAACCTGGGGAATGTTTTAATACAACATCCTCTGTTTTTCTTATATTACTTTTCCACATTTTCATCTTGAATAACACCTTCCCAAGTTTCCGTATTTGATTGTTGAGAAAGATCAGTTGGATTAGTATTTGTTTTCATGTTCTGCAATCATAATGAAGCTCTATAAGAGCTTCTCCCCATCCCTCCAGAACCTCTTTATAGTATTTGGATATATCTTCCATTAGACTTCTTCTAAAAATCATAAAAAATCCTGTATTTTCATTCACTGCATATTTACTTATTGATTTTCCCAAAACAGATTTTCCATATTTGATCATTCTTGTTATTTAAGTATTTCGACATAGTTTTAACTCTTAGTGCATTTAAAAAAAAATAAAACCTCTTATTAAAATGTCAATTTGCTTTAACACTCTTTCATTAATGGGAACAACATCATATAAATAATTTTACTTATTAATAGTGCGTTAGTCACGATTCTTTTTCCTTTTATTCCTATTTTCCGTATTTTCCAGCTATTTAGGCAGGTAACTTTATTGTAAAATATGCTGCAATACAAGACATATAGCATGGATGAAATATCTGTTCTCTCAGACCTGGACACATGGCATAAAAATCACAGACAGGAACAAATATAAAGAATTGATAAATACACAGCAGGATACATGGCAACAAAAATCATCATCACATCAGTCCATCAGTCCATCAACCACCGGGGGGAGCACCTGGCTCATGACAGCATGGGCAGCATGGCAACATCCTCCAACCTATACCCTCGCATCGGCTAAGGAAAAACTCAGAAAAAAAAACCCTATAGGGAGGAAAACAGAGAAACCTCAGGGTGAGCGTCAGAGGAGGGGTCCCCGACCCAGGACGGCAGACGTGCAATGGATGGAGCCAAAAATGAGGGACCCCGATGATCTTCTTAGCAGTCCTCATCACACGCTGCAGGGTCTTGCGGCAGGCGATGGTACATGAGACGAACCACACTGTGATGCAGCTGGTCAGAATGCTCTCGATCGTGCCTCTGTAGAAGGTGCACATGATGGGGGACGGAACTCCGGCTCCCTTCAGCTTCCGCAGGAAGTACAGGCGCTGCTGGGCTTTCTTGGCCAGTGCTGTGGTGTTGGTGTTCCAGGTCAGATCCTGGGAAATGTGAACACCCAGGAACTTGGTGCTGGTGACCTGCTCCACTGCAGCACCAGCGATGAGAAGCGGGGGATGCAGGACGGGTCGTCTCCTGAAGTCCACCCCAATCTCCTTGGTCTTCTCCACGTTCAGGCGAAGGTTGTTGTCATCGCACCACTGGACCAGGCAGCTAACCTCACTCCAGTAGTTGGACTCGTCATCGTTCTTGATGAGGCCCTCCACAGTCGTGTCATCTGTAAACTTGATGAAGAGGTTTGTGTTAGACACAGGCATGACAATAAAGTTACCTACCTACCTATTTAAAATCTTCTTTAATTTAGTTATTAAATCTACGTATTGTTTGTTTGGGGGCTAAATCATCTTCCTTCCGGAAGTTTATTCCCAAAATTTTCATATAATCTTGTTTAATTTCTAATTCCAGATAAAAGTTTTCTCTGGGGACATTTCCCATGTACATTATTTCTGATTTCTTTATGTTTATTTCAGCTCCTACAGCTTTCGCAAATTCATTAAATATCTGAAATACCTTCTTTACACTATTTATATGTTTAACTAAAATAGTGGTGTCGTCCGCATATTGGAAAATTTTAATTTCATCTATTCCATCAATGTCAATTCCTCATCAGTTTGTCATTCATTATCTGTTTTGCAAATGGTTCGATTGATATCGCAAATAATAAAGCGGAAACTGGGCAGCCTTGTAGAATCGATCTCTTTATATCAAATTTGTTAGATTTCCATTCATTTTTATTCTGCTTTTTGCTGTTTTGTAGATTAATTTTATCCAATTCATTAGTTTATCTCCTAAGTTAATAAATATTCATCATTTGCTTTATCAAAAGCTTATTATTCCTTCTTGTCTCGCTCATTTCCTCGATAACATCTCTTAGGCTGTTAGTCGGGTCTTCCGGCGACTCTATCCTTGTTTTCCTACATATTTATCAATTATCTTTTTTACTCGGGTGGCTAAAATCTTCATTATTCGAGCAAGTTCTAGGTCTATAATTTTCAAGATCTTTTCTGTTTCCTTTCTTATAAATTATATTAATTAATGCAGTATTCATTTCTTCAACCATCTGATTTTTTTCTTCCATTTCATCAAAAACTCTTTTTAGATTTATTTATAAATCTTTAAAAACAAAAAAATATCTTCCTTGTCCATCTATTCCTGGACTCTTATTTATATTTAGTTCCCTTATTGCAATTTCTATCTCTTCCATAGTTATGTTTTCATTACAGTTTCCCTTCTCTTCTTGGTTTAATTCACATTCTATATGCTTCAAGACTTTATTGATATCTTCCTCTTTCTCTTCTGCCTTTTGAAATAAATTTGCATAGTATTCTTGTACACGCTGTCTAATTTTTTGCTGGTCAATAATTTTTGACCCGTTCTTATTGTGGATTTCCCTTATTATTTTATTTTCCTGTCTTATCTTTTCAATTAAAAAAAAAAAATCCTGTACATTTTTCCCCATCCACAACATATCTTGCTCTGCTCCTTAATATTGCTCCTTTACATTTACTTTCTTCTATTTTATCTAATTGATTTTGTAATTTCTAAATATTTTTTTTTTTTAATATTTTTCTATTTCATTCGTTTATTTTTCTTCAGCTTTTTCTTTAGCTTACTCTCTTCATTTAGTCTTTTTCTTAAGTCATCATCTTTTTTCTTTCATGCTTCTTTTTTTTACTATAATCTATTGATGTTTCCTTGATGAATTCTTTTTCTTCCAACAGCTCAACATGTCAGTTTTAAAATCCTCATTTTACATTGCAATTACAATTCCATTTTGAATTAGGTTTCTATAATTTTCATCCTTTAAAATGTCCTCATTCATGCACCATATCCCACCTTCTTTGATTGTTTCCTTTTTACCCCATACACATTTTAAAATCACATGGTCACTTAATTTGGTTCAAATATATTTAAAATTTCTAAAATCTTCCGCCATTTCTTCTTTACATAAAATAAAGTCTATTCCACTTTGTTTTAACCCTCCGTTTACTATTTGATGCCTTGAATATTTCCTTTCACCTGGAAATATTGATCTCCATACATCAATCCATCCTTTTTTTCATTACATTCATTAAGACTTTACTTGATATGTCATTTTTAAAAGCCATATTCGCAGCAACATCCATTGTTCCACACCATACATTAAAATCACCCATCACAATACAATTTCCATTACATTACTTACCCTGTTTTTCAAAAAATAATACCTTTTCCTTTTTGTCATTTGGCGCACAATATTTTCCATTCTGTATATCATTCATGATTCTGATGCCTATAATTCTTCCTTCATCATCTTTTTCACATTCCTCCACCCTTGTAAAGATTCCCTTCTTTATTAAAATTGCTACACCTTTTGTTCTCATGTCTCCATTACTAAAACAAACATCATCATTCCCTTTTTTTCAAAAACATTCCATTTTCTCTGAATCCCAATGCGTTTCTTGTAAACAAATAATTTGCGCATTTAGTAATTGTATAGTTTTCTCCATTCTTTTAATACTTTCTAGGCAATTTGCGTTAAAGGATATTATGGTAGTCCTTGTACGGAAACTTGAAAAGGAGGATTC
Organism: Synchiropus splendidus; assembly: GCF_027744825.2. Taxonomy (NCBI): domain Eukaryota; kingdom Metazoa; phylum Chordata; class Actinopteri; order Syngnathiformes; family Callionymidae; genus Synchiropus; species Synchiropus splendidus. Next base: position 2,856,109 of record NC_071340.1, on the reverse strand, counting down.
ATAAGACCAAATAACAAAAAATAAATGAATCCCAAAATCAATCCCCAAAATAATAAAAAATAAAAGTTTAAATCACTTAAATGTATTTGATTACTAAACATTTCAAACAAAAGCATTCTTTCTATCATCATCTTGATGTCTTTGTTGGTATTTTAGAAATTCTTTTTCACTCCTCATCTTCTACTTTTCACAATAGGTTTTTTTAACATTTATTGAGATTTTTCTCGTCTATATCTACCATCAATTCATCACAAAAGATCTCACTCATCTCACTTTCTTCTTCGCTCGTTTTTAGCCATTTCCCTTTTTTTCCACTCATTACTTCCTCATGCATTTTGTCATGTATTTCGTCCATGTCCATCTCAGTTCTTGCTTTATTCTTGATAAGACATTTTCTTTTCTTTTTTTTTCTCATCTTTTGTTGCACATCTTTTTCGTTTTTTTCGTTTTCCATTAATATATCTTTTTTCTGCTCCAGTTCGTTCTTCATCTTCACTTTCATCACATTTTCTCTCCACTGGTGGCTCCGCCTTTGCAGCTTGCTTAATATTCTCAATAGGCATTTTATCTTGTTATCTTCATTGCATGCATCTGCTGGATATCTTGTTAACCAGTTCAGTCAAGTCAGTTCAATTTTCTCTCCAATCTCCTTCCAGCTAGTTGTTTGCTCCGGCATGTCTCCCTGTTTATTTCTCTTCTCCATTGTTTGTCCCGCCTCTTCCGTTTGTCTTTCCTCTTCACTGGAGTCAGTTTGTATAGCACCATCTTGGGCCTGTATTTCTATATTATTCATCGCTCCTTGTTCCTCATTTTCCGTAAGTCTTCTTAATCCTATGTTTTCGGTGCAGTCTCTTTTATAATGTCCCTTTTTGCAACACTGAAAGCAAGTCAGCTCTGGACAATTGCGGTAAACGTGCCCCGGCTTAATGCATAATATGCAGACCTGGACCTGTCGGTCATGGAATACTCGTATATATTCAGGACCTGTTTCTGTCTCTTGGTCAAATAAAGTAAAGAAATTGTCTCTTTGTTGAATCTTACCTGTAGAAATCTAGTTCCATCGGCGACATCTGTTCCAGGCCAACATCGTCTCTTGATGAAGGAGAGTGGTTCCACTCCCCATGATGATTCTAATTTCTGGAGGATTATATCGTTGGGTATATAAGATGCCATATAAAGGAAGGAAACAACCATTTTCCTGCAGACCAAGTCTTTTGTTGGCAGTAGCAACAGGTAAATCCTTCCTTAGTTTGCTCCATTCCTTCAATAGTTTTCATGGTTATTTCATATTTATTTTCCCCAATAGGGCGCAGAGATGCCAGCTTTCCACATTGCTTGGGAATCTCCCTCATGATATCCATGGCTTCAATGCTTTCTTCCACCTCCAGCATGACGGTATAGTCTTTTCCATTACTTCCCAGGCAAAAAGGGCCTCAGCTCTACAAATGAGCAAAAAAGCAAAAGAAAATAAAGTACTCCAACACCTTTGTGTTCAGTCGTTTTTTTTTTATAAAGATCTGAGGGAGAAAAGTCAATTCTCTCTCAGGAGCTCCGCACACACGTCCACACTCGGCAAACGCGTTTTTGGCCCGGGATAAGCTGGATTTCAAACCAGGAAATAAAATGTTGATAACCCCCTGAAATACAGTTCAGAAAGGTAGATTTAGTGCTGAATATACTAGAAATAGTGTTTTTCCTATAGTTGTAGGTGATATTTTCATGTTCAGAGGCTATTCTGATCTGAGTGAACAGAGCAGAAAACGCGTTTTCAGCCCAAGAAAAGGTGGTTTACAAACCGACAAAAATAGAAATGTTGATAACTCTCTTAAATCACTTTAGACAGGTTGAATTAGTTCTGCACCAACTAGAAATACCTTTTCTGCCTTAGTGGCAGGTGAAATTTTAATCTTCTGTGCCATCGCTGAGCAGTGAGTAAACAGCGCAGAAAACGCGTTTTTCGGCCAGAGAGAAAGTGGGTTTCCGACCGTATAGGAATAATGATATTTTACTCAATAAATATATATAAAAAAGATATATTATTGAATTGAATTACTTTATAATGTTTTGTTAAATAATAATAAAAAGATTGCATTCAACAGATGCGGTGAGTAAGGGTAAGGTATCATCAAGTTGACCCTGTATCCATGGAAGAATGTGCGGAGTAAAAATGGTGTGTTTTAAATGGCAGGAATGGCAATTGTCATGGGAATTGATCATCCATGGGGGTTGTAAACCAAATGACCAGATGGAGAACGGATGAGATGACAGAAGCAAGCCAATCAGAAGAATGGATTGGGTTGTCAGATACCACCTATTATAGGCAACATTTGGGAGGATTCATCAACATCGCTCCAGACTGAGTGGAGTCGATACGACATGTGGAATTTGACCCATGACGACCAGGACCATAAGAAGACCAGGACAAATCAGTGGAGACTACACCCCAATATGGACTGAAAGCATATAAAAAGGGTCAGGCCCAGATAGTTTTTGTCACACTATTCTGCTTGAGCTGAGGCTAAGGCAGAGCTAGTTGGTGACCCAGGGCCCTGTGTAGGTGACCTCTGTCAAGGAATAAATTATTTTTGATTTAACTTGTGGGTTTTTGGTTGACATTCTCACGAGTAAATGAACACGCGGAAGATACATTAAAGGTGTATTTCCCAACAACTGGCAAAAATTAGATTGTTGACAACCATCTAAAACAAGTTCAGAAATGTAGGTTTAGTGTTGAATATACTAGAAAGAGTGTTTTTCCAATAGTGGCAGGTGATATTTTCATGTTCTGAGGCTATTCTGATTAGTGAGTGAACACTGCAGAAAACCGGTTTGTTGAGACTGACAAACATAAAAATGTTATCACTCTGAAACCACTTCAGACATGTTGAACTAGTTTGGCAAATACGAGAAAGACCGCTTCTGCTTTAGTGCCAGGTGAAATTTTCATGTTTGGAACCATCCCTGAGCAGAGAGTAAACAGTGCAGAAAACGCGTTTTGAGCTTGAGAGATGGCGGGTTTTAGACGAGCAAGCATAAAATTGTTGATAACACCCTGAAAACAGTTCAGAAAGATAGATTTAGTGCTGAATATACGAGAACGAACGTTTTGCCTAGAGTTGCAAGTGATATTTCCAAGGTCCCAGGCTTTTCTGATCAATGAGTGAACAGTGCAGAAAACGTGTTTTCAGCCCGAGAGAAGCTGTGTTTCACACCGACAAATATACAAATGTTGTTACCTCTCTGAAATCACTTCAGCCATGTTGAACGAGTTTGGCACCTACTAGAAAGACCGCTTCTACTATTGTGCCAGGTGAAATTTTGTGTTCTGAGGCATCGCTGAGCAGTGTGAGTGAACAGTGAAGAAAAGGCGTTTTCAACCCGAGGGACTGTGATTTTCAGACCAACAAACATAAAAATGTTGATATCTATCTGAAACCACTTCAGACATGCTGAATTTGTTATGCACCAACTATAAAGACTTTTTCTGCTATAGTGGCTTGTGAAATTTTCATTTTCTGAGGCATCCCTGAGCAGTGAGTGAACAGTGCAGAGAACACGTTTTCAGCCCGAGAGATGCTGCGTTTCAGACCAGAAAAAAAAAAAAATGTTGATAAGTTCCTGAAATACATTTCAAAATGGAAGATTAAGTGCTGAATATACCCGAAAGAGTGTTTTTCCTATAGTTGCAGGAATTTTGTTCATGTTCTGAGGCTATTCTGATAAGCAAGAGAAATGTCCACAAAACACGTTTTCATCCCGAGGGACTGTGGTTTTCAGACCATCATAATAATGTTGAGAAACCACTTCATTGAGGTTAAATTAGTTCTGCAGCTACTAGACTGACCGCTTTTGCTGTAAATCAGGTGAAATTTTCATTTTCTTAGGCTTCCCTGAGCAGTGAGTGAACAGTGCAGAATACGCGCTTTCAGCCCGAGTGAAGCTCGGTTTCAAACGAGGAAAAAAATTTTTATTAGCCCCCTGAAATACAGTTTAGAAAGGTAGGTTTAGTGCTGAATATACTAATAAAAGTGTTTTTCCTATAGTTCTATCTGATATTTTCATGTTCATAGGTATTCTGATCAGTGTGTTAACAGTGGAGAAAACGTATTTTCTGCCCGAGTGAAGGTGGGTTTCAATACGAAACCATAAAAATGTTGATTACTCTTTGAAAAAAGTTCAGAAAGGTAATTTAGTGCTGATTTCATTAGAATGAGTCTTTCTGCAATAGTTTGATATTGTCAAGTTCATGTGAGACTTTTCTAATCAGTGAGTGAACCTGGAGAAACCACCGGACTCTTTAGCACACCATGGTCCGATGTTGGCAGTCAACTGTACCTGCGTCACCTCATCCCCCGGACAGACTTGTCTTGTCTGCGGAGAGCCGATCCAGAACGCCGCACAAAAAGTCCAAACTGTGAGAAGTGTTGTCAAGGCTCGACAAATCACTCCCATAATTTCAGAAGAAACTAGTCGCATAACTGTGCTGGATTTGACATAGTAGAACAACCTAAGAATATGCTTATTAACGTTTGTTTGGATGAACCGAAGGAGACAAGTGATCCAAACACTAAAGCACAGTTTGACACAGTAGTGCAAGAATCAACACAGTCCTTGGCCACTCCGGGGCAAGGGGGCAATGAGTTCCACTCCTCCATCCTGCAGTGACCGGAAACCGAGTGTAGCCAGGATGAAGGGGGAGCTCAAGTGAGCAATCCTCAACCCATCGGGAACTCTGAATCACCCATGAGGTCATCTTGACCACAAGGCTTGACCCCGAGCCTGGCAATGCGGCCTGACCTGGAAACCATGGGAAAAAAACAAGGTAATACGCATTTTGTTGCACTTAATCCGCTTGCAAAAAGATGTCAAGGCACCAGTGGTATTCGAAACTGGATAGCACTGTGACCAACAAACCCCTAGCTTAAAGAGGTTGCAGCACACCCTCGTGTGAGTGAGTGTGTGAGCGCACGTGGCAGAGTCGGGCAGTCTGGAACACCTCCCTGGACTCTGTAGCACCTATTAGGTCATCTTGACCACAAAGCTTAACCACCAGCCTTGCAATGTAGCCTGAACTGAGAACCATGGGCATTTAGCCCAGGGTCTATCCTGCCTGAATGAATGAATGAATGGGTTGTGAAGATGTAGCATTAGCAACCCCTCATACATAGAGTGTAATTTTACACTCTGGGTGGGAGGAGCAGCCCCCTGACTTTTGCCACCGTAAGCTGAAATAGAAGGTGGCATTAACAATACCTCATATATGGAGTGTAACTTACACTCTGGATCAGCAGGAACTGTGTTGCCCTCTTTTAGCCACTCTACGGCTGAAACAGAAAGTGGCAGTAACAATCCTCCATACCTGGAGAGAAAACATTTACTGAGCAGCTACAGTCAGGGTTCTCATGTGAGCTGAGCAAGAAAGAAGGAGTTTATTCACAAATATATACAGTTATGCAGGAATCCGGAGGATCTCGGGAAGCACTTTAATGAAGCAGATACTGGTGTCATAGAGCCAGTGCTGTGAATGAGGGCCTATTGGTGGCAGGGTTCGGCTGCTCCTGAAGACAGAACGACATGAGGGGAGGAGGATGCAGACACATTAGAAAAATTGTTGTCAGCAAAAGTAGAAATTTATGACCAAGAAGCTGCCTGGCAGATTTCTGCCAGAGATACTCTCTTGAAAGCAGCCACTGATGTTGCTAGGCCTCTGGTCGACTGTGCTCCCAGGGATTCCGTTGCCTGTTTTCCTGCAGTCTCATCGGCTTTCGTGATGGCAATTCTAAGCCAAAGTGACACCCTGTGAGGGGACAGCGCCTGCCCCTTCTTACCATCTGTGAGAGCCACCCACAGACTGTCCGTCTTTCTGAAGGGTGGGACTCGATCCAGTTAAGCTTTTAGCGCTCTAACCGGACACATTTTGTGTAAACGCTCATGACTCCTCGTCTGAATGGGGTGGAGGGCAGAAAGTCTTTACTGTCAAGGTGCTGACCTGTGAAGAAGAAGAGAGACATTTAGGTGCGAAGGCAGGGTTGGGTCTAAGTGATACCGCCGAGTCATCGTCACCAAAAGAGATGCAATCAGAGCTGATCGATTAAGAGCTGCTAGCTCCTGGGAGGCCTGATCAAGTGGCTGAAAAGGGGCTTCGGAGAGTGAATTGAGTACGAGCTGCAGGTCCCAGTAGTGACATAATGGTCTTGAGGTTGATCTAAGCCTTTGCACTCCTCTCATAAAACGGCTCACTAGACGATGCTCGGCCGGGTGGCCGTCCAGACCATTGTGTAGCATGGAAAGGGCTGTTACATACAAAATAATGTGGTGCTGCTCCGACCTTTGTTAACCAGATGCTCGAGAAAAGAGAGGATTAGAAAAACAGGTGTCGATTCTGGGGAGGCTGACTGGGTTCCACACCACTGGGGAAAAAAATGTCCAATTAGCATTGCATGCTCTTAGGGTTGACTGAGCTTCAGCGTTCTGAAGAGTTAATTGAACATCAGGGGGCAAGTGATTAATTGTTAACCCTGGAGAAGCCAAACCTTGAGGGGTTGTCCGAGTATTGGGGGAGCCCTCGGGGTTCCTGATGCTTGTAGAAACGCTGACCTCGATGGAGGGAACTCCCAGGGGCCTTTGATCCGCATCTGACATATCTCCGGATACCAGCTGGAGCTGGGGCTGTCTGGAGCCACGAGAATTATTCTCACACTCGGCAGTTGAATTCCCCTCATCAGAGCAAGAAGAAGGCAAGGAGGAGAAAAGGCATATAAGAGGCCTTCTGGCCACCTTGGATGAGCCAGGGCGTCCACTCCCAGTGGAGGGTCGTCGGATCTACGGGGAGAGAACCAGAGAGGACATTTGAAGTTCTTTCTGCTAGCATAGACATCTCGCCTTTTATCGGCCGTAAAACTCCCTGATCATGTTTGCCATCGCCTGAGATGAATTCCATTCATGTGGGAGTGGTCTCCAAGATAATCCATCTGCTGCCATCTGATCCAGGTGGCCTCCCCCGCCTGACAGAGATGCATCTGTAAAGACTTGTAGGACTTGCTGGATCTTGAAAAGCGCTGAGTCCTAGTCAGAGCACGACCTTCTTGCGGGTCATGCTGGACTCTGGGTCAGGCCCAAGACCCGAGACTCGAGATTTGTGTTCTGATCTCTGGTCTCGAGTCGGGTGAGGGTGCAGGCTGCCAAACCACTTCTGAAGACCTCGCATGTTGAGCAGACCCAGCCAGACCGAGGCGTGGGCCGCTGCCTCAATACCGCGATGTGGTCCAACACCAAGCTGGTGTGCTCTCATGACTCCTGTTTGGACCTGGCTAGAATCAACCAGTAGTCCAAGTACGTCAGAATCCGCAGACCCTGTCTCCTTAGTGGTTCGAGCCCCTCCACCACGCACTTGGCGAAGGTGCGAGGCACAAGACATAAGAGACCGTGTTGTGGAAGTAGGCGTCTGCAAGATCGATGGAGGTCATCCACTCTCACACTCTGACACACTCCAGGAGTCTGCTGGTTGTCCGGAACCGCTGTCTGGTCATGAATTGGTTGAGGAGACTGAGGTCCAAAACAGGTCTCCATTCTCCTGTCTTCTTGGGTTCCAGAAAGTACCTGGAGTGAAACCCAGCAGAGGATCGCTTTGGCACTAGCTCGATTACTTCCTTTGACAGGAGAGCGTGGTCCTCGTCCATCAGACATGACCGCTGGTTCTCTGAGTTCACCCAGGTCCACGTGGTGTCACAGAACCTCGGAGTTGACTGTGAAACTGAAGGGCGTGTCAATGATCGAGTATATTCTCGATCCATATGGGCAGGTGTGGAGACAGGCGCTTTCAATTCGGAAGATACTCTGTCAAGACAGGAGCCCTGAGCACAGGAGTGGACCCGGCCTCCGGGGCGGGTCCATTACGAAAGGGTCGGTGGTCAGCCCTCACTCCTCACTCCTCTTTAAGTCCCGCTGGTTCTTCAAAAAGAGACTCGCTTTTGTCAGCTGAGCCGTCAGAGGAAGTAGGGCCCCCAAACTTGCAGTAGCTTGATCTGACACTGCAATTCTCCTAAGATGGCGACCAGAGGGACCGGCCCAATCAACCTCAGAAAGAGTTGACTCTCTAGATGACGATGTCCTGCTTGCCTCTGAGAGGTTTGAAGGGCTACAGAGAACAGAATCCCAGACGGACATCGCGTCAGACATCACACGAGGGAGCTGAGAACAGAGCTGGTCTGGCACGCAGCGCCTACTGTGTGATCCTCTAAAGTGGTGGCTTTCACGGTCCTGTTGCGACCCCTGCTGGAAACTGGCGATTCTGAGGAATAAGAAGAGTTAATGGCAGAATTGAAACTTTCCTGACTTTTGGCTGGAACCGGGGTCTGTTGAGAGACGGGAAAGAGTTATTTGATGCCTATGCTTCTTATTGTGGGGAAGCTGAGGAAAAACATAACTTCTTGGCTCCAGAAACTTCCCCAGGGACAGTTCTGGCGTCAGGGATAAGGAGGCAGAAAGACCATTACCATACTGCTCGGTCTCCTGAGACGATGTCAAACAAAAACAAAGCCGGAGTTCGGAGTGACTGGAACCGGAAGAGAACTTGGCATGTGATAAACCCTAATTTTGGGTAGAGAAGAAACACAACGGACACCAAAGTAATGAATCATATTTTTTATTCAAGTTAGACTTTGGTTTAGATGCATACGTTTAGATACAAAGTTTTATTCGTACGCTTTTGGAGGGAGCAGAGGTGAGAGCAGCTGACTGGTCTCTCCAAGAGGAGCAGCGATGATCAGAGCGGCTATGAGCTGGACGGCCGGGCTCACCCTGTGCCTTCGACCAGCGATGGTGTTCCCCCGGGCGGTGGCTGTTTGTGGAGGAGGCGCCGTGAGCAGAGCACCACGCTGACGGACTGTTGAATCTCCAAAATCTCTGGTGGAGTGAGAGAGGTTCTGCGATGGATGATCTTGTCCACGGAGCTCATAAAGATTGCGATGATGTTCTCAAGCGCTATGAGCCGGTTGCCGACAGCATAGACACCATTCTACTGCGCGATGGTGGCAATTATTCTACGCTATGAATATTATTAATTGTTTGTACTACTCATAAAGAAGTTATTTACAGACACAGGAATGCTGGATTAGGGAGTGTGGTTGAGTGTGTGTGAGAAACTGAAGTTGCAGGTGGAGTCCAAAGACTGGAGTGAACCACTCAGGAAGGAACAAAAATCTGAACTCGTTAGACGGACCAATTGGACGAGGATGGAGCCCCCGTCGAGAAACTTTTGTTTATAAAGGATCAAGACCTCAGATAGTTTTTTGTCACCCTATCGGACTTCTGCTAACGCTAAGTCAGGTGTAGTTGCTCACCCAGAATTCTGCCTTTGTATTAGAGTCCTCTGTCAGGGAATAAATCTTGGATTTAACTTGTTGGATTCTTGGTCGTCATTCTCACGAGTAAACAAACTCGTGGGGGTACACGGGAGGTGTATATCCAACAGCCGGAGAGCTGCCACTCGAGTCCGCACAGACTGGAACCGGAAGAGAACTTGACGGGTGATAAACCCTAATTTTGGGCAGAGACGAAACAGACCCGATACCAAAGTAAAGGATCTTATTTTTTATTCATATTAGACTCAGGTTTAGATGCATAATTTTAGATACAAAGTGTTCTTCCTACGCTTTTGGAAGGAGCAGACGTGAGAGCAGCTGACTGGTCACTCAAAGAGAAGCAGCAATGATCAGCGCGCCTATGATCCGGACGGCTGTGGTCACCCCGCCCCTTCGACCAGCGATGGTGTTCGCTTTGCATGCTCTTAGGGTTGACGCTCATTGGAATGGCGTAGACACCATTCCAATGAGCGATGTTGCCTCTGTCAGGGGCGGGTGGGATGATCACACCTCAGGAGAGAGGTCGAGCTCCAGGGGCGAGGGCATCATGCATCGCACATCGCGCATGACGGCTGAGTGAGAGGGAACGCCGCACCGCAAACCTCCACCTGGCAGTAAGCTCCGTACCAGACCACGTGCGATCCTAGTGCCAGTGGAGTGTTAGAACCGCGCCATGAATAGACCAGATTTCTTCCAGTTGTGGGCAGACAACATGCGGTCGTGACCTGTGTTTAGTCTCACCATGCAACGCTAGCAGGCCGTTAGTGAATCAGAATCAGAATCAGAATCAAAATTAAATTTATTGCCATGGTCAGTGGGGAGCCCACTGACTAGGAAAGTGCCTTGGAATAAAGTGCAACAAAAAACAAAAAACAAATAAAATAAAATAAATAGAATAACATAACAACAAGGCTGTTCACGAATTTAACAGTCTGACGGCCGAGGGAAAGAAGCTGTTCCTGTGACGGGAGGTTCTGGTCTGGATGGACAGTAGCCTCCTGCCAGAGGGAAGAGGAACAAACAGTCTATGTCCAGGGTGAGAAGGGTTGGCTCTGATCCGACCTGCACGTCTCTGGGTCCTAGAGGCATACAGGTCCTGAAGAGGTGGCAGGCTGCAACCGATCACCTTCTCAGCAGAACGTACGATGCGCTGCAGTCTGCTCTTGTCCCTGGAGGTGGCACTGTTGTACCAGACGGTGATAGAGGAGGTGAGGATGGACTGGATGATGGCCGTGTAGAACTCCACCAGCAACTTTGTTGGCAGTCGTAGTTTTCGTAGCTGCCTCAGAAAGAACATTCTCTGCTGGGCCTTCCTGATGAGGGACCTGATGGTTGGCTCCCATTTGAGGTCCTCAGTGATGGTGATTACCAGGAAGCAGAAGGAGTCCACAATAGGAATGGATAAACCAGCCAACATGAGAGGGGACAGAGAAACTGTTACTCTCCTGAAGTCTATGACCATCTCCACTGTCTTCTGAGCGTTGAGCTCCAGGTTGTTGTGGCTGCACCACGACACCAGCCGCTCCTGTAAGCCGACTCATCTCCATCTGAGATGAGCCCGATGATGGTGGTGTCGTCCGCAAACTTGATCAGCTTCACGGACTCGTGGCTGGAGGTGCAGCAGTTAGTGTTCAGAGAGAAGAGCCATGGAGAGAGAACACAGCCCTGAGGAGACCCAATGTTGAGGGTCCGAGTGTCAGAGACAGTCGTCCCCAGCCGCACACGCTGACTTCGGCTGGTCAGGAAGTCTGTAATCCATCTGCAGAGGGAGTCAGGCACGTCCAGCTGGCGAAGCTTGTCTTCAAGCCGAGCTGTAAGAATTGTATTAAAGGCAGAGCTGAAGTCCACAAACAGGATCCTGGCATAGGTTCCTGGGCAGTCCAGATGCTCCAGAACGAAATGAAGGGCCTGGTTCACTGCATCGTCCACAGATCTGTTGGCTCTGTAGGCAAACTGCAATGAGTCCAGGTGAGAAGCAGTGATGGACTTCTGGTGAGACAGAACCAGGCGCTCAAAGGACTTCATGACCACAGACGTCAGTGCCACCGGTCTGTAGTCATTCAGTCCTGTGATCCTGGTCTTCTTGGGAACAGGGATTATAGTGGAGGACTTAAAGTAGGCAGGTACATGACAGGACACCAAGGAAGCATTGAAGATGTCAGTGAACACTGGAGCCAGCTCAGCAGCACAATGATTCAGGATGGCAGGGGAAACTCTGTCCGGACCTGCCGCCTTCCGAAGGTTCAGCCTCCTGAACTGAGTGCGCACGTCCTGCTCCATGATGTCAAGAGAAAGAGGAAGAGGGGGGAGGTGAGGGGGTGGCTCATCAAAAGTGTCTGTGATCGACTTTGCTGTCTCAGTGACATTGTTCATCTTAGTTGTGTCACTAAGAGACAGCATAGTCCTTTGTTGTAAAGTGTAACATGGGGCTGGAGAGACCACAGAGGTGTTGGTGCAAAATGGCTGCTCAAAGCGACAATAGAAGTTGTTAAGGTCCTGTGCAAGACCGAGGTTGTTCAGACTGTGGGGGGCACGTGGCTTGTAGTTAGTGAGCACCTTGAGCCCTCTCCACACCGCAGCCGAGTCATTGGCTGAGTACTGCTCCGTGAGTTTATCAGAGTATGCGGCCTTAGCTTTCTTCAGCTCCCTCTGAAACCGATACTTCAGCTCGTTGTAGCAGTTCCTGTCCCCACTCTTGCGAGCTGCCTCCTTCTCCCGTCTAATCTGGCTGAGTTTAGTTGTGAACCAAGGTTTGTCATTTGCATAACTCACCTTGGTGCGCGTTGGAACTATGCACTCTTCACAGTAGCTGATCCATGAAGTCACGGTGTCTGTATATTCATCCAGATTATTGGTCGCAGCCCTGAACACCTCCTAGTCTGTGGTCTCCATACAAGCCTGCAGCTCCTCTTTAGCTTCACTTGTCCAGATCTTCATGCTCCTCACAACAGGCTTTGCCAGCAGGCAAAGAAGTGGGATGATTCTTGAGCTGGCAGTGGAGAGAGAGCTCAACTTTGATACGACAGGCGGCAGATGCCATGAGGCGTGGGACAAGATCAAGCGGGAACCTGCCTGACACCATCACACGGAACTCAGCCAACTCCGTGAACAGTCTCCGGATCCACGTCATAGCAGCGCCTGGCTCTCGTCAAACTCATCCCATGGCTTGGAAGCAGCAAATGTGGAACGATTCAGCAGCTTGTAGGCCATATTTTCATGTCCAGAGGCTATTCTTATCAGTGATTGAACAGTCCAGAAAAGTAGATTTAGAGCTGAATATACTAGAAAGAGTGTTTTTCCTATAGTTGCAGGTGAAGTTTTCCTGTTCTGAGTCCCCCCTAAGCAGTGAGTGAACAATGCAGAAAACGCGTTTTCAGCCCAAGAAAAGTTGGGTTTCAAACGAAAAAAAAAAAAAAGTTGATAACCCTCTGTCATACAGTTCAGAAAGCTATATTTCATGCTGAACATACTAGAAAGTGGGTTTTTCCTATAGTTGTAGGTGATAATTTAATGTTCAAAGGCTATTCTGATCAGTGAGAGAACGTGGGCTTCGGGCTTTCGGAACAAAAGCATAAAAACATTGATAACTCTCTAAAAAAAGTTCAGAAAGGTATATTTAGTGCTGAACTTATGATAAAGAGTCTTTCTGCTCTAGTTTGATATTTACATGTTCATGTGAGACTTTTCTGGTCAGTGAGTGAATCGTGCAGAAAACGTGTGATCAGAGTGAGAGAAGGTGGGTTTCCGACAGAAAACCTAATGTGGATGGATGATGTGATGGTCCACTCCCTATGACCTATCCTGGGAGTTTTCAATCGTTCCCTTTTTCCATCTCTATTTGACCGTAGTCCAAGTGTTGCAGAGATGGGAGGAATATTGGGATCAGGAGGTAAAGAATCAGAATCAGAATCAGAATTTAATGTATTGCCAAGTGTTTTGGAATAAAGTGCAGACAAAAAAAAAACAAAAACATAAAATAACCATAAAATACCCATAATATACCCATAAAATACCCATAAAATACCCATAAAATACTACTACTACTAATAATAATAATAATAAATAAATAAAATCTCCCACAGAGCAAGAACTTGACCGTGGAGAAGAGGAAGCGACATGGCGATGTAAGCACCCCTGCCAGGCACCTCGTGTGACCCAGCTGGAGGGCTCCATCGCCTCTCCCATCCCTCAATGACCGAAGTCCGGGTGTTGCAGAGATGGGAGAACCATAGGCTAATGTGGAGATGCGCTAGACGGGGATTCGCCCAGAAACGTTGGATGGACTCGCTGCCTGAAAAGTATAGCGGTCGTCCAAAGGAGAGTGCGCGTTTCGCCGCACTTAACTGCTTGCTAACAGGTGACAAAGCACCAGCGGAGTGCAAAAAGGACAGCACTGCAACGTCCAGAACTCACGCCTTAATGATTGCAGGCCTACTGGCCTACTAGATGTCTTGCGCCAATGACCTCACCCCTAAGGTCGCGCAAAATATTGTTAGTCCGAATGTAGTGTAGTGGCACCAATAACCCTCGATACAGTGGGTTTGGGCATCCCCCTGGGGCCCTCTCCTTGCCAAATCAGTGCTTCCCGACTACACAGCGGAACCTGATGCCATCCCATAGCCACAGCACTAGTTTGAGCCCAACGTTGAAGAACACACTTGGCACTAATATCCGTCCATATTTGGAGGGAGAACTCGGCAGTGGAGACATGTTTGGCCAATGAAGAAGCGCTGCGGAAGAGAAACACTTTATTGCACCAAAAACACAAAAGCATCAGCCCTCCTGAAGTTCGCTCGGCTCAGGAGGGAGGGCGTTGCACCACCTGACCGAAGGAAAAAGGTGTATTTAGATGAAGAGAGCCCCCCCTCGGTCAGCTAGCGATTCTGTCATCTATTGGCCAAAGCTGCTGGAAGCACCTGCAGACAGGACAACATGAGGCAAAGAAGAACCAGCTACATCAGAGAAACAGAGATCTGGAAAAGTTGAGGTGGAAGCCCAGGAGGTTGCTTGGCAGATTTCTGCCAAAGAAAGTCCTCTGAAGGCAGCTTGGGATGTTGCCCCTTTTTACCACCTGCCAGAATCACCCACAGCTTCTCTCTTTTCCTGAAGGCCTTGAATCCATTCAGATAAGCTCTCAGTGCACTCACGGGACACACCTTGTGCAAGCGCTAGTGGTTCTCATACGGGTGGGGGGAAGGACAGAAAGCCTTCATGGAGGCAGACAGAAATTTGGGAAAAAAGGTTGGAGTGAGACCACCGAATCACCAACACCAAATCAAATACAGTCAGGACTAATTGAGAAGGCACATAGTTCTCCAAACCCTCCTGATGGAGGCCAGGGACAGGGGGAGAGCTGCTTTGTAAGCCACCAGCTCCAAAGGAGCCTGATCAAGTGGCTCGAAGGGAGCTTCAGAGAGAGACTTTAATACCAATTAAAAATCCCAATGGGGCAGATGCATTTGGAGGTGTTTAGCTTCAGCCGAGCATCGTCGCATGTCAGACTTGATCCGGTAAACTGCAGGGTCGGCGTATGCCTGTCAATTCTTACCGGTCACATGCCGCCGGAGTCGTCACATCTGGCACATCAAGCGAAGAAGCTTGAGACTTGATGAGGAGAGGATGGTAGATTTTGTGCTGAAGATACTATAAAGAGTCTTTTTCCAATAGTTGCAGTTGATATTTTAATATTCTGAGGCATCCCTGAGCAGTGAGTGAACAGTGCAAAAAACGCGTTTTCCCGAGAAAAGGTGGTTTTCGGACCGTCAAAAATACAATTGCTGATAACCCTCTGAAAACAGTTCAGAAAGGTAGATTTAATGGCGAAAATACAAGAAAGAGTCTTTTTCATATAGTTGCTGGTCATATTTTCTTGTTCTCAGGCTACTCTGATCAGTGAGTGAACAGTGCAGACAACTGTTGGTAACCTACTATAACCGTTGTTCTCAGAATTGTGTGACGCCCTCTAGTGAGGCTTTGCTATTGGATATTCTCCCGGAACCCAGTTCCGGCACTGAAGAAAAAAAACATGAGCTTGCCACCTAATGGGGGCAGACTACTCCCCTATACAGGGGGTGGTATAATAATGCCTCACCCTCCATTCAACTTCCTCACTGAGTGCGGTAGCTGCGTGACGAGACTCGAGGGCTTCGCACACTTCGGAGAACAATGGTAACAATACGAAACCTACAGTTCTCCTTCAGCGTGCTCCGCCCTCTAGTGATGCTTCGCTATTTGATAACCCCAAGAGCTAAGCGAGGGGAGAAATATACCCCCAGCAAGCCGTCACTAGTGAGTAAATACGACCCCTCGCAGTGAAACGCCCCCCCTAGTGAGGACACCGCCCCCGTGGCGGCCCGAGACATAACCACCCAAACAAACACTGCAACACACTGCACCTAGGAGTAGTCATAAACTCCTACTCCGAGTCTTGAACGGGCAATAACTGAAATTATTTCAGGGACTCGGAGGGTCCCGCAGGGCTTCCGTTATGCAACCTAACTCCAACTGAGGAAAAAAGGGAAGAAGGAATGGAATTAGCTTGCAGAACACACACTCTGAAGCCGGATGGCCAAATCTCCCACAGCATTTAGGGCTGACTGCAAGAAGCTTGGTTCACACTATATATGCCTCATACATGAACCTAAAGGGGAGGCCAACCATCTCTGGAGTCCCCAGGGTGGCGCCTGTAATGGAGAGGGATCCTGAACCAAACTTGGAAACAAATGCAGGCTCAAGATGACACCAGAACCTGATTCTACAACAGTGTCCTTGGCCTGTTAGAAACAAAGCCCCAAAAGGAGAATTAATTTACCCATGTCCTGTCCATCATGAGTCCCGCAAATGAAGGTGGTGGACGGGAATCGAGCCTGGTTCACCTGCGAGAAAGGTGAGCGAGGTGTCGCTGAGCCACTAACCTGTTAGAAATACAACACTATAAGAGAGGTTCAAGTGGCTTAACATGATGGAAGGAGATGTCCAAAACGGGAATTCTGGTCTTTTCTTCCCAGACCAGAGGTTGTAAGACTGTGGGAAAAAAAAAAAAAAAAAAAAACATATAGTGAGGGAATGATGGATATGATGCTGGAGTAAGATTGGATCTGTTATAACAGCATCACGCTCCCTTCGAATTCGTAAGAAGGTGAAGGATTGTAACTGAAGAGTATGCACCTGATCAGACCTCCATGATCCACGAATGTGCCATGGAGTTCGCTGACGCCTCCACAAGATAAGCTCTGGCAAAGGTGGAGACCGAAGACCATGAAGCTGTGGAACATATCTCTTCCATCGGTACTCCACGCGGCAGGGCTGTGGAGGAAGCCGTGCTACAGGGAGAGTGTGTCTGAGTGCCTTCCGGTACAGCCTGTCCCATGAACTCGTAAAACAGGCAGATGGCTGACCTTGGACAGAAAGAAAGACGCTGAGTAGAGAGTGCTACCCCGTGCTGGCAGCCGCCATAGCAGATAAGGAGACTCTCTGACCATCTAAGACATTTCACCCTTTTAAAGTAGCAATCCAGTGCCCTCACTGGCCACAGAGTGTGCAGGAGAGCCTGTGATGCATCCTCATGTGGAGGTGATGCATGAACTGATGATGAACTGATGCATCTGTAGGAGGAAGAGTTAACTTTGGGTTGGATGGCTGGATTGGGATGGACGGTGACTGGGGAGCCATCAATACCAAAACAAATACAGTCAGGGATGACAGACAGGGCACGTAGGCGCGGGGGTGGTGACTTCAGGCCTCCTCCTGCTTGGACCAGGTGCAAGTCCCAAAACTCGCCCTTCACGAGTTGCACGAGTTCTGGAAACCAGGGGCACTGGGGCACACCAGGGTCACAATGATCGCACGCCGAACCTGAGTTTTCAGTCTCCGAACCAGAGGAAGCAACACGCAAGTATGCGGGAAAGCATACAGGAGGCCCAGGGGCCAGGTCACACGAGCCAGAGAGTCGACCCCTAGTGGCGGGTTGTCGGACCTGCGAAGAGAGAACCAGAGGGGGCATTTGTGATACTGTAGATCAAAGAGACTGAAGAGCAAAGAGATGGATCACCGGAGTCCCGAATCTCTGCCAGATCAGGTCTCTTAAGGACGCTGTCACTGCCCACAATGTGTTCTGGGCAGTCAGGTGAAGGTGCAGGCCCCCAATCCACTTCTGAAGAGCTCGTATGTTGAGCAGACCCAGCTGGACCACAGCGTGGGCCGCTGCCATGTTACCCAGGAGAGAAATCATGCCGTGAGCGGGACCCCGAGCACGATGTGCTCCAACACCAAGCTGGTGTGCGCTCATGAGTCCTGTTTGGACCTGGCTAGAAACAACCAGTATTCCAAGAATCCAAGAAACTGTCAGAATCCGCAGACCCTGTCTCCTTAGTGGTTCAAGCCTCGCCTCCACGCAATTGGCGAAGGTGCGAGGCACTAGAGAGCTGTGTGTACTGATACACCTGACCCTCTTGCCCAAACCGGAGAAACTTCGTGTGACTCGGCCAAACTGTGTTGTGGAAGTAGGCGTCTAAGATCTATGGAGGTCTTCCACTCTCACACTCTGACTCACTCCAGGAGTCTCCTGGTAGTCCGGAACCGCTGTCTGGTCATGAATTGGTTGCGGAGACTGAGGTCCAGAACAGGTGTCCACTCTCCTATCTTCTTGGGTTCCAGAAAGTACCTGGAGTAAAACCCAGTGTAGGAGGATCGCTTTGGCACTAGCTCAATTACTTCCATTGACAGGAGAGCGCAGACCTCCTCCATCAGACATGACTGCTGGTTCTCTGAGTTCACCCTGGTCCATGTGGTGTCGCAGAACCTGGGGGTTGACTGTGAAACTGAAGGGCGTGTCAATGACCGAATATCTTCTCGATCCATATGGGCAGGTGAGGACACAGGCTCTTTTCGGAAGATACTCTGTCAAAACAGGCGCCCAGAGCAAAGTAGCGGACTGGGCCATCGGTGGTCAGCGGCCACTCTTCTGGGGAATTCCAGTCCCGTTGGTTCTTCAAAGACAGACTCACATTTGTTAGGTGAGCCGTCAGAGGAAGTAGAGGACCCCAAACTTGTGATGACTTGTGTGATGAACCCGGGCTGCAGTGTACCTTGATCTGACACTGCAATTCTCCTAAGATGGACACAAATCATCCTCAGAAAGAGATGACTCAGTAGATGATGATGTCCTGCCTGCCTCTGGGAGGTTTGGAGGGCTGCAGAGAACAGAATCACAGACAGACATCGCATCAGACATCCCACGAGGGAGCTGAGAACAGAGCAGGTCTGGCGCAGCGCCTACTGTGTGATCCTCTAAAGTGGTGGCTTTCGCGGTCCTGTGGTGACCCCTGCTGGAAACTGGCGAGTCTGAGGAACAAAAAGAATTAATGGCAGAATTGAAAGTCTCCTGACTTTTGGCTGGAACCGGGATATGTTGAGAGACGGGAAAGAGTTATTTGATGCCTATGCTTCTTATTGTGGCGAAGCTGATGAAAAACATAACTTCTTAACTCCAGAAACTTCCCCAGGGACAGTTCTGGCATCAGGGATAAAGAGGCAGAGAGACCGTTACTATACTGTTCGGACTCCTGAGACGATGGCAAACAAAGACAAATTTTTGAAGCCGGAGTTCGCACTGACTGGAACCGGAAGAGAACGTGGCGGGTGATAAACCGTAATTTTGGGCAGAGAAGAAACAGACCAAATACCAAAGTAATGCATCTTATTTTTTATTCAAGTTAGACTTTGGTTTAGATGCATACTTTTAGATACAAAGTTCTTCCTACGCTTTTGGAGGGAGCAGAGGTGAGAGCAGCCAACTGGTCTCTCCAAGAGGAGCAGCGATGATCAGAGGGACTATGATCCGCACGGCTGGGCTGACCCCGCCCCTTCGACCAGCGGCGGTGTTTCCCCCGGGCGGCGGCTATTTGTGGAGGAGGCGCTGCGAGCAGAAGACCACGCCGACGGAATGTTGAATTTCCAAAATCTCTGGTGGAGTGAGAGAGGTTCTGCGATGGATGAGCCAGTCGACGGAGCTCATAAGGAGCGCGATGATGTTCTCAAGCGCTATGAGCTGGTTGCCGACAGAGTAGACACCATTCTACTGTGTGATGGTGGCTCTGTCAGCGCCGGGTGGAATAGTCAATCCTCAGGGCGGAGGTTGAGCTCCAGGGGCGAGGGCATCGCGCAGCGCGCATGACGGCTAAGTGAGAGGGAACGCCACGCCGCAAATCCAAAACCTCCACCTTGCAGTAAGCTCCGTACCTGACCACGTGCGGTCCTAGTGACAGTGGAGTGTCAGAACAGCGCCGGGAATAGTCCGGATTTCTTCCAGTTGTGGGAAGAAAACATGCGGTCGTACCCTGTATGTTGTCTCACCATGCAACGCCAGCACGCCGCTAGTGAAGTGGGATGATTCTTGAGCTGGCAGTGGAGAGCTCAACTTCCATACAACAGGCGGTGGATGCCATGTAGCGTGGGTGACGATCAAGTGGGAACCTGCGTGACTCCACCACACGGAACTCAGCCAACTCTGGGAACAGAGTCTCCGGATCCACCTCATAGAAGCGTTGACTCTTGTCAAACTCATCCCATGGCTTGGAAGCAGGAAATGTGGAACGGTCCGGCTGCTTGTAGGCCAGTCGCAGTGCCCTATTTGCAGAGGTTTAGTATTGAATATACAAGAAACAGTGTTTTTCCGATAATTGCAGGTGAAATTTTCATGTTCCGAGTCTCCCCTCTAAGCAGTGAGTGAACAGTGCAGGAAATGCGTTTTCAGCCCGAGGGACTGTGGTCTTCAGGCCAACGTAAAAATGTTGATAACTATTTGAAACCACTCCAGAGAGATTGAATTAGTTCTGCAGCTACTAGAATGACAGCTTCTGCTGTGAAGTCAGGTTAAATTTTCACGTTCTCTGGCAGCCCTGAGCAGTGAGTGAACAGTACAGAATATAATATATATAATATAACAATATAGAGTTTTCAGCAGAAAGGCAAAAATAAAATTGTTGATTACCCTCTAAAACAGTTCAGAAATGTTGGTTTAGTGTTGTATATACTAGAAAGAGTGTTTTTCCTACAGTTTGCTGGTGTTTTTTTCATGTTCTGAGGCTATTCTGATCAGTGAGTGAACAGTGCAGAAAACGGGTTATCAGCCCGAGGGACTGTGGTTTTCACACCAACAAACATATAAATGTTGATAACTATCTGAAACCACTTCAGACATGTTGAATTAGTTCTGCACCTACTAGAAAGACCCCGTCTGCTATAGTGGAAGGTGAAATTTTCATGTTCTGAGGCATCCCTGAGCATTGAGTGAAAAAAAGTGCAGAAAACGTGTCTTCAGCCCCGAGAGATGCTCGGTTTCTGACCAAGAAAAAAAGTTGATAACCCCTTGAAATACAGTTCAGAAATGTAGGTTTAGTGTTGTATAAACTAGAAAGAGTGTTTTTCCTATAGTTTGCTGGTGATTTTTTCATGTTCTGAGGCTATTCTGATTAGTGAATGAACAGTGCAGAAACACGTTGACGGCTGGATTTCAGAATCGACAAATATAAAAATGTTGTTATCACTCTGAAATCACTTCAGACATGTTGAATTAGTTCTGTACCAACTAGAAATAACTATTCTGCTACAGTGGCAGGTGAAATACTGATCTTCTGAGGCATCCCTGAACTGTGAGTGAACCGTGTGGAAAACGCTTTTCATCCCGTGAGATGCTCGGTTTCTGACCAGGAAAAAAAAAAAAGGTTGATAACCCCTTGGAATACAGTTCAGAAGGTAGAGGTAGGAAGAGGTAGATTTAGTGTTGAATATACGCAAAAGATTATTATTCCTATTGTTGTAGGTGATATTTTCATTCTCAGAGGCTGTTCTGATCAGTGAGTGAACTGTGCAGAAAACGCGTTTTCAGCCCTCAAGAAGGTGGGTTTTGGGCTGTCAATAATACAACTGTTGATGACCCTCTTAAAACTGTTCACAAAGGTAGATTTAGTGATAAATATACTAGAAACGTGTTTTTCCTATAGTTGCAGGTGAAATTTTTATGTTCTGAAGCTTCCCTGAGCAGTGAGTGAACAGTGCAGAAAACGCGTTTTCAGGCCGATTGAGGGCAGTTTTGACGCCGGCAAACATCAAGATGTTGTTACGTGTCTGAAACAACTTCAGACATATTGAATTAGTTCGGCATTTACTAGAAACACCCCTTCTGCTATAGTGGCAGGTGAAATTTTCATGTCTGAGGCATCCCTGAGCAGTGAGTTAACAGTGCAGAAAACGCGTTTTCAAAGAGAAACTGGCTTTCAAACCACAAAAAAAAATTGTTGATCACCCCCTGAAATACAGGTCAGAAAGGTAGATTTAGTGCTGAATATACTGGAAAGAGTGTTTTTCCATTAGTTGCACATGATTTTTTCATGTTCTGAGGCATCTCTAAGCATTGAGCGAACAGTGCAGAAAACCCGTTTACAGCCCGAGAGAGTTCAGAAAGTTTAATTTAGTGCTGAATATACAGTACTAGAAGTAGTCTTTTTCCTACATTTACAGTTGATATTTTCATTGGTCTGAGGCTAATCTGATCAGTGTGTAAATAGTGCAGAAATCGCGTTTTCAGCCAGAGTGACGGTGGTTTTCAGACCGACAGCACCTTGTAGAAACTCCCCTTCTGCTATAGTGGCAGGTGAAATATTCTTGTTCTGAGGCATCCCCGAGCAGTGAGTTAACAGTGCAGAAAATGCGTTTTCAAACCGAGAGAAGGTGAGGATCAGACAAGGAAAAAAACATGTGAAAAAACCCCTGAAATATGGTTCAGAAAGGCAGATTTAGTGTTGAATATACTAAAAAGTGTTTTTTCCTATCGTTACAGTTCACATTTTCAATGTCCTGAGGCTATTCTGATCAGTGAGTGAACAGTGCCGAAAATGCGTTTTCAGCCTGAGAGAAGGTGTTTTTCAGACCGATAAACATAAAAAAGATTATAACTCTCTGAAACCACTTCAGACAAGTTGAATTAGTGCTGCACCTACTTGATGACATGTGAAATTTACTTGTTTGCAGAAAACGCATTTTCAGCCCGAGTGAAGGTGGGTTTTGCAACAGAAACATGTTGATAACTATGAAAAAAGTTCAGAAAGGTAGATTTAGTGCTGAATTCAATAGAAAGAGTCTTTTTGTTATAGTTTCATATTTTGAAGTTCTGATACTTTTTTGATCAGTGAGTGAACAGTGCAGATCGCGTGATCAGAGCGAGACAAGGTGGGTTTCCGTCAGAAAACATATTGTTGATGGATGATGTGATGGTGATGGAGATATCTCGTCCGGTCCACTCCCTATGACCTATTGTGGGAGTTTTCAATCGTTCCTTTTTTCCATCTCTCTTTGACCGTAGTCCGAGTGCAGCAGAGATGGGAGCACCTTAGGCTAATGTGGAGATGCGCTACTTTGGGCTCCGCCCGTAACTCCAGGTTCGCCAGGCAGGTCAACTTGACTAGGTGGAGAGAGAATCCTCACCACATAGTCTGACCTGAGATAAACCATGCAGAGTGCAAACAGGACAGAACTACAACGTCCAGACCTCGCGCCTTAATGATTGCAGCCGGACCTTGTGTCGGGGGTAACACTGCGGATAAGTGCGCAGGAGTAGCACCAATCATCAAAGTAGTTGAAGATTCACCGGTGGCCTGTCTCTAATCACAGAGGGTAGGCGTGCTGCTATCTACAAACGCCATGTTCCAGCCTACTCGACGTCTTGCGACCTCACCCTCAAGGTCGCGCAAAATGTTGTTAGTTCGAATGTAGTGAAGTGGCACCAATAACCCTCCATACACTGCGTCTGGGCGTCCCACTGGGGCCCTCTTGTTGCCAAATAGGGGCTTCCCTGCTCAGGCGACTACACAGGGGAACCTGACGGCATCCCATAGCCACAACACTAGTTTGTGCCCAACGTGGAAGAACACTATTGGCACTAATAACCGTTCATATTTGGAGGGAGAACTCGCCAGTGGAGACGTTTGGCCCATGACGAAGCACTGCGGAAGAGAGCGATTCTCTCATCTATTGGCCGGAGCTGCTGGAAGCACCTGTAAAAAGGACAACGTGAGGCAAAGAAGAAGCTGCTACGTTAGACAAATAGAAATCTGCAAAATTTGAGGCGGAAGTCCAGGAGGCTGCTTGGCAGATTTCTGCCAAAGAAAGTCCTTTGAAGGCAGCTATGGATGTTGCCTCTTTTTACCCCCTGCCGGTGCCCCCCACAGCTTATCTGTTTTCCTGAAGGCACATAGTTATCCAAACCCTCCTGATGGTGGCCAGGACCAGGAGGAGAGCTGCTTTGTATGCCACCAGTTCCAAAGGAGCCTGATAAAGTGGCTCGAAGGGAGCCTCAGAGAGAGACTTTAATACCAATTGAAAATCCCAATGGGGCAGATGCGTCTGGAGGTGGGTCTGAGTCTTCGAGATCCCTGCATGAACTGGACTAGCAGTGGATGTTTACCCAACGGACAGCAGTCCACACCCATTGAGCATTATATGCTTTGAGTGTTGCGGGTGATTTAGCATTTAGAATACTGAACTGCACCTCGGGGGCAGAGGACTGCCTGCTATCCTTGAAGTAGCCATGCTTTGAGGGGACGCCTCAGTATCAGCTGTCCCCTCATAATTGCTTCCCACTGATGCGGGACTGTTGCAGCACAACCTTGTGTGAGTGTGTGTGTGAGCACAGGTGGCAGAGTCGCGCAGTCCAGAACACCTCCCGGCACTCTGGAACACCTATGAGGTCATCTTAACCACAAAGCTTAACACCCAGCCTTGCAATGTGGCCTCACCTGAGAACCATGAGCAATTACCATGGCCTTCCATAGCAGACGTCTAACTCGCTCCGCTGGCTCCTTTGCCAGAGGGCCGTCAAGGAGATGCACGTTTTACTGCAATAAACTGCCTGCAATGTCACCGGCGATGTTCCTTCGGTATGACGGAAGGTGCTGTGCCCAGCGTCCTGTAGATATCTCGGATGGCCAGGGCCTCACACCGGACCGGCCTATGTGAGTTCCTACGCCACCGCCACTCCCGGGGTCTATCCAGCATGAATGAATGAATGGGTTGTGAAGATGTAGCTTTAACAACCCCTCATACATAGAGTGTAATTTTACACTGTGGGTGGCAGGAGCTGCCGCCTCGCCTTTGGCACCGTAAGCTGAAATAGAGGGTGGCGTTAACAACCCCTCATATATAGAGTGTAACTTACACTCTGGATCAGCAGGAACTGCGTTGCTCTCTTTTAGCCAATATACGGCTGAAACAGAAAGTGGCATTAGCAATCCTCCATACCTGGAGAGAAAACATTTACTGAGCAGCTACAGTTAGGGTTCTAGTCTGAGCTGAGCAAGAAAGAGGGAGTTTATTCACAAATGAATAAACAGTTATACAGGAATGTGGTGGATCTCGGAATGCTGCACCCTGCACAGCACTGTAATGAAACAGATACTGGTGTCCCAGAGCCAGTGTTGTGATTCAGGGCCTACTGGTCGCATGGTTCGGCTGCTCCTCAAGACAGAAAGAGATTGATGACCAAGAAGCTGCCTGGCTGATTTCTGCCAGAGATACTCCCTTGAAAGCAGCAACAGATGTTTCCAGGCATCTCGTCGAGTGTGCTCTCGGGGAGTTTGGTGCCTGTTTTCCCGCTGTCTCATAGGCTTTCATGATGGCAATTCTAATCCAATTTGACAACCTGTGAGGGGACAGTGCCTGCCCCTTCTTTCCACCAGGGAGAGCCACCCACAGACTGTCCATCTTTCTGATGGGTGGGACTCGATCCAGTTAAGCTTTTAGCGTTCTAACCGGACACATTTTGTGTAAACGCTCATGCTCTTCGTCTGAATGAGAAGGAGTGCTGACCCGAGACTGAGTCCAGCATGACCTTTTCAGGAGGTTTACCCTGAACCTCAATAGCGCGATGTGGTCCAACACCAAGCCAGTGTGTGCTCATGACTCCTGTTTGGACCTGGCGAGAATCAACCAGTAGTCCAAGTACGTCAGAATCCGCAGACCCTGTCTCCTTAGTGGTTCCAGCCACGCCTCCACGCAGTTGGCGAAGGTGCGAGGCACAAGAGAGCTGTATGTACAAAAACACATTTTTGAAGGGAGAGAGCTACCACTCGAGTTCACAGTAACTGGATCCAGAAGATAACTTGGCGGGTAATAAACAATAATTTTGGGAAGAAACAGACCCAATGCCAAAGTAATGCCTCCTATTTTTTAATCAATTTAGACTTTGGTGTAGATTCATACTTTTAGATACAAAGTTTTCTTCCTGCGCTTTTGGAGGGAGCAGAGGTGAGAGCAGCCGACTGGTCTCTCCAAGACGAGCAGCGATGATCAGCCCGGATATGATCCAGACAGCTGGGCTCAACCCGCCCCTTCGACCAGTAAGCAGTAAGCTCCGTACCGGACCACGTGCGGCCCTATTGCCAGTGGTGTGTCAGAACCACTACAGGAAAAATTAGGATTTCTTCCAGTTGTCGGCAACATGAGGTCGTGCCCTGCGTGTAGTCTCGCCATCCAACGCCAGCAGGCCGCTAGTGAAGTGGGATGATTCTTGAGCTGGCGATGGAGAGAGAGCTCAACTTTGATACGACAGGCGGCGGATGCCATGAGGCACATGAGAAGATCAAGCGGGAACCTGCCTGATTCCACCCCTGATTCCAACTCTCGGAACAGAGTCTCCGGATCCACCTCATAGCAGCGCCTGGCTCTCGTCAAACTCATCCCATAGCTTGGAAGCAGGAAATGTGCAACGGTTCAACTGCTTGTAGGCCAGTCACAGTGCCTTATTCATAGAGGTTTAGTGTTGAATATACTAGAAAGAGTGTTTTGCCAATAGTTGCAGGTGAAATTTTAACGTGAAATAATAATGTTTAAGAAAAAGCATATTCAGCCAAAGAAAATTTGGTTTTCAGTCCGACAAAAATAAAAAAGTTGAACTCTGAAACCGTGTCGTCGCAGCCTTATGGATTATGATGCTCCATGATGTCAGCAGCCCACTCCGTCGTCTGCCTGGGTCTCCTGAACATGCAAAGTCTGCAGTCTTGGTTCCGCCAGCTCAATCTTCATCCTGTCCCCGATCAGTGACGGTTGGTGAAAGTGTCTCCACGAGCTCTGAGAGATGTGAGGTTTAGGATCTCTGCTTCAAATCTCCATTGCACTGTATCTTTGCATTGTCAAAACACTTCTTTACAAGTCTTTATAGATGCATCTCTGTCAGGCTGAGGGGGCCACCTGGGTCAGATCAGCATCATTGGGATCTGGAGCGGTTCCGAAAGTCGGCACATTAACCTGCTGGAACTGTTGGCCGTTTTTAAAGTGATGGCTCTTTCTCCCTATCTATGTGGGAACCACTTTATCGTGACATCAGACAGCTTCACCGCAGTGGCCTATATCAACCGCCAGGGTGGCATGAGGTCATCTGCGTTACAGAACCTAGCCAGTAAGATTTTTTCTCTGGGCTGATGTACATTTAGCCTCATTGAGGGCTCTGCATGTGCCAGGTGTAGACAATGTGGCAGCAGATGGATTATCTCGGAGACCACTGCCAGATGAATGGAATTCATCTCAGGAGATGGCAAATATGATCTGGGAGTTTTTCGGCCACCCAGTGGCTGATCTCTTTGCTAGCAGAGAGAACTTCAAATCTCCTCTCTGGTTCTCTCTCCGCAGATCCGACGACCCTCCACTGGGAGTGGACGCCCTGGCTCACCCAGACAGCCCCAGCTCCAGCTGGCATCCGGAGATGTGTCAGATGCGGATCAAAGGCCCCTGGGAGTTTTCTCCATCGAGGTCAGCACTTCTGCGAGCATCAGGAACCCCACGGGCTCCCCCAATAATTGGACGACCCTTCATCAGAGTGTAAGTTACACTCTATATATGAGGGGTTGTTAACGGCACCTTCTATTTCAGCTTACGGTGGCAAAGTTGAGGCGGCTGTCCTGCCACCCGGGCCGTAAAATTACACCATATGTATGAGGGGTTGTTAAAGCTACACCTTCACAACCCATTCATTCATTCAGGCTGAATAGACCCCGGGAGTGGCGGTGGCGTTGGAACTCTCCTTAGCCGGTCCGGAGTGAGGCCCTGGCCATCCGAGATATCGACAGGATTCTGGGCACACCTCCTTCCGTCATACCGAAGCAACATCGGCGGTGACATTGCAGGCGGTTTAGTGCAGCAAAACATGCACCTCATTGACGGCCGTCTGGCAAAGGAGCCAGCGGTGCCAGTCAGACGTGCGGTATGGACAGCCAATGGTTGTCACGTCAGGCCACGTTGCAAGGCTGGGGGTTAAGCTTTGTGGTCAAGATGACGTCGTGGGTCATTAAGAGTTCCGGATGGGTTCCGGATTGCTCACCTGAACTCCCCCTTCATCCTGGCTACACTCGGATTGCGGTCACTGCAGGATGGAGTGGCCAAGGACTGCGTTGTTTCTTGCACTGTTTGTGTCAAGCTGTGCTTTAGTGTTTGGATCACTTGTCTCCTTCGGTTCATCTAAACAAAGACAACGTTAATAAGCATATTTTTAGGTTGTTCTACTATCTCAAATCCAGCACAGTTATGTGGCTAGTTTCTTCTGAAACTTTGGGAGAGATTTGTCGAGCCATCACAACACATCTCCACCTTACTTCAATGGGGTGGGATGAGAGTGTGAATCGTGCCACCCCTGAACCACAGTATGGCAGGGGGTGGCCACTGTTGTGTTATGAAAATATCAACTGCACCTATATTCCGGCAGCACATGGGACCTGTAAGAATTTACAGGCGACCCTGCAGTTTGCCGGATCAAGTCCGACATGCCTCTGTGCTTGGCTGAAGCTAAACGGCGTTGCTCCCTTGAATAGGAGGATGTCGGCATCACTAGCTATGAAAGACCGGTGCCTCAGGGCGTGCTGCAATCGTTCTCCCCTTACTGCGATGAGACCTCAGTCTCTCCTCAAGTTTCCGTGGTCCAGACGAGGCACACCACTCATCTTCATTTCTCAAGCTTCCTCGCTTAATGTGCCAGATGCGTCGGCTCCGGCAGCGCATTTGACCAGTAAGAAGAAAGTGCCACCTCCATCGCCGACGCTGATGCCAGGGTTCGGCCATAACCTGGCTGGGATGGAGCCCTCTCAGCGTCCGGAGATCGTACGACGGCTCCCCTCTACTACCGGACCTGCATGGGGGGACGGGCGGAAGGGAGGTGCACAGATCAGAGCAATGGCCAACAGTTTGGCCTTTTTGTGCTCTCAAGACAACTCTGTCTGGGGGAAGGGGTGACCCAGGTGCAGCTTGCCACCATCGGACCATCCTCTGCTCCAGGGTCCAGTGCGGCTCTCGGAGGAGTCAGCGCATGAGGCCTCAAAATGCCTCAGGCCTCACATTCAAACTGCAAGCCGCCACAGCAAACCGGAGAAGAAATTCTTCAATGGGCGTGTTGTGATGTGTCATGGGATTATTTGGGGTCACAACCTGGGGGCGCTCTTGTTATGTTGCCGTGTCACCATCCGGTTTGTTGGAAGTTGGAATCATGTATAAAACCTGCTGTGTTGATACCTCCTGTGAGTTTTCCTTTCAGCTTCGGCTATCACTGTTGGCGACGAGGACAAAGAATGAGACTCTTTGCAAACTGGTCACTGTGGTAACTGACAGTAAAGTTTTTGTGTATTTTGTTCATCATAGCGAGAATCATGGTGGCTACTGTGGGTACAGTGACGCCTTTCGATGCTGGTTCGTATTCATGGGAGGACTACTGTGAAATATTGGGACATTTTTTCATCACGAAGGGCATTGAAGATGACGTTAAACAGCACGCGGTGTTGCTCAGCAGTGACGGGGCCCAGGCATATGCACTGATGAGGAACCTGTTGAGTCCGGAAAAACCAGGGGATCGTTCGGATGTTGAACTGGTAATGCTTTTGAGGAATAATTTCTATCCGAAACCGAGTGAGATTATGCAACGATGGAAGTTTAACTCCCCTAATAGAAGGACTGAAGAGACCGTTTGTGACTACGTGGCGGAGCTGAGGAAATGGCTTAGGATTGTAACTATGGTGAGACACTGACCGTGATGCTGAGAGACGCTTGGTGTGTGGGATTAACGACGACAGGATACAGAGGAAGCTGCTGTCGGAGGATGGACTAACATTTGACAGAGCGTTCAAAGTGGCCTTGGCGATGGAAGCAGCAGATAGAGATTTGGTGAACCTGAGGTGTGAGGTGTGAAGGACTCACTCCAAGGAAGTGTATCATCACTGGTCAACAAAGTGGAAGAGACGCGGGCAGGAGTTTCCATGGAGTCGAGAAGGTGCTACAGATGTGGTTGAGACACTCACTTGACCAAAGATTGCTGGTTTGCTGAGGTCAAATGTCATAACTGTGGAAAAGTGGGTCACTTAAAGAGAGTATGTAAAAGTATGACAGAGGTGAAGGAGACAAAACAAACAAGAAAAAGGGGGAAAGGTACAACGCTGTCCAGCAAATTTCATGCAGGAAGAGGATGACAGTGAAAATGAAGATATTTTTACAGTGACAGATAAAAGAAGACGCAGCAGTGAGGAACTGGACATTCCTAGAGTGGAGCCGATAAAAAAAGTGTTGAGGGTAAATGGAAAGCAGGTGGTTTTTGAGGTAGACACCAGCTGCGGTTACACCATTATGGCTCAACAGACAGTTGACATGTTAGTGAAAAACAGAACTATCATTAAACTTGTGGACTCCAGGATAAAGTTAAAAACATATGGAGGTCATGAGGTACCAGTGGTGGGGGCAATTAAGGTCAAGGTTGAACACAATGATCAGATCAAATGGCTGCCTGTCATTGTTGTGAAAGGTTCAGGAGCAAGTCTTCTGGGCAGAGGCAGGATGAAAGCACTCCAGATAGAGGGGCAGTTTGTCCACAAAACAGATGAGGTGGACAGTTCCCTGCAAGAGGTTCTCTCCCGACATGAGAAGGTATTCAAAGAAGAGTTAGGGTCATTAAGGGCGACAGCCAAGATTCATATGGCTCAGAATGCCACGCCCTTATTTTACAAACCCAGGTCGGTTCCATTTGCCATTAAAAGAAAAGTGGAAATGGAATTTCAGAGACTAGTAGAGGAAAGAATATTGGAACCTGTCAAACTCTCTGTATGGGCAGCACCTATTGTGCCTGTATTCAAACCTGATGGTAGTGTGAGGATTTGTGGAGATTATAAATTAACAGTGAACAAAGTCTCCACGACCGAACAGCATCCGATTCCAAGAATGGAGGATATGATGGCAAGCCTGGCAGGGGGGCAGAAGTTCACAAAACTCGATATGAGCCATGCATATCAGCAAATAGTCCTTGAAGAGGAATCAAGGAAGTTTGTGAGTGTCAACACTCACAATGGTCTTTTTAGATATACACGTCTGCCTTTTGGAGTAACCTTCAGTCCTGCTATTTTCCAACGCACCATGTAGAATGTAACTCCAAGGTATGGCAAATGTGGCAGTGTATTTAGACGACATAATATTGACTGGAAGAGATGACGGCTCTCATCTGCAAACATTCAACGAAGTGCTGCAGAGGTTGGAGGATAAAGGACTGCGGTTGAAACTGAGCAAGTGTCAGTTCATGAAAAACAAAGTAACATTCTTGGGTCATCAGGTGGACAGGACAGGCCTGCATCCAATGCCAGCGATGGTCAAAGCAGTTCAGGAAGCTCTGGTACCATGTTCTGTGACCGAACTTAACCCTCGTATTATGTTGAAAAAAAATTACATTGATTATGTTGCGGGTCATTTTGACACACACTGTGTAAATCCACTCAAAACAGTCAAAAAAAAACCAGATTGAACCAATGACATCTTCATTTTAGATTATATAAACATTTGTAAAAGAGACATAGAACACATTTTCAATTTCAACACTATCGTTAAGAGCAATTTAAGTTTTTCCCTCCTCACAAACACGTCATTTAACTTGTACCATTTTTCAATGTTCAACATGTTCAATGCTCTCCACATGATGGACAGAATGTAACTGTGTGCGTTTTGCAGATGTAATTCTTGGATTTCACAAAACAGGTACTTGTTTTACTGTCATCTCGGGAGGGACAGATCTGGCATCTTTTCCGTTTCTTCACACCTGTATCCAATGCATCCATTGCAGATTGGTTGGGTGATGTGAGCTTGACCTTTTCAAAGACAGCGGCAGCTGCTGGGCATCGAGGTGGCCTGGCTCGACTCCACAGCTTGGGAGTGACAAGTGCTTTGCCAAGTTCTTCCAGGAAAAGCCGACGTCGGTACCGTTTGCCGGCATTCCCCTGCTGGTTGATTTCAGTCCACGGGACATATGCATTGTAAGCAGACACATCCACGATGTTGCAGAAAATCACCAAGGGCCAATGGGCAGTCTTGCGCTGGCAGCTGTATGTTGCTGTGACTTTGTCCAGATTGTCAACTCCTTTTTTGGTGGAGTTGTAGTCCAGGATCATTTGTGGCTTCATGTCTTCTCTTTTGCTTAGAGATGCATCTGTGTGCATTGTGCTCATTACAAGAACATTCTTGTTTCTCTTTGGGCAGTATGAAACAGCTGTTGTTCTGTCACTGAAAGCAAATATTGAGGAATGCCAAGGTCTGCCCTGCACCTTCAGAATTGCCTTAGGAAGTTCTGGCTTACTTCTTCTGACTGTTCCCGCTGTTCAGCTTTCTCTTCTGAAGTTCATCTCCAAGGCGATAGGATGTAAATGTAAATGTGACGTCACATGTGATGTTATGACCTTGCAGCCCTTCACTCATCTCCAGCACCACACGCATCCCCTGATTCTTCTCAGGTGCTCCTCCACGTAGCTTTCCAGTGTATATTTGCATATTCCAGGCATAGCTAGATTTTGCATCACAGGCCACCCATATTTTGATGCCATACGTGGCGGGCTTGTCGGGCATGTACTGTAAACCATCTGTAGCTCATTTTTGGTGTGTTTGTCAAGAACAAGGGAGAGAAAGTTTCTCCTCTACACACAGCTGGGTCTGAATGGCTATTCAGAGGCAATCAAAATACACATAGCTGGGCAGTCTGAATAGGCATATCAAAGAGACATGTTTATTTTGGATCTGAACAGCCACTTACCAACATTAAAGAATCCGTGTCAAAATGACCTGCAACATCATCTTGTATACCAACTCTGTACAGACATGTCACTAGACATCAAAGTGTCCAGATTTTACACACCCGTTCATGACAGAGAGAAGAAGGATACACCAAAATGTCAAAACTGTTTGATTTATTGCCCTGGAGATAATAAAACACCTCCCCTTCCGGAGGTAATAAAACCACCCCTCCCCCCTTTTTATATAAAAAAGAAATTAAAATAATAACCCCTCCCCTTTTTATATAAAAAGAAATTAAAATAATAACCCTTCCCTCGAAGGTCATGGTCAACCTGTGTGATGCATGGGTGGGAGGCCGCTACATCCTCGCAGCCGCAACAAACGGTTAGGTCTGGTAGGAGGTCAGGTAGGGTCTGCTCGAGGGGAGGGGTTTGAGTGGCTCTGGAGGATTATCTTAAGAATGTGGGGGGGGGGGGAAACTTTAAAGTTTCAGCATTAGTCAATGTTCAAGCTGTTTCTGCATTGTAGACTAAATAATCTAAACGTGATAGTAGCTACAATATTAATTCTGGTTTAAACGTTTTAGAAGTTATTTAACATCTTATGAAACAGTTTTTCATTCTTGAAATATTTCTTAAAGATAAAACAGTAGAAAGAAAACACTTTTTTTTTTTTTAGTCTTCACTAATAGTTCAAATGACACAGCTACACAACTCATGCACCATTTTTTCAAAATGTGTTTAAAACAGATAATTTCTACTTGTAAAATACTTCTAGTTTTTCAGAAAATAAGGTTGAGTGAACTAGGATAAAACAAAAGAAAGAAATACCTTTAGTTTTCAGAAAATAAGGTTGAGTGAGCAAGGATAAAACAAAAGAAAGAAATACCTTTAGTTTTCAGCATTAGTTCAAATGACACAGCTATCCAACTCGCATGAGTTTCTGTTGAATTAGTCTATTTAATTTTATGCCCTGTGTGAGTTTGAAACAATGCATTTTTACTTACTCAGGAAATACTTTGAAAAAATGAGGTCAACAGAGGGGGGACAACAGTCATTAGGCCTGACTCTTTCTCAGACACTGAAACAGAGTCCGTGGTAACCGGTTAATTTGCTGAGGAGATGTGAGTTCTTTCCCGGACGGTTGATCTTCAAAAGAGACAATCTGAAGACAGAGAGGTCTGTCTGAAGACAAACCTCATTCGTCTATCTGAAGGCAAACCTCGCTGTTCAGACTAAGTGCGCACACACACACACACACACACACACACACACACACGCACGCAGGCAGGCACACACACACACACACACACACACACACACACACACACACACACACACACACACACACACATAGGTCACCCGGCTGTAGACCCCTCCTTTTCAAATTGCATCATTTGACAGCGGAAAAGTTTACACCTCTGAGCTATCTAGCAAACGCTGAGCTCTTCCAACATTGTTTTATACAAAATCAACAAAGGTATCGCCTCGACCCTGCCCGCACGAATGGAGTATTTAGACGACCCAGATCAGACCACATTTTACAACGGTTCAGGGGTAACCTTTGCTGTTGACCAGGCCTTACACAACTTCATACGACACCTTTTAAAATTGCATCATTTGATGGTGGAAAAGTTTACTCCTCTGAGCTATCTAGCAAAAGCTGAGCTCTTCCAACATTGTTTAATCCAAAATCAACACAGGTATCGCCTAGCCCCTGCCCGCACGAATGGAGTATTTAGACGACCCCGATCAGACCTCATTTTACAACGGTTCAGGTGTAACCTTTGCTGTTGACCAGACTTTACACAACTTCATACGACATCTTTTAAAATTGCATCATTTAACAACGGAAAAGTTTACACCTCTGAGCTATCTAGCAAACGCTGAGCTCTTCCAACATTGTTTTATCCAAAATCAACAAGGTATCACCTAGGCCCTTCCCACGCAAAGGAGTATTTAGGTGACCCTGATCCAGACCATGCTTTACATCAGTTCAGGAGTAACCTTTGCTGCTGACTAGACCATCCAGAACTCCATCCAACCCCTTTTCAAACGGACTCTGGTCACGCTATGGACGCCTCTTCCTCTGCACGCCGTAGGTGAATATATCTATATGTATACAGTATATCTGTGTATCTACATATACAAGTATTATAAGTATTATATAAAACGTTATGTCATGTTTATCACATCTCTTTTCATTCACAGACGTCGTCACCCATCTGCGTGACGTTATTTTAACGCAGAATGATACAGGTAAAAAGATTTCATTATTTTATAATTCATTGTTAATATCTCTATTATTTACTACAACAGCATCCCTTCTATTTTCAGACATTGTTGAGTCAGCCAATAACTTTCTGGGGGCATAAGAAGGACCGCTGGAGCTGGAACAAACAGAGATTTTATTATTTTAAAGTTACATGATGCTGTTTCAAGTCAGACGATAAAATATAGAAACATTCTATTTTCATCTGTCGTTGCTTCACTGAGTCATGCTTTTCGAAAAAAAATCTAGTCACACTAAAGGTAAAAAAAAAAAGACTTCACTACTTTTAGTTTGTACTGTACCCTGTAATTTAGGGGTAAAACAATCAAACGTGCGAGCAGTACAAAATGACTTCATCATCAGCCGTGACATTTAGATCAGACCAGACTGAGCAATACAACGTTTGAGCCTTCGAGAAGTTACTACTCAACACTAATACACACATACTGCACACAAGCACAAAATGGACTGCAACACAGAAAGTTAACACACACACACACACACACACACACACACAGCGACACGCAACCACTGTTGCAAAAATGAGGGAAAGTGAGAATAAGTTACAAGAACTGTTCTTCACTCTGCTTCTTTTGAATCCCAGTATCATGCAAGATGAAATGACTGAATGTGTTCCTGCAATGTAACAATTGTGAAGCAATGTGATGTAGTGAAAGTGAAGGATTGTCTGGTCACGGACGCCTGCGTCTGTGACGTGGATATTATGAAAAATAATATCTCCTCGAAAGTTTGGGGCACCACCTGAAATATAGTTTCCAGGAGACTATTTAGCTCTCTTGATTAACACTTAATTAATTAATTAACCGTGGTAACTTAATTAACTATTAGCGTAATCAATCTATTTATCTGAAGTCACTACTCGTGATGTAATGTCCTTTACTGATCAGAGGCTCTTAGATTGATTATAATACACTCCAAAGTAACGTGATCAAGACCAACGTAATTTTATAGATTTATTTAGGAATAAAAGAACAGAAAGAAACAGGAAAGATGCAAAGGAGAATGAGATGATCCCGACAATATCGCGATGGAAGCGTAAACCAGTTATGAATCAATGTCAATACCGTATCAGACACGTGTGTAACTGATGGGAAAGTTCAGACGTTCTAGTCTAACTGTCAACCTCAGATTTTGACCCCCCCCGGTACCCGGTTATTTGACAATAAAACATTACCTGAGTTGTAAAGTTGCTCACAATCTGTCAAAACTTTCCCATCTCAATTTAAGCATTCAGACGACACCAAACATGACCATTCTAGCACATTCTCCTCTATAATGATCAATATAACAATCGACCATTCATGTCAAGTTTACCATCATATGTTCAGGGCATCTGGTTTGCTTGAACATCCTGTGGAAATCATGGGTTATTATGGGAAACAAAGTCCTTTTTAAGAAATACACATTAAGACACATTCACATACAAGTCTGTCTTTGTTCATCTGGAACCTGGAGAAGGAGGAGCTGTGTGTGTCCCCCACCAAACAGGGTTCATGAGTTGGTCAGGGTTTTTTTTCTCTTACGGCACAGCATCCTGGACTGTTGCTCTAGTCTCTCCCCCCTTTGACCATTCCAATGATTTATGGTCCTTATCGGAGGGTTCAGAAACCTCTGAGCTGCAACAGGCATGGTGGGCACCCAAGGAGATGTCTCCGAGGTGAAGTTACACATTCCAGAAAAGTCCACCAGGTCCATGCTTGAATCTCTGGAGAAGGAATCACTACATATCCCCCCTCTTGGCGTCGTGTGGAATTGTCGCAGGTATTCCATCGGGGCCAAGATGAGTTGAGTCCTTCAGGTGGTCGTAGATGGCGCATGGCTCCTGGTGATGAGAGTCACTCATACACTGACTGGTGTATTCTAACATCCCCCACCCCCCCATTCACCTGAGAGAGAGTGAGTCAGTAGAATGACCCCCGGGGGTCGCATGCATTTAGCTAATATCACCTAGACCGAGGTTGATGGAAACTAGATTCGCGAGGGAAGTGTCGTTAGGTGGGTGAAGTTGAACCCGGTTCACCTAACATTGTTTGTGGCGAAGTTTGGAGTTCGGACTTGAATAAGGGTAAGTTGAGAGGAACTGATGAGACGACGTGAGGAAAATTGTTGGATTTATCCTTCTCAAATTCACTTTATTTCATTTCTTGAACTAGGCATAAGACAGCTTCATAGTGAATGGAATAAGTGTGGCTTAACTGATGAGGAAAATGTTTTTTTCAAAAAGAAGGAGAAGAAAGAAGAAGAAGAAGAAGAAACATGCAATAATCAAGATCGACACGCCTATGAACACAACTATCACAGAGACTCGATATGTCCTTTTGGTGAGAGAGATAATAGTTGACCTTTGAACTTGTATCAAGGTGGAGCCATATTCTGCTTTTGGAGGAGCGCTTACATCATGAGTGTTGGAATTTGTATGGGGTCCTCCTCTAGGTTGAAGAGAACTCCTTCTACATTAAGTCTTCTTGAGTGTTCTTTAGTTTTGGTTTGAACACCTAACAGCCATTAAACGAGTCCTTGAGATCTTTTATTGTTCGGGAAGTTAGAATGAAGCTGACGCTTACTATGGAAATTAGCAGGGTATTGGCTCCCGACCAAACACGAGTTAAAGGGGTAACCAGGTTTCTTATGGTGGTGTCGAGGTCTTGAAAGGCAGAATTGATAGGGGCCAGGTAAATGGTTTGTTCATGTTGTGTGTGTTGAACGAAACGAAACATTAGAATATTTCAGTCTTGACTCCCTAGACAGTGATTTGACGTTAATTTTAACCGTAAAGCTTACTCTCATGCATTCATCACACATTGGCCACTTTATCTTAACAGTAACAGCAACCAAACCGCAACCAAACAACACGGACATGACACAGGTGTAAATTCAACAACTTATCATTTTTATACAGTCTGTAGTTAGGCTCGATGCGGGTTTTCGTATCAGCCTATCCTAGTCATTATCCGGTGTTAGTTTTTTGTTTTTGTTTTTTTTGGAGATGTTGGGGTGTGGTGCCGTTTAATTTGGTTTCGGTGAGCCCAGTTGCAAGAAGATTCATTGCTTCTGGTAGATTGGACCAGGGGTCCCACCCAATCGGTTTGCAGGTCTGACCATGGGAATGTGACTCCCCTGTTTCTGATTAGGTTGAGTCGGCTGGAACTGACAGCATGTTAAGCACCCTTTTATGTAGTCAGCTACATCTTGATGCATGCATGGCCAGTAGGCTACCTGCTGTAGTGCATCAACGGTTGCTTTGACACCCCTGTGACCTGTGCATGGTGCAACATGTGCATATGCTAGCATTACCCCCCTTAGGCTCAGTGGAACTGCAAGTCTTGGCATGGCATGTTCATCTGAGACATAAACCAGCAAGCCATCAACCATGCGCAGTTTGTTTTTGACCGTGAGCCAGTGGGACAGTTCCCTGTCCGGCGGGCCACTATTGGGTTTGGGGACGTCATTGTCATGGTCAGCCGTGACGCTGCGAATGAGAGATGACAGGGTGGGATCTTGGTTCTGCCGATTTACCAGATCTGAGTTTTGAAAAACCTGGTCGCATGCCAAATGTAAAGATGTGTTACATTGTGTGGGAGTACTTCTGGATTGTTGGCGAGTTGCGGCCAACATGGCTGACATGGACTCTGTGTGGATCCGAGCAGGTCGAACGCTCCATGGCTTCCCGTGGAGAGCACCTTCAATGGCCAAAGTATCTGTGAGGTCATTATACTTTCTGTCTCGGCCGGGAATGCGTGAGTGACCCCGTACCTTCTTCCAATGCACTCGCATGTCATGGGTGCTGACTGGGTGATCACAGACAGTGAACAAGTCTTTGTGTTTCACTGGCTTGTGGTTGGCCGTTTGGAAACCGTTGTGTTCCCGGCCTGGAAGGTGGTAGAGAACGGTGTCAACGTTTGAGTTTGAGGGTGTTCGTGGGTTGCTGCGCGGGTCGTGTCTCGCCGAGTCACCCCCCTTTGCTACTGTATAGCAAGAAGGGTGTGAGTCATGCTCTAGCGGCAGAGGTTGACGAACTTGCGCCCAGATTTTAAGACGTTGGAAATCTATAATTGGCTCAAACCTGTTGAGTAAATCTTTGCCGATAAGCAGAGGGATGTTGTTATGTGGTGACACATAGACCGGGTGGACTACAGTCATGGGTCCAATGGTCCAGTGTATTAGCGTTAAGGTGTTCAACTGCGTGCCAACGGTGGAGAATGCCCAGACATCTAATTTACATTTCTGTAATTTGAGAGTTTTATCTTGGGCGTGGGCAGCTTGCTGTAATTGGTCAAACACCTGTGTCGACATGGTAGTGATGTCTGCTGCCGTGTCAACGAGGGCTTCACAGTGAAGCAGATCTTCGAGAGTCGTGGCAAGGTAAAACTTGCGAGCCACCCCCCTTTCTGTCAACTCACCCAAAAGCTGTTGTGTGGGTTGAGCTGGGTGTTCGACCCACGAGTTTTCACCCAAGGGTGGCGAGTCCTGATCATAGTTGACGACTAGGACTGCTGGGTTTGGTGGGTTTGAGGTTAGGTTCTTGTCTGCCGGTGGTGTGGCTTGACTCTCAGTTGCCTCCAGGCCTAGTCTGGAGGGAGGCTTCTTTGGATTTTGTTCCTTGTACCACTGGGCGAACAGCTTGTACATCTGTTCCTCCTCAGGACTGGGATTTTTCTGATTGTCATTTTTCTTATGACAACAGTTAGCCTGGGAGTATGCTTGAGTGGAGGGGACCGGTTTTACGTGGCCATCTCCATGGTTAGCGTGACGACGCCAAGCGTTTCCAGGGTGTGGGGGTTTGTGGAAACCAGCTTGGTTCTTCATGGTACACGGTGGCGCTGTGGAGTCGTCTGACCGTGCATTCCGTGAGAAGAATGTCTTACGGGCCTGACGAGGACTCGCTTTGCGCTCTGGTTGTCGGTGTGTCAGTGACAAAGGTTTTACTTCTGGCGGGAATACTGGTACATCCCCTTCAAGTTCCATGTGGGAACTTTGGACACCCAGTGGCAGCAGTGAAGGTGGTTCACCATTTTTCCAGTTGCCCAGCATCTGTTTTGCGAAGCCTTTATCGGCTAGGTCACGCAACTGAAAGCTATTCATAGTGCGGGGGCAGGCTGTCACTCCAAGGTGGTGGCTTGTGCCAGGATGAAGATTTCGGAGGAACAGGGCTTTGAAGTTGAGGTCTTCTTCCATATTTTGCTCATTTTTGTCACCGAAGAATGCTTGTCGGAGTCGGTGATAGTATTGAGCTGGTGGCTCATTTCTGCCTTGTTTGACAGCGATAGCTGACAACAGACCTAGTGAGGGTTCGGGGCTGGAGTATTCTCTCAGCATCATTTTGGTGAGGGTGTCAAAATCATTTTGGACAGCTGGTGGCTGCCTGTCAATGAAGTTGCCTACCTCCCTTCTGGATGTGATTTTGAGGAGGTAGATTTTGTCTGGGGTGGTTGCCTCTGGGAACCGCTGAAGGTGATATTCGATGTCCCTCAGATATGACCTGGTCTCTGTATTACCTCCAGGTTCGGGCTCAAACCGAGGTATGTTGCGAGCCAGTTTGTTTAGTACATTTGTGGTCAGGCCCTGTGCCGGGGCTTTGTCAGGTGGGGCTGCGGCTGCATAACCTCCCTGGTGAGGAGGGTTATTAGGCCAGTGAAGGGAAGCAGAGTCATAGTTTGGTTGTGATCTGCTGCCTTCTGGGTGAGCGGTCCACTGAGAAAAGGGATTGAGAGATTTAAAGGTGCTTGGTTGTTCCTTGGAATCTCTGAGCAGAGACCCTGGCTTAGACGGGGGCTCGTGGGCCGCGTCTCCAGCTCTTTGGGTTTGCTCTACTGTGTTTTGCAGCTCGTTCTTTGTCCTGCTAAGGTCTTCTTGGAGCTGACTTTCATGGTCCTCAAAGGACTTTACGTGGCGGAGGAGGTGGTAGTCCTTTTCTACTTCTTCCTCCTTTTCCGCCGTAATTGAGTCGACCTGACTTTGGAGGGACTGGACCTTTTCATTGGCTTGTTGTAACAACTGCCTGGTTTTATCATGTTCGTCCAGAAGTCGAAGGTAGAGCTCTGTTTGTCGAGGTGCTTGTTTCCTTAATGCTTCTGA
Source organism: Synchiropus splendidus (assembly GCF_027744825.2). Lineage (NCBI taxonomy): Eukaryota > Metazoa > Chordata > Actinopteri > Syngnathiformes > Callionymidae > Synchiropus > Synchiropus splendidus. The sequence continues at coordinate 2,815,313 of NC_071340.1, read as the reverse complement.
CAAGGTCTCCACTTCTGCAAGTGCATCAGACAGTTCTTTCTGACAAAAGGATAATCTTGCCTCCACCCGCTTGAGTTCATTCTGAGAGGTCAGTGACTCAGCCAGGGCATCTAGGAGGTCTTGCGTTTGTTGATCTCTGACGGCCTCATGGTCAGTTAGATCTTGTCTCAGTTGAGACACCTCTTGAGTAAGCTCTAGGTTGTCTTGTTTCAGCTTACTAAGTTCTGTGGTGTTTGACTGAGATTCAACCATGTCGAGTCTCTCTGTTAAGAGGGACTCCCTTTGTCTCAGCAGGGCTAGGTCCTGTTGTCCACGCTCCCATTGTCGTTCCCTGTTTTCAATTTCTTTGTCTTTAATTTTTAATTGTGCCACCAAGTTCAGGGTCATGCAACTTAGGGCTTTAACCAGGGATTTATCTTTGGGGTCCGTGGACTCCAATTGGCTCATGAGCTGAGCGATATTATCATTGATAGCGTCAGGTTGATCTGCTGCCAGGGTTGTGCTATAACCTGGGCACATCTTATCAGTGATTGTGGCGAGCAGGTGCTCTAACGAATCCAGGTTTTCGTAGTCGACCGGGGATTCTCTGCTTTCAGCCATTTAATCGTTTGTTTTGTTTTATTGCTGAATTCCTTAATTTACACTTGTAAGCTAGTTAAAATGTTAAAGGAAAACTTATCAGCGAATTGTTCTTAAGTTATTGAAAACCAACTTAAATTATTGGGATGTTAAAAGTAACGGTTTAAGTAATTGCTATTGTTATTACTCAGGTTGTTGAGATAACCAGGGGATCACTTTAGGTGCGTTACTTTTAGCGGATTTGATTTCTAAAATTTCAATGTTAATTTAAAATTTGTTTGAATCAAATCTCAAATTGTTTAATTGTTTCTACTAATAACTCATTAAGTTATTTAAGTGAGTAACAAGTTTTTTTGTTTTTTTTTTCAAATTCAATAGTTGGTTTGTCAACTTGGATGCAAGATTTAATTGTGTGGGCTATTTATGGACTGGTTGAATTATTTAATTAATAAGTAATTATTAATTAAAAAGGCAAGGTTTGTTTCTATTGTCGATGTTTCTAATTGAGTAGTGAGACAGCTATTCAATAAAAATATTCAAGTGTATCTGTGTATAAATTTGTAATCTTAATTCTTAATTAAAATTATTTTTATACACAAGTGGGGTTGGAATTACTAGGTTTGTAATTTTAAATCCAAACTGTAGTTTGACTTTGGGTTGGTGACAACAGGTGAAGCGTGTAAGCTGGACAGGTAGAGAAAGACTGTGGAGCAAGAATCTGCAAACACTGAAAAAAAAAAAAAAATAGACAAAGCTTTTTTTTTTTTTAAACACACTGCACAATGGACAGGCAGCACCACAAGCATCAGCAATTTGCAGGATGGCAGAAAGCAAACAGCTAATTTGTGTGCAAAGCAAAACAAACACAATCGTCACAAGCTAATCGTGGCAGATTAGCATAACCAGCTATTGCAGCTGCAGACTGTAACACCGCTAGTGGTGGCCTCGCAAGTAGCAAAGCACAAACAAGGCACGGAGGCCCCAACTGTCAACTTAAACAAGTTGGCACTGTAACAAAATAAGCCAAAGACTAAAGTTATCCAACCTCAGTACCTTAGCATCTGACGTGGTAACTAAACAATAGCTTTCACCGCAGTTAGGCTATCAGTAGAAGTGAGCATCACACGCCTTAGCATTAGCAACAACAAATAGCCTTCAACAGTGTTAAACCTATTGTCAATGGCAGGCTAGCTGTTAGCCGGCTAGCCTAGCAACAGTTGCTACGCTGACGTCACTTCCTTTAATGAGGCGGGACTTCCTGTCCGCCCTCCAGTGGGGTACAATTACTACAGAGACGTGCGCTTCTTTCACTGGGAAGAAGAAGCTGCGACCACGCATGCGCGAAAGTCTTATGAGGTCAAAATCTCTGCTCTACACACAGCAATAAATAAGTGAATGAGGCGGGACTTTCTGTCCACCCTCCAGTGAGGTGGAATGACTCCAGAGGAGCGCGCTTCTTTCACTGGGAAGAAGAAGCTGCGACCACGCATGCGCAAAAGTCTTATGAGATCAAAATCTCTGCTCTACACACAGCAATAAATAAGTGAATGAGGCGGGACTTTCTGTCCGCCCTCCAGTGATGTGGAATGACTCCAGAGGAGCGCGCTTCTTCCACTGGGAAAAAGAAGCCGCGACCACGCATGCGCGAAAGTCTTATGAGATCAAAATCTCTGCTCTATGCACAGCAATACAAGAATAGGTCAATAACGCTCACCACACCCAACACAAGCTCACGTCAATTGATCACTATTGTTCCCGTAGGCAGAAACTCGTGCGCCGGGCAAATGTAAGACTCCCGTCGTGTTGGAACAACGTTTTAATAACTGGTTAGCTACGCCAATTATTAAAGTTGGAGTTGGACGTGAAGGTTCACTGTTGGTTAGACACTCGTAACTCGGTCGTGAATTCCGTCCGCAGGCCTGATGAATTAATGCTCAGCGTTTGTCACTAGAGCAAACACATGTATATTCTCTCGATAAGACTTGTAGTCTTTTTTTTTTTTTTTTTTTCGAGGCAGTAGGTACCATCAAAGTAATTTCAGTGCTTTTGAAGCACAGACAAAGTGGTTTAAACGCGTTATTAATTTTGTTCTTATTTTTATTTATTTATTTTTCTTAATAATGTCTCAGCGCAGGCTGGGCACACGCTTTGAAGAGAGTGAGAGGGAAGAAACAGGGTGAAGCAAGGGGGGGGAACACTCTACCTTTATGGAATGGTTTACAATCAAAATTTAGCAATTAATCAGCCTCACACGGGGCACCAATAAGTCTGTAGTGAAAGTGAAGGATTGTCTGGTCACGGACGCCTGCGTCTGTGACGTGGATATTATGAAAAATAATATCTCCTCGAAAGTTTGGGGCACCACCTGAAATATAGTTTCCAGGAGACTATTTAGCTCTCTTGATTAACACTTAATTAATTAATTAACCGTGGTAACTTAATTAACTATTAGCGTAATCAATCTATTTATCTGAAGTCACTACTCGTGATGTAATGTCCTTTACTGATCAGAGGCTCTTAGATTGATTATAATACACTCCAAAGTAATGTGATCAAGACCAACGTAATTTTATAGATTTATTTAGGAATAAAAGAACAGAAAGAAACAGGAAAGATGCAAAGGAGAATGAGATGATCCCGACAATATCGCGATGGAAGCGTAAACCAGTTATGAATCAATGTCAATACCGTATCAGACACGTGTGTAACTGATGGGAAAGTTCAGACGTTCTAGTCTAACTGTCAACCTCAGGCAAGTAATAACATTACTAAACCCCAACACACCACTCTGTGCAGAGATGACAAGCAGCGGCTTACTTTGGCGATGAGTGGAGGGATGAATGGGATGGAGGGATGGATGAGAGGGTGATGAGTAGATGCAGAAGGTCGGTCAGGAGGTGAGGGAGGAGGCAGGCGGCTTTGGAAGGAGGCGTCCTGGTTCTCAGCGTGGTGGCTTGGAGGTGATGAGGACACGCAGCTTCAGGCGTCGATGGCACTCTCGGATCGTCTTCCGGACCGCCGTGGATCTTTCGTCGCAGACGGGGTGATCGTAGCTGGCAGAGAGCGGCGTAGGACCGAAGGCGTATCTTTCTCTCGTGCCAGGTGATTCACCGGTCTGAACAACCTTCTAGAGTGGTCGCCTTAATGACACACTCCAGGCAGCGGAAGGTTGTTGGAAGTTGGACTCGCGTGCTCGTCACGGCCGCCGGCTGTGATCACATGGTGTGACTGGGCCGTTCCTGAAGGAAGCTCTGGCTTGGCAGACCGCTGGAGGACGAGGGTGATGTGCAACATTGAAAAAGTTCCTCAATCACTCTCACACTTGGATGGGCAGCGAGTGGAACGCTGGCACGGCTTCAAGGGTGGAGGAGAAGCAAGAGTCTTTGCAGGAAACTTGAGCAGGAACCGTCGAGGAAGTTGGTTGTAGTTGGTTGTAAGAGGTGAAGTATCCAGAGGAAGCGGCAGAAGGAGGGGAAAGAGGGCAACCGAGGGCAACAGAGGGACAGAGGGGAACAGAGCAGAGAGGGGAACAGAGGGCTGAACAGAGGGTCACAGAGGGCTGAACAGAGGGGAACAGAGCGCACAGAGGGCAGAACCTCTGTAGACTGGGTCTTTTGAACTCTCATGAAGAGTCTCCTTGTCCAGTTTTGATTGGTTGAAGGAGTTCCATCACCTATTGCTGATTAGACGAGGGTTTCCAAGCCTGGCCTTCCTCCTCCTCCTCCAACGGGGTCGTAAATTCCAGTCTTGAGATGGGAGATTTGACAATAAAACATTACCTGAGTTGTAAAGTTGCTCGCAATCTGTCAAAACTTTCCCATCTCAATTTAAGCATTCAGACGACACCAAACATGACCATTCTAGCACATTCTCCTCTATAATGATCAATATAACAATCGACCATTCATGTCAAGTTTACCATCACATGTTCAGGGCATCTGGTTTGCTTGAACATCCTGTGGAAATCATGGGTTATTATGGGAAACAAAGTCCTTTTTAAGAAATACACATTAAGACACATTCACATACAAGTCTGTCTTTGTTCATCTGGAACCTGGAGAAGGAGGAGCTGTGTGTGTCCCCCACCAAACAGGGTTCATGAGTTGGTCAGGTTTTTTTTTCTCTTACGGCACAGCATCCTGGACTGTTGCTCTAGTCTCTCCCCCCTTTGACCATTCCAATGATTTATGGTCCTTATCGGAGGGTTCAGAAACCTCTGAGCTGCAACAGGCATGGTGGGCACCCAAGGAGATGTCTCCGAGTTGAAGTTACACATTCCAGAAAAGTCCACCAGGTCCATGCTTGAATCTCTGGAGAAGGAATCACTACAGTGATATAATAGCGATACAAACGTCCTATAACTTGTCATGTAACACAATGTAGGAGGGACTGAACATTCATTGAATGAACATTCATTTATACTTGATGCTATCCCTAGTCAGACAAGTAGTGTAGAAATATCCAAAGTATGTCAACCCTTAATTTAATTTAATTTTATTTTATTTTACTTATTTTTTGCCTTACCAGTGGCTTAAATGTGTATATTACAAGCCGTGCTTTTCACTGATTTAAATGTGTCTTTATTCTGTATTTTCAGGTGAAAACAGCCAAATGCGGGAGCAGTACGGTGCAACATGTTCGTTTTGTAGTGTGCATTTTGTGTTTAGCATTTTTTAAAAAGTAACTTGTGACTATTCAAAACCAGGCAACTAGTGTAGAAATAATTATTATTAATTATCAGGATTAATCAACCAGTTATGCATGCATTACGCAATTACTCCAGCATCATATGTGGTATTTAGATCAGATCCAGAGACTAACCTGCTTCTAGCTGAGGTGAAACTATGAATGTACGAATTGAGAATTATAAAAAAAAAAGTAACCCGAGTCGAAATCGAAATGTGTTGAAATTAAATCTTTCCATTTTAAAAAAACTGTGTTTCTATTGTTCATTTTCACAAAATTTTAATGCTGAAGTAAAGCTTGTGAACAAATTCAGATATTGTATTTTCATATTTCTTCACAAGTTACAGGTGTATTCTAAGTTTTTATTTATCAACTGTGTCTCAAATTTTAAAACTTTTTCAGTGTTTTTAAAAACAAACAACTGGCAATCATTAAACTGGTTGACATTGTAGGTTCGTGAACCTGTTTTTGTCTTGTCTGTTTTGTCTGTGTTCGCAAGTTACCATAAAAGAATAGTTTTGGTAGGCAAGCTGTTCATGCTATAAAATCTAAAAGTACATTTTTCCTTCTAATTCAAACTTTTCTCCATCCATTAGATTCTCAAATATCTGTTTCACTGTTAAAAACTCCTAATTGTCAGCACAAGAAATTGAATTGTTTGTAAAAACAACAAATTTCTTTCAGCAGTTTTCTTTCAGCACTCACTCACACACACACACACACACACACACTCGTGCATCAAATTTAAGACTTTCCATTCTCACTATAAGACAACAAGCCATTTTAGCATGTGCGAGCAGCATGTTCCCAATCTTCTTAATCTTTTCATTCACCTGACACTGTCTGCTTACACAAATTGTACTAGTAATCCTGAACTAAAGCCTGACATTTTTGTACAACCATCTACGATATGGTAAATAAATGAATATTATTAGAAATGTTATTAGAAACTAGATATAGTTTTATATAATTTTGACAAACTTTTTTCATTTGTTCAGCCATTTTTCAAATTTGAAAAAAAATAAAAGATGTATAACTTTTGAGATGTCAAGAACTTTTTATTTTTCGCTACCGGTCACAACCCCACTTTTGCATGAAATAGTATGAAATATAATTTTTTTTTTTTTTACAAGTAAAGCTTTTTACTACTCACTGTCAATTCTAACTGACAAACAACAAATCACAGGGTTGACATTGTAGTTTCTGACATACTTTCAGTTTTTTCATTTTTAATCTTCCTAGACCTACATTTTCTTTACATATCTTCAAGCTAAAGAGTATATTATCTTTTATTTGTTTACATTCACAAGGTGTACGAATTGCGTGGAAGCATTTTTTTTTTTTTTTTACATTAGTAGTCTCTCAATGAGGCGCTGAATCCTGCAGAAGGCTTTTATTCCTTTTTATGAACTTGCATCTACCTATCCATCCATCAGTCAGTTAAGTTTTAAAGTGTAACTGCATAAGACGGAATATGCACACAGAAAATATTAGAACAAATAAATACGAGAATATACTTCAAAGAACAACTCTGTTCATTGAGAAGGGAGAGAATAGAAACTCCATAGAAAGAACATCTGAGAAAAACAACAACAACAACAACAACAAGAAAAACAATATAACAAAACTAACAAAGATTTTTGAAAGCAACAGTGTGATTATATCTCATTTTTCACTCAAATTAAATTTTTAACTGAGTGAATGTCTGCAAACACATGAAAGCATGTTTGTGAACATGACAACGCTTGGTGATCCAATATCCAATCCTATGGGAAGATGTCCCGGATCATACTCAGGTCTTCGTTCAACATATACAGCCAATGACTAGTTTCTCGCCCCTAAAATCAGCCTCGATGCACTTTTTAAAAACGGTGGCAAAATTCGCTGTTCTGCCCATAAGAGGGGGAAAGTGATAGAATGAGATTAAGATTTGTCTTTTTTTTCTTGAACAATTACAGTAATTGTGTGTGTCATTCTCCCTTAAATCGGTTGCTATCATTTAGCGTAAATGTCGCGAGCCGCCCAAAATGTCGAGGGTGACCACGGTGATGAATACAATCTTGAATCTTGAGCACAGAGTGCCCCTTGTTTGTCCCGCAGTGGGGAAATGTTGGACTTGTTGGATCTACGCATACGTAGGTAAATGCGGAATTGATGAACATCTCATAAACATCTCATACGAGAACTTTAAACGGAAGGAAGGAACACATATTGGATATGAAGTTCTATGAAGCTTTTCCACTGGACCTTTGGAGTCAAAGCGTAGACTGACATTCATGTTTGCATGTTACTACAGTACTTTTTGGGTTTTATTTTGTAATTATGTATGTATTGTTTCTGTTGGTTGGGGAGAAACTCTTGAAAGTGCTGCAATTTCTGGGACCACGTTGAAATTTTCAAACGTTACTGTCAACGTTTGCGTCAAAAGGATACTTCTGCAAGGAATCTCAATTAATTCCACAAGCAAACGGATACCTACAATATCCTTGAACAAAATCTGAAATTTTGAAAGAGTTAAATGTAATGCTGTTGTAATATATTCTCACTATGATGTGGTTTAAACATAAATGATGCAATAGTTATCTCCTGCAAAAGATAATGATGATGATGATAAAAGTTGAAAATTAAAAGTTGAATGCAGGCAAATATTTATGTTGAATGTTTGTGAGTAGCTTGTAAAATCTTCGATGTATGACTTCATTTTACCCTTTCCTCACTAATAGCCATCACAAATTGGCGACCTCCATCTTGATCTGAGATGCACCCTCCTCCTATGAAAACCTGGCCATCAATTCAGACATATGTGACTCTGCTTGTCTGCCTGTGTAGCAGTCTCTAAACCATACATCATGGCAGGTCCTTTGTATTGTATTGTTTGTAAAGAACAAGTACAACAATACGTGGTATCCTCAGTTTAGACAGAACGTGGGTGATTCAACAAGTTACACATGTTCAATGGTGCTCATTCAGAGAACCAATGATTGAGACCTAACAGATATTTCTTGTTGATGCCAGTGAGGAGAGAGTGACTGTACGTCTCGCAGAAGAATATAAACGCATTAATTGATAATCTGAGGATCAAAAAACTTGAACAATGACCCATCTTTCAGGATGGCCTCAAATTTTCATCCACGATCTAACAGTCATGTGTAAAGGGTTCCCGGGTTGTTTGTGGTGACATTGGATGACTTGTTTTGACATAATTCACCTGATGGGCTGCCTGAGACCCGTCAACACAGCATTGTCAGGGATAAAAAGAACATCACTTTAAAAAACAGATCAGTTACTAAAAAAACTCTGGGTCGTGTACACTAAGAGGCGATTGTTTTCAGACGCACAACCAAACCTTTTGGGTTCTGAGTTTTGAGTGGATGAGGGGTCATTATGGAAGAAATTCATTTCGATCCTCGTTTGAAAACACCATTTTCATGTCTAGTGGTGGGACCATCAGGGTCAGGAAAGACCCATTTTGTAAAATGTATACTTGAAAATTGTGAACATGTTATGGATGATGCCAATGTAAATATTGTATGGATTTATACTTCTTTTCAACAGATGTACAGTGAATTGCAAAAGATGAATAAAAATATCAAATTCATTGAAGGTTTACCTGAATCTTTTGAAAATGAAGATGTATTTCCTTCTGATAGAAAACATTTGATTATTCTTGACGATGTTTTTTGTTGATTTTTGAAGCTTCTGAAAACCCTGAGGTTGTTCGCATTTTTACACAGTACAGACATCATAAAAATATGAGTGTTATAATGCTGACGCAAAACTCATTTCATCGTGGTAAATATAGTCGCAGTATTAGTCTGAATAGCAATTACTTTGTACTGTTTAAGAATCCTCGCGATAAAATGCAGGTAAAAGTTCTTGCTCAACAGGTTTACCCGTCTCAGAGAGCTTTCTTTCCAGAAAGCTTTGAAGATGCTACAGCTGACGCACACGGGTACTTAATTGTTGATCTAACACCCTCATGTCCAGAACGCTACAGACTAAGGACCGGGATACTTCCTCATCAACGTCACACGGTGTACATACCAAAAACGTCTGCTTTAGTTATGTCAGCGCGTACAAAAAGAAACACGGGTTTACTTAAGGAACTATACCATGCTCCGTCAAAGAAACGTAAAGACATTTTGATGCGTAGTTCTCGGGACTTTATTCAAGCTCTCGGTGAGATCGCCCTGAATGTTTTGAAGGGGAATGTACCATTGTCACAGGCTCAGTTCAAAAAACTGAAAAAACAGAAGAAAAACATCAGACTCTTGGCTAATAAAAAGGCATGCGTGAAGCGTAAACGAAGGATTCTTAAAAAGCAATCGGGAGGATTCATTTTGCCATTGCTAGCGGCTGCCGTTCCAATCATTGGAAATCTAATAGGAGGACTTGTAAAGAAGTAAAACACCATGAAGACTGTCCAGAAAATGTATCTCGTCTCTCCTCAGCAAATTAACCAGTTATCACGTCCAACCTCCGACATCCGTGAAACTGCCGAAGATGAATTAAATGACAAGATGAGGTCCATTCTAAATGATTCTCAGTTAAACCCGTATGAGAAGATTAAAAAGTACGATGCTCTATTGCAAAGATATTTAACCTTTGCAAAACAGGATCAGAGAGACCAAAGGAGAGTAACTCCGACTTTACAACGAGACGGAGTCAGCGATCATCCACACGACTCTGACAGTCGTGTCGAAAGTGTTCTAAAAACACCCTCTGTAACAGATGACTTGGGTAAGGATATTCTAAATAGCCTTCCGGCAAAAGCTCGAAGAAATGCTGAATACATTATCCAGAGGATATCCAAAAATGGTGATGGTTGGAATATGAATGGCAAATTTATGTATGAAGGAAATGCTGTAAAAGGCTCTCATGTGATTGATTTATTCAAGTACCTTTCCCTACCGTATAAGAAAACAAGTTCTTCATTACCTGAGGGCTGGTCCGAGTTTCTCGTCACATCATTAAAGCTAAACATCCCTCTCACACTGCTGTCCAATCCTGAATCGAGGGCTCAATATCAGAGACTTAAATCGAATTCTATCTTACGAAAGAAAAGTATAGCTGAGAGCTGGTCTCCCGACCCAAAGGATCCTAAAGCGACACCTCGACGACGCTTGACGCGTGTAGTGACCAAAGGGAAGAAATTGTCTCTAACACCTTGATGGGTTTCCTGAATAATTGTCTTGTACACGGTTATTGTCATTTCATCAATAAAATGTTTTATTGAATTATTATGTGATTACAGATTTTTCTTTTAAACACACGTACAAACAAAATAAGATTAGTCACACGTTACAATAGTCTTTAAAATACAGAAGAGAACCGTTTTGTTGTTTCCACGGACAGTGTGCACATCTTTTTAGACATTTTTGATGTCCATTCACAAAGTTGTATACCATGAGGTCGTTTTTTAAGGTATCGTCGCTGTATAGACTTAATACTTCTTCCATAGACAGCCCTCTAGCACGATGACAGAGGTAGAAGACGCAATGATGACCACATACAAACGATAGAGCGTGCTGTAGTTGGCCATTGTTGTACTTGATGTCGCTTGAATGTTTCTTGAGAAACTTTAAAATATTTTCAGGGTAATGTGAAAAGTACGGCCCCATTCCAAATGAGTCAAAGAAAGTTGTTCTACCGTCTTCTTTGAGAGTTAAAGCCAACCAGTGCTCTCCTGGTTTATGTGCCGGATGTGTGTTGACGACGAAATATGCAGGCGGTCTGAGGGGTTGAGTGAATTGAGGCAACTCATCCGACGGCCATACACCGTAAAATGTGTCGCCCAAGAGACCTCTCAGCAGCCTCTGTAACTGGAGACTATCCATAACTTTTTTTAATAATAGTCCACCAGCACTTGTCTTTTTGCATCAATCTCCAGAATGGAATCGTAACAAGCGTACACAATCAGTGTTACGGTGTTCGGTAAGGGTACTGTGAATCTCATCTCCAGTCTTAAATTCCCTTTTGAGACAGGGGAGAGAGCGTCGTTGTCGTCGGCTGGATTGAGATTAAACGCAAACAATGAATAACCGCCTTAAAACCTTCGCGGTCAATGCTTAGCGGTAGATCCTTCAAATGTCTTCCTGTAGCTAGAATCATGTTATAAAACTCTCTGACCGCCATACTGTTATTAAACTGAGGTTGAAAAGCTTTAGCGGGGATCTGTCGGCCGTCCTGACAGAGGGCGAGATATTCGGTGTTGTAATGATGAAAATTGAACGGGGAGAGATCTCTCCTACCGGTAAATGCCTCATGATGCACCATCCCTAAAACCACGTATTTAGGTATTGAACCCAGAAATAAATTCTCCTGGGTACATATTCTTGAGTTTTCTGGAATGGAGTATGTTTTTACGTTGACTCGTGAGAGGGGGTAGAGAGCATTTCCTTTTAACAAACCCGCTGCATGACCTATTCTCACAGCTGGCGAAACAGTGACTTTCTTCACAAACAGAGAGGCGCCGAGGATTTTCAGACGAAAGGTGGAGTCGCGGGGTCCGGTCAGGCAGAAGGCATCGTTCGCCCTGGTGAGTTTAATTCTTAAATCGACCGAGTTTAATAACAGTCTCTCGCAGAAAAATATGTCGCTGTGGAGAGGACCGAGAAGGTGTACTTCTCTGGATCTGCTCGTGAACTCTGCCCCTTTATTAAGGCCTGCGTTGGGTCCGTTTACAGTGACGATCGAGTCAACTGACCCGGGTAAAAAAGACCGGCGCTAAACTGTATTTTAAGAGTGTCGCCGGAAAAGTTGAGAAGTGTTTCAATCATAGCTCTGTACGGGTGAGTGGAACTGGACTGCGAAATCATCCGATCCCCCAGAACCACATCGCACTGATCAAAGATTGTGTTTAGAGGATAATTGATGAGACCGACTGCTGCGTCGTTAGCCAGCGGTGTGCCATCGGCGTTAGTAATTCTTGCACGCACGTGTAGAAGGGTGTCGTTTAGGTCTAGATACTTTTCGCTGTCTCCCGGTATAAAAAACTCAATCGGTCCTCCTTCGCGGATAGCGGCTACTGGAGCAATTTCAGTGTAAATTTTGTCCTCGATGGAAAGCTGCGTCACCGGCGCCGTGAATAAATCCAGTTCTGCTAATGTGCATTCAGCAGATTTCTGGTGTAGGAGCGCCATGTTACTGTATATATGTTTTTTTAAAATATATCGGAGCTCCCTCTGGACTTCCTCTTGGCCCGTTTGCTTCTGTCAACTGGCTTCTTTCTTTTTTTGTTTGTACGTTTATTAGAGCTCTGTGTTACACGGCGACCTGGAGGGCGTCTATTTGTCCTTCGTGATAAGACGGCTATACCGCCTGACCCTTCCTGTCTCTGTTGATCGCTCATTCCTCTCACGGTACGGGTGAACATATCCGAGGCTATGTTACCCACCGCTTATTTGAGATGGGGTTTCGCTATGGCAATACCTCTTTTCAACAGAGGTGATACAAACCGAAACATTTTTGAGAAGAGGGAACCGATGCCTCGTCCGTACATAACCGGGGCACCGTAGAACCCGGGCAGATCTCCGGCCACCTGTTTTTCATAATATTGTACAAATCTGTGCGGGTCGTCTCTTAAGCCTGCATGTACCATTGTGTTTGTTTATGACGGGTCTACACAGGGGGTTATCTCTCTCCGGCGTTGTGATGATGAATGGATTTCCAGACGACGATACGAGGGTTATATAATATCCTCTCAAGTAACAGGTCTAAAGTGTAGAGTCACCACCACTTTTCCAAAGGTAAAATTGAGTGGTTTGTTAAGATCTGATTTAATTTGTACCTGAATATTTTCAATATGGTTCTTGGCAACCGGTAAATAGTAGCAGGGTTAAAATGTTGTGTGATTATATCTGAGTAACTACCCTTGATTTCCACCGTTCTTAAAAGCGGTGCATATGCATCCCCTACAAGCTGCGGTCTTACAACGTCGCTGTAACAGTAAAGATGGTAAAACCCCGCTTTTAAATCAACTGGATGGGGCGCTCTGAACTCGCAAAAATTGATCCAATGACCAGGCTCTACACCTAACATGTAAGCTAAAGGCGAGTTAAAAAGCACTAAGTTCTGACCGTCTCCTTGAAGATCAATTTTTTGCCGTGCACCGTCAAACAGGAAGCGTATATTGTTATTGGTTTTTTTAAAGGTTTGCTCCAACTCGGTTGTAATCTGATTAATAGAGCTGTAATATCCACCCTTGAACTTCAGTTTAGAAATATCTGTTCCTGCAGTTTTGAAATGTCGATCAACCCCTCGTGATTCGTCTTTTTTCCTCTGAGGTGAGGCGCTGGCGTCAGGATCCGGAGCCCGAAGTCTCGCCATGGCTCTATGAAATTCATCTTTATGCCGCCTCGACGTGTTAGCATCTGAATCTGATCCTCTTGGGGGAGCCGTGTTTGTGTTGGAATCAGGTCCTCTAGGGTTCGGTTTCCAGTAAAATAACGCAGCATCCTCCGGAATATTATGCCATGTGTGAGGGTATGTAATCTCCGTCAAAGCCACCTCCCATTTCCCGTTTAAATCAATATGTTGTGCTAAATCAACGCGGAAAGTTCCGATCGAGTTGTCTTTAAAAACTTTTGCACTGGCGTTTGATGGTAAAGTCACATAGAAGCCAGTGTTCTTTGAGTTGTACATGATGATATGACGTCTGGTGTAAAGAAGGATCGTCTTATATATTTTTTATATCTGAAGCTTTTACCCAACTGTTGAATTTTTCAGGCCAGTTCTTCCACTGGACAAAGACCTGTCTCTCTCCTTTAACGCAGCGTTCCTTAAGAATCTTTTCTACGTGAAATACTTTATCCTTAACGAGTTGTACTTTTTGTAATTCTTGATCATAAAATGACCCCTGGATGGGTTCGCCGTCGAAGTCTTTCAATTTATACACAGACGGGTTGCGGTGAATACATTCAGTTATCGTAAATATCTCGTCTGTAAAACTCTGCTCATACTTTTTGTCAAATATACCTCGTAGTTTTGATATCCTAACATGATCGCCCTCCTTAAATTTCGGCTTCTGTCGACCTTTCGACGGTCTAATGTAAAGATTGTCAAACACTTGAAGAGTATTTTCTTTAGTTACTTCCATCGGTGTCATTTTTATACTACTGTGATAGCTGTAATTATAACTCTTTACTAGATCCTGTAAAACTTCGATGTAACGTAGAGTGTTTTTTAGCTGTAAAATATCTCCACATCCGATTTTTAAGAGTGCGGTTAAATCTCTCAACCACAGAGGCCTTAACGTCACTCGCTGTTGAAAAATGATTAATACCCTTCCTTTCCATCAAAGCCCTGAAACTCTTGTTAAAAAATTCTTTCCTGTCATCCGTCTGTAGCTTTGCAGGCGTCCCGCTCTCCTCCAGCACTGATTAAAACGCCTTCATTGTCTCAATCGCAGTCTTTCTTTTTAAAACGCGTACATAGGCCTTCTTTGAAAATAAATCTATAACGGTCAGTAATTTTGATCGTCGTTATATCTAGCCAACGCCTGCATGTCGCATAGGTCGGCCTGCAATTGTTGAAGCGGCCTGTGAACAAATACTCTGTTTCTCGGAAAGTTTACTCTGGCCGGTTTATGCAGGGTGTAAGCATCCTGTTTTGATAAAAAATCTTTAATAGATTTAGAACTGACTGGTTTTCCAGTCTCAACCTGCACCCCTCGACGAAGGCGATCCGCGCCTCCGTAGCTCCCAGGGTGAAGAGGATTGTAATAAACTCTTTTAATGATGTGTTTCACCGACATGTTAAATGAGAAATGAATGAGCCGAGATCCGAATATGCTTCTTAATGTTTTTTTATTAAACAGGTTATGTCAGGATTCGATCGTAAAGTTATACAAAGACAGTAAAAGCAAAAAATAATAATAAAAAATATCACATACGAGGGTATCTCGTGTTTGTGACATTGCCCAGGACCGGCGTTCTATTCCAGATTCTACTTGCTGATTCCAGACGTTCAATTAGAAGATCCTCTGGCTCGTGTTTGATGTATTCGTTCCAGACGCTTGATTTTGGAGACCTCATTTCGAGCAAGACTGTCTCAGCCGTAGCCTTGGTTCTCATTTTCTCCGGTTGTACGTCATTCAGGGTCAAGTAGTGTTGTATAGCAGGCAGAAAGTTGTTGTTACAGAGTCTCTTCATCAACGGGTAGAAGTTAAGGCTGTAGAAATCATCCTCCATCTCTTCAAGACAGCTGTGTTGTACTTGGCTCGGAGGGTCTACTTGGCAGCCGTAGCAGATCTCCCTCCAATATCTGCGCATGATTTTACCTAGTAGATGAAATACAACTGTCTTTACAGCTTTCAGGAAGAAACCGCTTATCCATCCATCTGTTTCATCATTAGCTGCTGGTTCTTGGTCTTGAGAAGCTGAGGATGAAGCAGGCGGATGCACGCAGACAGTTCCGTTCTCGGGACAGGAGGTTGTTGCTCTCCCTACAGGTTCCTCTTCATCGTCCACGTCTTCCATTTCACTTGCATCAGAGTCGTCTGTGTCGTCTTTGATGGTCAATGAAGGACAGGCTCCGTCCGCCATGCCGTTGTTAGAACCCTCGTACTCATGACCATCACCTGTAACGTCTTCTACCACAGGAAGTAGACGGGTCGGCGAGGGGTTGTTCATTCCGTACCCAGCACCGCCTGTAGCAGCTCCGAGGAAGATAGTGGCAATACGTCTCGGAACACCTTCGGTCCTCATTGTTTTCCTGGATGCGTTTGTTCCACCGGATACGTCTGCAGGGTGTCGCTCTGGAAAACACCCTCTTTATAACAACCGCCAGCCAGTAGGCGGTCCAAAGGGCGGGACTAAAAGGTCAGTGCTTTTTTCAACACAAGGGTATCAACCCATAAGCGGCTATGGTAGAAGAGGCCGTCGATTTTTGGAGAAATCTCGCGGATTTTTTCACTCCAAGCATCCAAAGGTATGGTTAACAGAGTACGAAATACACCGCAATCAGAATTAAAATACTCCAGGACGAAATCTTCTTCTTCTTCACCCGTGACTCCTGTTGATACTTTATGGAGGGCTCTGAAGGACCATCGTCCTGATCCTGAGATTTTAGCCAGCCATATAGCCACGAAGGACGGCATCCTCTCCGTTCGATCAGGTTTGTTAGACACAGCTCCAGCCTTCTGACGTTGTTGTTGTTCTTCTTCTTCTTCAGCCCTTGGAAAATTTTCCGGCTTCACCTCTCTCAGAACACCCCAGTCGTTAGACGATAACACGGCCATCTCCGTATAGGCACTCAAGGTTTCGTTGTCATCCAGTTGATAAATGTACAATTCAGCTGTTTCATACTTAAACGCGTACCCCCATCTCCCTCAACGTCCGTAAGGCTCTAGAGACCACTCATCCTGCAAAGATTCCCCGGGCGGCGCCTGCGTACGCCGTAGGTACATTACAGATTTACGGGGAGCCCCAGCACCCATCCACGGGTCCTCAATAACAGTCACAGCTGTCTCGCTGATCACTGGTGATCCACGCGCCGTTGTAGGGATAGACATTGCGAGTTGGTTGTGTTTGCCGGTTCCTTGCTCCTTGCGACGGTCTGAAGGTTACATATATATACACACAGGTCGATGTTTATTCAGCGGTCAGAACCCTCCCTTTGTTATTTTCCTTCCTGTTATAAAACAAGGAATGATAGGGTTAATTATTACCCTTCCTGTCATAAAACAAGGGGGAGGGTTATAATTTTAATTCCCTGTTGATATAAAAAAGGGGGAGGGGTATTATTTTAATTTATTTTTATATAAAAAGGGGAGGGGTTATTATTTTAATTTCTTTTTATATAAAAAAGGGGAGGGGTTATTATTTGAATTTCTTTTTTATATAAAAAGGGGGAGGGGGTGGTTTTATTACCTCCGGAAGGGGAGGTGTTTTATTATCTCCAGGGCCATAAATCAAACAATTTTGACATTTTGGTGTATCCTTCTTCTCTCTCATGACCCTTGATGAGGAAAAGTCACAAGATTTCATGAAGAAAAAGTCAGGATAACCACTACTTTTTTCAACACAAAAACGGATATCGGTCAAATTGACCCTAAGCATAATATGAGGGTTAAAGCTTTTCTAGGTCTGCTAAGCTTTTATAACAAATTCTTGCCAAACTTGTCTACTGTGCTCTCTCCATTACACAAGTTACTGAGGAAAGATGAGAAACGGAGGTGGGAGGTTGAGCAAGAAGAGGCTTTTAAGCAGGCAAAAAAGTTACAACAAAGCGTTTAAGTGTTGGTTCATTATGATGAACAAAAAGAACTGGCACTGTCATGTGATACCTCACCTTATGGGGTGGGGGCAGTCTTGGCACATAGGCTGGAAAAGGGAGCAGAAAAGCCTATTGGATATGCCTCACGCACACTCACAGCAGCACAAAAAAACTATTCGCAGTTGGATAAAGATGGGAGTTATCAGCAGTTATTTTTTGGGTGCAGTACTTCCACAAATATTTGTGTGGATGTAAATTTGTGATTTGTACACAGACCATAAGCCCTTAATCAGTCTGTTTCATGAAGGAAAAGCTGTGCCACACATGAGTTCTCAGAGGATCATGAGATGCGCTATTCTGTTAAGAGCAAATGAATATGCCGTGGTGTACCGACGTGGACAGGACAATGCAAACGCAGATGCTCTCAGTAGACTTCCACTTCCAGAGAAAACTGGGGATCCAGACTCAGAAGACCAGGTATTGATGGTAGAGCAGGATCAGAGTTCAGTGGTCAACTCGGAAGAGCTTCGTAACCATCGGGGACCAGTGAAGACCCCGTACTCGCACCAGTCCGTGAATACATACTCAGAGGGTGGCCCTGTAACCTCGATGTTGCTTTCAGGCCATACACTATGAAGCAACAGGAGCTGAATGTACAAGATGGGTGTGTACTGTGGGGGTGCTGTGTGGTGATTCCGGAAACAGGATGTGGTCTGATGTTGAAGCAGTGGTGGTGATTGATGCACATTCAAAGTGGTTGGAGGTCTACCCTGTTTCATCAGCATCTGCAGTGGCTACTGTGAACTGCTTGAGGGCCAGTTTCAGCACTCATGGTATCCCAGAAATGATAGTGTCAGATAATGCCCAGTGTTTTGTGAGCGAACACACTAAAGAGCTTTTGGCACGCAATGGGATCACTCATGTCACATCAGCACCGTATCATCCTTCTTCTAATGGGATGGCAGAGAGAGCGATACAAACGTTCAAACAGTTGATGAAAAAAACATCCGGTGATTCTCCGGAAACCAAACTGAGTAGAGCTTTATTCAGTTATCAGATGGGGAGGAAGTTGAGGTGCATGTTGGATCTGATATACCCAAATTTGAAGACGAAAGTGGAACTGAAACTGGCAAACCAGAAAGTTCAGCATGATCAACATGCTCGGTTCAGAAGTTTTCAGACAGGTGACCGGATGTTCACAAAAAACTATGGTTATGGGTCTAAGTGGGTTCCAGGGTTAATACAGGAATGCACAGGACCAGTCTCCTACACAATGGTGCTGGGAAATGGGCAAACTGCGTAGACTCGTAGACCAGGTTTTCAGTGGGAAACTGTCCATTTTAACAGGTCAGACATCCTCTGCGCCCACTGTGGAGGATGTCAAAGTGGAGAATCCACTTGGGGATGGGATCTCACTGGAGACTGAGACAAGTGAAGGGAACAGTGAAGAAGTCAGTCTAAAAAAAAAAAAAAAAAAGCAGACCGACAGTGATCTGGTATGCACACCGTCTCAAGGAAGAGTACGACCACAAAAGAACAGGAATCCCCCAGTGTATCTGAATGACAATGTTCAAAAAGTGGAATAGGAGATAAAAGTTTTGGACCAAGGTGCTTGCAATTTTCTTATTCTTTAGCGTAAAGAGGCATGTTTTTGTTTTGTTTTGTTTTGGGTTAGTCGTTTAAGTTGCATTCTATTTTATGACTGTTTTATTATTTTATTAAGTTTTAGGCTTACCCAAGTGTTTATGGTGGTTTTGGGGACATGGGTTTTGGGAGTGAAGTTGGAAGACGTGAACAGTTTGGCGAAGAGGTGTTATGATGTGTCATGGGATTATTTGGGGTCACAACTTGGGGGCGCTCTTGTTATGTTGCCGTGTCATCATCCGGTTTGTTGGAAGTTGGAACCGTGAATAAAACCTGCTGTGTTGATACCTCCTGTGTGTTTTCCTTTCCGCTTCGGCTATCACAGGGTGTGTCACTTCAACCCACTTGGGAGAACGAATCAAATGTCCGGACCATCATTGAGCAGTGTCACCAGGTTCGCGGACAGGACCCCAGGCGACAAGGCCCGGATTAGCGCTCGAGGCCGAGGCGCTGGAAGGAGCGAATTCAATACGAATAAAAAAATAAAAATAAAAATAAACGCAAATACTATGCTTCAAGCAATTGTTTTATTTAAAGCAAATTTTCCACACAAACAGAAATTTCCTCCGGTCAGCTGACTGCCCGGGGAGAAGCTGCTCCCGAAGATTCCGACGTCCACGCTCGGAGCATGACAAGCGCTGAGTCACCTGCCTTTAAATCCGCTCCTGCGCTGATGCGACAAGTCTCTGCCGTGACTGCAACGAGACCTCAGTCCTACCAGAAGTTTCCGTGGTCCAGATGAGCCGCTCCGCACCTCTTCAAGTCTCAAGCTTCATCGCTTGATGTGCCAGATTCGCCGACTCCGGGTGAGCATGTGACCGGTAAGAATTTACAGGGAGACGGCGACCCTGCAGTTTACCGCATGAAGTCCGACATGCCTCGGTGCTCGACTGAAGCTAAATGGCGTTGCTCCCGTGAATAGGAGGATGTCGGCATCACTAGCTATGAAAGACCAGCGCGTCACGGCACGCGGCAATCATTCTCCCCTGACTGCGATGAGACCTCAGTCCTGCCTGAAGTTTTCATGGTCCAGACAAGGCACTCCGCTCGTCTTCAGGTCTCAAGCTTCTTCTCTTGTTGTGCCAGATGCGCCAGCTTCGGCTGCAATTTCACAATTACAGAGTCACTCACTCACGCCTCGGTAATTTCACAATCACATTTTGCGGAGTGCCCTGGCACTTCCAGTGAAGTAGAAAGGCTGGTGTAATATTCCTAGCAAAAATTATGAGCGGACCTCCGATCCTGGGGCGTCCCCTCAAAGTGTGGCTACTTCAAGCTTAGCAGGCAGTCCTCTGTCCCCCGAAATGCAGTTCACTATTCGAAATCCTAAAGCAACTGCAACACTCAAAGGATATAATGCCAAATGGGTGTGGACTGCCGTCTGTTGGGTAAACATCCACTGCTAGTCCAATTCAATCCGGACTATTCCCGGTGCAGCTCTGAAACTCCACTGGCACTAGGCTCGCACGTGGTCAGGTACGGAGCCCCCCCTGAGGAGGGACCATCCCACCCGGCGTTGACAGAGCCACTTTCGCACAGTAGAATGGCGTCTACGCTGTCGGCAACCGGCTCATAGCACTTGAGAACATCATTGCGCTCTTTATGAGCTCCATGGACAGGCTCATCCATCACAGAACCTTTCTTACTCCACCTGAGATTTTGGAGATTCAACAGTCCATCGGCGTGGTGCTCTACTCGCAACGCTTCCTCCACACATAGCTGCTGCCCGGGAGGAACAGCCGTATAATAGCCGCGCTGATCATCGCTGCTCCTCTTGGAGAGACCAGTCGGCTGCTCTCACATCTGCTCCCTCCAAAAGCGTAGAAAGAACTTTGTATCTAAAAGTATGCATCTAAACCAAAGTCTAACTTGAATAAAAAATAAGATGCATTACTTTGGTATCGAGTCTGTTTTTTCTCTGCCCAAAATGAGGGTTTATCACCTGCCAAGTTCTCTTCCGGTTCCAGTCAGTGCGAACTCTGGCTTCTTTTTTTTTTTTTTTTGTTTGACATTGTCTCAGGAGACCAAGCAGTATAGTAACAGACTCTCTGCCTCCTTATCCCTGACATCCTTTGGAAGTATCTGGAGCCAAGAAGTTATGTTTTTCCTCAGCTTCGGCACAATAAGAAGCGTAGGCGTAAAATAACTCTTTCCCGTCTCTCAACAGATTCCGTTTCCAACCAAAAGTCAGGAGAGTTTCAATTCTGCCATTAACTCTTCTTATTCCACAGACTCGGCAGTTTCCAGCAGGGGTCGCCAGAGGACCGCGAAAGCCACCGCGCTGCGTGCGAGACCTGCTCTGTTCTCAGCTCCCTCGTGCGATGTCTGATGGGATGTCCGTCTGTGACTCTGCAGCCCTCCAAACCTCTCAGAGGCAAGCAGGACGTTGTCATCTAGAGAGTCATCTCTTTATCTATCATGACAGAGTATCTTCTGAATTGAAAGCGCCTGTGTCCTCACCTGCCCATATGGATCAAGAATATACTCGATCATTGACACGCCCTTCAGTTTCACAGTCAACCTCCAGGTTCTGCGACACCACGTGGACCTGAGTGAACTCAAAGAAACAACATGTCTGATGGAGGAGGACCACGCTCTCCTGTCAAAGGAAATAATCGAGCTAGTACCAATGCGATCCTCTTACACTGGTTATTACTCCAGGTACTTCCTGGAACCCAAGAAGACAGGAGAGTGGAGACCTGTTCTGGATCTCAGTCTCCTCAACCAATTTATGACCAGACAGCGGTTCCGGACTACCAGCAGACTCCTGGAGTGTGTCAGAGTGTGAGAGTGGATGACCTCCATAGATCTTGCAGACTCCTACTTCCACAACACGGTCTCCAGTGTCTTGTGCCTCGTAAATTCGCCAAGTGCGTGGAGGCGTTGCTCGAACCACTTAGAAGACAGCGTCTGCGGATTCTGACATACTTGGACTACTCGTTGATTCTAGCCAGGTCCAAACAGGAGTCATGAGCGCACACCAGCTTAGCAGAAGGGGTCTTTTTCGTAGCTGCAGAACAAATTCAACGTCTCTGAAGTGGTTTCAGAGAGTTATCAACAATTTTATGTATGTTGTTCTGAAAGACACAGGTCCCTCGTGCTGAAAACGCGTTTTCTGCACTGTTCACTCACTGCTCAGGGCTGTCTCAGAACATAAAAATTTCACCTGGCACTCCCTATCACGAGACTGACACTCTACCCACTGAGTAAAGCAGCTAAATCTTTCTTCATTATCCTTCAGGGATTTGAACCCCTCACCCCTGATGACTAGACGGACACTCTATCCACTGAGCTAGCCAGCCACTCAGCTAACCAGCCACTTCTCTCTCCATCGCAGTTCAGGCATTCAAACCCCCGACCTCCTGATCACTAGACGGACGCTCTACCCAATGAGCGACTGAGCTACTTCTTTCTCCATGGCACTACAGGGATTTGAACCCCTCACCTCTGATCACTATACGGACTCTCTGCCTTCTGAGATAATGAGCCACTGAATTAACTAGCCACTGCTGTCTCCATGTCAGTTCAGGGATTCGAACTCCCGACCCCCTGATTACTTGATGGATGCTCAACCTACTGAGGTAACCTGCCACTTCTCATTCCATGGGTCTTCGGTGATTCGAGCGGCTGACCCCCGGATCACTAGACCGATGCTCTACCCACTGACCAAACCAGCCACAACTCTGACCATGGCTCTTTGGGGATTCGAAACGTTGAACCCCAATCACTAGACGGCCACTCTACCGACTTAACTAACCAGCCACTTCTCTATCGATTGCTCTTCAGTAATTCGAACAACTTACCCCCATTACTAGACGGACGCTCTACCCGCTGATCTAACAAGCCACTTCTCTCGATCACACTTCAGGGATTTAAAGCCATGACCCCGCGATGACTAGACGGACGCTCTACCCGCTGAGCTAACCAGGCACATCTGTCACCATGGCTCTTCAGGGATTAGCACCCATCAATCCCTGATCACTAGTCTGATACTCTACCCACTGAACTAAGCAGCCACTGAGCTAACCTGCCACTTCTCTCTGCATGGCCCTTCAGTGATTCAATCCCTCGACTCCCCCGATCACTATACTTTCGCTCTACCCACTGAGCAAAGCAGCTCGAGTGAGCTGCTTTGCTCAGTGGCACTTCAGGGATTGGAACCCCTGACAACACGATCACGAGACGGATGCACTATACCCAGATCTAACCAGCCACTGTGCTAACAAGCCACTTCTACCGCTTTGGTTCTTCAGGAATTCGAACCCCTCACGCCATGATCACTCAACAGATGCTCTACCCACTGACCTAAACTGCCACTTCTCTCTGCTTGGCTCTTCGGTGATTGGAGGGGCTGACCCCCCGATCACTAGACGGAGGCTCTTCAGGGATTCGAACCCCTGACCAACCAATCACAAGATGGCTGCTCTACCCACTGAGCAGACCTGCCAGTTCTCTGTCCATGGATCTTCAGTGATTCGCACAACTTACCCCCGATCACGAGACAGACGCTCTACCTACTGAGCTAAACAGACCCCTCTCTCACCATGGCCATTTAGGCATTGAAACGCCTGACCCCCGATCACTAGACGAACACTATACACACTGAGCTAAAGAGCCACTTCTCTCTCCATGGCTCTTCAAGGATTTGAACCCCTGACGACACGATCACTAGACGGACGCACTATACCCAGAGCTAACCAGCCACTGGGCTAACAAGATTCAATCCCTCGACCACCCGATCACAATACTTTCGCTCTAGCCACAGAGGAAAGCAGCCACTTCTCACTCCGGAGCTCATCAGGGATTCAAACCCCTGACGGCATGATCACTAGAGCGATGCTCTACCCACTGGGCTTGCCAACCACTGAGCTAATAAGCGACTTGTATCTCTTTGGCTCTTCTGGAGCTAACCTGCCACTTCTCTCTTGATGGCTCTTCAGTGGCAGGTTAGCTCAGTGGCTAGAACGTTCGTCTAGTGTTCGGGGGTTTGGGGGTTGGAATCACTGAAGTGGAAGAGATGAGATGGAAGTGGCTTGTTAGCTCAGTGGCTGGTTAGGGTAAGCGGTTCGAATCCCTTAAGTGCCATGCAGTGAGAACTGGCTGGTTAGCTCAGTGGGTAGAGCGTCTGTGTCGTGGTCAGGGGGTGAGGTGTTCAAATCCCTGAAGAGCCAAAGAGATTGTAGTGGCTTGTTAGCTCTGTCGGTACAGCGTCCGTCTAGTGATCAGGCGGTCAGGCGTTCAAATCCCTGAAGGCCATGGTGAGAGTTGTGGCTGGTTAGCTCAGTGGGTAGAGCGCGCGATGGAGATGAGAACCGAGCAGGTCTGGCACGCAGCGGCTACTGTGTGATCCTCTGAAGAAGTGGCATTCGCAGCAAACTGGCGAGTCTGAGGAATAGGAAGAGTTAATGGCAGAATTGAAACTCTCTTGACTTTTGGCTGGAAGCGGAATCTGTTGAGAGACGGAAAAGAGTTATTTGGGGCCGATGCTTGTTATTGTGTCGAAGCTGAGTAAAAACAGAATTTCTTGCCTCCAGAATCTTCCCCAGGGACAGTTCTGGCGTCAGGGATAAGGAGGCAGAGAGGCCGTTACTATTCTGCTCGGTCCCCTTAGACGATGTCAAACGAAAACAAAATTTTGAAGCCGGAGTTCGCATTGACTGGAACGGGAAGGAGAACTTGGAGAGTGACGAAGCCTAATTTTGGGCAGAGAAGAAATGGACCCGATACCAACGTAATGCATCTTGTTTTTTATTCAAGTTAGACTTTGGTTTCGATGCTTACTTTTAGAAATAAAGTTTTCTTCCTACGCTTTTGGAGGGAGCAGAGGTGAGAGCAGCCGACAGGTCTTTCCATAAGGAACAGCAATGATCACCGCGGCTATGATCCGGACGGCTGGGCTCACTCCGCCCCTTCGACCAGCGACGGTGTTCACCCCGGGCGGTGGCAGTGAGTGGAGGAGGGGCCGCGCACCACGCCGACGGACTGTTGAATCTCCAAAATCTCTCGTCGATTGAGAGAGGTTCTGCGATTGATGAGATTGATGGGTGGCGGATGACATGAGGCACGGGTGGAGATCAAGCGGGAACCTGCCATCCACCTCATAGCAGCGCCTGGGTTTTGTCAAACTCATCCCATGGCTTCGAAGCAGGAAATGTGGAAAGGTTCGGCTGCTAGTAGGCCGGTCGCAGCGCCCTATTCGTAGAGGTTTAGTGTTCAATATACTACAAAGAGTGTTTTTCCAATCGCTGTAGGTGATGTTTTCATGTTCTGAGGCTATTCTGATGAGCGAGTGAACAGTGCACAAAACACGTTTTCAGCCCGAGTGAGGGTGGTTTTCTGATTGACCTGAGCCTGAGATAAGTTCGGTTTCAGAAGGCCAAACATAAAAATGTGGATAACGTTCAAAAACGAGTTCAGATAGCTGAGATTTGAAGTGCAACTACTAGAAAGACAATTTCTGCTATAGTGGGAGGTGAAAATGTCATGTTCTGAAGCTTCCCTGAGAAGTTGTGGCACAATGCAGAAAACGCGTTTTCAACCTGAGATAAGGCGGGTTTCGGAACACCAAACTTAAAAATGTTGACAACGCACAAAAAACACTTCGGACAGCTTAGATTTGATGTGCAACTACTAGAAAGACAATTTCTGCTATAGTAGGAGGTGAAAATGTCATGTTCTGAAGCTTCCCTGACAAGTTATGGCACAATGCAGAAAACGCGTTTTCAGCCTGAGATAAGGTGGGTTTCGGAACGCCAAACAAAAAAATGTTGATAACTTTCAAAAAACACTTCAGACAGCTTAGATTTGATGCACAGCGACGAGAAAGACCCTTTCTTCCATAGTGGGAGGTGAAAATTTCATATTCTGAAGCTTCCCTGAGAAGTTGTTGCACAATGTAGCAAACGCGTCTTCAGCCTGAGATCAGGTGGGTTTCGGAACGCTAAATATAAAGATGTTGATAACTTTTGGAAAACACTTCAGACCGCTTAGATTTGATGTGAAACTACGAGAAAGAAAGTTTCTGCTATAGCGGGATGTGAAAATTTTATGTTTTGATTCTTCGCTGAGAAGTTGTGGCACAATGCAGAAAACGCGTTTTCAGCCTGAGATAAGGTGGGTTTCGGAACGCCAAACATAAAAATGTGGATAACTTTCAAAAAACACTTCAGACAGCTTAACAACAGGTATTATGCAGGTATTATGCCTGACTCTTTCTCAGACACTGAAACAGAGTCTGTGATAATCGGTTAATTTGCAGGGGAGACGTAAGTTCTTTCCCACACGATTGAATCTTCAAAAGAGACAATTTGAAGGCAGACCTCATTGTCTTTCAGACAACGTTGTTTAGGCCGAGTTCACACCCAGGCCGCCCCACCTGTAGACCTTCCTTTTCAAATTGTGCCATTTGGTGGAGGGTCAGTTCACACCTCTTAGCTACCTAGCAGACACTGGGCTCTTCCTCCCTATTGTTTTGAAGTATTCAAATCAACAAAGGCGTCACCTAGGCCCTGCCCACACAAACGGAGTATTTAGGTGACCCTGATTCAGACCACATTTTACACCAGTTCAGGGGTAACCTTTGCTGTTGACCAGACCTTCCAGAACCTCAGCCACCTCTCCAAACGACTCCAGACTTGGCATGGACGCCTCTTCCTCTGCACATCGTAGGTGAATATTTATCTGTCTATCTATCTATCTGTCTATCTATCTATCTATCTATATCTATACAGTATACAGTACATATATGTATATACATATATGTATATCTATGTATCTACATTTACATATATAAGTATAATAAAAACGTTACGCCATGTTTATCACGTACCATGTCTCTTTTCATTGACAGATGTCGTCACTCATCTGTGTGACGTTCATTTAACGCAGAGTGATACAGGTAAAAAGATTTCATTATTCGAGCAGCTAATGCGACCAACTTTTGAAGACGGTGGCGTACACGCGGATCCGACGGCGGTGCTCCCTTCAATAGATACCAGTCTAGCCACGGATGCTTATAGGTGAATATAAAAAGCTATTATAAAAACTTTGTCATGTTGGTTTATCATATTCATCTCTACTTTTATAGGAATTATTACCCATCTGGGTGATGTTCATTTAACGCAGAGTGATACAGGTAAATATATTTAATCAATTATAAGCTGCTCTTAATATCTCATGATATTATGTACTAGATGTATTGTCTCTTCTAATATTAGATTCGAGTCAGCCGATAACCTTCTGGTGGCGATAGAAGGACCTCTGGAGCTGGAACAAACAGAGATTTTATTATTTTAAAGTTACATGATGCTGTTTCAAGTCAGACGATAAAATATAGAAACATTCTATTTTCATCAGTCGTTGCTTGACTGAGTCATGCTTTTCGAAAAAAATCTAGTCACACTAAAGGTAAAAAAACGACTACTTTTTGTTTGTACTGTACCCTGTAATTTAGGGGTAAAACAATCAAACGTGCAAGCAGTACAAAATTACTTCATCATTAGCTGTGACATTTAGATCAGACCAGACTGAGCAACACAACGTTTGAGCCTTCGAGAAGTTACTACTCAACACTAATACATACATACTGAACACAAGCACAAAATGTACTGTAACACACAACAAAGTTAACACACACACACAGCGACACGCAAACACTGTGGCAAAAATGAGGGAAAGTGAGAATAAGTTACAAGAACTGTTCTTCACTCTGCTTCTTTTCAATCCCTGTATCATGCAAGATGAAATGACTGAATGTGTTCCTGCAATGTAACAATTGTGAAGCAATGCGATATAATAGCTATACAAACGTCCTATAACTTGTCATGTAACACATCTACAATGTAGGAGGGACAGAACATTCATTGAATGAACATTCATTTATACTTGATGCTATCGCTAGTCAGACAAGTAGTGTAGAAATATCCAAAGTATGTTAACCCTTAATTTTATTTTATTTTATTTTTTTTTGCCTTACGAGTGGCTAAAATGTGTATATTACAAGCCATGCTTTTCATTGATTTAAATGTGTCTTGATTCTGTGTTTTCAGGTGAAAATAGCCAAATGCGGGAGCAGTACGGTGCGACATGTTAGTTTTGTAGTGTGCATTTTGTGTTCGGGGGTCGGGTCGCGGAGGCAGCATTCGGAGCAGGGAAGCCCAAACTTCCCGGTCCGCACAAACCTCCTCCAGCTCATCCCGGGGGATCCCGAGGCGTTCCCAGGCCAGACCGGAGACATAATATCTCCAGCGAGTCCTGGGTCTTCCCCGGGGTCTCCTCCTGGTAGAACATGCCCGGAACACCTCCCCAGGGAGGCGTCCAGGGGGCATCCGGATCAGATGCCCGAGCCACCTCAACTGGTTCCTCTCCATGTGGAGGAGCAGCGGCTCCACCCCGAGTTCCTCCCGGATGACCGAACTCCTCACCCTATCTCTAAGGGTGCGCCCAGCCGGAGGAAACTCAATGACGCAATTACTCCAACATCATATGTGATATTTAGATCAGATCCAGAGACTAACATGCTTCGAGCTGAGGTGAAACTATGAATGTATGAATTGAGAATTATAAAAAAGTAACCCGAGTCGAAATCGAAATGTGTTTAAATTAAATCTTTCCATTTTAAAAAACAGTGTTTCTGTTGTTCATTTTCACAAAATTTTAATGCTGAAGTAAGGCATGTGAACAAATTCAGATATTGTATTTTCATATTTTTTCACAAGTTACAGGTGTATTCTCAGTTATTATTTATCAACTGTGTCTCAAATTTTAAAACTTTTTTTTTCAGTGTTTTAAAAACAAACAACTGGCAAATTAAACTGGTTGACATTGTAGGTTCGTGAACCTGTTTTTGTCTTGTCTGTTTTGTCTGTGTTCGCAAGTTACCATAAAAGAATAGTTTTGGTAGGCTGGTTGTTCATCTTATAAAATCTAACCGACGCACTGAAGCCTGTAAGTACATTTTTCCTTTTACTTCAAGCTTTTCTCCATCCATTAGAATCTCAAATATCTGTTTCACTGTTAAAAACTTCTAATTGTCAGTACCAGAAATTGAATTGTTTGAAAAAACAACAAATAAAGTTTTATTCAGCACACACACACACACACACACACACACACACACACACACACACACACACACACACACACACACACACACACACACACACACGTGCATCAAATTTAAGACATACCATTCTCACTATAAGACAACAAGCCATTTTAGTATGTACGAGCATGTTGCCATGTTCCCAATCTTCTTAATCTTTTCATTTACCTGAAACTGTCTGCTTACACAAATTGTATTACTAATCCTGAACTAAAGCCTGACGTTTTTGTACAACCATCTACGATAGGATAAATAGATGAATATTATTAGAAACTAGATATAGTTTATTTAAAAATTTTAACAAACTTTTTTCATTTGTTCAGCCATTTGTCAAATTTGAAAAAATAAAAGATGTATAATTTTTGAGATGTCAAGAACTTTTTATTTTCGCTACCAGTCACAAACCCCGCTTTTTTCACGAAATAGTATGAAATATATATATAAATATATATTTTTTTTTTACAAGTAAAGCTTTTTTACTAATCACTGCCAATTCTAACTGACAACAACAAATCACAGGGTTGACATTGTAGTTTCTGACATACATTCAGTTTTTCATTTTTAATCGTCCTAGACCTACATTTTCTTTACATATCTTCAAGCTGAATAGTGTTTTATCTTCTATTTGTTTACATTCACAAGGTGTACGGATTGCGCGGAAGCATTTTTTTTTTTACGCTAGTAGTCTCTCAATGAGGCACTGAATCCTGCAGAAGGCTTTTATTCCTTTTTATGAACTTGCATCTACCTATCTATCCATCAGTCAGTTAAGTTTTAAAGTGTAAATGCATACGACGGAATATGCACATAGAAAATATCAGAAAAAGTAAATATGAGAATCTACTTCAAAGAACAACTTTGTTCATAGCGAAGGGAAAGAATAGAAACTCCATAGAAAGAACACCTGAGAAACAACAACAACAACAAAAAAAAAACAATCTAACAAAGCTAACAAAAATTTTTGAAAGCAACAGTGTGATTATGTCTCATTTTTCACTCAAATTGAATTTTAACCGAGTGAATGTCTGCAAACGCATGAAAGCATGTTTGTGAACACATCCTGATAACGCTTGGTGACCCAATATCCAATCCTATGGGAAGATGTCCCGGATCATACTCAGGCCGCCTTCGTTCAACGTATACAGCCAATGACTAGTACCTCGCTCCTAAAATAATCCTCGATGCACTTTTTTTAAAAACGGTGGCAAAATTCGCCGTTCTGCCCATAAGAGGGCGAAAGTGATAGAATGAGATTAAGATTTAAAATGAGAAGACCCAAAATGTCGAGGGTGACTACGGTGATTAATACAATCTTGAATCTTGAGCACAGAGTGTCCCTTATTTGTCCCACAGAGGGGAAATGTTGGACTTGTTGGATCTACGCATCCGTAGGTAAATGCAGAATTGATGAACATATCACTTACAACTCCGAGACAATGCTTGTTATTGGTTTGGGTGTGTTCTTCTTGGTAGAATTTGTATGAACATCTTATAAACACCTCATCAACAACTCATACGAGAACTTTAAACGGAAGGAAGGAACACATATTGGATATGAAGTTCTATGAGGCTTTTCCACTGGACCTTTGGAGTCAAAGTGTAGACTGAGGTTCATGTTTGCATGTTACTACAGTACTTTTTGGGTTTTATTTTGTAATGATGTAGTGTTTCTGTTGGTTGGGGAGAAACTCTTGAAGGTGCTGCAATTTCCAGGACCATGTTACGATTTTCAAACGTTACTGTCAACATTTGCGTCAAAAGGATACTTCTGCAAGGAATCTCAATTAATTCCAAAAGCAAATGGATACCGACAATATCCTTGAACAAAATCTGAAATTTTGAAAGAGCTAAATCTAATGCTGTTGTAATATATTCTCACTATGATGTGCTTTAAACATAAATGATGGAATAGTTATCTCCTGCAAAAGATAGAAATGATAAAAGTTGAAAATTAAAAGTTGAATGCAGGCAAATATTTATGTTGAATGTTTGTGAGTAGCTTGTAAAATCTTTGATGTATGACTTCATTTTACCCTTTCCTCACTAGTAGCCATCACAAATCGGCGACCTCCATCTTGATCTTAGATGCTCACTCCGCCTATGAAAACCAGGCCATCAATTCAGACACATGTGACTCTGCTTGTCTGCCTGTGTAGCAGTCTCTCAACCATACATCATGGCAGGTCCCTTGTATTGTATTGTTTCTAAATAACAAGTACAACAATACATGGTATCCTCAGTTTAGACCTAGAACCTGGGCGATTCAACAAGTTACACGTGTTCAAAGGTGCTCATTCAGAGAAACAATGATTGAGTTCTGGACCAGCAGGAGACCTTACAGATATTTCTTGTTGATGCCAGTGAGGAGAGAGTAACCGTACGTCTCGCAGAAGAATATTAACACATTAATTGATAATCTGAGGATCAAAAAACTTGAACAATGATCCCTCTTTCAGGATGGCCTCAAACTTTTCATCCACAATCTAACAGTCATGTGTAAAGGGTTCCCCCATTGTTTGTGGTGACACTGGATGACTTGTTTTTACAGTATTCTCCTGACGGCGTGCTTGAGACCCGTCAACACAACATTGTCAGGGATAAAAAAGAACATCACTTTAAAAAACAGATCAGTTACGAAAAAACTCCGGGTCGTGTACGATAAGAGGCGCTTGTTTTCGGACGGCACAACCAAACCTTTCGGGTTTTGCACTGAGTTGCAAAAGATGAATAAAAATATCAAATTCATTGAAGGTTTACCTGAATCTTTTGAAAATGAAGATGTATTTCCTACTGATAGAAAACATTTGATTATTCTTGACGATGTTATATTTGAAGCTTCTGAAAACCCAGAGAGACATCATAAAAATATGAGTGTTATAATGCTGACGCAAAACTTATTTCATCGTGGTAAATATAGTCGTACTATTAGTCTGAATAGCAATTACTTTGTATTGTTTAAGAATCCTCGCGATAAAATGCAGATAAAAGTTCTTGCTCAACAGATTTACCCGTCTCAAAGAGCTTTCTTTCTAGAAAGCTTTGAAGATGCTACAGCCGACGCTCACGGGTACTTAATTGTTGATCTAACACCCTCATGTCCAGAACGCTACAGACTAAGGACTGGGATACTTCCTCACGAGCGTCACACTGTGTACATACCAAAAACGTCTGCTTAAGTTATGTCAGCGCGTATAAAAAGAAACGCTGGTTTACTTAAGGAACTATACCACGCTCCGTCAAAGAAACGTAAAGACATTTTAATGCGTAGTTCTCGGGACTTTATTCAAGCTCTTTGCGAGATCGCCCTGAATGTTTTGAAGGGGAATGTACCATTGTCGCAAGCTCAGTTAAAAAAACTGAAAAATCAGAAGAAAAACATCAGACTCTTGGCTAAAAAAAAAGCGTGCGTGAAGCGTAAACGAAGGATTCTTAAAAAGCAATCGGGTGGATTCCTGTTGCCGTTGCTAGCGGCTGCCGTTCCAATCATTGGAAATCTAATAGGAGGACTTGTAAAGAAGTAAAACGCCATGAAGACTGTCCAGAAAATGTATCTCGTCTCTCCTCAGCAAATTAACCAGTTATCACGCCCATCCTCTGACATCCGTGAAACTGCCAAAGATTAATTGAATGAGAAGATGAGGACCGTTCTAAATGATTCTCACTTAAACTCGTATGAGAAGATTAAACAGTATGATGGTCTATTGCAGAGATATTTAACCTTTACAAAACAGGATCAGAGAGACCAAAGGAGAGTAACTCTGACTTTACAACGAGACGGAGATCATCCCCACGACTCTGACAGTCGCGACCAAAGCGTTCTAAAAACACCCTCTGTAACGGACGTCGTGGGTAAGGATATTCTAAACAGCCTTCCGTCAAAAGCTCGAAGAAATGCTGAATACATTATCCAGAGGATATCCAAAAACGGCGACGGTTGGAATATGAATGGTGAATTTATGTATGAAGGAAATGCTGTAAAAGGCTCTCATGTGATTGATATATTCAAGTACCTTTCCCTACCGTATAAGAAAACAAGTTCTTCATTACCTGAGGGATGGTCCGAGTTTCTCGTCACATTATTAAAGCTAAACATCCCTCTCACCCTGCTGTCCAATCCTGAAGCGCGGCCTCAATATCAGAGACTTAAATCGAATTCTACCTCACGAAAGAAAAGTATAGCCGAGGGCTGGTCTCCCGACCCAAAGGACTCTAAAGTGACACCTCGACGACGCTTGACGCGTGTAGCGACCAAAAGGAAGAAATTGTTTCTAACACCTCGATGGGTTTCATGAATAATTACCTTGTACACGGTTATTGCCTTTTCATCAATAAAATGTTTTATTGAATTACTATAAGATTACAGATTTTCTTTTCAACACACGTACAAACAAAATAAGATTAGTCACACGTTACAATAGTCATTAAAATACAGAAGAGAACAGTTTTGTTGTTTCCACGGACAGTGGGCGCATCTTTTTAGACATTGTTGATGACCTTTCACAAAGTTGTATACCATGAGGTCATTTGTTAAGGTATCGTCGCTTTATAGACTTAATACTTCTTCGATAGACAACCCTCTAGCGCGATGACAGAGGTAGATGACGCAGTGATGACCACATACAAACGATAGGGGGTGCTGTAGTTGACCATTGTTGTACTTGATGTCGACTGAATGTTTTTTGAGAAACTTTAAAATATTTTCAGGGTAATGTGCAAAGTAGTGTCCCATTCCAAATGAGTCAAAGAAAGTTGTTCTACCGTCTTCTTCGAGAGTTAAAACCAGTGCTCTCCTGGTTTATGTGCCGGATGTGTGTTGACGATGAAATATGCAGGCAGTCTGAGGGGTTGTGTCAATTGAGGCAACCTGTCCGACGGCCATACACCGTAAAATGTGTCGCCCAAGAGACCTCTCAGCAGCCTCTGTAACTGGAGACTATCCATAACTTTTATAATAATAGTCCACCAGCACTTGTCTTTTTGCATCAATCTCCAGAATGGAATCGTAACAAGCGTACACAATCAGTGTTACGGTGTTCGGTAAGGGTACTGTGAATCTCATCTCCAGTCTTAAATTCCCATTTGAGAGAGGAGAGAGAGTGTAGTTGTCGTCGGCTGGATTGAGATTAAATGCAAACAACGAATAACCGCTGCTAAAACCTTCGCAGTCAATGCTTAGAGGCAGATCCTTCAAATGTCTTCCTGTAGCTAGAATCATGTTATAAAACTCTCTGACCGCCATACCGTTATTAAACTGAGGTTGAAAAGCTTTAGCGGGGATCTGTTGGCCGTCCTGACAGAGGGCTAGATATTCAGTGTTGTAATGATGAAAATTGAACGGGGAGAGATCTCTCCTACCGGTAAATGCCTCGTGATGTACCAACCCTAAAACCACGTATTTAGGTATTGAACCCAGAAATAAATTCTCCTGGGTGCATATTCTTGAGTTTTCTGGAATGGAGTATGTTTTTACATTGACTCGTGAGAGCGGGAAGAGAGCATTTCCTTTTAACACACCCGCTGCATGACCTATTCTCACAGCTGGCGAAACAGTGACTTTCTTCACAAACAGAGAGGCGCCGAGGATTTTCAGACGAAAGGTGGAGTCGCGGGGTCCGGTCAGGCAGAAGGCATCATTCGCTCTGGTGAGTTTAATTCTTAAATCGACAGAGTTTAATAACAGTCTCTCGCAGAAAAATATGTCGCCGTGGAGAGGACCGAGAAGATGTACTTCTCTGGATCTGCTCGTGAACTCGGCCCTCTTATTAAGACCTGCGTTGGGACCGTTTACAGTGATGATCGAGTCAACTGACCCAGTTGTGTCTTGGTAAAAAAGACCGGCGCTAAACTGTGTTTTAAGAGTGTCGCCTGAAAAGTTGAGAAGTGTTTCAATCATAGCTCTGTACGGATGTGTGGAACTGGATTGTGAAATCATCCGATCGCCCAGAACCACATTGCACTGGTCAAAGATTGTGTTTAGAGGGTAATTGATGAGACCGACCGCTGCGTCGTTAGCCAGCGGTGTGCCATCGGCGTTAGTAATTCTTGCACGCACGTGTAGAAGGGTGTCGTTTAGGTCTAGATACTTTTCACCGTCTCCCGGTATAAAAAACTCAATAGGTCCTCCTTCGCTGATAGCGGCTACTGGTGCAATTTCAGTGTAAATTTTGTCTTTGATGGAAAGTTGCGTCATCGGGGGCGTGAATAAATCCAGTTCTGCCAATGTGCATTCAGCAGATTTCTGGTGTAGGAGTGCCATGTTACTGTATATAAGGTTTTTTAAAATATATCAGAGCTCCCTCTGGACTTCCTCTTGGACCGTTTGCTTCTGTCAACAGACTTCTTTCTTTTTTTGTTTGTACGTTTATTAGAGCTCTGTGTTACACATCGTCCTGGAGGGCGTCTCTTTGTCCTCCGCGATAAGACGGCTGTACCTCCTGACCCTTTCTGTCTCTGTTGATCGCTCATTCCTCTCAAGGTACGGGTGAACATATCCGTAGCTATGTTACCCACCGCTGATTTGAGATGTTGTTTCGCGATGGCAATACCTCTTTTCAAGAGCGGTGAATCAAACCGAAACATTTTCGAGAAGAGGGAACCGATGCCACGTTCGTACATAACAGGGGCACCGTAGAATCCGGGTAGATCTCCGCCCACCTGTTTTTCATAATATTGTACAAATCTGTGAGGGTCGTCTCTTAAGCCTGCATGAACCATTGTGTTTGCTTACGACTTGGCCTGCAAAGACTGGTTATCTCTCTCCGGCGTTGTGAAGGTGAATGAATTTCCACATGACGATACAAGGGTTATATAATATCCTCTCAAGTAACAGGTCTAAAGTATAGAGTCACCACGACCTTTCCAAAGGTAAAATTGACGGGTTTGTTAAGATTCGATTTAATTTGTATCTGAATATTTTCAATATGGTTCTTGGCCACCGGTAAATAGTAAGCAGGGTTAAAATGTGTGATTATATCTGAGTAGCTACCCTTGATTTCCACAGTTCTTAAAAGCGGTGCATATGCATCCCCTACAAGCTGCGGTCTTACAACGTCGCTGTAACAGTAGAGATGGTAAAACCCCACTTTTAAATCAACTGGATGGGGCGCTCTGTAGTCGCAAAAATTTATCCAATTACCAGGCTCTACACCTAGCATGTAAGCCAAAGGCGAGTTAAAAAGCACTAGGTTCTGCCCGTCTTCTTGAAGATCAATTTTTTGCCGTGCACTGTTAAACAGGAAGCGTATGTCGTTATTGGTTTTTTTAAAGGTTTGCTCCAACTCGGTTGTAATCTGATTAATAGAGCTGTAATATCCTCCCTTAAACTTCAGTTTGGAAATATCTGTTCCCGCCGTTTTGAAATGTCGATCAACCCCTCGTGATTCGTCTTTTTTCCTCTGAGAAGAGGCGCTGGCATCGGGATCTGGAGCCCTAAGACGAGCCATGGCTCTATGAAATTCATCTTTATACCGTCGTGTTGTGTTAGCCTCCGAATCTGATCCTCTAGGGGGAGCCGTGTTTGTGTTGGAATCAAGTACTCTATGATTCGGTTTCCAGGAAAATGATGCTGTATCCTCTGGAATATTATGCCACGTGTGAGGGCATGTAATCTCCGTCAAAGCCACCTCCCATTTTCCGTTTAAATCGATATGTTGTGCTAAATCAACACGGAAAGTACTAATGGAGTTGTCTTTAAAAACATTTGCGCTGGCGTTTGATGGTAAAGTCACATAGAAGCCTGCGTTCTTTGAGTCGTACATGGTGATATGATGCCTGGTGTAAAGAAGGACCTTCTTATATATTTTTTATATCCGAAGCTTTTACCCAGCTGTTGAATTTTTTCAGGCCAGTTCTTCCACTGGACAAAGACCTGCCTCTCTCCTTTAACGCAGCGTTCCATGAGAATCTTTTCAACGTGAAATACTTTATCCTTTAAAATGACCCCTGGATGGTCTCGCCGTCAAATCTTTCAATTTATACACAGGCGGGGTGCGATGAATACATTCAGTTATCGTAAATATCTCATCTGCAAAACTCTGCTCATACTTTTTGTCAAATACACCTCGTAGTTTTGATATCCTAACATGATCGCCCTCCTTAAATTTTGCCTTCTGCAGATCTTTCGATGGTCTAATGTAAAGATTGCAGAGTATTTTCTTTAGTTACTTCCATCGGTGTCATTTTTATACTACTGTGATAGCTGTGATTATAACTCTTTACTAGATCCTGTAAAACCTCGATGTAACGTAATGTGTTTTTAGCCGTGAAATATCTCCACATCCGACTTTTAAGAGTGAGGTTAAATCTCTCAACCACAGAGGCCTTAACGTCACTCGCTGTTGAAAAATGATTAATACCCTTCCTTTCCATCAAAGCCCTGAAACTCTTGTTAAAAAAATCTTTCCCATCATCCGTCTGTAGCTTTGCAGGCGTCCCGCACTCCTCCAGCACTGTTTTGAACGCCTTCATTCTCTCGATCGGAGTCTTTCTTTTTAAAACGCGTACATAGGCCCTCTTTGAAAATACATCTATAACGGTCAACAAGTAATTTTGATCGTCGTTATATCTAGCCAACGCCTGCATGTCGCATAGGTCGGCCTGGAATTGTTGAAGAGGCCTGTGAACAAATACTCTGTATCTCGGAAAGTTTACTCTGGCTGGTTTATGCAGGGTGTAGGCATCCTGTTTTGATAAAAAAATCTTTAATAGATTTAGAACTGACTGGTTTTCCAGTCTCAACCTGCACCCCTGGACGAAGGCGACTCACACCTCCAGAGGTCCCGGGGTGAAGAGGATTGTAATAAACTCTTTTAATGATGTGTTTCACCGTCATGTTAAACGAGAAATGAATGAGCTGAGATCCAAATATACTTCTTAATGTTTTTTTATTCCACAGGTTATGTAAGGATTCAAACGTAATGTTATACAAAGACAGTAAAAGAGTAAAAAAACATAAACATCACATACGAGGGAATCTCGTGTTTGTGACATCGCCCAGGACCGGCGTTCTATTCCAGATTCTACTTGCTGATTCCAGACGTTCAATTAGAAGATCCTCAGGCTCATGTTTGATGTATTCATTCCAGACAGTTGATTTTCGACACCTCATTTCGAGCAAGACTGTCTCAGCCGTAGCCTTCGTTCTCATTTTCCCCGGCTGTACGTCATTCAGGGTCAAGTAGTGTTGTACAGCAGGAAGAAAGTTCTTGTTACAGAGTCTCTTCATCAACGGGTGGAAATTAAGGCGGTAGAAATCATCCTCCATCTCTTCAAGACAGCTGTGTTGTAGTTGGCTGGGATGGTCTACTTGGCAACCGTAGCAGATCTCCCTCCAATACCTGCGTATGGTTTTACCTAGTAGATGAAATACAACTGTCTTTAAAGCTTTCAAGAAGAAACCACTTATCCATCCATCCGTGTCATCATTAGCTGCTGGTTCTTGGTCTTGAGAAGCAGTGGATAAAGCAGGCGGATGCACGTCGACAGTTTCGTTCCCGGGGCAGGCGGTTGCTGCCTTCCCTACAGGTTCCTCCTCGTCATCCACATCTTGCATTTCAGTTGCAACAGAGTCGTCTGTGTCGTCTTTGACGTCCAATGAAGGACGGGCTCCGTCTGTCGTGTCGTTGTTAGAACCCTCGTACTTATGACCGTCAGCCGCAACGTGTTCTACCGCAGGAAGTAGAGGTGACGGCGAGGAGTTGTTCATCCCGTACCCGGGGCCGCCTGTAGCAGCTCCGAGGAAGGTAGTGACGATACGTCTCGGAACACCTTCTGGCCTCATCGTTGTCTTGGACGGTCTTGTTCCAACAGGTACGTCTGCATGGTGTTGCTCTGGAAAAAATCCTCTTTATAACAGCCATCAACAAGTAGGCGGTCCAGGGTGGGGCGGTCCTAAAAGGCCAGTGCTTTTGTCAACACAAGGGCATCATTCCATAAGCGGCTATGGTAGAAGAGACCGTCGATTTTTGGAGAAATCTCCTGGATTGTCTCACTCCAAGCATCCATCAGTATGGTTAACAGAGTACGAAAAACACCACAATCGGAATTAATATACTCCAGGACGAAATCTTCTTCTTCTTCACCTGTGACTCCTGTTGATACTTTATGGATGGCCCTGAAGGACCAACGTCCTGATCCTAACATTTGAATCACATCGTCTTTTGCACCTGCACGTCACTAACATGCTGGTGCTTGACCTCGGCTTGCTTGCACCGTCACTTGAAATTACTGCATTTAATAAAAACAAGAGAAAAGAAACGCCCTTTAAACTTGACTGTAGCTTGCTGAATAAACGCATCAAACATCCGCACTGGTGGATGCATTTAGACAATCATCAGCAGGTCATTTGGTCGATGCTGAGCCAGGATAATTAATAATTTAGCGATAACTTCCTTGGAGAAACATCTCACCCGTCCAGCTGGAGTTGCTGTCCTGGCAGCTGCCTCACTGTCCAGCTCATATTTGATGTCACAGCAGTGTTTCTGTGAATGAAGATGCACTGCCAGTGTCCAGCTGAATCAGGTGTAACTGGATCACACGTCACCATCTTTGTATCTGCGGCCAATTTAAGCGCAGAAAAACAAGGCGTTTGACAAATTTCATTGATGGTAAAGGCATAAAGGGAAATTGTAGGCGTGTTTTCCTTCTCCCATAGCTATTAATAGTAATATTGAAATGTTTATTTTTATCTTTGCTGAAGGGGACCCCACATATGACCTTGAAATGAATAAGGATCGGGCATGCGCATGATGTAACTTACTGAAATTCAGTGACCGTTTTCTCCCACCAACTTTCATCTATTTGAAAACCTGATTCCCTGTTGTATGCTCCTCTCGTTTTTGACCTCAATCTCATTAATATATTTCAGAAACAATTCTCTTCTAGGGCTGAGTAGATTGTTGCTGAGTCAGGAGGTAGAGAAGGAAACCTGTGAAAGTTTTTATTTTTTTATTTATTTTAGACAAAATATATGATTTGATATTGTTTTGAGAGACTATTGTACGAGCGTGACAAGCATTTCTCCAAGTAAGAGGGAGGAAACACACGATTCTCTTTTTGGGCCAGAATTCTGAGTGGCTGAATTATATTTACAGCGCTTCTGAAATTGGGAGCAAACTTTAATAGCATGGAACGTAACCTTGGGATTCTTGACATTGGTAGGTCTTTTCATAGGCAGTGAGGAATACACCGGAGCATTAATAGAGGATGAGCATGAAAACATTTCCAGTTTGGACTAAGGTAAACATCAGTAAGACAGCAGATTTTATGAATATAAGAGGCTCAATAATAAAACTGTTTTGAATTTACACTTATGGAGTAACGATCTGCTGACCCGAGGAGACTTCCCACTCCAAACAAAATCACTTGCTGTAGTTTATCAATGATTTTTTTTTTTTTTTCTTTTTAAATTTCTCCACCTCTGAAGGTCAGATTTGACTAGAGTCGTGCGTGAAGGTAAAGGTAGAGGATTTATTGTCAATTCTGCCATATGCATTACATATCAAGGATTGAAATGTGCAGCCACATGAACGCAGAGAGATTTAAAACAAGATTCTTTAAATCAAAGTGCAGGTTCTTGAAGCCTACCCCTTTTAATTGGATGACATATGCTTTTCTCATTTTTGACCCTATATCCTGAAAACATGAATAATAATTCACTATTGTTATGCATGATGCCTTTAAACCCTAGAGATGAGCTCTGTGTGACTCTGCTAAAGACTTAATGCCCAAGTGGTTTCCATAATACCTCTTATGAAGACCCTCCAATATTTATAACGTACAGAACATTAAGAATCACCCGTTATAATGTACTTAAATATGTAATAATAATGTATATGTAATAATGTATAATCAAAAAACATGTTTTATTAGTGCATAATTTACATTTTCCCTTTGGTTTCCTTGTTTATACATTCTGTTTATAATATGCTAATGATAATGCTAATAACAGACATATGTAGATCGTAGTTATGAGAACACAGAAGTGTAAGAGCTGTTGCCACGAAAGAGCATTACAAGGGTACTGTGCTATAAAACAGTTATTATTCATGATGCTAATGTCGAATCAGCGTAGCATTTTTGTGTGGTCATCTTTGCTAAGTATGGAAGTCAAAAGTCGTGGGACAACCTGGGAGTAAGTTCAGGTGGTCATGGAAAAGTGGACAGGAAGTTAATATACTGTAGGATTTCACAGCTTCTATTGACTGAATTGACTGATCTGCATCTTGTGACATTTATGAGACATTTATCTGAGAAACTTAAGGGAAATCAAACATATGCAGTGGCAGGAAGTAGCAATGAAAGCAATCGTGAAGCTATTTAGTGAAATCTCGCAGAAAAGCATTTCCTCCTCCCAGAGGCTCTTTGACTGTGTGTGTGATTGCAATGGCAACGATCTTGAATCCACTTCGTGGGGACTGTCTTTCCTTATTTTATACTGAACAACAAGCACGGCTCTATTTACTGTTTCGTTCAAATGAAACACAACATACCAGGGCCCATCACTGTGTTCTGAAACCTCCTTTGAGTTGGGTCTGTTTCAAGCACTGAGTCAATAAGCGTCATGCAATCTTGAGCTGCGTTTTTAATGTGTGCAGTTTTGGCGCGTGTTGCTCACTCGGTGCCCAGAGAGTACAGAGAGCTGCAGATGGTAACAGGCAGGGAGGTGGGAAACCTTGTCTCTCTTGCACCTCAGACTGTGCTGAAACCTGATTTGTAAACATGCTCACAGGAACCGTCTGCCGCTGAGTTCATGTTTTCCTCTGCATTTTTTGATTTGGGATTCTATAAATAGACAGAGAGATGAAGGAGACCACTATATGTCAAATCTGTATGATTGATGGTCCCCCGGGAGTAATAAAACCCTCCCCTTCCGGAAGTAATAAACCCCACCCCTTTTTATATCAAAAAGAAATTAAAATAATTACCCTCCCCATTTTTATATCAACAGGAAATTAAAATAATGAAGGTCCAAGGGGTAGCTTCACCCTTGTGTGATGCAGGGGGTGGGGGTCAGCTACATCCTCACAGACGCAAGGGTCAGGCAGGGTCAGCGGGAGGGTGGGTGTGTGATGAGACACCGGGAGGATTACCTTAGGGGTGTGGGTAAAAAAAAAAGGGGTAAAACAAAAAGAAAGAAATACTTTTAGTTTTCAGCATTAGTCAATGTTTGAACTGTTTCTGCATTGCAGGCTAAATAATCAAAACACATTAGTAGCTACAATATTATTTCGGGTTTAAACATTTTAGAAGTTATTTAACATCTTATGAAGAAGTTTTTCATTCTTGAAATATTTCTTAAAGATAAAACAGTAGAAAGAAAACACTTCTTAGTCTTCACTAATAGTTCAAACGACACAGTTACCCAACTCATGCACCATTTTTCAAAATGCGTTTAAACAGATAATTTGTACTTGTTTGAGAAATACTTTTAGTTTTCAGAATAGAACAAAAGAAAGAAATACTTTTAGTTTTCAGAAAA
The DNA here is from genome assembly GCF_027744825.2 of Synchiropus splendidus. Classification (NCBI taxonomy): domain Eukaryota; kingdom Metazoa; phylum Chordata; class Actinopteri; order Syngnathiformes; family Callionymidae; genus Synchiropus; species Synchiropus splendidus. Next base: position 2,772,609 of record NC_071340.1, on the reverse strand, counting down.
TAAGGTTGAGTGAACAAGGATAAAACAAAAGAAAGAAATACTTTTAGTTTTCAGAAAATAAGGTTGAGTGAACAAGGATAAAACAAAAGAAAGAAATACTTTAGTTTTCAGCATTAGTTCAAATAACACAGCTATTCAACTCATATGAGTTTCTGTTGAATCAGTCTATTTAATTTTACACCCCGTGTGAGTTTGAAACGATGCAATTTTACTTACTCAGGAAATACTTAAAAAAGGGGTAAACAGCGGTGTGACAACAGGCATTATGCCTGACTCTTTCTCAGACACCGAAACATACCACATTTTACATCAGTTCCGGGGTAACCTTCGCTGTTGACCAGACCTTCCAGAACTTCATCCTCCTTTCCAAAAGGACTCCAGACTACCCATGGATGCCTCTTCCTCTGCACGTCGTAGGTGAATATTTATCTATCTATCCATCTATCTATATCTATACAGTATACATATAAGTATATACATATATGTGTATCTATGTATTTACATTTACATATATAAGTATAATAAAAACGTTACGCCATGTTTATCACGTACCATGTCTCTTTTCATTGACAGACGTCGTCACTCATCTGTGTGACGTTCATTTAACGCAGAGTGATACTGGTAAAAATATTGAATTATTTTATAATTCGTTGTTAATATCTCTATTATGTGTTACAACAGCCGCACTTCTATTTTTCAGATATTATCGCCTCCGCGAATAACTTCCCGGAGACGCTGATCGGCGCTGAGGAGCTTGAGCGGTTAATGCGTGTAACTTTTGAAGACGGAGATGCCCGTGCGGATCTGTCGGCTGTGAATCCGAGAGCGAGTCTTCAAGTCAGCGGCACCGAGGCTCAGAACACGCCGTGTATTATAATAATCGACAGCGAGGACGAGTTCGTCCGGGGCCGAGTACAGGAAATCGATCGAAGGGAAGTAACCAACGCTCTCTGAGCCGTAAGCGACGGTTAATTCGGCACGGAAGACAGGACCGGCGCGAGTCATTGGTGAGAAGGAGACAGCGATTCTAATCATAATTACGATAACTAGGTAAAGAATAGCGGTATTTATTAAGTGTATATACATGCGTATGTGTGTGTGTGTGTGTGTGTGTGTGTGTGTGTGTGTGTGTGTGTGTGTGTGTGTGTGTGTGTGTGCATGAAAAGATCACCCGGAACCCGGAAATCAGACATGACCGGGAAGTCATCCGGACCCTGTGGATGCTGATCATTCATTGAACGGGTCGCTCCAACTGTTCAACGGTGAGAGCAAAACATTCAGTTCAATAAAAAAAAAGTATTTTAACCACAGTCTGTCGATGTATTTTATATTTAACTACCTATGTTTTTTGTTTTATTCAACGCCTGTGCGTATGAAAACAGACGATCAGTCAGAGGTCGAAGGAGTAGGGCACCCGCTCGTTGATTCTTTAACTCACCAGACGCCTCAGCTGATAGGAGGTGGGAAAAAACATTTTGGAGTGATAGTTTACGTTTCACTGCTGTATTTATTTATTTATTTTTTCACATGAAAACAGATACAAAGACAACGAGCACGCCACACCTTCTACCTGTCATTTCAACACCAACACCAACACCAACGTTTGGTAAGATACGAATCTCAATTTTTTTCAACACATCTCTACCGTTCAGTATCAGTTGAATGGTTGTATGTTCGCTATTGTGTGTGTGTGTGTGTGTGTGTGTGTGTGTGCGCGTACGTGCGTGCGTGCGTGCGTGTGTGTGTGTGCGTGTGTGTGTGTTTTATCTGTAATGCGGTTTGTCTATGTTCCGGCTATGTGCTTTTAGACGGTGTCATTTTACTATTGAAGGTGTTTGAGTAACTGTTGCTGCTAAGCGTCATTGTGATTTTACTACTATGCTTTAACGACGACGGACACTAGAGGTCGCGATTACTATTTCACACTATGCTTTAACGACGGCGGCCACTAGAGGTCGTGATTTTACTAACTGTAATGTGCTTTAACGACGGCGGCCGCTAGAGGTCGTGATTTTACTAACTGTAATGTGCTTTAACGACGCCGGCCGCTAGAGGTCGTGATTTTACTAACTGCAATGTGCTTTAACGACGGCGGCCGCTAGAGGTCGTGATTTTACTAATTGTAATGTGCTTTAACGACGGCGGCCACTAGAGGTCGTGATTTTACTAACTGTAATGTGCTTTAACGACGGCGGCCACTAGAGGTCGTGATTTTACTAACTGTAATGTGCTTTAATGACGGCGGCCACTAGAGGTCGTGATTTTACTAACTGTAATGTGCTTTAACGACGGCGGCCGCTAGAGGTCGTAATTTTACTAACTGTAATGTGCTTTAACGACGCCGGCCGCTAGAGGTCGTGATTTTACTAACTGCAATGTGCTTTAACGACGGCGGCCGCTAGAGGTCGTGATTTTACTAATTGTAATGTGCTTTAACGACGGCGGCCACTAGAGGTCGTGCTTTTACTAACTGTAATGTGCTTTAATGACGGCGGCCACTAGAGGTCGTGATTTTACTAACTGTAATGTGCTTTAAAGACGGCGGCCACTAGAGGTCGTGATTTTACTAACTGTAATGTGCTTTAACGACGGCGGCCGCTAGAGGTCGTGATTTTACTAATTGTAATGTGCTTTAACGACGGCGGCCACTAGAGGTCGTGATTTTACTAATTGTAATGTGCTTTAACGACGGCGGCCACTAGAGGTCGCCATTTTACTAACTGTTATGTGCTTTAACGACGGCGGCCACTAGAGGTCGTGATTTTACTAATTGTAATGTGGTTTAACGACGGCGTCCACTAGAGGTCGTGATTTTACTAACTGTAATGTGGTTTAACGACGGCGGCCGCTAGAGGTCGTGATTTTACTAATTGTAATGTGCTTTAACGACGGCGGCCACTAGAGGTCGTGATTTTACTAACTGTAATGTGGTTTAACGACGGCGTCCACTAGAGGTCGTGATTTTACTTATTGTAAAGTGGTTTAATGAGAGTATACACTAGTGATTTACTATTTGTTTTTACGCTTTAAATGTTGATCCTTAGTAGATCCCTACATTTACACTCTGTTTATATTAATATCATATTAACTGCTATCCGAGGTCTTGCTTCTAGATTGTATTTACATTTGTGTTGTTGTCGGTATTCTGTTTCAGCTCTCTCCTCTGGGTCTTGGCCTTTGTGGGAGACATCGACGCCGGTTTCCTCAGTACCTCTGGATCTACTATCCGGACCGTTCCCTGCTGAAGACTCGACGTCGGCATGTGGGCTATCCGCACCTCCACAGCCACCGTCGCCGACACCATCAGCACCGCCAGCAACCACAGACAAGCCGCGGACATCGCCCCGGATACCAAAACAAAAAGAAAGAAATACTTTTCGTTTTCAGCATTAGTCAATGTTTGAACTGTTTCTGCATTGTAGGCTAAATAATCAAAACACGTTAGTAGCTACAATATTATTTCGGGTTTAAACATTTTAGAAGTTATTTAACATCTTATGAAGAAGTTTTTCATTCTTGAAATATTTCTTCAAGATAAAACAGTAGAAAGAAAACACTTTTTAGTCTTCACTAATAGTTCAAACGACACAGCTACCCAACTCATGCACCATTTTTTCAAAATGCGTTTAAACAGATAATTTGTACTTGTTTGAGAAATACTTTTAGTTTTCAGAATAGAACAAAAGAAAGAAATACTTTTAGTTTTCAGAAAATAAGGTTGAGTGAACAAGGATAAAACAAAAAAGAAAGAAATACTTTAGTTTTCAGCATTAGTTCAAATGACACAGCTATTCAACTCATATGAGTTTCTGTTGAATCAGTCTATTTAATTTTACACCCTGTGTGAGTTTGAAACGATGCATTTTTAGAGTCTGTGACAACCAGTTAATTTGCTGCGGAGACGCGAGTTCTTTCCTGGACGGTTGAATCTTCAAAAGAGACAGTCTGAAGGCGGACCTCATTGTCTTCAGACAACATTGTTTAGGCTGTAGGAAATACACTTCTGTACCTTCCACGTGTTCGTTTTCTCGTGAGAATGACAACCAAAAACACCCCAACTTAAAATCCAAAAGAATTTACACCCTGACAGAGGCGTCTAATTACCCTAACAGAGCTCTGGGCCCGCAACTACACCTGGCTTTGCCTCAGCTCCGATGGTGTAGAGTGACAAAGACTATCTCAGGCCCTGACCCCTTTTATTACACATTTCAGTTCATTTTGGAGTTGCAGTCTCCACTGATTGATCCTGGTCTTCTTACGGTCCAGGTCGTCATGGGTCAAATTCCAGATCTTGTGCCGTCTCCACCACATCTGGAAACACCTTTCGAATATTTATACATCTGTCTTTAATTGGCGACAATGGCAGAGCGGATGACCCAAGCCATTCTTTTTTTGGCATCCTGCTTCTGTCACCATGTCCGTTCTCCATCTGATTATTTGTTTTACGTCGCCGCGGTTCATACCTCTGAGCTACCTAGCAGACATTGATCCTGGTCTTCTTATGGTCCAGGTCGTCATGGGTCAAATTCCAGATCTTGTGCTGTCTCCACCACATCTGGAAACACCTTTAGAATATTTATACATCTGTCTTTAATTGGCGACAATGGCAGAGTGGGTGACCCGATCCAAATCAACAAAGACGTCACCTAGGACCTACCCACACGGACGGAGTATTTAGGTGACCCGATTCAGACCACATTTTACATCAGTTCCGGGGTAACCTTCGCTGTTGACCAGACCTTCCAGAACTTCATCCTCCTTTCCAAAAGGACTCCAGACTACCCATGGATGCCTCTTCCTCTGCACGTCGTAGGTGAATATTTATCTGTCTATCTATGCATCTATCTATATCTATACAGTATACATATAAGTATATGTTGTGGGTTAGAAAATGCCCAGAAAATTAGTAAGGAAAAAGAAGAAAAAAACATTCACCCCCTATTTTTCAAAGTAACACCATTTGTTCATTTGAAAACGTTGGATTGTTATTTATCCAGGAGGTGGTGCACATGCGCCGTGAGGCACATGAGTGACGCATGCGCAGCTCAGTAAACAACTGAGCTGAACGAAACCGTGTCTGACTTCTCATGTGCTTCACAGATTTTCTGCATCGTATATCGCGGAAATCTATTGTTGCCGACCAGATACCCCTAGATCTGAGGCCGGTAACATTTGGGGGCTCGTCCGGGATCGTGTTGCATCGTCGGTGTGGGGAAGAAGTAAGCATCGCCGAGATCTAGTGGCTGACACTTCAGGGAAGGCTGCAAAGTCTGCGTCATCCAGAGAGTAGAGGACATAGATTCTACGCTAAGATGGCTACTACAACCCCACGGCGAATGCTGGTTTTCAAGATCCAAAAGAGACTCTCTGAATTGAGATTGAGCCAGCTTCAAGCTTTTGCAAGTGCAATGGATGATGGTGAAGAAAGGGAAACTCTGGCTAATCTGACTGAGCTAGAACTTTATGACATGATTGTTGATTACCTCAGAGGGGAAAGATTGAGAGACCTCGAAGATGAAGGCATGGCTCAACTCCTCTATCTCGAAGACCTACAGAATCACCTGCTGTTCGACAGAGATGAAGGATCCAGAATGACAGAAGAGGTGCCAACTCACCAGGTGGAAAAGACGACATCTACTGGCCAACCAGCCGCTTCGGCATCATCAGCCAAGAATAGAGACGTCCAGATATCAACACCTACAACGGACAACAACTCTCATTCACCACCACATCGGAGCCACCTCATCACATCGCCAGTGCATCTGGACGGTAATGGTGCCCACGGTGTTCGGTTCGATAGTGCCAACCCTTCTCATGCTGGGGAACAGTTGGTGAGATTTACGGATGTGACAGCTCTGCTTCCACGCAGAGAGTTTAAAATTCATGGTGGTCAGATTTCTGACACAGGGTCTGAAGTGTCATTCAGTTGTCTTTGTAAACAGATGGACGAAGGATTGCAAGAAGGGTTTAGTGAGAGAGAGATACTACGCACTGTAATTAAGATCACAAAACCTGGTACCTTCAGAGAGATGTTGGCCAACAAAGATGACTTGACCCTGGATGAACTAAAACGGTTTCTTCGTTCACATATAGGAGACAAGAGCAGCACTGAGCTCTTTCAGGAACTTAGTACTGCAAGACAGCATGACAGAGAAAGCCCACAGCAGTTTCTGTACAGACTGATGGGTCTAAAGCAGCGAGTTTTGTTCGAATCACAGCAACCTAGTGCAGAGTTTTGTTATGACCGAAAGCTTGTACAGGGAACTTTCCTTCATACTCTTTACCAAGGTTTGAATGAAAAAAACACCCATGTTCGTCGTGATATCAAACGTTTCCTGTCAGACCTGCCGGTCAGTGACGACTTCCTTTTGGAGCAGATCACCAAGTCCACCAATGAGGAAACTGAGAGATTACGACGCCTTACTACAGTAGTCAAAACCCGACCGATAACAGTAAGTACCATTCAACATGACACTGTTGAGCAGATTGATCAAACTAAGCAGCCCAAGGCTGATCAGAATAAGCACTCCAGAGTTGATTCTGAGCTTCAAGCTAATCGTGCTGCTATTCTGGAACTGACTGCCCAAGTGACATCATTGACTCAACATTTAGCTCAAGTAGTAAGACCAAGTGAACCAGTGAGTTCGATGAGACCTTGTCCTCCCCCAGGTAGGACCCAGACACCCACAAAGGAAACAAGGGGCAGGTGTCCTGACTGCATTCAAGCAAACAATTTAAATTGTCCTCACTGTTTCATTTGTGGCCAAGCTGGTCATAGAGCAGTTGGATGTTTGCAAAGAAACATTTCGGGAAACACGAAGAGGTCACTGGAGCGAGGCTGCCAGTGACCGACTCCCGTAAGAAGCCTCAGGAACAGGTTGACTCATTTAGGAACATTACACCTGTTAAATCCAACAAAGGATGTCAACCTATACAGAAGAAGCGTGTGGCACAGCTAATTGGTAAGCGATGCATGGTCTCATGTGCCATTAATGGGGTGCCAATACAGATGCTGTTAGACTCAGGGGCTCAGGTTACTATGGTGGGGAGGGAGTTTGTCAGGAACGCATTGCCCAACATTGAAATTCTGTCACTTGAATCTCTGCTTACAGAACAGCCACTGAAGATATCAGCCGCTAATGGCACAGAGGTTCCCTTTGACGGGTGGGCTATTGTCAAACTCCAAATACGCAGTGAGAACCATGGACATGCTGAAATTCAGGTGCCTCTTTTGATTAGTCGTAATGGTGTTAACTGTGCTATTCTTGGGAGCAACGTCATCACTGAGATTCTCAAAGAAAACAAAGAGCATGGTGATAAAGTTGATGTTACTGCCATACTCAAGGAAGCAATGAGTGCCAGTGAGAGTACAGTTGAATCTTTAACTACTGCCCTTCAGATGCAAACTTCTGAGGAAACACCTCTTCAGTGTAGTGTGCGAGTTGGGAGGAAAGGAGTGAAAGTACCAGCTGGTCAAATCTTTGAGGTTCGTTGTAGAGTCAGAGAATGCCCAGAAGGGGGAACTGTGTTGTTTGAGCCTGCGATGGAGAACAGCTGTCCGGATGGGTTAGATTGTTTTCCTACTCTTGTAGATGTTGGCCGAGGTGCTTCCAAAATTGTCAGAATCCCTGTTCAGAATTTTACTCAACGTGACATTTACCTGGCACAGAGAACGATTCTGGGCACACTTATGGAAGTCACTCAAATCAAATCTCTCAGTCACACTGGTGAAAACCCAAAGTCCAAGCTGTGTCCTGTTGTGCAGACTTGTTCAGCTCAGTTTAGAAGTCAACAACCTGCGGATGTGACCAGAGAAAAGTGGCATCCCCCTGTCGATTTGTCACACCTCGAAGAGGATGAGCAACAAATAGCAAGAGAAATGCTATATGATGAATCAGACGTATTTGCTCAAAATGATTCAGACATTGGTTGCATTCCAAACCTGCAACTCAAGATACAGCTCAGTGATGAGACGCCAGTCCAAAAGCGTTACAACTCAATACCGAAACCTTTGTATAAAGAGGTCAAAGACTATGTGCAGAACTTACTGGACCATGGTTGGATAAGAAAATCAACATCGTCATACTCATCCCCTGTTGTCTGTGTGAGAAAGAAAGACAAGAGCTTACGTTTGTGTGTAGATTATAGAGAGTTAAATCGCAAGACCAGACCTGACCGTCATCCACTTCCACGTATTCAGGAGCTGCTGGATAACCTGGGAGGCTATTCCTGGTTCTCGATACTTGACCAGGGAAGCGCTTACCACCAGGGTTTTGTTGATGAGGACTCCAGACATGTCACTGCATTTAGTACTCCGTGGGGGTTATACGAGTGGCTCCGTCTTCCGTTTGGTCTGAGCAATGCGCCGGCAGCTTTCCAAAGATGTATGGAAGGTGTCCTAGATGGCTTGCGTGATGAATGCTGTTCACCATATCTAGATGATGTGCTTTGTTTTTCCAAGACATTCCATGAACATGTAGAGGACCTGAGGCGGGTACTCAGCCGCTTAAGAGAGAATGGAATCAAGTTGCGTCCAAAGAAATGTGAGATGTTCAGAAGACAGGTGAGATATGTTGGTCGTCTTGTGACGAGTGAAGGTGTACAAATTGATCCCAAAGACATAGAAGCTGTTTTGCAACTCAAAAACAGGGAACCAAAGAATGTGGGGGATGTCAGAGCCCTGCTAGGCTTCCTTGGCTATTACAGATCTTTCGTGCAGGACTTTTCCAGAATTGCAAGGCCACTGTATAAGCTACAAGAGAGTTGCAGTGACACTAGTCAAAGGGTTGTTGGAGACAAGTCATTCAAATCCAGGAGACGAAGTAACAAATCTGGACAACTTCCATCGAAGACACCTGTCAACTGGACATCTGAGCACAGTGCTGTTGTAGCTCGTCTGGTAGATGTGTTGACAAATCCTCCCATCTTGGCCTATCCAGATTTCAACTTACCTTTTATTCTGAATACAGATGCATGTAGTGAGGGCCTGGGAGCTGTGCTTTACCAAAATCAAGGGGGTAAGCTTCAAGTCATTGCTTATGGGTCCAGAGCGCTTACACCTGCTGAAAAGAATTACCACCTGCATTCTGGCAAGCTTGAGTTTCTGGCATTAAAGTGGGCCATCTGTGACAAGTTTAGAGATTATCTCTATTATGCTCCAACATTCACCGTTTACACCGACAATAACCCATTGACGTATGTGCTAAGCTCAGCTAAGTTGAATGCAGTTGGCTATCGTTGGGTGGGTGAGTTGGCGGACTTCCACTTCACTATCAAGTACAGACCAGGAAGAAACAACATTGATGCAGACACACTATCACGTTATCCTGTGAAACTTGAAGGACATCTTGGGGAGTATACTGAAATCCTACCCCCAGACTTGATCTCCACCATCTGGCAAGGAAATAAAGCCATTGAGGAAAATGAGGTACCATGGATGGCAGAACTGCACATATCATCTGGCTGTGATTATGATCCAGTTATCACAAGTCCAACTTTCACCTCTGAGGACATCCAAGTTGCCCAGATGGACGACGCAGCAATCAGTGAAGTGATAATGTTGAAAAAGAGTGGATGGAATCCTCAAGAGAAAAGACACCTGGGAGAAGAGACGAAAAGACTCGTACGTGAGTGGAAAAAGTTAAAACTTGATAAAGGCATGCTGTATAGGCTGGCAGGCAAATGGAAACAACTTGTCCTACCAAGCAAGTGGAAATCGTTGGTGCTAAAACATCTGCACGATGACATGGGTCATGTGGGTTCTGATAAAGTGATCCATCTGGCTAGACAAAGGTTTTATTGGCCATTCATGCAGCGTGACATAGAAAACTATGTGACTCGCCAATGCTCCTGTATCAAGCAGAAGAGACCCACCAGACCACAAAAGGCTCCCATGAGTTCAATAACAACCAGTAGTCCATTTGAACTAGTTTCAATTGACTATCTCCACCTCGAACCAAGCAAAGGAGGCTTTGAGTATATCTTGGTCATCGTTGATCATTTTACTCGCTTTGCGCAAGCCTATCCGACGAAGAATAAGTCTGGTAAGACAGCAGCTGAGAAAATATTCAGTGATTTCATCCCTCACTTTGGATATCCCGAAAGGCTCCACCATGATCAAGGTCGAGAATTCGAGAACAGTTTATTCAAGCGACTCCAACAACTGTCTGGTATCTCTCATTCCCGAACTACTCCATACCACCCACAGGGTAACCCTGTTGAGCGTCTAAACAGAACACTTTTGCAAATGCTTCGCACTCTGCAAGAGGATCGAAAGATTGAATGGAAAGACCACTTGCCGCAGATCGTGCATGCATACAATTGTACGAGGCACGAAGCAACAGGTTATTCCCCGTTTTTTCTCCTGTATGGCAGAGCTCCACGATTGCCCATTGACTTGCTTTTTGGCTTGAACACCGAGGAGGAAATGTCAAATCAAAGGGAATATGCACAAAAGTGGGCTTCTCGAATGCAGGCAGCTTACAAGATCGCCTCAGAGAACAGCAAGAAATGTTCGGCCCGAGGAAAAAGAAATTATGACCGTGGTGTTAATGGGATTCCACTGCAGCCAGGAGATAGGGTGCTTGTAAGAAACCTGTCAGAAAGAGGTGGACCAGGCAAACTCCGCTCTTATTGGGAAGAGATTGTTCACAGGGTTATTGAGAAGGTTGGGGATGGGCCGGTGTACAGGGTTCAGGCTGAAAAGGGAGACAAAACTGCTCGTGTGCTGCATCGTAACCTTCTGTTGCTTGTGAATGATTTGCCAGTTGAGCTGGAGATGCGCCCTCATGCAGGAAAGAATCTAAAACAAATGAGTAAGACCAAAGCGAACAGTAAGGAAGCAGAAGAACTAGATTCTGATGATTCTGTTGAAGAGGAAGAGTTGTCGTACAGCTTACGACTTGTACCATTGTATTCTAGAAGCACAGTTAGACGTCGGGTACCTCAACCCGAATCTCGCAGAGAGCTTAGAGCAATGGCACCTGAATTTCAGCCTCTTAGACAGATAACAGAATCAGGGGAGGACCAAAGAGAGAGTGTTCCGCTGATTGCTTCAGAACCAGTACAAATATTGACCACACCGCCTGATGAAAGTGAAACACTTCATGAAAGGACAGACTTAACTGGAGTTGAGGAACCACATGAAAAAGCAGATGAGATGGTTGAACCTGATAGGGACACGCCACTGAGGGACAATCCGCCTGCTAGAAGGTCCAATCGAACCATAAGGCCGAGGAAGAGGTTTACGTATGATACTTTTGGTCAACCGTCATACCAGCCTTGGGGACTGACAGCAAATGCCATGTTATCATGTGGTCCTTACTCTGTTGTACCAGGAACACACTACAACTTTATTCAGGTACCAACAGTGTGGGGCTATTAAATGTATGGGATTTGATTAATTACAGTTGTTAACTGTAACAACACTTAAAACATCCATTGGTGGTGCTCAAGATGTCCGGAGACATCTCTTAAAGCAGGGGAGAGTGTTGTGGGTTAGAAAATGCCCAGAAAATTAGTAAGGAAAAAGAAGAAAAAAACATTCACCCCCTATTTTTCAAAGTAACACCATTTGTTCATTTGAAAACGTTGGATTGTTATTTATCCAGGAGGTGGTGCACATGCGCCGTGAGGCACATGAGTGACGCATGCGCAGCTCAGTAAACAACTGAGCTGAACGAAACCGTGTCTGACTTCTCATGTGCTTCACAGATTTTCTGCATCGTATATCGCGGAAATCTATTGTTGCCGACCAGATACCCCTAGATCTGAGGCCGGTAACATATATACATATATGTGTATCTATGTATTTACATTTACATATATAAGTATAATAAAAACGTTACGCCATGTTTATCACGTACCATGTCTCTTTTCATTGATAGACGTCGTCACTCATCTGTGTGACGTTCATTTAACGCAGAGTGATACTGGTAAAAATATTGAATTATTTTAAAATTCGTTGTTAATATCTCTATTATGTGTTACAACAGCCGCACTTCTATTTTTCAGATATTATCGCCTCCGCGAATAACTTCCCGGAGACACTGATCGGCGCTGAGGAGCTTGAGCGGTTAATGCGTGTAACTTTTGAAGACGGAGATGCCCGTGCGGATCTGTCGGCTGTGACTCCGAGAGCGAGTCTTCAAGACAGCGGCACCGAGGCTCAGAACACGCCGTGTATTATAATAATCGACAGCGAGGACGAGTTCGTCCGGGGCCGAGTACAGGAAATCGAGCGAAGGGGAGTAACCAACGCTCTCTGAGCCGTAAGCGACGGTATAATTCGGCACGGAAGACAGGACCGGCGCGAGTCATTGATGAGAAGGAGACAGCGATTCTAATCATAATTACGATAACTAGGTAAAGAATAGCGGTATTTATTAAGTGTATATACATGCGTATGTGTGTGTGTGCGTGTGTGTGTGTGTGTGTGTGTGTGTGTGTGCATGAAAAGATCACCCGGAACTCGGAAATCAGACACGACCGGGAAGTCATCCGGACCCTGTGGATGCTGATCATTCATTGAACGGGTCGCTCCAACTGTTCAATGGTGAGAGCAAAACATTCAGTTCAATAAAAAAAAAAGTATTTTAACCACAGTCTGTCGATGTATTTTATATTTAACTACCTATGTTTTTTGTTTTATTCAACGCCTGTGCGTATGAAAACAGACGATCAGTCAGAGGTCGAAGGAGTAGGGCACCCGCTCGTTGATTCTTTAACTCACCAGACGCCTCAGCTGATAGGAGGTGGGAAAAAACATTTTGGAGTGATAGTTTACGTTTCACTGCTGTATTTATTTATTTATTTTTTCACATGAAAACAGATACAAAGACAACGAGCACGCCACACCTTCTACCTGTCGCTTCAACACCAACACCAACACCAACGTTTGGTAAGATACTAATCTCAATTTTTTTCAACACATCTCTACTGTTCAGTATCAGTTGAATGGTTGTATGTTCGCTATTGTGTGTGTGTGTGTGTGTGTGTGTGTGTGCGCGCGTACGTGCGTGCGTGTGCGTGTGCGTGTGTGTGTGTTTTATCTGTAATGCGGTTTGTCTATGTTCCGGCTATGTGCTTTTAGACGGTGTCATTTTACTATTGAAGGTGTTTGAGTAACTGTTGCTGCTAAGCGTCATTGTGATTTTACTACTATGCTTTAAGGACGACGGACACTAGAGGTCGCGCTTACTATTTCACACTATGCTTTAACGACGGCGGCCACGTGAGGTCGTGATTACTATTTCACACTATGCTTTAACGATGGCGACCACTAGAGGTCGTGATTACTATTTTACACTATGCTTTAACGACGGCGGCCACTAGAGGTCGGGATTTTACTAATTGTAATGTGCTTTAACGACGGCGGCCGCTAGAGGTCGTGATTTTACTAATTGTAATGTGCTTTAACGACGGCGGCCACTAGAGGTCGTGATTTTACTAACTGTAATGTGCTTTAACGACGGCGGCCACTAGAGGTCGTGATTTTACTAACTGTAATGTGCTTTAATGACGGCGGCCGCTAGAGGTCGTGATTTTACTAACTGTAATGTGCTTTAACGACGGCGGCCGCTAGAGGTCGTGATTTTACTAACTGTAATGTGCTTTAACGACGGTGGCCACTAGAGGTCGTGATTTTACTAACTGTTATGTGGTTTAACGACGGCGGCCGCAAGAGGTCGTGATTTTACTAATTGTAATGTGCTTTAACGACAGCGGCCGCTAGAGGTCGTGATTTTACTAATTGTAATGTGGTTTAATGACAGTATACATTAGTGATTTAACTATTTGTTTTTACGCTTTAAATGTTGATCCTTAGTAGATCCCTACATTTACACTCTGTTTATATTAATATCATATTAACTGCTATCCGAGGTCTTGCTTCTAGATTGTATTTACATTTGTATTGTTGTCGGTATTCTGTTTCAGCTCTCCCCTCTGGGTCTTGGCCTTTGTGGGAGACATCGACGCCGGTTTCCTCAGTACCTCTGGATCTACTATCCGGACCGTTCCCTGCTGAAGACTCGACGTCGGCATGTGGGCTATCCGCACCTCCACAGCCACCGTCGCCGACACCATCAGCACAGCCAGCAACCACAGACAAGCCGCGGACATCGCCCCGGATACCAAAACAAAAAGAAAGAAATACTTGTGTGTGTGTGTGTGTGTGTGTGTGCATGAAAAGATCACCCGGAACCCGGAAATCAGACACGACCGGGAAGTCATCCGGACCCTGTGGATGCTGATCATTCATTGAACGGGTCGCTCCAACTGTTCAACGGTGAGAGCAAAACATTCAGTTCAATAAAAAAAAAGGATTTTAACCACAGTCTGTCGATGTATTTTATATTTAACTACCTATGTTTTTTGTTTTATTCAACGCCTGTGCGTATGAAAACAGACGATCAGTCAGAGGTCGAAGGAGTAGGGCACCCGCTCGTTGATTCTTTAACTCACCAGACGCCTCAGCTGATAGGAGGTGGGAAAAAACATTTTGGAGTGATAGTTTACGTTTCACTGCTGTATTTATTTATTTATTTTTTCACATGAAAACAGATACAAAGACAACGAGCACGCCACACCTTCTACCTGTCGCTTCAACACCAACACCAACACCAACGTTTGGTCAGATACGAATCTCAATTTTTTTCAACTCATCTCTACCGTTCAGTATCAGTTGAATGGTTGTATGTTCGCTATTGTGTGTGTGTGTGTGTGTGTGTGTGTGTGTGTGTGTGTGTGCGTACGTGCGTGCGTGCGTGCGTGTGTGTGTGTGTGCGTGTGTGTGTGTTTTATCTGTAATGCGGTTTGTCTATGTTCCGGCTATGTGCTTTTAGACGGTGTCATTTTACTATTGAAGGTGTTTGAGTAACTGTTGCTGCTAAGCGTCATTGTGATTTTACTACTATGCTTTAACGACGACGGACACTAGAGGTCGCGATTACTATTTCACACTGTGCCTTAACGACGGCGACCACTAGAGGTCGGGATTACTATTTTACACTATGCTTTAACGACGGCGGCCACTAGAGGTCGTGATTTTACTAATTGTAATGTGCTTTAACGACGGCGGCAGCTAGAGGTCGTGATTTTACTAACTGTAATGTGCTTTAACGACGGCGTCCACTAGAGGTCGTGATTTTACTAACTGTAATGTGCTTTAACGACGGCGGCCACTAGAGGTGGTGATTTTACTAACTGTAATGTGGTTTAACGACGGCGGCCGCTAGAGGTCGTGATTTTACTAATTGTAATGTGCTTTAACGACGGCGGCCGCTAGAGGTCGTGATTTTACTAACTGTAATGTGGTTTAACGACGGCGTCCACTAGAGGTCGTGATTTTACTAACTGTAATGTGGTTTAACGACGGCGGCCGCTAGAGGTCGTGATTTTACTAATTGTAATGTGCTGTAACGACGGCGGCCGCTAGAGGTAGTGATTTTACTAACTGTAATGTGCTTTAAGGACGCCGTCCGCTAGAGGTCGTGATTTTACTAACTGCAATGTGCTTTAACGACGGCGGCCGCTAGAGGTCGTGATTTTACGAATTGTAATGTGGTTTAACGACGGCGGCCACTAGAGGTCGTGATTTTACTAACTGTAATGTGCTTTAACGACGGCGTCCACTATAGGTCGTGATTTTACTAATTGTAATGTGCTTTAATGACGGCGGCCACTAGAGGTCGTGATTTTACTAATTGTAATGTGCTTTAAAGACGGCGGCCGCTAGAGGTCGTGATTTTACTAACTGTAATGTGCTTTAACGACAGCGGCCGCTAGAGGTCGTGATTTTACTAACTGTAATGTGCTTTAACGACGGCGGCCGCTAGAGGTCGTGATTTTACTAACTGTAATGTGCTTTAACGACGGTGGCCACTAGAGGTCGTGATTTTACTAATTGTAATGTGCTTTAACGACGGCGGCCGCTAGAGGTCGTGATTTTACTAACTGTAATGTGCTTTAACGACGTCGGCCGCTAGAGGTCGTGATTTTACTAACTGTAATGTGCTTTAACGACGGCGGCCTCTTGAGGTGGTGATTTTACTAACGTTATGTGGTTTAACGACGGCGGCCGCTAGAGGTCGTGATTTTACTAATTGTAATGTGCTTTAACGACGGCGGCCACTAGAGGTCGTGATTTTACTAACTGTAATGTGCTTTAACGACGGCGTCCACTAGAGGTCGTGATTTTACTAACTGTAGTTTAATGACAGTATACACTAGTGATTTACTATTTGTTTTTACGCTTTAAATGTTGATCCTTAGTAGATCCCTACATTTACACTCTGTTTATATTAATATCATATTAACTGCTATCCGAGGTCTTGCTTCTAGATTGTATTTACATTTGTATTGTTGTCGGTATTCTGTTTCAGCTCTCCCCTCTGGGTCTTGGCCTTTGTGGGAGACATCGACGCCGGTTTCCTCAGTACCTCTGGATCTACTATCCGGACCGTTCCCTGCTGAAGACTCGACGTCGGCATCTGGGCTATCCGCACCTCCACAGCCACCGTCGCCGACACCATCAGCACAGCCAGCAACCACAGACAAGCCGCGGACATCGCCCCGGATACCAAAACAAAAAGAAAGAAATACTTGTGTGTGTGTGTGTGTGTGTGTGTGCGTGCGTACGTGCGTGCGTGCGTGTGTGTGTGCGTGTGTGTGTGTTTTATCTGTAATGCGGTTTGTCTATGTTCCGGCTATGTGCTTTTAGACGGTGTCATTTTACTATTGAAGGTGTTTGAGTAACTGTTGCTGCTAAGCGTCATTGTGATTTTACTACTATGCTTTAACGACGACGGACACTAGAGGTCGCGATTACTATTTCACACTATGCTTTAACGACGGCGGCCACGTGAGGTCGAGATTACTATTTCACACTATGCTTTAATGATGGCGACCACTAGAGGTCGGGATTACTAATTTACACTATGCTTTAACGACAGCGGCCGCTAGAGGTCGTGATTTTACTAACTGTAATGTGCTTTAACGACGGCGGCCGCTAGAGGTCGTGATTGTACTAACTGTAATGTGCTTTAACGACGGCGGCCACTAGAGGTCGTGATTTTACTAATTGTAATGTGCTTTAACGACGGCGGCCACTAGAGGTCGTGATTTTACTAAATGTAATGTGCTTTAACGACGGCGTCCACTAGAGGTCGTGATTTTACTAACTGTAATGTGGTTAAACGACGGCGTCCACTAGAGGTCGTGATTTTACTAATTGTAATGTGGTTTAATGACAGTATACATTAGTGATTTAACTATTTGTTTTTACGCTTTAAATGTTGATCCTTAGTAGATCCCTACATTTACACTCTGTTTATATTAATATCATATTAACTGCTATCCGAGGTCTTGCTTCTAGATTGTATTTACATTTGTATTGTTGTCGGTATTCTGTTTCAGCTCTCCCCTCTGGGTCTTGGCCTTTGTGGGAGACATCGACGCCGGTTTCCTCAGTACCTCTGGATCTACTATCCGGACCGTTCCCTGCTGAAGACTCGACGTCGGCATCTGGGCTATCCGCACCTCCACAGCCACCGTCGCCGACACCATCAGCACAGCCAGCAACCACAGACAAGCCGCGGACATCGCCCCGGATACCAAAACAAAAAGAAAGAAATACTTGTGTGTGTGTGTGTGTGTGTGTGCATGAAAAGATCACCCGGAACCTGGAAATCAGACACGACCGGGAAGTCATCCGGACCCTGTGGATGCTGATCATTCATTGAACGGGTCGCTCCAACTGTTCAACGGTGAGAGCAAAACATTCAGTTCAATAAAAAAAAGTATTTTAACCACAGTCTGTCGATGTATTTTATATTTAACTACCTATGTTTTTTGTTTTATTCAACGCCTGTGCGTATGAAAACAGACGATCAGTCAGAGGTCGAAGGAGTAGGGCACCCGCTCGTTGATTCTTTAACTCACCAGACGCCTCAGCTGATAGGAGGTGGGAAAAAACATTTTGGAGTGATAGTTTACGTTTCACTGCCGTATTTATTTATTTATTTTTTCACATGAAAACAGATACAAAGACAACGAGCACGCCACACCTTCTACCTGTCATTTCAACACCAACACCAACACCAACGTTTGGTAAGATACGAATCTCAATTTTTTTCAACACATCTCTACCGTTCAGTATCAGTTGAATGGTTGTATGTTCGCTATTGTGTGTGTGTGTGTGTGTGTGTGTGCGCGTACGTGCGTGCGTGTGTGAGTGTGCGTGTGTGTGTGTTTTATTTGTAATGCGGTTTGTCTATGTTCCGGCTATGTGCTTTTAGACGGTGTCATTTTACTATTGAAGGTGTTTGAGTAACTGTTGCTGCTAAGCGTCATTGTGATTTTACTACTATGCTTTAACGACGACGGACACTGGAGGTCGCGATTACTATTTCACACTGTGCCTTAACGACGGCGACCACTAGAGGGCGTGATTTTACTGACTGTAATGTGCTTTAACGACGGCGGCCACTAGAGGTCGTGATTTTACTAACTGTAATGTGCTTTAACGACGGCGGCCACTAGAGGTCGTGATTTTACTAATTGTAATGTGCTTTAACGACGGCGGCCACTAGAGGTCGCGATTTTACTAACTGTTATGTGCTTTAACGACGGCGGTCACTAGAGGTCGTGATTTTACTAATTGTAATGTGCTTTAACGACGGCGGCCACTAGAGGTCGTGATTTTACTAACTGTAATATGGTTTAATGACGGCGTCCACTAGAGGTCGTGATTTTACTAACTGTAATGTGGTTTAACGACGGCGGCCGCTAGAGGTCGTGATTTTACTAATTGTAATGTGGTTTAATGACGGCGTCCACTAGAGGTCGTGATTTTACTAACTGTAATGTGGTTTAACGACGGCGGCCGCTAGAGGTCGTGATTTTACTAATTGTAATGTGCTTTAACGACGGCGGCCACTAGAGGTCGTGATTTTACTAATTGTAATGTGCTTTAACGACGGCGGCCACTAGAGGTCGCGATTTTACTAACTGTTATGTGCTTTAACGACGGCGGTCACTAGAGGTCGTGATTTTACTAATTGTAATGTGCTTTAACGACGGCGGCCACTAGAGGTCGTGATTTTACTAACTGTAATGTGGTTTAACGACGGCGGCCGTTAGAGGTCGTGATTTTACTAACTGTAATGTGGTTTAACGACGGCGGCCGCTAGAGGTCGTGATTTTACTAATTGTAATGTGCTTTAACGACGGCGGCCACTAGAGGTCGTGATTTTACTAACTGTAATGTGGTTTAACGACGGCGTCCACTAGAGGTCGTGATTTTACTAATTGTAATGTGGTTTAACGACGGCGTCCACTAGAGGTCGTGATTTTACTAACTGTAATGTGGTTTAACGACGGCGGCCACTAGAGGTCGTGATTTTACTAATTGTAATGTGGTTTAATGACAGTATCCACTAGTGATTTACTATTTCTTTTTACGCTTTAAATGTTGATCCTTAGTAGATCCCTACATTTACACTCTGTTTATATTAATATCATATTAACTGCTATCCGAGGTCTTGCTTCTAGATTGTATTTACATTTGTATTGTTGTCGGTATTCTGTTTCAGCTCTCCCCTCTGGGTCTTGGCCTTTGTGGGAGACATCGACGCCGGTTTCCTCAGTACCTCTGGATCTACTATCCGGACCGTTCCCTGCTGAAGACTCGACGTCGGCATCTGGGCTATCTGCACCTCCACAGCCACCGTCGCCGACACCATCAGCACCGCCAGCAACCACAGACAAGCCGCGGACATCGCCCCGGATACCAAAACAAAAAGAAAGAAATACTTTTAGTTTTCAGCATTAGTCAATGTTTGAACTGTTTCTGCATTGTAGGCTAAATAATCAAAACACGTTAGTAGCTACAATATTATTTCGGGTTTAAACATTTTTGAAGTTATTTAACATCTTATGAAGAAGTTTTTCATTCTTGAAATATTTCTTAAAGATAAAACAGTAGAAAGAAAACACTTTTTAGTCTTCACTAATAGTTCAAACGACACAGCTACCCAACTCATGCACCATTTTTTCAAAATGCTTTTAAACAGATAATTTGAACTTGTTTGAGAAATACTTTTAGTTTTCAGAATAGAACAAAAGAAAGAAATACTTTTAGTTTTCAGAAAATAAGGTTGAGTGAACAATGATGAAACAAAAAAGAAAGAAATACTTTAGTTTTCAGCATTAGTTCAAATGACACAGCTATTCAACTCACACGAGTTTCTGTTGAATCAGTCTATTTAATTTTACACCCTGTGTGAGTTTGAAACGATGCATTTTTAGAGTCTGTGATAACCAGTTAATTTGCTGCGGAGACGCGAGTTCTTTCCTGGACGGTTGAATCTTCAAAAGAGACAGTCTGAAGGCGGACCTCATTGTCTTCAGACAACATTGTTTAGGCTGTAGGAAATACACTTCTGTACCTTCCACGTGTTCGTTTTCTCGTGAGAATGACAACCAAAAACACCCCAACTTAAAATCCAAAAGAATTTACACCCTGACAGAGGCGTCTAATTACCCTAACAGAGCTCTGGGCCCGCAACTACACCTGGCTTTGCCTCAGCTCCGATGGTGTAGAGTGACAAAGACTATCTCAGGCCCTGACCCCTTTTATTACACATTTCAGTTCATTTTGGGGGTGCAGTCTCCACTGATTGATCCTGGTCTTCTTACGGTCCAGGTCGTCATGGGTCAAATTCCAGATCTTGTGCCGTCTCCACCACATCTGGAAACACCTTTAGAATATTCATACATCTGTCTTTAATTGGCGACAATGGCAGAGCGGATGACCCAAGCCATTCTTTTTTTGGCATCCTGCTTCTGTCACCATGTCCGTTCTCCATCTGATTATTTGTTTTACGTCGCCGCGGTTCATACCTCTGAGCTACCTAGCAGACATTGATCCTGGTCTTCTTATGGTCCAGGTCGTCATGGGTCAAATTCCAGATCTTGTGCTGTCTCCACCACATCTGGAAACACCTTTAGAATATTTATACATCTGTCTTTAATTGGCGACAATGGCAGAGTGGGTGACCCGATCCAAATCAACAAAGACGTCACCGAGGACCTACCCACACGGACGGAGTATTTAGGTGACCCGATTCAGACCACATTTTACATCAGTTCCGGGGTAACCTTCGCTGTTGACCAGACCTTCCAGAACTTCATCCTCCTTTCCAAAAGGACTCCAGACTACCCATGGATGCCTCTTCCTCTGCACGTCGTAGGTGAATATTTATCTGTCTATCTATCCATCTATCTATATCTATACAGTATACATATAAGTATATACATATATGTGTATCTATGTATTTACATTTACATATATAAGTATAATAAAAACGTTACGCCATGTTTATCACGTACCATGTCTCTTTTCATTGACAGACGTCGTCACTCATCTGTGTGACGTTCATTTAACGCAGAGTGATACTGGTAAAAATATTGAATTATTTTATAATTCGTTGTTAATATCTCTATTATGTGTTACAACAGCCGCACTTCTATTTTTCAGATATTATCGCCTCCGCGAATAACTTCCCGGAGACGCTGATCGGCGCTGAGGAGCTTGAGCGGTTAATGCGTGTAACTTTTGAAGACGGAGATGCCCGTGCGGATCTGTCGGCTGTGAATCCGAGAGCGAGTCTTCAAGACAGCGGCACCGAGGCTCAGAACACGCCGTGTATTATAATAATCGACAGCGAGGACGAGTTCGTCCGGGGCCGAGTACAGGAAATCGACCGAAGGGGAGTAACCAACGCTCTCTGAGCCGTAAGCGACGGTATAATTCGGCACGGAAGACAGGACCGGCGCGAGTCATTGGTGAGAAGGAGACAGCGATTCTAATCATAATTACGATAACTAGGTAAAGAATAGCGGTATTTATTAAGTGTATATACATGCGTATGTGTGTGTGTGTGCGCGTGTGTGTGTGTGTGTGTGTGTGTGTGTGTGCGTGTGTGTGTGTGTGTGTGTGTGTGTGTGTGCATGAAAAGATCACCCGGAACCCGGAAATCAGACACGACCGGGAAGTCATCTGGACCCTGTGGATGCTGATCATTCATTGGACGGGTCGCTCCAACTGTTCGACGGTGAGAGCAAAACAAAAAAAGTATTTTAACCACATTCTGTTGATGTGTTTTATATTTAACTACCTATGTTTTTGTTTTATTCAACGCCTGTGCGTATGAAAACAGACGATCAGTCAGAGGTCGAAGGAGTAGGGCACCCGCTCGTTGATTCTTTAACTCACCAGACGCCTCAGCTGATCGGAGGCGGGAAAAAACATTTGGAGTGATAGTTTACGTTTCACTGCTGTATTTATTTAACGCCACCACCACCGTTTGGTAAGATGCAAATCTCCAATTTTTTTTCAACACATCTCTACCGTTCAGTATCAGCTGAATGCCTGTATGTTCGCTATTATGTGTGTGTGTGTGTGTGTGTGTGTGTGTGAGTGTGTGTGTGTGTGTGTGTGTGTGTGTGTGTGTGTGTGTGTGTGTGTGTGTGTGGTTTAATGTGTCTGCAATTCGTTGTGTTAGAGCATCAAGGCGCCTGTTATCTGTAATGTGGTTTATCTATGTTCCGGCTTTATGCTTTTAGATAGCGTAATTTTATTATTGAAGGTGTTTGGGTAACTGTTACTGCTAAACAACATTGTGATTTTACTACTATGCTTTAACGGCGCCGGCCACTAGAGGTCGCGATTACTATTTACACTATGCTTTAACGACGATGACCACTAGAGGTCACGATTACTATTTGCACTATGCTTTAACGTCACTGGTCGCTAGAGGTCGCAATTACTATTAACACTATGCTTTAACGACGGCGGTCACTAGAGGTCGCGATTGCTATTTACACTGTGCTTTAACGATGATGACCACTAGAGGTAATTGTAATGTGCTTTAATACATATACACTATGTATTATACTATATACTATATATATATATATAAATATATATATATATATATATATATATATAGTATTCTTATACACTAATGATTCGTGATTTGCTTTATTTATTTATTTTTAACGCTCTTTAGGATTTGCTTCTGTTGTGATGATGGTTTTGTCCATGAGTATTGATATGTATGCTACACGTGTTGTTGTTTTATTATAGCCATCGCTAGAAAACAACACGGCTCAACACCGGTTATATGATTACGTAATTTTGTTTTTCCGCAGGTCGTATTTTTTCATATTGTACTAGGGTTATTTTCATACTACTCTGTTTATATTAATATCATATTAACTGCTATCCGAGGTCTTGCTTCTAGATTGTATTTACATTTGTATTGTTGTCGAAATTCTGTTTCAGCTCTCCCTCCTGGGTCTTGGCCTTTGTGGTAGACATCGACGCTGGTTTCCGCAGTACCTCTGGATCTACTATCCGGATCGTTCCCTACTGAAGACTCGACGTCGGCATCTGGGCAATCCGCACCTCCACAGCCACCGTCGCCGCCACCATCAGCACCGCCAGCAACCACAGACAACCCGCGGATAGCACCCCGGACACCAACGTCGACTTGCGCCGCATCACCCCCTGACCAAACCCTGCCTCTACCCCCTGCCCCCGAGCGCTCTGTCACAGCTACCCAAGACAGACCCCACGCTCCAGTGTCGCCGACCCTATTAGCGTTCCATGATGCAACGGCTGTAAAACAACAGCTTGAATTCAGAGTACGTACGCTTGAACGTCGTCTTCATCAGAGTGAAATACAGAGTCGTCGTCTAGCACGTCAAGCGCGTCAAGCACGTAAATACCGCCGTTCGGCGAGAAATATACGTGAAGGTAAGATTAACAACCATTTCAACGAGTAATCAGCAGGGATGCATATGTCTTAAATATTATGATAATCGTTACAGAACTCATCGTTAAGGACGTCACGAATAAAGCGCTGGTGTCTGAAGTTCTGAGACTCCTAAAACAACAAGGACCTGGTGGTAACAGACGTCGTGGACTGATCTGACTGAAGTTCGACCCCAGTAAGGTCCATTTGGATCCTCATTATTTAAAAGCAGTGCTGGTTGATTACGGTTTGAGGTTGCTGTTGCACTGCGGGTGATTGTGTTTTGAGGTCGCTGTTGCATCGCGGGTGATTGTGTTTTGAGACTGTTGTTTTGTTTATTAAATGTTTTTTAATTATTATTTTATTGTTATTGTTATTATTGTTATTACGCTATGGCCAACCATGATGGTTTTCCTTCCGGTTCTGACCCTGAATCCACACACAACCAGGACACTACACCACACCTCATTGACCAGAGTGCTTCACCAACACGTATGTTTCTGTCTCACTTTTTTGACAACGTGTCTGAGGAGGATGTAGTGCAGGTCTATGATCCGAGTATAAATGAAAACATGGAGTCAATTTTTTTCGGCGAGAGAGAGGATAACCGAATTTTAAATATGGTTCCTGCATCATCTCGTGAGGGTAGGGCTGATACCTCTTTAGACAATGGCGATTGGTTAGAAAGGTTTGTTGATAATCTGCAGACGACTGATTCAGGGACAACTGCTCTTGACCCTCTGGTAGATGTGTCTGACTCTAACTGTAGCGATGACAATGTTGATGATGACGGTGATTCGCTTCAGGAAGGATGTTGTATTAGAGGTACCGGTATTGAATCAGAAGTCATAGAGCCTTTTAACACCGATAGGATAAGAAGGGTGCTAACACGTCCTGCTGTACCGGACACTCCTGATTTAGCTACTTTCTACAGAGGTTGGATGCAACAGGTCAGGGAGTTGGCTGATGAAGCGCAGAGACTGGCAGATCGAGAGGATGTGGTTCAGCTTGAAGTGGTAGGTGAAGATGTTCAAGAACACGTTAATGTTGTGGTTGAAGGCGACGGTGGAAATATCTACCCTGCTTTTGAGGACCTCCTTAGCAACACAGTGCAATCTGACAGAGTCATCGCTATGGGTAAGAGAATTGAATTAACGGTCCAAATTGTACATATCCCTCGAGGAGGCGCGAAACGCAAGCTCGAGAAGACGCTGGATGCCGAAATTTTTGTTAAAAAAAGACGACATCTCTATGTAGTTGGTGGTGATGGAACCAAGCAGCTTTGCGTCGCAATCAGCCTTTCTTGTCTCCTTAATCCTAACCGTGCGTATCAAGATTGTGTTGAGTTGGGGAGGGAATTATTAAACAAAGCTGGTTTAGATTCTCAAACACCTATCATATTCACAGATATACCCCTGTTTGAACGGATAGTGAGGCGTAAAATTGTTGTGTTTAATAAAACGACAGCAAACCAGCCATTAGCACATTATGCCACCGGTTTTGCTGATGGTTCGGAGCCCTTATTCTTGTTTCTACTTCAGGGACACTATTACGGGGTGAAGAACCCTAAAGGTATGTTAGGAACACGTTACTTTTGCGTCAGCTGTCATAAGGGGTATGACGATAAATCAAAACACATATGCAAAGCTCACGATCCTGTTTGCCCTACAGAGGTCCCAGACCCGGTAACTTGTGACGACTGTCGCAGGGTTTGTCACAACCCAGCAAAGAGACAGGTGGCTAAGGCTTGTCTTAATAGCCTTTGGGGAAAGTTTTGTCAGAGAGTGAACATGTCTCAGGTTTCTGTAGTGTCAGACCCCAACGAGTTTTTCAGTTTCATGTTTTCAGGGAAATACGTGGCGTTACAATGGTCTCTACCCTCCTGGTAAAAGCAGCAATGTTTTTATCGGAGCTTTTACCACTGCTTATGCTCGTCTGAAGTTGTACAGTTACATGGAGAAATTGCAGGAGAATGTTCTCTACGTTGACCCAGACAGCTTGATATATGTTGTGAAAGACGGCGAGACACCTTTAAAATTAGGTAACTATCTCGGTGATCTGACTGATGAACTCGATGGGGATACCATCGAGGACATTGTTTCGGCGGGTCCTAAGACGTATGCTTATAGGACCAAAGGACAGAAGATGGTTGTGATGAAAGTTAAAGGTATCACGCAAACCAAAGAATCTTGTCAGCGGATAAACTTTGACTCCGTCAGAGATCTTGTAGAGGGCTATTTGCAGAATTCACCTGATGGGGTGCTTGAGACCCGGCAATGCAACATTGTGAGGGATAAAAAGAACATCGCAGTAAAAAACAGATCAGTTATTAAAAAACTCCGAGTCGTGTACGATAAGAGGCGATTGTTTTCGGACGGCACAACCAAACCTTTCGGGTTCTGATTTTTGAGTGGATGAGGGGTCATTATGGAAGGAATTAATTTCGATCCGCGTTTGAAAACACCATTTTCATGTCTAGTGGTGGGACCGTCGGGGTCGGGAAAGACCCATTTTGTAAAATGTATACTTGAAAATTGTGAACATGTTATGGATGATGTCAATATAAATATTGTATGGATTTATACTTCTTTTCAACCTATGTACAGTGAATTGCAAAAGATGAATAAAAATATCAAATTCATTGGAGGTTTACCTGAATCTTTTGAAAATGAAGATGTATTTCCTTCTGATAGAAAACATTTGATTATTCTTGACGACGATTTTTGAAGCGTCTGAAAGCCCAGAGGTTGTTCGCATTTTTACGCAGTATAGACATCATAAAAATATGAGTGTTATATTGCTGACGCAAAACTTATTTCATCGCGGTAAATATAGTCGTGCTATTAGTCTGAATAGCAATTACTCTGTATTGTTTACCCGTCTCAAAGAGCTTTCTTTCTTGAAAGCTTTGAAGATGCTACAGCTGACGTTCACGGGTACTTAATCGTTGATCTAACACCCTCCTGTCCAGAACGCTGCAGACTAAGGACTGGGATACTACCTCATCAGCGTCACACTGTGTACACACCAAAAACGTCTGCTTGAGTTATGTCAGCGCGTATAAAAAGAAACGCTGGTTTACTTAAGGAACTATACCATGCTCCGTACCAAGAAACGAGTAAAGACATTTTGACACGTAGTTCCCGGGACTTCATTCAAGCTCTCGGTGAGATCGCCCTGAATGTTTTGAAGGGGAATGTACCATTGTCGCAGGCTCAGTTAAAAAAACTGAAAAAACAGAAGAAAAACATCAGACTCTTGGCTAATAAAAAAGCGTGCTTGAAGCGTAAACAAAGGATTCTTAAAAAGCAATCGGGTGGATTCCTGTTGCCGTTGCTAGCGGCTGCCGTTCCAATAATTGGAAATCTAATATGAGGACTTGTAAAGAAGTAAAACGCTATGAAGACTGTCCAGAAAGTGTATCTCGTCTCTCCTCGACAAATTAACCAGTTATCACGTCCAACCTCTGACATCCGTGAAACTGCCAAAGATGAATTGAATGAGAAGATGAGGACCATTCTAAATGATTCTCAGTTAAACTCGTATGAGAAGATTAAAAACTACGATGCTCTATTGCAGAGATATTTAACCTTTACTAAACAGGATCAGAGAGACCAAAGGAGAGTAACTCTGACTTTACAACGAGTCAGCGATCACCCCCTCGACTCTGACAGACGTGTCGAAAGCGTTCTAAAATCACCCTCTGTAACAGATGACCTGGGTAAGGATATTCTAAATAGCCTTCCGTCAAAAGCTCGAAGAAATGCTGAACACATTATCCGGAGGATATCCAAAAACGGCGACGGTTGGAATATGAATGGTGAATTTATGTATGAAGGAAATGCTGTAAAAGGCTCTCATGTGATCGATATATTCAAGTACCTTTCCCTACCGTATGAGAAAACAAGTTCTTCATTACCTGAGGGATGGTCCGAGTTTCTCGTCACATTATTAAAGCTAAACATCCCTCTCACCCTGCTGTCCAATCCTTAAGCGAATCGAATTCTATCTCGTGATAGAGGATTCTTTCAATTTCAGGAGTGAAGCTATTCACCATTGTAAAAACGATGTTGATATTCTGGCCAGAGGATGCATGATATTTAGAGACGAGTTTTTTAAAGAAACAGGTGTTGATGCACTCTCGTCCATAACAATTGCCTCTGCGTGTATGGCTGTTGTCAGGACCAACTTTTTAAAACCAGACACATTAGCCATGTCCCAACAATTATGTAACGAGCGGTAACAAGAGGTTCTCAGATGCTTCCATCCAGTGGCTGCACAATCACACAGACAGGGCATTTTCATACAACATGCCTTGAACCGTGGGGAGATGGTGTTTGGCCAGTATTTTGTTGACGGTTATCCTGAAGTTGACGGTGTTACGCAGGTCTGGGAGTTTTACGGATGTTTATTCCACGGTTGTCCTTCATGTGTTGACCCTCATGCAGTTTTTCCGTTAAGAGGTAAACCATACGGTGAATACTACTCTGCTACGATGGAGAGAGAGCAGGCGTTAAAGTCTGATCATGGGGTGCGTCTTTTTACCATCTGGGAACACGAATGGCATTCGCTTCGACAGTCGTTTGATGATGTCAGAGATTTTCTCTTAGATTTTGAGCCTCTCAACCCTTGTAATGCCCTCTACGGCGATAGAACCAGCGCTTTAAAGCTGCGTTACACGGCCAAGCCTGATGAAAAAGTTTATTACGCTGATGTCACCTCTCTGTATCCTTACGTCAACAGCACGTGCTCCTACCTCCTAGGTCACCCCCGAATAATTCACGAAGACTTCGGGGATCCCAGACAGTACTTCGGTCTTATCAAGGCGGTTGTCTATCCTCCTCGGGGTTTATATGTAGCTGTTTTACCCTACAGAGGACCGGGGGTAAATTACACTTCACGTTATGCAGTATCTGTTCAAGTCGTAATGTTCAAGGCAGTGACTGTACGCATAATGATGACGAACTTGTTTTGACAGGGGTCTGGGTCACGGTTGAGTTCAACAAGGCTCTGGACAAGGGATACAAGGTGGCCAAGATTATCGAAGTATGGCATTTTGATAGATCTAGCAATTGTATTTTCGCAGGTTACATCCGTACATTCCTGAAGGACAAGCAGGAGGCTTCTGGTTACCCTGCTGAGGCCGTTGATCAGGAAAGCCGTGACAAATACATTGAGGATTATCAAGCCCATCAGGGGATTTTGCTTTGCGCTGATAAGATTTGTCACAACCCAGCAAAGAGACAGGTGGCTAAGGCTTGAATTAATAGCCTGTGGGGCAAGTTTTATCAGAAAGAGAACATGTCTCAGGTTTCTGTAGTGTCAGACCCCAACGAGTTTTTCAGTTTCTTGTTTTCAGGGAAATACGAGGTCAGCTACTTTAACGTGCTGGATGACAAAAAAAGTTGTGATCCAGTGGCGTTTCAAGGGTCTCTACCCTCCCGGTAAATGCAGCAATGTTTTTATCAGAGCTTTTACCACTACTTATGCTCGTCTGACGTTGTACAGTTACATGGAGAAATTGCAGGAGAATGTTCTCTATGTTGACCCAGACAGCTTGATATATGTGGTGGAAGACGGCAAGACGCCTTTAAAATTAGGTAACTATCTCGGTGATCTGACTGATGAACTCGACGGGGATAGCATCAAGGAATTTGTTTCGGCGGGTCCTAGGTCGTAAGCTTATAGGAACAAAGGACAGAAGAAGGTTGTGATTAAAATTAAAGGTATCACGCAAACAAAAGAATCTTGTGAGCGGATAAACTTTGACTCCGTCTGTAGAGGGCTATTTGCAGAATTCACCTGATGGGGTGCTTGAGACCTGCCAACACAACATTGAGAGGGATAAAAAGAACATCGCAGTAAAAAACAGATCAGTTATTAAAAAACTCCGGGTCGTGTACGATAAGAGGCGATTATTTTCGGATGGGACAACCAAACCTTTCGGGTTCTAAGTTTTGGGTGGATGAGGGGTCATTATCGAAGAAATTAATTTCGATCCACATTTGAAAACACCATTTTCATGTCTAGTGGTGGGACCATCAGGGTCAGGAAAGACCCATTTTGTAAAATGTATACTTGAAAATTGTGTGGACTTGAAAAAAATGTAATGGATGATGTCAATGTAAATATTGTACGGATTTATACTTCTTTTCAACCTTTGTACAGTGAATTGCAAAAGATGAATAAAAATATCAAATTCATTGAAGGTTTACCTGAATCTTTTGAAAATGAAGATCTATTTCCTTCTGATAGAAAACATTTGATTATTCTTGACAATGTTATTTTTGAAACTTCTGAAAACCCTGAGGCATTTTTACACAGTAGAGACATCATAAAAATATGAGTGTTATAATGCTTACGCAAAACTTATTTCATCGTGGTAAATATAGTCGTACTATTAGTCTGAATATCAATTACTTTGTATTGTTTAAGAATCCTCGCGATAAAATGTAGACAAAAGTTGTTGCTCAACAGGTTTACCCGTCTCAAAGAGCTTTCTTTCTAGAAATCTTTGAAGATGTTACAGCTGGCGCTCACGGGTACTTAATTGTTGATCTAACACCCTCATGTCCAGAACGCTACAGACTAAGGACTGGGATACTTCCTCATCAACGTCACACTGTGTCCATACCAAAAACGTCTGCTTAAGTTATGTCAGTGCGTATAAAAAGAAACGCGGGTTTATTTAAGGAACTATAGCATGCTCCTTCAAAGAAACGTAAAGACATTTTGATGCATAGTTCTCGGGACTTTATTCAAGCTCTCGGTGAGATCGCCCAGAATGTTTTGAAGGGGACTGTACCATTGTCGCAGGCTCAGTTCAAAAAACTGAAAAAACAGAAGAAAAACATCAGACTCTTGGCTAATAAAAAAGTGTGCGTGAAGCGTGAAGGATTCTTAAAAAGCTGTTGCCGTTGCTATCGGCAGCTGTTCCAATCATTGGAAATCTAATAGGACGACTTGTAAAGAAGTAAAACACGATGAAGACTGTCCAGAAAATGTATCTCGTCTTTCCTCAGCAAATTATCCAGTTATGACGTCCAACCACCGACATCCGTGAAACTGCCAAAGATGAATTGAATGAGAAGATGAGGACCATTCTAAATGATTCTCAGTCTAACTCGTATGAGAAGATAAAAAAGTATAATGCTCTATTGCAGAGATATTTAACCTTTACTAAAGAGGATCAGAGAGACCAAAGGAGAGTAACTCTGACTTTACAATGAGATGGAGTCAGCGATCATCCCCACGACTCTGACAGTCGTGTCGAAAGTGTTCTAAAAACACCCACTGTAACAGATGACTTGGGTAAGGATATTCTAAATAGCCTTCCGTCAAAAGCTCGAAGAAATGCTGAATACATTATCCAGAGGATATCCAAAGACGGTGGTGGTTGGAATATGAATGGTGAATTTATGTATGAAGGAAATGCTGTAAAAGGCTCTCATGTGATCGATATATTCAAGTACCTTTCCCTACCGTATAAGAAAACAAGTTCTTCGTTACCTGAGGGATGGTCCGAGTTTCTCGTCACATTATTAAAGCTAAAATGCCTCTCACACTGCTGTCCAATCCTGAATCGAGGGCTCAATATCAGAGACTTAAATCGAATTCTATCTTACGAAAGAAAAGTATAGCTGAGAGCTGGTCTCCCGACCCAAAGGACCCTAAAGTGACACCTCAACGACGCTTGACGCGTGTAGTGACCAAAGGGAAGAAATTGTCTCTAACACCTCGATGGGTTTCCTGAATAATTGTCTTGTACACAGTTATTGTCTTTTCATCAAAGAAATGTTTTATTGAATTACTATGAGATTACAGATTTTTTTTAAATACACACACGCACAATAAGATTAGTCACACGTTACAATAGTCTTTAAAATACAGAAGAGAACAGTTTTGTTGTTTCCATGGACAGTGTGCACATCTTTTTAGACATTGTTGATGTCCTTTCACAAAGTTGTATAGCATGAGGTCGTTTTTTAAGTTATCGTCACTGTATAGACTTAATACTTCTCCGATAGACAGCCCTCTAGCACGATGACAGAGGTAGAAGACGCAATGATGACCACATACAAACGATAGAGGGTGCTGTAGTTGACCATTGTTGTACTTGATGACCTCTGAATGTTTCTTGAGGAACTTTAAAATATTTTCAGGGTAATGTGCAAAGTAGGGCCCCATTCCAAACGAGTCAAAGAAAGTTGTTCTCCCGTCTTCTTTGAGAGTTAAAGCCAGCCAGTGCACTTCTGGTTTATGTGCCGGATGTGTGTTGACGATGAAATATGCAGGCAGTCTGAGGGGTTGTGTCAATTGAGGCAACTTATCCGACGGCCACACACCGTAAAATGTGTCGCCCATGAGACCTCTCAGCAGCCTCTGTAACTGGAGACTATCCATAACTTTTTAATAATAGTCCACCAGCACTTGTCTTTTTGCATCAATCTCCAGAATGGAATCACAACAAGCGTACACAATCAGTGTTAGGGTGTTTGGTGAAGCAACTCTGAATCTCATCTCCAGTCTTAAATTCCCTTTTGAGACAGCTGAGAGAGCGTCGTTGTCATCGGCTGGATTGAGATTAAATGCAAACAGCGAATATCCGCTGTTAAAACCTTCGCGGTCAGTGCTTAGATACTTCAAATGTCTTCCTGTAGCGAGAATCATGTTATAAAACTCTTTGACCGCCATACCGTTGTTAAGCTGAGGTTGAAAAGCTTTAGCGGGGATCTGTCGACCGTCCTGACAGAGGGCTAGATATTCATGTTGAACGGGCAGAGATCTTTCCTACCGGAAAATGCCTCATGACGCACCATCCCTAAAACCACGGATTTAGGTCTTGAACCCAGAAATAAACTCTCCTGGGTACATATTCTCGAGTTCTCTGGAATGGAGTATGTTTTTACGTTGACTCGTGAGAGGGGGTAGAGAGCATTTCCTTTTAACAAACCCGCTGCATGACGTATTCTCACAGCTGGCGAAACAGTGACTTTCTTCACAAACAGAGAGGTGCCAAGGATTTTCAGACGAAAGGTGGAGTTGCGAGGTCCGGTCAGGCAGAAGGCATCATTCGCCCTGGTGAGTTTAATTCTTAAATCGACCGAGTTTAATAACAGTCTCTCACAGAAAAATATGTCGCTGTGCAGAGGACTGAGAAGATGTACTTCTCTGGACCTGCTCGTGAACTCAGCCCGTTTATTAAGGCCTGCGTTGGGACCGTTTACAGTGATGATCGAGTCAACCGACCCAGGTGTGTCTTGGTAAAAAAGGCCGGCGCTAAACTGTGTTTTAAGAGTGTCGCCTGAAAAGTTGAGAAGTGTTTCGATCATAGCTCTGTACGGGTGAGTGGAACTGGACTGCGAAATCATCCGATCCCCCAGAACCACATCGCACTGGTCAAAGATTGTGTTAAGAGGATAATTGATGAGACCGACTGCTGCGTCGTTAGCCAGCGGTGTGCCATCGGCGTTAGTAATTCTTGCACGCACGAGTAGAAGGGTGTCGTTTAGGTCTAGATACTTTTCGCCGTCTCCTGGTATAAAAAACTCAATCGCTGATCGCGGCTACTGGAGCAATTTCAGTGTAAATTTTGTCCTCGATGGAAAGCCGTGTCATCGGCGGCGTGAATAAATCCAGTTCTGCCAATGTGCATTCAGCAGATTTCTGGTGTAGGAGTGCCATGTTACTGTATATAAGGTTTTTTAAAGTATATCAGAGCTCCCTCTGGACTTCCTCTTGGCCCGTTTGCTTCTGTCAACTGACTTCTTTCTTTTTTTGTTTGTACGTTTATTAGAGCTCTGTGTTACATGTCGTCCTGGAGGGCGTCTCTTTGTTCTTCGTGATAAGACAGCTATACCTCCTGACCCTTCCTGTCTCTGTTGATCGCTCATTCCTCTCATGGTACAGGTGAACATATCTGTGGCTATGTTACCCACTGCTGATTTGAGATGGGGTTTCGCTATGGCGATACCTCTTTTCAACAAAGGTGATATAAACCGAAACATTTTTGAGAAGAGGGAACCGATGCCTCGCCCGTACATAACCGGGGCACCGTCAAAACCGGGTAGCTCTCCGCCCACCTGTTTTTCATAATATTGTACAACTCTGTGCGGGTCGTCTCTTAAGCCTGCATGAACAATTGTGTTTGTTTTTGACTTGGTCTGCAAAGGCTGGTTATCCCTTTGGTGTTGTGGTGATCAATGAATTTCCAGACGTCGATGCAAGGGCTATATAATATCCTCTCAAGTAACAGGTCTAAAGTGTAGAGTCAACACCACCTTTCCAAATGTAAAATTGACTGGTTTGTTAAGATCTGGTTTAATTTGTGTCTGAATATTTTCAATATGGTTCTTGGCAACCGGTAAATAGTAAGCAGGGTTAAAATGTTGTGTGATTATATCTGAGTAACTACCCTTGATTTCCACCGTTCTTAAAAGCGGTGCATATGCATCCTCTACAAGCTGCGGTCTTACAACGTCAGTAGAGATGGTAAAACCCCACTTTTACATCAACAGGATGGGGCGCTCTGAACTCGCAATAAATGATGCAATTAGCAGGATCTACACCTAACATGTAAGCCAAAGGCGAGTTAAAAAGCACTAGGTTCTGACTGTCTCCTTGAAGATCAATGTTTTGCCGTGCACGGTCAAACAGGAAGCGGATATTCTCATTGTTTTTTTTTTAAAGTTTGCTCCATCTCGGTTGTAATCTGATTAAGTGAGCTGTAATATCCAACCGTCTTTTTTCCTC
Organism: Synchiropus splendidus; assembly: GCF_027744825.2. Taxonomy (NCBI): domain Eukaryota; kingdom Metazoa; phylum Chordata; class Actinopteri; order Syngnathiformes; family Callionymidae; genus Synchiropus; species Synchiropus splendidus. The sequence continues at coordinate 2,738,038 of NC_071340.1, read as the reverse complement.
TGAGCTGAGGCGCTGGCGTCAGGATCCGGAGCCCAAAGTCTCGCCATGGCTCTATGAAATTCATCTTTATGAAGCCGCGACGTGTTACCATCTGAATCTGATCCTCTCGGAGCAGCCGTGTTGGTGTTGGAGTCAGCTCCTCTATGGTTTGGTTTCCAGTAAAATGACGACGTATCCTCTGGAATATTATGCCACGTGTGAGGGTATGTAATCTCCGTCAAAGCAACCTCCCATTTTCCGTTTAAATCGATATGTTGTGCTAAATGCGGAAAGTACCAATTGAGTTGTCTTTAAAAACTTTTGCACTGGCGTTTGATGGTAAAGTCACATAGAAGCCCCATTCTTTGAGCCCTACATGATGATATGATGCCTGGTGTCAAGGAGGATCGTCTTATATATATTTTACATCTGAAGCTTTTACCCACCTTTTGAATTTTTCAGGCCAGTTCTTCCACTGGACAAAGACCTGCCTCTCTCCTTTAACGCAGCGTTCCATGAGAATCTTTTCAACGTGAAATACTTTATCCTTTACGAGTTGTACTTTTTGTAATTCTTGATCATAAAATGACCCCTGGATGGGTTTGCCATCGAAATCTGTCAATTTATACACAGGCGGGTTGCGATGAATACATTCAGTTATTGTAAATATCTCATCTGTAAAACTCTGCTCGTACTTTTTGTCAAATACACCTCGTAGTTTTGATATCCTAACATGATCGCCCTCCATAAATTTGGCTTCTGCCGACCTTTTGACGGTCTAATGTAAAGATTGTCAAACACCAATCTAAAGAAATTTCGACAGGAGGCAAAATTTATTTACTTACTTCCATCGGTGTCATTTTTATACGACTGTGATAGCTGTGATTATAACTCTTTACTAGATCCTGTAAAACCTCGATGTAACGTTTGTGTAATGTAATGTTTTTAGCTGTAAAATATCTCCACATCAGATTTTTAAGAGTGCGGTTAAATCTCTTTACCACAGGGGCCTTAAAGTCACTCGCTGTTGAAAAATTTCCATCAAAACCCGGAAACTCTTCTTAAAAAAATTATTTACCGTCATCCGTCTGTAGCTTTGCAGGCGTCTCGCTCTCCTCCAGCACTGATTCGAACGCCTTCACTGTCTCAATCGCAGTCTTTCTTTTTAAAACGCGTACATAGGCCTTTTTTGAAAATACATCGATAACGGTCAACAAGTAATTTTGATCGTCGTTATATCTAGCCAATGCCTGCATGTCTTCTGTTCATCACTTTTATGGACACAATTTCTAGGCGTAGCCAGGGGTTGGAGGGGATCCGGTTCGGGAACCACACAATTTCATCTCTGCTATTTGCGGACGATGTTGTTCTGCTGGCCTCATCGGACCGGGACCTTCAGCATGCACTGGGGGGGTTTGCAGCCGAGTGTGAAGCGGCCGGGATGAGGATCAGCACCTCCAAGTCTGAGGCCATGGTTCTCGACCGGAATAAGGTGGTTTGCTTTCTCCGGGTCGGTGGAGAGTTCTTGCCCCAAGTGGTGGAATTTAAGTATCTCGGGGTCTTGTTCTCGAGTGAGGCAAAAGGGGAGCGTGAGATTGATAAACGGGTCGGTGCAGCGGCAGCAGTGATGCGGTCGCTGTATCGGACCGTCGTGGTGAAGAGGGAGCTGAGTCGCAAGAGGAAGCTCTCGATTTACCGATCGATCTACGTTCCCACCCTCACCTATGGTCACGAGCTTTGGGTAATGACCGAAAGGATGAGATCGCGGATACAACCGGCTGAAATGAGTTTCCTCCGCCCGGTGGCTGGGCGCACCCTTAGAGATAGGGTGAGGAGTTCGGTCATCCGGGAGGAGCTCGGGGTGGAGCCGCTGCTCCTCCACATCGAGAGGAACCAGTTGAGGTGGCTCGGGCATCTGATCCTGGACGCTTCCCTGGGGAGGTGTTCGGGGCATGTCCTACCGGGAGGCGAAGGCGATCCACCCCTCCATAGCTCCCGGGGTGAAGAGGATTGTAATAAACTCTTTTAATGATGTGTTTCACCGACATGTTAAACGAGAAATGAATGAGCTGAGATCCGAATATGCTTCTTAATGTTTTTTATTCAACAGGTTATGTCAGCATTCGAACGTAATGCTATACGAAGATATAAGATATAAAAAGATATTAAATATATATACATATATACACATAAAAAATATGTATATATATATATATATATATATATATATATATATATATATATATATATATATATATATATATATATATATATATATATATATATATTCTTGCATTTCACAAAACAGGTACTTGTTTTACTGTCAGATCTGGCATCTTTTCCGTTTCTTCACAACTGTATCCAATGCATCCATTGCAGATTGGTTGGGTGATGTGAGCTTGACCTTTTCAATGATGGCAGTTGCTGGGCATCGAGGTGGCCTGGCTCGACTCTGCAGCTTGGTAGTGACAAGTGCTTTGCCAAGTTCTTCCAGGAAAAGCCGACGTATATATATATATATATATATATATATATATATATATATATATATATATATATATATATATATATTTATACACACAGGGTGATATTTATACAGCTGTCCAAACCCCTCCCTTCGTTATTTTCCTTCCAGTTATAAAACAAGGTAGGATAGGGTTAATTATTCCCCTTCCTGTCATAAAACAAGCGGGGTGGTTACTATTTTAATTTCCTTTTGATATAAAAAAGGGAGAGGGGTATTATTTTAATTACTTTTTGATATAAAAGGGGGGAGGGGTTGTTATTTTAATTTCTTTTTTATATAAAAAAGGGGCGGGAGGGGTTTTATTACCTCCGGGGGACCATAAAGCAATACAGGTTTGACATTTTGGTGTATGCTTCTACTCTCTCACACCCTTATTTTACAAACCCAGGTCGGTTTCATTTGCCATTAAAAGAAAAGTGGAAATGGAACTTCAAAGTCTCCACGACCGAACAGCATCCGATTCCAAGAATGGAGGATATGATGTCAAGCCTGGCAGGGGGACAGAAGTTCACAAAACTCAATATGAGCCATGCATATCAGCAAATAGTCCTTGAAGAGGAATCAAGGAAGTTTGTGAGTGTCAGCACTCACAAAGGTCTTTTTACATATACACGTCTGCCTTTTGGAGTAAACTCCAGTCCTGCTATTTTCCAACGCACCATGGAGAATGTACTTCAAGGTATGGCAAATGTGGCAGTGTATTTAGAGGACATTATATTGAGAGGAAGAGATGACAGCATCTGCAAACACTCAACGAAGTGCTGCAGAGGTTGGAGGATAAAGGGCTGTGGTTGAAACGGAGCAAGCGTCAGTTCATGGAAAACAAAGTAACATTCTTGAGTAATCAAGTGGACAGGACAGGCCTGCATCCAATGTCAGCGAAGGTCAAAGCAGTCCAGGATGCTCTGGTACCATATCTGCCCCATTTTTCAATGTTCATCTTGTTCAATGCTCTCCACATAATGGACAGAATGTAACAGATGTTATTCTTGCATTTCACAAAACAGGTACTTGTTTTACTGTCAGATCTGGCATCTTTTCCGTTTCTTCACAATTGTATCCAATGCATCCATTGCAGATTGGTTGGGTGATGTGAGCTTGACCTTTTCAATGACGGCAGTTGCTGGGCATCGAGGTGGCCTGGCTGGACTCTGCAGCTTGGGAGTGACAAGTGCTTTGCCAAGTTCTTCCAGGAAAAGCCGACGTCGGTTCCGTTTGAGCAAATATTGAGCAATGCAGAGGTCTGCCCTGCACCTTCAGAATTTCCTTGGGAAGTTCTGGCTTATTTTTTCTGACTGTTCCCACTGTTCAGCTTTCTATTCTGCAGTTCATCTCCAAGGCGACAGGATGTAAATGTGACGTCACGTGATTTTATGACATTGCAGCCCTTTATTCATCTCCAGCACCACACGCATCCCCTGATTCTTCTCGGCTGCTCCTCCAGGTAGCTTTCCACTGTATACGTGCATATTCCCGGCATAGCTAGATTTTGCTTCACAGGCCACCCATATTTTGATGCCATACTTGGCGGGCTTGTTAGGCATGTACTGTAAACCTTCTGGAGCTCATTTTTGGTGTGTTTGTCAAAGAGACTACATGAGAACACTGACAAGAACAAGGGAGAGAAAGTTTCCCCTCTACACACAGCTGGGTCTGAATGGCTATTCAGACAATCAAATCAATCAAAATACACATAGCTGGGCAGTCTAAATAGGTATATCAGAGAGACATGTTTATTTTGGGTCTGAACAGCCACTTACCCACATTAAAGAATCCGGGTCAAAATGACCTGCAACATCATCTTTGTGTACCAACTCTGTACAGACACTTCACTTGACATCAAATTGTCCAGATTTTACACATCTGTTCATGACCCTTAATGAGGAAAAGTCACAAAATTTCATGAAGAAAAGGTCAGGATAACCACTACTTTTATGAACACAAAAACGGATATGGGTCAAATTGACCCTAAGCATAATACGAGGGTTAAAGCTTTTCTAGGTTTGCTAAACTTTTATAACAAATTCTTGCCGAACTTGTCTTCTGTGCCGGCTCCATTACACAAGTTACTGAGGAAAGATGAGAAATGGAGGTGGGCGGTTGAGCAAGAAGAGGCTTTTAAGCAGGCAAAGAAGTTACTACAAGCAGTCAAGTGTTGGTTCATTACGATGAACAAAAACAACTGGTACTGTCATGTGATACCTCACCTTATGGGGTGGGGGCAGTCTTGGCACACAGACTGGAAGGGGGAGCAGAAAACTCATGGGAGGCACAGCTTTTCCTTCATGAAACAGACTGAATAAGGGCTTATGGTCTGTGTACAAATCACAAATTTAAGTCCACACAAATATTTGTGAAAGTACTGCACCCCAAAAATAACTGCTAAGCCCTCTTTATCCAACTGCGAATAGTTTTTTTCTGCTGCTGTGAGTGGGTGTGACGCATGAGTTCTCAGAGGATCATGAGATGGGCTATTCTGTTAAGAGCATATGAATATGCCATGGTGTACCGACGTGGACAGGACAATGCAAACGCAGATGCTCTCAGTAGACTTCCACTTCCAGAGAAACTTGGGCATCCAGACTCAGAAGACCAGGTATTATTGGTAGAGCAGGATCAGAGTTCAGTGGTCAACTCGGAAGAGCTTTGTAGGTGGACCAGTAAAGACCCCGTACTCGCCCGAGAGAATAAATACATACTCAGAGGGTGGCCCTGTAACCTGGATGTTGCTGTCAGTCCATACACTATGAAGCAACAGGAGCTGAGTGTACAAGATGGGTGTGTACTGTGGGTGTGCCGTGTGGTGATTCGGGAAAAAGGATGTGGTCTTACGTGGAAGCAGCATCAATTGCACCCTGAAATGAGTTAAATGAAGGGTTTGGCTCGTAGCTATATGTGGTGGCCTAATATAGACAGTGATATTGAAAGTTCGGTCAAATCGTGTTCCACTTGTCAGGAACACCAGAACGCTTCGGCCTGTGCACCGCTACACCCGTGGGAGTGACCTGACCAACGGTGACGACGACTTTATGTTGATTATGCTGGGCCGTTCATGGGAAAGATGTTCTTGGTGGTGATTGATGCACATTCAAAGTGGTTGGAGGTCTACCCTGTTTCGACAGTAGAGTTTTATTCAGTTATCGGATAACTTCATAGTCAACAACAGGACTGTCTCCTGCAGAAATGTTGATGGGGAGGAAGTTGAGGTGCATGTTGGATCTGCTACACCCAAATTTGAAGAAGAAAGTGGAACTGAAACAGTCAAACCAGAAAGTTCAGCATGATCAACATGCTCGGTTCAGAAGTTTTCAGAATAGGCGACCAGGCCCGGAAGAGCGCTCGAGGCCGAGGCGCTGGAAGGAGCGAATTCAATACGAATAATAATAAAAAAAAAGTCAGCCAACTACCCCGGGAGAAGCTGCTGCCGATGATCGTCCACGCACAGAGCGGCACAAGCGCTGAGTCTCCTGCTGTTAAATCCACTCCTGCGGTGATGCGACAAGTCTCTGCCGTCACTGCGATGAGACCTCAGTCCTGCCTGAAGTTTCCGTGGTCCAGATGAGCCGCTCCACACCCCTTCAAGTCTCAAGCTTCTTCTCTTGATGTGCCAGATGCGCCGGCTCCAGCTGTAATTTCACAATTACAGAGTCACTCATTCACGCCTCTGTAATTTCACAATCACATTTTGCGGAGTGCCCTGGCACTTCCAGTGAAGTAGAAAGGCTGGTGTAATATTCCTGGAATATGTTTGTGTCCAGCTGTCCGTGGAGCCTGCCTCCCTCGCAAACAGTCCTTTAGCACGGGGCAGAAATTTTGAGCGGACCTCCAATCCTGGGGCGTCCCCCCAAAGCATGGCTACTTCAAGGCTAGCAGGCAGTCCTCTGCCCCCCTAAGTGCAGTTCACTATTCGAAATGCTAAAGCACCCGCAACACTCAAAGCAAATAATGCCAAATGGGTGTGGACTGCCGTCTGTTGGGTAAACATCCACTGCTAGTCTCATTCAATCCGGACTATTTCCCGGCGCAGTTCTGACACTCTACTGGCACGAGGACCGCACGTGGTCAGGTACGGAGCTTAATAGGTGGAGGGTTTGGATTTGTGGCGCAGCGTTCCCTCTCACTCAGCGGTCATGCGCGATGCCCTCGCACCTGGAGCTTGACCTCCCCCTTGAGGAGTGACCATCCCACCCGGCGCTGACAGAGCCGCCATCGCGCAGTAGAATGGTGTCTGCACTGTCGGCAACCGGCTCATAGCGCTTGAGAACATCATTGCGCTCTTTATGAGCTCCGTGGACTCCCACAGAGATTTTGGAGACACAATAATCCGTGGTGCTCTGCTCGCGGCGCCTCCTCCACACACAGCCGCCGCCTGGGGGGAACAGCCGTATAATAGCCGAGCTGATCATCGCCACTCCTCTTGGAGAGACCAGTCGTCTGCTCTCACCTCTGCTCCCTCCAAAAGCGTAGGAAGAACTTTGTATCTAAAAGTATGCATCTAAACCTAGTCTAACTTGGAAAAAAAATAAGATGCATTACTTTGGTATCGGGTCTGTTTCTTCTATGCCCAAAATTAGGGTTTATCATCCGCCAAGTTCTCTTCCGGTTCCAGTCAGTCCGAACTCCGGCTTCAAAATTTTTTTTTTGTTTGACATCGTCTCAGGAGACCGAGCAGTATAGTAACGGTCTCTGCCTCCTTATACCTGATGCCAGAACTGTCCCTGGGGAAGTTTATGGAGCCAAGACGTTATGTTTTTCCTCAGTTTCGCCACAATAAGAAGCATAGGCGTCAAATAACTCTTTGCCGTCTCTCAACAGATCCCGGTTCCAGCCAAAAGTCAGGGGAGTTTCAATTCTGCCATTAACTCTTCTGATTACTCAGACTCGCCAGTTTTTAGCAGGGGTCGCCACAGGACCGCGAAAGCCACCACTTCAGAGGATCACTCAGTAGGAACTGCGTGCCAGACCTGCTCTGTTCTCAGCTCCCTCGTGTGATGTCTGAAGCGATGTCTGTCTGTGATTCTGTTCAGAGGCAAGCAGGACATCGTCATCTACAGAGTCATCTCTTTCTGAGGATGATTGGGCCGGTCCCTCGGGTCTCCATCTTAGGAGAATCTTGATCAGATCTTGATCTTTGTACACTGCAAGTTTGGGGAACCGAATTCCTCTGACGGCTCAGCTGACAAAAGCGAGTGTGTTTTTGAAGAACCAGAGGGACTTGAAGTTCCCAGAGGAGTGGGCACTGTGCACCGATGACCCTTTCGTCCTAGACCCGCCCCGGAGTCCGGGTCCGCTCCTGTGCTCAAGGCTCCTATCTTGAAAGAGTATCTTCCGAATTGAAAGAGCCTGTCTCCTCACCTGCCCATATGGATCGAGAAAATACACGGTCATTGAAACGGCCTTCAGTTACACAGTCAACCCCCAGGTTCTGCGTCACCACATGGACCTGAGTGAACTCAGAGAACCAGCGGTCATGTCTGATGGAGGAGGACAGCGCTCTCCTGACAAAGCAAATAATTGAGCTACTGCCAAAACAATCCTCCTACACTGGATTTTACTCCAGATACTTTCTGGAACCCAAGAAGACAGGAGAGTGGAGACCTGTTCTGAATCTCAGTCTCCTCAACCAATTCATGACCAGACAGCGGTTCCGGACTACCAGCAGACTCCTGGAGTGTGAGAGTGGATGACCTCCATAGATCTTGCAGAGGCCTACTTCCACAACACGGTCTCTAGTGTCTAGTGCCTCGTTTTTTCACCAAGTGCGTGGAGGAGTGGCTCGAACCACTAAGAAGACAGGGTCTGCGGATTCTGACGTACTTGGACTACTGGTTGATTGAGTCCAAACAGGATTCATGAGCGCCCACCAGCTTAGCTTAAGGGGTGTTTCTCGTAGCTGCAGAACAAATTCAATGTCTCCGAAGGGGTTTCAGAGAGTTATCAACATTTTTATGTTTGTTGGTCTGAAAGGTACAGGTCCCGCGGACTGAAAACACGTTTTCTGCACTGTTTAATCTCTGCTCAGGGCTGTCTCAGAACATGAAAATTTCGCCTGGCACGATAGCTGAAGCGGTCATTCTAGTAGGTGCTGAACTAATTCAACATTTCTGAAGTGGTTGCAGAGTGATAACATTTTTATGTTTGTCAATTCTGAAAACCACCGTCACTCGGGTGAAAACCTGTTTTTCTGAACAGTTCACTCACTGCTCAGAATAGTGCCAGAACATGAAAATATCAGCTGCAACTGTTGGAAAAAGAGTCTTTCGAGTATATTCGGCACTAAATCCACGTTTTTGGACTATTTTCAGGGTGGAATCAACAATTTTTATTCTTCCTGGTCAGAAACCGAACCTCTCTCGGGCTGAAAACGCATTTTTGCACTGTTCACTCACTGCTCAGCGATGCCTCAGAACATGAAAATTTCACCTGACACTGTAGCAGAAGCTGTCTTTCTAGCAGCAGCAGAACTAATTCAACCTCTCTGTGTGGTTTCAGAGAGTTATCAGGATTTTAATGCTTGTTCGTCTGAAAACCACCTTTTCGTGGCCTGAATACGTGTTTTTTGCTCGGTTCACTTACTGCTTAGGCGGGACTCAGAACATGAAAATGTCACCTCAAACTATAGCAGAAGTGGTATTTCTAGTAGTTGCAGAATTTAATCACGATGTCTGAAGTGGTTTCAGAGGTAAGTACATTTTTATGTTTGTAAAAATGTAATTACCACAGTCACTTGCGCTGAAAATGCGTTTTCTGCACTGTTCACTCACTGCTAAGGACTGACTCAGAACATAAAAATTTCACCTGCTACTAAAGCAGACCGGGGTCTTATTAGTAGGTGCCGATCTAATTCAACATGTTAAAATGTTGACTCGTTCCTGCCTCCTGTGACTTTCACCACTGCACTTGGGTCCTGCTCCACGTCTTGACCCGTGACAGTCAGAAGTGGTTTCAAAGATGTAACAAAATCTTTATCTTTTTCGGTGTGAAACGCAGCTTCTCTCGGGCAGAAAACGCATTTTTTGCGCTGTTCACTCACTGATCAGAAAAGCCTCGGAACTTGACAATATCACCTGCAACTATAGGCAAAACGTTTTTAGAGGGTTATCAACTATTGTATTTTTGACAGTCTGAAACCAAGCTTCTCTCAGGCTGAAAATGCATATTCTGCACTGTTCACTGACTGATCAGAATAATCTCAGAACATAAAAATATCACCTGCCTCTATTCCAGAAGGGGTCTTTCTCATAGCTGCAGAACAAATTCAACCTGTCAGAAGAGTTATCAACATTTTTATGTTTGTCGGACAAAAAAACACAATCCCTCGGGCTGAAAACGCGTTTTCTGCACTGTTCACTCACTGCTCAGCGATGCCTCAGAACATGAAAGTTTCGCCTGCAACTACAGAAAAAACACTCTTTCGACTATATTCAACACTAATCCCATACGAATAGGGCGCTGCGACTGGCCTACAAGCAGCCGTTCCACATTTCCTGCTTCCAAGCCATGGGATGAGTTTGACGAGAGCCAGGTGCTGCTATGAGGTGGATCTGGAGACTCTGTTCCCAGAGTTGGCTGAGTTCCGTGTGGTGGAGTCAAGTACGTTCCCGCTTGATCTTCTCCTGCGCCTCATGTCATCCGCCGCCGTCGTATCGAAGTTGAGCTCTCTCTCCGCCGCCAGCTCAAGAATCATCCCACTTCACTAACGGCCTGCTGGCGTTGGATGGCGAGACTACACCGCATGTTGTCTGACCACAACTGGAAGAAATCTGGACTATTCCCGGCGCGGTTCTTACACTCCACTGGCACTAGGACCGCACTTGGTCAGGTACGGAGCTTACTGCCTGGTGGAGGGTTTGGATTCCCACCGCGGCGTTCCCGCTCATTCAGCCGTCATGCACTATGCATGATGCGTTCGCCCCGGGAGGAGTGACCATCCCACCCATGTTTACACCGTCGGCAACCAGCTCATAGCGCTTGAGAACATCACGCGCTCTTTATGAGCTCCGTGGACAGGCTCATACATCGCAGATCCTCTCTCACTTTACCAGAGATTTTGGAGTTTCAACAGTCCGTCGGCGTGGTGCTACGCTCGTGGCGCCTCCTCCACACACAGCCACTGCCCGGGGGGGAACACCGTCACTGGTCGAAGGGGCGGGGTGACCTCAGCCGTCCAAATCATAGCTGTGCTGATCATCGCTTCTCATCTTGGAGAGACCAGTCCGCTGCTCTCACCTCTGCTCCCTCCAAAAGCGTGAAGAAAACTTTGTATCTGAAACTATGCATCTGTAACAGGTCTGAATACTGTGACCTTGTCTTCAGTTCAAACGTGGCGTCTCAATGTGGTCAGTAGAACGCCGTCTGAAACAAAATGCGGACAGAGCCACACAAAGCTTTCACATTTGTCGATGGTGAGAAAAGTAATCCAAGGGATTCTGTTTTTTCTTTGTGGTAGCCCACACCACAATTAGATGTCTTTCTGAAACATCACTCCCAAACATCTCACTTTGTCATACAACAACTGTCATACATCATGAACCACATGCATAATTTATTTTCATCTGAATGTATAACTCTGCCATTAAACCTTTTGGCTAGTGTTGGGAAATAATAAAACTTTACTTTTCACCGTTATTCACCACAAGGAAACCGAACTCCACACAACTCAATCACCCGTGCCATGTCAGCGTAGGTTGTCAGTATGAGCTTACAAGTGCCACATCCACACAGAGCGAACTCAAAGTACGAAGGAAAAACAGTATACTTAAAAACCATGTCACCATCCACACACTCAGACCCCCAATCAATCAATCCCAAGTGGAACAAACATTATAAACAAATGGATTTGACTAACCTGAAACTATAACTATAACAATAAAAAAAAGTGTCACTTCCTATTTACCCACACATCTTCAATGCCTAACCTCTGTCCTTTCCTGCCCTCTACTGACCTAATTAGAACCTGCCGGTTAATCAACTCCATTAAATTATTTAATTAAAATAATTAAATGACATCTAACACATACTCTGTGACCACACATAAATGGCCGTCACACTAGAAAGGCAGTTTTTTGTCATCAAATTGTCATGTTCTGAGGCCTTCGCTGAGCAGTGACTGAACATTGCAGAAAACGCTTTTTCAGCCCGAGGGACTGTGGTTTTGAGACAGATAGACATGAAAATGTTGTAACCTCTCTGAAACCACTTCAGACAAGTTGAATTAGTTTGGCACTTACTAAAAACACTCCTTCTGCTTATATTGGCACGTGAAATGTTTATGTTCTGAGGCATCCCTGTGCAGTGAGTGAACAGTGCATAAAACATGTTTTCAGGCTGAGAGAAGCTCGGTTTCTGACCAGGAAAAAAGAAGTTGATAACACACTGATGAACAGTTCAGAAAGGTACATTTAGTGCTGAATATACTAGAAAGAGAGTTTTTCCTATTGTTGCAGTTGAAGTTTTCATGTTCTGAGTCACGACTGAGCAGTGTTTGAACAGTGCAGTGAACGCCATTTTCAAAATATAAAATCGCTTTGAATGTGTGAGTGCTGAATATACTAGAAATAGTCTTTTTGCTATATTTACACTTGATATTTTCACTGCTCTCAGGCTATTCTGATTAGTCAGTGAAGAGTGCAGAAAATGCTTTTTCTCCCGAGGGACAGTGGTTTTCAGACCGACAATCATTAAAATGTTGATAACTCATTGAAACCACTTCAGAGAGGTTGAATTAGTTCTGCAGCTACTAGAAAGACTATAGCAGATTCTGCTATAGTATTAGTTGAAATTTTCATGTTCTGAGGCATCGCTGAGAAAAAGTCTAAAAAAAGTTCTGAAATGTACGTTTAGTGTTGAATATACTAGAAAGAGTGCCTTTCCTATAGTGGCAAGTGAAATTTTCATGTTGTGAGGCATCCCTGAGCAGTGAGTAAACAGTGCATAAAACGTGTTTTCAGCCAAAGGAATAATAGTAATAGAGATAGAAGTAAAAATGTTGATAACTCTCTTAAATCACTTTAGACAGGTTGAGTTAGTTCTGCACCTTGTCGAAATACCTTTTCTGCTATAGTGGCAGGTGAAATTTTCATCTTCTGGGGAATCGCTGAGCAGTGAGTGAACAGTGCGTAAAATGCGTTTCCGGCCAAAGAGAATGTAGGTTTCGGAACGGCAAAAATAAAATTGTTGATAACCCTCTAAAAACAGTTCAAAAATGTAGGTTTAGTGTTGAATATATTAGAAAGACTGTTTTTGCAGGTAATATTTTCAGGTTCTTAAAATATTCTGATCAGTGAGTGAACAGTGCAAGAAAACACGTTTTCAGCTCGAGAGAAGCTCGGTTTCTAAAACAGGAAAAAAAATAGTTGATAACCCCCTGAAATACAGTTCAGAAATGTAGGTTCAGTGTTTATTTTACGAGAAAGAGTGTTTCTCCTACAGCTGCTCGAGAAATTTTCATGTTATCTGGCATCCCTGAGCAGTGAGTGAACAGTGCATAAAATGCGTTTTCACCCAAAGAAAACGTGGTTTACAGACCGACAAAAATAAAAATGTTAACACTCTTAAAACACTTCAGACAGGTTGAGTTAGTTCTGCACCTTGTAGTAATACCGTTTCTGCTATAGTGGCAGGTGAAAATTTCATTTTCTGGGGCGTCGCTCTGCAGTGAGTGAACAGTGCGTAAAACGCGTTTTCGTCTGAAGAGAATGTGGGTTTGGGACCGGCAAAAATAAAATTGTTGATAACCCTCTAAAAACAGTTCAGACAGTGTAGATTTCTGCTGCAACTACAAAAAAGACCCTTTCTGCTGTCGTGGGAGGTGAAAATTTAATCTTCTGAAGCTTCCCTCAGAAGTTGTGGCACAATGCAGAAAACGCGTTTTCAGTCTGAGATAAGGTGGGTTTCGGAACGCCAAACCTAAAGTTGATACAACCTAAGGTTGATAACTTTCGAAAAACACTTCAAACAGCTTAGATTTGATGTGCAACTACTAGAAAGACCCATTCTGCTATACTGGGAGGTCAAAATGTCATGTTCTGAAGATTCCCTGAGATGTTATGGCACAATGCAGAAAATGCTTTTTCAGTCTGAGATAAGGTTGGTTTCGGAACGCCAAGCACCTTTATCTGCCCTTTATCTTCTCTTTATCTGCTTTCAATCGTTCCTTATTTCCATCTCTCTTTGACCGTAGTCCGAGTGTAGGAGAAATGGAAGGAATATTGAGATCAGGAGGCAAAGCCCTTGCTTCGCCTGCTGGTCTCTCCCTCTGGCCAAGAACTTGACCGTGCAGAAGAGGAGACCACATGGCGATGGATGCACCCCCACCAGGAACATTGTGTGACCCAGCTGGATTGCTCCGTCGCTTCTCCCATCCATCAATGACCGAAGTCCGGGTGTAGCAGAGATGGGAGAACCTTTGGCTAATGTGGAGATGCGCTAGTCGGGGCTCCGCCCGTAACTCCAGGTTCGCCAGGCAGGTCAACTTGACTAGGTGGAGAGAGAATCCTCACCACATAGACTGTCCTGAGATAAACAATGCGGAGTGCAAACAGGAAAGAACTACAACGTCCAGACGCCTTAATGATTGGAGCTGGACCTTGTGTGGGGAGCAACACTGCGGATAAGTGCGCAGGAGAAGCGTCACCAAATTAGGTGAAGATTCACCGGTGGCCTGTCTCTAATCACAGAGGGGTGGCGTGTCAAGAGACCTGCTGCTATCCCCAAACGCCAGGTCTCACGCCAGTCCGGCCTACTCGATGTCTTACGGCAATGACCTCACCCCCAAGGTCGCGCAAAATGTTGTTAGTCCGAATGTAGTGAAGTTTCACGAGTAACCCTCCATACAGCGGGTATGGGTGTCCCCCTGGAGCCCACTTGTTGCCAAACCAGGTACTTCCCTGCTCCGGCGACTACACAGGGGAACCTGACGCCATCCCATGGCCACAGCACTAGTTTGAGCCCAACGTGGAAGAACTAGGCACTAATAACCGTCCATATTTGGAGGGAGAACTCGCCAGTGGAGACACGTTTGGCCCATGACAAAGCGCTGCCAAAGAGAGCGATTCTCTCATCTATTGTCCAGAGCTGCTGGAAGCACCTGTAAACAGGACAACGTGAGGCAAAGAAGAAGGTGCTCCGTCAGACAAATAGAAATCTGCAAAAGATGAGGCAGAAGCCGAGGAGGCTGCTTGGCAGGTTTCTGCCAAGGAAACTCCTCTGATGGCAGCTATGGATGTTGTCCCTTTTTACCACCTGCCAGAGCCACCCACAGCTTATCTGTTTTCCTGAAGGCTCTCACTGCAAGCGCCAGTGATTCTCATCCGGGTGGCGGGTAAGACAGAAAGCCTTCACTGAAAAATTGCTGACCTTGGCACAAAGAAATTTGTGAAAAAAGACTAATCGAGAAGACATAGTTCTCCAAACCCTCCTGATGGAGGCCAGGCCCAGGAGGAGAGCTGCTCCAAAGGAGCCTGATCAAGGGGCTTGAAGGGAGCTTCAGAGAGAGTATTATATACCAATTGAAGATCCCAATAGGGGCAGATGCGTCTGGAGATAGGTCTGAGTCTTCGAGATCCCTGCATGAACTGGACTAGCAACGGACAACAGTCCACACCCATTTAGCATTACATGCTTTGAGTGTTGAGGGTGATTTAGCATTTAGGACCACCTGCTAGCCTTGAAGTAGCCCCCTGCTGCAGGACTGTTTGCAGGACATGAACTGGTTGCAGCACACCCTTGTGTGAGTGTGTGTGTGAGCACAGGTGGCAGAGTTACGCAGTCCAGAACACCTCCCGGGACTCTGGAACACCTATGAGGTCATCTTGACCACAAAGCTTAAACCCCAGCCTTGCAATGTGGCCTGACCTGAGAACCATGAGCAATTACCATGGCCATCCATACCGGACGTCTGACTGGCACCGCTGGCTCCTTTGCAGACAGCCTTCAAGGAGATGCACGTTTTACTGCACTGAACCGCCTGTAATGTCACCGGCGATGTTCCTTTGGTATGACGGAAGGTGGTGTGCCCATGGTCCTGTCAATATCTCCGATGGCCAGGGCCTCACACGGGACCGGCCTATGAGACTTCTTATGCAACCGCCACGCCCAGGGTCTATCCAGCGTGAATGAATTAATGAATGGGTTGTGAAGATGTAGCATTAACAACCCCTCA
Source organism: Synchiropus splendidus (assembly GCF_027744825.2). Lineage (NCBI taxonomy): Eukaryota > Metazoa > Chordata > Actinopteri > Syngnathiformes > Callionymidae > Synchiropus > Synchiropus splendidus. The sequence continues at coordinate 2,722,370 of NC_071340.1, read as the reverse complement.
TACATAGAGTGTAATTTTACACTCTGGGTGGCAGGAGCTGCCGCCTCATCTTTGTCACCTTAAGCTGATATAGAAGGTGGCGTTTACAACCCCTCATATATGGTGTGTACCCTACACTGTGGATCAGCAGGAACTGCGTTGCCCTCGTTTAGCCACTCTGCGGCTGAAATAGAAAGTGGCATTAACAGTCCTCCAAACCTATAGGGAAAACATTTACTGAGCAGCTACAGTCAGGGTTCTAGTCTGAGCTGAGCAAGAAAGAGGGAGTTTATTCACAAATGAATAAACAGTCATGCAGGAATCCGGTGGATCTCGGGACGCTGCACTCTGCACAGCACTGTAATGAAGCAGATACTGGTGTCCCAGAGCCAGTGCTGTGAATGAGGGCCGAAGGTTTGCAGGGTTCGGCTGCTCCTGAAGACAGAATGACATGAGACATGAGATACTCCCTTGAAAGCAGCCACAGATGTTGCCAGGCATCTCGTCAAGTGTGCTCTCAGGGATTCCGGTGCCCGTTTTTTCGCAGTCTCATAGGCTTTCATGATGGCAATTCTAAGCCAATGTGAAAACCTGTGAGTGGACAGCGCCTGCCCCTTCTTACCACCAGGGAGAGCCACCCACAGACTGTCCGTCTTTCCGAAGGGTTGGACTCGATCCAGTTAAGCTTTTAGCGCTGCTCGTATGAATGGGGAGGAGGGCAGAAAGTCTTTACTGATAAGGTGCTGACCTGTGAAGAAGAAGAGAGACATTTAGGTGCGATGGCAGGGTTGGGTCTAAGTGATACCGCCGAGTCATCGACACCAAAAGAGATGCAATCAGGGCTGATCGAAAAAGAGCTACTAGCTCCTTGGAGGCCTGATCAAGTGGCTCAAAAGGGGCTTCGGAGAGTGAATTGAGTACCAGCTGCAGGTCCCAGTAATGACATAAAGGTCTTGAGGTTGGTCTAAGCCTTTTCACTCATCTCATGAAACGGCTCACTTGACGATGCTTGCCGAAGGGGTGGCCGTCCAGACCATTGTGTAGCATGGAAAGGGCTGCTACATAAACCCGTAATGTAGGGCTGCTCCGACCTTGGTTAACCAGATGCTGCAGAAACAAGAGGATGAGAGAAATAGTTGCCGATAATGGGCAGGCTGACTGGGTTCCACACCACCGGGGAAACATGTCCAATTAGCAATGTATACTCTGAGGGTTGGCAGAGCTTAAATGTTCTGAAAAGTCAATTGGACATCAGGGGGCAAGTGACTGATTGTTAACCCTGGAGAAGCCAAACCTTGAGGGGTGGTTCTAGACCTCAGGGTTCCTGATGTTTGCAGAAGCGCTGACCTCGATGGAGGGAACCCCCAGTGGCCTTTGATCCGCATATGACACATCTCCGGATACCAGCTGGAGCTGGGGCTGTTTGGATTAAGGGAAGGAGGGGGAAAGGCATACAGGAGGCCTTTTGGCCACCTTGGATGAGCCAGGGCGTCCACATCCAGTGGAAGGTCATCAGATCTACGGGGAGAGAACCAGAGAGGACATTTGAAGCTCTATCTGCTGGCAAAGACATCAGCCACTGGGTGGCCGAAAAACTCGCTGATCATGTTTGCCATCTCCTGAGATAAACTCCATTAATCTGGCAGAGCCCTCAATGAGGCTAAATGTACATCAGCCCAGAGAAAAAATCTTTGTGGCGAGGTTGTGTGACACAGACGACCTCACGCCACCCTGACGGTTGATGTAGGCCACTGTGGTGGCGCTGTCTGATCTCACCATAACGTCGTTCCCAATTAGATGGAGAGAAAGGGCCACCAACACTCTAAAAACCGCCAACAGTTCCATCGGGTTCATGTGACGACCTTCGGAACTGCTCCAGATCCCGCTGACGCAGATCTGATCCAGGTGGCCTCCCCCGCCGGACAGAGATGCATCTGTAAAGACTTGAAGGAATTGTTGGATCCTGAAAAGCGCGCTGAGTCCCAGTCAGAGCACGACTTTCCTGGGGGTCATGCTGGACTCAGTCTCCGGTCAGGCCCGACACTCGAGATTTGTCTTCTGGTCTTTGGTCTGGAGTCGGGTGAGGGTGCAGACCGCGAAACCACTTCTGAAGACCTCGCATGTTGAGCAGACCAAGGCGTGGGCCCCTGCCTCAATCGCGCAATGTGGTCCAACACCAATCTGGTGTGTGCTCATGACTCCTGTTTGGACCTGGCTAGAATCAACCAGTAGTCCAAGTACGTCAGAATCCGCACACCCTGTCTCCTTAGTGGGTCGAGCCCCGCCTTCATGCACTTGGCGAAGGTGCGAGGCACAAGACACTAGAAACTGTGTTGTGGAAGTAGGCGTGTGCAAGATCTATGGAGGTCATCCACTCTCACACTCTGACGCACTCCAGGAGTCTCCTGCTGGTCCGGAACCGCGATCTGGTCATGAATTGGTTGAGGAGACTGAGGTGCAGAACATGTCTCCACTGTGTCTTTTTGGGTCCTAGAAAGTACCTGGAGTAAAACCCAGCGTATCTGGATCGCTTTGCCACTCGTACAATTACTTCCTTTGACAGGAGAGCGCGGTCCTCCTCCATCAGACACGACAGCTGGTTCTCTGAGTTCACCCAGGTCCACGTGGTGTCGCAGAACCTCGGGGTTGACTGTGAATCTGAAAGACGTGTCAATGACCGAATATCTTCTCGATCCATATGGGCAGGTGAGGAGACAGGCGCTTTCAATTCAGAAGATACTCTTTCAAGACTGGCGACCTGACCACAGGAGAGGACTCCGGGTAGGGTCCAGGATGACAGGGTCGTCGGTGCACAGCGCCCACTCCTCTGGGCACTTCAAGTCCCGCTGGTTGTTCAAAAACAGACTTGCTTTTTTCAGCTGAGCCATCAGAGGAAGTAGGGCCACCAAACTTGTATTGTACCTTGATCTGACACAGCAATTCTTCTGAGATGGACACCCGAGGGACCGGCCCAACCTCAGAAAGAGATGACTAGGCAGGACGATGTCCTGCTTGCCTCTGAGAGGTTTGGAGGGCTGCAGAGAACAGAATCACAGACAGACATCGCATCAGACATCGCGTGAGGGAGCTGAGAACAGAGCAGGTCTGGCACGCAGCGCCTACTGTGAGAGCCTCTCAAGTGGTGGCTTTCACAGTCCTGTGGCGACCCCTGCTAAAAACTGGCGAGTCTGAGGAATAAGAAGAGTTAATGGCAGAATTGAAACTCCCCTGACTTTTGGCTAGAACGAAACGTGAGAGAGTGGAAAGAGTTATTTGACACCTATGCTTCTAATTGTGGAGAAGCTAAGGAAAAACATAACTTCTTGGCTCCTGAAACCTCCCCGTCTCCTGAGACAACGTCAAACAAAAACACATTTTTGAAGCCGGAGTTCGCACTGACTGGAACCGGAGGTGAACTTGGCGGTGATAAGCCCTAATTTTGGGCAGACAGGAAACAGACCCGATACCAATGTAATGCAGCTTATTTTTTATTTTACATACAATGATTTATTTGTAGGCTTTTGGAGGGAGCGGAGGTGAGAGCAGCCGACTGGTCTCTCCAAGAGGAGCTGCGAGGATCAGTGCAGCTACGATCCAGATGGCTGGGCTCACCCCGCCCCTTCGACCAGCGACAGTGTTCCACCTGGGCGGCGGCTGTGTGTGGAGGAGGCGCCGCGAGCAGAGCACCACGCCAACGGGCTGTTGGATCTCCAAAATCTCTGGTGGAGTGAGAGAGGTTCTGCGATGGATGAGTCTGTCCATGGAGCTCATAAAGAGCGCGATGATCTTCTCAAGCGCTATGTGCTGGTTGCCGACTGCGTTGACACCATTCCACTGCGCGATGCTAGGATGGTCACTCCTCAGGGGAGAAGTCGAGCTCAAGGGGCGGGAGTATCGCGCATCGCAAATCGCGCACGACTTCTGAGTGAGAGGGAACACAGCGCCACAATTCCAAACCCTCCACCTAAGCAGTAAACTCCTTACCTGACCACGTGTAGTGCTAGTGCCAATGGAATAAAGTGCAACAAAAAACAAATAAAATAAAATAAAATAAAATAAAATAAAATAAAATAAAATAAAATAAAATAAAATAAAATAAAATAAAATAAATAGAATAACATAACAACAAGGCTGTTCACAAATTTAACAGTCTGATGGCCGAGGGGAAGAAGCTGTTCCTGTGACGGGAGGTTCTGGTCGGGATGGACCGTAGCCTCCTGCCAGAGGGAAGAGGAACAAACAGTCCATGTCCAGGGTGAGAAGGGTCGGCTCTGATCCGACCTGCACGTCTCTGGGTCCTAGAGGCATACAGGTCCTGAAGAGGTGGCAGGCTGCAACCGATCACCTTCTCAGCAGAACGTACGATGCGCTGCAGTCGGCTCTTGTCCCTGGAGGTGGTGCTGTTGTACCAGACGGTGATAGAGGAGGTGAGGATGGACTGGATGATGGCCGTATAGAACTCCACCAGCAACTTCGTCGGCAGTCGTAGTTTCCGTACCTGCCTCAGAAAGAACATTCTCTGCTGGGCCTTCCTGATGAGGGACCTGATGGTTGGCTCCCATTTGAGGTCCTCATTGATGGTGGTTCCCAGGAAGTAGAAGGAGTCCACAATAGGAATAGGTAAACCAGCCAACATGAGAGGGGACCGAGAAACTGTGACTCTCCTGAAGTCTATGACCATCTCCACTGTCCTCTGGGCATTGAGCTCCAGGTTGTTGTGGCTGCACCAGGACACTAGCCGCTCCACCTCCCTCCTGTAAGCCGACTCATCTCCATCTTAGATGAGCCCAATGATGGTGGTGTCATCCGCAAACTTGATCAGCTTCACGGACTCGTGGCTGGAGGTGCAGCAGTTAGTGTACAGAGAGAAGAGCCATGGTGAGAGAACACAGCCCTGAGGAGACCCGATGTTGAGGGTCCGAGTGTCGGAGACAGTCGTCCCCAGCCTCACACGCTGACTTCGGCTGGTCAGGAAGTCTGTAATCCATCTGCAGAGGGAGTCAGGCACGTCCAGCTGGCCAAGCTTGTCTTCAAGCAGAGCTGGAAGAATTGTGTTAAAGGCAGAGCTGAAGTCCACAAACAGGATCCTGGCATAGGTTCCTGGGCAGTCCAGATGCTCCAGAACGAAATGAAGGGCCTGGTTCACTGCATCGTCCGCAGATCTGTTGGCTCTGTAGCCAAACTGCAATGAGTGCAGGTGAGAAGCAGTGATAGATTTCAGGTGGGACAGAACCAGGCGCTCAAAGGACTTCATGACCACAGACGTCAGTGCCACCGGTCTGTAGTCATTCAGTCCTGTGATCCTGGCCTTCTTGGGAACAGGGATGATAGTGGTGGACTTAAAGCAGGCAGGTACATGACAGGACACCAAGGAAGCATTGAAGATGTCCGTGAACACTGGAGCCAGCTCAGCAGCACAATGCCTCAGGATGGCAGGGGAAACTCTGTGCGGACCCGCCGCCTTCTGAAGGTTCAGGCTCCTGAACTGAGTGCGCACGTCCTGCTCCATGATGTCAAGAGAAAGAGGAAGAGGGGGGAGGTGAGGGGGTGGCTCATCAAAAGTGTCTGTGATCGACTTTGCTGTCTCAGTGACATCGTTCATCTTAGTTGTGTCACTAAGAGACAGCATAGTCCTTTGTTGTAAAGTGGAACATGGGGCTGGAGAGACCACAGAGGTGTTGGTGCAAAAGGGCTGCTCAAAGCGACAATAGAAGTTGTTCAAGTCCTGTGCAAGAGCGAGGTTGTTCAGAGTGTGGGGGGCACGTGGCTTGTAGTTAGTGGGCACCTTGAGCCCTCTCCACACCACAGCCGAGTCATTGGCTGAGAACTGCTGCGTTAGTTTGTCAGAGTATGCGGCCTTAGCTTTCTTCAGCTCCCTCTGAAACCGATACTTCATCTCTTTGTAGCAGTTCCTGCCCCCACTCTTGCGAGCTGCCACCTTCTCCTGTCTGATCTGGTTGAGTTTAGTTGTGAACCAAGGTTTGTCATTTGCATAACTCACCTTGGTGCGGGTTGGAACTATGCACTCTTCACAGTAGCTGATCCATGAAGTCACAGTGTCTGTATACTCATCCAGATTGTTGGTGGCAGCCCTGAACACTTCCCAGTCTGTGGTCTCCATGCAAGACTGCAGCTCCTCTTTAGCTTCACTTGTCCAGATCTTCATGCTCCTCACAACAGGCTTTGCCAGCTTCAGCTTCTGCTTGTATGTAGGAACAAGATGAACCATCAAGTGTTCAGAGAGACCCAGTGCAGCTCGAGGGAGGGCGGTATGAGAGTTGCGGAGCGATGAGTAACAGTGATCCAGCACGCTCTGCTCTCTGGTGGAACATTTTACAACCTGCCTGTACCTGGGAAGCTCCTCACTCAGAGTCGCCTTGTTGAAGTCACCAAGCACAATCACAGGAGAGTCCGGGAAAGTTCGCTCCACATGCAGAACCTGATCCGCGAGCGCACTCTGAGCCTCACGTACATTCGCGCTGGGCGGGATATATATGGGAGCCAGAATGAATGAAGCGAACTCACGTGGGGAGTAAAACGGCTTACAGTTCACGATCAGACATTCCAGAGAGGGAGAGCAGTGCTGAAAGATCACCGTCATGTCCGTACACCAGCTCCTGAACCCGGTCCGCGCGGTGAAGCTGGAAACCCTCCAGATGAAGCGCAGTGTCCGGGATGAGATCGCTCAACCACGTCTCCGTGAAACACAAAACACAAGAGGAGGAGAAGTCTCTGTTCCTTCTCAACATCAGTGCCAGTTCATCCATCTTATTGCTGGCGGTGGAGAGAGAGCTCAACTTCGATACGACGGGCAGCGGATGTGCTTGACTCCACCACACGGAACTCAGCAAACTCTGGGAACAGAGTCTCCAGATCAACCTCATAGCAGCGGCTGGCTCTCGTCAAACTCATCCCATGGCTTGGAAGCAGGAAATGTGGAACGGTTCAGCTGCTTGTAGGCCAGTCGCAGCGCCCTATTCGTCGAGGTTTAGTGTTGAATATACTAGAAAGAGTGTTTCTCCTATAGCTGTAGGTGAAATTCTCATATTCTAAGTCACCCCTCTAAGCAGTGAGTGAACAGCGCAGAAAACATGTTTTCAGCCGGAGGGACTGTGGTTTTCAGACCAACAAAAATAGAAATCTTGATAACTCTCTGAAACCACTTGAATTAGTTCTGAGGTTGAATTAGTCCTGCAGCTACTAGAATGAAGGCTTCTGCTGTGAAGTCAGGATAAATTTTCATGTTCTCAGGCTTCCCTGAGCAGTGACTGAACAGTACAGAATATAATATATATAATATAATAATATAGAGTTTTCAGCAAGAAAGAAAGTGGGTTTCGGACTGGCAAAAATAAAATTGTTGATTACCCTCAAAAAACACACGTTTAGTGTTGTATATACTAGAAAGAATTTTTTTCCTATAGTTGCTGGTGATATTTTCATGTTCTGAGGCACTTTTGATCAGTGAGTGAACAGTGCAGAAAACGTTTTCAGCCTGAGTGAAGCTGGTTTTCAGACCGACTTAAATAATAAATCAATTAATATAAATAATCTTGATAACTCTCTTAAATCACTTTAGACAGGTTGAATTAGTTCTGCAACCAGTAGAAATACCTTTTCTGCTGTAGTGGCAGGTGAAATTTTAATCTTCTGAGAAATCGCTGGGCAGTGAGTGAACAGTGTGTTCACTCACTGTCACAAATGCGTTGTCGGCCAAAGAAAAAGTGGGTTTCGGACAGTCAAAGATAAAAATGTTAATAACCCTCTAAAAACAGTTCAAAATGTAGGTTCAGTGTTGAATATACTCGAAAGAGTGAAATCAGTAACAGTTGCAGGAGACATTTTTATGTTCAGAGTCTATTCTGATAAGTGAGTGCACGGTGCAGAAAACGCGTTCTCAGCCCGAGTGATTGTGGTTTTCAGACCAACAACGATAAAAATGTTGATAACTCTCTGAAACCACTCTGAGTGGTTGAATTAGTTCTGCAGCTCCAAGAAAGACGCCTTCTGCTATAGAGTCAGGTGAAATTTTCATGTTCTTTGGCATCGATGAGAGTGAACAGAGCAGAAAAAGCCTTTTCAGGCCGAGAGAAGCTCGGTTTCTGACCAGGAAAAAAAAAAAAAAAAGTTGATAACCCCCTGAAATTTTGTTCAGAAATGTAGGATTCGTGTTAATTATACTAGATAGAGAGTTTTTCCTATAGTTGCAGGAGAAATTTTCATGATCTCAGGCATCCGTGAGCAGTGAGTGAACGGTGCGTAAAACGCGTTTTCGGCCAAAAAAAGGTGGTTTAAAGACCGACACAAATAAAAATGTTGATTGCTCTCTTCAATCACTTCAGACAGGTTGAATTAGTTCTGCACCCAGGAGAAATACCTTTTCTGCTAAAGTGGCAGGTCAAATTTTCATCTTCTGAGGAATCGCTCAGCAGTGAGTGAACAGTGCGTAAAATGCGTTTTCGGACCGGCAAAAATTAAATTTTTGATAACCCTCTAAAAACATGTCAGAAATGTAGGTTTACTGTTGAATATACCAGGAAGAATGTTTTTCCTATAGTTGCAGGTGATATTTTCATGTTCTGAGACTATTCTGAGCAGTGGGTGAACAGGGCAGAAAACGCGTTTTCAGCCCGAGAGAGGCTGAGCAGGAAAAAAAAAAACTTTATAACCCCCTGAAATACAGTTCAGAAATCTTGGTGTTGGTGGTGGTGTTAATTATACTAGAAAGAGTGTTTTTCCTTTAGTTGCAGGAAAAAAATTTCATTATCTCAAGCATACATGAGCAGTGAGTGAACAGTGCATAAAACGCATTGTCAGCCAAAGAAAAGGTGGTTTACAGATCGTCGAAAATAAGTGTTCATAACTCTGTTAAATCACTTTAGACAGGTTGAATTAGTTCTGCACCCAGTACAAAGACCCTTTCTGCTATAGTGGCAGGTGAAATTTGCATCTTCTGAGGAACACTCTATGTATGAGGGGCTGTTAATGCTACATCTTCACAACCCATTCATTCATTCAGGCTGAATAGACCACGGGCGAGGTGTTCCGGACTGCGCGAATCTGCCACCTGTGCACACACTCACACGAGGGTGTGCTGCAACCTGTTCATGCGAGGGGTTTGTTGGTCGCAGTGTTATCCAGTTTCATATACTGCTGGTGCCTTCGCATATAATTGGAAGTGGATTAGGTGCAATAAAATGCGCATTACCTTGACGGCCATCCGGCAAAGAAGACAGCGCTGCCAGTCAGGACGCCGGTTAAGGATGGCCATGGTTTTGTCCCATGGATTCCTGGTCAGTCCGCAAAGCCATGTGCTCAAGATGACTTCATGGGTGATTCAGAATTCCAGATGGGTTCTTGACATACGGCGACCCTGCAGTTTACCAGATCATGACTACATGCTTTGGTGGTCGGCAGAAGCTAAATGGCGTTGCTCCCGTAACTAGAAGGATGATGGCATCACTAGCTATGAATGACTGGCGCGTCAGGGCCCACGGCAATCCTTCTCCCCTGAGTGTGATGACACCTCAGTCCTGCCTGACGTTTCCGTGGTCCAGAGGAGGCGCTCCGCTCGTCTTCAGATCTCAAGATTCTTCGCTTCATGTGCCAGATGTGCCGGCTCCAGCTGTAATTTCACAATTGTAATTTCACAATTACAGAGTCACTGACTCACTCCTCTCTAATTTCACAATCATATTTTGCAGAGTGCCCTGGCACTTCCAGTGAAGTAGAAAGGCTGGTGTAATATTCCTTGTGACGAGTGGGGTTTGTCATAGGACATGGTGGACATGATTTGGGCCAAGTTTGGGCTCCCACTGGCGGACCTCTTTGCCAACAGTGTTTGTTGCCGGAGGGCCTCCTTCACACCTTCCCTCCACCTCGCCTCCTCCTTCAGTTGATGAGGAGGATTCAGAAGGTGAGAGTGATTCTATTGGCGGCAGATAACCCCAGCTCGATCTGGTACCCAGAGATGTCGCAGATGTGAGCCTGCAGCAGGTAGTAGAAATTATGAGGGGTCCACACCCGTTTAATGCTGAACGGGTGTGGACTGCTGTCTGTTGGGTAAACATCCACTGCTAGTCCAGTTAAAGCAGGGAGACAAGACAAAGACCCACCTCGCATCTGCCCCTATTGGGATCTTCAATTGGTATTAAGTCTGACTCTGAAGCTCTCTTGGAGCCACTTGATCAGACTCCTTTGGAGCTGGTGGCTTACAAAACAGCTCTTCTCCTGGCTCTGGCCTCCATCAGGAGGGTTTGGAGAACTATGTGCCTTCTCGATTAGTCCTGACTGTATTTCATGTATTCCTGTGAGGGCACTGAGAGCTTATCTAAATGCAGTCAAGGCCTTCAGGAAAACAGAGAAGCTGTGGGTGGCACTGGCAGGTGGTAAAATGGGGCAACATCCATAGCAGCCTTCAGAGGAGTTTCTTTGGCAGAAATCTGCCACGCTGCCTCCTGGGCTTCCGTCTCAACTTTTGCAGAATTCTATTTATCTGAAGTAGCTGCTTCTTCTTTGCCTCACTTTGTCCTGTCTTCAGGTGCTTCCAGCAGCTCTGGCCAATAAATGAGAGAATTGTTAGTGTAGTCCGGCCAGCGGGGTACACTTCTCAGGGCGTCGAGTCGGGAGCAGAAGAAACCACAGAAGTAGTGGGATACAAGCTTTGTTTTATTCCACATCAGCGTAACATAATTTCATCGCTTGACATCGCTCAGTATCAAATTGTTCAAAGTACAAACACATTAGGTAGGGGCTGGATCAAGGGCGTTCCTTGTACCAGATACACATTGTCACAAACATGCATGTCCACCTTTGGCCTCCTGGCTGAATCACAAAAACAAGAGCTTCTGGCAGCTCCAGAGAAAACATACATTCCTGTTTTCACTTCACGGGTACCATCTCTGGCGTATTTGGAATACAGAGTGGGTGGATATCTGTTCAACATTCCATTGGTACTGAAAAACAAGTTATCATTGTAACCCTAATGACACAGGTCAAATTATTCCACAACATATTTCCCTTTTGTGGGTCTCAGACCCACACACCGAATTTAGCAAATTATCCCATTTTATTTTATTGAAGATTATTTCGTACTGTAACAGAGCAGTGACAATATACTGGATATAAGTATGTAGAAAATGTTAACTAAATGATTCATATAGCTGTAGTTAGTTCAATATGTTTACTGCTGTCTGGTTAAATAAAAATCTCAACCGCGGGCATTGTTAGTATCCGTCGCAGGAAAATGTTAGTCAGTTCGTTTCCGGAAGCATCAAAAGTTTTCCCCAATTGTTTTTTGTTGTCACTTTTCGTCATAGGTGAAATTTTCTTTTTTTTTTTTTTTTTTAGTGAAACAATAATCAAGTAATTATACTGGCAAAGAAACATAGGATCATGATTTAAACACATTTGTCATGTAATCATAACAACACCTCATTCTTCAGTCACCTCTAGAGTATGATCAGAGTCCTCCAATTAATCAGGTGATGGCTACAGATGTGGTCTCTCAGTCACCACGAGAGCCAGTTGTTCAGCAGGCATCATGTTCAGCATCTGTGCGTTCCAAAGTCCCGTCGTGACCGCTAACTGCTTCTCAGTCATTCGCAGACACAGTTTCCTCATCATGGGTACGATGCAACATGCCAGAAGAAAAATGACGATGAGTATGATTGCAGTAGTCATCCCCACTTCTGCAAAAAATGCTCCACATTTTCTTCGGTGTCCATCTAACCAATCCCAGGCCCAACTTATAGCTCCTGCATGCTCTTTTATCTCATTTTTTGAATCTCTAAGTTTATCCATTGCAATGGCAAATGTTCCATCAGGCGCGGTGTTGTTGGAATGTAAGTGCAACACTGATCTGCAAACATGTGACACACACCAACCAATCTAACACCTGACGATTTCGTAACACCATTTTACCAGTTTCATGCAGTTGTTCTCCCAGTAGTTTAAATATTTCATAGGTATGGTTTGTGTAAATAGTAAATATAATTAATCGAATAATGTGGTTTTATTACAGAGAGGACTAGTGGTGGTCAAAACTGGACGGTCATCTTCGTTTCCTTTTTTTTGACTGTGGTGTGGTTCCAAGTTTGGCAGACAGTGTTTTACCTAGAGCTCCCTGACCTCTGACATGGATCCCACTTTTACTCCGCCTGTCCTGCACCAATACGCTTAACGTTTTGTGTTTCTGGGCATTTTTCACACAACGGGTGATCGCATCGTACTTAACTGAGTCCCTGTTATGCTCGAGTTTTTTAGCTGGAACTTAGGGTGTCACGGTCTGGACTTTGGTCGGCTGCTGCGGTCTCGCAAGCTGCGCGAGCTCGTCTCCTGGTGACAACCAAACCAGACAACTTATTATCACAGCAAGCCTTGTCATCAACATTTTGACTATCTAAATCATTGACTTCACTGCCTGTTTTATTACCTCTTTGGTTGTGATGGCCTTGGGCCTTTGTGCAATGGCTCAGATGGTACCAAGTGGCGCTGCCTTCGACTTGGACAGCTGTTGGTGTTGCTCGGACCACGGTGTATGGACCTTCACATCTCGGCTGGTGCCACTTCCTTCGGAAGACCTTGATATACTCCTGGTCGCCGGGAACCACCAAATGCCCGGCCTCACGATCGGCCTCAAGCTCCCGTTTTCTCTCCTGCAGATAGATAGTCTTATGGATAGAAGTTAGTTGCTTCGTATAACTTCTAAGTTCAGATTGTAGTTGCTCAAGTGGAGGCCCCTTGTAGGGTCCCCTCAAGTGTGGTGCCGGCATCGGCCATCCCGTCAACATCTTGTGTGGTGTCAAATGCGTGCTTTGATGAGTTTGCATGCGATAACTCATCAGTGCTAATGGTAACGCATCAACCCAGTTTAGCTTCGTGCTAGCACAGATCTTATTCAGTTTCGCTTTCAGGGTTCCATTTATCCCCTCAACCATTCCCTGACTCTGGGGGTGATAAACGGCACCCAATCGTTGTTTGATTCGAAGTTGCTGCAAGATGCCCTTCACAACCTTTTGTACAAATGCAGCACCGTTGTCTGAGCTTATTTCTGACGGAATGCCAACTCGAGGAATGATTTATCTGGTCAGGAATTTGATTACTGTTTCAGCAATCAAGTCTTTAGATGGTGCTGCTTCAACCCAGCAGCTTAACCGATCAATTACCACCAACATGTTGCGTCTCCCTTGAACCGTTTTTATCATGTCAACATTATCGATCACAAGATGTTTAAATGGACCTTCTGGGACTGGAATATGACCTATTGGTATCTTGATGTTTTTTCGTTGTTTTCTTCACAAATCTCACATTGATTCAGCACTTCATCTGTTGTTGTCTGCAAAAATGGGGACCAATATCCCTGCTGTCTGATTTTCTTCACCACTTCCCCCCTTGCGTGCAGTGCAGATCACTGTGCACCTCCGAAATCAAGATGGTCAAAAGTGCAGTTGGAGCTACGAGCTTGCCTTCATGTGATCGCCAGAGACCCTGATTGTCCACAGTAGCTCCTTTTTGTTTCCACAAAACCTTTTCATTTTCATCTGCATTTTCTTGGATCAAGATTATGTCTTCAGGTGTGACTGAGGGTTCTAATGTCACCATAGGTGACAAAATGGCTATTTTGCATCTTGACACTTCTTTTGCTGCCTCGTCAGAGAGAAGAAGAATACACCAAAATGTCAAACCTGAAAACTGAATTGTACATTTATCAGCTGGATGATGACAAAACCTACGGAGATGGCTGTGTTATCAGTCTAACGACTGTGGTGTGCTAATAGAGGTGAAGCCAGAAAATTTTCCAAGGGCTGAAGAAGAAGAAGAAGAACAACAACAACAACGTCAGAAGGCTGGAGCCGTGTCTAACAAACCTGATCGAATGGAGAGGAAGCCGTCCTTCGTGGCTATATGGCTGGCTAAAATCTCAGGATCAGGACGATGGTCCTTCATGGCCATCCATAAAGTATCGACAGGAGTCACGGGTGAACAAGAACAAGATTTCGTACTGGAGTATTTTAATTCTGATTGCGGTGTATTTCGTACTCTGTTAACCATACCAATGGATGCTTGGAGTAAGAAAATTCAGGAGTTTCTCCGAAAATCGACGGCCTCTTCTAGCATAGCCGCTGATGGAATGATGCCCTTGTGCCGAAAGAGGCACTGACCTTTTAGTCCTGCCCCCTTTGGACCGCCTACTCACTGATGGCTGCTATAAAGAGGATTTTTTCCAGAGCGACACCCTGCAGACGTACCTGTCGAAACAAGAGCAACTAAGACAACGATGAGGACCGAAGGGAAGAGAGGTATTGGCACTATCTTCCTCGGAGCTGCTACAGGCGGCACTGGGTACGGAATGAACAACTCCTCGACGAGCCCTCTATTTCCTGTGGTAGAACACGTAACTGGTGATGGTCATGAGTACGATGGTTCTAACAACAACACGACAGATGGAGCCTGTCCTTCAGCGACCATCAAAGACGACACAGACGACTTTGATGCAACTGAAATGGAAGATGTGGATGATGAGGAGGAACCTGTAGGGAGAGCACCAACCTCCTACCCCAAGAACGAAACTGTCGGCGTGCATCCGCCTGCTTCATCTTCAGCTTCTCAAGACCAAGAACCAGCAGCTAATGATGACACGGATGGATGGATAAGCGGTTTCTTCTTGAAAGCTTTAAAGACAGTTGTATTTCATCTACCAGGTAAAACCATGCGCAGGTATTGGAGGGAGATCTGCTACGGTTGCCAAGTAGACCATCCCAGCCAACTACAACACAGCTGCCTTGAAGAGATGGAGGATGATTTATACAGTCTTAACTTCCACCCGTTGATGAAGAGACTCTGTAACAAGAACTTTCTGTCTGCTATACAACACTACTTGACCCTGAATGACGTACAACCGGAGAAAATGAGAACCAAGGCTACGGCTGAGACAGTCTTGCTCGAAATGAGGTCTCCAAAATCAAGTGTCTGGAATGAATACATCAAACATGAGCATGAGGATCCTCTAATTGAACGTCTGGATTCAGCAAGTAGAATCTGGAATAGAACGCCGGTCCTGGTCGATGTCACAAACACGAGATTCCCTCGTATGTGATACTTTTTTTATTTTTTTTTACTCTTTTACTCTCTTTGTATAACATTACGTTTGAATCCTTACATAACCTGTGGAATAAAAAACATTAAGAAGTATATTTGGATCTCAGCTCATTCATTTCTCGTTTAACATGACGGTGAAACACATCATTAAAAGAGTTTATACAATCCTCTTCACCCCGGGACCTCTGGAGGTGTGAGTCGCCTTCGTCCAGGGGTGCAGGATGAGACTGGAAAACCAGTCAGTTCTAAATCTATTGAAGATTTTTCATCAAAACAGGATGCTTACACCGTGCGTAAACCAGCCGAGAAGCAGAGTATTTGTTCACAGGCCTCTTCAACAATTCCAGGCCGACCGATGGGACATGCAGGCATTGGCTAGATATAACGACGATCAAAATTACTTATTGACCGTTATAGATGTATTTTCAAAGAAGGCCTATTTACGCATTTTAAAAAGAAAAACTGCGATTGAGACAATGAAGGCGTTTGAATCAGTGCTGGATGAGAGCGGGACGCCTGCAAAGCTACAGACGGATGATGGGAAAGCATTTTTTAGCAAGAGTTTCCGGGCTTTGATGGAAAGGAAGAGAATTATTCATTTTTCAACAGCGAGTGACTTTAAGGCCTCTGTGGTTGAGAGATTTAACTGCACTCTTAAAAATCGGATGTGGAGATATTTTACAGCTAAAAAGATTACATTACATCGAGGTTTTACAGGATCTAGTAAAGAGTTATAATCACAGCTATCACAGTAGTATAAAAATGACACCGATGGAAGTAACTAAAGAAAATAGTCTGCAAGTGTTTGACAATCTTTACATTAGACCGTCGAAAGGTCGGCAGAAGCCAAAATTTAAGGAGGGCGATCATGTTAGGATATCAAAACTATGAGGTATATTTCACAAAAAGTATGAGCAGAGTTTTACAGAAGAGATATTCACGATAACTGAATGTATCCACCGCAACCCGCCTGTACATAAATTGAAAGATTTCGACGGTGAACCCATCCAGCGGTCATTTTATGATCAAGAATTACAAAGAGTGCAACTGGTTAAGGAAGTATTTCACGCTGAAAAGATTCTCAAGGAACGCGTCGTTAAAGGAGAAAGACAGGTCTTTGTCCAGTGGAAGAACTGGCCTGAAAAATTCAAAAGGTGGGTAAAAGCTTCAGGTATAAAAAATATATAAGACGATCCTCCTTTACAACAGGCATCATATCATCATGTACGGCTCAAAGAACGCACGCTTCTATGTGACTTTACCATCAAAGGCCAGTGCAAAAGTTTTTAAAGACAACTCGATTGGTACTTTCCGCGTTGATTTAGCACAACATATCGATTTAAACGGAAAATGGGAGGTTGCTTTGACGGAGATTACATACCCTCACACATGGAATAATATTCCGGAGGATGCGGCATCATTTTACTGGAAACTGAACCCTAGAGGACCTGATTCCAACACAAACACGACTCCCCCGAGGGGATCAGAATCAGATGCTAACAGGTTGCGGCGCTATAAAGATGAATTTCACAGAGCCATGAGACGCCAGCGCTTCAGCTCAGAGGACAAAAGACGGATCGCGAGTGGTTGATTGACATTTCAAAATGGCGGGAAGAGATATTTCCAAACTGAAGTTCAAGGGTGGATATTAAAACTCTATTAATCAGATTTCAACCGAGTTGGAGCAAACCTTTAAAAAAAACAATGACGATATACGCTTCCTGTTTGACGGTGCACGGCAAAAAATTGATCTTCAAGGAGACGGTCAGAACCTAATGCTTTTTAAGTGAGTTCAGAGCGCCCCATCCTGATTTAAAAGCGGGGTTTTACCATCGCTACTGTTACAGCGACGCTGTAAGACCGCAGCTTGTAGGGGATGCGTATGCACCGCTCTTAAGAATGGTGGAAATCAAGGGTAGTTACTCAGATATAATCACACAGCATTTTAACCCTGCTACTATTTACCGGTTGCCAAGAGCCATATTGAAAATATTCAGTTACAAATTAAATCAGATCTTAACAAACCAGTCAATTTTACCTTTGGAAAGGTGGTGGTGACTCTACACTTTAGACCTGTTACTTGAGAGGATATTATATAACCCTTTAATCGTCGTCTGGAAATCCATTCATCATCACAACACCAGAGAGATAACCAGCCTTTGCAGACCAAGTCATAAACAAACACAATGGTCCACACAGGCTTAAGAGACGACCCGCACAGATTTGTACAATATTATGAAAAACAGGTGGGCGGAGATCTACCCGGTTTCTACGGTGACCCGGTTATGTACGGACGAGGCATCCGTTCCCTCTTCTCAAAAATGTTTTGGTTTGTATCATGGATCATCAGGAATTGTCAAAGCGAAACCCCATCTCAAATAAGACGTGGGTAAC
This sequence comes from Synchiropus splendidus, assembly GCF_027744825.2. Classification (NCBI taxonomy): domain Eukaryota; kingdom Metazoa; phylum Chordata; class Actinopteri; order Syngnathiformes; family Callionymidae; genus Synchiropus; species Synchiropus splendidus. The sequence continues at coordinate 2,704,898 of NC_071340.1, read as the reverse complement.
ATAGCCTTGGATATGTTCACCCATACCGTGAGAGGAATGAGCGATCAACAGAGACAGGAAGGGTCAGGCGGTATAGCCGTCTTATCACGAAGGACAAAGAGACGCCCTCCAGGACGACGTGTAAGACAGAGCTCAAATAAACGTCCAAACAAAAAAAGAAAGAAGTCAGTTGACAGAAGCAAACGGGCCAAGAGGAAGTCCAGAGGGAGCTCTGATATATTTTAAAAAACCTTATATACATTAACATGGCAGTCCTACACCAGAAATCTGCTGAATGCACATTGGCAGAACTGGATTTATTCACGCCGCCAATTACGCAGCTTTCCAATTTACACTGAAATTGCTCCAGTAGCCGCTATCAGCGAAGGAGGACCGATTGAGTTTTTTTATAGCAGGAGACGGTGAAAAGTATCTAGACCTAAACGACACCCTTCTACACGTGCGTGCAAGAATTACTAACACTGATAGCACACCGCTGGCTAACGACGCAACAGTCGGTCTCATGAATTATCCTCTAAACACCATCTTTGACCAGTGTGATGTGGTCCTGGGGGATCGGAGGATTTCGCAGTCCAGTTCCACTCACCCGTACAGAGCTATGATCAAAACACTTCTCAACTTTTCAGGCGACACTCTTAAAACACAGTTTAGTGCCGGTCTTTTTTACCAAGACACACCTGTGTTGGTTGACTGTAAACGGTCCCAACGCAGGCCTGAATAAACGGGCAGAGTTCACGAGCAGATCCAGAGAAGAACATCTTCTCGGTCCTCTCCACGGCGACATATTTTTCTGTGAGACACTGTTATTAAACTCACTAGGGCGAATGATGCCTTCTGCCTGACCGGACCCCGCGACTCCACCTTTCGTCTGAAAATCCTTGGCGCCTCTCTGTTTGTGAAGAAAGTCTGTCACAACCTCTTCCGCTGACGTCACCGCCCAACCCACCTAGTCACATCCATACCTGCCTCCAATCTCCTGAAGGTATAAAGACCCGACCAACCTGCCAGTCCTCGCCTGTTCGTCAACCCTTCATGGATTGTCTTCAAGCGAGATATTCTGCTATTTGCCACTGCCTGGATATTGCATTATCTGAGTTATTTCAGTCGGTCTTTTCTGCCTTAGAACTTCAGCCTGCCTGCACCTCTACTCCACAACCTTCACCTCCTTCATTGCCATAGCGCAGCCAGCTGGACTCCTGGACCCTCACCAGCCACTTGTCTGGGATCTCCACCACGGCATCAGAAGACTCTTCCTGTTCTGCACAATTAAATACCCATCTTCTGATTCCAATCTGCGTTTGAGTCACCTGCTTAAATCAACGTTACAAAGTCACTGTTTCGCCAGCTGTGAGAATAGGTCATGCAGAGCGTTTCTTTAAAGGAAATGCTCTCTACCCACTCTCACGAGTCAATGTAAAAACATACTCCATTCCAGAAAACTCATTAATATGTACCCAGGATAATTTATTTCTGGGTTCAATACCTAAATACGTGGTTTTAGGGATGGTGCATCATGAGGCATTTACCGGTATGAGAGATCTCTCCCCGTTCAATTTTCATCATTACAACACTGAATATCTCGCCCTCTGTCAGGACGGCCAACAGATCCCCGCTAAAGCTTTTCAACCTCAGTTTAATCACGGTATTTCAGTCAGTGAGTTTTATACCATGATTTTAGCTACAGGAAGACATTTGAAGGATCTACCTCTAAGCATTGACTGCGAAGGTTTTAACAGCGGTTATTCACTGTTTGCATTTAATCTCAATCCAGCCGACGACAACGACGCTCTCTCCCCTGTCTCAAATGGGAATTTAAGACTGGAGATGAGATTCATAGTACCCTTACCAAACACCGTAATACTGATTGTGTACGCTTGTTATGATTCCATTCTGGAGATTGATGCGAAAAGACAAGTGCTGGTGGACTATTATTAAAAAGTTATGGACAGTCTCCAGTTACAGAGGCTGCTGAGAGGTCTCTTGAGCGACACATTTTACGGTGTATGGCCGTCGGATAAGTTGCCTCAATTTACACAACCCCCTCAGACCGCCTGAATATTTAATCGTCAACACACATCCGGCACATAAACCAGGAGAGCACTGGCAGAGTTTAACTCTCGAAGAAGACGGTAGAACAACTTTCTTTGACTCATTTGGAATGGGGCCCTACTTTGCACATTACCCTGAAAGTATTTTAAAGTTTCTCAAGAAACATTCAGGCAACATCAAGTACAACAATCGTCTACTACAGAACCCTCTATCGTTTGTATGTGGTCATTGTAAGTGCCAAAGTAAGTTTCACTTGATATTGTTTACACTGTTAGGTAGTCGTTTTGTGGTTTAGTGCTTTACATAAATATATGTGGGTTTTAATTTGAAGGCCACTTTTGTCTTTTGAAAAAAACGGCGGATGCGCAAGGTAAGCTCGTGGTTGATTTGTGTTGGGTTGTTAAGAACAACATGGACATATAGGTTTTGACCGTTAAGTTTGGATTTTTGGATGTTCCTGAGACCATTACTTTCAATAAAGGAGGATCAAGTTCCACGGCACAAGCTTCAGTTAGTTTTTTATGTTTTTTTGATTCCCGTCCAGGAGAAGCTCGGGGAAAATATATTCGTACGGATGTACCGGTGAGAATGATGAAAATGGAAACATTCGGGGCAAAGGAGGAACAAGTCAGAAACTAACGTCGTTCACAACAATAGAGGTAGCAAACTATTGGAGTTTGCAATCACAGTCATCATTGCATCTTCTACCTCCGTCATCGTGCTAGAGGGCTGTGTATCCAAGAAGTATTAAGTCTATACAGTGACGATACCTTAAAATATGACCTCATGGTATACAACTTTGTGAAAGGACATCAACAATGTCTAAAAAGAGGTGCACACTGTCCGTGGAAACAACATACTCTGTTCTCTTCTGTATTTTAAAGACTATTGTGACTAATCCTATTTTGTTTGTTCGTGTGTTAAAAAAAATCTGTAATCAGGAGACCAGCTTTCAGCTATACTTTTCTTTCGCAAGATAGAATTCGATTTAAGTCTCTGATATTGAGCCCTCGCTTCAGGATTGGACAGCAGTGTGAGAGGGATGTTTAGCTTTAATAATGTGACGAGAAACTAGGACCATCCCGCAGGTAATGGAGAACTTCTTTTATTATGCGGTAGGGAAAGGTACTTGACTATATCAATCACATGAGAGCCTTTTACAGCATTTCCTTCATACATAAATTTGCCATTCATATTCCAACCATCACCATTTTTGGATATCCTCTGGATAATGTATTCAGCATTTCTTCGAGCTTTTGACGGAAGGATATTTAGAATATCCTGACCCAAGTCATCTGTTACAAAGGGTGTTTTTAGAACACTTTCGACACGACTGTCAGAGTCGTGGGGGTGATCGCTGACTCTGTCTCGTTGTAAAGTCAGAGTTACTCTCCTTTGGTCTCTCTGATCCTGTTTTGTAAAGGTTACATATCTCTGCAATAGAGCATCATACTTTTTAATCTTCTCATACGAGTTTAACTGAGAATCATTCAGAATGGTCCTCATCTTCTCATTCAATTCATCTTTGGCAGTTTCACAGATGTCGGAGGTTGGACTTGATAACTAGTTAATTTGCTGAGGAGAGACCAGATACATTTTCTGGACAGTCTTCATCGTGTTTTACTTCTTTACAAGTCCTCCTATTAGATTTCCAATGATTGGAACGGCAGCCGCTAGCAACGGCAACAGGAATCCTCCCGATTGCTTTATAAGAATCCTTCATCTACGCTTCACGCACGCCTTTTTATTAGCCAAGAGTCTGATGTTCTCATGATTCCGCTTTTATTTTGTCATGCGAGTCTTGTTTTGTTTTCTTCCTCCGTTCTTCCTGTTTGTGTGGCACATGGCTGGAGCCAATCAACCCCAGATCACCTGAGTATTAGAGCACCTGGACTCCAGCACCGTGTGCCAGATCGTCCCCTATTATTCCCTGTGATCGACTCCTCTAGTTCCTGCAGATGGAGTCCTTTGTTCCCTGTGATTTCTTCTCTAGTTTCTGTGACGCTCTCCTTTGTTCCCTGTGGTAACTCCTCGTTCTCTTGGCTCTCCTTGTTCGTTCTCTTGTTCTGTGCGCTAGTTAGCTTATTTTGGATTTCTTTGTCTTAAACCCTGGTGCCTGAGTTAGTGTTCGGTTTCTTCCTGTTTCCGCCTTTCCTGGTTTCTTTTGTCTCTATCTCTGTTCATTGTACTTTCGTCTCTCCGTTCCCAAATTTAAGTTGGTTTGATTCTCCCAGTTTGATGACGCTTTCTGTTTGGTCTCTTATTCTTGTATATGGACTTCGGCTCGTTTGGTTACTCTGTTTTGGACATTTAGACTTTATCTTGTGTCTCCCGGTTCGGTGACGCTTTCTGTCGTGATTTTGTTGTTTAATTATTAAAATATTGTTTTTGACTCGGTCCTGCCTTTTGTGACTTTCACCACTGCGCTTGGGTCCCGCTCCACGTCCTTGACCCGTGACAGATGTTTTTCTTCTGTTTTTTCAGTTTTTTTTAACTGAGCCTGCGACAACAGTACATTCCCCTTCAAAACGTTCAGGGCGATCTCATCGAGAGCTTGAATAAAGTCCCGAGAACTATGCATCAAAATGTCTTTACGTTTCATTTAAGGAGCATGGTATAGTTCCTTAAGTAAACCTGCGTTTCTTTTTATATGTGCTGACATGACTTAAGCAGACGTTTTTGGTATGGACACAGTGTGACGTTGATGAGGAAGTATCCCAGTCCTTAGTCTGTAGCGTTCTGGACATGAGGGTGTTAGATCAACAATTAAGTACCCGTGAGCGCCAGCTGTAGCATCTTCAAAGCTTTCTTGAAAGAAAACTCTTTGAGACGGGTAAACTTGTTGAGCAAGAACTTTTATCTGCGTTTTATTGCGAGGATACAACTATATTTACTACGATGAAATAAGTTTTGCGTCACCATTATAACACTCATATTTTTATGATGTCTGTCAAATGTTTTCTATCAGAAGGAAATACATCTTCATTTTTCAGATTTAGGTAAACCTTCAATGAATTTGATATTTTTATTCATCTTTTGCAATTCACTGTACATAGGTTCAAAAGACGTATACATACATACAATCTTTATTTACAATTGACATCATCCATCACAAGTATACATGGGTCTTTCCTAACCCTGATGGTCCCACCACTAGACATGAAAATGATGTTTTCAAGCGCGGATCAAAATGAATTTCTTCCATAATGACCCAGTCATCCACTCAAAACTCAGAACCCAAAAGGTTTGGTTGTGCCGTACAAAAAAAATCGTCTCTTATCGCACATGTCTCTTATCGAGTTTTGTAGGAACTGATCTGTTTTTTAAAGTGATGTTCTTTTTATCCCTCACAATATTGTGTTGATGGGTCTCAAGCACCCCATCAGGTGAATTCTGTAAATAGCCCTCTACACGATCTCTGACGGAGTCAAAGTTTATCTGCTGAAAAGACTCTTTTGTTTGCATGATACCTTTAACTTTCATCACAACCTTCTTCTGTCCTTTGGTCCTATAACCATATGTCTTAGGACCCGCCGAAGCGAAGTCCTCGATGCTATCCCCGTCGAGTTCATCAGTCAGATCACTGAGATAGTTACCTAATTTTAAAGGCGTCTTGCTGTCTTTCACCACATATATCAAGCTGTCTGTGTCAACATAGAGAACATCCTTCTGCAAGTAAAAGCTCCCATAAAAACATTGGTGCTTTTACCAGGAGGGTAGAGACCCTTGTAACGCCACTGGATCACAACTTTTTTCTCATCCAGCATGTTAAAGTAGCTGACCTCGTATTTCCCTGAAAGCAAGAAACTGAAAAACTCGTTGGGGTCTGACACTACAGAAACCTGAGACATGTTCTCTTTCTGACAGAACTTGCCTCAAAGGCTATTAACCAAAGCCTTAGCCATCTGTCTCTTTGCAGGGTTGTGACAAATCTTATCAGCACAAAGCAAAATCCCCCGATGTGCTTGATAATCCTAAATGTATTTGTCGTGGCTTTCCTGATCAACGGCCTCAGCAGGGTAACCAGAAGCCTCCTGCTTGCCCTTCAGGAATGTACGGATGTAACCTGTGAAAATACAATCGCTAGATCTATCAAAATGCCATACTTCGATAATCTTGGCCACCTTGTATCCCTTGTCCAGAGCCTTGTTGAACTCAACCGTGACCCAGACCCCTGTCGAAGCACGCTCATCATCACTATGCGTACAGCCACTGTCTTGGACAATACGACTTGAACAGATACTGCATAACGTGAAGTGTAATTTACCGCCTGGTCCTCTGTAGGGTAAAACGGGTAATATAAAACCCGAGGAGGATAGACAACCGCCTTGATAAGACCAAAGTACTGTCTGGGATCCCCAAAGTCCTTGTGAATTTTTCGGGGGTGACCTAGGAACACGTGCTGTTGACGTAAGGATACAGAGGTGACATCAGCGTAATCAACTTTTTCACCAGGTTGGCCGTGTAACGCAGCTTTAAAGCGCTGGTTCTACCGCCGTAGAGGGCATTACGAGGGTTGAGAGGCTCAGGGGTGTCAAAATCTGAGAGAAAATCTCTGAGATTATCACACGATTGTCGAAGTGAACGCCATTCGTGTTCCCAGATGGTAATAAGATGCACCTCATGATCAGACTTTAACGCCTGCTCTCTCTCCATCGTAGCAGAGTAGAATTCACCATATGGTCTACCTCTTAACAGACAGACTGCATGTGGGTCGACACATGAAGGACAACCGTGGGAGAAACATCCATAAAACTCCCAGACCTGCTTAACACCGTCAACTTTAGCATAACCGTCAACAAAATACTGGCCAAACACCATCTCCCCACGGTTCAAGGCATGTTGTATCAAAATGCCCTGTCTGTGTGATTCCCATAGCTACCAATGGATGGAAGCATGTGAGAACCTCTTGTTACCTTTTATTACATAATTGTTGGGACATGGTATTGCTAATGTGTCTGGTTTTAAAAAGTTGGTCCTGAAAACAGCCATACACGCAGAGGTGATTGTTATGGACGAGAGTGCAACACCTGTTTCTTTAAAAAACTCCTCTCTAAATATCATGCATCCTCTGGCCAGAATGTCAACATCATTTTTACAATAGTGAATAGCTTCACTCCTGAAATTGAAAGAATTATCACGCACAGTATCATACCAGCTTTAAAAATCTTTCTGTTCAGGGTCTGACATGCCCTCGAAGCCGTAGTCTGATGGAGGAGGATACACCCCTATGTAATGCAGACGATCTTTCAAGCTCAACTTGTGTGGAAAAAAAACCCTTGCACTGCTCGGTGAAACCTAGAGCTTTATGCATGAAGCTGAGTCGCATGGCTAGGAATGAGAGAGAGTCGATAAATTTTAGCTTGTAGTGAGGATCCTCAAGACAAATATCTTACTACCGGTCATGATTATCCTTCATTATGTGCAACAAAAACACAACTCTAAACCAATTCTTTCTGAAATATAAAAGAAACGCTCGAACACATTCGAGACCATTAAACATCTATTCTTCACCTCTCTGCGTCTTTACACACACTAAAGAAGGGACATGTCTACCTTGGTCGTCTGTAAACGTTTCAAAATCACAACAAAACAGATCAGGATGCTCAGTCTTCCTGGCAATGGGCTGAATGTAGCACTGGTGGACCTCGTTTGTCGATGATAATTCTACATTGCAGATTTTACATTTAAGCACACCGCAACAACTGTTAGGTTTACCCTGTTTTAATGGGATATGCCGGCACCTTCCGCATTTTTCACATTTTTTGTATATCTGGCAGAGACTGCTCCCATTAGCGCCAATCTCTTTGTGTCTCACAATGCAGGAAGGTGTTCTACAAACCCGGCAACCATCGCCACAAGTTACAGGCTTTGGGACCTCTGTAGGGCAAACAGGATTGTGACAAACGCTACGGTGACCTTTGCAGATGTGTTGTGATTTATCTTCATACCCCTTATGACAGCTGACGCAAAAGTGACGTCTTCCTAAAAAACCCTTTGGGTTTTTTACCCCGCAATAGTGTCCCTGAAGTAGAAACAAGTATGAAGGATCCGAACCATCAGCAAAACCTGTGGCATAATGCGCTAATGGTTGGTTTGCTGTTGTTTTATGAAACACAACAATTTTACGCCTCACTATCCATTCAAACAGGGGTATATCTGTGAATGTGATAGGTGTTTGAGAATCTAAACCAGCTTTGTTTTGTAATTCCCTCCCCAACTCAACACAATCTTGATACGTACGGTTAGGATTAAGGAGACAAGAAAGGCTGATTGCAAAGCAAAGCTGATCAGTTCCATCACTACCAACTAGAGACTGTAGAGATGTCATCATTTTTTACCAATAATTTTGGCATGCAGTGTCTTCTTGAGTTTGCGTTTAGCGCCACCTCGAGGGTTATGCACAATTTGGACCGTTAATTCAATTATCTTACCCATAACTATGACTCTGTCAGATTGCATGGTGTTGCTCAGGAGGGCCTCAAAAGCAGGGTAGATATTTTCCCCGTCACCTTCAACCACAACATTAACATGTTCTTGAACATCTTCACCAACCACTTCAAGCTGAACCACATCCTCTCGATGTGCTAGTCTCTGCGTTTCATCTGCCAACTCTCTGACCTGTTGCATCAAACCTCTGTAGAAAGTTGCTAAATCAGGAGTGTCGGGTACAGCAGGACGTGTTAGCACCCTTCTTATCCTATTGGTGTTAAAAGGCTCTATGACTTCTGATTCAATACCGGTACCTCTTACACAGCATCCTTCCTGAACCGAATCACCGTCATCATCAACATTGTCATCGCTACAGCTGGAGCCGGACACATCTATCAGAGGGTCAAGAGCTGGTGTCCCTGAATCAGCCGTCTGTTGATTATCAACAAACCTTTCTTACCAATCGCCATTGTCTAAAGAGGTATCAGCCCTACCTTCCCGAGATGATGCAGGAACAATATTTAAAATACGATTATCCTCTCTCTCAGCGAAAAAAAAAATGGACTCCATGTTTTCATTTATACTCGGATCATAGACCAGCTCTACATCCTCCTCAGACATGCCGTCAAACAAGCCAGACAGAAACATGCGTGTCGGTGAAGCACTCTGGTCAATGAGGTGTGGTGTAGTGTCCTGGTTGTGGGTGGATTCAGGGTCAGAACCAGAAGGAAAACCATCATGGTTGGCCACAATTTAATAATAATAACAATAAAATAATAATTTAAAATAATTAATAAACAAAACAGCAACCTCAAAACACAATCACCCACGGTGCTTTTAAAAATTCAGGCTCCAAATGGACCTTACTGTGGTTGAACTTCAGTCAGGTCAGTCCACGACGTCTGTTACCACCAGGTCCTTGTAGTTTTAGGAGCCTCACGACTTCAGACACCAGCGCTTTATTCGTTATGTCCTTCCTGACGATTTCTGTAACGTCACCTTACCTTCACCTTCACCTTCTTCTACCGCTTATCCGGGGTCGGGTCACGGAGGCACTATTCGGAGCACGGAAGCCCAAACTTCCCGGTCCGCACAAACCTCCTCCAGCTCATCCCTGGGGATCCCGAGGCGTTCCCAGGCCAGACCGGAGACATAATCTCTCCAGCGAGTCCTGGGTCTTCCCCGGGGTCTCCTCCCGGTAGGACATGCACGGAACACCTCCCCAGGGAGGCGTCCAGGGGGCATCCGGATCAGATGCCCGAGCCACCTCAACTGGTTCCTCTCGATGTGGAGGAGCAGCGGCTCCACCCCGAGCTCTAATTTCACAATCACATTTTGCGGAGTGCCCTGGCACTTCCAGTGAAGTAGAAAGGCTGGTGTAATATCCCTGGAATATGTTTGTGTCCAGCTGTCCCTGGAGCCTGCCTGCCTCCCAAACAGTCCTGTAACACGGGGCAGAAATTACTCTATTAAGAACTCTGATCCTGGGGCATGACTACTTCAAGGCTAGCAGGCAGTCCTCTGCCCCCTAAGTGCAGTTCACTATTCGAAATGCTAAAGCACCCGCAACACTCAAAGCATATAATGCCAAATGGATGTGAACTGCCGTCTGTTAGGTAAACATCCGCTTCTAGTCCAATTCAATCCGGACTATTCCCAGCGCAGTTCTGACACTCCACAGAAGGACCGCACGTGTTCAGGTACGGAGCTTAATAGGTGGAGGGCTTGGATTTGCAGCGCAGCGTTCCCTCTCACTCAGCCGTAATGCGCGATGCCCTCGCCCCTGGAACTTGACCTCCCCCATGAGGAGTGACCATCCCACCCGGCGCTGACAGAGCCACCATCGCTCAGTAGAATTGTGTCTATGCTGTCGTCAAACGGCTCATAGCGCTTGAGAACATCATCGCGCTCTTTAAGAGCTCCATGGAGTCCACCAGAGATTTTGGAGACATAACAGTCCGCCGCCGTGGTGCTCTGCTCGCGGGGCCTCCTCCACACACAGCCGCCGGCTTTGGGGAACAGCCGTATAATAGCCGCGCTGATCATCGCCGCTCCTCTTGGAGAGACCAGTCGGCTGCTCTCACCTCTGCTCCCTCCAAAAGCATAGGAAGAACTTTGTATCTAAAAGTATGCATCTAAACCAAAGTCGAACTTGGAAAAAAAGATGCATTACTTTGGTATCGGGTCTGTTTCTTCTCTGCCCAAAATAAAGGTTTCTCACTCGCCAAATTCTCTTCCGGCTCCAGTCAGTCCGAACTCCGGCTTCAAAAATTAGTTTTTGTTTGACATCGTCTCAGGAGACCGAGCAGTATAGTAACAGGCTCTCTGCCTCCTTATACCTGACGCCAGAACTGTCCCTGGGGAAGTTTCTGGAGCCAAGACGTTATGTTTTTCCTCAGATTCGCCACAATATGAAGCACAGACATCAAATAACTCTTTCCCGTCTCTCAAATGATCCTGGTACCAGCCAAAAGTCAGGGGAGTTTCAATTCTGCCATTAACTCTTCTTATTCCTCAGACTCGCCAGTTTTTAGCAGGGGTCGCCACAGGGCCGCGAAAGTCACCACTTCAGAGGAACACTGAGTAGGCGCAGCGTGCCAGACATGCTCGGTTCTCAGCTCCCTCGTGCAACGTCTGATAGGATGTGTGTCTGTGATTCTGTTCTCTGCAGCCCTGCAAACCTCTCAGAGGCAGGTAGGACATCGTCATCTACAGAGTCATCTCTTTCTGAGGATGATTGGGCCAGTCCCTCGTGTGTACATCTTAGGAGAATTGCAGTGTCAGATCAAGGTACACTGCAAGTTTGGGGAACCGAATTCCTCTGACGGCTCAGCTGACAAAAGCGAGTCTGTTTTTGAAGAACCAGCGGGACTTGAAGTCCCCAGAGGAGAGGGCGCTGTGCACCGACGACCCTTTCGTCCTAGACCCGTCCCGGAGGCCGGGTCTGTTCTTGTGCTCTGGGCACGTGTCTTGACAGAATATCTTCCGAACTGAAAGCGCCTGTCTCCTCACCTGCCCATATGGATCGAGAAAATACACGGTCATTGACACGTCCTTCAGTTTCACAGTCAACCCCCAGGTTCTGCGTCACCACATGGACCTGAATGAACTCAGAGAACCAGCTGTCATGTCTGATGGAGGAGGACCGCGCTCTCCTGACAATGGGAATAATCGAGTTAGTTCCTAAGCGATCCTCCTACACTGGGTTTTACTCCGGGTACTTTCTGGAACCCAAGAAGACAGGAGAGTGGACACCTGTTCTGGATCTCAGTCTCCTCAACCAATTCATGACCAGACAGCGGTTCCGGACTACCAGGAGACTCCTGGAGTGTGTCAGAGTGTGAGAGTGGATGACCTCCATAGATCTTGCAGAGGCCTACTTCCACAACACGGTCTCTAGTGTCGAGTGCCTCGTTTTTTTGCCAAGTGCGTGGAGGAGTGGCTCAAACCACTAAGGAGACAGGGTCTGCGGATTCTGACGTACTTGGACTCCTTTTTGATTCTAGCCAGAGTCCAAACAGGAGTCATGAGCACACACCAGCTTAGCAGAAGGGGTCTGTCTCGTAGCTGCAGAATAAATTCAATGTCTCCGAAGTGGTTTCAGAGAGTTATCAACATTTTTATGTTTGTTGGTCTGAAAGGTACAGGTCCCACGGGCTGAAAACGCGTTTTATGCACTGTTTACTCTCTGCTCAGGGCTGTCTCAGAACATTAAAATTTCACCTGGCACTATAGCTAGAGTGGTCATACTAGCAGGTGCTGAACTAATTCAACATTTCTGAAGTGGTTGCAGAGTGATAACATTTTTATGTTTGTCGATTCTGAAAACCATCCTCACTCAGGTGAAAACCCGTTTTCTGCACTGTTCATTCGCTGCTCAGAATAGTGCCAGAACATGAAAATATCAGCTGCGACTGTTGGAAAAAGGCTCTTTCGAGTATATTCGACACTAAATCCACGTTTCTGGACTATTTTCATGGTGTAATCAACAATATTTTTTTTTCCTCGTCAGAAACCAAGCCTCTCTCGGGCTGAAAACGCGTTTTCTGCACAGTTCAGTCACTGCTCAGCGATGCCTCAGAACATGAAAATTTCACCTGACTGTATAGCAGAAGCGTTATTTCTTGTAGCAGCAGAACTAATTAAACCTCTCTGTGTGGTTTCAGAAAGTAATCAACATTTTAATCCTTTTTGGTCTGAAAACCACCTTTTCGTGGGCTGAATACGTGTTTTCTGCTCTGCTTAGGCGGGACTCAGAAGATGAAAATATCACCTGCAACTACAGGCAAAACGTTTTTTTCTCCTGCAACTATAGGGAAAACACTCTCTCTAGCATATTCAACACTAAACCTACATTTCTGAACTGTTTTTAGAGGGTTATCAACTATTGTATTTTTGACAGTCCGAAACCCAGCTTCTCTCAGGCTAAAAATGCATATTCTGTACTGGTCACTCACTGATCAGAAAAGCCTCAGAACATGAAAACATCACCTGCAACTATAGCAGAAGGCGTCTTTGTCGTAGCTGAGGACGAATTCAACCTGTCTGAAGTAGTTTCACAGAGTTATCAACATTTTTATGTTTGTCGGACAAAAAAACACAATCCCTCGGGCTGAAAACGCGTTTTCTGCACTGTTCACTCACTGCTCAGCGATGCCTCAGAACATGAAAGTTTCACCTGCAACTATAGGAAAAAAAAACTTTCTCGTATATTCAACACTAAACCTCTACGAATAGGGCGCTGCGACTGGGCTACAAGCAGCCAAACCGTTTTCATTCCATCCACATTTCCTGCTTCCAAGCCATGGGATGAGTTTGACGAGAGCCAGGCGCTTCTATGAGGTGCGTCTGGAGACTTGCCAGAGTTGGATGAGTTCCGTGTGGTGGAATCAAGCACGTTCCCGCTTGATCTTCTCCTGCGCCTCATATCATCCGCCTCCGTCGTATCAAAGTTGAGCTCTCTCTCCACCGGCAGCTCAAGAATCATACCACTTCACTAACGGCCAGCTGGCGTTGGATGGCGAGACTACACCAAGGGCAGGACCGCATGTTGTCTGCCCACAACTGGAAGAAATCCGGACTATTCCCGGCTCGGTCCTTACACTCCACTCCCACTAGGACCGCACTTGGTCAGGTACGGAGCTTACTGCCTGGTGGAGGGTTTGGATTGGCGGCTCACCGTTCCCGCTCACTCAGCCGTCATGCGCCATGCCTGATGCGTTCGCCCCGGGAGCTCGACCTCCCCCCTGAGGGGTGACCATCCCACCCACCGCTGACAGAGTCTCCATTGCGCAGTGGAATGGTGTTTACGCCGTCGGCAACCAGCTCACAGCGCTTGAGAACATCACCGGCTCATCCATCACAGATCCTTTCTCACTCTACAGAGATTTTGAGTTTCAACAGTCCGTCGGCGTGGTTCTCCGCTCGTGGCGCCTCCTCCTCACACAGCCGCTGCCCCGGGGGGGGGGAACACCGTCGCTTGTCGAAGGGGCGGGGTTATCCCAGCTGTCCAAATCATAGCCGTGCTGATCATTGCTGCTCATCTTGGAGAGACCAGTCGACTGCTCTCACCTCTGCTCCATCTAAAAGCGTAGGAAGAAAACTTCTATCTAAAACTATGCATCTGTAACAGGTCTGAATACTGTGACCTTGTCCACAGTTAAAAAGTGGTGTCTTAATGTGGTCAGTAGAATGCCGTCTGAAACAAAATGCGGACAGTCACACACGGCTTCCACATTTGTCGATGGTGAGAAAAGTAATCCAAGGGATTATGTTTTTTTATTGTGGTAACCCACACCACAATTAAATGTCTTTCTGAAACATCACTCACAAACATCTCACTTTGTCATACAACAACTGTCAGACATCATGAACCACATGCATAATTGCTTTTCATCTGAATGTATAATTCTGCCATTAAACCTTTTGGCTAGTGTTGAGAAATAATAAAACCTTACTTTTTACCAAACACCGTTATTCACCACAAGCAAACTGAACTCCACACAACTCAATCACCCGTGCCATGTCAACGTCGGTTGTCAGTATTAGCTTACAAGCGCCACATCTACACAGAGCGAACTCAACGTACGAAGGAAAAACAGTATACTTAAAAACTGAATCACCATCCTCACACTCAGACTCAGAATCAGTCAATCCCAAGTGGAACAAACATTATAAAAAAAATGGATTTGACTAACCTGAAACAGAATGTGGACAGAGTCATACGAGGCTTCCACATTTGTCGATGGTGAGAAAAGCAATGAAAAAAAGTGTCACCTCCTATTTACCCACACATCTTCAATGCCCAACCTCTGTCCTACCCTTCCCTCTACTGACCGAATTATATACCTGCCACCCATGAAACACATCATTTACCGGCTGCTGCATATTGGCCCTTTTAAGCGTCTCTAGTCTGATGACTTGGGAGGCAGCATGGAGATAAACTGCGTTTTTGGGCCCCCGGTGATGAGGCCCCTGACGCAGCCGACCAAGCTTGCATCACAGTGACGTTTGCATATTGGCAATGGAAAACATGAAGCAGTAGTTTGTGGGAGCAGTTTTCATCTGCACTTTTTTCCCTCCGGCGTTTCTACATGTTGATGGATGGAGCTTCATTTGTGTTGGGCGTGGGGTCTGCTGACAGGAAATCCACAGTCCTATAGGCAGGAAATGCTGCTGTAGACCGAGTGAGAAGTAAACAAGACGTGCTAATGACCCTGCTGCTGCAGATCACATCTGCTTAACAAGCTGTCGTTCTGAATCATGTCAATGACGTTTGCACTTCACATTTCCATCTGTTTTTATCAAACAATTCAAATAAAAGTAGAACATGACATGTATTTCGCTCTGATTTTACATTTAAATGATAAGTTTTTGTACAATGTAAACACTTGATTCTTATGATTGTAAATTACTCTTTTAAACATTTTGCAAAATAATCATTTTACTGCCTTACATCCAGTAAAATCATATTTATCTTGTTTGAAACTCAGTGTCACAGATGTGATGAGTATTTATATAGATGATACATTCGATTTTCTCGTTTGAACGGTTGAACCAGGACCTCAGTGCAATGTAATTATTCGCTTTCATGGAACAAAACACGGTCCTTGCACTCTCCTGAAGCCACTTTGGTCGACAAAACTACTGTACAATGCAATCACAAAAAACTATATTCTGATATGACAACCATATAATCAACTAACCTGAAACAAAATGTGGACAGATTCACGTGAGGCTTCCACATTTTTCGATGGTGAGAAAAGTAATGAAAAAATGTCACTTCCTATTTACCCACGCATCTTCAATGCCCAACCTCTGTCCTATCCTGCCCTCTACTGACCTAATCATATACCTGCCGGTTAATCAACTCCATGCTGAACAATTAAATGACATCTAACACACACTCTGTGACCACACATAAGTGGGCGTCACACTAGAAAGGCTGTTTTTCCTATAGTTGTATGTGATATTTTCATGTTCAGAAGCTTTTCCATTCAGTCAGTGAACAGTGCAGAAAACGCCTTTTCAGCCCGTCAAAAGCTGGTATTCAGACCAGAAAAAAAAAGTTAACCACCTGAAATACCGTTCAGAAATGTAGGTTTAATGTTGAATATATGAGAAAGAGTGTTTATCCTATCGTTGCAGGTGAAATTTTCATGTTGTGAGTAATGCCTGAGCAGTGAGTGAAGAGAGGAGAAAACGCGTATTCAGCTCAAGAAAAGGTGGTTTTCAGACCGACAAAAATAAAAATCTTGATAACTCTCTGAAACCACCTTAGACAGGTTGAATTAGTTCTGCACCCTCTAAAAACACCTTTTCTGCTGATATTGGCAGGTAAAATTGTCATGCTCTGTGGCCTTCGCTGAGCAGTGAGTGAACACTGCAGAAAACGCGTTTTCAGCCGGAGGGACTGTGGTTTTGAGACAGATAGACATGAAAATGTTGTTACCTCTCTGAAACCACTTCAAACAAGTTGAATTAGTTCGGCACTTACTAAAAACACTCCTGCTACTATATTGGCAGGTGAAATGTTCATGTTCTGAGGCATCCCTGAGCAGTGAGTGAACAGTGCATAAAACACGTTTTCAGGCTGAGAGACGCTCGGTTTTTGACCAGGAAAAAAGAAGTTGATAACCCCCTGATAAACAGTTCAGAAAGGTACATTTAGTGCTGAATATACGAGAAAGAGTGTTTTTCCTATTGTTGCAGTTGAAATTTTCATGTTCTCAGTCACGCCTAAGCACTGTGTGAACAGCAGTGAACGCATAAAATAAAATATAAAATTGTCGCTTTGAAAACAGTTCAGAAAGTTTTATTTAGTGCTGAATATACTAGAAATAGTCTTTTTGCTATATTTACACTTGATATTTTCATTGTTCTGAGGCTGTTCTGATCAGTCAGTGAACAGTGCAGAAAACGCGTTTTCTACCGAAGGACTGTGGTTTTCAGACCAACAAACATTAAAATGTTGATGACTCATTGAACACTTCAGAGAGGTTGAATTAGTTCTGCAGCTACTAGAAAGACTTTAGCAGATTCTGCTATAGTATAGGTGAAATTTTCATGTTCTGAGGCATCGCTGAGAAAAAGTCAAAAAAAAAAAAAATCTGAAATGTACGTTTAGTGTTGAATATACTAGAAAGAGTGCTTTTCCTATAGTTGCTGGTGAAATTTTCATGTTGTGAGGCATCACTGAGCAGTGAGTGAACAGTGCAGAAAACGCGTTTTCAGCCCGAGTGACAGTGGTTTTCAGAATCGACAAACATAAAAATGTTGTTATCACTCTGAAATCACGTCAGACATGTTGAATTAGTTCTGCAGCTGCTAGAAAGACCGCTTCTGCTGTAAATTCAGGAGAAACTTTTATGTTCTGAGGCATCACTAAGCAGTGAGTGAACAGTGCAGAAAACACGTTTTCAGCCCGAGATAAGCTGAGTTTCTGTCCAGGAAAAAAAAAAAAAAAGTTGATAACCCCCTGAAATACAGTTCACGAATGTAGGTTTAGTGTTTATTATCCTAGAAAGAGTGTTTCTCCTATAGTTGCACGAGAAATTTTCTTGTTCTCAGGAATCGCTGAGCAGTGAGTAAACTGCATAAAACGCGTTTTCAGCCAAAGCAAAGATAGTTTACAGACCGACACAAATAAAAATGTTGATAACTCTCTTAAATCACTTTAGACAAGTTGAGTTAGTTCTGCACCTTGTAGAAATACCTTTTCTGCTATAGTGGCAGGTGAAAACTTCATCTTCTGGGGCATCGCTGAGCAGTGAGTGAACTGTCCGTAAAACTTGTTTTCGTCCAAAGAGAAAGTGGGTTTTGGACCGACTAAAATAAAATTGTTGATAACCCTCTAAAAACGGTTCAGCCAGCTTAGATTTGCATTTGTTCTGCAACTACTAGAAAGACCCTTTCTGCTTAAGTGGGAGGTGAAAATTTCATGTTCTGAAGCTTCCCTGAGAAGTTATGGCACAATGCAGAAAACACTTTTTCAGCCTGAGATAAGGTGGGTTTTGGAACGGCAAACATTAAAATGTTGATAACCTTTGAAAAACAAGTCAGACAGCTTAGATTTGTGCTTTGACTACTAGAAAGATCCTTTATGCTATAGTGAGAGGTGAAAATTTCATGTTCTGAAGCTTCGCGGAGAAGTTGTGGCCGAATGCAGAAAACGCGTTTTCAGCCTGAGATAAGGTGGGTTTCGAAACGCCAAACATAAAAATGTTGTTAACTTTAAAAAAACACTTCAGACAGCTTAGATTTGATGTGCAACTATTAGTAAGACCCTTTCTGCTATAGTGGGAGAAGAAAATTTCATTTTTTTGAAGTTTCCCTGAGAAGTTGTGGCAGCGTGCAGAAAACGCATTTTTATGGGTTTCGGAACCAAACCATGAAAATGTTAACAACTCTGAAAAAAGTTCAGAAATATAGATTTAGTCCTGAATTCATTAGAATGAGTCTTTCTGCTATGGTTTGACATTTTCAAGTTCTGAGACTTTTCTGGTCACTGAGTGAACAGTGTAGAAAACGTTTGATAAGAGTGAGAGAAATTGGATTTCCGACAGAAAACATTATGTTGACGGATGATATGATGGTGATGGATATACCGCCACCGGTCCCCTACCTATGACCTATCGTGAGAGATTTCAATCGTTCCTTATTTCCATCAATCTTTGACCATAATCCGACTGTAGCAGAAATGGGAGGAAAGTTGAGATCAGGAGTCAAAGCCATCGCTTCGCCTGCTGGTCTCTCCCACGGACCAAGAACTTGACCGTGTAGAAGAGGAGACCACATGGCGAAGGATGCACCACCTCCAGGAACCTCGCGGGACCCAGCTGGCACATAGTTCTCCAAACCCTCCTGATGGAGGCCAGGACCAGGAGGACAGCTGCTCTCTAAGCCACCAGCTCCAAAGGAGCCTGACCAAGTGGCTCGAAGGGAGCTTCACAGAGAGACTTTAATACCAATTGTAGATCCCCATAGGGGCAGATGCGTCTGGAGGTCTGAGTCTTCGAAATCCCTGCATGAACTGGACTAGCAGTGGATGTTTACCCAACGGACAGCAGTCCACACCCATTTAGCATTATATGCTTTGAGTGTTACCGGTGATTTTGCATTTCGAATAGTTAACTCTACCTCGGTGGGCAGAGGACCACCTGCTAGCCTTGAAGTAGCCATGCATTGAGGGGATGCCCCAGGATAGGCGGTCCCCTCATAATTTCTGCCCCCTGCTGCAGGACTTTTTGCAGGACTTGAACAGGTTGCAGCACACCCTTGTGTGAATGTATGTGTGAGCACAGGTGGCAGAGTTGCTCAGTCCAGAACACCTCCCGGGACTCTGGAACACCTATGAGGTCATCTTGATCACAAAGCTTAACCCCCAGCCTTGCAATGTGGCCTGACCTGAGAACCACGGGCAATTACCATGGCCGCCCATACCGGACGTCTGACTTGCACCGCTGCCTCCTTTGCAAGACGGTCGTCAAGGAGATGCACGTTTTACAGCACTAAAACACCTGCAATGTCACCGGCAATGTTGCTTTGGTATGACGGAAGGTGGTATGCCCAGTGTCCTGTCGCTATCTCGGAGGGCCAGGGCCTCATACGGGACCGGCCGATGAGACTTCCTATGCCACCGCCACGCCCGGGGTCTATCCAGCCTGAATGAATTAATGAATGGGTTGCGAAGATGTAGCATTAACAACCCCTCATACGTAGAGTGTAATTTTACACTCTGGGTGGCAGGCCTCGCCTTTGCCACCGTAAGCTGATATAGAAGGTGGCGTTAACAACCCCTCATATATGGTGTGTACCCTACACTGTGGATCAGCAGGAACTGCGTTGTCCACTTTTAACCACTATATGACTGAAATAGAAAGTGGCATTAACAATCCTCCACACCTATAGAGAAAACATTTACTGAGCAGCTACAGCCAGGGTTCTAGTCTGAGCTGAGCAAGGAAGAGGGAGTTTATTCGCAAATGAATAGACAGTTATGTAGGAATACGGTGGATCTTGGGACGCTGCACACTCCACTGCACTGAAATGAAGCTGATACCAGTGTCCCAAAGCTAGTGCTGTGAATGAGGGCCTACTGGTCGCAGGGTTCGGCTGCTCCTGAAGACAGATTGACATGAGGGAAGGAGGATGCAGACACATTAGACACATAGTGGTCAGCAAAAGTAGACATTGATGATCAAGAAGCTGCCTGGCAGTTTTCTTTAAGAGATACTCTCTTGAAAGCAGCAACAGCTGTTTCCAGGGATTCCTGTTTTCTCATAGGCTTTCATGATGGAAATTCTAAGCCAATTTTACAACCTGTGAGGGGACAGTGCCTGCCGCTTCTTTCCACCAGGGAGAGCCATCCACAGAGTGTCCGACTTTCTGAAGGGTGGGACTCGATCCAATTAAGCTTTTAGCTTTCTAACCGGACACATTTTGTGTAAACTGTCATGCTCCTCGTCTGAATGTGGAGGAGGTCAGAAAGCCTTTACTGATAAGGTGCTGACCTGTGTAGAAGAAGAGAGACATTTAGGTGCGAAGTCAGTCATAGAACCAGCGTTCTATGAGTTCACCCAGGTCCACGTGGTGTCGCAGAATCTCTGGGTTGACTGTGAAACTGAAGGACGTGTCAATGACGGAGTATCTTCTTGATCTATATGGGCAGGTGAGGAGACAGGCACTTTCAATTCGGAAGATACTCTGTCAAGACAGGCGACCTGAGCACAGGAGAGCACCAGGCCTCCGGAGCGGATCTAGGATAGAAGGGTCATCGTTCTCAGCGCCCACTCCTCAGGGCACTTCAACTCCGGTGGTTCTTCAAAAACAGACTTGCTTTTGTCAGTTGAGCTGTGAGTGGAAGCAGGGCCCCCAAACTTGCAGTGTACTTTGATCTGACAAAAACAAATTTTTGAAGCCAGAGTTCGCACTGACTGGAACCGGAAGAGAACTTGTCCAGTGAGAAACTGTAATTTTGGGCAGAGAGGAAACAGACCCGATACCAAAGTAATCCATCTTATATTTTATTCAACTTAGACTTTGGTTTAGATGCATACTTTTAGATACAAAGTTTTCTTCGTACACTTTTGGAGGGAGCAGAGGTGAGAGCAGCCGACTGGTCTCTCCAAGAGGAGCAGCGATGATCTGTGCGGCTATGATCCAGACAGCTGGGCTCTCCGCGCCCCTTCAACCAGCGATGGTGTTCGACCCGGGCGGCGGCTGTCTGTGGAGGAGGCGCCGCGAGCAGAGCACCACACCGACGGACTGTTGAATCTCCAAAATCTCTGGTGGAGTGACAGAGGTTCTGGAATGGATGAGCCTGTCCACGGAGCTCATAAAGACCACAATGATGTCTGCAAGCGCTATGAGCTGGTTGCCGATAGTGTAGACACCATTCCACTGCGTGATGGTCACTCCTCAGGGGAGAAGTCGAGCTCCAGGGGCGAGGGCATCGCGCATCGCAAATCGGGCATGACTTCTGAGTGAGAGGGAACACAGCGCTGCAAATCCAAACCCTCCACCTGGCAGTAAGCTCCGTACCTGCTCACGTGCGGTGCGAGTGCCAGTGGAGTGTCAGAACTGCGACGGGAATAGTCCAGATTTCTTCCAGATGTGGGCAGACAACATGCGGTAGCGCCACGTGTGTAGTCTCGCCAACCACCGCCAGTGGGCCGTCAGTGAAGTGGGATGATTCTTGAGCAGGAGGTGGAGAGAGAGCTCAACTTCGATACGACGGCCGGCAGATGCCATGAGGCACAGGTGAAGATCAAGCGGGAACTTGCCTGACTCCACCACACGGAACTCAGCCAAGTCTGGGAACACAGTCTACAGATCCACCTCATAGCAGTGCCTGGCTCTCGTCAAACTCATCCCATGGCTTGGAAGCAAGCGCCCTATTCGTAGAGGTTTAGTGTTGATCACACTAGAAAGAGTGTTATTCCTATTGCTGTAAGTGAAAATTTCATGTTCTCAGTCACCCCTCTAACTGCGGTCCTCCTCCATCAGACATGACCGCTGGAACTCTGAGTTCACTCAGGTCCACATGGTGTCGCAGAACCTGGGGGTTGACTGTGAAACTGAAGGGCGTGTCAAAGACCGTGTATTTTTTCGATCCATATGGGCTGGTGAGGAGACAGGCGCTTTCAATTCGGAAGATACTCTGTCAAGACAGGCGCCCTGAGCACAGGAGCGGACCCGACCTCCCGGGAGGGCCTAGAATGAAAGGCTCGTCGGTGCTCAGCGCCCACTCCTCTGGGCACTTCAAGTCCCGCTGGTTCTTCAAAAACAGACTCGCTTTTGTCAGTTGAGCCGTCAGAGGAATTCGGTTCCCCAATCTTGCAGTGTACCTTGATCTGACGCTGCAATTCTCCTAAGATGAAGACCCGAGGGACCGGCCCAATCATCCTCAGAAAGAGATGACTCTGTAGATGACGATGTCGTGCTTGCCTCTGAGAGGTTTGGAGGGCTGCAAAGAACAGAATCGCAGACAGACATCGCAGACAGACATCGCAGACAGACATCGCAGACAGACATCGCATCAGACATCGCGTGAAGGAGCTGAGAACAGAGCAGGTCTGGCACGCAGCGCCTACTGTGAGATCCTCTGAAGAGGTGGCTTTCGTGGTCCTGTGGCGACCCCTGCTGGAAACTGGCGAGTCTGAGGAATAAGAAAAGTTAATGGCAGAATTGAAACTCTCCTGACTTTTGGCTGCAACCGGGATCTGTAGAGAGACGGGAAAGTGATATTTGATGCCTATGCTTCTTATTGTGGCTAATCTGAGGAAAACCACCAAGCTCCAGAAACTTCCCCAGGTACAGTTCTGACGTCAGGGATAACGTGGCAAATAGATCATTACTTTACTGCTCTGTCTCATGAGACGATGTCAAACAAAAACACATTTTTGAAGCCGGAGTTCGGACTGACTGGAACCGGAAGAGATCTTGGCGGGTGATGATCCTTAATTTTAGGCAGAGAAGAAGCGGACCCGATACCAAAGTAATGAATCTTATTTTTTTACAAGTTAGACTTTGGTTTAGATGTATGCTTTTAGATACAAAGCATACAGCAGAGGTGAGAGCAGCCGACTGGTCTCTCCAAGAGAAGCAGCGATGATCAGCGCGGCTATTATACGGTGTTCCCCCCGGGCGGCTGTGTGTGGAGGAGGCGCCGCGAGCAGAGCACCATGCCAACGGACTGTTGAATCTCTGGTGGACTGAGAGAGGTTCTGCGATGGATGAGCCTGTCCACGGAGCTCATAAGGAGTGCGATGATGTTCTCAAGCGCTATGAGCCGGTTGCCGACGGCTGAGACACCATTCTACTGCGCGATGGTGGCTCTGTCACGCTGGGTGTGATGGTCACTCCTCATGTGGGATGTCAAGCTCCAGGGGCGAGGGAATCGCACATTACGGCTGAGTGAGAGCGAGCGTCGTGCTGCAAAATCCAAACCCTCCACCTGGCAGAAAGCTCCGTACCTGACCACGTGCGTTCCGAGTGCCAGTGGAGTGTCAGAACTGCGCCGGGAATAGTCCGGAATGAATTGGACGAGCAGTTGATGTTTACCCAACAGACGGCAGTCCACACTCATTTGGGATTATATACTTTGAGTGTTGCGGGTACTTTAGCATTTCGAATAGTGAACTGCACTTCGGGGGGCAAAAGACTGCCTGCTAGCCTTGAAGTAGCCATGCTTTGAGGGGACGCCCCAGGATCAGAGGTCCGCTCATAATTTCTGCCCTGTGTTAAAGGACTGTTTGGGAGGGAGGCAGGCTCCAGGGACAGCTGGACACAAACATATTCCAGGAATATTACACCAGCCTTTCTACTTCACTGGAAGTGCCAGGGCACTCCACAAAATCTGATTGTGAAATTAAAGAGGCGTGAGTGAGTGACTCTGTAATTGTGAAATTACAGCCGGCGCATCTGGCACATCAAGAGAAGAAGAGGTGCGGAGCGGCTCATCTGAACCACGGAAACTTCAGGCAGGACTGAAGTCTCATCGCAGTCAGGGGAGAACGATTGCCGCGCTTCCTGGCAAACCGATCCACTCAAATATTTGTGAAAGTGCTGCACCCCAAAAATGACTGCTAAGCCCTCTTTATCCAACTGTGAATAGTTTTTTTCTGCTGCTGTGGGTGTGCGCGAGGCATAACCCACAGGCTTTTCTGCTCCCCCTTCCAGCCTGTGTGCCAAGACTGCCCCCACCCCATAAGGTGAGGTATCATATGACAGCAGTAAGTTTTTGTTCATCATAATGAACCAACACTTGACTGCTTTGTAGTAACTTCTTTGCCTGCTTAAAAGCCTCTTCTTGCTCAACCTCCCACCTCCGTTTGTCATCTTTCCTCAGTAACTTGTGTAATGGAGCCGGCACAGTAGACAAGTTCGGCAAGTTATAAAAGTTTAGCAGACCTAGAAAAGCTTTAACCCTCGTATTATGCTTAGGGTCAATTTGACCGATATCCGTTTTTGTGTTCATAAAAGTAGTGGTTATCCTGACTTTTTCTTCATAAAATTTTGTGACTTTTCCTCATCAAGGGTAATGAACAGGTGTGTAAAATCTGGACACTTTGATGTCAAGTGGCATGTCTGTACAGAGCTTGTATACAAAGATGATGTTGCGGGTCATTTTGACCCGGATTCTTTAATATGGGTAAGTGGCTGTTCAGATCCAAAATAAACATGTCTCTTTGATATACCTATTCAGACTGCCCAGCTATGTGTATTTTGATTGATTTGATTGTCTGAATAGCCATTCAGACCCAGCTGTGTGTAGAGGGATAACTTTCTCTCCCTTGTTCTTGTCAGTGTTCTCATGTAGTCTCTTTGACAAACCAAAAATGAGCTACAGAAGGTTTACAGTACATGCCCAACAAGCCCGCCAAGTATGGCATCAAAATATGGGTGGCCTGTGATGCAAAATCTAGCTATGCCTGTAATATGAAAGTATACGCTGGAAAGCTACCTGGAAGAGCACCCGAGAACAATCAGGGGATGCGTGTAGTGATGGACATGAGTGAAGGGCTTACATTCTATCTCCTTGGAGATGAACTTCAGAAGAGAAAGCTGGACAGCGGGAACAGTCAGAAGAAAGAAGCCAGACCTTCCCAAGGAAATTCTGAAGGTGCAGGGCAGACCTCTGCATTGCTCAATATTTGCTTTCAGTGACAAGGCAACAGTTGTTTCATACTGCCCAAAGAGAAACAAGAATGTTCTTGTAATGAGCACAATGCACAGAGATGCATCTCTAAGCACAAGAGAAGACATGCAGCCACACATGATCCTGGACTGAAACTGCACCAAAAAAGGAGTTGACAAAGTCACAGCAACATACAGCTGCCAGCGCAAGACTGCCCATTGGCCCTTGGTGATTTTCTGCAACATCGTTGTTGTGTCTGCTTACAATGCCTATGTCCCGTCACTCCCAAGCTGCAGAGTCAAGCCAGGCCACCTCGATGCCCAGCAACTGCTGCTGTCATTGACAAAGGTCAAGCTCACATCACCCTACCAATCTGCCAAGGATGCATTGGATACAGGTGTGAAGAAACGGAAAAGATGCGAGATCTGACAGTAAAACAAGTACCTGTTTTGTGAAATGCAAGAATTGCATCTACAAAACACACAGTTACAGTCTGTCCATCATGTGGAGAGCATTGAACATATTGAACATTGAAAAATGGGTCAAGTTAAATGAAAATAAAAGTGTTTGTGAGGAGGGAAAAACTGAAATTGCTCTTAAATATAGGGTTGAAATTGAAAATGTGTTCTATGTCTGTTTTACAAATTTTTATATAATCTAAAATGAAGATGTTTTGAAGATTGAACATTGGTTCAATCTGTTTTTTTGACTGTTTTGAGTGGATTTACACAGTGTGTGTCAAAATGACCCCCAACATAATCAATGTAATTTTTTTTCATCATAATACAAGGGTTAAGTTCACTTACAGACCGTGGCACCAGAGCCTCCTGGACTGCTTTGACCTTCGCTGGCATTGGATGCAGGCCTGTCCTGTCCACCTGATGACCCAAGAATGTTACTTTGTTTTCCATGGACTGACGCTTTCTCCGTTACAACTTCAGGCCTTTATCCTCCAACCTCTGCAGCACTTCGTTGAGTGTTTGCAGATGAGAGCTGTCATCTCTTCCTCTCAATAAAATTTCATGTAAATACACTGCCACATTTAACATACCTTGAAGTACATTCTCCATGGTGCGTTGGAAAATAGCAGGACTGGAGTTTACTCCAAAAGGCAGACGTGTATATGTTAAAAGACCTTTGTGAGTGTTGACACTCACAAAATTCCTTGATTCCTTTTCAAGGACTATTTGCTGATATGCTTGGCTCATATCGAGTTTTGTGAACTTCTGTCCCCCTGCAGGCTTGCCATCATATCCTCCATTCTTGGAATCGGATACTGTTCGGTCGTGGAGACTTTGTTCACTGTTAATTTATAATCTCCACAAATCCTCACACTACCATCAGGTTTGAACACAGGCACAATAGGTGCTGCCCATTCAGAGAACATCACAGGTTCCAATATTCTTTCCTCTGCTAGTCTCTGAAGTTCGATTTCCACTTTTCTTTTAATGGCAAATGGAACCGACCTGGGTTTGTAAAATAAGGGCGTGGCATCCTGAGCCACATGAATCTTGGCTGTGGCCCTTAATGACCCTAACTCTTCTTTGAATACCTTCTCATGTCGGGAGAGAACCTCTTGCAGGGAACTGTCCACCTCATCTGTTTTGTGGACAAACTGCCCCTCTATCTGGAATGCTTTCATCCTGCCTCTGCCCAGAAGACTTGCTCCTGAACCTTTCACCAACCTTTCAACAATGACAGGCAGCCATTTGATCTGATCATTGTGTTCAACCTTGACCTTAATTGCCCCCACCACTGGAACCTGATGACCTCCATATGTTTTTAACTTTATCTTGCAGTCCACAAGTTTAGTGTTAGTTCTGTTTTGTCAACCATCTGTTGAGCCATAATAGTGTAACTGCAGCCGGTGTCTACCTCAAAAACCACCTTCTTTCCATTTACCCTCAACGGCTCTACTCTAGGAATGTCCAGTTCCTCACTGCTGCATCTTCTTTTATCTGTCACTGTAAACATCTCTTCATTTTCACTGTCATCCTTCTCCTGCATGAAATTTGTTCGACGGCGTTGTACCTTTCCCCCTTTTTCTTGTTTGTTTTGTCTCCCTCACCTCTGTCATACTTTTACGTACTGTCTTTAAGTGATCCACTTTTCCACAGTTATGACATTTGACCTCAGCAAACCGGCAATCACTGGCCAAGTGAGTCTCTCCACCACATCTATAGCACCTTCTCGACTCCATGGACACTACTGCCCTCGTCTCTTCCACTTTGTTGACCGGTGATGATCCACTTCCTTGGAGTGAGTCCTTCACACCTCGTGGGTTCATCAAGTCTCTATCTGCAGCTTCCATTGCTAAGGCCACTTTGAACGCTCTGTCAAATGTCAGTCCATCCTGCGACAGCAGCTTCCTCTGTATCCTGTCGTCGTTGAACCCACACACCAAGCGGTCTCTCAGCATCACAGTCAGTGTCTCACCATAGTTACAATCATGAGCCAGTTCCTCAACTCCGCCACGTAGTCACAAACGGTCTCTTCAGTCCTTCTATTCTTCTTCCATCGTTGCATAATCTCACTCGGTTTCAGATGGAAATGATTCCTCAAAAGGATGACCAGTTCAGCATACGAACGATCCCCTGGTTTTTCCGGACTCAACAGGTTCCTCAAATGCTCCGCATATGCCTGGGCCCCGACACTGCTGAGCAACACTGCGCGCTGTATATCCTCATCTTCAATGACGTTTGCAATAAAAAAATGTTCCAAAATTTCACAATAGTCCTCCCATGAATGCGAACTAGCTTCGAAAGGCGTCACTGTACCCACAGTAGCCGCCATGATTATCGCTATGATGAACAAACTACACAAAAACGTTGCCGTCAGTTACCACAGTGACCGGTTTGCAAAAAGTCTCGTTCTTTATCCTCGTCGCTAACAGTGATGGCCGAAACTGAAAGGACTCACAGGAGGTATCAACACAGCAGGTTTTATTCACGATTCCAACTTCCAACAAACCGGATGGTGACACGGCAACATAACATAACAAGAGCGCCCCCAAGTTGTGACCCCAAATAATCCCATGACACATCACAACACGTCCATTGAAGAACTTCTTCTCCGGTTTGCTGTGCAGTCTGAATATGAGGCCTGAGGCATTCTGAGGACTCATGCGCTGACTCCTCCGAGAGGCGCACTGGACCCTGGAGCAGAGGATGGTCCGATGTTGGCAGTCAGCTGCACCTGGGTCACCTCATCCCCCGGACAGAGTTGTCTTGAGAGCACAAAAAGGCCAAACTGTTGGCCATCGCTCTGATCTGTGCAGCTCCCTTCCCCCCATGCAGGTCCGGTAGTAGAGGGGAGCCGTCGTACGATCTCCGGACACTGAGAGGGTTCCGTCCCAGCCAGGTTTTGGCCGAACCCCGGCATCAGCGTGGCTCTCATTACGTCGGTGATGGACGTTGCACTTTCTTCTTACCCCTCAAATGCGCCGCCGGAGCCGATGCACCTGGCACATCAAGCGAGGGAGCTTGAGAAATGAAGATGAGCGGAGTGCCTCATCTGGACCACGGAAACTTCAGCAGAGACTGACGTCTCATCGCAGTCATGGAAGAACGATTGCCGCACGCCGTGACGCACCGGTATTTCATAGCTCGTGATGCCGACATCCTCCTATTTAAGGGAGCAACGCCGTTTAGCTTCAGCCAAGCACAGAGGCATGTCGGACTTGATCGGGTAAACTGGATGGTCTCCATCTGCCTGTAAATTGTTACCGGTCACATGCGCCGCCGGAATATAGGCACGATTCACACTCTCATCCCACCCCGTTGAAGTAAGATGGAGAGAGAAGTGTTGTGATGGCTTTACAAATCACTCCCAATGTATCAAAAGAAACTAGCCTCATAACTGTGCTGGATTTGAGATCGTAGAACAACCTATATGCTTATTAACGTTGTCTTTGTTTGGATGAACCGAAGGAGACAAGTGATCCAAACACTAAAGCACAGCATGGCACAAAAAGTGCAAGAAGCAACGCAGTCCTTGGCCACTCCGGGGCCAGGAGGCGATGAGTTAATCTCGTCCATCCTGCAGTGACTGGAATCCGAGTGTAGCCAGGATGAAGGGGGAGCTCAGGTGAGCAATCCGGAACCCATCCGGAACTCTGAATCACCCAAGAGGTCATCTTGACCACAAAGCTTAACCCCCAGCCTTGCAACATGGCCTGACCTGAGAACCATGGGCCGTCCAGACCGGAAGTCTGACTGGCACAGCTGGCTCTTTTGCCAGACTGCTGTCAATGAGATGCACGTTTTGCTGCACTGAACCGCCTGCAATGTCACCGGCGATGTTGCTTCGGACGGAGGTGAGGCCAGAGTCCTGTCGACATCTCGGATGGGCCATCTTATGATAGTCCCTACGCCACCAGCCTGTCTGTCCAGCCTGATTGAATGAATGGGTTGTGAAGATGTAGCATTAACAACCCCTCATACATAGAGTGTAATTTTACACTCAAGGTGGCAGGAGCTGCCGCCTCGCCTTTACCACCGTAAGCTGAAATAGAGGGTGGCGTTAACAACCCCTCATATATAGAGTGAAACTTACACTCTGAATCAGCAGGAACTGCGTTGCCCTCTTTTAGCCACGATACGGCTGAAATAGAATGTGGCATTAACAATCCTCCATACCTGGAGAGAAATCATTTACTGAGCAGCTGCAGTGAGGGTTTTAGTCTCAGCTGAGCAAGAAAGAGGGAGTTTATTCACAAATGAATAGACAGTTATGCAGGAATCCGGTGGATCTTGGGACGCTGCACACCCCACAGCAATGTAATGAAGCAGATACTGGTGTCCCAGAGCCAGTGCTGTCAATGAGGGACTATTCGTCGAAGGGTTCGGCTGCTCCTGAAGACAGAACGACATGAGGGAAGGAGGATGGAGACACATTAGACAAATAGTGGTGAGCAAAAGTCGAGATTGATGACCAAGAAGCTGCCTGGCAGATTTCTGCCAGAGATACTCCCTTGAAAGCAGCCACAGATGTTGCCAGGTCATTTTTCATGATGGCAATTCTAAGCCAATGCGACAACCTGTGAGGGGACAGCGCCTGTCCCATCTTACCATCTGCGACAGCCACCCACAGACTGTCCGTCTTTTATGTAGGGTGGGACTCGACCCAATTAAGATTTTAGCTCTCTCACCGGACACATTTTGTGTAAATGCTCATGCTCCTCGTCTGAATGGGGAGGAGGGCATAAAACCTTTCTTGAAAAGGAGCTGACCTGTGAAGAAGAAGAGAGTCATTTAGGTGCGATGGCAGGGTTGGGTCTAAGTGACACCGCCGAGTCATTGTCACCAAAAGAGATGCAATCAGGGCAGATGGAAAAAGAACTCAGCTCTCCCACTCTCTTTGGTGAAGCTAAGGCTATAAGATGAGCTGCCTTGTAAGCTGCTAGCTCCAGGGAGGCCTCATCGAGTGGCTCGAAAGGAGAGTGAATTGAGTACCAGCGGCAGGACCCAGTAGAGACATAAATGTCTTGAGGTTGGTCTAAGCCTTTTCACTCCTCTCATGAAACGGCTCACTCGACGATGCTCGCCAAAGGGATGGCCGTCCAGACCATTGTGTAGCATGGAATGGGCTGCTACATAAACCCATAATGTGGTGCAGCTCCGATCTTCGTTAACCAGATGCTGGAGAAAAGAGAGGATTAGAGAAACAGGCGCCGATTCTGGGAAGGCTGACTGGGTTCCACACCATTGGGGAAAAATGTGCAATTAGCATTGTATGCTCTGAGGGTTGGCAGAGCTTAAACGTTCTGAAGAGTCAATTGGACATCAGGAGGCAAGTGACTAATTCTTAACCCTGGAGAAGCCAAACCGTGAGGGGTCGTCCTATTATTGGCGGAGACCTCAGGGTTTCTGATGCTTGCAGAAGCGCTGACCTCGATGGAGAGAACTCCCAGGGGCCTTTGATCCCCATCTGACACATGTCCGGATACCAGCTGGAGCTGGGGCTGTTTAGATTAAGGCAATGAGGAGGAAAGGCATTCAGGAATCCTTCTGGCCACCTTGGATGAGCCAGGGCGTCCACTCCCAGTGGAGGGTCATCGGATCTACGGAAAGAGAACCAGCGAGGACATTTGTAGTTCTCTCTGCTCGCAAAGAGATCAGCCACTGGGTGGCCGAAAAACTCCAAGATCATATTTGCCGTCTCCTGATATAAACTCCATTCAACTGGCAGTGGTCTCCGAGATAATCCATCTGCTGCCACATTGTCTCCACCTGGAACATGCAGAGTCCTCAATGAGGCTAATTCTACATCAGCCCAGAGAAAAAATCTTTCTTGCTAGGTTGTGTAACACAGACGACCTCACGCCACCCTGGTGGTTGATATAGGCCACTGTGGTGGAGCTGTCTGATCTCACCATAACGTGGTTCCCACTTAGATGGAGAGAAAGAGCCACCAACACTTTAAAAACTGCGAACAGTTCCAGCAGGTTAGTGGAACGACTTTTGGAACTGCTCCAGATCCCAATGACGCATGTTGATCATGGTGGCCTACCCAGCCTGACAGAGATGCATCTGTAAATACTTTTAAAGAAGTGTTTTGACAATGCAAGGATAAAGTGCGATGGAGGTTTGAAGCAGAGTTCCTAAACCTCACAATTGTCAGAGCTCGTGGAGACACTTTCACCAACCGTCTCTGATCCCGGACAGGTTGAAGATTGAGCGGTCGGAACCCTGACTGCAGACTTCGCATGTTCAGGAGACCCTGGCGGACGACGGAGTGGGCTGCTGACATCATGCCCAGGAGCCTCATAATCCATAAGGCTGGAACCACACATTTTCAGAGTTATCAACGTTTTTATTTTTGTCGGACTGAAAACCACATTTTCTTGGGCTGAATACACTTTTTCTGCTCTATTCAGTCACTGCTTTGGGGGGACACAGAACATTAAAATTTCACCTGCAACTACAGGAAAAACACTCTTTGTTGTATGTTCAACACTTAATCTACCTTTCTGAACTGTATTTCAAGGGGTTATCAACTTTTTTTCTTTTTCCTGCTCTGAATCTGAGCTTCTCTCGGGCTGAAAACGCGTTTTCTGCACTGTTCACTTACTGCTCGGGGATGCCTCAGAACATGAAAATTCCACCTGAAACTATAGGAAAAAGGGGCGGGGTGAGCCCAGCTGTCCGGATCATAGACGTGCTGATCATCGCTGCTCCTCCTGGAGAGACCACTCGGCTGCTCTCACCTCTGCTCCCTCCAAAAGCGTAAGAAGAAAACTTTGTATCTAAAAGTATGCATCTAAACCAAAGTCTAAATTGAATAAAAAATAAGAGCCATTACTTTGGAATCGGGTCTGTTTCTTCTCTGCCCAAAATTAGGGTTTATTACCTGCCAAGTTATCTTCCGGTTACAGTTAGTGCGAATTTGAGTGGCAGCTCTCCGGCTTCAAAAATGTGTTTTTGTACATACAGCTCTCTAGTGCCTTGCACCTTGGCCAAGTGCGTGGAGGTGGGGCTCGAACCACTAAGGAGACATGGTCTGCGGATTCTGACGTACTTGGACTACTGGTTGATTCTCACCAGGTCCAAACAAGAGTCATGAGTGCACACCGGCTTGGTGTTGGAGCACATTGTGTTATTGAGGTTCCGAGTAAACCTCCTGATAAGCGCGCTTATTCTCAGTCAGAGCACGACCTTTCTGGGGGTCATGCTGGACTCAGTCTCGGGTCAGGCCCGCCTTCCACGGGCCAGCGTTCTCCCCATCACACAGCACACATTGTTTGTTTTGAAGGCCGCCAAAAGGAGTTACAAATGTCCATGCGCGCGGTGATTGTGGCGTTGCGGAGAGGCAAAACTCAAGTGCTGATGGCTGTCGGAACTGATACCCACCCTGCTGTGTCGCTCGACCGAAACCTGGGGGATACTGGAGGGACGACGAGACCGACAGCTGCTCATCCCGTTGCCACGGACGCTTCAGGCAGGACTTACATCAGAGGTGTCAAATGGATGTCGAGATAACCCAGGTTTCATCCAGAGCTTGCTATGTTCTCCTATGTGGGAAGCTCACTATCCAGCTTATTCTATATGGATCAAAAGGATTCTGAAGGTGGGTTATCCTCTCCAATTCAGCCAGTGCCAACCTCAGTTTAATGGCATTCTGAGAATGCGTCAGATCCGGCAAAAAATGTCTGTCTTCAGAACGAGGTCAGTGTTTGATTGAGGAATGATTGAGTCAGTTACTCCTCAAAAGTCTCCTGAAGTGCATGCGTCATGGACACTGGCTGACGTCCATCGACCTCACGGACGCTTATTGTCACGTGCCAATTTGGCCTGCTCATAAGCGATATCTCCACTTCGCATTGGACGGCCGACTTTTTCAGTTCCGGAGGCTCCCGTTTGGCTACTCTCTGGCTCAGAGAACCTTCTTTAAGATGGTCGACACAGCCCTACAGTCCTTGAGGGCAAGGGGCCTCAGGATCTTGTCTTACCTAGACGACTGGTTAATGCTCGCCAGATCGAGGGAAGAGTCGTTAGCTCACACCAGAATGGTGTTGGACCACGAAAGCCACCTTGGCTTTCCGGTGAACCAAGAAAAGAGTCAACTCCAGCCATCTCAGCTTACAGCTTTTCTTGGTGTACTTCTGAACTCTCATGAAGAGTGCGCTCGCTTGACAGACGAGAAGATACTTTCTATTTCAAATCTGTCAGCCCAGGTTCTGGCGGTTCGTCTATGTGTGGTCCCAGCCTAATGGATTATGACGCTCCTGGGCATGATG
Organism: Synchiropus splendidus; assembly: GCF_027744825.2. Lineage (NCBI taxonomy): Eukaryota > Metazoa > Chordata > Actinopteri > Syngnathiformes > Callionymidae > Synchiropus > Synchiropus splendidus. The sequence goes on along the minus strand of NC_071340.1, from coordinate 2,671,041 downwards.
TCAGCAGCCCACTCCGTCATACGCCTGGGTCTCCTGAACATGCGAAGTCGGCAGTCATGGTTCAGCCGGCTCAATCTTCATCCTGTTCAGGATCAGAGACGGTTGGTGAAAGTGTATCCAAGAGCTTTGAGAGATGTGACTCTGCTTCAAACCTCCATCGCACTTGGATTGTAAGAACTCTTCTTTCTGGAGCAGTTCCGAAGGTCGTCACATTAACGTACTGGAACTGTTGGCAGTTTTTGGCCCTTTCTCTCCATCTTAGTGAGAACCACGTTATGGTGAGATCAGACAGCTCCACCACAGTGGCCAATTTCAACCGCCAGGGTGGCGTGAGGTCGTCTACGTTACACAACCTAGCCAGAAAGACTTTTTCCCTGAGCTGCTACATTTAGCCTCATTGAGGGCTCTGCATGTGCCAGGTGGAGACAATGTGGCACCAGATGGATTATCTCGGAGACCACTGCCAGATGAATGGAGTTTATCTCAGGAGATGTCAAATATGATCAGGGAGTTTTTCGGCCACCCAGTGGCTGATGTCTTTGCGAGCAGAGAGAACTTCAAATGTCCTCTCTGGTTCTCTCCCCGTAGATCCGACGACCCTCCACAGGGAGTGGACGCCCTGGCTCATCCAAGGTGGCCAGAAGGCCTCCTGTATGCCTTTCCTCCTCATTGCCTTCTTCATTTTCTTATGAGGAGAATTCAACTGTAGAGAGTGAGAATGATTCTCGTAGCTCCAGACAGCCCCAGCTCCAGCTGGTATCCGGAGATGTGTCAGATGCAGATCTTTTTCGATCAGCCCTGATTGCATCTCTTTTGGTGACGATGACTCGGCGGTATCACTTACACCCAACCCTGCCTTCGCACCTAAATGTCTCTCTTCTTCTTCGCAGGTCAGCTCCTTTTCAGTAATGGCTTTCTGCACTCCTCCACATTCAGATGAAGAGCATGAGCGTTTACTCAAAATATGTCCGGTCAGAGAGCTAAAAGCTTAACTGGATCGAGTCCCACCCTTCAGAAAGTCCGACACTCTGTGGGTGGCTCTCCCTGGTGGAAAGAAGCGGCAGGCACTGTCCCCTCAAAGGTTGTAAAATTGGCTTAGAATTTCCATCATGAAAGCCTATGAGACAGCGGGAAAACAGGCACCGGAATCCCTGAGAGCACAGTCGACGAGATGCCTGGAAACATCTGTTGCTGCTTTCAAGGACTTCTTAAAGAAAACTGCCAGGCAGCTTCTTGGTCATCAATCTCTACTTTTGCTTACCACTATTTGTCTGTTGTGTCTGCATCCTCCTTCCCTCTTGTCTTTCTGTCTTCAGGAGCAGCCAAACCCTGCGACCAGTAGGCCCACAGCACTCGCTCTGGGACACCGGTATCTGCTTCATTACAGTGCAGTGGAGTGTGCAGCGTCTCAATATCCACCAGATTCCTGCATAACTGTCTATTCATTTGTGAATAAACTCCCTCTTCCTTGCTCAGCTCAGACTAGAACCCTGACTGTTGCTGCTCAGTAAATGATTTCTCTCCAGGAATGGAGGATTGTTAATGCCACATTCTATTTCAGCCATATAGTGGCTAAAAGAGGGCAACACAGTTCCTGCTGATCCAGAGTGTAAGTTACACTCCATATATGAGGGGTTGTTAATGCCACCTTCTATTTCAGCTTACGGTGGCAAAGTTGAGGCGGCAGTCCTGCCACCTGGGGTGTAAAATTACACTCTATGTATGAAGGGATGTTAATGCTACATCTTCACAACCCATTCATTCATTCATTCAGGCTGGATAGACCCCAGGTGTGGCGGTGGCCTCGGAACTGTCATAGGCCGGTCAAGTTTGAGGCCCTGGCCATCCGAGATATCGACAGGAGTCTGGGCACTCCTCCATCAGTCATACCAAAGCAACATCGCCGGTGACAATGCAGGCGGTTCAGTGCAGCCAAACGTGCATCTCATTGATGGCAGTCTGGCAAAGGAGCCAGCTGTGCCAGTCAGACGTCCGGTATGGACGGCCCATGGTTCTCAGGTCAGGCCACGTTGCAAGGCTGGCGGTTAAGCTTTGTGGTCAAGATGACCTCATGGCTGATTCAGAGTTCCGGATGGGTTTCAGATTGCTCACCTGTGCTCCCCCTTAATCCTGGCTACACTCGGATTACGGTCACTGCAGGATGGAGAAGTTGAACACATCGCCCCCTGGCCCCAGAGTGGCCAAGGACTGCATTGCTTCTTGCACTGTTTGTGTCAAGCTCTGCTTTTGTGTTTGGATCACTTGTCTCCTTCGGTTCATTCAAAGACAACGTTAATATGCATATTGTTAGGTTGTTCTACTATCTCAAATCCAGCACAGTTATGCAATTATATTCCGGCGGCGCATGTGACCGGAAAGAAGAAAGTGCCACCTCCATCACCGACGTAATGAGAGCCACGCTGATGCCAGGGTTCGGCCAGGCTGGGATGGAGCCCTCTCAGTGTCCGGAGATCGCAAGGCGGCTCGCCTCTACTTCCGGACCTGCATGGGGGGAAGGGCGGAAGGGAGGTGCACAGATCAGAGCAATGGCCAACAGTTTGGCCTATTTGTGCACTCAAGACAACTCTGTCCGGGGGATGAGGTGACCCAGGTGCAGCTGACTGCCAACATCAGACCATCCTGTGCTCCAGGGTCCAGTGCGGCTCTCGGAAGAGACAGCGCATGAGGCCTCAAAATGCCTGAGGCTTCATATTCAGCCTGCACAGCAAACCGGAAAAGAAGTTCTTCAATGGTTATGTGTCATGGGATTATTTGGGATCACAAATTTGGGGCGCTCTTTTTATGTTGCCGTGTCATCATTTGGTTTGTTGGAAGTTGGAACCGTGAATAAAACCTGCTGTGTTGATACCTCCTGTAAGTTTTCCTTTCAGCTTTGGCTATCATAGGGCATGTCTCTTCAACCCACTTGGGAGAACGAATCAAATGTCTGGACCATCATTGAGCAGTGTCGCCAGGTTCGCGGACAGGCCCCCAGGCTACCAGGCCGGAGGAGAGGTTGAGGCCAAGGCGCTGGAAGGAGCGAATTCAATACGAATAATAATAAAAAAAACGCAAATGCGATGCTTCAAGCAATGCTTTTATTTCAAACAAGTTTTCCACACAAACAGAAATTTCCTCCGGTCTGCCGACTGCCCCGGGAAAAGCTGCTGTCAAAGATCCCGATGTCCTCCGGTCTCACGCTGAGTCTCCTCCGGTTAAATCCACTCCTGCGGTGATGTGACAAGTCTCTCCCGTGACTGCGACCAGACCTCAGTCCTGCCTGAAGTTTCCGTGGTCCATATCCAAATTATGAGCGGACCTCCAATCCTGGGGCGTCCCCTCAAAGCATGGCTACTTCAAGGCTAGCAGGCAGTCCCCTGCCCCCCCTAAGTGCAGTTCACTATTTGAAATGCTAAAGCACCCGCAACACTCAAAGCATATAATGCCAAATGGATGTGGACTGCCGTCTGTTGGGTAAACATCCACTGCTAGTCCAATTCAATCCGGACTATTCCCGGCGCATTTCTGACACTCCACTGGCACGAGGACCGCACGTGGTCAGGTACGGAGCTTAATTGGTGGAGGGTTTGGAGTTATGGGCCAGCGTTCCCTCTCACTCAGCCGTCATGCACGATGCTCGATGCCCTCGCCCCTGGAGCTTGACCTCCCCCTTGAGGAGTGACCATCCCACTCGGCACTGACAGAGCCACCATCGCGCAGTAGAATGGTGAATGGTGTCCGCAAACAGCTCATAGCGCTTCAGAACATCATCGCGCTCTTTATGAGCTCCGTGGACTCCACCAGAGATTTTGGAGACACAACAGTCGCCGGCTGGGGGGAACACCGTATAATTGCCGGGCTGATCATCGCCGCTCCTCTCGGAGAGACCAGTCGACTGCTCTCACCTCTGCCCCCTCCAAAAGCGTAGGAAGAACTTTTTATCTACAAGTATGCATCTAAACCAAAGTCTAACTTGAAAAATAATAAGATGCATTTCTTTGGTATCGGGTCTGTCTCTTCTCTGCCCAAAATTAGGGTTTATCAGCCGCCATGTTCTCTTCCGGTTCCAGTGAGTCCAAACTCCGGCTTCTAAACTTTGTTTTTGTTTGACATCGTCTCAGGAGACCAAGCAGAATAGTAACGGTCTCTCTGCCTCTTTATCCCTGATGCCAGAACTGTCCCTGGGGAAGTTTCTGGAGCCAAGAAGTTATGTCTTTCCCCAGATTCACCATAATAAGAAGCACAGGCGTCAAATAACTCTTTCCCGTCTCACAACAGATCCCGGTTCCAGCCAAAAGTCAGGGAAGTTTCAATTCAGCTATTGACTCTTCTTATTGCTCAGACACGCCAGTTTCCAGCAGGGGTCGCCACAGGACCGTGAAAGCCACCACTTCAGAGGATCACTCAGTAGGTGCTACTTGCCAGACCTGCTCTGTTCTCAGCTCCCTCGTGCGATGTCTGATGTGATGTCTGTCTGTTATTCTGTTCTCTGCAGCCCTCCAATCCTCTCAGAGGCAAGCAGGACATCGTCATCTACAGAGTCATCTCTTTCTGAGGATGATTGGGCCAGTCCCTCGGGTCTCCATCTTAGGAGAATTGCAGTGTCAGATCAAGGTACACTGCAAGTTTGGGGAACCGAATTCCTCTGACGGCTCAGATGACAAAAGCGAGTCTGTTTTTGACAAACCAGACTTGAAGTCACCAGAGGAGAGGGCGCAGAGCACCAACGACCCTTTCGTCCTTGACCCGCCCTGGAGGCCAGATCCGCTCCTGTGCTCAGGGCGCCTGTCTCCTCACCTCCACATATGGATTGAGAAAATAAACGGTCATTGACACGCCCTTCAGCTTCACAGTCAACCCCCAGGTTCTGCGTCACCACATGGACCTGAGTGAACTCAGAGAACGAGCGGTCATGTCTGATGGAGGAGGACCGCGATCTCCTGTCAAAGGAAATAATCGAGCTACTGCCAAAGCGATCCTCCTACACTGGGTTTTACTCCGGGTTCTTTCTGGAACCCAAGAAGACAGGAGAGAGGAGACCTGTTCTGGATCTCAGTCTCCTCAACCAATTCATGATCAGACAGCGGTTCCGGACTACCAGCAGATTCCTGGAGTGAATCATAGTGTGAGAGTGTATGACCTCCATAGATCTTGCAGACGTCTACTTCCACAACACGGTCTCTAGTGTCTAGGGCCTCGTTTTTTCGCTAAGTGCATGGAGGAGTGGCTCGAACTACGAAGGAGAGAGAGTCTGCCGATTATGACGTACTTGGACTGCTGGTTGATTCTAGCCAGAGTCCAAACAGGAGTCATGAGCGCACACCAGCTTAGCAGAAGGGGTCTTTCTAGTAGCTGCAGAACAAATTCAATTGCAAATTCAATTTTTATGTTTGTTGGTCTGAAAGCTACAGGTCCCTCGGGCTGAAAACCCATTTTCTGCACTGTTCACTCACTGCTCAGCGAAGCCTCAGAACATGAAAATTTCACCTGCAACTATAGCGAAAAAACTATTTAGAGTATATTCAACAGTAAACCTCTGCAAATAGGGCGCTGCGACTGGCCTACAAGCAGTCGAACCGTTCCACATTTTCTTCTTCCAAGCCATGGGATGAGTTTGACGAGTGCCAGGCGCTGCTATGAGTTGGATCTGTAGACTGTGTTCCCAGACTTGGTTGAGTTCCGTATGGTGGAGTCAGGTTCCTGCTTGATCTTCTCCTGCGCCTCATGTCATCCGCCAAAGTCGTATCGAAGTCAACTTCGATACGACGCTCTCTCTCCACCAGAAGCTCAAAAATCAGCCCTCTTCACTAACGGCCAGCTGGCGTTGGATGGCGAGACCACATACAGATCACGACCGCATGTTGTCTGCCCACAACTGGAAGAAATCTGGACTATTCCCGGCGCGGTTCTGACACTCCACTGGCACTAGGACCGCACTTGGTCAGGTACGGAGCTTACTGCTACGTGGAGGGTTTGGATTGGCAGTGCGGCGTTCCGGCTCACTCAGTCGTCATGCACAATGCCTGATGCGTTCGCCCCGGGATCTCGACCTCTCCTCTGAGGAATGACCATCCCAACCACCTCTGACAGAGCCACCATAGCGCAGAGGAATGGTGTTTACGCCGTCGGCAACCAGCTCATAGCGCTTGAGAACATCATCGCGCTCTTTATGAGCTCCGTGGACCGGCTCATCCATCGCAGAACCTCTCTCACTCTCCCAGAAATTTTGGAGTTTCAACAGTCCGTCAGCCTGGTGCTCTGCTCGTGGCGCCTACTCCACACACAGCCGCTGCCCAGGGGGGAACACCGTCGCTGTTCGAAGGGGCAGGGTGACCCTAGCAATCCAAATCATAGCCGTGCTGATCATCGTTACACCTCTTGGAGAGACCAGTCGGCTGCTCTCACCTCTGCTCACTCTAAAAGCTTAGGAAGAAAACGTTGTATCAAAAACTTTGCATCTGTAACAGGTCTGAATACTGTGACCTTGTCTACAGTTAAAAAGTGGTGTCTCAATGTGGTTAGTAGAACGCCGTCTGAAACAAAATGCGGACAGAGTCACACAAGGCTTCCACATGTGTCGATGGTGAGAAAAGTAATCCAAGGGATTCTTTTTTTTTCATTGTGGTAACCCAGACCACAATTAGATGTCTTTCTGACACCATCTGATCACTCACAAACATGTCACTTTGTCATACGACAAGTGTTAGACATCATGAACGACATGCATAATTGCTTTTCATCTGAATGTATAATTCTGCCATTAAACCTTTTGGCTAGTGTTGAGAAATAATAAAACCTTACTTTTTACCAAACACCATTATTCAGTATTAGCTTACAAGCGCCACATCCACACAGAGCGAACTCAACGCACGAAGGAAAAACAGTATACTTAAAAATTGAGTCACCATCCTCACACTCAGACCCCAAATCAGTCAATCCGATGTGGAACAAACATTATAAAACAATGGATTTGACTAACCTGAAACTAAATGTAGACAGATTCACACGAGGCTTCCACATTTGGCGATGGGAAGAAAAGTAATGAAAAAAAGTGTCACTTCCTATTTACCCACACATCTTCAATGCCCAACCTCTGTCCTATCCTGCTCTCTACTGACCTAATTATATACCTGCCGGTTAATCAACTCCATGCTGAACAATTAAATGACATCTAACACACAATCTGTGACCACACATAAGTGGGCGTCACACTAGAAAGGGTCTTTTTCCTATAGTTGTGCGTGATATTTTCATGTTCAGAGGCAATTCCGATCAGTGAGTGAACAGTGCAGAAAATGCCTTTTCAGCCCGTCAAAAGCTGGGTTTCAGACCACAAAAAAAAAGTTAACCACCAGAAATACCGTTCAGAAATGTAGGTTTAGTGTTGAATATACAAAAAAGAGTGTTTATCCTATTGTTGCAGATGAAATTTTCATGTTGTGAGGAATCCCAGAGCAGTGAGTGAAGAGAGGAGAAAAAGTGTATTCAGCCCGAGAGAAGCTGAGTTTCTGACCAAGAAAAAAAAAAAAAGTTGATAACCCCCTGAAATACAGTTCCGAAAAGTAGGTTTAGTGTTTATTATACAAGAAAGAGTGTTTCTCCTATAGTTGCATGAGAAATTATCCTGTTCACAGGCATCCCAGAGCAGTGAATAAACAGAGCATAAAATGCATTTTAAGCCAAAGGAAAGGTAGTTTACAGACCGACAAAAATAAAATTATTGACAACCCTCTAAAAACACTTCAGACAGCTTAGATTTGTTCTGTAACTACTAGAAAACCCCTTTCTGCTATAGTGGAATGTGAAAATGTCATATTCTGAAGCGTCCCTGAGAAGTTGTGGCAGAATGCAGAAAACGGGTTTTCAGCCTGAGATAAGGTGGGTCTCGGAACGCTAAACATAAAAATGTTGATAACTTTCGAAAAGCACTTCAGACAGCTTAGATTTGTGCTGCAACTACTCGAAAGACCCTTTCTGCTATAATGGTAGGTGAAAATTTCATGTTCTGAAGCTTCCCTGAGAAGTTATGTCACAACGCACAAAACGCTTTTTCAGCCTGAGATAAGGTGCGTTTCGGAACGCCAAACATAAAAATGTTGATAGCTTTGGTAAAACACTTCAGACAGCTTAGATTTGATGTGCAATTTATAGAAAGACCCTTTCTGCTATAGTGGGAGGTGAAATGTTCATGTTCTGAAGCTTCCCTGCAAAGTTATGGCACAATGCAGAAAACGCGTTTTCAGAGTGAGATAAGGTGGGTTCCGGAACGCCAAACATAAAAATGTTGATAACTTTGGTAAAACAATTCAGACAGCTTAGATTTGATGTGCAACTACTAGAGAGACCCTTTCTGCTATAGTGGGTGGTGATAATTTCATGTTCTGAAGCTTCCCTGCAAAGTTATGGCACAATGCCTAAAACACGTTTTCAGCCTGAGATAAGGTCGATTCCGGAATGCCAAACATAAAAATGTTGATAACTTTGGAAAAACACTTCAGACAGCTTAGATTTGATGTGCAACTACTAGAAAGACCCTTTCTGCGATAGTGAGAGGTGAAAATTTCATGTTCTGAAGCTTCCCTGCAAAGTTATGGCACAATGCAGAAAACGCGTTTTCAGCCTGAGATAAGGTGGGTTCCGGAACGCCTAACACAAAAATATTGATAAGTTTGGAAAAACACTTCAGACAGCTTAGATTTTATGTGCAACTACTAGAAACACGCTTTCTGCTATAGTGGGTGGTGATAATTTCATGTTCTGAAGCTTCCCTGCAAAGTTATGGCACAATGCAGAATTCGCGTTTTCAGCCTGAGATAATGTCGATTCCGGAACGCCAAACATAAAAATGTTGATAACTTTTGGAAAACACTTCAGACAGCTTAGATTTGATGTGCAATTTCTAGAAAGACCATTTCTGCTATAGTGGGAGGTGAAAATTTCATGTTCTGAAGCTTCCCTGCAAAGTTATGGCACAGTGCAGAAAACGCGTTTTCAGCGTGAGATAAGGTGGGTTCCGGAACGCCAAACATAAAAATGTTGATAACTTTGGAAAAGCAATTCAGACAGCTTAGATTTGATGTGCAACTACTAGAAAGAGCCTTTCTGCTATAGTGGGTGGTGATAATTTCATGTTCTGAAGCTTCCCTGCAAAGTTATGGCACAATGTGCAAAACACGTTTTCAGCCTGAGATAAGGTCGATTCCAGAACGCCAAACATAAAAATGTTGATAACTTTGGAAAAACACTTCAGACAGCTTAGATTTGATGTGCAACTACTAGAAAGACCCTTTCTGCTATAGTGGGATGTGAAAATTTCATGTTCTGAAGCTTCCCTGCAAAGTTATGGCACAACGCAGAAAACGCATTTTAAAACTGAGATAAGGTGGGTTCTTGAACACCAAACATAAAAATGTTGATAACTTTCGAAAAACACTTCAGACAGCTTAGATTTGATGTGCAACTACTACAAAGACCCTTTCTGCTATAGTGGGAGGTGAAAATTTCATGTTCTGAAGCTTCCCTGCAAAGTCATGGCACAATGCTGAAAATGCGTTTTCAGCCTGAGATAAGGTGGGTTCCGGAACGCCAAACATAAAAATGTTGATAACTTTGGAAAAACAATTCAGACAGCTTAGATTTGATGTGCAACTACTTGAAAGACCCTTTCTGCTATAGTGGGTGGTGATAATTTCATGTTCTGAAGCTTACCTGCAAAGTTATGGCACAATGCAGAAAACGCGTTTTCAGCCTGAGATAAGGTCGATTCCAGAACGCCCAACATAAAAATGATGATAACTTTGGAAAAACAATTCAGACAGCTTAGATTTGATGTGCAACTACTCGAAAGACCCTTTCTGCTATAGTGGGATGTGAAATTTTCATGTTCTGAAGCTTCCCTGCAAAGTTATGGCACAATGCAGAAAACGTGTTTTCATCGTGCGATAAGGTGGGTTCCGGAACGCCAAACATAAAAATGTTAATAACTTTGGAAAAACAATTCAGACAGCTTAGATTTGATGTGCAACTACTTGAAAGACCCTTTCTGCTATAGTGGGTGGTGATAATTTCATGTTCTGAAGCTTACCTGCAAAGTTATGGCACAATGCAGAAAACGCGTTTTCAGCCTGAGATAAGGTCGATTCCAGAACGCCCGACATAAAAATGATGATAACTTTGGAAAAACAATTCAGACAGCTTAGATTTGATGTGCAACTACTCGAAAGACCCTTTCTGCTATAGTGGGATGTGAAATTTTCATGTTCTGAAGCTTCCCTGCAAAGTTATGGCACAATGCAGAAAACGTGTTTTCATCGTGCGATAAGGTGGGTTCCGGAACGCCAAACATAAAAATGTTAATAACTTTGGAAAAACAATTCAGACAGCTTAGATTTGATGTGCAACTACGAGAAAGACCGTTTCTGCTATAGTGGGTGGTGATAATTTCATGTTCTGAAGCTTCCCTGCAAAGTTATGGCACAATGCGTAAAACACGTTTTCAGCCTGAGATAAGGTCGATTCCGGAACGCCAAACATAAAAATGTTGTTAACTTTGGAAAAACACTTCAGAGAGCTTAGATTTGAAGTGCAACTACTAGAAACACGCTTCCTGCTATAGTGGGTGGTGATAATTTCATGTTCTGAAGCTTCCCTGCAAAGTTATGGCACAATGCAGAAAACGCGTTTTCAGCCTGAGATAAGGTCGATTCCGGAACGCCAAACATAAAAAAGTTGACAACTTTGGAAAAACACTTCAGACAGTTTACGTTTTATGTGCAACTACTAGAAAGACCCTTTCTGCTATAGTGGGTGGTGATAATTTCATGTTCTGAAGCTTCCCTGCAAAGTTATGGCACAATGCAGAAAACACGTTTTCAGCCTGAGATAAGGAGGGTTCCGGTACGCCAAACATAAAAATGTTGATAACTTTGGGAAAACACTTCAGACAGCTTAGATTTGATGTGCAATTTCTAGAAAGACCCTTTCTGCTATAGTGGGAGGTGAAAATTTCATGTTCTGAAGCTTCCCTGCAAAGTTATGGCACAATGCAGAAAACGCGTTTTCAGCCTGAGATAAGGTGGGTTCCGGAACCCCAAACATAAAAATGTTGATAACTTTGGAAAAACATTTCAGACTGCTTAGAGTTGATCTGCAACTACTAGAAAGACCTTTTCTGCTATAGTGAGAGGTGAAAATTTCATGTTCAGAAGCTTTATGCAAAGTTATGGCACAATGCGTAAAACGCGTTTTCAGCCTGAGATAAGGTCGATTCCGGAACGCCAAACATAAAAATGTTGATTACTTTGGAAAAACACTTCAGACAGCTTAGATTTGATGTGCAACTATTAGAAAGACCCTTTATGCTATAGTGGGAGGTGAAAATTTAATGTTCTGATGCATCCCTGCAAAGTTATGGCACAATGCAGAAAAAGCGTTTTCAGCCTGAGATAAGGTTGATTCCGGAACACCAAACATAAAAATGCTGATAACTTTGGAAAGACACTTCAGACAGCTTAGATTTAATGTGCAACTACTAGAATGACCCTTTCTACTAGAGCAGCAGGTGAAAATTTCAAGTTCTGAGGCTTCCCTGCAAAGTTATGGCACAATGCAGAAAACAGGTTTTCAGACTGAGATAAGGTGAGTTCCAGAAGGCCAAACATAAAAATGTTGATAACTTTGCAAAAACATTTCAGACAGCTTAGATTTGATCTGCAACTACTAGAAAGACCCTTTCTGCCATAGTGGGAGGTGAAAATTTCATGTTCTGAAGCTTCCCTGCAAAGTTATGGCACAATGCAGAAAACACGTTTTCAGCCTGAGATAAGGTGGGGTCGGGAACGCCAAACATAAAAATGTTGATAACTTTCGAAAAACACTTCAGACAGCTTAGATATCATGTGCAAATACAAGAAAGACCCTTTCTGCTATAGTGGGAGGTGAAAATTTCATGTTCTGAAGCTTCCCTGCAAAGTTATGGCACAATGCAGAAAATGCATTTTCAGCCTTACATAAGGTGGGTTTGGGAAAGCCAAACATAAAAATGTTGATAACTTTGGAAAAACACTTCAGACAGGTTAGATTTGACTTGAAACTACTAGAAAGACCCTTTATGCTATAGTGGGAGGTGAAAATTTCATGTTCTGAAGCTTCCCTGCAAAGTTATGGCACAATGCAGAAAACACGTTTTCAGCCTGAGATAAGGTGGGTTCCGGAATGCCAAACATAAAAATGTGGATAACTTTCGAAAAACACTTCAGACAGCTTAGATTTGATGTACAACTACTAGAAAGACCCTTTTTGCTATAGTGGGAATTTAAAATTTCATGTTCTGAAGCTTCCCTCCGAAGTTATGGCACAATGCACAAAACGCTTTTCAGCCTGAGATAAGGTCGATTCCGGAACGCCAAACATAAAAATGCTGATAACTTTGGAAAAACACTTCAGACAGCTTAGATTTGATGTGCAGCTACTAGAAAGTCCCTTTCTGATATCGTGGGAAGTGAAAATTTCATGTTCTGAAGCTTCCCTGCAAAGTTATGGCACAATGCAGAAAACGCGTTTTCAGCATGAGATAAGGTGGGTTCCGGAACGCCAAACATAAAAATGGTGATAACTTTCGAAAAACACTTCAGACAGCTTAGATTTGATGTGCAACTACTACAAAGACCCTTTCTGTTGTAGTGGGAGCTGAAAATATCATGTTCTGAAGCTTCCCTGCAAAGTTATGGCACAACGTAGAAAACGCGTTTTCAGCCTGAGATAAGGTGGGTTCCGGAACGCCAAACATAAAAATGTTGATAACTTTCGAAAAACACTTCAGACAGCTTAGATTTGATGTGCAGCTACTAGAAAGTCCCTTTCTGATATCGTGGGAAGTGAAAATTTCATGTTCTGAAGCTTTATGCAAAGTTATGGCACAATGCAGAAAACGCGTTTTCAGCCTGAGATAAGGTGGGTTCCGGAACGCCAAACATAAAAATGTTGATAACTTTCGAAAAACACCTCAGACAGTTTAGATTTGATGTGCAACTACTAGAAAGACTCTTTCTGCTATAGTGGGAGGTGAAAATTTCATGTTCTGAAGCTTCCCTGCGAAGTTATGGCACAATGCAGAAAACGCGTTTTCAGGCTGAGATCAGGTGGGTTCCGGAACGCCAAACATAAAAATGTTGATAACTTTCGAAAAACACCTCAGACAGCTTAGATTTGATGTGCAACTACGAGAAAGACCCTTTCTGCTATAGTGGGAACTGAAAATTTCATGTTCTGAAGCTTCCATGCAAAGTTATGGCACAATGCAGAAAAAGCGTTTTCAGCCTGAGAAAAGGTCGATTCCGGAACGCCAAGCATAAAAATGTTGATAACTTTGGAAAAACACTTCAGACAGCTTAGATGTGTTGTATAACTACTGGAAAGATCCTTTCTGCTATAGTGGGAAGTGAAAATTTCATGTTCTGAAGCTTCCCTGCAAAGTTATGGCACAATGCAGAAAACGCGTTTTCAGCCTGAGATCAGGTGGGTTCAGGAATGCCAAAAATAAAAATGTTGATAACTTTGGAAAAGCACTTCAGACAGCTTACATTTCATGTGCAACTACTAGAAAGACCCTTTCTGACATAGTGGGTGGTGAAAATTTGATGTTCTGAAGCTTCCCTGCAAAGTTATGGCACAATGCGTAAAACGCATTTTCAGCCTGATATAAGGTGGGTTCATGAACGCCAAAAATAAAAATGTTGATAACTTTGGAAAAACACTTCAGACAGCTTAGATTTGATGTGCAACTACGAGAAAGACCCTTTCTGCTATAGTGGGAGGTGAAAATTTTATGTTCTGAAGCTTGCCTGCAAAGTTATGGTACAATGCGTAAAAAGCGTTTTCAGCCTGAGATAAGGTCGATTCCGGAAGGCCAAACATAAAAATGTTGATAACTTTGGAAAGACACTTCAGACAGTTGAGATTTGATGTGCAACAACTAGAAGGACCCTTTCTACTATAGCGGGAGGTGAAAATTTCATGTTAGGAGGCTTCCCTGCAAAGTTATGGCACATTGCAGAAAACACGTTTTCAGACTGAGATAAGGTGGGTTTCAGAACGCCAAACATAAAAATGTTCATTACTTTGGAAAAACACTTCAGACAGCTTAGATTTGATGTGCAACTACAAGAAAGACATTTTCTGCTATAGTGCGATGTGACAATTTCATGTTCTGAAGCTTCCCTGAGAAGTTATGGCACAATGCAGAAAACGCGTTTTCAGCCTGAGATACGGTGGGTTCCAGAACGTCAAACATAAAAATGTAGATAACTTTGGAAAAACACTTCGGACAGCTTAGATTTGATGTGCAACTACTAGAAAGACCCTTTCTGCTACAGTGGGAGGTGAAAATTTCATGTTCTGAAGCTTCCCTGCAAAGTTATGCCACAATGCAAGAAACGCGTTTTCAGCCTGAGATAAGGTCGATTCAGGAACGCCAAACATAAAAATATTGATAACTTTGGAAAAACACTTCAGACAGGTTAGATTAGATGTGCAACTACTAGAAAGACCCTTTCTGCTATAGTGGTGGGGTGAAAATGTCATGTTCTGAAGCTTCCCTGCAAAGTTATGCCAGAATGCTTAAAATGCGTTTTCAGTCTGAGATAAGGTGGGTTCCGGAACGCCAAACATGAAAATGTTGATAACTTTGGAAAAACATTTCAGACAGCTTAGATTAGATGTGCAACTACTAGAAAGACCCTTTCTGCTATAGTGGGGGGTGCAAATGTCATGTTCTGAAGCTTCCCTGCAAAGTTATGGCACAATACGTAAAACGCGTTTTCAGCCTGAGATAAGGTCGATTCCGTAAAGCCAAAAATAAAAAATGTTTATAACTTTGGAAAAACAATTCAGACAGCTTAGATTTGGTGTGCAACTACTAGAAAGACCCTTTCTGCTATAATGGGATGTAAAAATTTCATGTTCTGAAGCTTCCCTGCAAAGTTATAGCACAATGCAGAAAAGGCGTTTTCAGTCTGAGATAAGGTGGGTTCCGGAACGCCAAACATAAAAATGTTGATGACTTTGGAAAAACACTTCAGACAGCTTATATTGTTGTACAACTACTAGTAAGACCCTTTCTGCTATTGTGGGAGGTGAAAATGTCATGTTCTGAAGCTTCCCTGCAAAGTTATGACACAATGCGTAAAACGCGTTTTCAGCCTGAGATAAGGTGGTTCCCGGAACGCCAAACATAAATATCTTGATATCTTTGGAAAAACACTTCAGACAGCTTAGATTTGATGTGGAACTACTAGAAAGACCCTTTCTGTTATAGTGGGATGTGAAAATTTCATGTTCTGAAGCTTCCCAGCAAATTTATGGCGCAATGCAGAAAACGCGTTTTCAGCCAGTGATAAGGTCGATTCTGGAACGCCAAACATAAAAATGTTGATAACTTTGTAAAAACACTTCAGACAGCCGAGATTTGATGTGCAACTACTGGAAAGACCCTTTCTGCTTTAGTGGGAGGTGAAAATTTCATGTTCTGAAGCTTCCCTGCAAAGTTATAGCACAATGCAGAAAAGGCATTTTCAGTCCGACATAAGGTGGGTTCCGGAACGCCAACCATAAAAATGTTGATAACTTTGGAAAAACACTTCAGACAGCTTAGATTTGATGTGCAACTACTAGAAAGACCCTTTCTGCTATTGTGGGAGGTGAAAATGTCATGTTCTGAAGCTTCCCTGCAAAGTTATGACACAATGCGTAAAACGCGTTTTCAGCCTGAGATAAGGTGGTTCCCGGAACGCCAAACATAAATATCTTGATATCTTTGGAAAAACACTTCAGACAGCTTAGATTTGATGTGGAACTACTAGAAAGACCCTTTCTGTTATAGTGGGATGTGAAAATTTCATGTTCTGAAGCTTCCCAGCAAATTTATGGCTCAATGCAGAAAACGCGTTTTCAGCCAGTGATAAGGTCGATTCTGGAACGCCAAACATAAAAATGTTGATAACTTTGTAAAAACACTTCAGACAGCCGAGATTTGATGTGCAACTACTGGAAAGACCCTTTCTGCTTTAGTGGGAGGTGAAAATTTCATGTTCTGAAGCTTCCCTGCAAAGTTATAGCACAATGCAGAAAAGGCATTTTCAGTCAGACATAAGGTGGGTTCCGGAACGCCAACCATAAAAATGTTGATAACTTTGGAAAAACACTTCAGACAGCTTAGATTTGATGTGCAACTACTAGAAAGACCCTTTCTGCTATAGTGGGATGTGAAAATTTCATGTTCTGAAGCTTCCCTTAGAAGTTATGGCACAAGGAAGAAAACTCGTTTTCAGCCTGAGATAACGTGGGTTCCGCAACACCAAAAATAAAAATGTTGATAACTTTGGAAAAACGTTTCAGACAGCTTAGATTTCATGTGCAACTGCTAGAAAGACCCTTTCTGCTATAGTGGGTGGTGATAATTTCATGTTCTGAGGCTTCCCTGCAAAGTTATGGCACAATGCAGAAAACGCGTTTTAAGCATGAGATAAGGTCGATTCCGGAACGCCAAACATAAAAATGTTGATAACTTTGTAAAAACACTTCAGACAGCTTAGATATGATGTGCAACTACTAGAAAGACTCTTTCTGCTAACGTGGGAGGTGAAAATTTCATGTTCTGAAGCTTCCCTGCAAAGTTATGGCAGAATGGAGAAAACGCAAGCGTTTTCAGCCTGAAATAAGGTGGGTTCCAGAACGCCAAACATAAAATTGTTGGTAACTTTGGAAAAACACTTCAGACAGCCTAGATTTGATGTGCAAGTACTAGAAAGACCATTTCTGCTATAGTGGGAGGTGAACATTCCATGTTCTGAAGCTTCCCTGCAAAGTTATGGCACAATGCAGAAAACGTGTTTTTAGCCTGAGATAAGGTCGATTCCGGAACGCCAAACATAAAAATGTTGATATCTTTGGAAAAACACTTCACACAGCTTAGATTTGATTTGCAACAACTAGAAAGACCATTTCTGCTAGAGTGGCAGGTGAAAATTTCATGTTCTGAAGCTTCCCTGCAAAGTTATTGCACAATGCAGAAAACGCATTTTCAGCCTGAGGTAAGGTTGAGTCCGGAACGCCAAACAAAAAAATGTTGATAACTTTGGAAAAACACTTCAGACATCTTAGATTTGATGTGCAACTACTAGAAAGACCCTTTCTGCTATAGTGGGATGGGAAAATTTCATGTTCTGAAGCTTCCCTGCAAAGTTATGGCACAATGTAGAAAACGCGTTTCCAGCCTGAAGTAAGGTCGATTCCGGAACACCAAACATAAAAATGTTGATAACTTTGGAAAAACACTTCAGACAGCTTAGATTTGATGTGCAACTACTAGAAATACCCATTCTGCTATAGTGGGAGGTGAAAATTTCATGTTCTGAAGCTTCCCTGCAAAGTTATGGCATAATGCAGAAAACGCGTTTTCAGCCTGAAGTAAGGTCGAGTCCGGAACGCCAAACATAAAAAGGTTGATAACTTTGGAAAAACAATGCAGAAAGCTTAGATTTGATGTGCAACTACTAGAAAGACCCTTTCTGCTATAGTGGCAGGTGAAAATTTTATGTTCTGAAGCTTCCCAGCAAAGTCATGGCACAATGCAGAAAACGCATTTTCAGCCTGAGATAAGGTGGGTTCCGGAACGCCAAAAATAAAAATGTTGATTACATTGGAAAAACACTTCAGACAGCTTAGATTTGATGTGCAACTACTGGAAAGACTCTTTCTGCTATAGTGGGATGTGAAAATTTCATGTTCTGAAGCTTCCCTGCAAAGTTATGGCAGAATGGAGAAAACGCAAGCGTTTTCAGCCTGAAATAAGGTGGGTTCCAGAACGCCAAACATGAAATTGTTGATAACTTTGGAAAAACACTTCAGACAGCTTAGATTTGATGTGCAAGTACTAGAAAGACCATTTCTGCTATAGTGGGAGGTGAACATTCCATGTTCTGAAGCTTCCCTGCAAAGTTATGGCACAATGCAGAAAATGTGTTTTTAGCCTGAGATAAGGTCGATTCCGGAACGCCAAACATAAAAATGTTGATATCTTTGGAAAAACACTTCACACAGCTTAGATTTGATTTGCAACAACTAGAAAGACCATTTCTGCTAGAGTGGCAGGTGAAAATTTCATGTTCTGAAGCTTCCCTGCAAAGTAATGGCACAATGCAGAAAACGCGTTTTCAGCCTGAGGTAAGGTTGAGTCCGGAACGCCAAACATAAAAATGTTGATAACTTTGGAAAAACACTTCAGACATCTTAGATTTGATGTGCAACTACTAGAAAGACCCTGTCTGCTATAGTGGGATGGGAAAATTTCATGTTCTGAAGCTTCCCTGCAAAGTTATGGCACAATGCAGAAAACGCGTTTCCAGCCTGAAGTAAGGTCGATTCCGGAACACCAAACATAAAAATGTTGATAACTTTGGAAAAATACTTCAGACAGCTTAGATTTGATGTGCAACTACTAGAAAGACCCTTTCTGCTATAGTGGGATGTCAAAATTTCATGTTATGAAGCTTCCCTCGAAAGTTATGGGACAATGCAGAAAACGCATTTTCATCCTGAGATTAGGTCGATTCCAGAACGCCAAACATAGAAATGTTGATAACTTTCGAAAAACACTTCAGACAGATTAGATTTGATGTGCAACTACTAGAAAGACCCTTTCTGCTATAGTGGGAGGTGAACATTCCATGTTCTGAAGCTTCCCTGCAAAGTTATGGCACAATGCAGAAAACGTGTTTTTAGCCTGAGATAAGGTCGATTCCGGAACGCCAAACATAAAAATGTTGATATCTTTGGAAAAACACTTCACACAGCTTAGATTTGATTTGCAACAACTAGAAAGACCATTTCTGCTAGAGTGGCAGGTGAAAATTTCATGTTCTGAAGCTTCCCTGCAAAGTTATTGCACAATGCAGAAAACACGTTTTCAGCCTGAGGTAAGGTTGAGTCCGGAACGCCAAACAAAAAAATGTTGATAACTTTGGAAAAACACTTCAGACATCTTAGATTTGATGTGCAACTACTAGAAAGACCCTTTCTGCTATAGTGGGATGGGAAAATTTCATGTTCTGAAGCTTCCCTGCAAAGTTATGGCACAATGTAGAAAACGCGTTTCCAGCCTGAAGTAAGGTCGATTCCGGAACACCAAACATAAAAATGTTGATAACTTTGGAAAAACACTTCAGACAGCTTAGATTTGATGTGCAACTACTAGAAATACCCATTCTGCTATAGTGGGAGGTGAAAATTTCATGTTCTGAAGCTTCCCTGCAAAGTTATGGCATAATGCAGAAAACGCGTTTTCAGCCTGAAGTAAGGTCGAGTCCGGAACGCCAAACATAAAAAGGTTGATAACTTTGGAAAAACAATGCAGAAAGCTTAGATTTGATGTGCAACTACTAGAAAGACCCTTTCTGCTATAGTGGCAGGTGAAAATTTTATGTTCTGAAGCTTCCCAGAAAAGTCATGGCACAATGCAGAAAACGCATTTTCAGCCTGAGATAAGGTGGGTTCCGGAACGCCAAAAATAAAAATGTTGATTACATTGGAAAAACACTTCAGACAGCTTAGATTTGATGTGCAACTACTGGAAAGACTCTTTCTGCTATAGTGGGATGTGAAAATTTCATGTTCTGAAGCTTCCCTTCAAAGTTATGGCAGAATGGAGAAAACGCAAGCGTTTTCAGCCTGAAATAAGGTGGGTTCCAGAACGCCAAACATGAAATTGTTGATAACTTTGGAAAAACACTTCAGACAGCTTAGATTTGATGTGCAAGTACTAGAAAGACCATTTCTGCTATAGTGGGAGGTGAACATTCCATGTTCTGAAGCTTCCCTGCAAAGTTATGGCACAATGCAGAAAATGTGTTTTTAGCCTGAGATAAGGTCGATTCCGGAACGCCAAACATAAAAATGTTGATAACTTTGGAAAAATACTTCAGACAGCTTAGATTTGATGTGCAACTACTAGAAAGACCCTTTCTGCTATAGTGGGATGTCAAAATTTCATGTTATGAAGCTTCCCTCGAAAGTTATGGGACAATGCAGAAAACGCATTTTCATCCTGAGATTAGGTCGATTCCGGAACGCCAAACATAGAAATGTTGATAACTTTCGAAAAACACTTCAGACAGATTAGATTTGATGTGCAACTACTAGAAAGACCCTTTCTGCTATATTGGGAGGTCAAAATTTCATGTTCTGAAGCTTCCCTGCAAAGTTATGGGACAATGCAGAAAACGATTTTTCATCCTGTGATAAGGTCGATTCCAGAACGCCAAACATAAAAATGTTGATAACTTTCGAAAAACACTTCAGACAGCTTAGATTTGATGTGCAACTACTAGAAATACCCTTACTGCTCTAGTGGGACGTGAAAATTTCATGTTCTAAAGCTTCCCTGCAAAGTTATGGCACAATGCAGAAAACGCGTTTTCAGCCTGAGAAAAGGTCGATTCCGGAACGCCAAACATAAGAATGTTGATAACTTTGGAAAAACACTTCAGACAGCTTAGATTTCACGTGAAACTACTAGAAAGACCCTTTCTGCTATAGTGGGAGGTGAAAATTTCATGTTCTGATGCTTCCCTGCAAAGTTATGGCACAATGCGTAAAACGCGTTTTCAGCCTGAGATAAGGTTGATTCCGGAACACCAAACATGAAAGTGTTGATAACTTTGGAAAAACAATTCAAACAGCTTCGATTTGATGTGCAACTACGAGAAAGACCCTTTCTGCTATATTGGGAGGTTAAAATTTCATGTTCTGAAGCTTCCCTGCAAAGTTTTGTCACAATGCAGAAAACGCGTTTTCAGCCTCACATAAGGTCAATTCCGGAACGCCAAACGTAAAAATGTTGATAACTTTGGAAAAACACTTCAGACAGCTTAGATTTGATGTGCACCTACTAGAAAGACCCTTTCTGCTATAGTGGGAAGTGAAAATTTCATGTTGTGGAGCTTACCTACAAAGTTATGGCACAATGCAGATAACGCGTTTTCAGCCTGAGATAAGGTGGGTTCCAGAACGCCAAACATAAAAATGTTGATAACTTCAGAAAAACACTTCAGACAGCTTATATTTGACGTGCAACTACTAGAAAGACCCTTTCTGCTGTAGTGGGAATTGAAAATTTAATGTTCTGAAGCTTCCCTGCAAAGTGATGGCACAATGCAGAAAACCCGTTTTCAGCCTGAGATAAGGTTGATTCCGGAACGCCAAACATAAGGATGTTGATAACTTTGAAAAGACACTTCAGACAGCTTAGATTCGATGTGCAACTACTAGAAAGACCCTTACTGCTATTGCGGGAGGTGAAAATTTCATGTTCTGAGGCTTCCCTGCAAAGTTACGGCACAATGCAGAAAACACATTTTCAGACTTAGACAAAAAAATGTTGATAACTTTGGAAAAACATTTCAGACAGCTTAGATTTTATTTGCAACTACTAGAAAGACCCTTTCTGATATAGTGGGTATTGAAAATTCGATGTTCTGAAGCTTCCCTCCAAAGTTATGGCGTAATGCGTAAAATGCGTTTTCAGTCTGAGATAAGGTCGATTCCGGAACGCCAAACATAAACATGTTCATAATTCTGGAAAAACACTTCAGACAGCTTAGATTTGATGTGCAACTACTAGAAAGACCATTTCTGCCATTGTGGGAGGTGAAAATTCGATGTTCTGAAGCTTCCCTGCAAAGTTATGCCACAATGCAGGAAACGCGTTTTCAGCCTGAGAGAAGGTCGATTCCGGAACGCCAAACATAAAAATATTGATAACTTTGGAAAAACTCTTTAGACAGCTTAGATTTGATGTGCAACTACTAGAAAGAGCCTTTCTGCTATAGTGGGAGTTGAAAATTTCATGTTCTGAAGCTTTCCTGCAAAGTTATGGCACAATGCGTAAAACGCGTTTTCAGCCTCAGATAAGGTTGATTCCGGAACACCAAACATAAACATGTTCATAATTCTGGAAAAACACTTCAGACAGCTTAGATTTGATGTGCAACTACTAGAAAGACCATTTCTGCCATTGTGGGAGGTGAAAATTCGGTGTTCTGAAGCTTCCCTGCAAAGTTATGTCACAATGCAGAAAACGCGTTTTCAGCCTGAGATAAGGTCGATTCCGGAACGCCAAACATAAAAATGTTGATAACTTTGGAAAAACACTTCAGACAGCTTAGATTTGATGTGCAACTACGAGAAAGACCGTTTCTGCTATAGTGGGAGGTGAAAATTCGATGTTCTGAAGCTTCCCTGCAAAGTTATGGCACCATGCGTAAAATGCGTTTTCAGCCTGAGATAAGGTTGATTCCGGAACGCCAAACATAAACATGTTCATAATTCTGGAAAAACACTTCAGACAGCTTAGATTTGATGTGCAACTACTAGAAAGACCATTTCTGCCAATGTGGGAGGTGAAAATTCGATGTTCTGAAGCTTCCCTGCAAAGCTATGCCACAATGCAGGAAACGCGTTTTCAGCCTGAGAGAAGGTCGATTCCGGAACGCCAAACATAAAAATGTTGATAACTTTGGAAAAACTCTTTAGACAGCTTAGATTTGATGTGCAACTACTAGAAAGAGCCTTTCTGCTATAGTGGGAGTTGAAATTTCATGTTCTGAAGCTTCCCTGCAAAGTTATGGCACAATGCAGAAAACGCGTTTTCAGCCTGAGATAAGGTGGGTTCCAGAACGCCAAACATAAAAATGTTGATAACTTTGGAAAAACAATTCAAACAGCTTCGATTTGATGTGCAACTACTAGAAATACCCTTTCTGCTATCGTGGGAGGTGAAAATTTCATGTTCTGAAGCTTCCCTGCAAAGTTATGTCACAATGCAGAAAACGGGTTTTCAGCCTCACATAAGGTCAATTCCGGAACGCCAAACATAAAAATGTTGATAACTTTGGAAAAACACTTCAAACAGCTTAGATTTGATGTGCAACTACTAGAAAGACCCTTTCTGATATAGTGGGTGGTAAATATTCGATGATCTGAAGCTTCGCACCAAAGTTATGGCACAATGCGTAAAACGCGTTTTCAGCCTGTGATAAGGTCGATTCCGGAACGCCAAACATAAAAATGTTCATAATTCTGGAAAAACACTTCAGACAGCTTAGATTTGATGTGCAACTACTAGACAGACCATTTCTGCCATTGTGGGAGGTGAAAATTCGATGTTCTGAAGCTTCCCTGCAAAGTTATGCGACAATGCAGGAAACGCGTTTTCAGCCTGAGATAAGGTCGATTCCGGAACGCCAAACATAAAAATGTTCATAACTTCGGAAAAACACTTCAGACAGCTAGGATTTGATGTACAAGTACTAGAAAGACCCTTTCTGCTATAGTGGGAGGTGAAAATATCACGTTCTGAAGCTTCCCTGCAAAGTTATGGCACAATTCAGAAAACACGTTTTCAGCCTGAGAAAAGGTCGATTCAGGAACACCAAACATAAAACTGTTGAAAACTTTCGAAAAACACTTCAGACAGCTTAGATTTGATGTTCAACTACGAGAAAGACCCTTTCTGCTATCGTGGGAGGTGAAAATTTCATGTTCTGAAGCTTCGCTGCAAAGTTATGGCACAATGTGTAAAACCCGTTTTCAGCCTGAGATGAGGTTGATTTCAGAACGGCAAACATAAAAATGTTGATAACTTTGGTAAAACACTTCAGACAGCTTAGATTTGATGTGCAACTACTAGAAAGAACCTTTCTGCTATAGTGGGAGGTTAAAATTTCATGTTCTGAAGCTTCCCTGCAAAGTTGTGGCACAATGCAGAAAACACATTTTCAGCCTGTCAAAAGGTGGGTTCTAGAACGCCAAACATAAAAATGTTGATAACTTTGGAAAAACACTTCAGACAGCTTAGATTTGATGTGCAACTACTAGAAAGAACCTTTCTGCTATAGTGGGAGGTTAAAATTTCATGTTCTGAAGCTTCCCTGCAAAGTTGTGGCACAATGCAGAAAACGCGTTTTCACCCTGAGATAAGGTTGATTCCGGAACGCCAAACGTAAAAATGTTGATAACTTTGGAAAAAACACTTCAAACAGCTTAGATTTGATGTGCAACTACTAGAAAGACCCTTTCTGCTATAGTGGGAGGTTAAAATTTCATGTTCTGAAGCTTCCCTGCAAAGTTAAAGAACAATGAAGAAAACGCGTTTTCAGCCTGAGATAAGGTGGGTTCCGGGACGCCAAACATTAAAATGTTGATAACTTTGGAAAAACACTTCAGACAGCTTAGATTTGATGTGCGACTACTAGAAAGACCCTTTCTGCTATAGTGGGAGGTGAAAATTTCATGTTCTGAAGCTTCCCTGCAAAGTAATGGCACAATGCAGAAAACGCATTTTCAGCCTGAGATAAGGTGGGTTCCGGAACGCCAAACATAAAAAAGTTGATAACTTTGGAAAAACATTTCAGACAGCTTAGATTTAATCTGCAACTACTAGAAAGACCCTTTCTGCTATAGTGGGAGGTGAAAATTTCATGTTCTGAAGCTTCCTTACAAAGTTATGGCACAATGCAGAAAATGCGTTTTCAGCCTGAGATAAGGTTGATTCCGGAACGCCAAACATAAAAATGTTGATAACTTTGGAAAAACACTTCAGACAGCTTAGATTTGATGTGCAACTACTAGAAAGACCCTTTCTGCTATAGTTGGACGTGAACATTTCATGTTCTGAAGTTTCCCTGCAAAGTTATGGGACAATGCAGAAAACGATTTTTCATCCTGAGATAAGGTCGATTCCGGAACGCCAAACATAAAAATGTTGATAACTTTCGGAAAACATTTCAGACAGCTTAGATTTGATGTGCAACTACTAGAAAGACCCTTTCTGCAATAGTGGGAGGTGAAAATTTCATGTTCTGAAGATTCCCATCAAAGTTATGGCACAAAGCAGAAAACGCGTTTAGAGCCTGAGATAATGTGGGTTTCGGAACGCCAAACATAAAAATGTTGATAACTTTGGAAGAACACTTCAGAGAGCTTAGATTTGATGTGTAACTACTGGAAAGACCCTTACTGCTATAGTGGGAGGTGAAACTTTCATGTTCTGAAGCTTTCCTTCAAAGTTATGGCACAATGCAAAAAACGCGTTTTCAGCCTGAGACAAGGTGGGTTCTGGAACGCCAAACATAAAAATGTTGATAACTTTCGAAAAACACTTCAGACAGCTTAGATTTGATGTGCAACTACTACAAAGACCCTGTCTGTCATAGTGGGAGTTGAAAATTTCATGTTCTGAAGCGTCCCTGCAAAGTTATGGCACAATGCGGAAAACGCGTTTTCAGCCCGAGATAAGGTCGTTTCCGGAACGCCAAACATAAAAATGTTGATAGCTTTCGAAAAACACTTCAGACAACTTAGATTTGATGTGCAATTACTAGATAGACCCTGTCTGTTATAGTGGGAGTTGAAACTTTCATGTTCTGAAGCTTCCCTGCAAAGTTAAGGAACAATGCAGAAAATGCGTTTTCAGCCTGAGGTAAGGTGGGTTCCGGAACGCCAAACATAAAAATGTTAATAACTTTGGAAAAACACTTCAGACAGCTTAGATTTGATGTGCAACTACTAGAAAGACACTTTCTGCTACAGTGGGAGGATAAAATTTCATGTTCTGAAGCTTCCCTGCAAAGTTATGGAACAATGCGGAAAACGCATTTTCAGCCTGAGATAAGGTGGGTTCCGGGACGCCAAACATAAAAATGTTGATAACTTTGGAAAAACACTTCAGACAGCTTAGATTTGATGTGCAACTACTAGAAAGACCCTTTCTGCTATAGTGTGAGGTGAACATTTCATGTTCTGAAGCTACCCTGAGAAGTTATGGCACAATGCACAAAACGAGTTTTCAGCCTGAAAGAAGGAGGGTTCCGGAACGCCAAACGTAAAAATGTTGATAACTTTGGAACAACACTTCAGACAGCTTAGATTTGATGTGCAACTACTAGAAAGACCCTTTCTGCTATAGTGGGAGGTGAAAATTTCATGTTCTAAAGGTTCCCTGCAAAGTTATGGCACAATGCGTAAAATGTGTTTTAAGCCTGAGATAAGGTCGATTCCGGAACGCCAAACATAAAAATGTTGATAACTTTGGAAAAACACTTCAGACAGCTTAGATTTGATGTGCAATGACTAGAAAGACCCTTTCTGCTATAGTGGGATGTCAAAATTTCATGTTATGAAGCTTCCCTCGAAAGTTATGGGACAATGCAGAAAACGCGTTTTCAGCCTCAGATAAGGTCGATTCTGGAACGCCAAACTTAAAAATGTTGATAACTTTGGAAATACACTTCAGACAGCTTAGATTTGATGTGCAACTACTAGAAAGACCCTTTCTGCTATAGTTGGAGGTGAAAATTTCATGTTCTGAAGTTTCCATGCAAAGTTATGGCACAATGCAGAACACACGTTTTCAGTCTGAGATAAGGTCGATTCCAGAAAGCCAAACATAAAAATGTTGATAACTTTGGAAAAACACTTCAGACAGCTTAGATTTGATGTGCAACTGCTGGAAAGAGCCTTTCTGCTATAGTGGAAGTTCAAATTTCATGTTCTGAAGCTTCCCTGCAAAGTTATGGAACAATGCGGAAAACGCATTTTCAGCCTGAGATAAGGTGGGTTCCGGGACGGCAAACTTGAAAATGTTGATAACTTTGGAACAACACTTCAGACAGCTTAGATTTGATGTGCAACTACTAGAAAGACCCTTTCTGCTATAGTGGGAGGTGAAAATTTCATGTTCTAAAGGTTCCCTGCAAAGTTATGGCACAATGCGTAAAATGCGTTTTAAGCCTGAGATAAGGTCGATTCCGGAACGCCAAACATAAAAATGTTGATAACTTTGGAAAAACACTTCAGACAGCTTAGATTTGATGTGCAATGACTAGAAAGACCCTTTCTGCTATAGTGGGATGTCAAAATTTCATGTTATGAAGCTTCCCTCGAAAGTTATGGGACAATGCAGAAAACGCGTTTTCAGCCTCAGATAAGGTCGATTCTGGAACGCCAAACTTAAAAATGTTGATAACTTTGGAAATACACTTCAGACAGCTTAGATTTGATGTGCAACTACTAGAAAGACCCTTTCTGCTATAGTTGGAGGTGAAAATTTCATGTTCTGAAGTTTCCATGCAAAGTTATGGGACAATGCAGAACACACGTTTTCAGTCTGAGATAAGGTCGATTCCAGAAAGCCAAACATAAAAATGTTGATAACTTTGGAAAAACACTTCAGACAGCTTAGATTTGATGTGCAACTGCTGGAAAGAGCCTTTCTGCTATAGTGGAAGTTCAAATTTCATGTTCTGAAGCTTCCCTGCAAAGTTATGGAACAATGCGGAAAACGCATTTTCAGCCTGAGATAAGGTGGGTTCCGGGACGGCAAACTTGAAAATGTTGATAACTTTGGAAAAACTCATCAGACAGCTTAGATTTGATGTGCAACTACTAGAAAGACACTTTCTGCAATAGTGGGAGGTGAAAATTTCATGTTTTGAAGCTTCCCTGCAAAGTTATGGCACAATGCAGAAAACGCGTTTTCAGCGGGAGATAAGGTGGGTTCCGGAACGCCAAACATAAAAATGTTGATAACTTTGGAAAAACACTTCAGACGGCTCAGATTTGATGTGCAACTACTAGAAAGTACCTTTCTGCTATAGTTGGAGGTCAAAATTTCATTTTCTGAAGCTTCCCTGCAAAGTTATGGCACAATGCGTAAAACACGTTTTCAGCCTCAGATAAGGTCGATTCCCGAACGCCAAACATAAAAATGTTGATAACTTTGGAAAAACACTTCAGACAGCTTAGATTTGATGTGCAACTACTAGAAAGACCCTTTCTGCTATAGTGTGAGGTGAACATTTCATGTTCTGAAGCTACCCTGAGAAGTTATGGCACAATGCACAAAACGAGTTTTCAGCCTGAAAGAAGGAGGGTTCCGGAACGCCAAACGTAAAAATGTTGATAACTTTGGAACAACACTTCAGACAGCTTAGATTTGATGTGCAACTACTAGAAAGACCCTTTCTGCTATAGTGGGAGGTGAAAATTTCATGTTCTAAAGGTTCCCTGCAAAGTTATGGCACAATGCGTAAAATGCGTTTTAAGCCTGAGATAAGGTCGATTCCGGAACGCCAAACATAAAAATGTTGATAACTTTGGAAAAACACTTCAGACAGCTTAGATTTGATGTGCAATGACTAGAAAGACCCTTTCTGCTATAGTGGGATGTCAAAATTTCATGTTATGAAGCTTCCCTCGAAAGTTATGGGACAATGCAGAAAACGCGTTTTCAGCCTCAGATAAGGTCGATTCTGGAACGCCAAACATAAAAATGTTGATAACTTTGGAAATACACTTCAGACAGCTTAGATTTGATGTGCAACTACTAGAAAGACCCTTTCTGCTATAGTTGGAGGTGAAAATTTCATGTTCTGAAGTTTCCATGCAAAGTTATGGCACAATGCAGAACACACGTTTTCAGTCTGAGATAAGGTCGATTCCAGAAAGCCAAACATAAAAATGTTGATAACTTTGGAAAAACACTTCAGACAGCTTAGATTTGATGTGCAACTACTAGAAAGACCCTATCCGCTATAGTGGTAGGCGAACATTTCATGTTCTGAAGCTTCCCTGAAAAGTTATGGCACAATGCAGAAAACGCGTTTTCAGCCTGAGATTAGGTGGGTTCCAGGACGCCAAACATAAAAATGTTGACAACTTTGGAAAAACACTTCAGACAGCTTAGATTTGATGTGCAACTACTAGAAAGAGCCTTTCTGCTATTGTGGGAGTTGAAAATTTCATGTTCTGAAGCTTCCCTCCAAAGTTATGGCACAATGCAGAAAACACGTTTTCAGTCTGAGATAAGGTTGATTCCGGAACGCCAAACATAAGAATGTTGATAACTTTGGAAAAACACTTCAGACAACTTAGATTTGATATGCAACTACTAGAAATACCCTTTCTGCTATAGTGGGAGGAGAAAATTTCATGTTCTGAAGTCTCCCTGCAAAGTTATGGCACAATGCAGAAAATGCGTTTTCAGCCTGAGATAAGCTGGGTTCCAGAACGCCAAACATAAAAATGTTGATAACTTTGGAAAAACACTTCAGACAGCTTAGATTTGATGTGCAACTACCAGAAAGACCTTTTCTGCTATAGTGGAAGTTTAAAATTTCATGTTCTGAAGCTTCCTTGCAAAGTTATGGCACAATGCGGAAAACACGTTTTCAGCCTGAGATAAAGTCGATTCCGGTACGCCAAACATAAAAATGTTGATAACTTTGGAAAAACACTTCAGACAGCTTAGATTTGATGAGCAACTACTAGAAAGACCCTTTCTGCTATAGTGGGATATGAAAATTTCATGTTCTGAAGCTTCCCTGCAAAGTTATGGCAGAATGCGTAAATCGTGTTTTCAGCCTGAGATAAGGTCGATTCCGGTCCGCCAAACATAAAAGTGTTGATAACTTTGGAAAAACACTTCAAACAGCTTTGATTTGATGAGCAACTACTAGAAAGACCCTTTCTGCTATAGTGGGAGGTGAAAATTTCATGTTCTGAAGCTTCCCTGCAAAGTTATGTCACAATGCAGAAAACGCGTTTACAGCCTCACATATGCTCAATTCCGGAACGCCAAACATAAAAATGTTGATAACTTCGGAAAAACACTTCAGACAGCTTAGATTTGATGTGCAAGTACTAGAAAGACCCTTTCTGCTATAGTGGGAGGTTAAAATTTCATGTTCTGAAGCTTCAATGCAAAGTTATGGCAGAATGCCGAAAACGCGTTTTCAGCCCGAGATAAGGTCGTTTCCGGAAAGTCAAACATAAAAATGTTGATAACTTTGGAAAAACACTTCAGACAGCTTAGATTTGATGTGCAACTACTAGAAAGACCCTTTCTGCTATAGTGGGAGGTTAAAATTTCATGTTCTGAAGCTTCCCTGCAAAGTTAAAGAACAATGAAGAAAACGCGTTTTCAGCCTGAGATAAGGTGGGTTCCGGGACGCCAAACATTAAAATGTTGATAACTTTGGAAAAACACTTCAGACAGCTTAGATTTGATGTGCGACTACTAGAAAGACCCTTTCTGCTATAGTGGGAGGTGAAAATTTCATGTTCTGAAGCTTCCCTGCAAAGTAATGGCACAATGCAGAAAACGCGTTTTCAGCCTGAGATAAGGTGGGTTCCGGAACGCCAAACATAAAAAAGTTGATAACTTTGGAAAAACATTTCAGACAGCTTAGATTTGATGTGCAATGACT
The DNA here is from genome assembly GCF_027744825.2 of Synchiropus splendidus. Taxonomy (NCBI): domain Eukaryota; kingdom Metazoa; phylum Chordata; class Actinopteri; order Syngnathiformes; family Callionymidae; genus Synchiropus; species Synchiropus splendidus. Next base: position 2,640,724 of record NC_071340.1, on the reverse strand, counting down.
AGAAAGACCCTTTCTGCTATAGTGGGATGTCAAAATTTCATGTTATGAAGCTTCCCTCGAAAGTTATGGGACAATGCAGAAAACGCGTTTTCAGCCTCAGATAAGGTCGATTCTGGAACGCCAAACATAAAAATGTTGATAACTTTGGAAATACACTTCAGACAGCTTAGATTTGATGTGCAACTACTAGAAAGACCCTTTCTGCTATAGTTGGAGGTGAAAATTTCATGTTCTGAAGTTTCCATGCAAAGTTATGGCACAATGCAGAACACACGTTTTCAGTCTGAGATAAGGTCGATTCCAGAAAGCCAAACATAAAAATGTTGATAACTTTGGAAAAACACTTCAGACAGCTTAGATTTGATGTGCAACTACTAGAAAGACCCTATCCGCTATAGTGGTAGGCGAACATTTCATGTTCTGAAGCTTCCCTGAAAAGTTATGGCACAATGCAGAAAACGCGTTTTCAGCCTGAGATTAGGTGGGTTCCAGGACGCCAAACATAAAAATGTTGATAACTTTGGAAAAACACTTCAGACAGCTTAGATTTGATGTGCAACTACTAGAAAGACCCTTTCTGCTATTGTGGGAGGTGAAAATTTCATGTTCTGAAGCATCCCTGCAAAGTTATGCCACAATGCAGGAAACGCGTTTTCAGCCTGAGATAAGGTCGATTCCGGAAAGCCAAACATAAAAATGTTGACAACTTTGGAAAAACACTTCAGACAGCTTAGATTTGATGTGCAACTACTAGAAAGAGCCTTTCTGCTATTGTGGGAGTTGAAAATTTCATGTTCTGAAGCTTCCCTCCAAAGTTATGGCACAATGCAGAAAACACGTTTTCAGTCTGAGATAAGGTTGATTCCGGAACGCCAAACATAAGAATGTTGATAACTTTGGAAAAACACTTCAGACAACTTAGATTTGATATGCAACTACTAGAAATACCCTTTCTGCTATAGTGGGAGGAGAAAATTTCATGTTCTGAAGTCTCCCTGCAAAGTTATGGCACAATGCAGAAAATGCGTTTTCAGCCTGAGATAAGCTGGGTTCCAGAACGCCAAACATAAAAATGTTGATAACTTTGGAAAAACACTTCAGACAGCTTAGATTTGATGTGCAACTACCAGAAAGACCTTTTCTGCTATAGTGGAAGTTTAAAATTTCATGTTCTGAAGCTTCCTTGCAAAGTTATGGCACAATGCGGAAAACACGTTTTCAGCCTGAGATAAAGTCGATTCCGGTACGCCAAACATAAAAATGTTGATAACTTTGGAAAAACACTTCAGACAGCTTAGATTTGATGAGCAACTACTAGAAAGACCCTTTCTGCTATAGTGGGATATGAAAATTTCATGTTCTGAAGCTTCCCTGCAAAGTTATGGCAGAATGCGTAAATCGTGTTTTCAGCCTGAGATAAGGTCGATTCCGGTCCGCCAAACATAAAAGTGTTGATAACTTTGGAAAAACACTTCAAACAGCTTTGATTTGATGAGCAACTACTAGAAAGACCCTTTCTGCTATAGTGGGAGGTGAAAATTTCATGTTCTGAAGCTTCCCTGCAAAGTTATGTCACAATGCAGAAAACGCGTTTACAGCCTCACATATGCTCAATTCCGGAACGCCAAACATAAAAATGTTGATAACTTCGGAAAAACACTTCAGACAGCTTAGATTTGATGTGCAAGTACTAGAAAGACCCTTTCTGCTATAGTGGGAGGTTAAAATTTCATGTTCTGAAGCTTCAATGCAAAGTTATGGCAGAATGCCGAAAACGCGTTTTCAGCCCGAGATAAGGTCGTTTCCGGAAAGTCAAACATAAAAATGTTGATAACTTTGGAAAAACACTTCAGACAGCTTAGATTTGATGTGCAACTACTAGAAAGACCCTTTCTGCTATAGTGGGAGGTTAAAATTTCATGTTCTGAAGCTTCCCTGCAAAGTTAAAGAACAATGAAGAAAACGCGTTTTCAGCCTGAGATAAGGTGGGTTCCGGGACGCCAAACATTAAAATGTTGATAACTTTGGAAAAACACTTCAGACAGCTTAGATTTGATGTGCGACTACTAGAAAGACCCTTTCTGCTATAGTGGGAGGTGAAAATTTCATGTTCTGAAGCTTCCCTGCAAAGTAATGGCACAATGCAGAAAACGCGTTTTCAGCCTGAGATAAGGTGGGTTCCGGAACGCCAAACATAAAAAAGTTGATAACTTTGGAAAAACATTTCAGACAGCTTAGATTTAATCTGCAATTACTAGAAAGACCCTTTCTGCTATAGTGGGAGGTGAAAATTTCATGTTCTAAAGCTTCCCTGCAAAGTTATGGCACAATGCAGAAAACGCGTTTTCAGCCGGAGATAAGGTCGATTCCGAAACGCCAAACATAAAAATGTTGATAACTTTGGAAAAACACTTCAGACAACTTAGATTTGATGTGAGACTACTAGAAAGACCCATTCTGCTATAGTGGGAGGTGAAAATTTCATGTTCTGAAGCTTCCCTGCAAAGTTATGGCACAATGCAGAAAACGCGTTTTCTGCCTGAGATAAGGTGGGTTCCAGAACGCCAAACATAAAAATGTTAATAACTTTGGAAAAACACTTCAGACAGCTTAGATTTGATGTGAAACTACTAGAAAGACCCTTTCTGCTGCAGTTGAAGGTGAAAATGTCATGTTCTGAAGCTTCCCTGCAAAGTTATGTCACAATGCAGAAAACGCGTTTTCAGCCTCACATTAGGTCAATTCCGTTACGCCAAACACAAAAATGTTGATTACTTTTGAAAAACACTTCAGACAGCTTAGATTTGATGAGCAACTACTCGAAAGACCCTTTTTGCTATAGTGGGAGGTGAAAATTTCATGTTCTGAAGCTTCCCTGCAAAGTTATGGCAAAATATGTAAAACGCGTTTTCAGGCTGAGATAAGGTGGGTTCCGGAACGCCAAACATAAAAATGTTGATAAATTTGGAAAAACACTTCAGACAGCTAAGATTTGATGTGCAACTACTAGTCAGACCCATTCCGCTATAGTGGGAGGTGAAAATTTCATGTTCTGAAGTTTCCCTGCAAAGTTATGGCACAATGTAGGAAACGCGTTTTCAGCATGAGATAAGGTGATTTCCGAAAAGGCAAACATAAAAATGTTGATAACTTTGGAAAAACACTTCAGACAGCTTAGATTTGATGAGCAACTACTAGAAAGACCCTATCTGCTATAGTGGGATATGAAAATTTCATGTTCTGAAGCTTCCCTGCAAAGTTATGGCAGAATGCGTAAATCGTGTTTTCAGCCTGAGATAAGGTCGATTCCGGTCCGCCAAACATAAAAGTGTTGATAACTTTGGAAAAACACTTCAAACAGCTTTGATTTGATGAGCAACTACTAGAAAGACCCTTTCTGCTATAGTGGGAGGTGAAAATTTCATGTTCTGAAGCTTCCCTGCAAAGTTATGGCACAATGCAGAAAACGCGTTTTCAGCCTCACATATGCTCAATTCCGGAACGCCAAACATAAAAATGTTGATAACTTCGGAAAAACACTTCAGACAGCTTAGATTTGATGTGCAAGTACTAGAAAGACCCTTTCTGCTATAGTGGGAGGTGAAAATTTCATGTTCTGAAGCTTTCCTGCAAAGTTATGGCACAATGCGTAAAACGCGTTTTCAGCCTGAGATAAGGTTGATTCCGGAAAGCCAAACATAAAAATGTTGATAACTTTGGAAAAACACTTCAGACAGCTTAGATTTGATGTGCAACTACTAGAAAGACCCTTTCTGCTTCAGTGGGAGGTGAAAATTTCGTGTTCTGAAGCTTTCCTTCAAAGTTATGGCACAATGCAGAAAACGCGTTTTCAGCCTGAGATAAGGTGGGTTCGGGAACGCCAAACATAAAAATGTTGATATCTTTCCAAAAACACTTCAGACAGATTAGATTTGATGTGCAACGACTAGAAAGACCCTTTCTGCTACAGTGGGAGGTTAAAATTTCATGTTCTGAAGCTTCCCAGCAAAGTTAAGGCACAATGCAGAAAACGCATTTTCAGCCTGAGATAATGTGGGTTCCGGAACAGCAAACATAAAAGTGTTGATAACTTTGGAAAAACATATCAGACAGCTTAGATTTGATGTGCAACTACTAGAAAGACCCTTTCTGCTATAGTGCGATATGAAAATTTCATGTTCTGAAGCTTCCCTGCAAAGTTAGGGCACAATGCAGAAAAAGCGTTTTCAGCCTGAGATAAGGTGGGTTCCGGAACGCCAAACGTAAAAATGTTGATAACTTTCGAAAAACACTTCAGACAGCTTAGATTTGATGTGCAACTACTAGAAAGACCCTTTCTGCTATAGTGGGAGGTGAAAATGTCATGTTCTGAAGCTTCCCTGCAAAGTTATGGCAAAATATGTAAAGCGAGTTTTCAGGCTGAGATAAGGTCGATTCCGAAACGCCAAACATAAAAATGTTGATAACTTTGGAAAAAACATTTCAGACAGCTTAGATTTGATGTGCAACTACTAGAAAGACCCTTTCTGATATAGTAGGTGGCAAACATTCGATGTTCTGAAGCTTCCCTGGAAAGTTATGGCACAATGCGTTAAACGCGTTTTCAGCCTGAGATAAGGTCGATTCCGGAACGCCAAACATAAAAATGTTGATAACTTTGGAAAAATACTTCAGACAGCTTAGATTTGATGTGCAAGTACTAGAAAGACCCATTCTGCTATAGTGGGAGGTGAAAATTTCATGTTCTGAACCTTCCCTTAGAATATATGGCACAATGCAGAAAACGCGTTTTGAGCCTCAGATAAGGTGGGTTTCGGAACGCCAAAAATGAAATTGTTGACAACTTTGGAAAAACACTTCAGACAGCATAGATTTGATGTGCAACTACTAGAAAGACCCTTTTTGCTATTGTGGGAGGTGAAAATTTTATGTTCTGAAGCTTCCCTGCAAAGTTATGGCACAATGCAGAAAACGCGTTTTCAGCCTGAGATAAGGTCGATTCCGGAACGCCAAACATAAAAATGTTGATAAGTTTCGAAAAAAACTTCAGACAGCTTAGATTTGATGTGCAACTACTAGAAAGACCCTTTCTGCTATAGTTGGACGTGCACATTTCATGTTCTGAAGTTTCCCTGCAAAGTTATGGGACAATGCAGAAAACCATTTTTCATCCTGAGATAAGGTCGATTCCGGAACGCCAAACATAAAAATGTTGATAACTTTCGGAAAACATTTCAGACAGCTTAGATTTGATGTGCAACTACTAGAAAGACAATTTCTGCTATAGTGGTAGGTGAAACTTTCGTGTTCTGAAGCTTTCCTTCAAAGTTATGGCACAATGCAGTAAACGCGTTTTCAGCCTGAGATAAGATGTTTTCCGGAACGCCAAAAATAAAAATGTTGATAACTTTGGAAAAACACTTCAGACAGCTTAGATTTGAGATGCAACTACTAGAAAGACCCTTTCTGCTACAGTGGGAGGTGACAATTTCATTTTTGAAGCTTTCCTGCAAAGTTATGGCACAATGCAGAAAACGCGTTTTCAGCCTGAGATAAGGTGGGTTCCGGAACGCCAAACATAAAAATGTTGATAACTTTGGAAAAACACATCAGACAGCTTATATTTGATGTGCAACTACTCGAAAGACCCTTTCTGCTATAGTGGGAGGTGAAACGTTCATGTTCTGAAGCTTTCCTTCAAAGTTATGGCACAATGCAGAAAATGCGGTTTCAGCCTGAGATAAGGTGGGTTCCGGAACGCCAAACATAAAAATGTTGATAACTTTGGAAAAACACTTCAGACAGCTTGGATTTGATTTGCAACTACTACAAGGACCCTGTCTGTTATAGTGGGAGTTTAAAATTTCATGTTCTTAAGCTTCCCTGCAAAGTTAAGGAACAATGCAGAAAACGCGTTTTCAGCCTGAGATAAGGTGGGTTCCGAAACGTCAAACATAAAAATGTTGATAACTTTGGAAAAAACATTTCAGACAGCTTAGATTTGATGTGCAACTACTAGAAAGACCCTTTCTGCTATAGTGGGAGGTGAAAATTTCATGTTCTGAAGATTCCCATCAAAGTTATGGCACAAAGCAGAAAACCATTTTTCATCCTGAGATAAGGTCGATTCCGGAACGCCAAACATAAAAATGTTGATAACTTTCGGAAAACATTTCAGACAGCTTAGATTTGATGTGCAACTACTAGAAAGACAATTTCTGCTATAGTGGTAGGTGAAACTTTCGTGTTCTGAAGCTTTCCTTCAAAGTTATGGCACAATGCAGTAAACGCGTTTTCAGCCTGAGATAAGATGTTTTCCGGAACGCCAAAAATAAAAATGTTGATAACTTTGGAAAAACACTTCAGACAGCTTAGATTTGAGATGCAACTACTAGAAAGACCCTTTCTGCTACAGTGGGAGGTGACAATTTCATTTTTGAAGCTTTCCTGCAAAGTTATGGCACAATGCAGAAAACGCGTTTTCAGCCTGAGATAAGGTGGGTTCCGGAACGCCAAACATAAAAATGTTGATAACTTTGGAAAAACACATCAGACAGCTTATATTTGATGTGCAACTACTCGAAAGACCCTTTCTGCTATAGTGGGAGGTGAAACGTTCATGTTCTGAAGCTTTCCTTCAAAGTTATGGCACAATGCAGAAAATGCGGTTTCAGCCTGAGATAAGGTGGGTTCCGGAACGCCAAACATAAAAATGTTGATAACTTTGGAAAAACACTTCAGACAGCTTGGATTTGATTTGCAACTACTACAAGGACCCTGTCTGTTATAGTGGGAGTTTAAAATTTCATGTTCTTAAGCTTCCCTGCAAAGTTAAGGAACAATGCAGAAAACGCGTTTTCAGCCTGAGATAAGGTGGGTTCCGAAACGTCAAACATAAAAATGTTGATAACTTTGGAAAAAACATTTCAGACAGCTTAGATTTGATGTGCAACTACTAGAAAGACCCTTTCTGCTATAGTGGGAGGTGAAAATTTCATGTTCTGAAGATTCCCATCAAAGTTATGGCACAAAGCAGAAAACGCGTTTTCAGCCAGAGATAATGTGGGTTCCGGAACGCCAAACATAAAAATGTTGATAACATTGGAAAAAACATTTCAGACAGCTTAGATTTGATGTGCAACTACTAGAAAGACCTTTTCTGCTATAGTGGGTGGTGAAAATTCGATGCTCTTAAGCTTCCCTGGAAAGTTATGGTACAATGCGTAAAACGTGTTTTCAGCCTGAGATAAGGTCGATTCCGGAACGCCAAACATAAAAATGTTGATAACTTTGGAAAAACACTTCAGACAGCCTGGCACAATGCGTAAAACGCGTTTTCAGCCTGAGATAAGGTCGATTCTGGAACGCAAAACGTAAAAATGTTGATCACTTTGGAATAACACTTCAGACAGCTTAGATTTGATGTGCAACTACTAGAAAGACCCTTTCTGCTATAGTGGGAGGTGAAAATTTCATGTTCTAAAGGTTCCCTGCAAAGTTATGGCACAATGCGTAAAACGCGTTTTCAGCCTGAGATAAGGTCGATTCTGGAACGCCAAACATAAAAATGTTGATAACTTTGGAAAAACACCAGACAGCTTAGATTTGATGTGCAACTAGTAGAAAGACCCTTTCTGCTATAGTGGGATGTGAAAATTTCATGTTCTGAAGCGTCGCTGCAAAGTTATGGCACAATGCAAAAAACACATTTTCAGACTGAGATAAGGTGGGTTCCAGAACGCCAAACATAAAAATCTTGTTAACTTTGGAAAAACACTTCAGACAGCTTAGATTTGATCTGCAACTACTAGAAAGACCCTTTCTGCTATAGTGGGTGGTGAAAATTTCATGTGCTGAAGCTTTATGCAAAGTTATGGCACAATGCGTAAAACGCGTTTTCAGCCTGAGATAAGGTCGATTCCGGAACGCCAAACATAAAAATGTTGATAACTTTGTAAAAACACTTCAGACAGCTTAGATTTGATGTGCAACTACAAGACAGACCCTTTCTGCAATAGTGGGAGGTGAAAATTTCATGTTCTGAACCTTCCCATAGAATATATGCCACAAAGCAGAAAATGCGTTTTCAGCCTGAGATAAAGTGGGTTTCGGAACGCCAAACATAAAAATGTTGACAACTTTGGAAAAACACTTCAGACAGCTTAGATATCATGTGCAACTACTAGAAAAACCCGTTCTACTATACTGGGAGGTGAAAATTTCATGTTCTGAAGCTTTATGCAAAGTTATGGCACAATGCGTAAAACGCGTTTGAGATAAGGTCGATTCCGGAACGCCAAACATAAAAATGTTGATAAATTTGGAAAAACACTTCAGACAGCTTAGATTTGATGTGCAACTACTAGAAAGACCCTTTCTGATATAGTGGGTGGCGAACATTCGATGTTCTGAAGCTTCCCTGCAAAGTTATGGCAAAATATGTAAAACGCGTTTTCAGGCTGAGATAAGGTGGGTTCCGGAACGCCAAACATAAAAATGTTGATAAATTTGGAAAAACACTTCAGACAGCTAAGATTTGATGTGCAACTACTAGTCAGACCCATTCCGCTATAGTGGGAGGTGAAAATTTCATGTTCTGAAGTTTCCCTGCAAAGTTATGGCACAATGTAGGAAACGCGTTTTCAGCATGAGATAAGGTGATTTCCGAAAAGGCAAACATAAAAATGTTGATAACTTTGGAAAAACACTTCAGACAGCTTAGATTTGATGAGCAACTACTAGAAAGACCCTTTCTGCTATAGTGGGATATGAAAATTTCATGTTCTGAAGCTTCCCTGCAAAGTTATGGCAGAATGCGTAAATCGTGTTTTCAGGCTGAGATAAGGTCGATTCCGGTCCGCCAAACATAAAAGTGTTGATAACTTTGGAAAAACACTTCAAACAGCTTTGATTTGATGAGCAACTACTAGAAAGACCCTTTCTGCTATAGTGGGAGGTGAAAATTTCATGTTCTGAAGCTTCCCTGCAAAGTTATGGCACAATGCAGAAAACGCGTTTTCAGCCTCACATATGCTCAATTCCGGAACGCCAAACATAAAAATGTTGATAACTTCGGAAAAACACTTCAGACAGCTTAGATTTGATGTGCAAGTACTAGAAAGACCCTTTCTGCTATAGTGGGAGGTGAAAATTTCATGTTCTGAAGCTTTCCTGCAAAGTTATGGCACAATGCGTAAAACGCGTTTTCAGCCTGAGATAAGGTTGATTCCGGAAAGCCAAACATAAAAATGTTGATAACTTTGGAAAAACACTTCAGACAGCTTAGATTTGATGTGCAACTACTAGAAAGACCCTTTCTGCTTCAGTGGGAGGTGAAAATTTCGTGTTCTGAAGCTTTCCTTCAAAGTTATGGCACAATGCAGAAAACGCGTTTTCAGCCTGAGATAAGGTGGGTTCGGGAACGCCAAACATAAAAATGTTGATATCTTTCCAAAAACACTTCAGACAGATTAGATTTGATGTGCAACGACTAGAAAGACCCTTTCTGCTACAGTGGGAGGTTAAAATTTCATGTTCTGAAGCTTCCCAGCAAAGTTAAGGCACAATGCAGAAAACGCATTTTCAGCCTGAGATAATGTGGGTTCCGGAACAGCAAACATAAAAGTGTTGATAACTTTGGAAAAACATATCAGACAGCTTAGATTTGATGTGCAACTACTAGAAAGACCCTTTCTGCTATAGTGCGATATGAAAATTTCATGTTCTGAAGCTTCCCTGCAAAGTTAGGGCACAATGCAGAAAAAGCGTTTTCAGCCTGAGATAAGGTGGGTTCCGGAACGCCAAACGTAAAAATGTTGATAACTTTCGAAAAACACTTCAGACAGCTTAGATTTGATGTGCAACTACTAGAAAGACCCTTTCTGCTATAGTGGGAGGTGAAAATGTCATGTTCTGAAGCTTCCCTGCAAAGTTATGGCAAAATATGTAAAGCGAGTTTTCAGGCTGAGATAAGGTCGATTCCGAAACGCCAAACATAAAAATGTTGATAACTTTGGAAAAAACATTTCAGACAGCTTAGATTTGATGTGCAACTACTAGAAAGACCCTTTCTGATATAGTAGGTGGCAAACATTCGATGTTCTGAAGCTTCCCTGGAAAGTTATGGCACAATGCGTTAAACGCGTTTTCAGCCTGAGATAAGGTCGATTCCGGAACGCCAAACACAAAAATGTTGATAACTTTGGAAAAATACTTCAGACAGCTTAGATTTGATGTGCAAGTACTAGAAAGACCCATTCTGCTATAGTGGGAGGTGAAAATTTCATGTTCTGAACCTTCCCTTAGAATATATGGCACAATGCAGAAAACGCGTTTTGAGCCTCAGATAAGGTGGGTTTCGGAACGCCAAAAATAAAATTGTTGACAACTTTGGAAAAACACTTCAGACAGCATAGATTTGATGTGCAACTACTAGAAAGACCCTTTTTGCTATTGTGGGAGGTGAAAATTTTATGTTCTGAAGCTTCCCTGCAAAGTTATGGCACAATGCAGAAAACGCGTTTTCAGCCTGAGATAAGGTCGATTCCGGAACGCCAAACATAAAAATGTTGATAAGTTTCGAAAAAAACTTCAGACAGCTTAGATTTGATGTGCAACTACTAGAAAGACCCTTTCTGCTATAGTTGGACGTGCACATTTCATGTTCTGAAGTTTCCCTGCAAAGTTATGGGACAATGCAGAAAACCATTTTTCATCCTGAGATAAGGTCGATTCCGGAACGCCAAACATAAAAATGTTGATAACTTTCGGAAAACATTTCAGACAGCTTAGATTTGATGTGCAACTACTAGAAAGACAATTTCTGCTATAGTGGTAGGTGAAACTTTCGTGTTCTGAAGCTTTCCTTCAAAGTTATGGCACAATGCAGAAAACGCGTTTTCAGCCTGAGATAAGATGTTTTCCGGAACGCCAAAAATAAAAATGTTGATAACTTTGGAAAAACACTTCAGACAGCTTAGATTTGAGATGCAACTACTAGAAAGACCCTTTCTGCTACAGTGGGAGGTGACAATTTCATTTTTGAAGCTTTCCTGCAAAGTTATGGCACAATGCAGAAAACGCGTTTTCAGCCTGAGATAAGGTGGGTTCCGGAACGCCAAACATAAAAATGTTGATAACTTTGGAAAAATACTTCAGACAGCTTAGATTTGATGTGCAAGTACTAGAAAGACCCATTCTGCTATAGTGGGAGGTGAAAATTTCATGTTCTGAACCTTCCCTTAGAATATATGGCACAATGCAGAAAACGCGTTTTGAGCCTCAGATAAGGTGGGTTTCGGAACGCCAAAAATAAAATTGTTGACAACTTTGGAAAAACACTTCAGACAGCATAGATTTGATGTGCAACTACTAGAAAGACCCTTTTTGCTATTGTGGGAGGTGAAAATTTTATGTTCTGAAGCTTCCCTGCAAAGTTATGGCACAATGCAGAAAACGCGTTTTCAGCCTGAGATAAGGTCGATTCCGGAACGCCAAACATAAAAATGTTGATAAGTTTCGAAAAAAACTTCAGACAGCTTAGATTTGATGTGCAACTACTAGAAAGACCCTTTCTGCTATAGTTGGACGTGCACATTTCATGTTCTGAAGTTTCCCTGCAAAGTTATGGGACAATGCAGAAAACCATTTTTCATCCTGAGATAAGGTCGATTCCGGAACGCCAAACATAAAAATGTTGATAACTTTCGGAAAACATTTCAGACAGCTTAGATTTGATGTGCAACTACTAGAAAGACAATTTCTGCTATAGTGGTAGGTGAAACTTTCGTGTTCTGAAGCTTTCCTTCAAAGTTATGGCACAATGCAGAAAACGCGTTTTCAGCCTGAGATAAGATGTTTTCCGGAACGCCAAAAATAAAAATGTTGATAACTTTGGAAAAACACTTCAGACAGCTTAGATTTGAGATGCAACTACTAGAAAGACCCTTTCTGCTACAGTGGGAGGTGACAATTTCATTTTTGAAGCTTTCCTGCAAAGTTATGGCACAATGCAGAAAACGCGTTTTCAGCCTGAGATAAGGTGGGTTCCGGAACGCCAAACATAAAAATGTTGATAACTTTGGAAAAACACATCAGACAGCTTATATTTGATGTGCAACTACTCGAAAGACCCTTTCTGCTATAGTGGGAGGTGAAACGTTCATGTTCTGAAGCTTTCCTTCAAAGTTATGGCACAATGCAGAAAATGCGGTTTCAGCCTGAGATAAGGTGGGTTCCGGAACGCCAAACATAAAAATGTTGATAACTTTGGAAAAACACTTCAGACAGCTTGGATTTGATGTGCAACTACTACAAGGACCCTGTCTGTTATAGTGGGAGTTTAAAATTTCATGTTCTTAAGCTTCCCTGCAAAGTTAAGGAACAATGCAGAAAACGCGTTTTCAGCCTGAGATAAGGTGGGTTCCGAAACGTCAAACATAAAAATGTTGATAACTTTGGAAAAAACATTTCAGACAGCTTAGATTTGATGTGCAACTACTAGAAAGACCCTTTCTGCTATAGTGGGAGGTGAAAATTTCATGTTCTGAAGATTCCCATCAAAGTTATGGCACAAAGCAGAAAACGCGTTTTCAGCCAGAGATAATGTGGGTTCCGGAACGCCAAACATAAAAATGTTGATAACATTGGAAAAAACATTTCAGACAGCTTAGATTTGATGTGCAACTACTAGAAAGACCTTTTCTGCTATAGTGGGTGGTGAAAATTCGATGCTCTTAAGCTTCCCTGGAAAGTTATGGTACAATGCGTAAAACGTGTTTTCAGCCTGAGATAAGGTCGATTCCGGAACGCCAAACATAAAAATGTTGATAACTTTGGAAAAACACTTCAGACAGCCTGGCACAATGCGTAAAACGCGTTTTCAGCCTGAGATAAGGTCGATTCTGGAACGCAAAAGGTAAAAATGTTGATCACTTTGGAATAATACTTCAGACAGCTTAGATTTGATGTGCAACTACTAGAAAGACCCTTTCTGCTATAGTGGGAGGTGAAAATTTCATGTTCTAAAGGTTCCCTGCAAAGTTATGGCACAATGCGTAAAACGCGTTTTCAGCCTGAGATAAGGTCGATTCTGGAACGCCAAACATAAAAATGTTGATAACTTTGGAAAAACACCAGACAGCTTAGATTTGATGTGCAACTAGTAGAAAGACCCTTTCTGCTATAGTGGGATGTGAAAATTTCATGTTCTGAAGCGTCGCTGCAAACTTATGGCACAATGCAAAAAACACATTTTCAGACTGAGATAAGGTGGGTTCCAGAACGCCAAACATAAAAATGTTGTTAACTTTGGAAAAACACTTCAGACAGCTTAGATTTGATCTGCAACTACTAGAAAGACCCTTTCTGCTATAGTGGGTGGTGAAAATTTCATGTGCTGAAGCTTTATGCAAAGTTATGGCACAATGCGTAAAACGCGTTTTCAGCCTGAGATAAGGTCGATTCCGGAACGCCAAACATAAAAATGTTGATAACTTTGTAAAAACACTTCAGACAGCTTAGATTTGATGTGCAACTACAAGACAGACCCTTTCTGCAATAGTGGGAGCTGAAAATTTCATGTTCTGAACCTTCCCATAGAATATATGCCACAAAGCAGAAAATGCGTTTTCAGCCTGAGATAAAGTGGGTTTCGGAACGCCAAACATAAAAATGTTGACAACTTTGGAAAAACACTTCAGACAGCTTAGATATCATGTGCAACTACTAGAAAAACCCGTTCTACTATACTGGGAGGTGAAAATTTCATGTTCTGAAGCTTTATGCAAAGTTATGGCACAATGCGTAAAACGCGTTTGAGATAAGGTCGATTCCGGAACGCCAAACATAAAAATGTTGATAAATTTGGAAAAACACTTCAGACAGCTTAGATTTGATGTGCAACTACTAGAAAGACCCTTTCTGATATAGTGGGTGGCGAACATTCGATGTTCTGAAGCTTCCCTGGAAAGTTATGGCACAATGCAGAAAACGCATCTTCAGCCTGAGATAAGGTGGGTTCCAGAACGCCAAACATAAAAATGTTGATGACTTTGCAAAAACACTTCAGACAGCTTAGATTTGATGTGCAACTACTAGAAAGACCCTTTCTGATATAGTAGGTGGCAAACATTCGATGTTCTGAAGCTTCCCTGGAAAGTTATGGCACAATGCGTAAAACGCGTTTTCAGCCTGAGATAAGGTCGATTCCGGAACGCCAAACATAAAAATGTTGATAACTTTGGAAAAATACTTCAGACAGCTTAGATTTGATGTGCAAGTACTAGAAAGACCCATTCTGCTATAGTGGGAGGTGAAAATTTCATGTTCTGAACCTTCCCTTAGAATATATGGCACAATGCAGAAAACGCGTTTTGAGCCTCAGATAAGGTGGGTTTCGGAACGCCAAAAATAAAATTGTTGACAACTTTGGAAAAACACTTCAGACAGCATAGATTTGATGTGCAACTACTAGAAAGACCCTTTTTGCTATTGTGGGAGGTGAAAATTTTATGTTCTGAAGCTTCCCTGCAAAGTTATGGCACAATGCAGAAAACGCGTTTTCAGCCTGAGATAAGGTCGATTCCGGAACGCCAAACATAAAAATGTTGATAAGTTTCGAAAAAAACTTCAGACAGCTTAGATTTGATGTGCAACTACTAGAAAGACCCTTTCTGCTATAGTTGGACGTGCACATTTCATGTTCTGAAGTTTCCCTGCAAAGTTATGGGACAATGCAGAAAACCATTTTTCATCCTGAGATAAGGTCGTTTCCGGAACGCCAAACATAAAAATGTTGATAAGTTTCGAAAAAAACTTCAGACAGCTTAGATTTGAGATGCAACTACTAGAAAGACCCTTTCTGCTACAGTGGGAGGTGACAATTTCATTTTTGAAGCTTTCCTGCAAAGTTATGGCACAATGCAGAAAACGCGTTTTCAGCCTGAGATAAGGTGGGTTCCGGAACGCCAAACATAAAAATGTTGATAACTTTGGAAAAACACTTCAGACAGCTTGGATTTGATGTGCAACTACTACAAGGACCCTGTCTGTTATAGTGGGAGTTTAAAATTTCATGTTCTTAAGCTTCCCTGCAAAGTTAAGGAACAATGCAGAAAACGCGTTTTCAGCCTGAGATAAGGTGGGTTCCGAAACGTCAAACATAAAAATGTTGATAACTTTGGAAAAAACATTTCAGACAGCTTAGATTTGATGTGCAACTACTAGAAAGACCCTTTCTGCTATAGTGGGAGGTGAAAATTTCATGTTCTGAAGATTCCCATCAAAGTTATGGCACAAAGCAGAAAACGCGTTTTCAGCCAGAGATAATGTGGGTTCCGGAACGCCAAACATAAAAATGTTGATAACTTTGGAAAAAACATTTCAGACAGCTTAGATTTGATGTGCAACTACTAGAAAGACCCTTTCTGCTATAGTGGGTGGTGAAAATTCGATGCTCTTAAGCTTCCCTGGAAAGTTATGGTACAATGCGTAAAATGTGTTTTCAGCCTGAGATAAGGTCGATTCCGGAACGCCAAACATAAAAATGTTGATAACTTTGGAAAAACACTTCAGACAGCCTGGCACAATGCGTAAAACGCGTTTTCAGCCTGAGATAAGGTCGATTCTGGAACGCAAAACGTAAAAATGTTGATCACTTTGGAAAAACACTTCAGACAGCTTAGATTTGATGTGCAACTACTAGAAAGACCCCTTCTGCTATAGTTGGACGTGCACATTTCATGTTCTGAAGTTTCCCTGCAAAGTTATGGGACAATGCAGAAAACGATTTTTCATCCTGAGATAAGGTCGATTCCGGAACGCCAAACACAAAAATGTTGATAACTTTCGGAAAACATTTCAGACAGCTTAGATTTGATGTGCAACTACGAGAAAGACAATTTCTGCTATAGTGGTAGGTGAAACTTTCGTGTTCTGAAGCTTTCCTTCAAAGTTATGGCACAATGCAGAAAACGCGTTTTCAGCCTGAGATAAGATGTTTTCCGGAACGCCAAAAATAAAAATGTTGATAACTTTGGAAAAACACTTCAGACAGCTTAGATTTGATGTGCAACTACTAGAAAGACCCATTCTGCTTCAGTGGGAGGTTAAAATTTCATGTTCTGAAGGTTCCCTGCAAAGTTATGGCACAATGCGGAAAACGCGTTTTCAGCCCGAGATAAGGTCGTTTCCGGAACGCCAAACATAAAAATGTTGATAGCTTTCGAAAAACACTTCAAACAACTTAGATTTGATGTGCAACTACTAGATAGACCCTGTCTGTTATAGTGGGAGTTGAAACTTTCATGTTCTGAAGCTTCCCTGCAAAGTTCAGGAACAAAGCAGAAAACGCGTTTTCAGCCTGAGGTAAGGTGGGTTCCTGAACGCCAAACATAAAAATGTTGATAACTTTGGGAATAACATTTCAGACTGCTTAGATTTGAAGTGCAACTACTAGAAAGACCCTTTATGCTATAGTGGGATGTGAAAATTTCATGTTCTGAAGCTTCCCTGCAAAGTTATGGCACGATGCGTAAAACGCGATTTCAGCCTGAGATAAGGTGGGTTCCGGAACGCCAAACATAAAAGTGTTGATAAGTTTGGAAAAACACTTCAGACAGCTTAAATTTGATATGCAACTACTAGAAAGACCATTTCTGCTACAGTGGGAGGTTAAAATTTCATGTTCTGAAGCTTCACTGCAGAGTTTTGGCACAATGCAGAAAACGCGTTTTCAGCCTGAGATAAGGTTGGTTCCGGAACGCGAAACATAAAAATGTTGATAACTTTGGAAAAACACTTCAGACAGCATAGATTTGATGTGCAACTACTAGAAAGACCCTTTCTGCTATAGGGTGAGGAGAAAATTTCATGTTCTTAAGCTTCCCTGCAAAGTTTTGGCACAATGCAGAAAAGGCGTTTTCAGCCTGAGATAAGGTTGGTTCCGGAACGCCAAACATAAAAATGTTGATAACTTTGAAAAAACACTTCAGACAGGTTGGATTTGAAGTGCAACTACTAGAAAAACCCTTTCTGCTATAGTGGGATCTGAAAAATTCATGTTGTGAAGCTTCCCAGCAAAGTTATTGCAAAATGCAGAAAACGTGTTTTCAGCCTGAGATAAGGCGGGCTCCGGAACGCCAAACATAAAAATGTTGATGACTTTGGAAAAACACTTCAGTCAGCTAAAATTTGATGTGCAACTACTAGAAAGACCCTTTCTGCGACAGTGGCTGGTGAAAATTTAATGTTAAGAAGCTTCTCTGCAAAGTTATAGCACAAAGCAGAAAACGCATTTTGAGCCTGAGATAAGGTCGATTTCGGAACGGCAAACTTGAAAGTGCTGATAACTTTGGAAAAGCTCTTCAGACAGCTTAGATTTGATGTGCAACTACTAGAAAGACCCTTTCTGCTATAGTGGGAGGTTAAATTTCCATGTTCTGAAGCTTCCCTGCAAAGTTAAGGCACAAAGCAGGAAACACATTTTCAGCCTGAGATAAGGTGGGTTCCGGAACGCAAAACAAAAAAATGTTGATAACTTTGGGAAAACACTTCAGACAGCTTAGATTTGATGTGCAACTACGAGAAAGACCCTTTCTGCTATAGTGGGAAGTAAAAATGTCATGTTCTGAAGCTTCCCTGCAAAGTTATGGCACAATGTAGAAAACACGTTTTCAGCCTGAGATAAGGCGGGTTTCGGAACGGCAAACATAAAAATGTTGATAACTTTGGAAAAACACTTCAGACAGCTTTGATTTAATGTGCAAATACTAGAAAAAACTCTGTTTGCTATAGTGGAATGTGAAAAATTCATGTTCTGAAGCTTCCAAGCAAATTATGGCACTAAGCAGAAAACGCGTTTTCAGCCTTAGATAAGGTTTGTTCCGGAACGCCAAACATAAAAATGTTGATGACTTTGGAAAAACACTTCAGTCAGCTTAAATTTCATGTGCAACTACTAGAAAGACCCTTTCTGCTATAGTGGGAGGTGAAATTGTCATTTTCTGAAGCTTCTCTGCAAAGTTATGGCACAATGCAGAAAACGCATTTTCAGCCTGAGATAAGGTGGGTTCCGGAACGCCAAACATAAAAATGTTGATAACTTTGGGAAAACACTTCAAACACCTGAGATTTGATGTGCAACTACGAGAAAGACCCTTTGTGCTATAGTGGGAGGTTAAAATTTAATGTTAAGAAGCTTCTCTGCAAAGTTATAGCACAATGCAGAAAACGCATTTTGAGCCTGAGATAAGGTTGATTTCGGAACGGTAAACATAAAAGTGTTGATAACTTTGGAAAAACACTTTAGACAGCTTAGATTTAATGTGCAACTACTAGAAAAACCCTTTCTGCTATAGTGGGAGGTTAAAATTTCATGGTCTGAAGCTTCCCTGCAAAGTTATGGCACAAAGCAGGAAACTCATTTTCAGCCTGAGATAAGGTGGGTTCCGGAACGCCAAACATAAAAATGTTGATAACTTTGAAAAAACGCTTCAGACAGTTTAGATTTGAAGTGCAACTACTAGAAAAACCCTTTCTCCGATAGTGGGATCTGAAAAATTCATCTTCTGAAGCTTCCCTGCAAAGTTATTGCACAATGCAGAGAACGCGTTTTCAGCCTGAGATAAGGCGGGCTCCGGAACGCCAAACATAAAAATGTTGATAACTTTGTAGTGAAAGTGACGGATTGTCGGGTCACGGACGCCTGCGTCTGTGACGTGGATATTATGAAAAATAATATCTCCTCGAAAGTTTGGGGCACCACCTGAAATATAGTTTCCAGGAGACTATTAAGCTCTCTTGATTAACACTTAATTAATTAATTAACTGTGGTAACTTAATTAATTATTAGCGTAATCAATCTATTTATCTGAAGTCACTACTCGTGATGTAATGTCCTTTACTGATCAGAGGCTCTTAGATTGATTATAATACACTCCAAAGTAACGTGATCAAGACCAACGTAATTTTATAGATTTATTTAGGAATAAAAGAACAGAAAGAAACAGGAAAGATGCAGAAGTAGAATAATATGATCCCAACAATATCGCGATGGAAACGCAAACCAGTTATGAAGCAATGTCAATACTGCATCAGACGCGTATGTAACTGATGGGAAAGTTGAGACGTTCTAGTCTAACTGTGAACCTCAGGCAAGTAATGATATTACTAAACCCCAACACACCACTCTGTGCAGAGATGACAAGCAGCGGCTTACTTTGGCGATGAATGGAGGGATGAATGGGATGGATGGATGGATGAGAGGGTGATGAGTAGATGCAGAAGGTCGGTCAGGAGGTGAGGGAGGAGGCAGGCGGCTTTGGAAGGAGGCGTCCTGGTTCTCAGCGTGGTGGCTTGGAGGTGATGAGGACCCGCAGCTTCAGGCGTCGATGGCACTCTCGGATCGTCTTCCGGACCGCCGTGGATCTTTCGTCGCAGACGGGGTGATCGTAGCTGGCAGAGAGCGGCGTAGGACCGAAGGCGTATCTTTCTCTCGTGCCAGGTGATTCACCGGTCTGAACAACCTTCTAGAGTGGTCGCCTTAATGACACACTCCAGGCAGCGGAAGGTTGTTGGAAGTTGGACTCGCGTACTCGTCACGGCCGCCGGCTGTGATCACGTGGTGTGACTGGGCCGTTCCTGAAGGAGGTTCTGGCTTGGCAGACCGCTGTAGGACGAGGGCGACGTGCAACTTTGGAGAAGTTCTCGATCACTCTCACACTTGGATGGGCAGCGAGTGGAATGCTGACACGGCTTCAAGGGTGGAGGAGAAGCAAGAGTCTTTGCAGGAACTTGAGCAGGAACCGTCGAAGAAGTTGGTTGTAGTTGGTTGTAGGAGGCGAAGGAGCCAGAGGAAGCGGCAGAAGGAGGGCAAAGAGCGCAACCGAGGGCAACAGAGGGACAGAGGGGAGAGGAGCACAGAGGGACACAGAGGGCTGAACAGAGGGGTGAACAGAGGCTGAACCTCTGTAAACTGGGTCTTTTAAACTCTCATGAAGAGTCTCCTTGTCCAGTCTTGATTGGTTGAAGGAGTTCCATCACCTATTGCTGATTGGACGAGGATTTCCAAGCCTGGCCTTCCTCCTCCTCCTCCAACGGGGTCGTAAATTCCAGTCTTGAGATGGGAGATTTTGATCCCCCCAGTACCAGAGTTTTATTTGACAATAAAACATTACCTGAGTTGTAAAGTTGCTCACAATCTGTCAAAACTTTCCCATCTCAATTCAAGCATTCAAACGACACCAAACATGACCATTCTAGCACATTGTCTTCTTATAACGATCAACATAACAATCAACCATTCATGTCAAGTTTAACATCACATGTTCAGGGCATCTGGTTTGCTTGAACATCCTGTGGAAACCATGGGTTAAGTGGGAAACAAAAGTCCTTTTTCAGAAATACACATTAAGACACATTCACATACAAGTCTGTCTTTGTTCATCTGGAACCAGGAGAAGGGGGAGCTGTGTGTGTCCCCCACCAAACAGGGTTCACGAGTTGGTCAGGGTTTTTCCTCTTACGGCACAGCATCCTGGACTGTTGCTCTAGTCTCTCCCCCCTTTGACCATGCCAATGATTTATGGTCCTTATCGGAGGGTTCCGAAACCTCTGAGCTGCCAAAGGCATGGTGGGAACCCAAGGAGATGTCTCCGAGTTGGAGTTACACATTCGGGAAAAGTTCACCAGGTCCATGCTTGAATCTCTGGAGAAGGAATCACTACATATCCCCCCTCTTGGCGTCGTGTGGAATTGTCGCAGGTATTCCATCGGGGCCAAGATGAGTTGAGTCCTTCGGGTGGTCGTAGATGCCGCATGGATCCTGGTGATGAGAGTCACTCATACACTGACTGGTGTGTTCTAACATCCCCCACTCCCCTTAGTCAACTGAGAGAGAGTGAGTCAGTAGAATGACCCCCGGGGGTCGCATGCATTTAGCTAATATCACCTAGACCGAGGTTGATGGAAACTAGATTCACGAGGGAAGTGTAGTTAGGTGGGTAAAGGTGAACCCGGTTCACCTAACATTGTTTGTGGCGAAGTTTGGAGTTCGGACTTGATTAAGGGTAAGTTGAGAGGAACTGGTGAGACTACGTGAGGAAAATTGTTAGATTTATCCTTCTCAAGTTCACTTTATTTAATTTCTTGAACTAGGCATAAGACAGCTTCATAGTGAATGGAATAAGTGTGGCTTAACTGATGAGGAAAATGTTTTTTTTCAAAAAGAAGGAGAAGGAGAAGATAGAAGAAGAAGAAGAAGAAGAAGAAACATGCAATAATCAAGATCGACACGCCTATGAACACAACTATCACAGAGACTAGATATGTTTTTTTTTTTTTGGTGAGAGAGATAATAGTTGACCTTTGAACTTGTATCAAGGTGGAGCCATGTTCTGCTGTTGGAGGAGCGCTTACATCATTAAGTCTTCTTGAGTGTTCTTTAGTTTTGGTTTGAACACCTAACAGCGATTAAACGAGTCCTTGAGATCTTTTATTCTTCTGAGAGAGAATGAAGCTGACGCTGACTATGGAAATTAGCAGGGTATTGGCTCCCGACCAAACACGAGTTAAAGGGGTAACCAGGTTTCTTATGGTGGTGTCGAGGTCTTGAAAGGCAGAATTGATAGGGGCCAGGTAAATGGTTTGTTCATGTTGTGTGTGTTGAACGAAACGAAACATTAGAATATTTCAGTCTTGACTCCCTAGACAGTGATTTGACGTTAATTTTTAACCGTAAAGCTTATTCTCATGCATTCATCACACATTGGCCACTTCATCTTAACAGTAACAGCAACCAAACAGCAACCAAACAACACGGATATGACACAGGTGTAAATTCAATAACTTATCATTTTTATACAGTCTGTAGTTATGCTTGATGCAGGTTTTCGTATCAGCCTATCCTAGTTATTATCCGGTGTTAGTTTTTTTTTTTGGAGATGTTGGGGTGTGGTGCCGTTTAATTTGGTTTCGGTGAGCCCAGTTGCAAGAAGATTCATTGCTTCTGGTAGATTTGACCAGGGGTCCCACCCAATCGGTTTGCAGGTCTGACTATGGGGAATGTGACTCCCCTGTTTCAGATTAGGTTGAGTCGGCTGGAACTGACAGCATGTTAAGCACCCTTTTATGTAGTCAGCTACATCTTGATGCATGCATGGCCAGTAGGCTACCTGCTGTAGTGCATCAACAGTTGCTTTGACACCCCTGTGACCTGTGCATGGTGCAACATGTGCCTATGCTAGCATTACCCCCCTTAGGCTCAGTGGAACTGCAAGTCTTGGCATGGCATGTTCATCTGAGACATAAACCAGCAAGCCATCAACCATGCGCAGTTTGTTTTTGACCGTGAGCCAGTGGGACAGTTCCCTGTCCGGCGGGCCGCTATTGGGATTGGGGACGTCATTGTCATGGTCAGCCGTGACGCTGCGAATGAGAGATGACAGGGTGGGATCTTGGTTCTGCCGATTTACCAGATCTGAGTTTTGAAAAACCTGGTCGCATGCCAAATGTAAAGATGTGTTACATTGTGTGGGAGTACTTCTGGATTGTTGGCGAGTTGCGGCCAACACGGCTGGCATGGACTCTGTGTGGATCCGAGCAGGTCGAACGCTCCATGGCTTCCCGTGGGGAGCACCTTCTTTGGCCAAAGTATCTGTGAGGTCATTATACTCTCTGTCTCGGCTGGGAATGTGTGATTGACCCCGTACCTTCTTCCAATGCACTCGCATGTCATGGGTGCTGACTGGGTGATCACAGACAGTGAACAAGTCTTTGTGTTTCACTGGCTTGCGTTTGGCCATGAGGAAACGGTTGCGTTTCTGGCCTGGAAGGTGGTAGAGAACGGTGTCAACATTTGAGTTTGAGGGTGTTCGTGGGTTGCTGCACGGGTCGTGTCTCGCCGAGTCACCCCCCTTTGCTACTGCATAGTAAGAAGGGTGTGAGTCATGCTCTAGCGGCAGAGGTTGACGAACTTGGGCCCAGATTTTAAGACGTTGGAAATCTATAATCGGATCAAACCTGTTGAGTAAATCTTTGCCGATAAGCAGAGGGATGTTGTTATGTGGTGACACATAGACCGGGTGGACTACAGTCATGGGTCCAATGGTCCAGTGTATTAGCGTTAAGGGGTTCAACTGTGTGCCAACGGTGGAGAATGCCCAGACATCTAATTTACATTTCTGTAATTTGAGAGTTTTATCTTGGGCGTGGGCAGCTCGCTGTAATTGGTCAAACACCTGTGTCGACATGGTAGTGATGTCTGCTGCCGTGTCAACGAGGGCTTCATAGTGAAGCAGATCTTCGAGAGTCGTGGCAAGGTAAAACTTGCGAGCCACCCCCCTTTCTGTCAACTCACCCAAAAGCTGTTGTGTGGGTTGAGCTGGGTGTTTGACCCATGAGTTTTCACCCAAGGGTGGCGAGTCCTGATCATAGTTGACGACTAGGACTGCTGGGTTTGGTGGGTTTGAGGTTAGGTTCTTGTCTGCCGGTGGTGTGGCTTGACTCTCAGTTGCCTCAGGCCTAGTCTGGAGGGAGGCTTCTTTGGATTTTGTTCCTTGTACCACTGGGCGAACAGCTTGTACATCTGTTCCTCCTCAGGACTGGGATTTTTCTGATTGTCACTTTTCTTACGACGACGGTTAGCCTGGGAATCTGCTTGAGTGGAGGGGACCGGTTTTACGTGGCCATCTCCATGGTTAGCGTGACGACGCCAAACGTTTCCAGGGTGTGGGGGTTTGTGGAAACCCGTCTGGTTGACCACGGACTGCGGTGGCGCTGTGGAGTCATCTGACCATGCCTTCTGTGAGAAGAATGCCTTACGGGCCTGACGAGGACTCGCTTTGCGCTCTGGTTGTCGGTGTGTCTGTGACAAAGGTTTTACTTCTGGCGGGGATACTGGTGCATCCCCTTCAAGTTCCATGTGGGAACTTTGGACACCCAGTGGCAGCAGTGAGTAAGGTGGTTCACCATTTTTCCAGTTGCCCAGCATCTGTTTTGCGAAGCCTTTATCTGCTAGGTCACGCAACTGAAAGCTATTCATAGTGCGGGGGCAGGCTGTCACTCCAAGGTGGTGGCTTGTGCCAGGATGAAGATTTCGGAGGAACAGGGCTTTGAAGTTGAGGTCTTCTTCCATATTTTGCTCATTTTTGTCACCGAAGAATGCTTGTCGGAGTCGGTGATAGTATTGAGCTGGTGGCTCATTTCTCCCTTGTTTGACAGCGATAGCTGACAACAGACCTAGTGAGGGTTCGGGGCTGGAGTATTCCCTCAGCATCATTTTGGTGAGGGTGTCAAAATCATTTTGGACAGCTGGTGGCTGCCTGTCAATGAAGTTGCCTACCTCCCTGCTGGATGTGATTTTGAGGAGGTAGATTTTGTCTGGGGTGGTTGCCTCCGGGAACCGCTGAAGGTGATATTCGATGTCCCTCAGATATGACCTGGTCTCTGTATTACCTCCAGGTTTGGGCTCAAACCGAGGTATGTTGCGAGCCAGTTTGTTTAGTACATTTGTGGTCAGGCCCTGTGTTGGGGCTCTGTCGGGTGGGGCTGCGGCTGCATAACCTCCCTGGTGAGGAGGGTTATTAGGCCAGTGAAGGGAAGCAGAGTCATAGTTTGGTTGTGATCTGCTGCCTTCTGGGTGAGCGGTCCACTGAGAGAAGGGATTGAGAGATTTAAAGGTGATTGGTTGTTCCTTGGAATCTCTGAGCAGAGACCCTGGCTTAGATGGGGGCTTGTGGGCCGCGTCTCCAGCTCTTTGGGTTTGCTCTACTGTGTTTTGCAGCTCATTCTTTGTCCTGCTAAGGTCTTCTTGGAGCTGACTTACATGGTCCTCTAAGGACTTTACGTGGCGGAGGAGGTGGTAGTCCTTTTCTACTTCTTCCTCCTTTTCCGCCGTAATTGAGTCAACCTGACTTTGGAGGGACTGGACCTTTTCATTGGCTTGTTGTAACAACTGCCTGGTTTTATCATGTTCGTCCAGAAGTCGAAGGTAGAGCTCTGTTTGTCGAGGTGCTTGTTTCCTTAATGCTTCTGACAAGGTCTCCACTTCTGCAAGTGCATCAGACAGTTCTTTCTGACAAAAGGATAATCTTGCCTCCACCCGCTTGAGTTCATTCTGAGAGGTCAGTGACTCAGCCAGGGCATCTAGGAGGTCTTGCGTTTGTTGATCTCTGACGGCCTCATGGTCAGTTAGATCTTGTCTCAGTTGAGACACCTCTTGAGTAAGCTCTAGGTTGTCTTGTTTCAGCTTACTAAGTTCTGTGGTGTTTGACTGAGATTCAACCATGTCGAGTCTCTCTGTTAAGAGGGACTCCCTTTGTCTCAGCAGGGCTAGGTCCTGTTGTCCACGCTCCCATTGTCGTTCCCTGTTTTCAATTTCTTTGTCTTTAATTTTTAATTGTGCCACCAAGTTCAGGGTCATGCAACTTAGGGCTTTAACCAGGGATTTATCTTTGGGGTCCGTGGACTCCAATTGGCTCATGAGCTGAGCGATATTATCATTGATAGCGTCAGGTTGATCTGCTGCCAGGGTTGTGCTATAACCTGGGCACATCTTATCAGTGATTGTGGCGAGCAGGTGCTCTAACGAATCCAGGTTTTCGTAGTCGACCGGGGATTCTCTGCTTTCAGCCATTTAATCGTTTGTTTTGTTTTATTGCTGAATTCCTTAATTTACGCTTGTAAGCTAGTTAAAATGTTAAAGGAAAACTTATCAGCGAATTGTTCTTAAGTTATTGAAAACCAACTTAAATTATTGGGATGTTAAAAGTAACGGTTTAAGTAATTGCTATTGTTATTACTCAGGTTGTTGAGATAACCAGGGGATCACTTTAGGTGCGTTACTTTTAGCGGATTTGATTTCTAAAATTTCAATGTTAATTTAAAATTTGTTTGAATCAAATCTCAAATTGTTTAATTGTTTCTACTAATAACTCTTTAAGTTATTTAAGTGAGTAACAAGTTTTTTTTTTTTTTTTTCAAATTCAATAGTTGGTTTGTCAACTTGGATGCAAGATTTAATTGTGTGGGCTATTTATGGACTGGTTGAATTATTTAATTAATAAGTAATTATTAATTAAAAAGGCAAGGTTTGTTTCTATTGTCGATGTTTCTAATTGAGTAGTGAGACAGCTATTCAATAAAAATATTCAAGTGTATCTGTGTATAAATTTGTAATCTTAATTCTTAATTAAAATTATTTTTATACACAAGTGGGGTTGGAATTACTAGGTTTGTAATTTTAAATCCAAACTGTAGTTTGACTTTGGGTTGGTGACAACAGGTGAAGCGTGTAAGCTGGACAGGTAGAGAAAGACTGTGGAGCAAGAATCTGCAAACACTGAAAAAAAAATAAAAATAGACAAAGCTTTTTTTTTTTTAAAACACACTGCACAATGGACAGGCAGCACCACAAGCATCAGCAATTTGCAGGATGGCAGAAAGCAAACAGCTAATTTGTGTGCAAAGCAAAACAAACAACACAAGCTAATCGTGGCAGATTAGCATTACCAGCTATTGCAGCTGCAGACTGTAACACCGCTAGTGGTGGCCTCGCAAGTAGCACAGCACAAACAAGGCACGGAGGCCCCAACTGTCAACTTAAACAAGTTGGCACTGTAACAAAATAAGCCAAAGACTAAAGTTATCCAACCTCAGTACCTTAGCATCTGACGTGGTAACTAAACAATAGCTTTCACCGCAGTTAGGCTATCAGTAGAAGTGAGCATCACACGCCTTAGCATTAGCAACAACAAATAGCCTTCAACAGTGTTAAACCTATTGTCAATGGCAGGCTAGCTGTTAGCCGGCTAGCCTAGCAACAGTTGCTATGCTGACGTCACTTCCTTTAATGAGGCGGGACTTCCTGTCCGCCCTCCAGTGGGGTACAATTACTACAGAGACGTGCGCTTCTTTCACTGGGAAGAAGAAGCTGCGACCACGCATGCGCGAAAGTCTTATGAGATCAAAATCTCTGCTCTACACACAGCAATAAATAAGTGAATGAGGCGGGACTTTCTGTTCGCCCTCCAGTGATGTGGAATGACTCCAGAGGAGCGCGCTTCTTCCACTGGGAAAAAGAAGCTGCGACCACGCATGCGCGAAAGTCTTATGAGATCAAAATCTCTGCTCTATGCACAGCAATACAAGAATAGGTCAATTACGCTCACCACACCCAACACAAGCTCACGTCAATTGATCACTATTGTTCCCGTAGGCAGAAACTCGTGCGCCGGGCAAATGTAAGACTCCCGTCGTGTTGGAACAACGTTTTAATAACTGGTTAGCTACGCCAATTATTAAAGTTGGAGTTGGACGTGAAGGTTCACTGTTGGTTAGACGCTCGTAACTCGGTCGTGAATTCCGTCCGCAGGCCTGATGAATTAATGCTCAGCGTTTGTCACTAGAGCAAACACATGTATATTCTCTCGATAAGACTTGTAGTCTTTTTTTTTTTTTTTTTTTCGAGGCAGTAGGTACCATCAAAGTAATTTCAGTGCTTTTGAAGCACAGACAAAGTGGTTTAAACGCGTTATTAATTTTGTTCTTATTTTTATTTATTTATTTTTCTTAATAATGTCTCAGCGCAGGCTGGGCACACGCTTTGAAGAGAGTGAGAGGGAAGAAACGGGGTGAAGCAAGGGGGGGGAACACTCTACCTTTATGGAATGGTTTACAATCAAAATTTAGCAATTAATCAGCCTCACACGGGGCACCAATAAGGCTGTAGTGAAAGTGAAGGATTGTCTGGTCACGGACGCCTGCGTCTGTGACGTGGATATTATGAAAAATAATATCTCCTCGAAAGTTTGGGGCACCACCTGAAATATAGTTTCCAGGAGACTATTTAGCTCTCTTGATTAACACTTAATTAATTAATTAACCGTGGTAACTTAATTAACTATTAGCGTAATCAATCTATTTATCTGAAGTCACTACTCGTGATGTAATGTCCTTTACTGATCAGAGGCTCTTAGATTGATTATAATACACTCCAAAGTAATGTGATCAAGACCAACGTAATTTTATAGATTTATTTAGGAATAAAAGAACAGAAAGAAACAGGAAAGATGCAAAGGAGAATGAGATGATCCCGACAATATCGCGATGGAAGCGTAAACCAGTTATGAATCAATGTCAATACCGTATCAGACACGTGTGTAACTGATGGGAAAGTTCAGACGTTCTAGTCTAACTGTCAACCTCAGGCAAGTAATAACATTACTAAACCCCAACACACCACTCTGTGCAGAGATGACAAGCAGCGGCTTACTTTGGCGATGAGTGGAGGGATGAATGGGATGGAGGGATGGATGAGAGGGTGATGAGTAGATGCAGAAGGTCGGTCAGGAGGTGAGGGAGGAGGCAGGCGGCTTTGGAAGGAGGCGTCCTGGTTCTCAGCGTGGTGGCTTGGAGGTGATGAGGACACGCAGCTTCAGGCGTCGATGGCACTCTCGGATCGTCTTCCGGACCGCCGTGGATCTTTCGTCGCAGACGGGGTGATCGTAGCTGGCAGAGAGCGGCGTAGGACCGAAGGCGTATCTTTCTCTCGTGCCAGGTGATTCACCGGTCTGAACAACCTTCTAGAGTGGTCGCCTTAATGACACACTCCAGGCAGCGGAAGGTTGTTGGAAGTTGGACTCGCGTGCTCGTCACGGCCGCCGGCTGTGATCACATGGTGTGACTGGGCCGTTCCTGAAGGAAGCTCTGGCTTGGCAGACCGCTGGAGGACGAGGGTGATGTGCAACTTTGAAAAAGTTCCTCAATCACTCTCACACTTGGATGGGCAGCGAGTGGAACTCTGGCACGGCTTCAAGGGTGGAGGAGAAGCAAGAGTCTTTGCAGGAAACTTGAGCAGGAACCGTCGAGGAAGTTGGTTGTAGTTGGTTGTAAGAGGTGAAGTATCCAGAGGAAGCGGCAGAAGGAGGGGAAAGAGGGCAACCGAGGGCAACAGAGGGACAGAGGGGAACAGAGCAGAGAGGGGAACAGAGGGCTGAACAGAGGGTCACAGAGGGCTGAACAGAGGGGAACAGAGCGCACAGAGGGCAGAACCTCTGTAGACTGGGTCTTTTGAACTCTCATGAAGAGTCTCCTTGTCCAGTTTTGATTGGTTGAAGGAGTTCCATCACCTATTGCTGATTGGACGAGGGTTTCCAAGCCTGGCCTTCCTCCTCCTCCTCCAACGGGGTCGTAAATTCCAGTCTTGAGATGGGAGATTTTGACCCCCCCCGGTACCAGAGTTTTATTTGACAATAAAACATTACCTGAGTTGTAAAGTTGCTCGCAATCTGTCAAAACTTTCCCATCTCAATTTAAGCATTCAGACGACACCAAACATGACCATTCTAGCACATTCTCCTCTATAATGATCAATATAACAATCGACCATTCATGTCAAGTTTACCATCACATGTTCAGGGCATCTGGTTTGCTTGAACATCCTGTGGAAATCATGGGTTATTATGGGAAACAAAGTCCTTTTTAAGAAATACACATTAAGACACATTCACATACAAGTCTGTCTTTGTTCATCTGGAACCTGGAGAAGGAGGAGCTGTGTGTGTCCCCCACCAAACAGGGTTCATGAGTTGGTCAGGTTTTTTTTTCTCTTACGGCACAGCATCCTGGACTGTTGCTCTAGTCTCTCCCCCCTTTGACCATTCCAATGATTTATGGTCCTTATCGGAGGGTTCAGAAACCTCTGAGCTGCAACAGGCATGGTGGGCACCCAAGGAGATGTCTCCGAGTTGAAGTTACACATTCCAGAAAAGTCCACCAGGTCCATGCTTGAATCTCTGGAGAAGGAATCACTACAGTGATATAATAGCGATACAAACGTCCTATAACTTGTCATGTAACACAATGTAGGAGGGACTGAACATTCATTGAATGAACATTCATTTATACTTGATGCTATCCCTAGTCAGACAAGTAGTGTAGAAATATCCAAAGTATGTCAACCCTTAATTTTATTTTATTTTACTTATTTTTTGCCTTACCAGTGGCTTAAATGTGTATATTACAAGCCGCGCTTTTCACTGATTTAAATGTGTCTTTATTCTGTATTTTCAGGTGAAAACAGCCAAATGCGGGAGCAGTATGGTGCAACATGTTCGTTTTGTAGTGTGCATTTTGTGTTTAGCATTTTTTAAAAAGTAACTTGTGACTATTCAAAACCAGGCAACTAGTGTAGAAATAATTATTATTAATTATCAGGATTAATCAACCAGTTATGCATGCATTACGCAATTACTCCAGCATCATATGTGGTATTTAGATCAGATCCAGAGACTAACCTGCTTCTAGCTGAGGTGAAACTATGAATGTACGAATTGAGAATTATAAAAAAAAAAGTAACCCGAGTCGAAATCGAAATGTGTTGAAATTAAATCTTTCCATTTTAAAAAAACTGTGTTTCTATTGTTCATTTTCACAAAATTTTAATGCTGAAGTAAAGCTTGTGAACAAATTCAGATATTGTATTTTCATATTTCTTCACAAGTTACAGGTGTATTCTAAGTTTTTATTTATCAACTGTGTCTCAAATTTTAAAACTTTTTCAGTGTTTTTAAAAACAAACAACTGGCAATCATTAAACTGGTTGACATTGTAGGTTCGTGAACCTGTTTTTGTCTTGTCTGTTTTGTCTGTGTTCGCAAGTTACCATAAAAGAATAGTTTTGGTAGGCAAGCTGTTCATGCTATAAAATCTAAAAGTACATTTTTCCTTCTAATTCAAACTTTTCTCCATCCATTAGATTCTCAAATATCTGTTTCACTGTTAAAAACTCCTAATTGTCAGCACAAGAAATTGAATTGTTTGTAAAAACAACAAATTTCTTTCAGCAGTTTTCTTTCAGCACTCACTCACACACACACACACACACACACACACTCGTGCATCAAATTTAAGACTTTCCATTCTCACTATAAGACAACAAGCCATTTTAGCATGTGCGAGCAGCATGTTCCCAATCTTCTTAATCTTTTCATTCACCTGACACTGTCTGCTTACACAAATTGTACCAGTAATCCTGAACTAAAGCCTGACATTTTTGTACAACCATCTACGATATGGTAAATAAATGAATATTATTAGAAATGTTATTAGAAACTAGATATAGTTTTATATAATTTTGACAAACTTTTTTCATTTGTTCAGCCATTTTTCAAATTTGAAAAAAAATAAAAGATGTATAACTTTTGAGATGTCAAGAACTTTTTATTTTTCGCTACCGGTCACAACCCCACTTTTGCATGAAATAGTATGAAATATAATTTTTTTTTTTTTACAAGTAAAGCTTTTTACTACTCACTGTCAATTCTAACTGACAAACAACAAATCACAGGGTTGACATTGTAGTTTCTGACATACTTTCAGTTTTTTCATTTTTAATCGTCCTAGACCTACATTTTCTTTACATATCTTCAAGCTAAAGAGTATATTATCTTTTATTTGTTTACATTCACAAGGTGTACGAATTGCGTGGAAGCATTTTTTTTTTTTTTTTACGTTAGTAGTCTCTCAATGAGGCGCTGAATCCTGCAGAAGGCTTTTATTCCTTTTTATGAACTTGCATCTACCTATCCATCCATCAGTCAGTTAAGTTTTAAAGTGTAACTGCATAAGACGGAATATGCACACAGAAAATATTAGAACAAATAAATACGAGAATATACTTCAAAGAACAACTCTGTTCATTGAGAAGGGAGAGAATAGAAACTCCATAGAAAGAACATCTGAGAAAAACAACAACAACAACAACAACAAGAAAAACAATATAACAAAACTAACAAAGATTTTTGAAAGCAACAGTGTGATTATATCTCATTTTTCACTCAAATTAAATTTTTAACTGAGTGAATGTCTGCAAACACATGAAAGCATGTTTGTGAACATGACAACGCTTGGTGATCCAATATCCAATCCTATGGGAAGATGTCCCGGATCATACTCAGGTCTTCGTTCAACATATACAGCCAATGACTAGTTTCTCGCCCCTAAAATCAGCCTCGATGCACTTTTTAAAAACGGTGGCAAAATTCGCTGTTCTGCCCATAAGAGGGGGAAAGTGATAGAATGAGATTAAGATTTGTCTTTTTTTTCTTGAACAATTACAGTAATTGTGTGTGTCATTCTCCCTTAAATCGGTTGCTATCATTTAGCGTAAATGTCGCGAGCCGCCCAAAATGTCGAGGGTGACCACGGTGATGAATACAATCTTGAATCTTGAGCACAGAGTGCCCCTTGTTTGTCCCGCAGTGGGGAAATGTTGGACTTGTTGGATCTACGCATACGTAGGTAAATGCGGAATTGATGAACATCTCATAAACATCTCATACGA
Organism: Synchiropus splendidus; assembly: GCF_027744825.2. Lineage (NCBI taxonomy): Eukaryota > Metazoa > Chordata > Actinopteri > Syngnathiformes > Callionymidae > Synchiropus > Synchiropus splendidus. Next base: position 2,608,386 of record NC_071340.1, on the reverse strand, counting down.
GAACTTTAAACGGAAGGAAGGAACACATATTGGATATGAAGTTCTATGAAGCTTTTCCACTGGACCTTTGGAGTCAAAGCGTAGACTGACATTCATGTTTGCATGTTACTACAGTACTTTTTGGGTTTTATTTTGTAATTATGTATGTATTGTTTCTGTTGGTTGGGGAGAAACTCTTGAAAGTGCTGCAATTTCTGGGACCACGTTGAAATTTTCAAACGTTACTGTCAACGTTTGCGTCAAAAGGATACTTCTGCAAGGAATCTCAATTAATTCCAAAAGCAAACGGATACCTACAATATCCTTGAACAAAATCTGAAATTTTGAAAGAGTTAAATGTAATGCCGTTGTAATATATTCTCACTATGATGTGGTTTAAACATAAATGATGCAATAGTTATCTCCTGCAAAAGATAATGATGATGATGATAAAAGTTGAAAATTAAAAGTTGAATGCAGGCAAATATTTATGTTGAATGTTTGTGAGTAGCTTGTAAAATCTTCAATGTATGACTTCATTTTACCCTTTCCTCACTAATAGCCATCACAAATTGGCGACCTCCATCTTGATCTGAGATGCACCCTCCTCCTATGAAAACCTGGCCATCAATTCTGACATATGTGACTCTGCTTGTCTGCCTGTGTAGCAGTCTCTAAACCATACATCATGGCAGGTCCTTTGTATTGTATTGTTTGTAAAGAACAAGTACAACAATACGTGGTATCCTCAGTTTAGACAGAACGTGGGTGATTCAACAAGTTACACATGTTCAATGGTGCTCATTCAGAGAACCAATGATTGAGACCTAACAGATATTTCTTGTTGATGCCAGTGAGGAGAGAGTGACTGTACGTCTCGCAGAAGAATATAAACGCATTAATTGATAATCTGAGGATCAAAAAACTTGAACAATGACCCATCTTTCAGGATGGCCTCAAATTTTCATCCACGATCTAACAGTCATGTGTAAAGGGTTCCCGGGTTGTTTGTGGTGACATTGGATGACTTGTTTTGACATAATTCACCTGATGGGCTGCCTGAGACCCGTCAACACAGCATTGTCAGGGATAAAAAGAACATCACTTTAAAAAACAGATCAGTTACTAAAAAAACTCTGGGTCGTGTACACTAAGAGGCGATTGTTTTCAGACGCACAACCAAACCTTTTGGGTTCTGAGTTTTGAGTGGATGAGGGGTCATTATGGAAGAAATTCATTTCGATCCTCGTTTGAAAACACCATTTTCATGTCTAGTGGTGGGACCATCAGGGTCAGGAAAGACCCATTTTGTAAAATGTATACTTGAACATGTGAACATGTTATGGATGATGCCAATGTAAATATTGTATGGATTTATACTTCTTTTCAACCGATGTACAGTGAATTGCAAAAGATGAATAAAAATATCAAATTCATTGAAGGTTTACCTGAATCTTTTGAAAATGAAGATGTATTTCCTTCTGATAGAAAACATTTGATTATTCTTGACGATGTTTTTTGGTGATTTTTGAAGCTTCTGAAAACCCTGAGGTTGTTCGCATTTTTACACAGTACAGACATCATAAAAATATGAGTGTTATAATGCTGACGCAAAACTCATTTCATCGTGGTAAATATAGTCGCAGTATTAGTCTGAATAGCAATTACTTTGTACTGTTTAAGAATCCTCGCGATAAAATGCAGGTAAAAGTTCTTGCTCAACAGGTTTACCCGTCTCAGAGAGCTTTCTTTCTAGAAAGCTTTGAAGATGCTACAGCTGACGCACACGGGTACTTAATTGTTGATCTAATACCCTCATGTCCAGAACGCTACAGACTAAGGACCGGGATACTTCCTCATCAACGTCACATGGTGTACATACCAAAAACGTCTGCTTAAGTTATGTCAGCGCGTACAAAAAGAAACACGGGTTTACTTAAGGAACTATACCATGCTCCGTCAAAGAAACGTAAAGACATTTTGATGCGTAGTTCTCGGGACTTTATTCAAGCTCTCGGTGAGATCGCCCTGAATGTTTTGAAGGGGAATGTACCATTGTCACAGGCTCAGTTCAAAAAACTGAAAAAACAGAAGAAAAACATCAGACTCTTGGCTAATAAAAAGGCATGCGTGAAGCGTAAACGAAGCATTCTTAAAAAGCAATCGGGAGGATTCATTTTGCCATTGCTAGCGGCTGCCGTTCCAATCATTGGAAATCTAATAGGAGGACTTGTAAAGAAGTAAAACACCATGAAGACTGTCCAGAAAATGTATCTCGTCTCTCCTCAGCAAATTAACCAGTTATCACGTCCAACCTCCGACATCCGTGAAACTGCCGAAGATGAATTAAATGACAAGATGAGGTCCATTCTAAATGATTCTCAGTTAAACCCGTATGAGAAGATTAAAAAGTACGATGCTCTATTGCAAAGATATTTAACCTTTGCAAAACAGGATCAGAGAGACCAAAGGAGAGTAACTCCGACTTTACAACGAGACGGAGTCAGCGATCATCCACACGACTCTGACAGTCGTGTCGAAAGTGTTCTAAAAACACCCTCTGTAACAGATGACTTGGGTAAGGATATTCTAAATAGCCTTCCGGCAAAAGCTCGAAGAAATGCTGAATACATTATCCAGAGGATATCCAAAAACGGTGATGGTTGGAATATGAATGGCGAATTTATGTATGAAGGAAATGCTGTAAAAGGCTCTCATGTGATTGATTTATTCAAGTACCTTTCCCTACCGTATAAGAAAACAAGTTCTTCATTACCTGAGGGCTGGTCCGAGTTTCTCGTCACATTATTAAAGCTAAACATCCCTCTCACACTGCTGTCCAATCCTGAAGCGAGGCCTCAATATCAGAGACTTAAATCGAATTCTATCTCGCGAAAGAAAAGTATAGCTGAGAGCTGGTCTCCCGACCCAAAGGATCCTAAAGCGACACCTCGACGACGCTTGACGCGTGTAGTGACCAAAGGGAAGAAATTGTCTCTAACACCTTGATGGGTTTCCTGAATAATTGTCTTGTACACGGTTATTGTCATTTCATCAATAAAATGTTTTATTGAATTATTATGTGATTACAGATTTTTCTTTTAAACACACGTACAAACAAAATAAGATTAGTCACACGTTACAATAGTCTTTAAAATACAGAAGAGAACCGTTTTGTTGTTTCCACGGACAGTGTGCACATCTTTTTAGACATTTTTGATGTCCATTCACAAAGTTGTATACCATGAGGTCGTTTTTTAAGGTATCGTCGCTGTATAGACTTAATACTTCTTCCATAGACAGCCCTCTAGCACGATGACAGAGGTAGAAGACGCAATGATGACCACATACAAACGTTAGAGCGTGCTGTAGTTGGCCATTGTTGTACTTGATGTCGCTTGAATGTTTCTTGAGAAACTTTAAAATATTTTCAGGGTAATGTGAAAAGTACGGCCCCATTCCAAATGAGTCAAAGAAAGTTGTTCTACCGTCTTCTTTGAGAGTTAAAGCCAACCAGTGCTCTCCTGGTTTATGTGCCGGATGTGTGTTGACGACGAAATATGCAGGCGGTCTGAGGGGTTGAGTGAATTGAGGCAACTCATCCGACGGCCATACACCGTAAAATGTGTCGCCCAAGAGACCTCTCAGCAGCCTCTGTAACTGGAGACTATCCATAACTTTTTTTAATAATAGTCCACCAGCACTTGTCTTTTTGCATCAATCTCCAGAATGGAATCGTAACAAGCGTACACAATCAGTGTTACGGTGTTCGGTAAGGGTACTCTGAATCTCATCTCCAGTCTTAAATTCCCTTTTGAGACAGGGGAGAGAGCGTCGTTGTCGTCGGCTGGATTGAGATTAAACGCAAACAATGAATAACCGCCTTAAAACCTTCGCGGTCAATGCTTAGCGGTAGATCCTTCAAATGTCTTCCTGTAGCTAGAATCATGTTATAAAACTCTCTGACCGCCATACTGTTATTAAACTGAGGTTGAAAAGCTTTAGCGGGGATCTGTCGGCCGTCCTGACAGAGGGCGAGATATTCGGTGTTGTAATGATGAAAATTGAACGGGGAGAGATCTCTCCTACCGGTAAATGCCTCATGATGCTCCATCCCTAAAACCACGTATTTAGGTATTGAACCCAGAAATAAATTCTCCTGGGTACATATTCTTGAGTTTTCAGGAATGGAGTATGTTTTTACGTTGACTCGTGAGAGGGGGTAGAGAGCATTTCCTTTTAACAAACCCGCTGCATGACGTATTCTCACAGCTGGCGAAACAGTGACTTTCTTCACAAACAGAGAGGCGCCGAGGATTTTCAGACGAAAGGTGGAGTCGTGGGGTCCGGTCAGGCAGAAGGCATCGTTCGCCATGGTGAGTTTAATTCTTAAATCGACCGAGTTTAATAACAGTCTCTCGCAGAAAAATATGTCGTTGTGGAGAGGACCGAGAAGGTGTACTTCTCTGGATCTGCTCGTGAACTCTGCCCCTTTATTAAGGCCTGCGTTGGGTCCGTTTACAGTGACGATCGAGTCAACTGACCCAGGTAAAAAAGACCGGCGCTAAACTGTGTTTTAAGAGTGTCGCCGGAAAAGTTGAGAAGTGTTTCAATCATAGCTCTGTACGGGTGAGTGGAACTGGACTGCGAAATCATCCGATCCCCCAGAACCACATCGCACTGATCAAAGATTGTGTTTAGAGGATAATTGATGAGACCGACTGCTGCGTCGTTAGCCAGCGGTGTGCCATCGGCGTTAGTAATTCTTGCACGCACGTGTAGAAGGGTGTCGTTTAGGTCTAGATACTTTTCGCTGTCTCCCGGTATAAAAAACTCAATCTGTCCTCCTTCGCGGATAGCGGCTACTGGAGCAATTTCAGTGTAAATTTTGTCCTCGATGGAAAGCTGCGTCACCGGCGCCGTGAATAAATCCAGTTCTGCTAATGTGCATTCAGCAGATTTCTGGTGTAGGAGCGCCATGTTACTGTATATAAGGTTTTTTAAAATATATCGGAGCTCCCTCTGGACTTCCTCTTGGCCCGTTTGCTTCTGTCAACTGGCTTCTTTCTTTTTTTGTTTGTATGTTTATTAGAGCTCTGTGTTACACGGCGACCTGGAGGGCGTCTCTTTGTCCTTCGTGATAAGACGGCTATACCGCCTGACCCTTCCTGTCTCTGTTGATCGCTCATTCCTCTCACGGTACGGGTGAACATATCCAAGGCTATGTTACCCACCGCTTATTTGAGATGGGGTTTCGCTATGGCAATACCTCTTTTCAACAGAGGTGATACAAACCGAAACATTTTTGAGAAGAGGGAACCGATGCCTCGTCCGTACATAACCGGGGCACCGTAGAACCCGGGTAGATCTCCACCCACCTGTTTTTCATAATATTGTACAAATCTGTGCGGGTCGTCTCTTAAGCCTGCATGTACCATTGGGTTTGTTTATGACGGGTCTACACAGGGGGTTATCTCTCTCCGGCGTTGTGATGATGAATGGATTTCCAGACGACGATACGAGGGTTATATAATATCCTCTCAAGTAACAGGTCTAAAGTGTAGAGTCACCACCACTTTTCCAAAGGTAAAATTGAGTGGTTTGTTAAGATCTGATTTAATTTGTACCTGAATATTTTCAATATGGTTCTTGGCAACCGGTAAATAGTAGCAGGGTTAAAATGTTGTGTGATTATATCTGAGTAACTACCCTTGATTTCCACCGTTCTTAAAAGCGGTGCATATGCATCCCCTACAAGCTGCGGTCTTACAACGTCGCTGTAACAGTAAAGATGGTAAAACCCCGCTTTTAAATCAACTGGATGGGGCGCTCTGAACTCGCAAAAATTGATCCAATGACCAGGCTCTACACCTAACATGTAAGCTAAAGGCGAGTTAAAAAGCACTAAGTTCTGACCGTCTCCTTGAAGATCAATTTTTTGCCGTGCACCGTCAAACAGGAAGCTTATATTGTTATTGGTTTTTTTAAAGGTTTGCTCCAACTCGGTTGTAATCTGATTAATAGAGCTGTAATATCCACCCTTGAACTTCAGTTTAGAAATATCTGTTCCTGCAGTTTTGAAATGTCGATCAACCCCTCGTGATTCGTCTTTTTTCCTCTGAGGTGAGGCGCTGGCGTCAGGATCCGGAGCCCGAAGTCTCGCCATGGCTCTATGAAATTCATCTTTATGCCGCCTCGACGTGTTAGCATCTGAATCTGATCCTCTTGGGGGAGCCGTGTTTGTGTTGGAATCAGGTCCTCTAGGGTTCGGTTTCCAGTAAAATAACGCCGCATCCTCCGGAATATTATGCCATGTGTGAGGGTATGTAATCTCCGTCAAAGCCACCTCCCATTTCCCGTTTAAATCAATATGTTGTGCTAAATCAACGCGGAAAGTACCGATCGAGTTGTCTTTAAAAACTTTTGCACTGGCGTTTGATGGTAAAGTCACATAGAAGCCAGTGTTCTTTGAGTTGTACATGATGATATGACGTCTGGTGTAAAGAAGGATCGTCTTATATATTTTTTATATCTGAAGCTTTTACCCAACTGTTGAATTTTTCAGGCCAGTTCTTCCACTGGACAAAGACCTGTCTCTCTCCTTTAACGCAGCGTTCCTTGAGAATCTTTTCTACGTGAAATACTTTATCCTTAACGAGTTGTACTTTTTGTAATTCTTGATCATAAAATGACCCCTGGATGGGTTCGCCGTCGAAATCTTTCAATTTATACACAGACGGGTTGCGGTGAATACATTCAGTTATCGTAAATATCTCGTCTGTAAAACTCTGCTCATACTTTTTGTCAAATATACCTCGTAGTTTTGATATCCTAACATGATCGCCCTCCTTAAATTTCGGCTTCTGTCGACCTTTCGACGGTCTAATGTAAAGATTGTCAAACACTTGCAGAGTATTTTCTTTAGTTACTTCCATCGGTGTCATTTTTATACTACTGTGATAGCTGTGATTATAACTCTTTACTAGATCCTGTAAAACTTCGATGTAACGTAGAGTGTTTTTAGCTGTAAAATATCTCCACATCCGATTTTTAAGAGTGCGGTTAAATCTCTCAACCACAGAGGCCTTAAAGTCACTCGCTGTTGAAAAATGAATAATTCTCTTCCTTTCCATCAAAGCCCGGAAACTCTTGCTAAAAAATGCTTTCCCATCATCCGTCTGTAGCTTTGCAGGCGTCCCGCTCTCATCCAGCACTGATTCAAACGCCTTCATTGTCTCAATCGCAGTCTTTCTTTTTAAAACGCGTACATAGGCCTTCTTTGAAAATACATCTATAACGGTCAACAAGTAATTTTGATCGTCGTTATATCTAGCCAACGCCTGCATGTCGCATAGGTCGGCCTGGAATTGTTGAAGCGGCCTGTGAACAAATACTCTGTTTCTCGGAAAGTTTACTCTGGCCGGTTTATGCAGGGTGTAAGCATCCTGTTTTGATAAAAAATCTTTAATAGATTTAGAACTGACTGGTTTTCCAGTCTCAACCTGCACCCCTTGACGAAGGCGATCCGCGCCTCCGTAGCTCCCGGGGTGAAGAGGATTGTAATAAACTCTTTTAATGATGTGTTTCACCGACATGTTAAATGAGAAATGAATGAGCCGAGATCCGAATATGCTTCTTAATGTTTTTTTATTAAACAGGTTATGTCAGGATTCGATCGTAAAGTTATACAAAGACAGTAAAAGCAAAAAAAAATAATAATAAATATCACATACGAGGGTATCTCGTGTTTGTGACATTGCCCAGGACCGGCGTTCTATTCCAGATTCTACTTGCTGATTCCAGACGTTCAATTAGAAGATCCTCTGGCTCGTGTTTGATGTATTCGTTCCAGACGCTTGATTTTGGAGACCTCATTTCGAGCAAGACTGTCTCAGCCGTAGCCTTGGTTCTCATTTTCTCCGGTTGTACGTCATTCAGGGTCAAGTAGTGTTGTATAGCAGGCAGAAAGTTGTTGTTACAGAGTCTCTTCATCAACGGGTAGAAGTTAAGGCTGTAGAAATCATCCTCCATCTCTTCAAGACAGCTGTGTTGTACTTGGCTCGGATGGTCTACTTGGCAGCCGTAGCAGATCTCCCTCCAATATCTGCGCATGATTTTACCTAGTAGATGAAATACAACTGTCTTTACAGCTTTCAGGAAGAAACCGCTTATCCATCCATCCGTTTCATCATTAGCTGCTGGTTCTTGGTCTTGAGAAGCTGAGGATGAAGCAGGCGGATGCACGCAGACAGTTCCGTTCTCGGGACAGGAGGTTGTTGCTCTCCCTACAGGTTCCTCTTCATCATCCACGTCTTCCATTTCACTTGCATCAGAGTCGTCTGTGTCGTCTTTGATGGTCAATGAAGGACAGGCTCCGTCCGCCATGCCGTTGTTAGAACCCTCGTACTCATGACCATCACCTGTAACGTCTTCTACCACAGGAAGTAGACGGGTCGGCGAGGGGTTGTTCATTCCGTACCCAGCACCGCCTGTAGCAGCTCCGAGGAAGATAGTGGCAATACGTCTCGGAACACCTTCGGTCCTCATTGTTTTCCTGGATGCGTTTGTTCCGCCGGATACGTCTGCAGGGTGTCGCTCTGGAAAACACCCTCTTTATAACAACCGCCAGCCAGTAGGCGGTCCAAAGGGCGGGACTAAAAGGTCAGTGCTTTTTTCAACACAAGGGTATCAACCCATAAGCGGCTATGGTAGAAGAGGCCGTCGATTTTTGGAGAAATCTCGCGGATTTTTTCACTCCAAGCATCCAAAGGTATGGTTAACAGAGTACGAAATACACCGCAATCAGAATTAAAATACTCCAGGACGAAATCTTCTTCTTCTTCACCCGTGACTCCTGTTGATACTTTATGGAGGGCTCTGAAGGACCATCGTCCTGATCCTGAGATTTTAGCCAGCCATATAGCCACGAAGGACGGCATCCTCTCCGTTCGATCAGGTTTGTTAGACACAGCTCCAGCCTTCTGACGTTGTTGTTGTTCTTCTTCTTCTTCAGCCCTTGGAAAATTTTCCGGCTTCACCTCTCTCAGCACACCCCAGTCGTTAGACGATAACACGGCCATCTCCGTATAGGCACTCAAGGTTTCGTTGTCATCCAGTTGATAAATGTACAATTCAGCTGTTTCATACTTAAACGCGTACCCCCATCTCCCTCAACGTCCGTAAGGCTCTAGAGACCACTCATCCTGCAAAGATTCCCCGGGCGGCGCCTGCGTACGCCGTAGGTACATTACAGATTTACGGGGAGCCCCAGCACCCATCCACGGGTCCTCAATAACAGTCACAGCTGTCTCGCTGATCACTGGTGATCCACGCGCCGTTGTAGGGATAGACATTGCGAGTTGGTTGTGTTTGCCGGTTCCTTGCTCCTTGCGACGGTCTGAAGGTTACATATATATACACACAGGTCGATGTTTATTCAGCGGTCAGAACCCTCCCTTTGTTATTTTCCTTCCTGTTATAAAACAAGGAATGAAAGGGTTAATTATTACCCTTCCTGTCATAAAACAAGGGGGAGGGTTATAATTTTAATTCCCTGTTGATATAAAAAAGGGGGAGGGGTATTATTTTAATTTATTTTTATATAAAAAGGGGAGGGGTTATTATTTTAATTTCTTTTTATATAAAAAAGGGGAGGGGTTATTATTTGAATTTCTTTTTTATATAAAAAGGGGGAGGGGGTGGTTTTATTACCTCCGGAAGGGGAGGTGTTTTATTATCTCCAGGGCCATAAATCAAACAATTTTGACATTTTGGTGTATCCTTCTTCTCTCTCATGACCCTTGATGAGGAAAAGTCACAAGATTTCATGAAGAAAAAGTCAGGATAACCACTACTTTTTTCAACACAAAAACGGATATCGGTCAAATTGACCCTAAGCATAATATGAGGGTTAAAACTTTTCTAGGTCTGCTAAGCTTTTATAACAAATTCTTGCCAAACTTGTCTACTGTGCTCTCTCCATTACACAAGTTACTGAGGAAAGATGAGAAACGGAGGTGGGAGGTTGAGCAAGAAGAGGCTTTTAAGCAGGCAAAAAAGTTACAACAAAGCATTTAAGTGTTGGTTCATTATGATGAACAAAAAGAACTGGCACTGTCATGTGATACCTCACCTTATGGGGTGGGGGCAGTCTTGGCACATAGGCTGGAAAAGGGAGCAGAAAAGCCTATTGGATATGCCTCACGCACACTCACAGCAGCACAAAAAAACTATTCGCAGTTGGATAAAGATGGGAGTTATCAGCAGTTATTTTTTGGGTGCAGTACTTCCACAAATATTTGTGTGGATGTAAATTTGTGATTTGTACACAGACCATAAGCCCTTAATCAGTCTGTTTCATGAAGGAAAAGCTGTGCCACACATGAGTTCTCAGAGGATCATGAGATGCGCTATTCTGTTAAGAGCAAATGAATATGCCGTGGTGTACCGACGTGGACAGGACAATGCAAACGCAGATGCTCTCAGTAGACTTCCACTTCCAGAGAAAACTGGGGATCCAGACTCAGAAGACCAGGTATTGATGGTAGAGCAGGATCAGAGTTCAGTGGTCAACTCGGAAGAGCTTCGTAACCATCGTGGACCAGTGAAGACCCCGTACTCGCACCAGTCCGTGAATACATACTCAGAGGGTGGCCCTGTAACCTCGATGTTGCTTTCAGGCCATACACTATGAAGCAACAGGAGCTGAATGTACAAGATGGGTGTGTACTGTGGGGGTGCTGTGTGGTGATTCCGGAAACAGGATGTGGTCTGATGTTGAAGCAGTGGTGGTGATTGATGCACATTCAAAGTGGTTGGAGGTCTACCCTGTTTCATCAGCATCTGCAGTGGCTACTGTGAACTGCTTGAGGGCCAGTTTCAGCACTCATGGTATCCCAGAAATGATAGTGTCAGATAATGCCCAGTGTTTTGTGAGCGAACACACTAAAGAGCTTTTGGCACGCAATGGGATCACTCATGTCACATCAGCACCGTATCATCCTTCTTCTAATGGGATGGCAGAGAGAGCGATACAAACGTTCAAACAGCCTCCAGGTTCTGCGACACCACGTGGACCTGAGTGAACTCAAAGAAACAACATGTCTGATGGAGGAGGACCACGCTCTCCTGTCAAAGGAAATAATCGAGCTAGTACCAATGCGATCCTCTTACACTGGCTATTACTCCAGGTACTTCCTGGAACCCAAGAAGACAGGAGAGTGGAGACCTGTTCTGGATCTCAGTCTCCTCAACCAATTTATGACCAGACAGCGGTTCCGGACTACCAGCAGACTCCTGGAGTGTGTCAGAGTGTGAGAGTGGATGACCTCCATAGATCTTGCAGACTCCTACTTCCACAACACGGTCTCCAGTGTCTTGTGCCTCGTAAATTCGCCAAGTGCGTGGAGGCGTTGCTCGAACCACTTAGAAGACAGCGTCTGCGGATTCTGACATACTTGGACTACTCGTTGATTCTAGCCAGGTCCAAACAGGAGTCATGAGCGCACACCAGCTTAGCAGAAGGGGTCTTTTTCGTAGCTGCAGAACAAATTCAACGTCTCTGAAGTGGTTTCAGAGAGTTATCAACAATTTTATGTATGTTGTTCTGAAAGACACAGGTCCCTCGTGCTGAAAACGCGTTTTCTGCACTGTTCACTCACTGCTCAGGGCTGTCTCAGAACATAAAAATTTCACCTGGCACTATATCAGAAGCTGTTATTCTAGTAGGTGCCGAACTAATTCAACATGTCTGAAGTGGTTTCAGAGTGATAACATTTTAATGTTTGTCGATTCCGAAAACGACCTTCGCTTGCGTGAAAACCCGTTTACTGCACTGTTCACACAGTGATCAGAATAGTCCCAGAGCATGAAAATATCAGCTGCAACTGTTGGAAAAAGACTCTTTTGAATATATTCCGCACTAAATCCACGTTACTGAACTATTTTCAGGGTGTAATCAACAATTTTTTTTTTTTTGCGTTTTCTACACCTTCACTCACTGCTCAGGGATGCCTCAGAACAAGAAAATTTCAACTGAATTTCCACCAGAAGTGGTATTTCTAGTAGTTGCAGAACTAATTCAACATGACAGAAGTGATTTCAGAGTGATAATAACATTTTTTTATTTGTCGATTCTGACAACTCGGGCCGAAAACGGGTTTTACATACTGTGCACTCGCTGGTCAACGATTCCTCAGAAGATGAAAATTTCACTTGCCACAATAAAAAAAGGCATTTCTATTGGGTGCAGAACTAATTCAACCTGACTAAAGTGATTTAACAGAGTTATCAACATTTTTATTTTTATCGGTCTTTAAACCACCATTCCTTTGGCTGACAACGTGTTTTATGCACTGTTCACTCACTGCTCAGGGATGCCTGAGAACATGAAAATGTCTCCTGCAACTATAGAAAAAACACTCTTTCTCGTAAAATTAACACTAAAGCTACATTTCTGAACTGTATTTCAGGGAGTTTTGAACTTTTTTTTTTCCTGGTCAGAAACCGAGCCTGGAGAGTTTTCTGCACAGTGCACTCACTTATCAGAATACACTCAGAACAAGAAAATATCACCTGCAACTGTTAGAAAAACACTCTTTCGAGTACATTCAACACTAAACATACATTTCTGAACTGTTTTTAAAGGGTCATAAACAATTTTATTTTTGACGGTCCGAAACCCACTTTCTCTTTGTCTGAAAACACTTTTTACGCACTGTTCACTCACTGCTAAGCGATTCCACAGAAGATGAAAATTGCAACTGCCTCTATAACATAAATGGAATTTCTACTGGGTGATGAACTAATTCAACATGTCTAAAGTGATTTCCGAGAGTTATCAACATTTTTATTTTTGTCGGTCTTTAAACCACCTTTTATTTGGCCGAAAACGCATTTTACGGACTGTTCACTCACTGCTCAGGGATACCTGAGAACATAAAAATTTCTCCTGCAACTATAGGAAAAACACGCTTTCTAATATAATTAACACTAAACCTACATTTCTGAAATATATTTCATGGGGTTATCAACTATTTTTTTCCTGGTCAGAATCCGAGCCTCTCTCGGACTGAAAACACGTTTTCTGCACTGTTCACTCACTGTTCAGGGATGCCTCTGAACATCAAAATTTCACCTGGCACTATAGCGGAAGCAATCTTTCTAGTAGGTGCCGAACAAATTCAACATGTCCGAAGTGTTTTGAGCGAGGTAACATTTTTATTTTTGTTGGTCTGAAAACCACTGTCACTCGGGCTGAAAATAAAATAGCCTCAGAACATGAAAATATCACGAGCAACTATAGGAAAAAGACTCTTTCTAGTATATACAACCCTAAACTTACATTTCTGAACTGTATTTCAGGGGGTTATGAACAATTTCATTTTGCCGGTGCGAAACCACTTTCTTTCTTGCTAAAAACTCATACCTAAGATAAAGTTATCAACATTTTTATGTTGTTCTGAAAACCACAGTCCCTCGGGCTGAAAACGTGTTTTCTGCACAATTCACTCACTGCTTAGAGGGGTTACTCGAATCATGAAAATTTCACCTGCAATTATCGGAAAAACAGTTTTTCTCGTATATTCAACACTAATCCTCTCCGAAAAGGGCACTGCGACAGGCCTACAAAGAGCCGAACCGTTCCACAATTTTCTGCTTCCAAGCCATGGGATGAGTTTGACGAAAGCCAGGCGCTGCTCTGACGTGGATCCGGAGACTCTGTTCCCAGAGTTGGATGAGTTCCGTTTGGTGGAGTCAGGCAGGTTCCCGTTTGATCTGCACCTGTGCCTCATGGCATCCGCCGCCCATCGTATCGAAGTTGAGCTCTCTCTCCGATGCCTGTTCAAGAATCATCCCACTTCACTAACGGCGTGCTGGTGTTGCATGGTGAGACAACACACGGTGCACGCCCGCATGTTGTCTGCCCACAACTGGAAGAAATCCGGACTATTCCCGCCACAGTTCTGACACTCCACTGGCACTGGGATCGCACGTGGTGCGGAACAGAGCTTACTGCCAGGTGGAGGTTTTGAATTTGCGGTGCGGCGTTCCCTTTCACTCAGCCGTCATGCGCGATGTGCGATGCATGATGCCCTCGCCCCTGGAGCTCGACCTCTCTCCTGAGGTGTGACCATCCCACCTGTGGACAGGCTCATCCATCGCAGAACCTCTCTCACTCCACCAGAAATTTCGGAGACTCAACACTCCGTCGGCGCGGTGTTCCGCTCGTGGCCCCTCCTACACACAGCCACTGCCCTTGGGGAACACCGTCGCTGGTCGAAGGGGCGGGGTGAGCACAGCCGCCCGGATCATAGGTGCCCTGATAATTGCTGCTTATCTTGGAGAGACCAGTCGGCTGCTCTCACCTCTGCTCCTTCCACAAGCGTAGGAAGAAAAAGGTATCTAAAATTATGCATCTAAAGCAAAGTCTAATTTGAATAAAAAAATAATATGCTTTACTTTGGTATCGGTTCTGTTTTGTCTCTGCCCAAAATTAGGGTTTATCACCTGCCAAGTTCTCTTCCGGTTCCAGTCAGTGCAAACTCGAGTGGCAGCTCTCTGGCTTCAAAAATTTGTTTTTGTTTGACATCGTCTCAGGAGTCCGAGCAGTATAGTAATAGTATAGTCTCTCTGCCTCATTAACCCTGATGCCAGAACTGTCCGTGTGAAGTTTCTTGAGCCAAGAAGTTTTGTTTTTCCTCAGCTTCGCCACAATAAGTAGCATGGGCGTCAAATAACTCTTTCCCATCTCTCAACAGATCCTGGTTCCATCCAAAAGTCGAGAGAGTTTCAATTCTGCCATTAACTCTTCTTATTCCTTAGACTCGCCAGTTTCCAGCAGGGGTCGCCTCTGGACAGCGAATGGACCTCTTCAGAGGATCACTTAGTAGGCACTGCATGCCGGCTCTGTTCTCAGCTCCCTCGCGCGATGTCTAATGCTCTGTCTGTCTGTGATTCTGTTCTCTGCCGCCCTCCAAACCTCTCAGAGGCAAGCAGGACATCTTCATCTAAAGACTCATCTCTTTCTGAGGATTGCTTCGCAGAGAGAACTTCAAAAGTCCTCTCTGGTTCTCTCTCTATAGATCCAACGACCCTCCACTTGGAGTGGACGCCCTGGCTCATCCAAGGTGGACAGAAGGCCTCCTATATGCCTTTCCTCCTCCTTGCCTTCTTCTTTCTCTGATGAGGAGAATTCAGCTGGAGAGAGTGAGAATGATTCTCGTGCCTCCAGAAAGCCCCAGCTCCAGCTGGTATCCGGAGATGTATCAGATGCGGATCAAAGGCCCCTGGGAGTTTCCTCCATCCAGGTCAGGGCATCTGCAAGCATCAGGAACCCCGAGGGCTCCCCCGGCTCCCCCAATACTAGGACGACCCCTCAAGGTTCGGCTTCTCCATTGTTAACAATTAATCACATGCCCCCTGATGTTCAATTAACTCTTCAGAACGCTAAAGCTCTGTCAACCGTCAGAGCATACAATGCTAATTGGACATTTTTTCCCGGTGGTGTGGAACCCAGTCAGCTTCCGCAGATTCAGCACCTCTTTCTCTAATCCTCTCTTTTCTCCAGTATCTGGTTAGCGAATGTTGTAGCAGCGCTACATTACGGGTTTTTGTAGCAGCCCTTTCGATGCTACACAATGGTCTGGACAGCCACCCCGTCGGTGAGCATGGTCAAGTGAGCCGTTTCATGAGAGGAGTGAAAAGGCTTAGACCGACCTCAAGACCTTTATGCCACGACTAGGACCTGCAGCTGGTCCTCAATTCACTCTCCAAAGCCACTTGATCAGGCCTCCTTGGTGCTACCAGCTGGGACACCAGTATCTGCTTCATTACAATGCTGTGGAGTGTGCAGCGACCCAAGATTCATCGGATTCCTGCATAACTTTCTGTTCTTTTGTTAATAAACTCATTCTTTCTTGCTCAGCTCAGACTAGAACCCTGACTGCAGCTGCTCAGTAAATGTTTTCTCTCTACTTATGGAGGATTGTTAATGCCACTTTCTGTTTCAGCCGTATATTGGCTAAAAGAAGGCAACACAGTTCCTACTGATCCAGAGTGTAAGTTACACTCTATATATGAGGGGTCGTTAATGCCACCTTCTATTTCAGCTTACGGTGGCAAAGGCGAGGCAGTAGCTCCTGCCACCCAGAGTGTAAAATTTAACCCTATGTATTACCTCATAGGTGTTCCAGAGTCCCTGGAGGTGTTCCGGACTGCGTGACTCCGCCACCTGTGCTCACACACACACTCACACAAGGTTGTGCTGCAACCTGTTCAAGTCCTGCAAACAGTCCTGCAGGAGGGGGCAGAAATTATGAGGGGTCCGCCGATCCCGGGCCGTCCCCTCAAAGCATGGCTACTTCAAGGTTAGCAGGCAGTCCTCTGCCCCTCGAGGTGCAGTTCACTATTTGAAATGCTAAAGCACCCTTAACACTCAGCTCATATAATGCTATATGGGTGTGGACTGCTGTCCTTTGGGTAAACATCCACTGCTAGTCCAGTTCATGCAGGGATCTCGAAGACTCAGACACACCTCCAGACACATGTGACCCTATTGGGATTTTCAATTGGTATTAAAGTCTCTCTCTGAAGCTGCCTTCGAGCCACTTGAAGAGGCTCCTTTGGAGCTGGTGGCTTTCAACGGAGCTCTACTCCTGGTCCTGGCCTCCATCAGGAGAGTTTGGAGAAATTTGTGCCTTGTCGAATAGACTCTTTTCCCCAAATCTCTTTGTGTCTCTTCTGAGGTCAGCAATTTTTCAGTGAATGCTTTCTGTCCTACCCCCCACCCGGAATGGCCAAAAATGCATTTTACGCATTGTTCTCTCACTGCTCAGCGATTCCTCAGAAGATGAATATTTCGAAACCCTGATCTCCCTATCACGAGACTGACACTCTACCCACTGAGTGAAGCAGCTAAATCTTTCTTCATTATCCTTCAGGGATTTGAACCCCTCACCCCTGATGACTAGACGGACACTCTATCCACTGAGCTAGCCAGCCACTCAGCTAACCAGCCACTTCTCTCTCCATCGCAGTTCAGGCATTCAAACCCCCGACCTCCTGATCACTAGACGGACGCTCTACCCAATGAGCGACTGAGCTACTTCTTTCTCCATGGCACTACAGGGATTTGAACCCCTCACCTCTCATCACTATACGGACTCTCTGCCTTCTGAGATAATGAGCCACTGAATTAACTAGACACTGCTGTCTCCATGTCAGTTCAGGGATTCGAACTCCCGACCCCCTGATTACTTGATGGATGCTCAACCTACTGAGGTAACCTGCCACTTCTCATTCCATGGGTCTTCGGTGATTCGAGCGGCTGACCCCCGGATCACTAGACCGATGCTCTACCCACTGACCAAACCAGCCACAACTCTGACCATGGCTCTTTGGGGATTCGAAACGCTGAACCCCAATCACTAGACGGCCACTCTACCGACTTAACTAACCAGCCACTTCTCTATCGATTGCTCTTCAGCAATTCGAACAACTTACCCCCATTACTAGACGGACGCTCTACCCGCTGATCTAACAAGCCACTTCTCTCGATCACACTTCAGGGATTTAAAGCCCTGACCGTAAAAAGCCCTGAAGCGATGACTAGACGGACGCTCTACCCGCTGAGCTAACCAGGCACATCTGTCACCATGGCTCTTCAGGGATTAGCACCCATCAATCACAGAGGAAAGCAGCCACTTCTCACTCCGGAGCTCATCAGGGATTCAAACCCCTGACGGCATGATCACTAGAGCGATGCTCTACCCACTGGGCTTGCCAACCACTGAGCTAATAAGCGACTTGTATCTCTTTGGCTCTTCTGGAGCTAACCTGCCACTTCTCTCTTGATGGCTCTTCAGTGGCAGGTTAGCTCAGTGGCTAGAACGTTCGTCTAGTGTTCGGGGGTTTGGGGGTTGGAATCACAGAAGTGGGTCACCGGTTCGAATCCCCGAAGAGGCATTGGAAGAGATGAGATGGAAGTGGCTTGTTAGCTCAGTGGCTGGTTAGGGTAAGCGGTTCGAATCCCTTAAGTGCCATGCAGTGAGAACTGGCTGGTTAGCTCAGTGGGTAGAGCGTCTGTGTCGTGGTCAGGGGGTGAGGTGTTCAAATCCCTGAAGAGCCAAAGAGATTGTAGTGGCTTGTTAGCTCTGTCGGTACAGCGTCTGTCTAGTGATCAGGCGGTCAGGCGTTCAAATCCCTGAAGGCCATGGTGAGAGTTGTGGCTGGTTAGCTCAGTGGGTAGAGCGCGCGATGGAGATGAGAACCGAGCAGGTCTGGCACGCAGCGGCTACTGTGGCAGTGGCATTCGCAGCAAACTGGCGAGTCTGAGGAATAGGAAGAGTTAATGGCAGAATTGAAACTCTGTTGACTTTTGGCAGGAAGCGGAATCTGTTGAGAGACGGAAAAGAGTTATTTGCCTCCAGAATCTTCCCCAGGGACAGTTCTGGCGTCAGGGATAAGGAGGCAGAGAGGCCGTTACTATTCTGCTCGGTCCCCTTAGACGATGTCAAACGAAAACAAAATTTTGAAGCCGGAGTTCGCATTTACTGGAACGGGAAGGAGAGCTTGGAGAGTGACAAAGCCTAATTTTGGGCAGAGAAGAAATGGACCCGATACCAACGTAATGCATCTTGTTTTTTATTCAAGTTAGACTTTGGTTTCGATGCTTACTTTTCGAAATAAAGTTTTCTTCCTACGCTTTTGGAGGGAGCAGAGGTGAGAGCAGCCGACAGGTCTTTCCATAAGGAACAGCAATGATCACCGCGGCTATGATCCGGACGGCTGGGCTCACTCCGCCCCTTCGACCAGCGACGGTGTTCACCCCGGGCGGTGGCAGTGAGTGGAGGAGGGGCCGCGCACCACGCCGACGGACTGTTGAATCTCCAAAATCTCTCGTCGATTGAGAGAGGTTCTGCGATTGATGAGATTGATGGGTGGCGGATGACATGAGGCACGGGTGGAGATCAAGCGGGAACCTGCCATCCACCTCATAGCAGCGCCTGGGTTTTGTCAAACTCATCCCATGGCTTCGAAGCAGGAAATGTGGAAAGGTTCGGCTGCTAGTAGGCCGGTCGCAGCGCCTTATTCGTAGAGGTTTAGTGTTCAATATACTTCAAAGAGTGTTTTTCCAATCGCTGTAGGTGATGTTTTCATGTTCTGAGGCTATTCTGATGAGCGAGTGAACAGTGCACAAAACACGTTTTCAGCCCGAGTGAGGGTGGTTTTCTGATTGACCTGAGCCTGAGATAAGTTCGGTTTCAGAAGGCCAAACATAAAAATGTGGATAACGTTCAAAAACGAGTTCAGATAGCTGAGATTTGAAGTGCAACTACTAGAAAGACAATTTCTGCTATAGTGGGAGGTGAAAATGTCATGTTCTGAAGCTTCCCTGAGAAGTTGTGGCACAATGCAGAAAACGCGTTTTCAACCTGAGATAAGGCGGGTTTCGGAACACCAAACTTAAAAATGTTGACAACGCACAAAAAACACTTCGGACAGCTTAGATTTGATGTGCAACTACTAGAAAGACAATTTCTGCTATAGTAGGAGGTGAAAATGTCATGTTCTGAAGCTTCCCTGACAAGTTATGGCACAATGCAGAAAACGCGTTTTCAGCCTGAGATAAGGTGGGTTTCGGAACGCCAAACAAAAAAATGTTGATAACTTTCAAAAAACACTTCAGACAGCTTAGATTTGATGCACAGCGACGAGAAAGACCCTTTCTTCCATAGTGGGAGGTGAAAATTTCATATTCTGAAGCTTCCCTGAGAAGTTGTTGCACAATGTAGCAAACGCGTCTTCAGCCTGAGATCAGGTGGGTTTCGGAACGCTAAATATAAAGATGTTGATAACTTTTGGAAAACACTTCAGACCGCTTAGATTTGATGTGCAACTACGAGATAGAAAGTTTCTGCTATAGCGGGATGTGAAAATTTTATGTTTTGATTCTTCGCTGAGAAGTTGTGGCACAATGCAGAAAACGCGTTTTCAGCCTGAGATAAGGTGGGTTTCGGAACGCCAAACATAAAAATGTGGATAACTTTCAAAAAACACTTCAGACAGCTTAACAACAGGTATTATGCAGGTATTATGCTTGACTCTTTCTCAGACACTGAAACAGAGTCTGTGATAATCGGTTAATTTGCAGGGGAGACGTGAGTTCTTTCCCACACGATTGAATCTTCAAAAGAGACAATTTGAAGGCAGACCTCATTGTCTTTCAGACAACGTTGTTTAGGCCGAGTTCACACCCAGGCCGCCCCACCTGTAGACCTTCCTTTTCAAAATGTGCCATTTGGTGGAGGGTCAGTTCACACCTCTTAGCTACCTAGCAGACACTGGGCTCTTCCTCCCTATTGTTTTGAAGTATTCAAATCAACAAAGGCGTCACCTAGGCCCTGCCCACACAAACGGAGTATTTAGGTGACCCTGATTCAGACCACATTTTACACCAGTTCAGGGGTAACCTTTGCTGTTGACCAGACCTTCCAGAACCTCAGCCACCTCTCCAAACGACTCCAGACTTGGCATGGACGCCTCTTCCTCTGCACATCGTAGGTGAATATTTATCTGTCTATCTATCTATCTGTCTATCTATCTATCTATCTATATCTATACAGTATACAGTACATATATGTATATACATATATGTATATCTATGTATCTACATTTACATATATAAGTATAATAAAAACGTTACGCCATGTTTATCACGTACCATGTCTCTTTTCATTGACAGATGTCGTCACTCATCTGTGTGACGTTCATTTAACGCAGAGTGATACAGGTAAAAAGATTTCATTATTCGAGCAGCTAATGCGACCAACTTTTGAAGACGGTGGCGTACACGCGGATCCGACGGCGGTGCTCCCTTCAATAGATACCAGTCTAGCCACGGATGCTTATAGGTGAATATAAAAAGCTATTATAAAAACTTTGTCATGTTGGTTTATCATATTCATCTCTACTTTTATAGGAATTATTACCCATCTGGGTGATGTTCATTTAACGCAGAGTGATACAGGTAAATATATTTAATCAATTATAAGCTGCTCTTAATATCTCATGATATTATGTACTAGATGTATTGTCTCTTCTAATATTAGATTCGAGTCAGCCGATAACCTTCTGGTGGCGATAGAAGGACCTCTGGAGCTGGAACAAACAGAGATTTTATTATTTTAAAGTTACATGATGCTGTTTCAAGTCAGACGATAAAATATAGAAACATTCTATTTTCATCAGTCGTTGCTTGACTGAGTCATGCTTTTCGAAAAAAATCTAGTCACACTAAAGGTAAAAAAACGACTACTTTTTGTTTGTACTGTACCCTGTAATTTAGGGGTAAAACAATCAAACGTGCAAGCAGTACAAAATTACTTCATCATTAGCTGTGACATTTAGATCAGACCAGACTGAGCAACACAACGTTTGAGCCTTCGAGAAGTTACTACTCAACACTAATACATACATACTGAACACAAGCACAAAATGTACTGTAACACACAACAAAGTTAACACACACACACAGCGACACGCAAACACTGTGGCAAAAATGAGGGAAAGTGAGAATAAGTTACAAGAACTGTTCTTCACTCTGCTTCTTTTCAATCCCTGTATCATGCAAGATGAAATGACTGAATGTGTTCCTGCAATGTAACAATTGTGAAGCAATGCGATATAATAGCTATACAAACGTCCTATAACTTGTCATGTAACACATCTACAATGTAGGAGGGACAGAACATTCATTGAATGAACATTCATTTATACTTGATGCTATCGCTAGTCAGACAAGTAGTGTAGAAATATCCAAAGTATGTTAACCCTTAATTTTATTTTATTTTATTTTATTTTGCCTTACGAGTGGCTAAAATGTGTATATTACAAGCCATGCTTTTCATTGATTTAAATGTGTCTTTATTCTGTATTTTCAGGTGAAAATAGCCAAATGCGGGAGCAGTACGGTGCGACATGTTAGTTTTGTAGTGTGCATTTTGTGTTCGGGGGTCGGGTCGCGGAGGCAGCATTCGGAGCAGGGAAGCCCAAACTTCCCGGTCCGCACAAACCTCCTCCAGCTCATCCCGGGGGATCCCGAGGCGTTCCCAGGCCAGACCGGAGACATAATATCTCCAGCGAGTCCTGGGTCTTCCCCGGGGTCTCCTCCTGGTAGAACATGCCCGGAACACCTCCCCAGGGAGGCGTCCAGGGGGCATCCGGATCAGATGCCCGAGCCACCTCAACTGGTTCCTCTCCATGTGGAGGAGCAGCGGCTCCACCCCGAGTTCCTCCCGGATGACCGAACTCCTCACCCTATCTCTAAGGGTGCGCCCAGCCGGAGGAAACTCAATGACGCAATTACTCCAACATCATATGTGATATTTAGATCAGATCCAGAGACTAACATGCTTCGAGCTGAGGTGAAACTATGAATGTATGAATTGAGAATTATAAAAAAGTAACCCGAGTCGAAATCGAAATGTGTTTAAATTAAATCTTTCCATTTTAAAAAACAGTGTTTCTGTTGTTCATTTTCACAAAATTTTAATGCTGAAGTAAGGCATGTGAACAAATTCTGATATTGTATTTTCATATTTTTTCACAAGTTACAGGTGTATTCTCAGTTATTATTTATCAACTGTGTCTCAAATTTTAAAACTTTTTTTTTTCAGTGTTTTAAAAACAAACAACTGGCAAATTAAACTGGTTGACATTGTAGGTTCGTGAACCTGTTTTTGTCTGTGTTCGCAAGTTACCATAAAAGAATAGTTTTGGTAGGCTGGTTGTTCATCTTATAAAATCAAACCGACGCACTGAAGCCTGTAAGTACATTTTTCCTTTTACTTCAAGCTTTTCTCCATCCATTAGAATCTCAAATATCTGTTTCACTGTTAAAAACTTCTAATTGTCAGTACCAGAAATTGAATTGTTTGAAAAAACAACAAATAAAGTTTTTTTCAGCACACACACACACACACACACACACACACGTGCATCAAATTTAAGACATACCATTCTCACTATAAGACAACAAGCCATTTTAGTATGTATGAGCATGTTGGCATGTTCCCAATCTTCTTAATCTTTTCATTTACCTGAAACTGTCTGCTTACACAAATTGTATTACTAATCCTGAACTAAAGCCTGACGTTTTTGTACAACCATCTACGATAGGATAAATAGATGAATATTATTAGAAACTAGATATAGTTTATTTAAAAATTTTAACAAACTTTTTTCATTTGTTCAGCCATTTGTCAAATTTGAAAAAATAAAAGATGTATAACTTTTGAGATGTCAAGAACTTTTTATTTTCGCTACCAGTCACAAACCCCGCTTTTTTCACGAAATAGTATGAAATATATATATAAATATATATTTTTTTTTTTACAAGTAAAGCTTTTTTACTAATCACTGCCAATTCTAACTGACAAACAACAAATCACAGGGTTGACATTGTAGTTTCTGACATACATTCAGTTTTTCATTTTTAATCGTCCTAGACCTACATTTTCTTTACATATCTTCAAGCTGAATAGTGTTTTATCTTCTATTTGTTTACATTCACAAGGTGTACGGATTGCGCGGAAGCATTTTTTTTTTTTTTTTTACGCTAGTAGTCTCTCAATGAGGCACTGAATCCTGCAGAAGGCTTTTATTCCTTTTTATGAACTTGCATCTACCTATCTATCCATCAGTCAGTTAAGTTTTAAAGTGTAAATGCATACGACGGAATATGCACATAGAAAATATCAGAAAAAGTAAATATGAGAATCTACTTCAAAGAACAACTTTGTTCATAGTGAAGGGAAAGAATAGAAACTCCATAGAAAGAACACCTGAGAAACAACAACAACAACAAAAAAAAAAACAATCTAACAAAGCTAACAAAAAATTTTGAAAGCAACAGTGTGATTATGTCTCATTTTTCACTCAAATTGAATTTTAACCGAGTGAATGTCTGCAAACGCATGAAAGCATGTTTATGAACACATCCTGATAACGCTTGGTGACCCAATATCCAATCCTATGGGAAGATGTCCCGGATCATACTCAGGCCGCCTTCGTTCAACGTATACAGCCAATGACTAGTACCTCGCTCCTAAAATAAGCCTCGATGCACTTTTTTTAAAAACGGTGGCAAAATTCGCCGTTCTGCCCATAAGAGGGCGAAAGTGATAGAATGAGATTAAGATTTAAAATGAGAAGACCCAAAATGTCGAGGGTGACTACGGTGATTAATACAATCTTGAATCTTGAGCACAGAGTGTCCCTTATTTGTCCCACAGAGGGGAAATGTTGGACTTGTTGGATCTACGCATCCGTAGGTAAATGCGGAATTGATGAACATATCACTTACAACTCCGAGACAATGCTTGTTATTGGTTTGGGTGTGTTCTTCTTGGTAGAATTTGTATGAACATCTTATAAACACCTCATCAACAACTCATACGAGAACTTTAAACGGAAGGAAGGAACACATATTGGATATGAAGTTCTATGAGGCTTTTCCACTGGACCTTTGGAGTCAAAGTGTAGACTGAGGTTCATGTTTGCATGTTACTACAGTACTTTTTGGGTTTTATTTTGTAATGATGTAGTGTTTCTGTTGGTTGGGGAGAAACTCTTGAAGGTGCTGCAATTTCCAGGACCATGTTACGATTTTCAAACGTTACTGTCAACATTTGCGTCAAAAGGATACTTCTGCAAGGAATCTCAATTAATTCCAAAAGCAAATGGATACCGACAATATCCTTGAACAAAATCTGAAATTTTGAAAGAGCTAAATCTAATGCTGTTGTAATATATTCTCACTATGATGTGCTTTAAACATAAATGATGGAATAGTTATCTCCTGCAAAAGATAGAAATGATAAAAGTTGAAAATTAAAAGTTGAATGCAGGCAAATATTTATGTTGAATGTTTGTGAGTAGCTTGTAAAATCTTTGATGTATGACTTCATTTTACCCTTTCCTCACTAGTAGCCATCACAAATCGGCGACCTCCATCTTGATCTTAGATGCTCACTCCGCCTATGAAAACCAGGCCATCAATTCAGACACATGTGACTCTGCTTGTCTGCCTGTGTAGCAGTCTCTCAACCATACATCATGGCAGGTCCCTTGTATTGTATTGTTTCTAAATAACAAGTACAACAATACATGGTATCCTCAGTTTAGACCTAGAACCTGGGCGATTCAACAAGTTACACGTGTTCAAAGGTGCTCATTCAGAGAAACAATGATTGAGTTCTGGACCAGCAGGAGACCTTACAGATATTTCTTGTTGATGCCAGTGAGGGGAGAGTAACCGTACGTCTCGCAGAAGAATATTAACACATTAATTGATAATCTGAGGATCAAAAAACTTGAACAATGATCCCTCTTTCAGGATGGCCTCAAACTTTTCATCCACAATCTAACAGTCATGTGTAAAGGGTTCCCCCATTGTTTGTGGTGACACTGGATGACTTGTTTTTACAGTATTCTCCTGACGGCGTGCTTGAGACCCGTCAACACAACATTGTCAGGGATAAAAAAGAACATCACTTTAAAAAACAGATCAGTTACGAAAAAACTCCGGGTCGTGTACGATAAGAGGCGCTTGTTTTCGGACGGCACAACCAAACCTTTCGGGTTTTGCACTGAGTTGCAAAAGATGAATAAAAATATCAAATTCATTGAAGGTTTACCTGAATCTTTTGAAAATGAAGATGTATTTCCTACTGATAGAAAACATTTGATTATTCTTGACGATGTTATTTTTGAAGCTTCTGAAAACCCAGAGGTTGTCCGTGTTTTTACGCAGTACAGACATCATAAAAATATGAGTGTTATAATGCTGACGCAAAACTTATTTCATCGTGGTAAATATAGTCGTATTATTAGTCTGAATAGCAATTACTTTGTATTGTTTAAGAATCCTCGCGATAAAATGCAGATAAAAGTTCTTGCTCAACAGATTTACCCGTCTCAAAGAGCTTTCTTTCGAGAAAACTTTGAAGATGCTACAGCCGACGCTCACGGGTACTTAATTGTTGATCTAACACCCTCATGTCCAGAACGCTACAGACTAAGGACTGGGATACTTCCTCACGAGCGTCACACTGTGTACATACCAAAAACGTCTGCTTAAGTTATGTCAGCGCGTATAAAAAGAAACGCTGGTTTACTTAAGGAACTATACCACGCTCCGTCAAAGAAACGTAAAGACATTTTAATGCGTAGTTCTCGGGACTTTATTCAAGCTCTTTGCGAGATCGCCCTGAATGTTTTGAAGGGGAATGTACCATTGTCGCAAGCTCAGTTAAAAAAACTGAAAAATCAGAAGAAAAACATCAGACTCTTGGCTAAAAAAAAAGCGTGCGTGAAGCGTAAACGAAGGATTCTTAAAAAGCAATCGGGTGGATTCCTGTTGCCGTTGCTAGCGGCTGCCGTTCGAATCATTGGAAATCTAATAGGAGGACTTGTAAAGAAGTAAAACGCCATGAAGACTGTCCAGAAAATGTATCTCGTCTCTCCTCAGCAAATTAACCAGTTATCACGCCCATCCTCTGACAACGAATAACCGCTGCTAAAATCTTCGCGGTCAATGCTTAGAGGCAGATCCTTCAAATGTCTTCCTGTAGCTAGAATCATGTTATAAAACTCTCTGACCGCCATACCGTTATTAAACTGAGGTTGAAAAGCTTTAGCGGGGATCTGTTGGCCGTCCTGACAGAGGGCTAGATATTCAGTGTTGTAATGATGAAAATTGAACGGGGAGAGATCTCTCCTACCGGTAAATGCCTCGTGATGTACCAACCCTAAAACCACGTATTTAGGTATTGAACCCAGAAATAAATTCTCCTGGGTGCATATTCTTGAGTTTTCTGGAATGGAGTATGTTTTTACATTGACTCGTGAGAGCGGGAAGAGAGCATTTCCTTTTAACACACCCGCTGCATGACCTATTCTCACAGCTGGCGAAACAGCGACTTTCTTCACAAACAGAGAGGCGCCGAGGATTTTCAGACGAAAGGTGGAGTCGCGGGGTCCATTCAGGCAGAAGGCATCATTCGCTCTGGTGAGTTTAATTCTTAAATCGACAGAGTTTAATAACAGTCTCTCGCAGAAAAATATGTCGCCGTGGAGAGGACCGAGAAGATGTACTTCTCTGGATCTGCTCGTGAACTCGGCCCTCTTATTAAGACCTGCGTTCGGACCGTTTACAGTGATGATCGAGTCAACTGACCCAGTTGTGTCTTGGTAAAAAAGACCGGCGCTAAACTGTGTTTTAAGAGTGTCGCCTGAAAAGTTGAGAAGTGTTTCAATCATAGCTCTGTACGGATGTGTGGAACTGGATTGTGAAATCATCCGATCGCCCAGAACCACATTGCACTGGTCAAAGATTGTGTTTAGAGGGTAATTGATGAGACCGACCGCTGCGTCGTTAGCCAGCGGTGTGCCATCGGCGTTAGTAATTCTTGCACGCACGTGTAGAAGGGTGTCGTTTAGGTCTAGATACTTTTCACCGTCTCCCGGTATAAAAAACTCAATAGGTCCTCCTTCGCTGATAGCGGCTACTGGTGCAATTTCAGTGTAAATTTTGTCTTTGATGGAAAGTTGCGTCATCGGGGGCGTGAATAAATCCAGTTCTGCCAATGTGCATTCAGCAGATTTCTGGTGTAGGAGTGCCATGTTACTGTATATAAGGTTTTTTAAAATATATCAGAGCTCCCTCTGGACTTCCTCTTGGACCGTTTGCTTCTGTCAACAGACTTCTTTCTTTTTTTGTTTGTACGTTTATTAGAGCTCTGTGTTACACATCGTCCTGGAGGGCGTCTCTTTGTCCTCCGCGATAAGACGGCTGTACCTCGTGACCCTTTCTGTCTCTGTTGATCGCTCATTCCTCTCAAGGTACGGGTGAACATATCCGTAGCTATGTTACCCACCGCTGATTTGAGATGTTGTTTCGCGATGGCAATACCTCTTTTCAAGAGCGGTGAATCAAACCGAAACATTTTCGAGAAGAGGGAACCGATGCCACGTTCGTACATAACAGGGGCACCGTAGAAACCGGGTAGATCTCCGCCCACCTGTTTTTCATAATATTGTACAAATCTGTGAGGGTCGTCTCTTAAGCCTGCATGAACCATTGTGTTTGTTTACGACTTGGCCTGCAAAGACTGGTTATCTCTCTCCGGCGTTGTGATGGTGAATGAATTTCCACATGACGATACAAGGGTTATATAATATCCTCTCAAGTAACAGGTCTAAAGTATAGAGTCACCACGACCTTTCCAAAGGTAAAATTGACGGGTTTGTTAAGATTCGATTTAATTTGTATCTGAATATTTTCAATATGGTTCTTGGCCACCGGTAAATAGTAAGCAGGGTTAAAATGTTGTGTGATTATATCTGAGTAGCTACCCTTGATTTCTACAGTTCTTAAAAGCGGTGCATATGCATCCCCTACAAGCTGCGGTCTTACAACGTCGCTGTAACAGTAGAGATGGTAAAACCCCACTTTTAAATCAACTGGATGGGGCGCTCTGTAGTCGCAAAAATTTATCCAATTACCAGGCTCTACACCTAGCATGTAAGCCAAAGGCGAGTTAAAAAGCACTAGGTTCTGCCCGTCTCCTTGAAGATCAATTTTTTGCCGTGCACTGTTAAACAGGAAGCGTATGTCGTTATTGGTTTTTTTAAAGGTTTGCTCCAACTCGGTTGTAATCTGATTAATAGAGCTGTAATATCCTCCCTTAAACTTCAGTTTGGAAATATCTGTTCCCGCCGTTTTGAAATGTCGATCAACCCCTCGTGATTCGTCTTTTTTCCTCTGAGCAGAGGCGCTGGCATCGGGATCTGGAGCCCTAAGACGAGCCATGGCTCTATGAAATTCATCTTTATACCGTCGTGTTGTGTTAGCCTCCGAATCTGATCCTCTAGGGGGAGCCGTGTTTGTGTTGGAATCAAGTACTCTATGGTTCGGTTTCCAGGAAAATGATGCTGTATCCTCTGGAATATTATGCCACGTGTGAGGGTATGTAATCTCCGTCAAAGCGACCTCCCATTTTCCGTTTAAATCGATATGTTGTGCTAAATCAACGCGGAAAGTACCAATGGAGTTGTCTTTAAAAACATTTGCGCTGGCGTTTGATGGTAAAGTCACATAGAAGCCTGCGTTCTTTGAGTCGTACATGGTGATATGATGCCTGGTGTAAAGAAGGACCTTCTTATATATTTTTTATATCCGAAGCTTTTACCCACCTGTTGAATTTTTCAGGCCAGTTCTTCCACTGGACAAAGACCTGCCTCTCTCCTTTAACGCAGCGTTCCATGAGAATCTTTTCAACGTGAAATACTTTATCCTTTACGAGTTGTACTTTTTGTAATTCTTGATCATAAAATGACCCCTGGATGGTCTCGCCGTCGAAATCTTTCAATTTATACACAGGCGGGGTGCGATGAATACATTCAGTTATCGTAAATATCTCATCTGTAAAACTCTGCTCATACTTTTTGTCAAATACACCTCGTAGTTTTGATATCCTAACATGATCGCCCTCCTTAAATTTTGCCTTCTGCAGATCTTTCGATGGTCTAATGTAAAGATTGCAGAGTATTTTCTTTAGTTACTTCCATCGGTGTCATTTTTATACTACTGTGATAGCTGTGATTATAACTCTTTACTAGATCCTGTAAAACCTCGATGTAACGTAATGTGTTTTTAGCCGTGAAATATCTCCACATCCGACTTTTAAGAGTGAGGTTAAATCTCTCAACCACAGAGGCCTTAACGTCACTCGCTGTTGAAAAATGATTAATACCCTTCCTTTCCATCAAAGCCCTGAAACTCTTGTTAAAAAAATCTTTCCCATCATCCGTCTGTAGCTTTGCAGGCGTCCCGCACTCCTCCAGCACTGTTTTGAACGCCTTCATTCTCTCGATCGGAGTCTTTCTTTTTAAAACGCGTACATAGGCCCTCTTTGAAAATACATCTTTCACGGTCAACAAGTAATTTTGATCGTCGTTATATCTAGCCAATGCCTGCATGTCGCATAGGTCGGCCTGGAATTGTTGAAGAGGCCTGTGAACAAATACTCTGTATCTCGGAAAGTTTACTCTGGCTGGTTTATGCAGGGTGTAGGCATCCTGTTTTGATAAAAAAATCTTTAATAGATTTAGAACTGACTGGTTTTCCAGTCTCAACCTGCACCCCTGGACGAAGGCGACTCACACCTCCGTAGCTCCCGGGGTGAAGAGGATTGTAATAAACTCTTTTAATGATGTGTTTCACCGTCATGTTAAACGAGAAATGAATGAGCTGAGATCCAAATATACTTCTTAATGTTTTTTATTCCACAGGTTATGTAAGGATTCAAACGTAATGTTATACAAAGACAGTAAAAGAGTAAAAAAAAATAAACATCACATACGAGGGAATCTCGTGTTTGTGACATCGCCCAGGACCGGCGTTCTATTCCAGATTCTACTTGCTGATTCCAGACGTTCAATTAGAAGATCCTCAGGCTCATGTTTGATGTATTCATTCCAGACAGTTGATTTTCGACACCTCATTTCGAGCAAGACTGTCTCAGCCGTAGCCTTCGTTCTCATTTTCCCCGGTTGTACGTCATTCAGGGTCAAGTAGTGTTGTACAGCAGGCAGAAAGTTCTTGTTACAGAGTCTCTTCATCAACGGGTGGAAATTAAGGCGGTAGAAATCATCCTCCATCTCTTCAAGACAGCTGTGTTGTAGTTGGCTGGGATGGTCTACTTGGCAACCGTAGCAGATCTCCCTCCAATACCTGCGTATGGTTTTACCTAGTAGATGAAATACAACTGTCTTTAAAGCTTTCAAGAAGAAACCGCTTATCCATCCATCCGTGTCATCATTAGCTGCTGGTTCTTGGTCTTGAGAAGCAGTGGATAAAGCAGGCGGATGCACGTCGACAGTTTCGTTCCCGGGGCAGGCGGTTGCTGCCTTCCCTACAGGTTCCTCCTCGTCATCCGCATCTTGCATTTCAGTTGCAACAGAGTCGTCTGTGTCGTCTTTGACGTCCAATGAAGGACGGGCTCCGTCTGTCGTGTCGTTGTTAGAACCCTCGTACTTATGACCGTCAGCCGCAACGTGTTCTACCGCAGGAAGTAGAGGTGACGGCGAGGAGTTGTTCATCCCGTACCCGGGGCCGCCTGTAGCAGCTCCGAGGAAGGTAGTGACGATACGTCTCGGAACACCTTCTGGCCTCATCGTTGTCTTGGACGGTCTTGTTCCAACAGGTACGTCTGCATGGTGTTGCTCTGGAAAAAATCCTCTTTATAACAGCCATCAACAAGTAGGCGGTCCAGGGTGGGGCGGTCCTAAAAGGCCAGTGCTTTTTTCAACACAAGGGCATCATTCCATAAGCGGCTATGGTAGAAGAGACCGTCGATTTTTGGAGAAATCTCCTGGATTGTCTCACTCCAAGCATCCATCGGTATGGTTAACAGAGTACGAAAAACACCACAATCGGAATTAATATACTCCAGGACGAAATCTTCTTCTTCTTCACCTGTGACTCCTGTTGATACTTTATGGATGGCCCTGAAGGACCAACGTCCTGATCCTAACATTTGAATCACATCGTCTTTTGCACCTGCACGTCACTAACATGCTGGTGCTTGACCTCGGCTTGCTTGCACCGTCACTTGAAATTACTGCATTTAATAAAAACAAGAGAAAAGAAACGCCCTTTAAACTTGACTGTAGCTTGCTGAATAAACGCATCCAACATCCGCACTGGTGGATGCATTTAGACAATCATCAGCAGGTCATTTGGTCGATGCTGAGCCAGGATAATTAATAATTTAGCGATAACTTCCTTGGAGAAACATCTCACCCGTCCAGCTGGAGTTGCTGTCCTGGCAGCTGCCTCACTGTCCAGCTCATATTTGATGTCACAGCAGTGTTTCTGTGAATGAAGATGCACTGCCAGTGTCCAGCTGAATCAGGTGTAAATGGATCACACGTCACCATCTTTGTATCTGCGGCCAATTTAAGCGCAGAAAAACAAGGCGTTTGACAAATTTTATTGATGGTAAAGGCATAAAGGGAAATTTTAGGCGTGTTTTCCTTCTCCCATAGCTATTAATAGTAATATTGAAATGTTTATTTTTATCTTTGCTGAAGGGGACCCCACATATGACCTTGAAATGAATAAGGATCGGGCATGCGCATGATGTAACTTACTGAAATTCAGTGACCGTTTTCTCCCACCAACTTTCATCTATTTGAAAACCTGATTCCCTGTTGTATGCTCCTCTCGTTTTTGACCTCAATCTCATGAATATATTTCAGAAACAATTCTCTTCTAGGGCTGAGTAGATTGTTGCTGAGTCAGGAGGTAGAGAAGGAAACCTGTGAAAGTTTTTATTTTTTTATTTATTTTAGACAAAATATATGATTTGATATTGTTTTGAGAGACTATTGTACGAGCGTGACAAGCATTTCTCCAAGTAAGAGGGAGGAAACACACGATTCTCTTTTTGGGCCAGAATTCTGAGTGGCTGAATTATATTTACAGCGCTTCTGAAATTGGGAGCAAACTTTAATAGCATGGAACGTAACCTTGGGATTCTTGACATTGGTAGGTCTTTTCATAGGCAGTGAGGAATATACCGGAGCATTAATAGAGGATGAGCATGAAAACATTTCCAGTTTGGACTAAGGTAAACATCAGTAAGACAGCAGATTTTATGAATATAAGAGGCTCAATAATAAAACTGTTTTGAATTTACACTTATGGAGTAACGATCTGCTGACCCGAGGAGACTTCCCACTCCAAACAAAATCACTTGCTGTAGTTTATCAATGATTTTTTTTTTTTTCTTTTTAAATTTCTCCACCTCTGAAGGTCAGATTTGACTAGAGTCGTGCGTGAAGGTAAAGGTAGAGGATTTATTGTCAATTCTGCCATATGCATTACATATCAAGGATTGAAATGTGCAGCCACATGAACGCAGAGAGATTTAAAACAAGATTCTTTAAATCAAAGTGCAGGTTCTTGAAGCCTACCCCTTTTAATTGGATGACATATGCTTTTCTCATTTTTGACCCTATATCCTGAAAACATGAATAATAATTCACTATTGTTATGCATGATGCCTTTAAACCCTAGAGATGAGCTCTGTGTGACTCTGCTAAAGACTTAATGCCCAAGTGGTTTCCATAATACCTCTTATGAAGACCCTCCAATATTTATAACGTACAGAACATTAAGAATCACCCGTTATAATGTACTTAAATATGTAATAATAATGTATATGTAATAATGTATAATCAAAAAACATGTTTTATTAGTGCATAATTTACATTTTCCCTTTGGTTTCCTTGTTTATACATTCTGTTTATAATATGCTAATGATAATGCTAATAACAGACTTATGTAGATCGTAGTTATGAGAACACAGAAGTGTAAGAGCTGTTGCCACGAAAGAGCATTACAAGGGTACTGTGCTATAAAACGGTTATTATTCATGATGCTAATGTCGAATCAGCGTAGCATTTTTGTGTGGTCATCTTTGCTAAGTATGGAAGTCAAAAGTCGTGGGACAACCTGGGAGTAAGTTCAGGTGGTCATGGAAAAGTGGACAGGAAGTTAATATACTGTAGGATTTCACAGCTTCTATTGACTGAATTGACTGATCTGCATCTTGTGACATTTATGAGACATTTATCTGAGAAACTTAAGGGAAATCAAACATATGCAGTGGCAGGAAGTAGCAATGAAAGCAATCGTGAAGCTATTTAGTGAAATCTCGCAGAAAAGCATTTCCTCCTCCCAGAGGCTCTTTGACTGTGTGTGTGATTGCAATGGCAATGATCTTGAATCCACTTCGTGGGGACTGTCTTTCCTTATTTTATACTGAACAACAAGCACGGCTCTATTTACTGTTTCGTTCAAATGAAACACAACATACCAGGGCCCATCACTGTGTTCTGAAACCTCCTTTGAGTTGGGTCTGTTTCAAGCACTGAGTCAATAAGCGTCATGCAATCTTGAGCTGCGTTTTTAATGTGTGCAGTTTTGGCGCGTGTTGCTCGCTCGGTGCCCAGAGAGTACAGAGAGCTGCAGATGGTAACAGGCAGGGAGGTGGGAAACCTTGTCTCTCTTGCACCTCAGACTGTGCTGAAACCTGATTTGTAAACATGCTCACAGGAACCATCTGCCGCTGAGTTCATGTTTTCCTCTGCATTTTTTGATTTGGGATTCTATAAATAGACAGAGAGATGAAGGAGACCACTATATGTCAAATCTGTATGATTGATGGTCCCCCGGGAGTAATAAAACCCTCCCCTTCCGGAAGTAATAAACCCCACCCCTTTTTATATCAAAAAGAAATTAAAATAATTACCCTCCCCATTTTTATATCAACAGGAAATTAAAATAATGAAGGTCCAAGGGGTAGCTTCACCCTTGTGTGATGCAGGGGGTGGGGGTCAGCTACATCCTCACAGACGCAAGGGTCAGGCAGGGTCAGCGGGAGGGTGGGTGTGTGATGAGACACCGGGAGGATTACCTTAGGGGTGTGGGTAAAAAAAAAGGGGTAAAACAAAAAGAAAGAAATACT
Source organism: Synchiropus splendidus (assembly GCF_027744825.2). Lineage (NCBI taxonomy): Eukaryota > Metazoa > Chordata > Actinopteri > Syngnathiformes > Callionymidae > Synchiropus > Synchiropus splendidus. The sequence goes on along the minus strand of NC_071340.1, from coordinate 2,573,809 downwards.
TTTAGTTTTCAGCATTAGTCAATGTTTGAACTGTTTCTGCATTGCAGGCTAAATAATCAAAACACATTAGTAGCTACAATATTATTTCGGGTTTAAACATTTTAGAAGTTATTTAACATCTTATGAAGAAGTTTTTCATTCTTGAAATATTTCTTAAAGATAAAACAGTAGAAAGAAAACACTTCTTAGACTTCACTAATAGTTCAAACGACGCAGCTACCCAACTCATGCACCATTTTTCAAAATGTGTTTAAACAGATAATTTGTACTTGTTTGAGAAATACTTTTCAAAAGAAAGAAATACTTTTAGTTTTCAGAAAATAAGGTTGAGTGAACAAGGATAAAACAAAAGAAAGAAATACTTTTAGTTTTCAGAAAATAAGGTTGAGTGAACAAGGATAAAACAAAAGAAAGAAATACTTTAGTTTTCAGCATTAGTTCAAATAACACAGCTATTCAACTCATATGAGTTTCTGTTGAATCAGTCTATTTAATTTTACACCCTGTGTGAGTTTTAAACGATGCAATTTTACTTACTCAGGAAATACTTAAAAAAGGGGTAAACAGCGGTGTGACAACAGGCATTATGCCTGACTCTTTCTCAGACACCGAAACATACCACATTTTACATCAGTTCCGGGGTAACCTTCGCTGTTGACCAGACCTTCCAGAACTTCATCCTCCTTTCCAAAAGGACTCCAGACTACCCATGGATGCCTCTTCCTCTGCACGTCGTAGGTGAATATTTATCTGTCTATCTATCCATCTATCTATATCTATACAGTATACATATAAGTATATACATATATGTGTATCTATGTATTTACATTTACATATATAAGTATAATAAAAACGTTACGCCATGTTTATCACGTACCATGTCTCTTTTCATTGACAGACGTCGTCACTCATCTGTGTGACGTTCATTTAACGCAGAGTGATACTGGTAAAAATATTGAATTATTTTATAATTCGTTGTTAATATCTCTATTATGTGTTACAACAGCCGCACTTCTATTTTTCAGATATTATCGCCTCCGCGAATAACTTCCCGGAGACGCTGATCGGCGCTGAGGAGCTTGAGCGGTTAATGCGTGTAACTTTTGAAGACGGAGATGCCCGTGCGGATCTGTCGGCTGTGAATCCGAGAGCGAGTCTTCAAGTCAGCGGCACCGAGGCTCAGAACACGCCGTGTATTATAATAATCGACAGCGAGGACGAGTTCGTCCGGGGCCGAGTACAGGAAATCGATCGAAGGGAAGTAACCAACGCTCTCTGAGCCGTAAGCGACGGTTAATTCGGCACGGAAGACAGGACCGGCGCGAGTCATTGGTGAGAAGGAGACAGCGATTCTAATCATAATTACGATAACTAGGTAAAGAATAGCGGTATTTATTAAGTGTATATACATGCGTATGTGTGTGTGTGTGTGTGTGTGTGTGTGCGCGTACGTGCGTGCGTGCGTGCGTGTGTGTGTGTTTTATCTGTAATGCGGTTTGTCTATGTTCCGGCTATGTGCTTTTAGACGGTGTCATTTTACTATTGAAGGTGTTTGAGTAACTGTTGCTGCTAAGCGTCATTGTGATTTTACTACTATGCTTTAACGACGACGGACACTAGAGGTCGCGATTACTATTTCACACTATGCTTTATCAACGGCGGCCACGTGAGGTCGAGATTACTATTTCACACTATGCTTTAACGATGGCGACCACTAGAGGTCGGGATTACTATTTTACACTATGCTTTAACGACGGCGGCCACTAGAGGTCGTGATTTTACTAACTGTAATGTGCTTTAACGACGGCGGCCACTAGAGGTCGTGATTTTACTAACTGCAATGTGCTTTAACGACGGCGGCCGCTAGAGGTCGTGATTTTAATAATTGTAATGTGCTTTAACGACGGCGGCCACTAGAGGTCGTGATTTTACTAACTGTAATGTGCTTTAACGATGGCGGCCACTAGAGGACGTGATTTTACTAACTGTAATGTGCTTTAACGACGGCGGCCACTAGAGGTCGTGATTTTACTAACTGTAATGTGCTTTAACGACGGCGGCCACTAGAGGTCGTGATTTTACTAACTGTAATGTGCATTAACGACGGCGGCCACTAGAGGTCGGGATTTCACTAATTGTAATGTGCTTTAACGACGGCGGCCACTAGAGGTCGGGATTTTACTTTTTTATATTTAACTACCTATGTTTTTTGTTTTATTCAACGCCTGTGCGTATGAAAACAGACGATCAGTCAGAGGTCGAAGGAGTAGGGCACCCGCTCGTTGATTCTTTAACTCACCAGACGCCTCAGCTGATAGGAGGTGGGAAAAAACATTTTGGAGTGATAGTTTACGTTTCACTGCTGTATTTATTTATTTATTTTTTCACATGAAAACAGATACAAAGACAACGAGCACGCCACACCTTCTACCTGTCGCTTCAACACCAACACCAACACCAACGTTTGGTAAGATACGAAGGTCGTGATTTTACTAATTGTAATGTGCTTTAACGACGGCGGCCACTAGAGGTCGTGATTTTACTAACTGTAATGTGCTTTAACGACGGCGGCCACTAGAGGTCGTGATTTTACTAATTGTAATGTGCTTTAACGACGGCGGCCACTAGAGGTCGTGATTTTACTAACTGTAATGTGCTTTAACGACGGCGACCACTAGAGGTCGTGATTTTACTAATTGTAATGTGGTTTGACGACGGCGTCCACTAGAGGTCGTGATTTTACTAACTGTAATGTGGTTTATCGACGGCGGCCGCTAGAGGTCGTGATTTTACTAATTGTAATGTGCTTTAACGACGGCGGCCACTAGAGGTCGTGATTTTACGAACTGTAATGTGGTTTAACGACGGCGTCCACTAGAGGTCGTGATTTTACTAACTGTAATGTGCTTTAACAACGGCGGCCGCTAGAGGTCGTGATTTTACTAATTGTAATGTGCTTTAACGACGGCGGCCGCTAGAGGTCGTGATTTTACTAACTGTAATGTGATTTAACGACGTCGGCCGCTAGAGGTCGTGATTTTACTAACTGCAATGTGCTTTAACGACGGCGGCCGCTAGAGGTCGTGATTTTACTAATTGTAATGTGCTTTAACGACGGCGGCCACTAGGGGTCGTGATTTTACTAACTGTAATGTGCTTTAACGACGGCGGCCACTAGAGGTCGTGATTTTACTAACTGTAATGTGCTTTAACGAGGGCGGCCACTAGAGGTCGTGATTTTACTAATTGTAATGTGCTTTAACGACAGCGGACGCTAGAGGTCGTGATTTTACTAACTGTAATGTGCTTTAATGACGGCGGCCACTAGAGGTCGTGATTTTACTAACTGTAATGTGCTTTAACGACGGCGGCCACTAGAGGTCGTGATTTTACTAATTGTAATGTGCTTTAACGACGGCGGCCACTAGAGGTCGTGATTTTACTAACTGTAATGTGCTTTAACGACGGCGGCCACTAGAGGTGGTGATTTTACTAATTGTAATGTGGTTTAACGACGGCGTCCACTAGAGGTCGTGATTTTACTAACTGTAATGTGGTTTAACGACGGCGGCCGCTAGAGGTCGTGATTTTAGTAATTGTAATGTGGTTTAACGACGGCGTCCACTAGAGGTCGTGATTTTACTAACTGTAATGTGGTTTAACGACGGCGGCCACTAGAGGTCGTGATTTTACTAACTGTAATGTGGTTTAACGACGGCGTCCACTAGAGGTCGTGATTTTACTTATTGTAAAGTGGTTTAATGAGAGTATACACTAGTGATTTACTATTTGTTTTTACGCTTTAAATGTTGATCCTTAGTAGATCCCTACATTTACACTCTGTTTATATTAATATCATATTAACTGCTATCCGAGGTCTTGCTTCAAGATTGTATTTACATTTGTGTTGTTGTCGGTATTCTGTTTCAGCTCTCCCCTCTGGGTCTTGGCCTTTTTGGGAGACATCGACGCCGGTTTCCTCAGTACCTCTGGATCTACTATCCGGACCGTTCCCTGCTGAAGACTCGACGTCGGCATCTGGGCTATCCGCACCTCCACAGCCACCGTCGCCGACACCATCAGCACCGCCAGCAACCACAAGACAAGCCGCGGACATCGCCCCGGATACCAAAACAAAAAGAAAGAAATACTTGTGTGTGTGTGTGTGTGTGTGTGTGCGCGTACGTGCGTGCGTGCGTGTGTGTGTGCGTGTGTGTGTGTTTTATCTGTAATGCGGTTTGTCTATGTTCCGGCTATGTGCTTTTAGACGGTGTCATTTTACTATTGAAGGTGTTTGAGTAACTGTTGCTGCTAAGCGTCATTGTGATTTTACTACTATGCTTTAACGACGACGGACACTAGAGGTCGCGATTACTAATTTACACTATGCTTTAACGACGGCGGCCACTAGAGTTCGTGATTTTACTAATTGTAATGTGCTTTAACGACGGCGGCCGCTAGAGGTCGTGATTTTACTAACTGTAATTAGCTTTAACGACGCCGGCCGCTAGAGGTCGTGATTTTACTAACTGCAATGTGCTTTAACGACGGCGGCCGCTAGAGGTCGTGATTTCACTAATTGTAATGTGCTTTAACGACGGCGGCCACTAGAGGTCGTGATTTTACTAACTGTAATGTGCTTTAACGACGGCGGCCACTAGAGGTCGTGATTTTACTAATTGTAATGTGCTTTAACGACAGCGGCCGCTAGAGGTCGGGATTTTACTAACTGTAATGTGGTTTAATGACGGCGTCCACTAGAGGTCGTGATTTTACTAACTGTAATGTGGTTTAACGACGGCGGCCGCTAGAGGTCGTGATTTAACTAATTGTAATGTGCTTTAACGACGGTGGCCACTAGAGGTCGTGATTTTACCAATTGAAATGTGGTTTAACGACGGCGTCCACTAGAGGTCGTGATTTTACTAATTGTAATATGGTTTAATGACAGTATACACTAGTGATTTACTATTTGTTTTTACGCTTTAAATGTTGATCCTTAGTAGATCCCTACATTTACACTCTGTTTATATTAATATCATATTAACTGCTATCCGAGGTCTTGCTTCTAGATTGTATTTACATTTGTATTGTTGTCGGTATTCTGTTTCAGCTCTCCCCTCTGGGTCTTGGCCTTTGTGGGAGACATCGACGCCGGTTTCCTCAGTACCTCTGGATCTACTATCCGGACCGTTCCCTGCTGAAGACTCGACGTCGGCATCTGGGCTATCCGCACCTCCACAGCCACAGTTGCCGACACCATCAGCACAGCCAGCAACCACAGACAAGCCGCGGACATCGCCCCGGATACCAAAACAAAAAGAAAGAAATACTTGTGTGTGTGTGTGTGTGTGTGCATGAAGAGATCACCCGGAACCCGGAAATCAGACACGACCGGGAAGTCATCCGGACCCTGTGGATGCTGATCATTCATTGAACGGGTCGCTCCAACTGTTCAACGGTGAGAGCAAAACATTCAGTTCAATAAAAAAAAAGTATTTTAACCACAGTCTGTCGATGTATTTTATATTTAACTACCTATGTTTTTTGTTTTATTCAACACCTGTGCGTATGAAAACAGACGATCAGTCAGAGGTCGAAGGAGTTGGGCACCCGCTCGTTGATTCTTTAACTCACCAGATGCCTCAGTTGATAGGAGGTGGGAAAAAACATTTTGGAGTGATAGTTTACGTTTCACTGCTGTATTTATTTATTTATTTTTTCACATGAAAACAGATACAAAGACAACGAGCACGCCACACCTTCTACCTGTCGCTTCAACACCAACACCAACACCAACGTTTGGTAAGATACGAATCTCAATTTTTTTCAACACATCTCTACCGTTCAGTATCAGTTGAATGGTTGTTTGTTCGCTATTGTGTGTGTGTGTGTGTGTGTGTGTGTGTGTGTTTTATCTGTAATGCGGTTTGTCTATGTTCCGGCTATGTGCTTTTAGACGGTGTCATTTTACTATTGAAGGTGTTTGAGTAACTGTTGCTGCTAAGCGTCATTGTGATTTTACTACTATGCTTTAACGACGACGGACACTAGAGGTCGAGATTACTATTTCACACTATGCTTTAACGATGGCGACCACTAGAGGTCGGGATTACTAATTTACACTATGCTTTAACGACGGCGGCCACTAGAGGTCGTGATTTTACTAACTGTAATGTGCTTTAACGACGGCGGCCACTAGAGGTCGTGATTTTACTAATTGTAATGTGCTTTAACGACGGCGGCCGCTAGAGGTCGTGATTTTACTAACTGTAATGTGCTTTAACGACACCGGCCGCTAGAGGTCGTGATTTTACTAACTGCAATGTGCTTTAACGACGGCGGCCGCTAGAGGTCGTGATTTTACTAATTGTAATGTGCTTTAACGACGGCGGCCACTAGAGGTCGTGATTTTACTAACTGTAATGTGCTTTAACGACGGCGGCCACTAGAGGTCGTGATTTTACTAACTGTAATGTGCTTTAATGAGGGCAGCCGCTAGAGGTCGGGATTTTACTAACTGTAATGTGCTTTAACGACGGCGGCCACTAGAGGTCGTAATTTTACTAATTGTAATGTGCTTTAACGACGGCGGCCACTAGAGGTCGTGATTTTACTAACTGTTATGTGGTTTAACGACGGCGGCCGCTAGAGGTCGTGATTTTACTAATTGTAATGTGCTTTAACGACGGCGGCCACTAGAGGTCGTGATTTTACTAACTGTAATGTGGTTAAACGACGGCGTCCACTAGAGGTCGTGATTTTACTAATTGTAATGTTCTTTAACGACAGCGGCCACTAGAGGTCGTGATTTTACTAACTGTAATGTGCTTTAACGACGGCGGCCACTAGAGGTTGTGATTTTACTAACTGTAATGTGCGTTAACGACGGCGGCCACTAGAGGTCGTGATTTTACTAATTGTAATGTGCTTTAACGACGGCGGCCACTAGAGGTCGTGATTTTCTAATGTAATGTGCTTTAACGACGGCGGCCACTAGAGGTCGCGATTTTACTAACTGAAATGTGGTTTAACGACGGCGTCCACTAGAGGTCGTGATTTTACTTATTGTAAAGTGGTTTAATGAGAGTATACACTAGTGATTTACTATTTGTTTTTACGCTTTAAATGTTGATCCTTAGTAGATCCCTACATTTACACTCTGTTTATATTAATATCATATTAACTGCTATCCGAGGTCTTGCTTCTAGATTGTATTTACATTTGTATTGTTGTCGGTATTCTGTTTCAGCTCTCCCCTCTGGGTCTTGGCCTTTGTGGGAGACATCGACGCCGGTTTCCTCAGTACCTCTGGATCTACTATCCGGACCGTTCCCTGCTGAAGACTCGACGTCGGCATCTGGGCTATCCGCACCTCCACAGCCACCGTCGCCGACACCATCAGCACAGCCAGCAACCACAGACAAGCCGCGGACATCGCCCCGGATACCAAAACAAAAAGAAAGAAATACTTGTGTGTGTGTGTGTGTGTGTGTGCGCGTACGTGCGTGCGTGCGTGTGTGTGTGCGTGTGTGTGTGTTTTTTATCTGTAATGCGGTTTGTCTATGTTCCGGCTATGTGCTTTTAGACGGTGTCATTTTACTATTGAAGGTGTTTGAGTAACTGTTGCTGCTAAGCGTCATTGTGATTTTACTACTATGCTTTAACGACGACGGACACTAGAGGTCGCGATTACTATTTCACACTATGCTTTAACGATGGCGACCACTAGAGGTCGGGATTACTAATTTACACTATGCTTTAACGACGGCGGCCACTAGAGGTCGTGATTTTACTAACTGTAATGTGCTTTAACGACGGCGGCCACTAGAGGTCGTGATTTTACTAATTGTAATGTGCTTTAACGACGGCGGCCGCTAGAAGTCGTGATTTTACTAACTGTAATGTGCTTTAACGACACCGGCCGCTAGAGGGCGTGATTTTACTAACTGCAATGTGCTTTAACGACGGCGGCCGCTAGAGGTCGTGATTTTACTAATTGTAATGTGCTTTAACGACGGCGGCCGCTAGAGGACGTGATTTTACTAACTGTAATGTGCTTTAACGACACCGGCCGCTAGAGGTCGTGATTTTACTAACTGCAATGTGCTTTAACGACGGCGGCCGCTAGAGGTCGTGATTTTACTAATTGTAATGTGCTTTAACGACGGCGGCCACTAGAGGTCGTGATTTTACTAACTGTAATGTGCTTTAATGAGGGCGGCCACTAGAGGTCGTGATTTTACTAATTGTAATGTGCTTTAACGACGGCGGACGCTAGAGGTCGTGATTTTACTAACTGTAATGTGCTTTAATGAGGGCGGCCACTAGAGGTCGTGATTTTACTAATTGTAATGTGCTTTAACGACGGCGGCCACTAGAGGTTGTGATTTTACTAACTGTTATGTGGTTTAACGACGGCGTCCACTAGAGGTCGTGATTTTACTAATTGTAATGTGCTTTAACGACGGCGGCCACTAGAGGTCGTGATTTTACTAACTGTAATGTGGTTAAACGACGGCGTCCACTAGAGGTCGTGATTTTACTAATTGTAATGTGCTTTAACGACGGCGGCCACTAGAGGTCGTGATTTTACTAACTGGAATGTGCTTTAACGACGGCGGCCGCTAGAGGTCGTGATTTTACTAACTGTAATGTGCTTTAATGACGGCGGCCACTAGAGGTCGTGATTTTACTAACTGTAATGTGCGTTAACGACGGCGGCCACTAGAGGTCATGATTTTACTAATTGTAATGTGCTTTAACGACGGCGGCCACTAGAGGTCGTGATTTTACTAATTGTAATGTGCTTTAACGACGGCGGCCACTAGAGGTCGTGATTTTACTAATGTAATGTGCTTTAACGACGGCGGCCACTAGAGGTCGCGATTTTACTAACTGTAATGTGGTTTAACGACGGCGTCCACTAGAGGTCGTGATTTTACTTATTGTAAAGTGGTTTAATGAGAGTATACACTAGTGATTTACTATTTGTTTTTACGTTTTAAATGTTGATCCTTAGTAGATCCCTACATTTACACTCTGTTTATATTAATATCATATTAACTGCAATCCGAGGTCTTACTTCTAGATTGTATTTACATTTGTGTTGTTGTCGGTATTCTGTTTCAGCTCTCCCCTCTGGGTCTTGGCCTTTGTGGGAGACATCGACGCCGGTTTCCTCAGTACCTCTGGATCTACTATCCGGACCGTTCCCTGCTGAAGACTCGACGTCGGCATCTGGGCTATCCGCACCACCACAGCCACCGTCGCCGACACCATCAGCACAGCCAGCAACCACAGACAAGCCGCGGACATCGCCCCGGATACCAAAACAAAAAGAAAGAAATACTTGTGTGTGTGTGTGTGTGTGTGCATGAAAAGATCACCCGGAACCCGGAAATCAGACACGACCGGGAAGTCATCCGGACCCTGTGGATGCTGATCATTCATTGAAAGGGTCGCTCCAACTGTTCAACGGTGAGAGCAAAACATTCAGTTCAATAAAAAAAAAGTATTTTAACCACAGTCTGTCGATGTATTTTACATTTAACTACGTATGTTTTTTGTTTTATTCAACGCCTGTGCGTATGAAAACAGACGATCAGTCAGAGGTCGAAGGAGTAGGGCACCCGCTCGTTGATTCTTTAACTCACCAGACGCCTCAGCTGATAGGAGGTGGGAAAAAACATTTTGGAGTGATAGTTTACGTTTCACTGCTGTATTTATTCATTTATTTTTTCACATGAAAACAGATACAAAGACAACGAGCACGCCACACCTTCTACCTGTCGCTTCAACACCAACACCAACACCAACGTTTGGTCAGATACGAATCTCAATTTTTTTCAACACATCTCTACCGTTCAGTATCAGTTGAATGGTTGTATGTTCGCTATTGTGTGTGTGTGTGTGTGTGTGTGTGTGAGCGTACGTGCGTACGTGCGTGCGTGCGTGCGTGTGTGTGTGCGTGTGTGTGTGTTTTATCTGTAATGCGGTTTGTCTATGTTCCGGCTATGTGCTTTTAGACGGTGTCATTTTACTATTGAAGGTGTTTAAGTAACTGTTGCTGCTAAGCGTCATTGTGATTTTACTACTATGCTTTAACGACGACGGACACTAGAGGTCGCGATTACTATTTAACACTATGCTTTAACGATGGCGGCCACTAGAGGTCGTGATTTTACTAACTGTAATGTGCTTTAACGACGGCGGCCACTAGAGGTCGTGATTTTACTAATTGTAATGTGCTTTAACGACGGCGGCCGCTAGAGGTAGTGATTTTACTAACTGTAATGTGCTTTAACGACGTCGGCCGCTAGAGGTCGTGATTTTACTAACTGCAATGTGCTTTAACGACGGCGGCCGCTAGAGGTCGTGATTTTACTAATTGTAATGTGCTTTAACGACGGCGGCCACTAGAGGTCGTGATTTTACTAACTGTAATGTGCTTTAACGACGACGGCCACTAGAGGTCGTGATTTTACTAACTGTAATGTGCTTTAATGACGGCGGCCACTAGAGGTCGTGATTTTACTAACTGTAATGTGCTTTAACGACGGCGGCCACTAGAGGTCGTGATTTTACTAATTGTAATGTGCTTTAACGACGGCGGCCACTAGAGGTCGTGATTTTACTAATTGTAATGTGCTTTAACGACGGCGGCCACTAGAGGTCGCGATTTTACTATTTGTAATGTGCTTTAACAACGGCGGCCACTAGAGGTCGCGATTTTACTAACTGTTATGTGCTTTAACGACAGCGGCCACTAGAGGTCGTGATTTTACTAATTGTAATGTGCTTTAACGACGGCGGCCACAAGAGGTCGTGATTTTACTAACTGTAATGTTCTTTAACGACGGCGGTCACTAGAGGTCGTGATTTTACTAATTGTAATGTGGTTTAACGACGGCGTCCACTAGAGGTCGTGATTTTACTAACTGTAATGTGGTTTAACGACGGCGGCCGCTAGAGGTCGTGATTTTACTAATTGTAATGTGCTTTAACGACGGCGGCCACTAGAGGTCGTGATTTTACTAACTGTAATGTGGTTTAACGACGGCGTCCACTAGAGGTCGTGATTTTACTTATTGTAAAGTGGTTTAATGAGAGTATACACTAGTGATTTACTATTTGTTTTTACGCTTTAAATGTTGATCCTTAGTAGATCCCTACATTTACACTCTGTTTATATTAATATCATATTAACTGCTATCCGAGGTCTTGCTTCTAGATTGTATTTACATTTGTGTTGTTGTCGGTATTCTGTTTCAGCTCTCTCCTCTGGGTCTTGGCCTTTGTGGGAGACATCGACGCCGGTTTCCTCAGTACCTCTGGATCTACTATCCGGACCGTTCCCTGCTGAAGACTCGACGTCGGCATCTGGGCTATCCGCACCTCCACAGCCACCGTTGCCGACACCATCAGCACCGCCAGCAACCCCAGACAAGCCGCGGACATCGCCCCGGATACCAAAACAAAAAGAAAGAAATACTTCTGTGTGTGTGTGTGTGTGTGTGCGCGTACGTGCGTGCGTGCGTGTGTGTGTGCGTGTGTGTGTGTTTTATCTGTAATGCGGTTTGTCTATGTTCCGGCTATGTGCTTTTAGACGGTGTCATTTTACTATTGAAGGTGTTTGAGTAACTGTTGCTGCTAAGCGTCATTGTGATTTTACTACTATGCTTTAACGACGACGGACACTAGAGGTCGCGATTACTATTTCACACTGTGCCTTAACGATGGCGACCACTAGAGGTCGAGATTACTAATTTACACTATGCTTTAACGACGGCGGCCACTAGAGGTCGTGATTTTACTAACTGTAATGTGCTTTAACGACGGCGGCCACTAGAGGTCGTGATTTTACTAATTGTAATGTGCTTTAACGACGGCGGCCGCTAGAGGTCGTGATTTTACTAACTGTAATTAGCTTTAACGACGCCGGCCGCTAGAGGTCGTGATTTTACTAACTGCAATGTGCTTTAACGACGGCGGCCGCTAGAGGTCGTGATTTTACTAACTGTAATGTGCTTTAACGACGGCGGCCACTAGAGGTCGTGATTTTACTAATTGTAATGTGCTTTAACGACAGCGGCCGCTAGAGGTCGTGATTTTACTAACTGTAATGTGGTTTAACGACGGCGTCCACTAGAGGTCGTGATTTTACTAACTGCAATGTGGTTTAACGACGGCGGCCGCTAGAGGTCGTGATTTTACTAATTATAATGTGCTTTAACGACGGCGGCCACTAGAGGTCGTGATTTTACCAATTGAATTGTGGTTTAACGACAGTATACACTAGTGATTTACTATTTGTTTTTACGCTTTAAATGTTGATCCTTAGTAGATCCCTACATTTACACTCTGTTTATATTAATATCATATTAACTGCTATCCGAGGTCTTGCTTCTAGATTGTATTTACATTTGTGTTGTTGTCGGTATTCTGTTTCAGCTCTCCCCTCTGGGTCTTGGCCTTTGTGGGAGACATCGACGCCGGTTTCCTCAGTACCTCTGGATCTACTATCCGGACCGTTCCCTGCTGAAGACTCGACGTCGGCATCTGGGCTATCCGCACCTCCACAGCCACCGTCGCCGACACCATCAGCACAGCCAGCAACCACAGACAAGCCGCGGACATCGCCCCGGATACCAAAACAAAAAGAAAGAAATACTTGTGTGTGTGTGTGTGTGTGTGCATGAAAAGATCACCCGGAACCCGGAAATCAGACACGACCGGGAAGTCATCCGGACCCTGTGGATGCTGATCATTCATTGAACGGGTCGCTCCAACTGTTCAACGGTGAGAGGACAACATTCAGTTCAATAAAAAAAAAGTATTTTAACCACAGTCTCTCGATGTATTTTATATTTAACTACCTATGTTTTTTGTTTTATTCAACGCCTGTGCGTATGAAAACAGACGATCAGTCAGAGGTCGAAGGAGTAGGGCACACGCTCGTTGATTCTTTAACTCACCAGACGCCTCAGCTGATAGGAGGTGGGAAAAAACATTTTGGAGTGATAGTTTACGTTTCACTGCTGTATTTATTTATTTATTTTTTCACATGAAAACAGATACAAAGACAACGAGCACGCCACACCTTCTACCTGTCGCTTCAACACCAACACCAACACCAACGTTTGGTAAGATACGAATCTCAATTTTTTTCAACACATCTCTACTGTTCAGTATCAGTTGAATGGTTGTATGTTCGCTATTGTGTGTGTGTGTGTGTGTGTGTGTGTGCGCGTACGTACGTGCGTGCGTGCGTGCGTGTGTGTGTGTGTGCGTGTGTGTGTGTTTTATCTGTAATGCGGTTTGTCTATGTTCCGGCTATGTGCTTTTAGACGGTGTCATTTTACTATTGAAGGTGTTTGAGTAACTGTTGCTGCTAAGCGTCATTGTGATTTTACTACTATGCTTTAACGACGACGGACACTAGAGGTCGAGATTACTATTTCACACTATGCTTTAACGATGGCGACCACTAGAGGTCGGGATTACTAATTTACACTATGCTTTAACGACGGCGGCCACTAGAGGTCGTGATTTTACTAACTGTAATGTGCTTTAACGACGGCGGCCACTAGAGGTCGTGATTTTACTAATTGTAATGTGCTTTAACGACGGCGGCCGCTAGAGGTCGTGATTTTACTAACTGTAATGTGCTTTAACGACACCGGCCGCTAGAGGTCGTGATTTTACTAACTGCAATGTGCTTTAACGACGGCGGCCGCTAGAGGTCGTGATTTTACTAATTGTAATGTGCTTTAACGACGGCGGCCACTAGAGGTCGGGATTTTACTAACTGTAATGTGCTTTAACGACGGCGGCCACTAGAGGTCGTGATTTTACTAACTGTAATGTGCTTTAATGAGGGCTGCCGCTAGAGGTCGGGATTTTACTAACTGTAATGTGCTTTAACGACGGCGGCCACTAGAGGTCGTAATTTTACTAATTGTAATGTGCTTTAACGACGGCGGCCACTAGAGGTCGTGATTTTACTAACTGTTATGTGGTTTAACGACGGCGGCCGCTAGAGGTCGTGATTTTACTAATTGTAATGTGCTTTAACGACGGCGGCCACTAGAGGTCGTGATTTTACTAACTGTAATGTGGTTAAACGACGGCGTCCACTAGAGGTCGTGATTTTACTAATTGTAATGTGCTTTAACGACAGCGGCCACTAGAGGTCGTGATTTTACTAACTGTAATGTGCTTTAATGACGGCGGCCACTAGAGGTTGTGATTTTACTAACTGTAATGTGCGTTAACGACGGCGGCCACTAGAGGTCGTGATTTTACTAATTGTAATGTGCTTTAACGACGGCGGCCACTAGAGGTCGTGATTTTACTAATGTAATGTGCTTTAACGACGGCGGCCACTAGAGGTCGCGATTTTACTAACTGAAATGTGGTTTAACGACGGCGTCCACTAGAGGTCGTGATTTTACTTATTGTAAAGTGGTTTAATGAGAGTATACACTAGTGATTTACTATTTGTTTTTACGCTTTAAATGTTGATCCTTAGTAGATCCCTACATTTACACTCTGTTTATATTAATATCATATTAACTGCTATCCGAGGTCTTGCTTCTAGATTGTATTTACATTTGTATTGTTGTCGGTATTCTGTTTCAGCTCTCCCCTCTGGGTCTTGGCCTTTGTGGGAGACATCGACGCCGGTTTCCTCAGTACCTCTGGATCTACTATCCGGACCGTTCCCTGCTGAAGACTCGACGTCGGCATCTGGGCTATCCGCACCTCCACAGCCACCGTCGCCGACACCATCAGCACAGCCAGCAACCACAGACAAGCCGCGGACATCGCCCCGGATACCAAAACAAAAAGAAAGAAATACTTGTGTGTGTGTGTGTGTGTGTGCGCGTACGTGCGTGCGTGCGTGTGTGTGTGCGTGTGTGTGTGTTTTTTATCTGTAATGCGGTTTGTCTATGTTCCGGCTATGTGCTTTTAGACGGTGTCATTTTACTATTGAAGGTGTTTGAGTAACTGTTGCTGCTAAGCGTCATTGTGATTTTACTACTATGCTTTAACGACGACGGACACTAGAGGTCGCGATTACTATTTCACACTATGCTTTAACGATGGCGACCACTAGAGGTCGGGATTACTAATTTACACTATGCTTTAACGACGGCGGCCACTAGAGGTCGTGATTTTACTAACTGTAATGTGTTTTAACGACGGCGGCCACTAGAGGTCGTGATTTTACTAATTGTAATGTGCTTTAACGACGGCGGCCGCTAGAAGTCGTGATTTTACTAACTGTAATGTGCTTTAACGACACCGGCCGCTAGAGGTCGTGATTTTACTAACTGCAATGTGCTTTAACGACGGCGGCCGCTAGAGGTCGTGATTTTACTAATTGTAATGTGCTTTAACGACGGCGGCCGCTAGAGGACGTGATTTTACTAACTGCAATGTGCTTTAACGACGGCGGCCGCTAGAGGTCGTGATTTTACTAATTGTAATGTGCTTTAACGACGGCGGCCACTAGAGGTCGTGATTTTACTAACTGTAATGTGCTTTAATGAGGGCGGCCACTAGAGGTCGTGATTTTACTAATTGTAATGTGCTTTAACGACGGCGGACGCTAGAGGTCGTGATTTTACTAACTGTAATGTGCTTTAATGAGGGCGGCCACTAGAGGTCGTGATTTTACTAATTGTAATGTGCTTTAACGACGGCGGCCACTAGAGGTCGTGATTTTACTAACTGTTATGTGGTTTAACGACGGCGTCCACTAGAGGTCGTGATTTTACTAATTGTAATGTGCTTTAACGACGGCGGCCACTAGAGGTCGTGATTTTACTAACTGTAATGTGGTTAAACGACGGCGTCCACTAGAGGTCGTGATTTTACTAACTGTAATGTGCTTTAACGACGGCGGCCACTAGAGGTCGTGATTTTACTAATTGTAATGTGCTTTAACGACGGCGGCCACTAGAGGTCGTGATTTTACTAATTGTAATGTGCTTTAACGACGGCGGCCACTAGAGGTCGCGATTTTACTAATTGTAATGTGCTTTAACAACGGCGGCCACTAGAGGTCGCGATTTTACTAACTGTTATGTGCTTTAACGACAGCGGCCACTAGAGGTCGTGATTTTACTAATTGTAATGTGCTTTAACGACGGCGGCCACAAGAGGTCGTGATTTTACTAACTGTAATGTGCTTTAACGACGGCGGTCACTAGAGGTCGTGATTTTACTAATTGTAATGTGCTTTAACGACGGCGGCCACAAGAGGTCGTGATTTTACTAACTGTAATGTGCTTTAACGACGGCGGTCACTAGAGGTCGTGATTTTACTAATTGTAATGTGCTTTAACGACGGCGGCCACTAGAGGTCGTGATTTTACTAACTGTAATGTGGTTTAACGACGGCGTCCACTAGAGGTCGTGATTTTACTTATTGTAAAGTGGTTTAATGAGAGTATACACTAGTGATTTACTATTTGTTTTTACGCTTTAAATGTTGATCCTTAGTAGATCCCTACATTTACACTCTGTTTATATTAATATCATATTAACTGCTATCCGAGGTCTTGCTTCTAGATTGTATTTACATTTGTGTTGTTGTCGGTATTCTGTTTCAGCTCTCTCCTCAGGGTCTTGGCGTTTGTGGGAGACATCGACGCCGGTTTCCTCAGTACCTCTGGATCTACTATCCGGACCGTTCCCTGCTGAAGACTCGACGTCGGCATCTGGGCTATCCGCACCTCCACAGCCACCGTTGCCGACACCATCAGCACCGCCAGCAACCCCAGACAAGCCGCGGACATCGCCCCGGATACCAAAACAAAAAGAAAGAAATACTTCTGTGTGTGTGTGTGTGTGTGTGCGCGTACGTGCGTGCGTGCGTGTGTGTGTGCGTGTGTGTGTGTTTTATCTGTAATGCGGTTTGTCTATGTTCCGGCTATGTGCTTTTAGACGGTGTCATTTTACTATTGAAGGTGTTTGAGTAACTGTTGCTGCTAAGCGTCATTGTGATTTTACTACTATGCTTTAACGACGACGGACACTAGAGGTCGCGATTACTATTTCACACTGTGCCTTAACGATGGCGACCACTAGAGGTCGAGATTACTAATTTACACTATGCTTTAACGACGGCGGCCACTAGAGGTCGTGATTTTACTAACTGTAATGTGCTTTAACGACGGCGGCCACTAGAGGTCGTGATTTTACTAATTGTAATGTGCTTTAACGACGGCGGCCGCTAGAGGTCGTGATTTTACTAACTGCAATGTGCTTTAACGACGGCGGCCGCTAGAGGTCGTGATTTTACTAACTGTAATGTGCTTTAACGACGGCGGCCACTAGAGGTCGTGATTTTACTAATTGTAATGTGCTTTAACGACAGCGGCCGCTAGAGGTCGTGATTTTACTAACTGTAATGTGGTTTAACGACGGCGTCCACTAGAGGTCGTGATTTTACTAACTGCAATGTGGTTTAACGACGGCGGCCGCTAGAGGTCGTGATTTTACTAATTATAATGTGCTTTAACGACGGCGGCCACTAGAGGTCGTGATTTTACCAATTGAATTGTGGTTTAACGACAGTATACACTAGTGATTTACTATTTGTTTTTACGCTTTAAATGTTGATCCTTAGTAGATCCCTACATTTACACTCTGTTTATATTAATATCATATTAACTGCTATCCGAGGTCTTGCTTCTAGATTGTATTTACATTTGTGTTGTTGTCGGTATTCTGTTTCAGCTCTCCCCTCTGGGTCTTGGCCTTTGTGGGAGACATCGACGCCGGTTTCCTCAGTACCTCTGGATCTACTATCCGGACCGTTCCCTGCTGAAGACTCGACGTCGGCATCTGGGCTATCCGCACCTCCACAGCCACCGTCGCCGACACCATCAGCACAGCCAGCAACCACAGACAAGCCGCGGACATCGCCCCGGATACCAAAACAAAAAGAAAGAAATACTTGTGTGTGTGTGTGTGTGTGTGCATGAAAAGATCACCCGGAACCCGGAAATCAGACACGACCGGGAAGTCATCCGGACCCTGTGGATGCTGATCATTCATTGAACGGGTCGCTCCAACTGTTCAACGGTGAGAGCAAAACATTCAGTTCAATAAAAAAAAAGTATTTTAACCACAGTCTGTCGATGTATTTTATATTTAACTACCTATGTTTTTTGTTTTATTCAACGCCTGTGCGTATGAAAACAGACGATCAGTCAGAGGTCGAAGGAGTAGGGCACACGCTCGTTGATTCTTTAACTCACCAGACGCCTCAGCTGATAGGAGGTGGGAAAAAACATTTTGGAGTGATAGTTTACGTTTCACTGCTGTATTTATTTATTTATTTTTTCACATGAAAACAGATACAAAGACAACGAGCACGCCACACCTTCTACCTGTCGCTTCAACACCAACACCAACACCAACGTTTGGTAAGATACGAATCTCAATTTTTTTCAACACATCTCTACTGTTCAGTATCAGTTGAATGGTTGTATGTTCGCTATTGTGTGTGTGTGTGTGTGTGTGTGTGCGCGTACGTGCGTGCGTGCGTGCGTGTGTGTGTGTGTGCGTGTGTGTGTGTTTTATCTGTAATGCGGTTTGTCTATGTTCCGGCTATGTGCTTTTAGACGGTGTCATTTTACTATTGAAGGTGTTTGAGTAACTGTTGCTGCTAAGCGTCATTGTGATTTTACTACTATGCTTTAACGACGACGGACACTAGAGGTCGCGATTACTATTTCACACTGTGCCTTAACGACGGCGACCACTAGAGGTCGGGATTACTATTTTACACTATGCTTTAACGACGGCGGCCACTAGAGTTCGTGATTTTACTAACTGTAATGTGCTTTAACAACGGCGGCCGCTAGAGGTCGTGATTTTACTAATTGTAATGTGCTTTAACGACGGCGGCCGCTAGAGGTCGTGATTTTACTAACTGTAATGTGCTTTAACGACGTCGGCCGCTAGAGGTCGTGATTTTACTAACTGCAATGTGCTTTAACGACGGCGGCCGCTAGAGGTCGTGATTTTACTAATTGTAATGTGCTTTAACGACGGCGGCCACTAGGGGTCGTGATTTTACTAACTGTAATGTGCTTTAACGACGGCGGCCACTAGAGGTAGTGATTTTACTAACTGTAATGTGCTTTAACGAGGGCGGCCACTAGAGGTCGTGATTTTACTAATTGTAATGTGCTTTAACGACAGCGGACGCTAGAGGTCGTGATTTTACTAACTGTAATGTGCTTTAATGACGGCGGCCACTAGAGGTCGTGATTTTACTAACTGTAATGTGCTTTAACGACGGCGGCCACTAGAGGTCGTGATTTTACTAATTGTAATGTGCTTTAACGACGGCGGCCACTATAGGTCGTGATTTTACTAATTGTAATGTGCTTTAACGACGGCGGCCACTAGAGGTCGTGATTTTACTAATTGTAATGTGCTTTAACGACGGCGGCCACTAGAGGTCGTGATTTTACTAACTGTAATGTGCTTTAACGACGGCGGCCACTAGAGGTCGTAATTTTACTAATTGTAATGTGGTTTAACGACGGCGTCCACTAGAGGTCGTGATTTTACTAACTGTAATGTGGTTTAACGACGGCGGCCGCTAGAGGTCGTGATTTTAGTAATTGTAATGTGGTTTAACGACGGCGTCCACTAGAGGTCGTGATTTTACTAACTGTAATGTGGTTTAACCACGGCGGCCACTAGAGGTCGTGATTTTACTAACTGTAATGTGGTTTAACGACGGCGTCCACTAGAGGTCGTGATTTTACTTATTGTAAAGTGGTTTAATGAGAGTATACACTAGTGATTTACTATTTGTTTTTACGCTTTAAATGTTGATCCTTAGTAGATCCCTACATTTACACTCTGTTTATATTAATATCATATTAACTGCTATCCGAGGTCTTGCTTCAAGATTGTATTTACATTTGTGTTGTTGTCGGTATTCTGTTTCAGCTCTCCCCTCTGGGTCTTGGCCTTTTTGGGAGACATCGACGCCGGTTTCCTCAGTACCTCTGGATCTACTATCCGGACCGTTCCCTGCTGAAGACTCGACGTCGGCATCGGGGCTATCCGCACCTCCACATCCACCGTCGCCGACACCATCAGCACCGCCAGCAACCACAAGACAAGCCGCGGACATCGCCCCGGATACCAAAACAAAAAGAAAGAAATACTTGTGTGTGTGTGTGTGTGTGTGTGCGCGTACGTGCGTGCGTGCGTGTGTGTGTGCGTGTGTGTGTGTTTTATCTGTAATGCGGTTTGTCTATGTTCCGGCTATGTGCTTTTCGACGGTGTCATTTTACTATTGAAGGTGTTTGAGTAACTGTTGCTGCTAAGCGTCATTGTGATTTTACTACTATGCTTTAACGACGACGGACACTAGAGGTCGCGATTACTAATTTACACTATGCTTTAACGACGGCGGCCACTAGAGTTCGTGATTTTACTAATTGTAATGTGCTTTAACGACGGCGGCCGCTAGAGGTCGTGATTTTACTAACTGTAATGTGCTTTAACGACGCCGGCCGCTAGAGGTCGTGATTTTACTAACTGCAATGTGCTTTAACGACGGCGGCCGCTAGAGGTCGTGATTTCACTAATTGTAATGTGCTTTAACGACGGCGGCCACTAGAGGTCGTGATTTTACTAACTGTAATGTGCTTTAACGACGGCGGCCACTAGAGGTCGTGATTTAACTAATTGTAATGTGCTTTAACGATAACGGCCGCTAGAGGTCGGGATTTTACTAACTGTAATGTGGTTTAATGACGGCGTCCACTAGAGGTCGTGATTTTACTAACTGTAATGTGGTTTAACGACGGCGGCCGCTAGAGGTCGTGATTTAACTAATTGTAATGTGCTTTAACGACGGTGGCCACTAGAGGTCGTGATTTTACCAATTGAAATGTGGTTTAACGACGGCGTCCACTAGAGGTCGTGATTTTACTAATTGTAATGTGGTTTAATGACAGTATACACTAGTGATTTACTATTTGTTTTTACGCTTTAAATGTTGATCCTTAGTAGATCCCTACATTTACACTCTGTTTATATTAATATCATATTAACTGCTATCCGAGGTCTTGCTTCTAGATTGTATTTACATTTGTATTGTTGTCGGTATTCTGTTTCAGCTCTCCCCTCTGGGTCTTGGCCTTTGTGGGAGACATCGACGCCGGTTTCCTCAGTACCTCTGGATCTACTATCCGGACCTTTCCCTGCTGAACACTCGACGTCGGCATCTGGGCTATCCGCACCTCCACAGCCACCGTTGCCGACACCATCAGCACAGCCAGCAACCACAGACAAGCCGCGGACATCGCCCCGGATACCAAAACAAAAAGAAAGAAATACTTGTGTGTGTGTGTGTGTGTGTGTGCATGAAGAGATCACCCGGAACCCGGAAATCAGACACGACCGGGAAGTCATCCGGACCCTGTGGATGCTGATCATTCATTGAACGGGTCGCTCCAACTGTTCAACGGTGAGAGCAAAACATTCAGTTCAATAAAAAAAAAGTATTTTAACCACAGTCTGTCGATGTATTTTATATTTAACTACCTATGTTTTTTGTTTTATTCAACACCTGTGCGTATGAAAACAGACGATCAGTCAGAGGTCGAAGGAGTTGGGCACCCGCTCGTTGATTCTTTAACTCACCAGATGCCTCAGTTGATAGGAGGTGGGAAAAAACATTTTGGAGTGATAGTTTACGTTTCACTGCTGTATTTATTTATTTATTTTTTCACATGAAAACAGATACAAAGACAACGAGCACGCCACACCTTCTACCTGTCGCTTCAACACCAACACCAACACCAACGTTTGGTAAGATACGAATCTCAATTTTTTTCAACACATCTCTACCGTTCAGTATCAGTTGAATGGTTGTATGTTCGCTATTGTGTGTGTGTGTGTGTGTGTGTGTGTGTGTGTTTTATCTGTAATGCGGTTTGTCTATGTTCCGGCTATGTGCTTTTAGACGGTGTCATTTTACTATTGAAGGTGTTTGAGTAACTGTTGCTGCTAAGCGTCATTGTGATTTTACTACTATGCTTTAACGACGACGGACACTAGAGGTCGAGATTACTATTTCACACTATGCTTTAACGATGGCGACCACTAGAGGTCGGGATTACTAATTTACACTATGCTTTAACGACGGCGGCCACTAGAGGTCGTGATTTTACTAATTGTAATGTGCTTTAACGACGGCGGCCGCTAGAGGTCGTGATTTTACTAACTGTAATGTGCTTTAACGACGCCGGCCGCTAGAGGTCGTGATTTTACTAACTGCAATGTGGTTTAACGACGGCGTCCACTAGAGGTCGTGATTTTACTAACTGTAATGTGGTTTAACGACGGCGGCCGCTAGAGGTCGTGATTTTAGTAATTGTAATGTGGTTTAACGACGGCGTCCACTAGAGGTCGTGATTTTACTAACTGTAATGTGGTTTAACCACGGCGGCCACTAGAGGTCGTGATTTTACTAACTGTAATGTGGTTTAACGACGGCGTCCACTAGAGGTCGTGATTTTACTAATTGTAATGTGGTTTAATGAGAGTATACACTAGTGATTTACTATTTGTTTTTACGCTTTAAATGTTGATCCTTAGTAGATCCCTACATTTACACTCTGTTTATATTAATATCATATTAACTGCTATCCGAGGTCTTGCTTCAAGATTGTATTTACATTTGTATTGTTGTCGGTATTCTGTTTCAGCTCTCCCCTCTGGGTCTTGGCCTTTGTGGGAGACATCGACGCCGGTTTCCTCAGTACCTCTGGATCTACTATCCGGACCGTTCCCTGCTGAAGACTCGACGTCGGCATCTGGGCTATCCGCACCTCCACAGCCACCGTTGCCGACACCATCAGCACAGCCAGCAACCACAAGACAAGCCGCGGACATCGCCCCGGATACCAAAACAAAAAGAAAGAAATACTTGTGTGTGTGTGTGTGTGTGTGTGCATGAAGAGATCACCCGGAACCCGGAAATCAGACACGACCGGGAAGTCATCCGGACCCTGTGGATGCTGATCATTCATTGAACGGGTCGCTCCAACTGTTCAACGGTGAGAGCAAAACATTCAGTTCAATAAAAAAAAAGTATTTTAACCACAGTCTGTCGATGTATTTTATATTTAACTACCTATGTTTTTTGTTTTATTCAACACCTGTGCGTATGAAAACAGACGATCAGTCAGAGGTCGAAGGAGTTGGGCACCCGCTCGTTGATTCTTTAACTCACCAGATGCCTCAGTTGATAGGAGGTGGGAAAAAACATTTTGGAGTGATAGTTTACGTTTCACTGCTGTATTTATTTATTTATTTTTTCACATGAAAACAGATACAAAGACAACGAGCACGCCACACCTTCTACCTGTCGCTTCAACACCAACACCAACACCAACGTTTGGTAAGATACGAATCTCAATTTTTTTCAACACATCTCTACCGTTCAGTATCAGTTGAATGGTTGTATGTTCGCTATTGTGTGTGTGTGTGTGTGTGTGTGTGTGTGTGTTTTATCTGTAATGCGGTTTGTCTATGTTCCGGCTATGTGCTTTTAGACGGTGTCATTTTACTATTGAAGGTGTTTGAGTAACTGTTGCTGCTAAGCGTCATTGTGATTTTACTACTATGCTTTAACGACGACGGACACTAGAGGTCGAGATTACTATTTCACACTATGCTTTAACGATGGCGACCACTAGAGGTCGGGATTACTAATTTACACTATGCTTTAACGACGGCGGCCACTAGAGGTCGTGATTTTACTAATTGTAATGTGCTTTAACGACGGCGGCCACTAGAGGTCGTGATTTTACTAATTGTAATGTGCTTTAACGACGGCGGCCGCTAGAGGTCGTGATTTTACTAACTGTAATGTGCTTTAACGACACCGGCCGCTAGAGGTCGTGATTTTACTAACTGCAATGTGCTTTAACGACGGCGGCCGCTAGAGGTCGTGATTTTACTAATTGTAATGTGCTTTAACGACGGCGGCCACTAGAGGTCGTGATTTTACTAACTGTAATGTGCTTTAACGACGGCGGCCACTAGAGGTCGTAATTTTACTAATTGTAATGTGCTTTAACGACGGCGGCCACTAGAGGTCGTGATTTTATTAACTGTTATGTGGTTTAACGACGGCGGCCGCTAGAGGTCGTGATTTTACTAATTGTAATGTGCTTTAACGACGGTGGCCACTAGAGGTCGTGATTTTACTAACTGTAATGTGGTTAAACGACGGCGTCCACTAGAGGTCGTGATTTTACTAATTGTAATGTGCTTTAACGACAGCGGCCACTAGAGGTCGTGATTTTACTAACTGTAATGTGCTTTAATGACGGCGGCCACTAGAGGTTGTGATTTTACTAACTGTAATGTGCGTTAACGACGGCGGCCACTAGAGGTCGTGATTTTACTAATTGTAATGTGCTTTAACGACGGCGGCCACTAGAGGTCGTGATTTTACTAATGTAATGTGCTTTAACGACGGCGGCCACTAGAGGTCGCGATTTTACTAACTGAAATGTGGTTTAACGACGGCGTCCACTAGAGGTCGTGATTTTACTTATTGTAAAGTGGTTTAATGAGAGTATACACTAGTGATTTACTATTTGTTTTTACGCTTTAAATGTTGATCCTTAGTAGATCCCTACATTTACACTCTGTTTATATTAATATCATATTAACTGCTATCCGAGGTCTTGCTTCTAGATTGTATTTACATTTGTATTGTTGTCGGTATTCTGTTTCAGCTCTCCCCTCTGGGTCTTGGCCTTTGTGGGAGACATCGACGCCGGTTTCCTCAGTACCTCTGGATCTACTATCCGGACCGTTCCCTGCTGAAGACTCGACGTCGGCATCTGGGCTATCCGCACCTCCACAGCCACCGTCGCCGACACCATCAGCACAGCCAGCAACCACAGACAAGCCGCGGACATCGCCCCGGATACCAAAACAAAAAGAAAGAAATACTTGTGTGTGTGTGTGTGTGTGTGTGCGCGTACGTGCGTGCGTGCGTGTGTGTGTGCGTGTGTGTGTGTTTTTTATCTGTAATGCGGTTTGTCTATGTTCCGGCTATGTGCTTTTAGACGGTGTCATTTTACTATTGAAGGTGTTTGAGTAACTGTTGCTGCTAAGCGTCATTGTGATTTTACTACTATGCTTTAACGACGACGGACACTAGAGGTCGCGATTACTATTTCACACTATGCTTTAACGATGGCGACCACTAGAGGTCGGGATTACTAATTTACACTATGCTTTAACGACGGCGGCCACTAGAGGTCGTGATTTTACTAACTGTAATGTGCTTTAACGACGGCGGCCACTAGAGGTCGTGATTTTACTAATTGTAATGTGCTTTAACGACGGCGGCCGCTAGAGGTCGTGATTTTACTAACTGTAATGTGCTTTAACGATACCGGCCGCTAGAGGTCGTGATTTTACTAACTGCAATGTGCTTTAACGACGGCGGCCGCTAGAGGTCGTGATTTTACTAATTGTAATGTGCTTTAACGACGGCGGCCGCTAGAGGTCGTGATTTTACTAACTGTAATGTGCTTTAACGACACCGGCCGCTAGAGGTCGTGATTTTACTAACTGCAATGTGCTTTAACGACGGCGGCCGCTAGAGGTCGTGATTTTACTAATTGTAATGTGCTTTAACGACGGCGGCCACTAGAGGTCGTGATTTTACTAATTGTAATGTGCTTTAACGACGGCGGACGCTAGAGGTCGTGATTTTACTAACTGTAATGTGCTTTAATGAGGGCGGCCACTAGAGGTCGTGATTTTACTAATTGTAATGTGCTTTAACGACGGCGGCCACTAGATGTCGTGATTTTACTAACTGTAATGTGCTTTAACGGCAGCGGCCGCTAGAGGTCGGGATTTTACTAACTGTAATGTGCTTTAACGACGGCGGCCACTAGAGGTCGTGATTTTACTAATTGTAATGTGCTTTAACGACGGCGGCCACTAGAGGTCGTGATTTTACTAACTGTAATGTGGTTAAACGACGGCGTCCACTAGAGGTCGTGATTTTACTAATTGTAATGTGCTTTAACGACGGCGGCCGCTAGAGGTCGTGATTTTACTAACTGGAATGTGCTTTAACGACGGCGGCCGCTAGAGGTCGTGATTTTACTAACTGTAATGTGCTTTAATGACGGCGGCCACTAGAGGTCGTGATTTTACTAACTGTAATGTGCGTTAACGACGGCGGCCACTAGAGGTCGTGATTTTACTAATTGTAATGTGCTTTAACGACGGCGGCCACTAGAGGTCGTGATTTTACTAATTGTAATGTGCTTTAACGACGGTGGCCACTAGAGGTCGTGATTTTACTAATTGTAATGTGCTTTAACGACGGCGGCCACTAGAGGTCGTGATTTTACTAATGTAATGTGCTTTAACGACGGCGGCCACTAGAGGTCGCGATTTTACTAACTGTAATGTGGTTTAACGACGGCGTCCACTAGAGGTCGTGATTTTACTTATTGTAAAGTGGTTTAATGAGAGTATACACTAGTGATTTACTATTTGTTTTTACGCTTTAAATGTTGATCCTTAGTAGATCCCTACATTTACACTCTGTTTATATTAATATCATATTAACTGCTATCCGAGGTCTTGCTTCTAGATTGTATTTACATTTGTATTGTTGTCGGTATTCTGTTTCAGCTCTCCCCTCTGGGTCTTGGCCTTTGTGGGAGACATCGACGCCGGTTTCCTCAGTACCTCTGGATCTACTATCCGGACCGTTCCCTGCTGAAGACTCGACGTCGGCATCTGGGCAATCCGCACCTCCACAGCCACCGTCGCCGACACCATCAGCACAGCCAGCACCCACAGACAAGCCGCGGACATCGCCCCGGATACCAAAACAAAAAGAAAGAAATACCTGTGTGTGTGTGTGTGTGTGTGCATGAAAAGATCACCCGGAACCCGGAAATCAGACACGACCGGGAAGTCATCCGGACCCTGTGGATGCTGATCATTCATTGAAAGGGTCGCTCCAACTGTTCAACGGTGAGAGCAAAACATTCAGTTCAATAAAAAAAAAGTATTTTAACCACAGTCTGTCGATGTATTTTACATTTAACTACCTATGTTTTTTGTTTTATTCAACGCCTGTGCGTATGAAAACAGACGATCAGTCAGAGGTCGAAGGAGTAGGGCACCCGCTCGTTGATTCTTTAACTCACCAGACGCCTCAGCTGATAGGAGGTGGGAAAAAACATTTTGGAGTGATAGTTTACGTTTCACTGCTGTATTTATTTATTTATTTTTTCACATGAAAACAGATACAAAGACAACGAGCACGCCACACCTTCTACCTGTCGCTTCAACACCAACACCAACACCAACGTTTGGTCAGATACGAATCTCAATTTTTTTCAACACATCTCTACCGTTCAGTATCAGTTGAATGGTTGTATGTTCGCTATTGTGTGTGTGTGTGTGTGTGTGTGTGTGAGCGTACGTGCGTACGTGCGTGCGTGTGTGTGTGCGTGTGTGTGTGTTTTATCTGTAATGCGGTTTGTCTATGTTCCGGCTATGTGCTTTTAGACGGTGTCATTTTACTATTGAAGGTGTTTAAGTAACTGTTGCTGCTAAGCGTCATTGTGATTTTACTACTATGCTTTAACGACGACGGACACTAGAGGTCGCGATTACTATTTTACACTATGCTTTAACGATGGCGGCCACTAGAGGTCGTGATTTTACTAACTGTAATGTGCTTTAACGACGGCGGCCACTAGAGGTCGTGATTTTACTAATTGTAATGTGCTTTAACGACGGCGGCCGCTAGAGGTCGTGATTTTACTAACTGTAATTAGCTTTAACGACGCCGGCCGCTAGAGGTCGTGATTTTACTAACTGCAATGTGCTTTAACGACGGCGGCCGCTAGAGGTCGTGATTTTACTAACTGTAATGTGCTTTAACGACGGCGGCCACTAGAGGTCGTGATTTTACTAATTGTAATGTGCTTTAACGACAGCGGCCGCTAGAGGTCGTGATTTTACTAACTGTAATGTGGTTTAATGACGGCGTCCACTAGAGGTCGTGATTTTACTAACTGTAATGTGGTTTAACGACGGCGGCCGCTAGAGGTCGTGATTTTACTAATTATAATGTGCTTTAACGACGGCGGCCACTAGAGGTCGTGATTTTACCAATTGAAATGTGGTTTAACGACAGTATACACTAGTGATTTACTATTTGTTTTTACGCTTTAAATGTTGATCTTTAGTAGATCCCTACATTTACACTCTGTTTATATTAATATCATATTAACTGCTATCCGAGGTCTTGCTTCTAGATTGTATTTACATTTGTGTTGTTGTCGGTATTCTGTTTCAGCTCTCCCCTCTGGGTCTTGGCCTTTGTGGGAGACATCGACGCCGGTTTCCTCAGTACCTCTGGATCTACTATCCGGACCGTTCCCTGCTGAAGACTCGACGTCGGCATCTGGGCTATCCGCACCTCCACAGCCACCGTCGCCGACACCATCAGCACAGCCAGCAACCACAGACAAGCCGCGGACATCGCCCCGGATACCAAAACAAAAAGAAAGAAATACTTGTGTGTGTGTGTGTGTGTGTGCATGAAAAGATCACCCGGAACCCGGAAATCAGACACGACCGGGAAGTCATCCGGACCCTGTCGTCGGGTTTAGGTTTTCAAGGTCTTGTGTACAAGGCGATTAGCTATAACATAAGCCGTCCCTAGTTCCAAGCACACTACCTCCCTTTGCCTCTCTGGTAAAGGGCCCCTCGGTTGGTCAACTCAGTCAGCCTCTTGTTGCGGACACGGTTCTAAAACTATAATAAGCATATCAACCATACCTTATTATATTAGTGAGTAGTGTCGGCGCTTCACTGAGCGGGTTATTTAATTAGCCCGACCTGTTAAGAAACAGGTTCTTGACCTTACAATGCTACACCTTATCGTAGTCTCTTTACTTAACTTCGTTTAGGGACTCATGATCGGATCCTAAATCCATTCCTTTCAAATAACATTTTCCCCATAAATGCCTAAAACTACCACTTAATCATTGACACAATAATTCAGGATGGAATAATGCTACCATGTGAGACACTCATTAAATGTGCAACAGGACGAAATCAAACAGTAACTCACCTATAACCCAATTGATGGTAGTAGGTAGGAGCCAGTTGATTCTTTAGTAGTCAGGGATCCACGCCGTTGTGCCTTTTCAGTACTTAATTCGTACTCAATTTTATTTTGTTTTTTGTCACAAAATGTTTCTTCAAAAAATTAATAAAAGAATAGTAAAAACAGTAAAGTCAACCAAAAACAATAAAATCCATAAACTCAAGGGTATTGCCAGACGCTGATACCCAACAATATCAAAAGTACCGCCAGACGCTGGTACTAGTACATATACTTCAAAAACCATATAATCAAAAATACTTCAAAAACCGTATAATTAAAAATACTTCAAAACCATATAATCAAAATTACTTCAATAACCATATAATCAAAAACACTTCAAAAACCGTATAATTAAGAATACTTCAAAACCATATAATCAAAATTACTTCAATAAAAAGGATTAATTCAAAAATAGTAAAAGAGAAATAAAAGATGAGTTGAAATCAAATGGTCCGAGAGCAAACAGCAAGAGCACCGTCCCAAGATAAGATAAAAACTTACGGCGGACAAACGCGGGCGAAGATCCAAAAAGAGCAAGAACTCAGGGTCACATCTCCGAGCGCTTATATAGCGACACACGGCTTTGAAGACATACCGACATCCGTTTTCTCACGCCAAGCCAATTAGTCATATCTATAACTTATCTTGTTTTTTCTCCAGGTGGCCTTTTGAAGTTCCTCCCTCAAAAGGATACATGTTCGGTGATAGATCATATTAGTGTCAATTGCGTCAGCACTTACATCATTTTTTATACGTCACTGATGCCAGGTTCACCATATTAGGTCAGTACATCCACTCCATTTTGTCAGCACGTGCGCACAGGTTCAAACTAAGTTCAAGATGGCCGCTCTCTCATGACTTCAGATGAGCGCGCCTTCAAGGTCATTCTCAGATCCAAGCACACAGCTGTTCGTGAGTTCAAACGCGCATGATCAAACGCATACAGGTTCACTAAAGTTTGAAACATTAAACAATTAATGATAAAAAATCAGAAACAATATCAAATATTATTTAGCAGGTCCATTAATGATAAAAAACAGAAACAATATCAAATATTATTTAGCAGGTTTTGATTATAATATTTTCGAACTTCCAGTGTATACAACATCCCCCTCCGAAAATATCGTCCTTCACCATTTGTCCAGTTCGTCAAAGTCCAGTGGTCCGATTCCTTCGTCGTCATCATTTTGTTGTCTCATCAGGGACTCGAGATCATCCAATTCTCTCAGCATGTTCACGTAGTAGCAGATCCACATCAGCGCAGATGCCGATCTTGGCACACCAGGCGACGCAGGGCTGGACGTCAAAGGGGCAGTGTAGTCATTAGGTTCTCCACCACCATCCACAGACGCTGGGGGACCTGGAACCTCATATTGGGGAGTGGTGGGTGAATATTCATTTCGTGGGGCTGGAGTCGAGTGGCTTGCAGATTGAGAAGATGTGGGGCTCAGATCACTGGAGTCTTCAGTTTGAGGAGAAGGTGTCTGGCGTCTTGGTGATGCCGGGGGTACAGGGTTTAGCATGCTTCCGGGGTTCATCTCCACAGGGCCATCTGTCCCCGTGTGAGAGTCATTAACAGGGCCTGCTACGAACTGTCCTACATCAGGGAAGACAAAGCTGATGTCCCTCATGTTTAACCCACACAGGTGGCAACTTCCCAGGATATGGCCATCGTGCTTACAAAGGAGTGGATCTTTAAGGGCTTCTAATTCTCCCTTACAATAAGCACAATTTGCTGCGCTGGCATCTCCCTGTTGATTTGGCTGTTCTTCCTGGCTGTCCTCAACTGCACCACTTTCTGAAGGTGGTGGGGCATTTGGCAGTGGTTCGGGAGAGGACCGCGCTGGCTCAGGGTACATCGGTACAGACACGGAGGCCCTCCGACACTTGGGTGCCCTTGGGGCTGGAGTAGCTACCGACTCCGAGCTAGCAGGTGCATCGTCATTGGACGGGAGATTGCTTCTCCCTCCAGAGGCCACCTCTGTGCTACTGGATGTCGCGGCTCTCCTTGCCCAACGTCTCGCCGGGTTTGGTCTCCGGGGGGCGGGCCTCCCGAGTTGCCGTTTGTACTGTTGGAGCATGGCAGGGCGCTTCCAGTCGCGATTCCCCTCCAACACCGCCATTGCTTCCTCCTTAGCTCCACTCATCACCAGTCGGGCGAATTTTTCCCAAGTGACTGGTCTTTGCATATGCCATCCATGTGCCGTGGGCACCACTGATCTGCCTTTCAACAACCTTTCGATCCACTCATAGTAACCACTAGGACAATATCCTCCTTGGTAATGTTGTGTACCAAACCCCCCATGCCACAATTCATCATGCTCCCTGTCGACGCACTCCTCCCAGTCCTCATACACACTCACAACATCTTTCTGCCATTGAGTCACCATCAGTAAGTTTGTGTCACAGAGGTAAATCTGCTTTCCGGGAGGTTGGTAGCCTGGCTGAATGTTTCCTGGCCCCCAAGGTCTGGCTGGGCTAACATTTCCCAAGTCTTCGTTGTATATTTCTCCCACCTGTTCGGTTTTCAGCACCATTCCCTCCATCATATACGGGGGATGGAATGCTCCGCGTTCAATCCAGGATGTCTGCCCAGGTCCTATTTTACAATGGTACGCCCTAATGGCGTACGTGGTCAACGGGGGCAGCTTATCATCCCCGGGGAACGTAAACTCCCAGAGTTCAGCACAAACAACTGGGAGCCAATGGTTCAATGGCTCGTTCTCCCGGCACATTACCACAAAACGTGGCCATGCCTGGAGAATGAATGGGGTCTCCTTTTCGAATGACCACACAACCCGATCCTTTGCTTTGATTTCATGCGGTATCCACAATTTTTGGACCTGCTTTTTATGATCTTGGGTAAGTACACCGCGTGACACCTTTGCTGTAAATTTCATGCGGGGCTCACCCCTCCAATATTCAACCATTTTGGTGGAGGGTCCCCAACTAAAAATCCTATGTCTTCCTCTGTCTACAGGGCGGACTTTGGTTCCGGGATCAAGGGGCTCCATGATCACATCTAGGGCATACAGGACTCTCGTTTTTTGCGTGCGCCATGGATCCCATTGATCTGCTTTGTTGTTCCCGTCCGTAATCACAATTGAGCCCTGTAGAAACATTACAAAATGTCAATTCTGAGAAGGTCTACGAATAGTAGACGCCATCCCAAACAGCCTTATGCTGTTCGAAGTTTTCCATATCTTTATGGGGTAACAAGTCCCCATCAGGTAACCTATATAAAACACAGAGACATACAAAGAAGTTCCTCCAGCTAACTTTTTGAACAGAATCCATATCATCAGAATTATCCATTGCGCAGTAAGATTAAGTGCTGCCCTTTTATACCTCCCCAGGGTTGACCAAATTAATGTCAGCAATAAACCTATGAGTATGAAATATATCGCCGTTCCTGCTATAATGCAATAGGTACACTGAGAACCTATGCAAAACAAAAGGGCCAATTCGGTGTACAGACTGTCCAGTACGTATACTATGGTGACCGCGGTCGGCCAAAGCCATGGTCTCTGAGGGCTTAAATTTAAACCCGCGCATCCAATGAGGCTGAACGAGGCATGTAAAGGGGATGCTTTTCTAACGAAAAAGCGAATGCACCCTACTATTAATCCGAGGATGCATCCCAGACAAGTTTTTTGCTTATGTAATGGAGGAACAAATATTACTTGTAAAATGGACAGTATTGCAAGATCAATAAAATCTGCCCCTACCTGGGGAGGACTCTCGGGGTGATACCCGGTGGTGTTCGTCTGGTTGCTTGCCATGTTCAGCGCGACTAAACGTGAGATATTTGCTGCGCTGCTCTTTGCAGGTGCTTGCGGGTGGAGGCGTTACCTTGAGTCCCCTGTTGATGTAGGCGGAGCGTCAGTGCATCTGCTCCAATACTCGCCCATGTCATCCAGAAGAGAGTCCAAACTATTGTCTGGTTCCGTGCTGTGTTTAAACACTTTATGGGCATTTTAATATAATTGTGGGTAAAAGCCATGAAGCGTAGTACATTGCTCTGTAAATTTGTATCATTTTGCCATTTAGTCAATCCTTCAGTGATGTCATAAACCAATGCCTTGGCACTGATTAGGATGTATTTTTCTGTTATTATAGTGGTTGCTTCAACCTTTCTCCATTTTGACAAGTATTTGGCTGAAGGCGGCACTCATCCACATCCTCTGTACAGTGTTGGCCAGTCCACTCTGGAGGGCACTGACAGTTGTAAGTGTTGACTCCATCCATGCAAGTCCCTCTGTTAGCTTGGCCGCCACAAGCCAGTTATCCCTGTGGTAGCTTTTCTGACACCAATCTTTTCTGTTGGAGAAGTAGGTAATTTTAAAATTAAGTGATTCATATATTATTATGATGGTGCCGAACACCCATATTAAGGTCATAAATTTAATCCTGAGGTTTTCCTTATTCGCTTTCCCCCTCAGGTACTTTCGTGGCCAATACCTTAATCCTTAAGACATAAGCAGGTTGCCTAATTCAAACCTAGCTATACCATTTGTCCATTGACTTTTTTCCACTTTTCTTGCTTGGTGCCGTTTTCCTCCTCCGTCTTTCTGTCCCGTCCAGGGCACGCACAGATTCGTGCCTCAAAACACCTTCTCCCCAGCACGTTACCATCAGTGGTTTCCAGCGTAAGGATGGTGAGGATAGGCCGGCGATTCATGCCCCCCATGC
The DNA here is from genome assembly GCF_027744825.2 of Synchiropus splendidus. Classification (NCBI taxonomy): domain Eukaryota; kingdom Metazoa; phylum Chordata; class Actinopteri; order Syngnathiformes; family Callionymidae; genus Synchiropus; species Synchiropus splendidus. Next base: position 2,539,884 of record NC_071340.1, on the reverse strand, counting down.
ATGAGCTGTTGCACATGTATGACAGCAAAATGGTCATATGGCGAGAGCCAAGCTGAGGCGGTTCATACGGCACAGTCACACTATGCCTCTTCGTGTTGGGGTCTTCATAATACAGTGCCAGTTCTGCTTACCAAAAGTGGCCCACTAGGCGGCTCGCTTGGGACGGTGCTCATGCTTGTACTTTGCATCCCCAGACCAAATAAGGGCAAAAATGGCGCAGCACAAAGGACACAGTCACCAGGCTCATAGTTAGACCAACTAACACTGGTGGTGGGGTGAGTATAGGGCATAACAATCCCTTTTTTCCAGGAATGATTAACACCATCCCAGGCCATGACCAAAAGGCCATTATTTGGGAAGACTCGGTCGGGGAGCATCTTCACATAGTCCTCCCCAACCCCCTGAACCCAACCTGGCACATGGTCTCGGTCAGCTTCCATCCTGATTTTTATACTTAAGTCGTAGTTGCTTGGGGTGGTACCTATGGCCATCTTTACCCGTAAGTACGTTCCCTTCGACTTTAACTATAGTGGTAGATTTTCCGGTGGCGAGTATCCACACCTCACTTCCCATCTGTAACGATACAGAGGGCTTGTGAGAGTGGGCAGGGGTAGAACCCCGTAACTTGGGGAGACTGAGTTGTTGGTTAATGGCAAAGAGGTTTTCAGGTAAGTGCCATCTGTGCTTATACAGTAGTATTTGTGATTTTGCCGCGCATACTGCACGTTCCGCGACTCCGTTAGTGTTGGATTGATGCGGAATGGATAAGACATGTCGTATCCCTTCCTGCTCCAACCATGAACGAAAGTGCTTGGAAGTACACATGGCGGCATTATCCATGGAAGCTCTTCTCGTAAGAGCTCCACCACTTTTTGGCACAACCTCTTTGCTCATTTCCATTTTTCAATCTCAGTCAAATTATTTTTAAGGAATTCACTTTACCGGCTATGAACAGTTTCCCGAACTATGCCGCTGCTTCCTGCTGCAGTTCCCCAGTTGTCCTTAGCGGACTCTTTACCATGGGGTGCCCGTTATAAGGCCTCACGGGACTTTTTGCTGTACTTCTGTATTCCAGCTATATTATATAGTTGTACTACAATTACCTTAATACTTTAACTATCCTGCTCGGGGTGATCAGTCCCAAGGGACAGTCTTTCGGTAAATTGTAGAGTCAACACGATCGTACGTTGTCGAGTGATAGAGCCTGAATCTTTCTCTTTGATTCAAAACTCAGAGATTGTAGGATCCATCTATTCACTACCGAACTTTTCCCGCCAGAATTTTAATCTGTGGTCCAGTTACTCACAAATAGATTGTACGTTTTTCAATCATGTCCCTGTTCGGGCGCCATGTCGTCGGGTTTAGGTTTTCAAGGTCTTGTGTACAAGGTGATTAGCTATAACATAAGCCGTCCCTAGTTCCAAGCACACTACCTCCCTTTGCCTCTCTGGTAAAGGGCCCCTCGGTTGGTCAACTCAGTCAGCCTCTTGTTGCGGACACGGTTCTAAAACTATAATAAGCATATCAACTATACCTTATTATATTAGTGAGTAGTGTCGGCGCTTCACTGAGCGGGTTATTTAATTAGCCCGACCTGTTAAGAAACAGGTTCTTGACCTTACAATGCTACACCTTATCGTAGTCTCTTTACTTAACTTCGTTTAGGGACTCATGATCGGATCCTAAATCCATTCCTTTCAAATAACATTTTCCCCATAAATGCCTAAAACTACCACTTAATCATTGACACAATAATTCAGGATGGAATAATGCTACCATGTGAGACACTCATTAAATGTGCAACAGGACGAAATCAAACAGTAACTCACCTATAACCCAATTGATGGTAGTAGGTAGGAGCCAGTTGATTCTTTAGTAGTCAGGGATCCACGCCGTTGTGCCTTTTCAGTACTTAATTCGTACTCAATTTTATTTTGTTTTTTGTCACAAAATGTTTCTTCAAAAAATTAATAAAAGAATAGTAAAAACAGTAAAGTCAACCAAAAACAATAAAATCCATAAACTCAAGGGTATTGCCAGACGCTGATACCCAACAATATCAAAAGTACCGCCAGACGCTGGTACTAGTACATATACTTCAAAAACCATATAATCAAAAATACTTCAAAAACCGTATAATTAAAAATACTTCAAAACCATATAATCAAAATTACTTCAATAACCATATAATCAAAAACACTTCAAAAACCGTATAATTAAGAATACTTCAAAACCATATAATCAAAATTACTTCAATAAAAAGGATTAATTCAAAAATAGTAAAAGAGAAATAAAAGATGAGTTGAAATCAAATGGTCCGAGAGCAAACAGCAAGAGCACCGTCCCAAGATAAGATAAAAACTTACGGCGGACAAACGCGGGCGAAGATCCAAAAAGAGCAAGAACTCAGGGTCACATCTCCGAGCGCTTATATAGCGACACACGGCTTTGAAGACATACCGACATCCGTTTTCTCACGCCAAGCCAATTAGTCATATCTATAACTTATCTTGTTTTTTCTCCAGGTGGCCTTTTGAAGTTCCTCCCTCAAAAGGATACATGTTCGGTGATAGATCATATTAGTGTCAATTGCGTCAGCACTTACATCATTTTTTATACGTCACTGATGCCCGGTTCACCATATTAGGTCAGTACATCCACTCCATTTTGTCAGCACGTGCGCACAGGTTCAAACTAAGTTCAAGATGGCCGCTCTCTCATGACTTCAGATGAGCGCGCCTTCAAGGTCATTCTCAGATCCAAGCACACAGCTGTTCGTGAGTTCAAACGCGCATGATCAAACGCATACAGGTTCACTAAAGTTTGAAACATTAAACAATTAATGATAAAAAATCAGAAACAATATCAAATATTATTTAGCAGGTCCATTAATGATAAAAAACAGAAACAATATCAAATATTATTTAGCAGGTTTTGATTATAATATTTTCGAACTTCCAGTGTATACAACAGACCCTGTGGATGCTGATCATTCATTGAACGGGTCGCTCCAACTGTTCAACGGTGAGAGCAAAACATTCAGTTCAATAAAAAAAAAGTATTTTAACCACAGTCTGTCGATGTATTTTATATTTAACTACCTATGTTTTTTGTTTTATTCAACGCCTGTGCGTATGAAAACAGACGATCAGTCAGAGGTCGAAGGAGTAGGGCACACGCTCGTTGATTCTTTAACTCACCAGATACCTCAGCTGATAGGAGGTGGGAAAAAACATTCTGGAGTGATAGTTTACGTTTCACTGCTGTATTTATTTATTTATTTTTTCACATGAAAACAGATACAAAGACAACGAGCACGCCACACCTTCTACCTGTCGCTTCAACACCAACACCAACGTTTGGTAAGATACGAATCTCAATTTTTTTCAACACATCTCTACCGTTCAGTATCAGTTGAATGGTTGTATGTTCGCTATTGTGTGTGTGTGTGTGTGTGTGTGTGTGCGCGTACGTGCGAACGTGCGTACGTGCGTGTGTGTGTGCGTGTGTGTGTGTTTTATCTGTAATGCGGTTTGTCTATGTTCCGGCTATGTGCTTTTAGACGGTGTCATTTTACTATTGAAGGCGTTTGAGTAACTGTTGCTGCTAAGCGTCATTGTGATTTTACTACTATGCTTTAACGAGGACGGACACTAGAGGTCGCGATTACTATTTCACACTATGCTTTAACGATGGCGACCACTAGAGGTCGGGATTACTAATTTACACTATGCTTTAACGACGGCGGCCACTAGAGGTCGTGATTTTACTAACTGTAATGTGCTTTAACGATGGCGGCCACTAGAGGTCGTGATTTTACTAATTGTAATGTGCTTTAACGGCGGCGGCCGCTAGAGGTCGTGATTTTACTAACTGTAATGTGCTTTAACGACGCCGGCCGCTAGAGGTCGTGATTTTACTAACTGCAATGTGCTTTAACGACGGCGGCCGCTAGAGGTCGTGATTTTACTAATTGGAATGTGCTTTAACGACGGCGGCCACTAGAGGACGTGATTTTACTAACTGTAATGTGCTTTAACGACGGCGGCCACTAGAGGTCGTGATTTTACTAACTGTAATGTGCTTTAACGACGGCGGCCACTAGAGGTCGTGATTTTACTAATTGTAATGTGCTTTAACGACGGCGGCCACTAGAGGTCGTGATTTTACCAATTGAAATGTGGTTTAACGACGGCGTCCACTAGAGGTCGTGGTTTTACTAATTGTAATGTGCTTTAACGACGGCGGCCACTAGAGGTCGTGATTTTACTAACTGTAATGTGCTTTAATGACGGCGGCCACTAGAGGTCGTGATTTTACTAATTGTAATGTGCTTTAACGACAGCGGCCGCTAGAGGTCGTGATTTTACTAACTGTAATGTGCTTTAACGACGGCGGCCGCTAGAGGTCGTGATTTTACCAACTGTAATGTGCTTTAACGACGGCGGCCACTAGAGGTCGTAATTTTACTAATTGTAATGTGCTTTAACGACGGCGGCCACTAGAGGTCGTGATTTTATTAACTGTTATGTGGTTTAACGACGGCGGCCGCTAGAGGTCGTGATTTTCCTAATTGTAATGTGCTTTAACGACGGCGGCCACTAGAGGTCGTGATTTTACTAACTGTAATGTGGTTAAACGACGGCGTCCACTAGAGGTCGTGATTTTACTAATTGTAATGTGGTTTAATGACAGTATACACTAGTGATTTACTATTTGTTTTTACGCTTTAAATGTTGATCCTTAGTAGATCCCTACATTTACACTCTGTTTATATTAATATCATATTAACTGCTATCCGAGGTCTTGCTTCTAGATTGTATTTACATTTGTATTGTTGTCGGTATTCTGTTTCAGCTCTCCCCTCTGGGTCTTGGCCTTTGTGGGAGACATCGACGCCGGTTTCCTCAGTACCTCTGGATCTACTATCCGGACCGTTCCCTGCTGAAGACTCGACGTCGGCATCTGGGCTATCCGCACCTCCACAGCCACCGTCGCCGACACCATCAGCACCGCCAGCAACCACAGACAAGCCGCGGACATCGCCCCGGATACCAAAACAAAAAGAAAGAAATACTTGTGTGTGTGTGTGTGTGTGTGTGTGCATGAAAAGATCACCCGGAACCCGGAAATCAGACACGACCGGGAAGTCATCCGGACCCTGTGGATGCTGATCATTCATTGAACGGGTCGCTCCAACTGTTCAACGGTGAGAGCAAAACATTCAGTTCAATAAAAAAAAAGTATTTTAACCACAGTCTGTCGATGTATTTTATATTTAACTACCTATGTTTTTTGTTTTATTCAACGCCTGTGCGTATGAAAACAGACGATCAGTCAGAGGTCGAAGGAGTAGGGCACCCGCTCGTTGATTCTTTAACTCACCAGACGCCTCAGCTGATAGGAGGTGGGAAAAAACATTTTGGAGTGATAGTTTACGTTTCACTGCTGTATTTATTTATTTATTTTTTCACATGAAAACAGATACAAAGACAACGAGCACGCCACACCTTCTACCTGTCGCTTCAACACCAACACCAACACCAACGTTTGGTAAGATACGAATCTCAATTTTTTTCAACACATCTCTACCGTTCAGTATCAGTTAAATGGTTGTATGTTCGCTATTGTGTGTGTGTGTGTGTGTGTGTGTGCGCGTACGTGCGTGCGTGCGTGCGTGTGTGTGTGTGTGCGTGTGTGTGTGTTTTATCTGTAATGCGGTTTGTCTATGTTCCGGCTATGTGCTTTTAGACGGTGTCATTTTACTATTGAAGGTGTTTGAGTAACTGTTGCTGCTAAGCGTCATTGTGATTTTACTACTATGCTTTAACGACGACGGACACTAGAGGTCGCGATTGCTATTTCACACTGTGCCTTAACGACGGCGACCACTAGAGGTCGGGATTGCTATTTTACACTATGCTTTAACGACGGCGGCCACTAGAGGTCGTGATTTTACTAACTGTAATGTGCTTTAACGACGGCGGCCGCTAGAGGTCGTGATTTTACTAACTGTAATGTGCTTTAACGACGTCGGCCGCTAGAGGTCGTGATTTTACTAACTGCAATGTGCTTTAACGACGGCGGCCGCTAGAGGTCGTGATTTTACTAATTGTAATGTGCTTTAACGACGGCGGCCACTAGAGGTCGTGATTTTACTAACTGTAATGTGGTTTAACGACGGCGGCCACTAGAGGTCGTGATTTTACTTATTGTAAAGTGGTTTAATGAGAGTATATACTAGTGATTTACTATTTGTTTTTACGCTTTAAATGTTGATCCTTAGTAGTTCCCTACATTTACATTCTGTTTATATTAATATCATATTAACTGCTATCCGAGGTCTTGCTTCTAGATTGTATTTACATTTGTGTTTTTGTCGGTATTCTGTTTCAGTTCTCCCCTCTGGGTCTTGGCCTTTGTGGGAGACATCGACGCCGGTTTCCTCAGTACCTCTGGATCTACTATCCAGACCGTTCCCTGCTGAAGACTCGACGTCGGCATCTGGGCTATCCGCACCTCCACAGCCACCGTCGCCGACACCATCAGCACCGCCAGCAACCACAGACAAGCCGCGGACATCGCCCCGGATACCAAAACAAAAAGAAAGAAATACTTTTAGTTTTCAGAAAACAAGGTTGAGTGAACAATGATGAAACAAAAAAGAAAGAAATACTTTAGTTTTCAGCATTAGTTCAAATGACACAGCTATTCAACTCACATGAGTTTCTGTTGAATCAGTCTATTTAATTTTACACCCTGTGTGAGTTTGAAACGATGCATTTTTAGAGTCTGTGATAACCAGTTAATTTGCTGCGGAGACGCGAGTTCTTTCCTGGACGGTTGAATCTTCAAAAGAGACAGTCTGAAGGCGGACCTCATTGTCTTCAGACAACATTGTTTAGGCTGTAGGAAATACACTTCTGTACCTTCCACGTGTTCGTTTTCTCGTGAGAATGACAACCAAAAACACCCCAACTTAAAATCCAAAAGAATTTACACCCTGACAGAGGCGTCTAATTACCCTAACAGAGCTCTGGGCCCGCAACTACACCTGGCTTTGCCTCAGCTCCGATGGTGTAGAGTGACAAAGACTATCTCAGGCCCTGACCCCTTTTATTACACATTTCAGTTCATTTTGGGGGTGCAGTCTCCACTGATTGATCCTGGTCTTCTTACGGTCCAGGTCGTCATGGGTCAAATTCCAGATCTTGTGCCGTCTCCACCACATCTGGAAACACCTTTAGAATATTCATACATCTGTCTTTAATTGGCGACAATGGCAGAGCGGATGACCCAAGCCATTCTTTTTTTGGCATCCTGCTTCTGTCACCATGTCCGTTCTCCATCTGATTATTTGTTTTACTTCGCCGCGGTTCATACCTCTGAGCTACCTAGCAGACATTGATCCTGGTCTTCTTATGGTCCAGGTCGTCATGGGTCAAATTCCAGATCTTGTGCTGTCTCCACCACATCTGGAAACACCTTTAGAATATTTATACATCTGTCTTTAATTGGCGACAATGGCAGAGTGGGTGACCCGATCCGAATCAACAAAGACGTCACCGAGGACCTACCCACACGGACGGAGTATTTAGGTGACCCGATTCAGACCACATTTTACATCAGTTCCGGGGTAACCTTCGCTGTTGACCAGACCTTCCAGAACTTCATCCTCCTTTCCAAAAGGACTCCAGACTACCCATGGATGCCTCTTCCTCTGCACGTCGTAGGTGAATATTTATCTGTTTATCTATCCATCTATCTATATCTATACAGTATACATATAAGTATATACATATATGTGTATCTATGTATTTACATTTACATATATAAGTATAATAAAAACGTTACGCCATGTTTATCACGTACCATGTCTCTTTTCATTGACAGACGTCGTCACTCATCTGTGTGACGTTCATTTAACGCAGAGTGATACTGGTAAAAATATTGAATTATTTTATAATTCGTTGTTAATATCTCTATTATGTGTTACAACAGCCGCACTTCTATTTTTCAGATATTATCGCCTCCGCGAATAACTTCCCGGAGACGCTGATCGGCGCTGAGGAGCTTGAGCGGTTAATGCGTGTAACTTTTGAAGACGGAGATGCCCGTGCGGATCTGTCGGCTGTGAATCCGAGAGCGACTCTTCAAGACAGCGGCACCGAGGCTCAGAACACGCCGTGTATTATAATAATCGACAGCGAGGACGAGTTCGTCCGGGGCCGAGTACAGGAAATCGACTGAAGGGGAGTAACCAACGCTCTCTGAGCCGTAAGCGACGGTATAATTCGGCACGGAAGACAGGACCGGCGCGAGTCATTGGTGAGAAGGAGACAGCGATTCTAATCATAATTACGATAACTAGGTAAAGAACAGCGGTATTTATTAAGTGTATATACATGCGTATGTGTGTGTGTGCGTGTGTGTGTGTGTGTGTGTGTGTGTGTGTGTGTGTGTGTGTGTGTGTGTGTGTGTGCATGAAAAGATCACCCGGAACCCGGAAATCAGACACGACCGGGAAGTCATCCGGACCCTGTGGATGCTGATCATTCATTGGACGGGTCGCTCCAACTGTTCGACGGTGAGAGCAAAACAAAAAAAGTATTTTAACCACATTCTGTTGATGTGTTTTATATTTAACTACCTATGTTTTTGTTTTATTCAACACCTGTGGTCGAAGGAGTAGGGCGCCCGCTCGTGGATTCTTTCACTCACCAGACGCCTCAGCTGATAGGAGGCGGGAAAAAACATTTGGAGTGATAGTTTACGTTTCACTGCTGTATTTATTTATTTATTTTTTCACATGAAAACAGATACAAAGGCAACGAGCACGCCACACCTTCTGCCTGTCGCTTCAACGCCACCACCACCGTTTGGTAAGATGTAAATCTCCAATTTTTTTTCAACACATCTCTACCGTTCAGTATCAGCTGAATGGCTGTATGTTCGCTATTATGTGTGTGTGTGTGTGTGTGTGTGTGTGTGAGTGTGTGTGTGTGTGTGTGTGTGTGTGTGTGTGTGTGTGTGTGTGTGTGTGTGTGTGTGTGTGTGTGGTTTAATGATGTGTCTGCAATTCGTTGTGTTAGAGCATCAAGGTGCCTGTTATCTGTAATGTGGTTTATCTATGTTCCGGCTTTATGCTTTTAGATAGCGTAATTTTATTATTGAAGGTGTTTGGGTAACTGTTACTGCTAAACAACATTGTGATTTTACTACTATGCTTTAACGGCGCCGGCCACTAGAGGTCGCGATTACTATTTACGCTATGCTTTAACGACGATGACCACTAGAGGTCACGATTACTATTTGCACTATGCTTTAACGTCACTGGTCGCTAGAGGTCGCAATTACTATTAACACTATGCTTTAATGACTGCGGCCACTAGAGGTCGTGATTACTATTTACACTATGCTTTAACGACGTTGACCACTAGAGGTCATGATTACTATTTGCACTATGCTTTAACGTCACCGGTCGCAAGAGGTCGCAATTACTATTAACACTATGCTTTAACGACGGCGGTCACTAGAGGTCGCGATTGCTATTTACACTGTGCTTTAACGATGATGACCACTAGAGGTAATTGTAATGTGCTTTAATACATATACACTATGTATTATACTATATACTATATATATATATATATATATATATATATATATATATATATATATATATATATATATATATATATATATATATATATATAGTATTCTTATACACTAATGATTCGTGATTTGCTATTTGTTTTTATGCTTTAAATGACGGTCCTGAGTAGGTCCATACATTGAGTTTTTTATTTATTTATTTTTAACGCTCTTTAGGATATGCTTCTGTTGTGATGATGGTTTTGTCCATGAGTATTGATATGTATGCTACACGTGTTGTTGTTTTATTATAGCCATCGCTAGAAAACAACACGGCTCAACACCGGTTATATGATTACGTAATTTTGTTTTTCCGCAGGTCGTATTTTTTCATATTGTACTAGGGTTATTTTCATACTACTCTGTTTATATTAATATCATATTAACTGCTATCCGAGGTCTTGCTTCTAGATTGTATTTACATTTGTATTGTTGTCAAAATTCTGTTTCAGCTCTCCCTCCTGGGTCTTGGCCTTTGTGGGAGACATCGACGCTGGTTTCCGCAGTACCTCTGGATCTACTATCCGGATCGTTCCCTACTGAAGACTCGACGTCGGCATCTGGGCAATCCGCACCTCCACAGCCACCGTCGCCGCCACCATCAGCACCGCCAGCAACCACAGACAACCCGCGGATAGCACCCCGGACACCAACGTCGACTTGCGCCGCATCACCCCCTGACCAAACCCTGCCTCTACCCTCTGCCCCCGAGCGCTCTGTCACATCTACCCAAGACAGACCCCACGCTCCAGTGTCGCCGACCCTATTAGCGTTCCATGATGCAACGGCTGTAAAACAACAGCTTGAATTCAGAGTACGTACGCTTGAACGTCGTCTTCATCAGAGTGAAATAGAGTCGTCGTCTAGCACGTCAAGCGCGTCAAGCACGTAAATACCGCTGTTCGGTGAGAAATATACGTGAAGGTAAGATTAACAACCATTTCAACGAGTAATCAGCAGGGATGCATATGTCTTAAATATTATGATAATCGTTACAGAACTCATCTTTAAGGACGTCACGAATAAAGCGCTGGTGTCTGAAGTTCTGAGACTCCTAAAACAACAAGGACCTGGTGGTAACAGACGTCGTGGACTGATCTGACTGAAGTTCGACCCCAGTAAGGTCCATTTGGATCCTCATTATTTAAAAGCAGTGCTGGGTGATTACGGTTTGAGGTTGCTGTTGCACTGCGGGTGATTGTGTTTTGAGGTCGCTGTTGCATCGCGGGTGATTGTGTTTTGAGACTGTTGTTTTGTTTATTAAATGTTTTTTAATTATTATTTTATTGTTATTGTTATTATTGTTATTACGCTATGGCCAACCATGATGGTTTTCCTTCCGGTTCTGACCCTGAATCCACACACAACCAGGACACTACACCACACCTCATTGACCAGAGTGCTTCACCAACACGTATGTTTCTGTCTCACTTGTTTGACAACGTGTCTGAGGAGGATGTAGTGCAGGTCTATGATCCGAGTATAAATGAAAACATGGAGTCAATTTTTTTCGGCGAGAGAGAGGATAACCGAATTTTAAATATGGTTCCTGCATCATCTCGTGAGGGTAGGGCTGATACCTCTTTAGACAATGGCGATTGGTTAGAAAGGTTTGTTGATAATCTGCAGACGACTGATTCAGGGACAACTGCTCTTGACCCTCTGGTCGATGTGTCTGACTCTAACTGTAGTGATGACAATGTTGATGATGACGGTGATTCGCTTCAGGAAGGATGTTGTATTAGAGGTACCGGTATTGAATCAGAAGTCATAGAGCCTTTTAACACCGATAGGATAAGAAGGGTGCTAACACGTCCTGCTGTACCGGATACCGGATTTAGCTACTTTCTACAGAGGTTGGATGCAACAGGTCAGGGAGTTGGCTGATGAAGCGCAGAGACTGGCAGATCGAGAGGATGTGGTTCAGCTTGAAGTGGTAGGTGAAGATGTTCAAGAACACGTTAATGTTGTGGTTGAAGGCGACGGTGGAAATATCTACCCTGCTTTTGAGGACCTCCTTAGCAACACAGTGCAATCTGACAGAGTCATCGCTATGGGTAAGAGAATTGAATTAACGGTCCAAATTGTACATATCCCTCGAGGAGGCGCGAAACGCAAGCTCGAGAAGACGCTGGATGCCAAAATTTTTGTTAAAAAAAGACGACATCTCTATGTAGTTGGTGGTGATGGAACCAAGCAGCTTTGCGTCGCAATCAGCCTTTCTTGTCTCCTTAATCCTAACCGTGCGTATCAAGATTGTGTTGAGTTGGGGAGGGAATTATTAAACAAAGCTGGTTTAGATTCTCAAACACCTATCATATTCACAGATATACCCCTGTTTGAACGGATAGTGAGGCGTAAAATTGTTGTGTTTAATAAAACGACAGCAAACCAGCCATTAGCGCATTATGCCACCGGTTTTGCTGATGGTTCGGAGCCCTTATTCTTGTTTCTACTTCAGGGACACTATTACGGGGTGAAGAACCCTAAAGGTTTGTTAGGAACACGTTACTTTTGCGTCAGCTGTCATAAGGGGTATGAAGATAAATCAAAACACATATGCAAAGCTCACTGTAGCGTTTGTCACGATCCTGTTTGCCCTACAGAGGTCCCAGACCCGGTAACTTGTGACGACTGTCGCAGGGTTTGTCACAACCCAGCAAAGAGACAGGTGGCCAAGGCTTGTCTTAATAGCCTTTGGGGAAAGTTTTGTCAGAGAGTGAACATGTCTCAGGTTTCTGTAGTGTCAGACCCCAACGAGTTTTTCAGTTTCATGTTTTCAGGGAAATACGAGGTCAGCTACTTTAACGTGCTGGATGAGAAAAAAGTTGTGATCCAGTGGCGTTACAATGGTCTCTACCCTCCTGGTAAAAGCAGCAATGTTTTTATCGGAGCTTTTACCACTGCTTATGCTCGTCTGAAGTTGTACAGTTACATGAAGAAATTGCAGGAGAATGTTCTCTACGTTGACGCAGACAGCTTGATATATGTTGTGAAAGACGGCGAGACACCTTTAAAATTAGGTAACTATCTCGGTGATCTGACTGATGAACTCGATGGAGATAGCATCGAGGAGATTGTTTCGGCGGGTCCTAAGACGTATGCTTATAGGACCAAAGGACAGAAGATGGTTGTGATGAAAGTTAAAGGTATCACGCAAACAAAAGAATCTTGTCAGCGGATAAACTTTGACTCCGTCAGAGATCTTGTAGAAGGCTATTTGCAGAATTCACCTGATGGGGTGCTTGAGACCCGGCAATGCAACATTGTGAGGGATAAAAAGAACATCGCAGTAAAAAACAGATCAGTTATTAAAAAACTCTGAGTCGTGTACGATAAGAGGCGATTGTTTTCGGACGGCACAACCAAACCTTTCGGGTTCTGATTTTTGAGTGGATGAGGGGTCATTATGGAAGGAATTAATTTCGATCCGCGTTTGAAAACACCATTTTCATGTCTAGTGGTGGGACCGTCGGGGTCAGGAAAGACCCATTTTGTAAAATGTATACTTGAAAATTGTGAACATGTTATGGATGATGTCAATATAAATATTGTATGGATTTATACTTCTTTTCAACCTATGTACAGTGAATTGCAAAAGATGAATAAAAATATCAAATTCATTGGAGGTTTACCTGAATCTTTTGAAAATGAAGATGTATTTCCTTCTGATAGAAAACATTTGATTATTCTTGACGACGATTTTTGAAGCGTCTGAAAGCCCAGAGGTTGTTCGCATTTTTACGCAGTATAGACATCATAAAAATATGAGTGTTATATTGCTGACGCATAACTTATTTCATCGCGGTAAATATAGTCGTGCTATTAGTCTGAATAGCAATTACTCTGTATTGTTTACCCGTCTCAAAGAGCTTTCTTTCTAGAAAGCTTTGAAGATGCTACAGCTGACGTTCACGGGTACTAAATCGTTGATCTAACACCCTCCTGTCCAGAACGCTGCAGACTAAGGACTGGGATACTACCTCATCAGCGTCACACTGTGTACACACCAAAAACGTCTGCTTGAGTTATGTCAGCGCGTATAAAAAGAAACGCTGGTTTACTTAAGGAACTATACCATGCTCCGTACCAAGAAACGAGTAAAGACATTTTGACACGTAGTTCCCGGGACTTCATTCAAGCTCTCGGTGAGATCGCCCTGAATGTTTTGAAGGGGAATGTACCATTGTCGCAGGCTCAGTTAAAAAAACTGAAAAAACAGAAGAAAAACATCAGACTCTTGGCTAATAAAAAAGCGTGCTTGAAGCGTAAACAAAGGATTCTTAAAAAGCAATCGGGTGGATTCCTGTTGCCGTTGCTAGCGGCTGCCGTTCCAATAATTGGAAATCTAATATGAGGACTTGTAAAGAAGTAAAACGCTATGAAGACTGTCCAGAAAGTGTATCTCGTCTCTCCTCGACAAATTAACCAGTTATCACGTCCAACCTCTGACATCCGTGAAACTGCCAAAGATGAATTGAATGAGAAGATGAGGACCATTCTAAATGATTCTCAGTTAAACTCGTATGAGAAGATTAAAAACTACGATGCTCTATTGCAGAGATATTTAACCTTTACTAAAGAGGATCAGAGAGACCAAAGGAGAGTAACTCTGACTTTACAACGAGACGGAGTCAGCGATCATCCCCTCGACTCTGACAGACGTGTCGAAAGCGTTCTAAAATCACCCTCTGTAACAGATGACCTGGGTAAGGATATTCTAAATAGCCTTCCGTCAAAAGCTCGAAGAAATGCTGAACACATTATCCGGAGGATATCCAAAAACGGCGACGGTTGGAATATGAATGGTGAATTTATGTATGAAGGAAATGCTGTAAAAGGCTCTCATGTGATCGATATATTCAAGTACCTTTCCCTACCGTATGAGAAAACAAGTTCTTCATTACCTGAGGGATGGTGCGAGTTTCTCGTCACATTATTAAAGCTAAACATCCCTCTCACCCTGCTGTCCAATCCTTAAGCGAATCGAATTCTATCTCGTGATAGAGGATTCTTTCAATTTCAGGACTGAAGCTATTCACTATTGTAAAAACGATGTTGACATTCTGGCCAGAGGATGCATGATATTTAGAGACAAGTTTTTTAAAGAAACAGGTGTTGATGCACTCTCGTCCATAACAATCGCCTCTGCGTGTATGGCTGTTGTCAGGACCAACTTTTTAAAACCAGACACATTAGCCATGTCCCAACAATTATATAACGAGCGGTAACAAGAGGTTCTCAGATGCTTCCATCCAGTGGCTGCACAATCACACAGACAGGGCATTTTCATACAACATGCCTTGAACCGTGGGGAGATGGTGTTTGGCCAGTATTTTGTTGACGGTTATCCTGAAGTTGACGGTGTTACGCAGGTCTGGGAGTTTAACGGATGTTTATTCCACGGTTGTCCTTCATGTGTTGACCCTCATGCAGTTTTTCCGTTAAGAGGTAGACCATACGGTGAATACTACTCTGCTACGATGGAGAGAGAGCAGGCGTTAAAGTCTGATCATGGGGTGCGTCTTTTTACCATCTGGGAACACGAATGGCATTCGCTTCGACAGTCGTTTGATGATCTCAGAGATTTTCTCTTAGATTTTGACACCCCTGAGCCTCTCAACCCTCGTAATGCCCTCTACGGCGATAGAACCAGCGCTTTAAAGCTGCGTTACACGGCCAAGCCTGATGAAAAAGTTTATTACGCTGATGTCACCTCTCTGTATCCTTACGTCAACAGCACGTGCTCCTACCTCCTAGGTCACCCCCGAATAATTCACGAAGACTTCGGGGATTCCAGACAGTACTTCGGTCTTATCAAGGCGGTTGTCTATCCTCCTCGGGGTTTATATGTACCTGTTTTACCCTACAGAGGACCGGGGGTAAATTACACTTCACGTTATGCAGTATCTGTTCAAGTCGTAATGTTCAAGGCAGTGACTGTACGCATAATGATGACGAACTTGTTTTGACAGGGGTCTGGGTCACGGTTGAGTTCAACAAGGCTCTGGACAAGGGATACAAGGTGGCCAAGATTATCAAAGTATGGCATTTTGATAGATCTAGCAATTGTATTTTCGCAGGTTACATCCGTACATTCCTGAAGGACAAGCAGGAGGCTTCTGGTTACCCTGCTGAGGCCGTTGATCAGGAAAGCCGTGACAAATACATTGAGGATTATCAAGCCCATCAGGGGATTTTGCTTTGCGCTGATAAGATTTGTCACAACCCAGCAAAGAGACAGGTGGCTAAGGCTTGAATTAATAGCCTGTGGGGCAAGTTTTATCAGAAAGAGAACATGTCTCAGGTTTCTGTAGTGTCAGACCCCAACGAGTTTTTCAGTTTCTTGTTTTCAGGGAAATACGAGGTCAGCTACTTTAACGTGCTGGATGACAAAAAAAGTTGTGATCCAGTGGCGTTTCAAGGGTCTCTACCCTCCCGGTAAATGCAGCAATGTTTTTATCAGAGCTTTTACCACTACTTATGCTCGTCTGACGTTGTACAGTTACATGGAGAAATTGCAGGAGAATGTTCTCTATGTTGACACAGACAGCTTGATATATGTGGTGAAAGACGGCAAGACGCCTTTAAAATTAGGTAACTATCTCGGTGATCTGACTGATGAACTCGACGAGGATAGCATCAAGGACTTTGTTTCGGCGGGTCCTAGGTCGTAAGCTTATAGGAACAAAGGACAGAAGAAGGTTGTGATTAAAATTAAAGGTATCACGCAAACAAAAGAATCTTGTGAGCGGATAAACTTTGACTCCGTCTGTAGAGGGCTATTTGCAGAATTCACCTGATGGGGTGCTTGAGACCTGCCAACACAACATTGAGAGGGATAAAAAGAACATCGCAGTAAAAAACAGATCAGTTATTAAAAAACTCCGGGTCGTGTACGATAAGAGGCGATTATTTTCGGATGGGACAACCAAACCTTTCGGGTTCTGAGTTTTGGGTGGATGAGGGGTCATTATCGAAGAAATTAATTTCGATCCACATTTGAAAACACCATTTTCATGTCTAGTGGTGGGACCATCAGGGTCAGGAAAGACCCATTTTGTAAAATGTATACTTGAAAATTGTGTGGACTTGAAAAAAATGTAATGGATGATGTCAATGTAAATATTGTACGGATTTATACTTCTTTTCAACCTTTGTACAGTGAATTGCAAAAGATGAATAAAAATATCAAATTCATTGAAGGTTTACCTGAATCTTTTGAAAATGAAGATCTATTTCCTTCTGATAGAAAACATTTGATTATTCTTGACAATGTTATTTTTGAAACTTCTGAAAACCCTGAGGCATTTTTACACAGTAGAGACATCATAAAAATATGAGTGTTATAATGCTTACGCAAAACTTATTTCATCGTGGTAAATATAGTCGTACTATTAGTCTGAATATCAATTACTTTGTATTGTTTAAGAATCCTCGCGATAAAATGTAGATAAAAGTTGTTGCTCAACAGGTTTACCCGTCTCAAAGAGCTTTCTTTCTAGAAATCTTTGAAGATGTTACAGCTGGCGCTCACGGGTACTTAATTGTTGATCTAACACCCTCATGTCCAGAACGCTACAGACTAAGGACTGGGATACTTCCTCATCAACGTCACACTGTGTCCATACCAAAAACGTCTGCTTAAGTTATGTCAGTGCGTATAAAAAGAAACGCGGGTTTACTTAAGGAACTATAGCATGCTCCTTCAAAGAAACGTAAAGACATTTTGATGCATAGTTCTCGGGACTTTATTCAAGCTCTCGGTGAGATCGCCCTGAATGTTTTGAAGGGGACTGTACCACTGTCGCAGGCTCAGTTCAAAAAACTGAAAAAACAGAAGAAAAACATCAGACTCTTGGCTAATAAAAAAGTGCCGTTGCTATCGGCAGCTGTTCCAATAGGACGACTTGTAAAGAAGTAAAACACGATGAAGACTGTCCAGAAAATGTATCTCGTCTTTCCTCAGCAAATTATCCAGTTATGACGTCCAACCACCGACATCCGTGAAACTGCCAAAGATGAATTGAATGAGAAGATGAGGACCATTCTAAATGATTCTCAGTCTAACTCGTATGAGAAGATAAAAAAGTATAATGCTCGATTGCAGAGATATTTAACCTTTACTAAAGAGGATCAGAGAGACCAAAGGAGAGTAACTCTGACTTTACAATGAGATGGAGTCAGCGATCATCCCCACGACTCTGACAGTCGTGTCGAAAGTGTTCTAAAAACACCCACTGTAACAGATGACTTGGGTAAGGATATTCTAAATAGCCTTCCGTCAAAAGCTCGAAGAAATGCTGAATACATTATCCAGAGGATATCCAAAGACGGTGGTGGTTGGAATATGAATGGTGAATTTATGTATGAAGGAAGTGCTGTAAAAGGCTCTCATGTGATCGATATATTCAAGTACCTTTCCCTACCGTATAAGAAAACAAGTTCTTCGTTACCTGAGGGATGGTCCGAGTTTCTCGTCACATTATTAAAGCTAAAATGCCTCTCACACTGCTGTCCAATCCTGAATCGAGGGCTCAATATCAGAGACTTAAATCGAATTCTATCTTACGAAAGAAAAGTATAGCTGAGAGCTGGTCTCCCGACCCAAAGGACCCTAAAGTGACACCTCAACGACGCTTGACGCGTGTAGTGACCAAAGGGAAGAAATTGTCTCTAACACCTCGATGGGTTTCCTGAATAATTGTCTTGTACACAGTTATTGTCTTTTCATCAAAGAAATGTTTTATTGAATTACTATGAGATTACAGATTTTTTTTAAATACACACACGCACAATAAGATTAGTCACACGTTACAATAGTCTTTAAAATACAGAAGAGAACAGTTTTGTTGTTTCCATGGACAGTGTGCACATCTTTTTAGACATTGTTGATGTCCTTTCACAAAGTTGTATAGCATGAGGTCGTTTTTTAAGTTATCGTCACTGTATAGACTTAATACTTCTCCGATAGACAGCCCTCTAGCACGATGACAGAGGTAGAAGACGCAATGATGACCACATACAAACGATAGAGGGTGCTGTAGTTGACCATTGTTGTACTTGATGACCTCTGAATGTTTCTTGAGGAACTTTAAAATATTTTCAGGGTAATGTGCAAAGTAGGGCCCCATTCCAAACGAGTCAAAGAAAGTTGTTCTCCCGTCTTCTTTGAGAGTTAAAGCCAGCCAGTGCACTTCTGGTTTATGTGCCGGATGTGTGTTGACGATGAAATATGCAGGCAGTTTGAGGGGTTGTGTCAATTGAGGCAACTTATCCGACGGCCACACACCGTAAAATGTGTCGCCCATGAGACCTCTCAGCAGCCTCTGTAACTGGAGACTGTCCATAACTTTTTAATAATAGTCCACCAGCACTTGTCTTTTTGCATCAATCTCCAGAATGGAATCATAACAAGCGTACACAATCAGTGTTAGGGTGTTTGGTGAAGCAACTCTGAATCTCATCTCCAGTCTTAAATTCCCTTTTGAGACAGCTGAGAGAGCGTCGTTGTCATCGGCTGGATTGAGATTAAATGCAAACAGCGAATATCCGCTGTTAAAACCTTCGCGGTCAATGCTTAGATACTTCAAATGTCTTCCTGTAGCTAGAATCATGTTATAAAACTCTTTGACCGCCATACCGTTGTTAAACTGAGGTTGAAAAGCTTTAGCGGGGATCTGTCGACCGTCCTGACAGAGGGCTAGATATTCATGTTGAACGGGCAGAGATCTTTCCTACCGGAAAATGCCTCATGACGCACCATCCCTAAAACCACGGATTTAGGTCTTGAACCCAGAAATAAACTCTCCTGGGTACATATTCTCGAGTTCTCTGGAATGGAGTATGTTTTTACGTTGACTCGTGAGAGGGGGTAGAGAGCATTTCCTTTTAACAAACCCGCTGCATGACGTATTCTCACAGCTGGCGAAACAGTGACTTTCTTCACAAACAGAGAGGTGCCAAGGATTTTCAGACGAAAGGTGGAGTTGCGAGGTCCGGTCAGGCAGAAGGCATCATTCGCCCTGGTGAGTTTAATTCTTAAATCGACCGAGTTTAATAACAGTCTCTCACAGAAAAATATGTCGCTGTGCAGAGGACTGAGAAGATGTACTTCTCTGGACCTGCTCGTGAACTCAGCCCTGAAAAGCCTGAAAAGTTGAGAAGTGTTTCGATCATAGCTCTGTACGGGTGAGTGGAACTGGACTGCGAAATCATCCGATCCCCCAGAACCACATCGCACTGGTCAAAGATTGTGTTTAGAGGATAATTGATGAGACCGACTGCTGCGTCGTTAGCCAGCGGTGTGCCATCGGCGTTAGTAATTCTTGCACGCACAAGTAGAAGGGTGTCGTTTAGGTCTAGATACTTTTCGCCGTCTCCTGGTATAAAAAACTCAATCGCTGATCGCGGCTACTGGAGCAATTTCAGTGTAAATTTTGTCCTCGATGGAAAGCCGTGTCATCGGCGGCGTGAATAAATCCAGTTCTGCCAATGTGCATTCAGCAGATTTCTGGGGTAGGAGTGCCATGTTACTGTATATAAGGTTTTTTAAAGTATATCAGAGCTCCCTCTGGACTTCCTCTTGGCCCGTTTGCTTCTGTCAACTGACTTCTTTCTTTTTTTGTTTGTACGTTTATTAGAGCTCTGTGTTACATGTCGTCCTGGAGGGCGTCTCTTTGTTCTTCGTGATAAGACAGCTATACCTCCTGACCCTTCCTGTCTCTGTTGATCGCTCATTCCTCTCATGGTACAGGTGAACATATCTGTGGCTATGTTACCCACTGCTGATTTGAGATGGGGTTTCGCTATGGCGATACCTCTTTTCAACAAAGGTGATATAAACCGAAACATTTTTGAGAAGAGGGAACCGATGCCTCGTCCGTACATAACCGGGGCACCGTCAAAACCGGGTAGCTCTCCGCCCACCTGTTTTTCATAATATTGTACAACTCTGTGCGGGTCGTCTCTTAAGCCTGCATGAACCATTGTGTTTGTTTTTGACTTGGTCTGCAAAGGCTGGTGATCCCTTTGGTGTTGTGGTGATCAATGAATTTCCAGACGTCGATGCAAGGGCTATATAATATCCTCTCAAGTAACAGGTCTAAAGTGTAGAGTCAACACCACCTTTCCAAATGTAAAATTGACTGGTTTGTTAAGATCTGGTTTAATTTGTGTCTGAATATTTTCAATATGGTTCTTGGCAACCGGTAAATAGTAAGCAGGGTTAAAATGCTGTGTGATTATATCTGAGTAACTACCCTTGATTTCCACCGTTCTTAAAAGCGGTGCATATGCATCCTCTACAAGCTGCGGTCTTACAACGTCAGTAGAGATGGTAAAACCCCACTTTTAAATCAACAGGATGGGACGCTCTGAACTCGCAATAAATGATGCAATTAGCAGGATCTACACCTAACATGTAAGCCAAAGGCGAGTTAAAAAGCACTAGGTTCTGACTGTCTCCTTGAAGATCAATGTTTTGCCGTGCACGGTCAAACAGGAAGCGTATATTCTCATTGTTTTTTTTTTAAAGTTTGCTCCATCTCGGTTGTAATCTGATTAAGTGAGCTGTAATATCCAACCGTCTTTTTTCCTCTGAGCTGAGGCGCTGGCGTCAGGATCCGGAGCCCAAAGTCTCGCCATGGCTCTATGAAATTCATCTTTATGAAGCCGCGACGTGTTACCATCTGAATCTGATCCTCTCGGAGCAGCCGTGTTGGTGTTGGAGTCAGCTCCTCTATGGTTTGGTTTCCAGTAAAATGACGACGTATCCTCTGGAATATTATGCCACGTGTGAGGGTATGTAATCTCCGTCAAAGCAACCTCCCATTTTCCGTTTAAATCGATATGTTGTGCTAAATGCGGAAAGTACCAATTGAGTTGTCTTTAAAAACTTTTGCACTGGCGTTTGATGGTAAAGTCACATAGAAGCCCCATTCTTTGAGCCCTACATGATGATATGATGCCTGGTGTCAAGGAGGATCGTCTTATATATATTTTACATCTGAAGCTTTTACCCAGCTGTTGAATTTTTCAGGCCAGTTCTTCCACTGGACAAAGACTTGTCTCTCTCCTTTAACGGCGCGTTCCTTGAGAATCTTTTCAACGTGAAATACGTTATCCTTTACGAGTTGTACTTTTTGTAATTCTTGATCATAAAATGACCCCTGGATGGGTTTGCCATCGAAATCTTTCAATTTATACACAGGCGGGTTGCGATGAATACATTCAGTTATTGTAAATATCTCATCTGTAAAACTCTGCTCGTACTTTTTGTCAAATACACCTCGTAGTTTTGATATCCTAACATGATCGCCCTCCATAAATTTGGCTTCTGCCGACCTTTTGACGGTCTAATGTAAAGATTGTCAAACACCAATCTAAAGAAATTTCGACAGGAGGCAAAATTTATTTACTTACTTCCATCGGTGTCATTTTTATACGACTGTGATAGCTGTGATTATAACTCTTTACTAGATCCTGTAAAACCTCGATGTAACGTTTGTGTAATGTAATGTTTTTAGCTGTAAAATATCTCCACATCAGATTTTTAAGAGTGCGGTTAAATCTCTTTACCACAGGGGCCTTAACGTCACTCGCTGTTGAAAAATTTCCATCAAAGCCCGGAAACTCTTCTTAAAAAAATTATTTACCGTCATCCGTCTGTAGCTTTGCAGGCGTCTCGCTCTCCTCCAGCACTGATTCGAACGCCTTCACTGTCTCAATCGCAGTCTTTCTTTTTAAAACGCGTACATAGGCCTTTTTTGAAAATACATCGATAACGGTCAACAAGTAATTTTGATCGTCGTTATATCTAGCCAATGCCTGCATGTCTTCTGTTCATCACTTTTATGGACAGAATTTCTAGGCGTAGCCAGGGGTTGGAGGGGATCCGGTTCGGGAACCACAGAATTTCATCTCTGCTATTTGCGGACGATGTTGTTCTGCTGGCCTCATCGGACCGGGACCTTCAGCATGCACTGGGGGGGTTTGCAGCCGAGTGTGAAGCGGCCGGGATGAGGATCAGCACCTCCAAGTCTGAGGCCATGGTTCTCGACCGGAATAAGGTGGTTTGCTTTCTCCGGGTTGGTGGAGAGTTCTTGCCCCAAGTGGTGGAATTTAAGTATCTCGGGGTCTTGTTCTCGAGTGAGGCAAAAGGGGAGCGTGAGATTGATAAACGGGTCGATGCAGCGGCAGCAGTGATGCGGTCGCTGTATCGGACCGTCGTGGTGAAGAGGGAGCTGAGTCGCAAGAGGAAGCTCTCGATTTACCGATCGATCTACGTTCCCACCCTCACCTATGGTCACGAGCTTTGGGTAATGACCGAAAGGATGAGATCGCGGAGACAACCGGCTGAAATGAGTTTCCTCCGCCCGGTGGCTGGGCGCACCCTTAGAGATAGGTTCGGTCATCCGGGAGGAGCTCGGGGTGGAGCCGCTGCTCCTCCACATCGAGAGGAACCAGTTGAGGTGGCTCGGGCATCTGATCCTGGACGCTTCCCTGGGGAGGTGTTCGGGGCATGTCCTACCGGGAGGCGAAGGCGATCCACCCCTCCATAGCTCCCGGGGTGAAGAGGATTGTAATAAACTCTTTTAATGATGTGTTTCACCGACATGTTAAACGAGAAATGAATGAGCTGAGATCCGAATATGCTTCTTAATGTTTTTTATTCAACAGGTTATGTCAGCATTCGAACGTAATGCTATACGAAGATATAAGATATAAAAAGATATTAAATATATATACATATATACACATAAAAAAAAATATATATATATATATATATATATATATATATATATATATATATATATATATATATATATATATATATATATATATATGCATATCAGCAAATAGTCCTTGAGGAGGAATCAAGGAAGTTTGTGAGTGTCAGCACTCACAAAGGTCTTTTTACATATACACGTCTGCCTTTTGGAGTAAACTCCAGTCCTGCTATTTTCCAACGCACCATGGAGAATGTACTTCAAGGTATGGCAAATGTGGCAGTGTATTTAGAGGACATTATATTGAGAGGAAGAGATGACAGCATCTGCAAACACTCAACGAAGTGCTGCAGAGGTTGGAGGATAAAGGGCTGTGGTTGAAACGGAGCAAGCGTCAGTTCATGGAAAACAAAGTAACATTCTTGAGTAATCAAGTGGACAGGACAGGCCTGCATCCAATGTCAGCGAAGGTCAAAGCAGTCCAGGATGCTCTGGTACCATATCTGCCCCATTTTTCAATGTTCATCTTGTTCAATGCTCTCCACATAATGGACAGAATGTAACAGATGTTATTCTTGCATTTCACAAAACAGGTACTTGTTTTACTGTCAGATCTGGCATCTTTTCCATTTCTTCACAATTGTATCCAATGCATCCATTGCAGATTGGTTGGGTGATGTGAGCTTGACCTTTTCAATGACGGCAGTTGCTGGGCATCGAGGTGGCCTGGCTCGACTCTGCAGCTTGGGAGTGACAAGTGCTTTGCCAAGTTCTTCCAGGAAAAGCCGACGTCGGTTCCGTTTGAGCAAATATTGAGCAATGCAGAGGTCTGCCCTGCACCTTCAGAATTTCCTTGGGAAGTTCTGGCTTATTTTTTCTGACTGTTCCCGCTGTTCAGCTTTCTATTCTGCAGTTCATCTCCAAGGCGATAGGATGTAAATGTAAATGTGACGTCACGTGATTTTATGACATTGCAGCCCTTTATTCATCTCCAGCACCACACGCATCCCCTGATTCTTCTCGGCTGCTCCTCCAGGTAGCTTTCCACTGTATACGTGCATATTCCCGGCATAGCTAGATTTTGCTTCACAGGCCACCCATATTTTGATGCCATACTTGGCGGGCTTGTTAGGCATGTACTGTAAACCTTCTGGAGCTCATTTTTGGTGTGTTTGTCAAAGAGACTACATGAGAACACTGACAAGAACAAGGGAGAGAAAGTTTCCCCTCTACACACAGCTGGGTCTGAATGGCTATTCAGACAATCAAATCAATCAAAATACACATAGCTGGGCAGTCTAAATAGGTATATCAGAGAGACATGTTTATTTTGGGTCTGAACAGCCACTTACCCACATTAAAGAATCTGGGTCAAAATGACCTGCAACATCATCTTTGTGTACCAACTCTGTACAGACACTTCACTTGACATCAAATTGTCCAGATTTTACACATCTGTTCATGACCCTTAATGAGGAAAAGTCACAAAATTTCATGAAGAAAAAGTCAGGATAACCACTACTTTTATGAACACAAAAACGGATATGGGTCAAATTGACCCTAAGCATAATACGAGGGTTAAAGCTTTTCTAGGTTTGCTAAACTTTTATAACAAATTCTTGCCGAACTTGTCTTCTGTGCCGGCTCCATTACACAAGTTACTGAGGAAAGATGAGAAATGGAGGTGGGCGGTTGAGCAAGAAGAGGCTTTTAAGCAGGCAAAGAAGTTACTACAAAGCAGTCAAGTGTTGGTTCATTACGATGAACAAAAACAACTGGTACTGTCATGTGATACCCCACCTTATGGGGTGGGGGCAGTCTTGGCACACAGACTGGAAGGGGGAGCAGAAAACTCATGGGAGGCACAGCTTTTCCTTCATGAAACAGACTGAATAAGGGCTTATGGTCTGTGTACAAATCACAAATTTAAGTCCACACAAATATTTGTGAAAGTACTGCACCCCAAAAATAACTGCTAAGCCCTCTCGAATAGTTTTTTTCTGCTGCTGTGAGTGTGTGTGACGCATGAGTTCTCAGAGGATCATGAGATGGGCTATTCTGTTAAGAGCATATGAATATGCCATGGTGTACCGACGTGGACAGGACAATGCAAACGCAGATGCTCTCAGTAGACTTCCACTTCCAGAGAAACTTGGGCATCCAGACTCAGAAGACCAGGTATTATTGGTAGAGCAGGATCAGAGTTCAGTGGTCAACTCGGAAGAGCTTTGTAGGTGGACCAGTAAAGACCCCGTACTCGCCCGAGAGAATAAATACATACTCAGAGGGTGGCCCTGTAACCTGGA
This sequence comes from Synchiropus splendidus, assembly GCF_027744825.2. Taxonomy (NCBI): domain Eukaryota; kingdom Metazoa; phylum Chordata; class Actinopteri; order Syngnathiformes; family Callionymidae; genus Synchiropus; species Synchiropus splendidus. Next base: position 2,514,194 of record NC_071340.1, on the reverse strand, counting down.
TGTTGCTTTCAGTCCATACACTATGAAGCAACAGGAGCTGAGTGTACAAGATGGGTGTGTACTGTGGGTGTGCCGTGTGGTGATTCGGGAAAAAGGATGTGGTCTTACGTGGAAGCAGCATCAATTGCACCCTGAAATGAGTTAAATGAAGGGTTTGGCTCGTAGCTATATGTGGTGGCCTAATATAGACAGTGATATTGAAAGTTCGGTCAAATCGTGTTCCACTTGTCAGGAACACCAGAACGCTTCGGCCTGTGCACCGCTACACCCGTGGGAGTGACCTGACCAACGGTGATGACGACTTTATGTTGATTATGCTGGGCCGTTCATGGGAAAGATGTTCTTGGTGGTGATTGATGCACATTCAAAGTGGTTGGAGGTCTACCCTGTTTCGACAGTAGAGTTTTATTCAGTTATCGGATAACTTCATAGTCAACAACAGGACTGTCTCCTGCAGAAATGTTGATGGGGAGGAAGTTGAGGTGCATGTTGGATCTGCTACACCCAAATTTGAAGAAGAAAGTGGAACTGAAACAGTCAAACCAGAAAGTTCAGCATGATCAACATGCTCGGTTCAGAAGTTTTCAGAATAGGCGACCAGGCCCGGAAGAGCGCTCGAGGCCGAGGCGCTGGAAGGAGCGAATTCAATACGAATAATTTTAAAAAAAAAGTCAGCCAACTACCCCGGGAGAAGCTGCTGCCGATGATCGTCCACGCACAGAGCGGCACAAGCGCTGAGTCTCCAGCTGTTAAATCCACTCCTGCGGTGATGCGACAAGTCTCTGCCGTCACTGCGATGAGACCTCAGTCCTGCCTGAAGTTTCCGTGGTCCAGATGAGCCGCTCCACACCCCTTCAAGTCTCAAGCTTCTTCTCTTGATGTGCCAGATGCGCCGGCTCCAGCTGTAATTTCACAATTACAGAGTCACTCATTCACGCCTCTGTAATTTCACAATCACATTTTGCGGAGTGCCCTGGCACTTCCAGTGAAGTAGAAAGGCTGGTGTAATATTCCTGGAATATGTTTGTGTCCAGCTGTCCGTGGAGCCTGCCTCCCTCGCAAACAGTCCTTTAGCACGGGGGTCAGAAATTTTGAGCGGACCTCCAATCCTGGGGCGTCCCCCCAAAGCATGGCTACTTCAAGGCTAGCAGGCAGTCCTCTGCCCCCCTAAGTGCAGTTCACTATTCGAAATGCTAAAGCACCCGCAACACTCAAAGCAAATAATGCCAAATGGGTGTGGGCTGCCGTCTGTTGGGTAAACATCCACTGCTAGTCTCATTCAATCCGGACTATTTCCCGGCGCAGTTCTGACACTCTACTGGCACGAGGACCGCACGTGGCCAGGTACGGAGCTTAATAGGTGGAGGGTTTGGATTTGTGGCGCAGCGTTCCCTCTCACTCAGCGGTCATGCGCGATGCCCTCGCACCTGGAGCTTGACCTCCCCCTTGAGGAGTGACCATCCCACCCGGCGCTGACAGAGCCGCCATCGCGCAGTAGAATGGTGTCTGCACTGTCGGCAACCGGCTCATAGCGCTTGAGAACATCATTGCGCTCTTTATGAGCTCCGTGGACTCCCACAGAGATTTTGGAGACACAATAATCCGTGGTGCTCTGCTCGCGGCGCCTCCTCCACACACAGCCGCCGCCTGGGGGGAACAGCCGTATAATAGCCGAGCTGATCATCGCCACTCCTCTTGGAGAGACCAGTCGTCTGCTCTCACCTCTGCTCCCTCCAAAAGCGTAGGAAGAACTTTGTATCTAAAAGTATGCATCTAAACCTAGTCTAACTTGGAAAAAAAATAAGATGCATTACTTTGGTATCGGGTCTGTTTCTTCTATGCCCAAAATTAGGGTTTATCATCCGCCAAGTTCTCTTCCGGTTCCAGTCAGTCCGAACTCCGGCTTCAAATTTTTTTTTTTGTTTGACATCGTCTCAGGAGACCGAGCAGTATAGTAACGGTCTCTGCCTCCTTATACCTGATGCCAGAACTGTCCCTGGGGAAGTTTATGGAGCCAAGACGTTATGTTTTTCCTCAGTTTCGCCACAATAAGAAGCATAGGCGTCAAATAACTCTTTGCCGTCTCTCAACAGATCCCGGTTCCAGCCAAATGTCAGGGGAGTTTCAATTCTGCCATTAACTCTTCTGATTACTCAGACTCGCCAGTTTTTATAGCAGGGGTCGCCACAGGACCGCGAAAGCCACCACTTCAGAGGATCACTCAGTAGGAACTGCGTGCCAGACCTGCTCTGTTCTCAGCTCCCTCGTGTGATGTCTGAAGCGATGTCTGTCTGTGATTCTGTTCAGAGGCAAGCAGGACATCGTCATCTACAGAGTCATCTCTTTCTGAGGCTGATTGGGCCGGTCCCTCGGGTCTCCATCTTAGGAGAATCTTGATCAGATCTTGATCTTTGTACACTGCAAGTTTGGGGAACCGAATTCCTCTGACGGCTCAGCTGACAAAAGCGAGTGTGTTTTTGAAGAACCAGCGGGACTTGAAGTTCCCAGAGGAGTGGGCACTGTGCACCGATGACCCTTTCGTCCTAGACCCGCCCCGGAGTCCGGGTCCGCTCCTGTGCTCAAGGCTCCTATCTTGAAAGAGTCTGTCTCCTCACCTGCCCATATGGATCGAGAAAATACACGGTCATTGAAACGGCCTTCAGTTACACAGTCAACCCCCAGGTTCTGCGTCACCACATGGACCTGAGTGAACTCAGAGAACCAGCGGTCATGTCTGATGGAGGAGGACAGCGCTCTCCTGACAAAGCAAATAATTGAGCTACTGCCAAAGCAATCCTCCTACACTGGATTTTACTCCAGATACTTTCTGGAACCCAAGAAGACAGGAGAGTGGAGACCTGTTCTGAATCTCAGTCTCCTCAACCAATTCATGACCAGGCAGCGGTTCCGGACTACCAGCAGACTCCTGGAGTGTGAGAGTGGATGACCTCCATAGATCTTGCAGAGGCCTACTTCCACAACACGGTCTCTAGTGTCTAGTGCCTCGTTTTTTCACCAAGTGCGTGGAGGAGTGGCTCGAACCACTAAGAAGACAGGGTCTGCGGATTCTGACGTACTTGGACTAATGGTTGATTGAGTCCAAACAGGATTCACGAGCGCCCACCAGCTTAGCTTAAGGGGTGTTTCTCGTAGCTGCAGAACAAATTCAATGTCTCCGAAGGGGTTTCAGAGAGTTATCAACATTTTTATGTTTGTTGGTCTGAAAGGTACAGGTCCCGCGGACTGAAAACACGTTTTCTGCACTGTTTAATCTCTGCTCAGGGCTGTCTCAGAACATGAAAATTTCGCCTGGCACGATAGCTGAAGCGGTCATTCTAGTAGGTGCTGAACTAATTCAACATTTCTGAAGTGGTTGCAGAGTGATAACATTTTTATGTTTGTCAATTCTGAAAACCACCGTCACTCGGGTGAAAACCTGTTTTTCTGAACAGTTCACTCACTGCTCAGAATAGTGCCAGAACATGAAAATATCAGCTGCAACTGTTGGAAAAAGAGTCTTTCGAGTATATTCGGCACTAAATCCACGTTTTTGGACTATTTTCAGGGTGGAATCAACAATTTTTATTCTTCCTGGTCAGAAACCGAACCTCTCTCGGGCTGAAAACGCATTTTTGCACTGTTCACTCACTGCTCAGCGATGCCTCAGAACATGAAAATTTCACCTGACACTGTAGCAGAAGCTGTCTTTCTAGCAGCAGCAGAACTAATTCAACCTCTCTGTGTGGTTTCAGAGAGTTATCAGGATTTTAATGCTTGTTCGTCTGAAAACCACCTTTTCGTGGCCTTTTTCTGCTCGGTTCACTTACTGCTTAGGCGGGACTCAGAACATGAAAATGTCACCTCAAACTATAGCAGAAGTGGTATTTCTAGTAGTTGCAGAATTTAATCACGATGTCTGAAGTGGTTTCAGAGGTAAGTACATTATTATGTTTGTAAAAATGTAATTACCACAGTCACTTGCGCTGAAAATGCGTTTTCTGCACTGTTCACTCACTGCTAAGGACTGACTCAGAACATAAAAATTTCACCTGCTACTAAAGCAGACCGGGGTCTTATTAGTAGGTGCCGATCTAATTCAACATGTTAAAATGTTGACTCGTTCCTGCCTCCTGTGACTTTCACCACTGCACTTGGGTCCTGCTCCACGTCTTGACCCGTGACAGTCAGAAGTGGTTTCAAAGATGTAACAAAATCTTTATCTTTTTCGGTGTGAAACGCAGCTTCTCTCGGGCAGAAAACGCATTTTTTGCGCTGTTCACTCACTGATCAGAAAAGCCTCGGAACTTGACAATATCACCTGCAACTATAGGCAAAACGTTTTTAGAGGGTTATCAACTATTGTATTTTTGACAGTCTGAAACCAAGCTTCTCTCAGGCTGAAAATGCATATTCTGCACTGTTCACTGACTGATCAGAATAATCTCAGAACATAAAAATATCACCTGCCTCTATTCCAGAAGGGGTCTTTCTCATAGCTGCAGAACGAATTCAACCTGTCAGAAGAGTTATCAACATTTTTATGTTTGTCGGACAAAAAAACACAATCCCTCGGGCTGAAAACGCGTTTTCTGCACTGTTCACTCACTGCTTAGCGATGCCTCAGAACATGAAAGTTTCGCCTGCAACTACAGAAAAAACACTCTTTCGACTATATTCAACACTAATCCCATACGAATAGGGCGCTGCGACTGGCCTACAAGCAGCCGTTCCACATTTCCTGCTTCCAAGCCATGGGATGAGTTTGACGAGAGCCAGGTGCTGCTATGAGGTGGATCTGGAGACTCTGTTCCCAGAGTTGGCTGAGTTCCGTGTGGTGGAGTCAAGTACGTTCCCGCTTGATCTTCTCCTGCGCCTCATGTCATCCGCCGCCGTCGTATCGAAGTTGAGCTCTCTCTCCGCCGCCAGCTCAAGAATCATCCCACTTCACTAACGGCCTGCTGGCGTTGGATGGCGAGACTACACCAAGGGCACGACCGCATGTTGTCTGACCACAACTGGAAGAAATCTGGACTATTCCCGGCGCGGTTCTTACACTCCACTGGCACTAGGACCGCACTTGGTCAGGTACGGAGCTTACTGCCTGGTGGAGGGTTTGGATTCCCACCGCGGCGTTCCCGCTCATTCAGCCGTCATGCACTATGCATGATGCGTTCGCCCCGGGAGGAGTGACCATCCCACCCATGTTTACACCGTCGGCAACCAGCTCATAGTGCTTGAGAACATCACGCGCTCTTTATGAGCTCCGTGGACAGGCTCATACATCGCAGATCCTCTCTCACTTTACCAGAGATTTTGGAGTTTCAACAGTCTGTCGGCGTGGTGCTACGCTCGTGGCGCCTCCTCCACACACAGCCACTGCCCGGGGGGGAACACCGTCACTGGTCGAAGGGGCGGGGTGACCTCAGCCGTCCAAATCATAGCTGTGCTGATCATCGCTTCTCATCTTGGAGAGACCAGTCCGCTGCTCTCACCTCTGCTCCCTCCAAAAGCGTGAAGAAAACTTTGTATCTGAAACTATGCATCTGTAACAGGTCTGAATACTGTGACCTTGTCTTCAGTTCAAACGTGGCGTCTCAATGTGGTCAGTAAAACGCCGTCTGAAACAAAATGCGGACAGAGCCACACAAAGCTTTCACATTTGTCGATGGTGAGAAAAGTAATCCAAGGGATTCTGTTTTTTCTTTGTGGTAACCCACACCACAATTAGATGTCTTTCTGAAACATCACTCCCAAACATCTCACTTTGTCATACAACAACTGTCATACATCATGAACCACATGCATAATTTATTTTCATCTGAATGTATAACTCTGCCATTAAACCTTTTGGCTAGTGTTGGGAAATAATAAAACTTTACTTTTCACCGTTATTCACCACAAGGAAACCGAACTCCACACAACTCAATCACCCGTGCCATGTCAGCGTAGGTTGTCAGTATGAGCTTACAAGTGCCACATCCACACAGAGCGAACTCAAAGTACGAAGGAAAAACAGTATACTTAAAAACCATGTCACCATCCACACACTCAGACCCCCAATCAATCAATCCCAAGTGGAACAAACATTATAAACAAATGGATTTGACTAACCTGAAACTAAATGAGGACAGAGTCACACTAGGCTTCCACATTTGTCGATGGTGAGAAAAGTAATAAAAAAAAGTGTCACTTCCTATTTACCCACACATCTTCAATGCCTAACCTCTGTCCTTTCCTGCCCTCTACTGACCTAATTATATACCTGCCGGTTAATCAACTCCATTAAATTATTTAATAAAAATAATTAAATGACATCTAACACATACTCTGTGACCACACATAAATGGCCGTCACACTAGAAAGGCAGTTTTTTGTCATCAAATTGTCATGTTCTGAGGCCTTCGCTGAGCAGTGACTGAACATTGCAGAAAACGCTTTTTCAGCCCGAGGGACTGTGGTTTTGAGACAGATAGACATGAAAATGTTATAACCTCTCTGAAACCACTTCAGACAAGTTGAATTAGTTTGGCACTTACTAAAAACACTCCTTCTGCTTATATTGGCACGTGAAATGTTTATGTTCTGAGGCATCCCTGTGCAGTGAGTGAACAGTGCATAAAACATGTTTTCAGGCTGAGAGAAGCTCGGTTTCTGACCAGGAAAAAAGAAGTTGATAACACACTGATAAACAGTTCAGAAAGGTACATTTAGTGCTGAATATACTAGAAAGAGAGTTTTTCCTATTGTTGCAGTTGAAGTTTTCATGTTCTGAGTCACGACTGAGCAGTGTTTGAACAGTGCAGTGAACGCCATTTTCAAAATATAAAATCGCTTTGAATGTGTGAGTGCTGAATATACTAGAAATAGTCTTTTTGCTATATTTACACTTGATATTTTCACTGCTCTCAGGCTATTCTGATTAGTCAGTGAAGAGTGCAGAAAATGCTTTTTCTCCCGAGGGACAGTGGTTTTCAGACCGACAATCATTAAAATGTTGATAACTCATTGAAACCACTTCAGAGAGGTTGAATTAGTTCTGCAGCTACTAGAAAGACTATAGCAGATTCTGCTATAGTATTAGTTGAAATTTTCATGTTCTGAGGCATCGCTGAGAAAAAGTCTAAAAAAAGTTCTGAAATGTACGTTTAGTGTTGAATATACTAGAAAGAGTGCCTTTCCTATAGTGGCAAGTGAAATTTTCTTGTTGTGAGGCATCCCTGAGCAGTGAGTAAACAGTGCATAAAACGTGTTTTCAGCCAAAGGAATAATAGTAATAGAGATAGAAGTAAAAATGTTGATAACTCTCTTAAATCACTTTAGACAGGTTGAGTTAGTTCTGCACCTTGTCGAAATACCTTTTCTGCTATAGTGGCAGGTGAAATTTTCATCTTCTGGGGAATCGCTGAGCAGTGAGTGAACAGTGCGTAAAATGCGTTTCCGGCCAAAGAGAATGTAGGTTTCGGAACGGCAAAAATAAAATTGTTGATAACCCTCTAAAAACAGTTCAAAAATGTAGGTTTAGTGTTGAATATATTAGAAAGACTGTTTTTGCAGGTAATATTTTCAGGTTCTTAAAATATTCTGATCAGTGAGTGAACAGTGCAAGAAAACACGTTTTCAGCTCGAGAGAAGCTCGGTTTCTAAAACAGGAAAAAAAATAGTTGATAACCCCCTGAAATACAGTTCAGAAATGTAGGTTCAGTGTTTATTTTACGAGAAAGAGTGTTTCTCCTATAACTGCTCGAGAAATTTTTATGTTATCTGGCATCCCTGAGCAGTGAGTGAACAGTGCATAAAATGCGTTTTCACCCAAAGAAAACGTGGTTTACAGACCGACAAAAATAAAAATGTTAACACTCTTAAAACACTTCAGACAGGTTGACTTAGTTCTGCACCTTGTAGTAATACCGTTTCTGCTATAGTGGCAGGTGAAAATTTCATTTTCTGGGGCATCGCTCTGCAGTGAGTGAACAGTGCGTAAAACGCGTTTTCGTCTGAAGAGAATGTGGGTTTGGGACCGGCAAAAATAAAATTGTTGATAACCCTCTAAAAACAGTTCAGACAGCGTAGATTTCTGCTGCAACTACAAAAAAGACCCTTTCTGCTGTCGTGGGAGGTGAAAATTTTATCTTCTGAAGCTTCCCTCAGAAGTTGTGGAACAATGCAGAAAACGCGTTTTCAGTCTGAGATAAGGTGGGTTTCGGAACGCCAAACCTAAAATGTTGATAACTTTCGAAAAACACTTCAAACAGCTTAGATTTGATGTGCAACTACTAGAAAGACCCATTCTGCTATACTGGGAGGTCAAAATGTCATGTTCTGAAGATTCCCTGAGACGTTATGGCACAATGCAGAAAATGCTTTTTCAGTCTGAGATAAGGTTGGTTTCGGAACGCCAAGCACCTTTATCTGCCCTTTATCTTCTCTTTATCTGCTTTCAATCGTTCCTTATTTCCATCTCTCTTTGACCGTAGTCCGAGTGTAGGAGAAATGGAAGGAATATTGAGATCAGGAGGCAAAGCCCTTGCTTCGCCTGCTGGTCTCTCCCTCTGGCCAAGAACTTGACCGTGCAGAAGAGGAGACCACATGGCGATGGATGCACCCCCACCAGGAACCTTGTGTGACCCAGCTGGATTGCTCCGTCGCTTCTCCCATCCATCAATGACCGAAGTCCGGGTGTAGCAGAGATGGGAGAACCTTTGGCTAACGTGGAGATGCGCTAGTCGGGGCTCCGCCCGTAACTCCAGGTTCGCCAGGCAGGTCAACTTGACTAGGTGGAGAGAGAATCCTCACCACATAGACTGTCCTGAGATAAACAATGCGGAGTGCAAACAGGAAAGAACTACAACGTCCAGACGCCTTAATGATTGGAGCTGGACCTTGTGTGGGGAGCAACACTGCGGATAAGTGCGCAGGAGAAGCGTCACCAAATTAGGTGAAGATTCACCGGTGGCCTGTCTCTAATCACAGAGGGGTGGCGTGCCAAGAGACCTGCTGCTATCTCCAAACGCCAGGTCTCACGCCAGTCCGGCCTACTCGATGTCTTACGGCAATGACCTCACCCCCAAGGTCGCGCAAAATGTTGTTAGTCCGAATGTAGTGAAGTTTCACGAGTAACCCTCCATACAGCGGCTATGGGTGTCCCCCTGGGGCCCTCTTGTTGCCAAACCAGGTACTTCCCTGCTCCGGCGACTACACAGGGGAACCTGACGCCATCCCATGGCCACAGCACTAGTTTGAGCCCAACGTGGAAGAACTAGGCACTAATAACCGTCCATATTTGGAGGGAGAACTCGCCAGTGGAGACACGTTTGGCCCATGACAAAGCGCTGCCAAAGAGAGCGATTCTCTCATCTATTGTCCAGAGCTGCTGGAAGCACCTGTAAACAGGACAACGTGAGGCAAAGAAGAAGGTGCTCCGTCAGACAAATAGAAATCTGCAAAAGATGAGGCAGAAGCCGAGGAGGCTGCTTGGCAGGTTTCTGCCAAGGAAACTCCTCTGATGGCAGCTATGGATGTTGTCCCTTTTTACCACCTGCCAGAGCCACCCACAGCTTATCTGTTTTCCTGAAGGCTCTCACTGCAAGCGCCAGTGATTCTCATCCGGGTGGCGGGTAAGACAGAAAGCCTTCACTGAAAAATTGCTGACCTTGGCACAAAGAAATTTGTGAAAAAAGACTAATCGAGAAGGCACATAGTTCTCCAAACCCTCCTGATGGAGGCCAGGCCCAGGAGGAGAGCTGCTCCAAAGGAGCCTGATCAAGGGGCTTGAAGGGAGCTTCAGAGAGAGTATTATATACCAATTGAAGATCCCAATAGGGGCAGATGCGTCTGGAGATAGGTCTGAGTCTTCGAGATCCCTGCATGAACTGGACTAGCAACGGACAACAGTCCACACCCATTTAGCATTACATGCTTTGAGTGTTGAGGGTGATTTAGCATTTAGGACCACCTGCTAGCCTTGAAGTAGCCCCCTGCTGCAGGACTGTTTGCAGGACATGAACTGGTTGCAGCACACCCTTGTGTGAGTGTGTGTGTGAGCACAGGTGGCAGAGTTACGCAGTCCAGAACACCTCCCGGGACTCTGGAACACCTATGAGGTCATCTTGACCACAAAGCTTAAACCCCAGCCTTGCAATGTGGCCTGACCTGAGAACCATGAGCAATTACCATGGCCATCCATACCGGACGTCTGACTGGCACCGCTGGCTCCTTTGCAGACAGCCTTCAAGGAGATGCACGTTTTACTGCACTGAACCGCCTGTAATGTCACCGGCGATGTTGCTTTGGTATGACGGAAGGTGGTGTGCCCATGGTCCTGTCAATATCTCCGATGGCCAGGGCCTCACACGGGACCGGCCTATGAGACTTCTTATGCAACCGCCACGCCCAGGGTCTATCCAGCGTGAATGAATTAATGAATGGGTTGTGAAGATGTAGCATTAACAACCCCTCATACATAGAGTGTAATTTTACACTCTGGGTGGCAGGAGCTGCCGCCTCATCTTTGTCACCTTAAGCTGATATAGAAGGTGGCGTTTACAACCCCTCATATATGGTGTGTACCCTACACTGTGGATCAGCAGGAACTGCGTTGCCCTCGTTTAGCCACTCTGCGGCTGAAATAGAAAGTGGCATTAACAGTCCTCCAAACCTATAGGGAAAACATTTACTGAGCAGCTACAGTCAGGGTTCTAGTCTGAGCTGAGCAAGAAAGAGGGAGTTTATTCACAAATGAATAAACAGTCATGCAGGAATCCGGTGGATCTCGGGACGCTGCACTCTGCACAGCACTGTAATGAAGCAGATACTGGTGTCCCAGAGCCAGTGCTGTGAATGAGGGCCGAAGGTTTGCAGGGTTCGGCTGCTCCTGAAGACAGAATGACATGAGACATGAGATACTCCCTTGAAAGCAGCCACAGATGTTGCCAGGCATCTCGTCAAGTGTGCTCTCAGGGATTCCGGTGCCCGTTTTTTCGCAGTCTCATAGGCTTTCATGATGGCAATTCTAAGCCAATGTGAAAACCTGTGAGTGGACAGCGCCTGCCCCTTCTTACCACCAGGGAGAGCCACCCACAGACTGTCCGTCTTTCCGAAGGGTTGGACTCGATCCAGTTAAGCTTTTAGCGCTGCTCGTATGAATGGGGAGGAGGGCAGAAAGTCTTTACTGATAAGGTGCTGACCTGTGAAGAAGAAGAGAGACATTTAGGTGCGATGGCAGGGTTGGGTCTAAGTGATACCGCCGAGTCATCGACACCAAAAGAGATGCAATCAGGGCTGATCGAAAAAGAGCTACTAGCTCCTTGGAGGCCTGATCAAGTGGCTCAAAAGGGGCTTCGGAGAGTGAATTGAGTACCAGCTGCAGGTCCCAGTAATGACATAAAGGTCTTGAGGTTGGTCTAAGCCTTTTCACTCATCTCATGAAACGGCTCACTTGACGATGCTTGCCGAAGGGGTGGCCGTCCAGACCATTGTGTAGCATGGAAAGGGCTGCTACATAAACCCGTAATGTAGGGCTGCTCCAACCTTGGTTAACCAGATGCTGCAGAAACAAGAGGATGAGAGAAATAGTTGCCGATAATGGGCAGGCTGACTGGGTTCCACACCACCGGGGAAACATGTCCAATTAGCATTGTATACTCTGAGGGTTGGCAGAGCTTAAACGTTCTGAAAAGTCAATTGGACATCAGGGGGCAAGTGACTGATTGTTAACCCTGGAGAAGCCAAACCTTGAGGGGTGGTTCTAGACCTCAAGGTTCCTGATGTTTGCAGAAGCGCTGACCTCGATGGAGGGAACTCCCAGTGGCCTTTGATCCGCATATGACACATCTCCGGATACCAGCTGGAGCTGGGGCTGTTTGGATTAAGGGAAGGAGGGGGAAAGGCATACAGGAGGCCTTTTGGCCACCTTGGATGAGCCAGGGCGTCCACATCCAGTGGAAGGTCATCAGATCTACGGGGAGAGAACCAGAGAGGACATTTGAAGCTCTATCTGCTGGCAAAGACATCAGCCACTGGGTGGCCGAAAAACTCGCTGATCATGTTTGCCATCTCCTGAGATAAACTCCATTAATCTGGCAGAGCCCTCAATGAGGCTAAATGTACATCAGCCCAGAGAAAAAATCTTTGTGGCGAGGTTGTGTGACACAGACGACCTCACGCCACCCTGACGGTTGATGTAGGCCACTGTGGTGGCGCTGTCTGATCTCACCATAACGTCGTTCCCAATTAGATGGAGAGAAAGGGCCACCAACACTCTAAAACTGCCAACAGTTCCATCCGGTTCATGTGACGACCTTCGGAACTGCTCCAGATCCCGCTGACGCAGATCTGATCCAGGTGGCCTCCCCCGCCGGACAGAGATGCATCTGTAAAGACTTGTAGGAATTGTTGGATCCTGAAAAGCGCGCTGAGTCCCAGTCAGAGCACGACTTTCCTGGGGGTCATGCTGGACTCAGTCTCCGGTCAGGCCCGACACTCGAGATTTGTCTTCTGGTCTTTGGTCTGGAGTCGGGTGAGGGTGCAGACCGCGAAACCACTTCTGAAGACCTCGCATGTTGAGCAGACCAAGGCGTGGGCCCCTGCCTCAATCGCGCGATGTGGTCCAACACCAATCTGGTGTGTGCTCATGACTCCTGTTTGGACCTGGCTAGAATCAACCAGTAGTCCAAGTACGTCAGAATCCGCACACCCTGTCTCCTTAGTGGTTCGAGCCCCGCCTTCATGCACTTGGCGAAGGTGCGAGGCACAAGACACTAGAAACTGTGTTGTGGAAGTAGGCGTGTGCAAGATCTATGGAGGTCATCCACTCTCACACTCTGACGCACTCCAGGAGTCTCCTGCTGGTCCGGAACCGCTATCTGGTCATGAATTGGTTGAGGAGACTGAGGTGCAGAACATGTCTCCACTGTGTCTTTTGGGGTCCTAGAAAGTACCTGGAGTAAAACCCAGCGTATCTGGATCGCTTTGCCACTCGTACAATTACTTCCTTTGACAGGAGAGCGCGGTCCTCCTCCATCAGACACGACAGCTGGTTCTCTGAGTTCACCCAGGTCCACGTGGTGTCGCAGAACCTCGGGGTTGACTGTGAATCTGAAAGACGTGTCAATGACCGAATATCTTCTCGATCCATATGGGCAGGTGAGGAGACAGGCGCTTTCAATTCAGAAGATACTCTTTCAAGACTGGCGACCTGACCACAGGAGAGGACTCCGGGTAGGGTCCAGGATGACAGGGTCGTCGGTGCACAGCGCCCACTCCTCTGGGCACTTCAAGTCCCGCTGGTTGTTCAAAAACAGACTTGCTTTTTTCAGCTGAGCCATCAGAGGAAGTAGGGCCACCAAACTTGTATTGTACCTTGATCTGACACAGCAATTCTTCTGAGATGGACACCCGAGGGACCGGCCCAATCTCAGAAAGAGATGACTAGGCAGGACGATATCCTGCTTGCCTCTGAGAGGTTTGGAGGGCTGCAGAGAACAGAATCACAGACAGACATCGCATCAGACATCGCGTGAGGGAGCTGAGAACAGAGCAGGTCTGGCACGCAGCGCCTACTGTGAGAGCCTCTCAAGTGGTGGCTTTCACAGTCCTGTGGCGACCCCTGCTAAAAACTGGCGAGTCTGAGGAATAAGAAGAGTTAATGGCAGAATTGAAACTCCCCTGACTTTTGGCTAGAACGAAACGTGAGAGAGTGGAAAGAGTTATCTGACACCTATGCTTCTAATTGTGGAGAAGCTAAGGAAAAACATAACTTCTTGGCTCCTGAAACCTCCCCGTCTCCTGATACAACGTCAAACAAAAACACATTTTTGAAGCCGGAGTTCGCACTGACTGGAACCGGAGGTGAACTTGGCGGTGATAAGCCCTAATTTTGGGCAGACAGGAAACAGACCCGATACCAATGTAATGCAGCTTATTTTTTATTTTACATACAATGATTTATTTGTAGGCTTTTGGAGGGAGCGGAGGTGAGAGCAGCCGACTGGTCTCTCCAAGAGGAGCTGCGAGGATCAGTGCAGCTACGATCCAGATGGCTGGGCTCACCCCGCCCCTTCGACCAGCGACAGTGTTCCACCTGGGCGGCGGCTGTGTGTGGAGGAGGCGCCGCGAGCAGAGCACCACGCCAACGGGCTGTTGGATCTCCAAAATCTCTGGTGGAGTGAGAGAGGTTCTGCGATGGATGAGTCTGTCCATGGAGCTCATAAAGAGCGCGATGATCTTCTCAAGCGCTATGTGCTGGTTGCCGACTGCGTTGACACCATTCCACTGCGCGATGCTAGGATGGTCACTCCTCAGGGGAGAAGTCGAGCTCAAGGGGCGGGGGTATCGCGCATCGCAAATCGCGCACGACTTCTGAGTGAGAGGGAACACAGCGCCACAATTCCAAACCCTCCACCTAAGCAGTAAACTCCTTACCTGACCATGTGTAGTGCTAGTGCCACCGGAGTGTCAGAACTGCGCCGGGAATAGTCCGGATATCTTCCAGAATCAGAATCAGAATCAGAATCAGAATCAGAATGAGATTTATTGCCATGGTCAGTGGGGAGCCCACTGACTAGGAAAGTGCCTTGGAATAAAGTGCAACAAAAAACAAATAAAATAAAATAAAATAAAATAAATAGAATAACATAACAACAAGGCTGTTCACAAATTTAACAGTCTGATGGCCGAGGGGAAGAAGCTGTTCCTGTGACGGGAGGTTCTGGTCGGGATGGACCGTAGCCTCCTGCCAGAGGGAAGAGGAACAAACAGTCCATGTCCAGGGTGAGAAGGGTCGGCTCTGATCCGACCTGCACGTCTCTGGGTCCTAGAGGCATACAGGTCCTGAAGAGGTGGCAGGCTGCAACCGATCACCTTCTCAGCAGAACGTACGATGCACTGCAGTCGGCTCTTGTCCCTGGAGGTGGTGCTGTTGTACCAGACGGTGATAGAGGAGGTGAGGATGGACTGGATGATGGCCGTATAGAACTCCACCAGCAACTTCGTCGGCAGTCGTAGTTTCCGTACCTGCCTCAGAAAGAACATTCTCTGCTGGGCCTTCCTGATGAGGGACCTGATGGTTGGCTCCCATTTGAGGTCCTCATTGATGGTGGTTCCCAGGAAGTAGAAGGAGTCCACAATAGGAATAGGTAAACCAGCCAACATGAGAGGGGACCGAGAAACTGTGACTCTCCTGAAGTCTATGACCATCTCCACTGTCTTCTGGGCATTGAGCTCCAGGTTGTTGTGGCTGCACCAGGACACTAGCCGCTCCACCTCCCTCCTGTAAGCCGACTCATCTCCATCTTAGATGAGCCCAATGATGGTGGTGTCATCCGCAAACTTGATCAGCTTCACGGACTCGTGGCTGGAGGTGCAGCAGTTAGTGTACAGAGAGAAGAGCCATGGTGAGAGAACACAGCCCTGAGGAGACCCGATGTTGAGGGTCCGAGTGTCGGAGACAGTCGTCCCCAGCCTCACACGCTGACTTCGGCTGGTCAGGAAGTCTGTAATCCATCTGCAGAGGGAGTCAGGCACGTCCAGCTGGCCAAGCTTGTCTTCAAGCAGAGCTGGAAGAATTGTGTTAAAGGCAGAGCTGAATTCCACAAACAGGATCCTGGCATAGGTTCCTGGGCAGTCCAGATGCTCCAGAACGAAATGAAGGGCCTGGTTCACTGCATCGTCCGCAGATCTGTTGGCTCTGTAGCCAAACTGCAATGAGTGCAGGTGAGAAGCAGTGATAGATTTCAGGTGGGACAGAACCAGGCGCTCAAAGGACTTCATGACCACAGACGTCAGTGCCACCGGTCTGTAGTCATTCAGTCCTGTGATCCTGGCCTTCTTGGGAACAGGGATGATAGTGGTGGACTTAAAGCAGGCAGGTACATGACAGGACACCAAGGAAGCATTGAAGATGTCCGTGAACACTGGAGCCAGCTCAGCAGCACAATGCCTCAGGATGGCAGGGGAAACTCTGTCCGGACCCGCCGCCTTCTGAAGGTTCAGCCTCCTGAACTGAGTGCGCACGTCCTGCTCCATGATGTCAAGAGAAAGAGGAAGAGGGGGGAGGTGAGGGGGTGGCTCATCAAAAGTGTCTGTGATCGACTTTGCTGTCTCAGTGACATCGTTCATCTTAGTTGTGTCACTAAGAGACAGCATAGTCCTTTGTTGTAAAGTGGAACATGGGGCTGGAGAGACCGCAGAGGTGTTGGTGCAAAAGGGCTGCTCAAAGCGACAATAGAAGTTGTTCAAGTCCTGTGCAAGAGCGAGGTTGTTCAGAGTGTGGGGGGCACGTGGCTTGTAGTTAGTGGGCACCTTGAGCCCTCTCCACACCACAGCCGAGTCATTGGCTGAGAACTGCTGCGTTAGTTTGTCAGAGTATGCGGCCTTAGCTTTCTTCAGCTCCCTCTGAAACCGATACTTCATCTCTTTGTAGCAGTTCCTGCCCCCACTCTTGCGAGCTGCCACCTTCTCCTGTCTGATCTGGTTGAGTTTAGTTGTGAACCAAGGTTTGTCATTTGCATAACTCACCTTGGTGCGGGTTGGAACTATGCACTCTTCACAGTAGCTGATCCATGAAGTCACAGTGTCTGTATACTCATCCAGATTGTTGGTGGCAGCCCTGAACACTTCCCAGTCTGTGGTCTCCATGCAAGACTGCAGCTCCTCTTTAGCTTCACTTGTCCAGATCTTCATGCTCCTCACAACAGGCTTTGCCAGCTTCAGCTTCTGCTTGTATGTAGGAACAAGATGAACCATCAAGTGTTCAGAGAGACCCAGTGCAGCTCGAGGGAGGGCGGTATAAGAGTTGCGGAGCGATGAGTAACAGTGATCCAGCACGCTCTGCTCTCTGGTGGAACATTTTACAACCTGCCTGTACCTGGGAAGCTCCTCACTCAGAGTCGCCTTGTTGAAGTCACCAAGCACAATCACAGGAGAGTCCGGGAAAGTTCGCTCCACATGCAGAACCTGATCCGCGAGCGCACTCTGAGCCTCACGTACATTCGCGCTGGGCGGGATATATATGGGAGCCAGAATGAATGAAGCGAACTCACGTGGGGAGTAAAACGGCTTACAGTTCACGATCAGACATTCCAGAGAGGGAGAGCAGTGCTGAAAGATCACCGTCACGTCCGTACACCAGCTCCTGAACCCGGTCCGCGCGGTGAAGCTGGAAACCCTCCAGATGAAGCGCAGTGTCCGGGATGAGATCGCTCAACCACGTCTCCGTGAAACACAAAACACAAGAGGAGGAGAAGTCTCTGTTCCGTCTCAACATCAGCGCCAGTTCATCCATCTTATTGCTGAGCGACCGGACGTTGGAGAGGATTATCCCGGGAAGCGGAGTGCGCGATCCTCTTCGACGAAGGCGAACGAGTGCACCGGCACGTTTCCCTCTCCTCCTCAGTTTCTTCCGCCCAGCCAAAAGATGAACTAACTCCGTAACTGACACCACAAATACTGGTAGTAAGTCAGACGGAGTCAGAGCCCTGATGTTCATCAACTGATCTCGTGTGTAAAAACACGCAGATGCTCCATCAAAACACAAAAATAAACAAAATAACATGCACGATAATTCCAGGTCAGCCTTCGTCTGCGCCATCTTGTCAGCATTACCTCTTACCTGCAGTTATGGGCAGACAACACGCGGTCGTGCCCTGTGTGTAGTCTCGCCATTCAACGCCAGCGGGCCGTTAGTGAAGTGGGATGATTCTTGAGATGGCGGTGGAGAGAGAGCTCAACTTCGATACGACGGGCAGCGGATGTGCTTGACTCCACCACACGGAACTCAGCTAACTCTGGGAACAGAGTCTCCAGATCAACCTCATAGCAGCGGCTGGCTCTCGTCAAACTCATCCCATGGCTTGGAAGCAGGAAATGTGGAACGGTTCAGCTGCTTGTAGGCCAGTCGCAGCGCCCTATTCGTCGAGGTTTAGTGTTGAATATACTAGAAAGAGTGTTTCTCCTATAGCTGTAGGTGAAATTCTCATATTCTAAGTCACCCCTCTAAGCAGTGAGTGAACAGCGCAGAAAACATGTTTTCAGCCGGAGGGACTGTGGTTTTCAGACCAACAAAAATAGAAATATTGATAACTCTCTGAAACCACTTGAATTAGTTCTGAGGTTGAATTAGTCCTGCAGCTACTAGAATGAAGGCTTCTGCTGTGAAGTCAGGATAAATTTTCATGTTCTCAGGCTTCCCTGAGCAGTGACTGAACAGTACAGAATATAATATATATAATATAATAATATAGAGTTTTCAGCAAGAAAGAAAGTGGGTTTCGGACTGGCAAAAATAAAATTGTTGATTACCCTCAAAAAACACACGTTTAGTGTTGTATATACTAGAAAGAATTTTTTTCCTATAGTTGCTGGTGATATTTTCATGTTCTGAGGCACTTTTGATCAGTGAGTGAACAGTGCAGAAAACGTTTTCAGCCTGAGTGAAGCTGGTTTTCAGACCGACTTAAATAATAAAACAATTAATATAAATAATCTTGATAACTCTCTTAAATCACTTTAGACAGGTTGAATTAGTTCTGCAACCAGTAGAAATACCTTTTCTGCTGTAGTGGCAGGTGAAATTTTAATCTTCTGAGAAATCGCTGGGCAGTGAGTGAACAGTGTGTTCACTCACTGTCACAAATGCGTTGTCGGCCAAAGAAAAAGTGGGTTTCGGACAGTCAAAGATAAAAATGTTAATAACCCTCTAAAAACAGTTCAAAATGTAGGTTTAGTGTTGAATATACTCGAAAGAGTGAAATCAGTAACAGTTGCAGGAGACATTTTTATGTTCGGAGTCTATTCTGATAAGTGAGTGCACGGTGCAGAAAACGCGTTCTCAGCCTGAGTGATTGTGGTTTTCAGACCAACAACGATAAAAATGTTGATAACTCTCTGAAACCACTCTGAGTGGTTGAATTAGTTCTGCAGCTCCAAGAAAGACGCCTTCTGCTATAGAGTCAGGTGAAATTTTCATGTTCTTTGGCATCGATGAGAGTGAACAGAGCAGAAAAAGCCTTTTCAGGCCGAGAGAAGCTCGGTTTCTGACCAGGAAAAAAAAAAAAAAAAGTTGATAACCCCCTGAAATTTTGTTCAGAAATGTAGGATTCGTGTTAATTATACTAGATAGAGAGTTTTTCCTATAGTTGCAGGAGAAATTTTCATGATCTCAGGCATCCGTGAGCAGTGAGTGAACGGTGCGTAAAATGCGTTTTCGGACCGGCAAAAATTAAATTTTTGATAACCCTCTAAAAACATGTCAGAAATGTAGGTTTACTGTTGAATATACCAGGAAGAATGTTTTTCCTATAGTTGCAGGTGATATTTTCATGTTCTGAGACTATTCTGAGCAGTGGGTGAACAGGGCAGAAAACGCGTTTTCAGCCCGAGAGAGGCTGAGCAGGAAAAAAAAAAACTTTATAACCCCCTGAAATACAGTTCAGAAATCTTGGTGTTGGTGGTGGTGTTAATTATACTAGAAAGAGTGTTTTTCCTTTAGTTGCAGGAAAAAAATTTCATTATCTCAAGCATACATGAGCAGTGAGTGAACAGTGCATAAAACGCATTGTCAGCCAAAGAAAAGGTGGTTTACAGATCGTCGAAAATAAGTGTTCATAACTCTGTTAAATCACTTTAGACAGGTTGAATTAGTTCTGCACCCAGTACAAAGACCCTTTCTGCTATAGTGGCAGGTGAAATTTGCATCTTCTGAGGAACACTCTATGTATGAGGGGCTGTTAATGCTACATCTTCACAACCCATTCATTCATTCAGGCTGAATAGACCACGGGCGAGGTGTTCCGGACTGCGCGAATCTGCCACCTGTGCACACACTCACACGAGGGTGTGCTGCAACCTGTTCATGCGAGGGGTTTGTTGGTCGCAGTGTTATCCAGTTTCATATACTGCTGGTGCCTTCACATATAATTGGAAGCGGATTAGGTGCAATAAAATGCGCATTACCTTGACGGCCATCCGGCAAAGAAGACAGCGCTGCCAGTCAGGACGCCGGTTAAGGATGGCCATGGTTTTGTCCCATGGATTCCTGGTCAGTCCGCAAAGC
Organism: Synchiropus splendidus; assembly: GCF_027744825.2. Lineage (NCBI taxonomy): Eukaryota > Metazoa > Chordata > Actinopteri > Syngnathiformes > Callionymidae > Synchiropus > Synchiropus splendidus. Next base: position 2,494,147 of record NC_071340.1, on the reverse strand, counting down.
CATGTGCTCAAGATGACTTCATGGGTGATTCAGAATTCCAGATGGGTTCTTGACATACGGCGACCCTGCAGTTTACCAGATCATGACTACATGCTTTGGTGGTCGGCAGAAGCTAAATGGCGTTGCTCCCGTAACTAGAAGGATGATGGCATCACGAGCTATGAATGACTGGCGCGTCAGGGCCCATGGCAATCCTTCTCCCCTGAGTGTGATGACACCTCAGTCCTGCCTGACGTTTCCGTGGTCCAGAGGAGGCGCTCCGCTCGTCTTCAGATCTCAAGATTCTTCGCTTCATGTGCCAGATGTGCCGGCTCCAGCTGTAATTTCACAATTGTAATTTCACAATTACAGAGTCACTGACTCACTCCTCTCTAATTTCACAATCATATTTTGCAGAGTGCCCTGGCACTTCCAGTGAAGTAGAAAGGCTGGTGTAATATTCCTTGTGACGAGTGGGGTTTGTCATAGGACATGGTGGACATGATTTGGGCCAAGTTTGGGCTCCCACTGGCGGACCTCTTTGCCAACAGTGTTTGTTGCCGGAGGGCCTCCTTCACACCTTCCCTCCACCTCGCCTCCTCCTTCAGTTGATGAGGAGGATTCAGAAGGTGAGAGTGATTCTATTGGCGGCAGATAACCCCAGCTCGATCTGGTACCCAGAGATGTCGGAGATGTGAGCCTGCAGCAGGTAGTAGAAATTATGAGGGGTCCACACCCGTTTAATGCTGAACGGGTGTGGACTGCTGTCTGTTGGGTAAACATCCACTGCTAGTCCAGTTAAAGCAGGGAGACAAGACAAAGACCCACCTCGCATCTGCCCCTATTGGGATCTTCAATTGGTATTAAGTCTGACTCTGAAGCTCTCTTGGAGCCACTTGATCAGACTCCTTTGGAGCTGGTGGCTTACAAAACAGCTCTTCTCCTGGCTCTGGCCTCCATCAGGAGGGTTTGGAGAACTATGTGCCTTCTCGATTAGTCCTGACTGTATTTCATGTATTCCTGTGAGGGCACTGAGAGCTTATCTAAATGCAGTCAAGGCCTTCAGGAAAACAGAGAAGCTGTGGGTGGCACTGGCAGGTGGTAAAATGGGGCAACATCCATAGCAGCCTTCAGAGGAGTTTCTTTGGCAGAAATCTGCCACGCTGCCTCCTGGGCTTCCGTCTCAACTTTTGCAGAATTCTATTTATCTGAAGTAGCTGCTTCTTCTTTGCCTCACTTTGTCCTGTCTTCAGGTGCTTCCAGCAGCTCTGGCCAATAAATGAGAGAATTGTTAGTGTAGTCCGGCCAGCGGGGTACACTTCTCAGGGCGTCGAGTCGGGAGCAGAAGAAACCACAGAAGTAGTGGGATACAAGCTTTGTTTTATTCCACATCAGCGTAACATAATTTCATCGCTTGACATCGCTCAGTATCAAATTGTTCAAAGTACAAACACATTAGGTAGGGGCTGGATCAAGGGCGTTCCTTGTACCAGATACACATTGTCACAAACATGCATGTCCACCTTTGGCCTCCTGGCTGAATCACAAAAACAAGAGCTTCTGGCAGCTCCAGAGAAAACATACATTCCTGTTTTCACTTCAAGGGTACCATCTCTGGCGTATTTGGAATACAGAGTGGGTGGATATCTGTTCAACATTCCATTGGTACTGAAAAACAAGTTATCATTGTAACCCTAATGACACAGGTCAAATTATTCCACAACATATCTCCCCTTTGTGGGTCTCAGACCCCCACACCGAATTTAGCAAACTATCCCATTTTATTTTATTGAAGATTATTTCGTACTGTAACAGAGCAGTGACAATATACTGGATATAAGTATGTAGAAAATGTTAACTAAATGATTCATATAGCTGTAGTTAGTTCAATATGTTTACTGCTGTCTGGTTAAATAAAAATCTCAACCGCGTCGCAGGAAAATGTTAGTCAGTTCGTTTCCGGAAGCATCAAAAGTTTTCCCCAATTGTTTTTTGTTGTCACTTTTCGTCATAGGTGAAATTTTCTTTTTTTTTTTTTTTTTTTTAGTGAAACAATAATCAAGTAATTATACTGGCAAAGAAACATAGGATCATGATTTAAACACATTTGTCATGTAATCATAACAACACCTCATTCTTCAGTCACCTCTGGAGTATGATCAGAGTCCTCCAATTAATCAGGTGATGGCTACAGATGTGGTCTCTCAGTCACCACGAGAGCCAGTTGTTCAGCAGGCATCATGTTCAGCATCTGTGCGTTCCAAAGTCCCGTCGTGACCGCTAACTGCTTCTCAGTCATTCGCAGACACAGTTTCCTCATCATGGGTACGATGCAACATGCCAGAAGAAAAATGACGATGAGTATGATTGCAGTAGTCATCCTCACTTCTGCAAAAAATGCTCCACATTTTCTTCGGTGTCCATCTAACCAATCCCAGGCCCAACTTATAGCTCCTGCATGCTCTTTTATCTCATTTTTTGAATCTCTAAGTTTATCCATTGCAATGGCAAATGTTCCATCAGGTGCGGTGTTGTTGGAATGTAAGTGCAACACTGATCTGCAAACATGTGACACACACCAACCAATCTAACACCTGACGATTTCGTAACACCATTTTACCAGTTTCATGCAGTTGTTCTCCCAGTAGTTTAAATATTTCATAGGTATGGTTTGTGTAAATAGTAAATATAATTAATCGAATAATGTGGTTTTATTACAGAGAGGACTAGTGGTGGTCAAAACTGGACGGTCATCTTGGTTTCCTTTTTTTTGACTGTGGTGTGGTTCCAAGTTTGGCAGACAGTGTTTTACCTAGAGCTCCCTGACCTCTGACATGGATCCCACTTTTACTCCGCCTGTCCTGCACCAATACGCTTAACGTTTTGTGTTTCTGGGCATTTTTCACACAACGGGTGATCGCATCGTACTTCCTGTTATGTCCCTGTTATGCTCGAGTTTTTTAGCTGGAACTTAGGGTGTCACGGTCTGGACTTTGGTCGGCTGCTGCGGTCTCGCAAGCTGCGCGAGCTCGTCTCCTGGTGACAACCAAACCAGACAACTTATTATCACAGCAAGCCTTGTCATCAACATTTTGACTATCTAAATCATTGACTTCACTGCCTGTTTTATTACCTCTTTGGTTGTGATGGCCTTGGGCCTTTGTGCAATGGCTCAGATGGTACCAAGTGGCGCTGCCTTCGACTTGGACAGCTGTTGGTGTTGCTCGGACCACGGTGTATGGACCTTCACATCTCGGCTGGTGCCACTTCCTTCGGAAGACCTTGATATACTCCTGGTCGCCGGGAACCACCAAATGCCCGGCCTCACGATCGGCCTCAAGCTCCCGTTTTCTCTCCTGCAGATAGATAGTCTTATGGATAGAAGTTAGTTGCTTCGTATAACTTCTAAGTTCAGATTGTAGTTGCTCAAGTGGAGGCCCCTTGTAGGGTCCCCTCAAGTGTGGTGCCGGCATCGGCCATCCCGTCAACATCTTGTGTGGTGTCAAATGCGTGCTTTGATGAGTTTGCATGCGATAACTCATCAGTGCTAATGGTAACGCATCAACCCAGTTTAGCTTCGTGCTAGCACAGATCTTATTCAGTTTCGCTTTCAGGGTTCCATTTATCCCCTCAACCATTCCCTGACTCTGGGGGTGATAAACGGCACCCAATCGTTGTTTGATTCGAAGTTGCTGCAAGATGCCCTTCACAACCTTTTGTACAAATGCAGCACCGTTGTCTGAGCTTATTTCTGACGGAATGCCAACTCGAGGAATGATTTATCTGGTCAGGAATTTGATTACTGTTTCAGCACTCAAGTCTTTAGATGGTGCTGCTTCAACCCAGCAGCTTAACCGATCAATTACCACCAACATGTTGCGTCTCCCTTGAACCGTTTTCATGTCAACGTAATCGATCACAAGATGTTTAAATGGACCTTCTGGGACTGGAATATGACCTATTGGTATCTTGATGTTTTTTCGTTGTTTTCTTCACAAATCTCACATTGATTCAGTACTTCATCTGTTGTTGTCTGCAAAAATGGGGACCAATATCCCTGCTGTCTGATTTTCTTCACCACTTCCCCCCTTGCGTGCAGTGCAGATCACTGTGCACCTCCGAAATCAAGATGGTCAAAAGTGCAGTTGGAGCTACGAGCTTGCCTTCATGTGATCGCCAGAGACCCTGATTGTCCACAGTAGCTCCTTTTTGTTTCCACAAAACCTTTTCATTTTCATCTGCATTTTCTTGGATCAAGATTATGTCTTCAGGTGTGACTGAGGGTTCTAATGTCACCATAGGTGACAAAATGGCTATTTTGCATCTTGACACTTCTTTTGCTGCCTCGTCAGAGAGAAGAAGAATACACCAAAATGTCAAACCTGAAAACTGAATTGTACATTTATCAGCTGGATGATGACAAAACCTACGGAGATGGCTGTGTTATCAGTCTAACGACTGTGGTGTGCTAATAGAGGTGAAGCCAGAAAATTTTCCAAGGGCTGAAGAAGAAGAAGAAGAACAACAACAACAACGTCAGAAGGCTGGAGCCGTGTCTAACAAACCTGATCGAATGGAGAGGAAGCCGTCCTTCGTGGCTATATGGCTGGCTAAAATCTCAGGATCAGGACGATGGTCCTTCATGGCCATCCATAAAGTATCGACAGGAGTCACGGGTGAACAAGAACAAGATTTCGTACTGGAGTATTTTAATTCTGATTGCGGTGTATTTCGTACTCTGTTAACCATACCAATGGATGCTTGGAGTAAGAAAATTCAGGAGTTTCTCCGAAAATCGACGGCCTCTTCTAGCATAGCCGCTGATGGAATGATGCCCTTGTGCCGAAAGAGGCACTGACCTTTTAGTCCTGCCCCCTTTGGACCGCCTACTCACTGATGGCTGCTATAAAGAGGATTTTTTCCAGAGCGACACCCTGCAGACGTACCTGTCGAAACAAGAGCAACTAAGACAACGATGAGGACCGAAGGGAAGAGAGGTATTGGCACTATCTTCCTCGGAGCTGCTACAGGCGGCACTGGGTACGGAATGAACAACTCCTCGACGAGCCCTCTATTTCCTGTGGTAGAACACGTAACTGGTGATGGTCATGAGTACGATGGTTCTAACAACAACACGACAGATGGAGCCTGTCCTTCAGCGACCATCAAAGACGACACAGACGACTTTGATGCAACTGAAATGGAAGATGTGGATGATGAGGAGGAACCTGTAGGGAGAGCACCAACCTCCTACCCCAAGAACGAAACTGTCGGCGTGCATCCGCCTGCTTCATCTTCAGCTTCTCAAGACCAATAACCAGCAGCTAATGATGACACGGATGGATGGATAAGCGGTTTCTTCTTGAAAGCTTTAAAGACAGTTGTATTTCATCTACCAGGTAAAACCATGCGCAGGTATTGGAGGGAGATCTGCTACGGTTGCCAAGTAGACCATCCCAGCCAACTACAACACAGCTGCCTTGAAGAGATGGAGGATGATTTATACAGTCTTAACTTCCACCCGTTGATGAAGAGACTCTGTAACAAGAACTTTCTGTCTGCTATACAACACTACTTGACCCTGAATGACGTACAACCGGAGAAAATGAGAACCAAGGCTACGGCTGAGACAGTCTTGCTCGAAATGAGGTCTCCAAAATCAAGTGTCTGGAATGAATACATCAAACATGAGCATGAGGATCCTCTAATTGAACGTCTGGATTCAGCAAGTAGAATCTGGAATAGAACGCCGGTCCTGGTCGATGTCACAAACACGAGATTCCCTCGTATGTGATACTTTTTTTTTTTTTTTTTACTCTTTTACTCTCTTTGTATAACATTACCTTTGAATCCTTACATAACCTGTGGAATAAAAAACATTAAGAAGTATATTTGGATCTCAGCTCATTCATTTCTCGTTTAACATGACGGTGAAACACATCATTAAAAGAGTTTATTACAATCCTCTTCACCCCGGGACCTCTGGAGGTGTGAGTCGCCTTCGTCCAGGGGTGCAGGATGAGACTGGAAAACCAGTCAGTTCTAAATCTATTGAAGATTTTTCATCAAAACAGGATGCTTACACCGTGCGTAAACCAGCCGAGAAGCAGAGTATTTGTTCACAGGCCTCTTCAACAATTCCAGGCCGACCGATGGGACATGCAGGCATTGGCTAGATATAACGACGATCAAAATTACTTATTGACCGTTATAGATGTATTTTCAAAGAAGGCCTATTTACGCATTTTAAAAAGAAAAACTGCGATTGAGACAATGAAGGCGTTTGAATCAGTGCTGGATGAGAGCGGGACGCCTGCAACGCTACAGACGGATGATGGGAAAGCATTTTTTAGCAAGAGTTTCCGGGCTTTGATGGAAAGGAAGAGAATTATTCATTTTTCAACAGCGAGTGACTTTAAGGCCTCTGTGGTTGAGAGATTTAAATGCACTCTTAAAAATCGGATGTGGAGATATTTTACAGCTAAAAAGATTACATTACATCGAGGTTTTACAGGATCTAGTAAAGAGTTATAATCACAGCTATCACAGTAGTATAAAAATGACACCGATGGAAGTAACTAAAGAAAATAGTCTGCAAGTGTTTGACAATCTTTACATTAGACCGTCGAAAGGTCGGCAGAAGCCAAAATTTAAGGAGGGCGATCATGTTAGGATATCAAAACTATGAGGTGTATTTCACAAAAAGTATGAGCAGAGTTTTACAGAAGAGATATTCACGATAACTGAATGTATCCACCGCAACCCGCCTGTACATAAATTGAAAGATTTCGACGGTGAACCCATCCAGCGGTCATTTTATGATCAAGAATTACAAAGAGTGCAACTGGTTAAGGAAGTATTTCACGCTGAAAAGATTCTCAAGGAACGCGTCGTTAAAGGAGAAAGACAGGTCTTTGTCCAGTGGAAGAACTGGCCTGAAAAATTCAAAAGGTGGGTAAAAGCTTCAGGTATAAAAAATATATAAGACGATCCTCCTTTACAACAGGCATCATATCATCATGTACGGCTCAAAGAACGCACGCTTCTATGTGACTTTACCATCAAAGGCCAGTGCAAAAGTTTTTAAAGACAACTCGATTGGTACTTTCCGCGTTGATTTAGCACAACATATCGATTTAAACGGAAAATGGGAGGTTGCTTTGACGGAGATTACATACCCTCACACATGGAATAATATTCCGGAGGATGCGGCATCATTTTACTGGAAACCGAACCCTAGAGGACCTGATTCCAACACAAACACGACTCCCCCGAGGGGATCAGAATCAGATGCTAACAGGTTGCGGCGCTATAAAGATGAATTTCACAGAGCCATGAGACGCCAGCGCCTCAGCTCAGAGGACAAAAGACGAATCGCGAGTGGTTGATTGACATTTCAAAATGGCGGGAAGAGATATTTCCAAACTGAAGTTCAAGGGTGGATATTAAAACTCTATTAATCAGATTTCAACCGAGTTGGAGCAAACCTTTAAAAAAACCAATGACGATATACGCTTCCTGTTTGACGGTGCACGGCAAAAAATTGATCTTCAAGGAGACGGTCAGAACCTAATGCTTTTTAAGTGAGTTCAGAGCGCCCCATCCTGATTTAAAAGCGGGGTTTTACCATCGCTACTGTTACAGCGACGCTGTAAGACCGCAGCTTGTAGGGGATGCGTATGCACCGCTCTTAAGAATGGTGGAAATCAAGGGTAGTTACTCAGATATAATCACACAGCATTTTAACCCTGCTTACTATTTACCGGTTGCCAAGAGCCATATTGAAAATATTCAGTTACAAATTAAATCAGATCTTAACAAACCAGTCAATTTTACCTTTGGAAAGGTGGTGGTGACTCTACACTTTAGACCTGTTACTTGAGAGGATATTATATAACCCTTTAATCGTCGTCTGGAAATCCATTCATCATCACAACACCAGAGAGATAACCAGCCTTTGCAGACCAAGTCATAAACAAACACAATGGTCCACACAGGCTTAAGAGACGACCCGCACAGATTTGTACAATATTATGAAAAACAGGTGGGCGGAGATCTACCCGGTTTCTACGGTGACCCGGTTATGTACGGACGAGGCATCCGTTCCCTCTTCTCAAAAATGTTTTGGTTTGTATCATGGATCATCAGGAATTGTCAAAGCGAAACCCCATCTCAAATAAGACGTGGGTAACATAGCCTTGGATATGTTCACCCATACCGTGAGAGGAATGAGCGATCAACAGAGACAGGAAGGGTCAGGCGGTATAGCCGTCTTATCACGAAGGACAAAGAGACGCCCTCCAGGACGACGTGTAAGACAGAGCTCAAATAAACGTCCAAACAAAAAAAGAAAGAAGTCAGTTGACAGAAGCAAACGGGCCAAGAGGAAGTCCAGAGGGAGCTCTGATATATTTTAAAAAACCTTATATACAGTAACATGGCACTCCTACACCAGAAATCTGCTGAATGCACATTGGCAGAACTGGATTTATTCACGCTGCCAATTACGCAGCTTTCCAATTTACACTGAAATTGCTCCAGTAGCCGCTATCAGCGAAGGAGGACCGATTGAGTTTTTTTATAGCAGGAGACGGTGAAAAGTATCTAGACCTAAACGACACCCTTCTACACGTGCGTGCAAGAATTACTAACACTGATAGCACACCGCTGGCTAACGACGCAACAGTCGGTCTCATGAATTATCCTCTAAACACCATCTTTGACCAGTGTGATGTGGTCCTGGGGGATCGGAGGATTTCGCAGTCCAGTTCCACTCACCCGTACAGAGCTATGATCAAAACACTTCTCAACTTTTCAGGCGACACTCTTAAAACACAGTTTAGCGCCGGTCTTTTTTACCAAGACACACCTGTGTTGGTTGACTGTAAACGGTCCCAACGCAGGCCTGAATAAACGGGCAGAGTTCACGAGCAGATCCAGAGAAGAACATCTTCTCGGTCCTCTCCACGGCGACATATTTTTCTGTGAGACACTGTTATTAAACTCACTAGGGCGAATGATGCCTTCTGCCTGACCGGACCCCGCGACTCCACCTTTCGTCTGAAAATCCTTGGCGCCTCTCTGTTTGTGAAGAAAGTCTGTCACAACCTCTTCCGCTGACGTCACCGCCCAACCCACCTAGTCACATCCATACCTGCCTCCAATCTCCTGAAGGTATAAAGACCCGACCAACCTGCCAGTCCTCGCCTGTTCGTCAACCCTTCATGGTTTGTCTTCAAGCGAGATATTCCGCTATTTGCCACTGCCTGGATATTGCATTATCTGAGTTATTTCAGTCGGTCTTTTCTGCCTTAGAACTTCAGCCTGCCTGCACCTCTACTCCACAACCTTCACCTCCTTCATTGCCATAGTGCAGCCAGCTGGACTCCTGGACCCTCACCAGCCACTTGTCTGGGATCTCCACCACGGCATATACCATGATTTTAGCTACAGGAAGACATTTGAAGGATCTACCTCTAAGCATTGACTGCGAAGGTTTTAACAGCGGTTATTCACTGTTTGCATTTAATCTCAATCCAGCCGACGACAACGACGCTCTCTCCCCTGTCTCAAATGAGAATTTAAGACTGGAGATGAGATTCATAGTACCCTTACCAAACACCGTAATACTGATTGTGTACGCTTGTTATGATTCCATTCTGGAGATTGATGCGAAAAGACAAGTGCTGGTGGACTATTATTAAAAAGTTATGGACAGTCTCCAGTTACAGAGGCTGCTGAGAGGTCTCTTGAGCGACACATTTTACGGTGTATGGCCGTCGGATAAGTTGCCTCAATTTACACAACCCCCTCAGACCGCCTGAATATTTAATCGTCAACACACATCCGGCACATAAACCAGGAGAGCACTGGCAGAGTTTAACTCTCGAAGAAGACGGTAGAACAACTTTCTTTGACTCATTTGGAATGGGGCCCTACTTTGCACATTACCCTGAAAGTATTTTAAAGTTTTCTCAAGAAACATTCAGGCAACAACAATGGTCTACTACAGAACCCTCTATCGTTTGTATGTGGTCATTGTAAGTGCCAAAGTAAGTTTCACTTGATATTGTTTACACTGTTAGGTAGTCGTTTTGTGGTTTAGTGCTTTACATAAATATATGTGGGTTTTAATTTGAAGGCCACTTTTGTCTTTTGAAAAAAACGGCGGATGCGCAAGGTAAGCTCGTGGTTGATTTGTGTTGGGTTGTTAAGAACAACATGGACATAAAGGTTTTGACCGTTAAGTTTGGATTTTTGGATGTTCCTGAGACCATTACTTTCAATAAAGGAGGATCAAGTTCCACGGCACAAGCTTCAGTTAGTTTTTTATGTTTTTTTGATTCCGGTCCAGGAGAAGCTCGGGGAAAATATATTCGTACGGATGTACTGGTGAGAACGATGAAAATGGAAACATTCGGGGCAAAGGAGGAACAAGTCAGAAACTAACGTCGTTCACAACAATAGAGGTAGCAAACTATTGGAGTTTGCAATCACAGTCATCATTGCATCTTCTACCTCCATCATCGTGCTAGAGGGCTGTGTATCCAAGAAGTATTAAGTCTATACAGTGACGATACCTTAAAATATGACCTCATGGTATACAACTTTGTGAAAGGACATCAACAATGTCTAAAAAGATGTGCACACTGTCCGTGGAAACAACATACTCTGTTCTCTTCTGTATTTTAAAGACTATTGTGACTAATCCTATTTTGTTTGTTCGTGTGTTAAAAAAAATCTGTAATCAGGAGACCAGCTTTCAGCTATACTTTTCTTTCGCAAGATAGAATTCGATTTAAGTCTCTGATATTGAGCCCTCGCTTCAGGATTGGACAGCAGTGTGAGAGGGATGTTTAGCTTTAATAATGTGACGAGAAACTAGGACCATCCCGCAGGTAATGGAGAACTTCTTTTATTATGCGGTAGGGAAAGGTACTTGAATATATCAATCACATGAGAGCCTTTTACAGCATTTCCTTCATACATAAATTTGCCATTCATATTCCAACCATCACCATTTTTGGATATCCTCTGGATAATGTATTCAGCATTTCTTCGAGCTTTCGACGGAAGGATATTTAGAATATCCTGACCCAAGTCATCTGTTACAAAGGGTGTTTTTAGAACACTTTCGACACGACTGTCAGAGTCGTGGGGGTGATCGCTGACTCTGTCTCGTTGTAAAGTCAGAGTTACTCTCCTTTGGTCTCTCTGATCCTGTTTTGTAAAGGTTAAATATCTCTGCAATAGAGCATCATACTTTTTAATCTTCTCATACGAGTTTAACTGAGAATCATTCAGAATGGTCCTCATCTTCTCATTCAATTCATCTTTGGCAGTTTCACAGATGTCGGAGGTTGGACTTGATAACTGGTTAATTTGCTGAGGAGAGACCAGATACATTTTCTGGACAGTCTTCATCGTGTTTTACTTCTTTACAAGTCCTCCTATTAGATTTCCAATGATTGGAACGGCAGCCGCTAGCAACGGCAACAGGAATCCTCCCGATTGCTTTATAAGAATCCTTCATCTACGCTTCACGCACGCCTTTTTATTAGCCAAGAGTCTGATGTTCTCATGATTCCGCTTTTATTTTCTCATGCGAGTCTTGTTTTGTTTTCTTCCTCCGTTCTTCCTGTTTGTGTGGCACATGGCTGGAGCCAATCAACCCCAGATCACCTGAGTATTAGAGCACCTGGACTCCAGCACCGTGTGCCAGATCGTCCCCTATTATTCCCTGTGATCGACTCCTCTAGTTCCTGCAGATGGAGTCCTTTGTTCCCTGTGATTTCTTCTCTAGTTTCTGTGACGCTCTCCTTTGTTCCCTGTGGTAACTCCTCGTTCTCTTGGCTCTCCTTGTTCGTTCTCTTGTTCTGTGCGCTAGTTAGCTTATTTTGGATTTCTTTGTCTTAAACCCTGGTGCCTGAGTTAGTGTTCGGTTTCTTCCTGTTTCCGCCTTTCCTGGTTTCTTTTGTCTCTATCTCTGTTCATTGTACTTTCGTCTCTCCGTTCCCAAATTTAAGTTGGTTTGATTCTCCCAGTTTGGTGACGCTTTCTGTTTGGTCTCTTATTCTTGTATATGGACTTCGGCTCGTTTGGTTACTCTGTTTTGGACATTTAGACTTTATCTTGTGTCTCCCGGTTCGGTGACGCTTTCTGTCGTGATTTTGTTGTTTAATTATTAAAATATTGTTTTTGACTCGGTCCTGCCTTTTGTGACTTTCACCACTGCGCTTGGGTCCCGCTCCACGTCCTTGACCCGTGACAGATGTTTTTCTTCTGTTTTTTCAGTTTTTTTTAACTGAGCCTGCGACAACAGTACATTCCCCTTCAAAACGTTCAGGGCGATCTCATCGAGAGCTTGAATAAAGTCCCGAGAACTATGCATCAAAATGTCTTTACGTTTCATTTAAGGAGCATGGTATAGTTCCTTAAGTAAACCTGCGTTTCTTTTTATATGTGCTGACATGACTTAAGCAGACGTTTTTGGTATGGACACAGTGTGACGTTGATGAGGAAGTATCCCAGTCCTTAGTCTGTAGCGTTCTGGACATGAGGGTGTTAGATCAACAATTAAGTACCCGTGAGCGCCAGCTGTAGCATCTTCAAAGCTTTCTTGAAAGAAAACTCTTTGAGACGGGTAAACTTGTTGAGCAAGAACTTTTATCTGCGTTTTATTGCGAGGATACAACTATATTTACTACGATGAAATAAGTTTTGCGTCACCATTATAACACTCATATTTTTATGATGTCTGTCAAATGTTTTCTATCAGAAGGAAATACATCTTCATTTTCAAAAGATTTAGGTACACCTTCAATGAATTTGATATTTTTATTCATCTTTTGCAATTCACTGTACATAGGTTCAAAAGACGTATACATACATACAATCTTTATTTACAATTGACATCATCCATCACAAGTATACATGGGTCTTTCCTAACCCTGATGGTCCCACCACTAGACATGAAAATGATGTTTTCAAGCGCGGATCAAAATGAATTTCTTCCATAATGACCCAGTCATCCACTCAAAACTCAGAACCCAAAAGGTTTGGTTGTGCCGTACAAAAAAAATCGTCTCTTATCGCACATGTCTCTTATCGAGTTTTGTAGGAACTGATCTGTTTTTTAAAGTGATGTTCTTTTTATCCCTCACAATATTGTGTTGATGGGTCTCATGCACCCCATCAGGTGAATTCTGTAAATAGCCCTCTACACGATCTCTGACGGAGTCAAAGTTTATCTGCTGAAAAGACTCTTTTGTTTGCATGATACCTTTAACTTTCATCACAACCTTCTTCTGTCCTTTGGTCCTATAACCATATGTCTTAGGACCCGCCGAAGCGAAGTCCTCGATGCTATCCCCGTCGAGTTCATCAGTCAGATCACTGAGATAGTTACCTAATTTTAAAGGCGTCTTGCTGTCTTTCACCACATATATCAAGCTGTCTGTGTCAACATAGAGAACATCCTTCTGCAAGTAAAAGCTCCCATAAAAACATTGGTGCTTTTACCAGGAGGGTAGAGACCCTTGTAACGCCACTGGATCACAACTTTTTTCTCATCCAGCATGTTAAAGTAGCTGACCTCGTATTTCCCTGAAAGCAAGAAACTGAAAAACTCGTTGGGGTCTGACACTACAGAAACCTGAGACATGTTCTCTTTCTGACAGAACTTGCCTCAAAGGCTATTAACCAAAGCCTTAGCCACCTGTCTCTTTGCAGGGTTGTGACAAATCTTATCAGCACAAAGCAAAATCCCCCGATGTGCTTGATAATCCTCAATGTATTTGTCGTGGCTTTCCTGATCAACGGCCTCAGCAGGGTAACCAGAAGCCTCCTGCTTGCCCTTCAGGAATGTACGGATGTAACCTGTGAAAATACAATCACTAGATCTATCAAAATGCCATACTTCGATAATCTTGGCCACCTTGTATCCCTTGTCCAGAGCCTTGTTGAACTCAACCGTGACCCAGACCCCTGTCGAAGCACGCTCATCATCATTATGCGTACAGCCACTGTCTTGGACAATACGACTTGAACAGATACTGCATAACGTGAAGTGTAATTTACCGCCTGGTCCTCTGTAGGGTAAAACGGGTAATATAAAACCCGAGGAGGATAGACAACCGCCTTGATAAGACCAAAGTACTGTCTGGGATCCCCAAAGTCCTTGTGAATTTTTCGGGGGTGACCTAGGAACACGTGCTGTTGACGTAAGGATACAGAGGTGACATCAGCGTAATCAACTTTTTCACCAGGTTGGCCGTGTAACGCAGCTTTAAAGCGCTGGTTCTACCGCCGTAGAGGGCATTACGAGGGTTGAGAGGCTCAGGGGTGTCAAAATCTAAGAGAAAATCTCTGAGATTATCACACGATTGTCGAAGTGAACGCCATTCGTGTTCCCAGATGGTAATAAGATGCACCTCATGATCAGACTTTAACGCCTGCTCTCTCTCCATCGTAGCAGAGTAGAATTCACCATATGGTCTACCTCTTAACAGACAGACTGCATGTGGGTCGACACATGAAGGACAACCGTGGGAGAAACATCCATAAAACTCCCAGACCTGCTTAACACCGTCAACTTTAGCATAACCGTCAACAAAATACTGGCCAAACACCATCTCCCCACGGTTCAAGGCATGTTGTATCAAAATGCCCTGTCTGTGTGATTCCCATAGCTACCAATGGATGGAAGCATGTGAGAACCTCTTGTTACCTTTTATTACATAATTGTTGGGACATGGTATTGCTAATGTGTCTGGTTTTAAAAAGTTGGTCCTGAAAACAGCCATACACGCAGAGGTGATTGTTATGGACGAGAGTGCAACACCTGTTTCTTTAAAAAACTCCTCTCTAAATATCATGCATCCTCTGGCCAGAATGTCAACATCATTTTTACAATAGTGAATAGCTTCACTCCTGAAATTGAAAGAATTATCACGCACAGTATCATACCAGCTTTAAAAATCTTTCTGTTCAGGGTCTGACATGCCCTCGAAGCCGTAGTCTGATGGAGGAGGATACACCCCTATGTAATGCAGACGATCTTTCAAGCTCAACTTGTGTGGAAAAAAAACCCTTGCACTGCTCGGTGAAACCTAGAGCTTTATGCATGAAGCTGAGTCGCATGGCTAGGAATGAGAGAGAGTCGATAAATTTTAGCTTGTAGTGAGGATCCTCAAGACAAATATCTTACTACCGGTCATGATTATCCTCTTACGTATTAACCCTTCGTCAAGCATACCTCTCAAGACAATGACGCTGTCAAAGCCCCTGGCATTATGTGCAACAAAAACACAACTCTAAACCAATTCTTTCTGAAATATAAAAGAAACGCTCGAACACATTCGAGACCATTAAACATCTATTCTTCACCTCTCTGCGTCTTTACACACACTAAAGAAGGGACATGTCTACCTTGGTCGTCTGTAAACGTTTCAAAATCACAACAAAACAGATCAGGATGCTCAGTCTTCCTGGCAATGGGCTGAATGTAGCACTGGTGGACCTCGTATGTCGATGATAATTCTACATTGCAGATTTTACATTTAAGCACACCGCAACAACTATTAGGTTTACCCTGTTTTAATGGGATATACCGGCACCTTCCGCATTTTTCACATTTTTTGTATATCTGGCAGAGACTGCTCCCATTACCGCCAATCTCTTTGTGTCTCACAATGCAGGAAGGTGTTCTACAAACCCGGCAACCATCGCCACAAGTTACAGGCTTTGGGACCTCTGTAGGGCAAACAGGATTGTGACAAACGCTACGGTGACCTTTGCAGATGTGTTGTGATTTATCTTCATACCCCTTATGACAGCTGACGCAAAAGTGACGTCTTGTCACTTGTCTTGTACAAGTATGAAGGATCCGAACCATCAGCAAAACCTGTGGCATAATGCGCTAATGGTTGGTTTGCTGTTGTTTTATGAAACACAACAATTTTACGCCTCACTATCCATTCAAACAGGGGTATATCTGTGAATGTGATAGGTGTTTGAGAATCTAAACCAGCTTTGTTTTGTAATTCCCTCCCCAACTCAACACAATCTTGATACGTACGGTTAGGATTAAGGAGACAAGAAAGGCTGATTGCAAAGCAAAGCTGATCAGTTCCATCACTACCAACTAGAGACTGTAGAGATGTCATCATTTTTTACCAATAATTTTGGCATGCAGTGTCTTCTTGAGTTTGCGTTTAGCGCCACCTCGAGGGTTATGCACAATTTGGACCGTTAATTCAATTATCTTACCCATAACTATGACTCTGTCAGATTGCATGGTGTTGCTCAGGAGGGCCTCAAAAGCAGGGTAGATATTTTCCCCGTCACCTTCAACCACAACATTAACATGTTCTTGAACATCTTCACCAACCACTTCAAGCTGAACCACATCCTCTCGATGTGCTAGTCTCTGCGTTTCATCTGCCAACTCTCTGACCTGTTGCATCAAACCTCTGTAGAAAGTTGCTAAATCAGGAGTGTCGGGTACAGCAGGACGTGTTAGCACCCTTCTCATCCTATCGGTGTTAAAAGGCTCTATGACTTCTGATTCAATACCGGTACCTCTTACACAGCATCCTTCCTGAACCGAATCACCGTCATCATCAACATTGTCATCGCTACAGCTGGAGCCGGACACATCTATCAGAGGGTCAAGAGCTGGTGTCCCTGAATCAGCCGTCTGTTGATTATCAACAAACCTTTCTTACCAATCGCCATTGTCTAAAGAGGTATCAGCCCTACCTTCCCGAGATGATGCAGGAACAATATTTAAAATACGATTATCCTCTCTCTCAGCGAAAAAAAAAATGGACTCCATGTTTTCATTTATACTCGGATCATAGACCAGCTCTACATCCTCCTCAGACATGCCGTCAAACAAGCCAGACAGAAACATGCGTGTCGGTGAAGCACTCTGGTCAATGAGGTGTGGTGTAGTGTCCTGGTTGTGGGTGGATTCAGGGTCAGAACCAGAAAGAAAAGCATCATGGTTGGCCACAATTTAATAATAATATCAATAAAATAATAATTTAAAATAATTACTAAACAAAACAGCAACCTCAAAACACAATCACCCACGGTGCTTTTAAAAATTCAGGCTCCAAATGGACCTTACTGTGGTTGAACTTCAGTCAGGTCAGTCCACGACGTCTGTTACCACCAGGTCCTTGTAGTTTTAGGAGCCTCACGACTTCAGACACCAGCGCTTTATTCGTTATGTCCTTCCTGACGATTTCTGTAACGTCACCTTACCTTCACCTTCACCTTCTTCTACCGCTTATCCGGGGTCGGGTCGCGGAGGCACTATTCGGAGCACGGAAGCCCAAACTTCCCGGTCCGCACAAACCTCCTCCAGCTCATCCCTGGGGATCCCGAGGCGTTCCCAGGCCAGACCGGAGACATAATCTCTCCAGCGAGTCCTGGGTCTTCCCCGGGGTCTCCTCCCGGTAGGACATGCACGGAACACCTCCCCAGGGAGGCGTCCAGGGGGCATCCGGATCAGATGCCCGAGCCACCTCAACTGGTTCCTCTCGATGTGGAGGAGCAGCGGCTCCACCCCGAGCTCCTCCCGGATGACCGAACTCCTCACCCTATCTCGAAGGGTGCGCCCAGCCACCCTGCGGAGGAAACTCATCTCAGCCGCTTGTATCCGCGATCTCATCCATTCGGTCATTACCCAAAGCTCGTGACCATAGGTGAGGGTGGGAACGTAGATGGGTAAATCGAGAGCTTCGTCTTGTGACTGAGCTCCCTCTTCACCACGACGGTCCGATACAGCGACCGCATCACTGCTGCAGCTGCACCAACCCGTCTATCAATCTCACGCTCCCCTTTTCCCTCACTCGAGAACAAGACCCTGAGATACTTAAACTCCGCCACTTGGGGCAAGAACTCTCCACCGACCTGGAGAGAGCAAACCACCTTATTCCGGTGAAGAACCATGGCCTCAGACTTGTAGGTGCTGATCAATAGATAAAAGGCCTTTAGGCCAAGTTGGTTGCTATTTTCTTATTCTTTAGCATAAATAGGCATGTTTTTGTTTTGTTTTGTTTTGGTTTCGTCGTTTAAGTTCCACACTATTTTATGACTATTTTATTATTTTATTTTAGACTTAAGTTTTAGACTTATTTGGGGACAAGAGTTTTGGGAGTGAAGTTGGAAGACGTGAACATTTTGAGGGAGACGAGATGTTATGACGTGTCATGGGATTATTTGGGGTCACAACTTGGGGGCGCTCTTGTTATGTTGCCGTGTCACCATCCGGTTTGTTGGAAGTTGGAACCGTGCATAAAACCTGCTGTGTTGATACATCCTGTGTGTATTCCTTTCAGCTTTGGCTACCACAGGGAGTGTCTCTTCAACCCACTTGGGAGAACGAATCAAATGTCCGGACCATCATTGTGCAGTGTCGCCAGGTTCACGGACAGGGCCCCAGGCTACCAGGCCCAGTGGAGCGCTCGAGGCCGAGGCACTGGAAGGAGCCAATTCAATATGAATAATAATAATAAAAAAAAAAAAAAAACAAAAAAAAAAAAACGCAAATACTATGCTCCAAGCAATGCTTTTATTTAAAACAAATTTCCGCACAAACAGAAATTTCCTCCGGTCAGCCGACTGCCCCGGGGGAAGCTGCCGAAGTCCCGATGTCCACGTACGGAGCTCCACAAGCGCCGAGTCTCCTGCGGTTAAATCCACTGCTGTGGTGATGAGACAAGTCTCTCCCGTGACTGCGACGAGACCTCAGTCCTGCCTGAAGTTTCCGTGGTCCAGATGAGCCGCTCCGCACCTCTTCAAGTCTCAAGCTTCTTCTCTTGTTGTGGCAGATGCGCCGGCTCCGGCTGTAATTTCACAATGACAGAGTCAGTCACTCACGCCTCTGTAATTTCACAATCACATTTTGCGGAGTGCCCTGGCACTTCCAGTGAAGTAGAAAGGCTGGTGTAATATCCCTGGAATATGTTTGTGTCCAGCTGTCCCTGGAGCCTGCCTGCCTCCCAAACAGTCCTGTAACACGGGGCAGAAATTACTCTATTAAGAACTCTGATGCTGGGGCATGACTACTTCAAGGCTAGCAGGCAGTCCTCTGCCCCCTAAGTGCAGTTCACTATTCGAAATGCTAAAGCACCCGCAACACTCAAAGCATATAATGCCAAATGGATGTGAACTGCCGTCTGTTAGGTAAACATCCGCTTCTAGTCCAATTCAATCCGGACTATTCCCAGCGCAGTTCTGACACTCCACAGAAGGACCGCACGTGTTCAGGTACGGAGCTTAATAGGTGGAGGGCTTGGATTTGCAGCGCAGCGTTCCCTCTCAATCAGCCGTAATGCGCGATGCCCTCGCCCCTGGAACTTGACCTCCCCCATGAGGAGTGACCATCCCACCCGGCGCTGACAGAGCCACCATCGCTCAGTAGAATTGTGTCTATGCTGTCGTCAAACGGCTCATAGCGCTTGAGAACATCATCGCGCTCTTTAAGAGCTCCATGGAGTCCACCAGAGATTTTGGAGACATAACAGTCCGCCGCCGTGGTGCTCTGCTCGCGGGGCCTCCTCCACACACAGCCGCCGGCTTTGGGGAACAGCCGTATAATAGCCGCGCTGATCATCGCCGCTCCTCTTGGAGAGACCAGTCGGCTGCTCTCACCTCTGCTCCCTCCAAAAGCATAGGAAGAACTTTGTATCTAAAAGTATGCATCTAAACCAAAGTCGAACTTGGAAAAAAAGATGCATTACTTTGGTATCGGGTCTGTTTCTTCTCTGCCCAAAATAAAGGTTTCTCACTCGCCAAATTCTCTTCCGGCTCCAGTCAGTCCGAACTCCGGCTTCAAAAATTAGTTTTTGTTTGACATCGTCTCAGGAGACCGAGCAGTATAGTAACAGGCTCTCTGCCTCCTTATACCTGACGCCAGAACTGTCCCTGGGGAAGTTTCTGGAGCCAAGACGTTATGTTTTTCCTCAGATTCGCCACAATATGAAGCACAGACATCAAATAACTCTTTCCCGTCTCTCAAAAGATCCTGGTACCAGCCAAAAGTCAGGGGAGTTTCAATTCTGCCATTAACTCTTCTTATTCCTCAGACTCGCCAGTTTTTAGCAGGGGTCGCCACAGGGCCGCGAAAGTCACCACTTCAGAGGAACACTGAGTAGGCGCAGCGTGCCAGACATGCTCGGTTCTCAGCTCCCTCGTGCAACGTCTGATAGGATGTGTGTCTGTGATTCTGTTCTCTGCAGCCCTGCAAACCTCTCAGAGGCAGGTAGGACATCGTCATCTACAGAGTCATCTCTTTCTGAGGATGATTGGGCCAGTCCCTCGGGTGTACATCTTAGGAGAATTGCAGTGTCAGATCAAGGTACACTGCAAGTTTGGGGAACCGAATTCCTCTGACGGCTCAGCTGACAAAAGTGAGTCTGTTTTTGAAGAACCAGCGGGACTTGAAGTCCCCAGAGGAGAGGGCGCTGTGCACCGACGACCCTTTCGTCCTTGACCCGCCCCGGAGGCCGGGTCTGTTCTTGTGCTCTGGGCACGTGTCTTGACAGAATATCTTCCGAACTGAAAGCGCCTGTCTCCTCACCTGCCCATATGGATCGAGAAAATACACGGTCATTGACACGTCCTTCAGTTTTACAGTCAACCCCCAGGTTCTGCGTCACCACATGGACCTGAATGAACTCAGAGAACCAGCTGTCATGTCTGATGGAGGAGGACCGCGCTCTCCTGACAATGGGAATAATCGAGTTAGTTCCTAAGCGATCCTCCTACACTGGGTTTTACTCCGGGTACTTTCTGGAACCCAAGAAGACAGGAGAGTGGACACCTGTTCTGGATCTCAGTCTCCTCAACCAATTCATGACCAGACAGCGGTTCCGGACTACCAGGAGACTCCTGGAGTGTGTCAGAGTGTGAGAGTGGATGACCTCCATAGATCTTGCAGAGGCCTACTTCCACAACACGGTCTCTAGTGTCGAGTGCCTCGTTTTTTTGCCAAGTGCGTGGAGGAGTGGCTCAAAACACTAAGGAAACAGGGTCTGCGGATTCTGACGTACTTGGACTCCTTTTTGATTCTAGCCAGAGTCCAAACAGGAGTCATGAGCGCACACCAGCTTAGCAGACGGGGTCTGTCTCGTAGCTGCAGAACAAATTCAATGTCTCCGAAGTGGTTTCAGAGAGTTATCAACATTTTTATGTTTGTTGGTCTGAAAGGTACAGGTCCCACGGGCTGAAAACGCGTTTTATGCACTGTTTACTCTCTGCTCAGGGCTGTCTCAGAACATTAAAATTTCACCTGGCACTATAGCTAGAGTGGTCATACTAGCAGGTGCTGAACTAATTCAACATTTCTGAAGTGGTTGCAGAGTGATAACATTTTTATGTTTGTCGATTCTGAAAACCATCCTCACTCAGGTGAAAACCCGTTTTCTGCACTGTTCATTCACTGCTCAGAATAGTGCCAGAACATGAAAATATCAGCTGCGACTGTTGGAAAAAGGCTCTTTCGAGTATATTCGGCACTAAATCCACGTTTCTGGACTATTTTCATGGTGTAATCAACAATATTTTTTTTCCTCGTCAGAAACCAAGCCTCTCTCGGGCTGAAAACGCGTTTTCTGCACAGTTCAGTCACTGCTCAGCGATGCCTCAGAACATGAAAATTTCACCTGACTGTATAGCAGAAGCGTTATTTCTTGTAGCAGCAGAACTAATTAAACCTCTCTGTGTGGTTTCAGAAAGTAATCAACATTTTAATCCTTGTTGGTCTGAAAACCACCTTTTCGTGGGCTCAATACGTGTTTTCTGCTCTGCTTAGGCGGGACTCAGAAGATGAAAATATCACCTGCAACTACAGGCAAAACGTTTTTTCTCCTGCAACTATAGGGAAAACACTCTCTCTAGCATATTCAACACTAAACCTACATTTCTGAACTGTTTTTAGAGGGTTATCAACTATTGTATTTTTGACAGTCCGAAACCCAGCTTCTCTCAGGCTAAAAATGCATATTCTGTACTGGTCACTCACTGATCAGAAAAGCCTCAGAACATGAAAACATCACCTGCAACTATAGCAGAAGGCGTCTTTGTCGTAGCTGAGGACGAATTCAACCTGTCTGAAGTAGTTTCACAGAGTTATCAACATTTTTATGTTTGTCGGACAAAAAAACACAATCCCTCGGGCTGAAAACGCGTTTTCTGCACTGTTCACTCACTGCTCAGCGATGCCTCAGAACATGAAAGTTTCACCTGCAACTATAGGAAAAAAAAACTTTCTCGTATATTCAACACTAAACCTCTACGAATAGGGCGCTGCGACTGGGCTACAAGCAGCCAAACCGTTTTCATTCCATCCACATTTCCTGCTTCCAAGCCATGGGATGAGTTTGACGAGAGCCAGGCGCTTCTATGAGGTGCGTCTGGAGACTTCCCAGAGTTGGATGAGTTCCGTGTGGTGGAATCAAGCACGTTCCCGCTTGATCTTCTCCTGCGCCTCATGTCATCCGCCTCCGTCGTATCAAAGTTGAGCTCTCTCTCCACCGGCAGCTCAAGAATCATACCACTTCACTAACGGCCAGCTGGCGTTGGATGGCGAGACTACACCAAGGGCAGGACCGCATGTTGTCTGCCCACAACTGGAAGAAATCCGGACTATTGCCGGCACGGTCCTTACACTCCACTCCCACTAGGACCGCACTTGGTCAGGTACGGAGCTTACTGCCTGGTGGAGGGTTTGGATTGGCGGCTCACCGTTCCCGCTCACTCAGCCGTCATGCGCCATGCCTGATGCGTTCGCCCCGGGAGCTCGACCTCCCCCCTGAGGGGTGACCATCCCACCCACCGCTGACAGAGTCTCCATTGCGCAGTGGAATGGTGTTTACGCCGTCGGCAACCAGCTCACAGCGCTTGAGAACATCATTGCGCTCTTTTTGTGCTCCGTGGACCGGCTCATCCATCACAGATCCTTTCTCACTCTACAGAGATTTTGAGTTTCAACAGTCCGTCGGCGTGGTTCTCCGCTCGTGGCGCCTCCTCCTCACACAGCCGCTGCCCCGGGGGGGGGAACACCGTCGCTTGTCGAAGGGGCGGGGTTATCCCAGCTGGCCAAATCATAGCCGTGCTGATCATTGCTGCTCATCTTGGAGAGACCAGTCGACTGCTCTCACCTCTGCTCCATCTAAAAGCGCAGGAAGAAAACTTCTATCTAAAACTATGCATCTGTAACAGGTCTGAATACTGTGACCTTGTCCACAGTTAAAAAGTGGTGTCTTAATGTGGTCAGTAGAATGCCGTCTGAAACAAAATGCGGACAGTCACACACGGCTTCCACATTTGTCGATGGTGAGAAAAGTAATCCAAGGGATTATGTTTTTTTATTGTGGTAACCCACACCACAATTAAATGTCTTTCTGAAACATCACTCACAAACATCTCACTTTGTCATACAACAACTGTCAGACATCATGAACCACATGCATAATTGCTTTTCATCTGAATGTATAATTCTGCCATTAAACCTTTTGGCTAGTGTTGAGAAATAATAAAACCTTACTTTTTACCAAACACCGTTATTCACCACAAGCAAACTGAACTCCACACAACTCAATCACCCGTGCCATGTCAACGTCGGTTGTCAGTATTAGCTTACAAGCGCCACATCTACACAGAGCGAACTCAACGTACGAAGGAAAAACAGTATACTTAAAAACGGAATCACCATCCTCACACTCAGACTCAGAATCAGTCAATCCCAAGTGGAACAAACATTATTAAAAAATGGACTTGACTAACCTGAAACAGAATGTGGACAGAGTCATACGAGGCTTCCACATTTGTCGATGGTGAGAAAAGCAATGAAAAAAAGTGTCACCTCCTGTTTACCCACACATCTTCAATGCCCAACCTCTGTCCTACCCTTCCCTCTACTGACCGAATTATATACCTGCCGGTTAATCAACTCTTCAAAAACCACCCATGAAACACATCATTTACCGGCTGCTGCATATTGGCCCTTTTAAGCGTCTCTAGTCTGATGACTTGGGAGGCAGCATGGAGATAAACTGCGTTTTTGGGCCCCCGGTGATGAGGCCCCTGACGCAGCCGACCAAGCTTGCATCACAGTGACGTTTGCATATTGGCAATGGAAAACATGAAGCAGTAGTTTGTGGGAGTAGTTTTCATCTGCACTTTTTTCCCTCCGGCGTTTCTACATGTTGATGGATGGAGCTTCATTTGTGTTGGGCGTGGGGTCTGCTGACAGGAAATCCACAGTCCTATAGGCAGGAAATGCTGCTGTAGACCGAGTGAGAAGTAAACAAGACGTGCTAATGACCCTGCTGCTGCAGATCACATCTGCTTAACAAGCTGTCGTTCTGAATCATGTCAATGACGCTTGCACTTCACATTTCCATCTGTTTTTATCAAACAATTCAAATAAAAGTAGAACATGACATGTATTTCGCTCTGATTTTACATTTAAATGATAAAGTTTTTGTACAATGTAAACACTTGATTTTTATGATTGTAAATTACTCTTTTAAACATTTTGCAAAATAATCATTTTACTGCCTTACATTCAGTAAAATCATATTTATCTTGTTTGAAACTCAGTGTCACAGATGATGAGTATTTATATAGATGATACATTCGATTTTCTCGTTTGAACGGTTGAACCAGGACCTCAGTGCAATGTAATTATTCGCTTTCATGGAACAAAACACGGTCCTTGCACTCTCCTGAAGCCACTTTGGTCGACAAAACTACTGTACAATGCAATCACAAAAAATTATATTCTGATATGACAACCATATAATCAACTAACCTGAAACAAAATGTGGACAGATTCACGTGAGGCTTCCACATTTTTCGATGGTGAGAAAAGTAATGAAAAAATGTCACTTCCTATTTACCCACGCATCTTCAATGCCCAACCTCTGTCCTATCCTGCCCTCTACTGACCTAATCATATACCTGCCGGTTAATCAACTCCATGCTGAACAATTAAATGACATCTAACACACACTCTGTGACCACACATAAGTGGGCGTCACACTGGAAAGGCTGTTTTTCCTATAGTTGTATGTGATATTTTCATGTTCAGAAGCTTTTCCATTCAGTCAGTGAACAGTGCAGAAAACGCCTTTTCAGCCCGTCAAAAGCTGGTATTCAGACCAGAAAAAAAAAGTTAACCACCTGAAATACCGTTCAGAAATGTAGGTTTAATGTTGAATATATGAGAAAGAGTGTTTATCCTATCGTTGCAGGTGGAATTTTCATGTTGTGAGTAATGCCTGAGTGAAGAGAGCAGAAAACGCGTATTCAGCTCAAGAAAAGGTGGTTTTCAGACCGACAAAAATAAAAATCTTGATAACTCTCTGAAACCACCTTAGACAGGTTGAATTAGTTCTGCACCCCCTAAAAACACCTTTTCTGCTGATATTGGCAGGAAAAATTGTCATGTTCTGTGGCCTTCGCTGAGCAGTGAGTGAACACTGCAGAAAACGCGTTTTCAGCCCGAGGGACTGTGGTTTTGAGACAGATAGACATGAAAATGTTGTTACCTCTCTGAAACCACTTCAAACAAGTTGAATTAGTTCGGCACTTACTAAAAACACTCCTGCTACTATATTGGCAGGTGAAATGTTCATGTTCTGAGGCATCCCTGAGCAGTGAGTGAACAGTGCATAAAACACGTTTTCAGGCTGAGAGACGCTCGGTTTTTGACCAGGAAAAAAGAAGTTGATAACCCCCTGATAAACAGTTCAGAAAGGTACATTTAGTGCTGAATATACGAGAAAGAGTGTTTTTCCTATTGTTGCAGTTGAAATTTTCATGTTCTCAGTCACGCCTAAGCACTGTGTGAACAGCAGTGAACGCATAAAATAAAATATAAAATTGTCGCTTTGAAAACAGTTCAGAAAGTTTTATTTAGTGCTGAATATACTAGAAATAGTCTTTTTGCTATATTTACACTTGATATTTTCATTGTTCTGAGGCTGTTCTGATCAGTCAGTGAACAGTGCAGAAAACGCGTTTTCTACCGAAGGACTGTGGTTTTCAGACCAACAAACATTAAAATGTTGATGACTCATTGAAACCACTTCAGAGAGGTTGAATTAGTTCTGCAGCTACTAGAAAGACTTTAGCAGATTCTGCTATAGTATAGGTGAAATTTTCATGTTCTGAGGCATCGCTGAGAAAAAGTCAAAAAAAAAAAAAAAATCTGAAATGTATGTTTAGTGTTGAATATACTAGAAAGAGTGCTTTTCCTATAGTTGCTGGTGAAATTTTCATGTTGTGAGGCATCACTGAGCAGTGAGTGAACAGTGCAGAAAACGCGTTTTCAGCCTGAGTGATTGTGGTTTTCATACCAGAAAAAAAAAAAAAATAATAATAATAATTAATCAAATCGTCGCTAACGCGCTGGAATACAGTTCAGAAAGGTAGATTGAGTGCTGTATATACTAGAGAGTGTTTTCCTATAATTGTAGATGATAATTTAATGTTCAGAGGGTATTCTGTCCATAATAAAACGCGTATTCAGCCCGAGGCACTGTGGTTTTCAGACCAACATAAAAATGTTAACTCTCTGAAGCCACTTCAGAGACGTTGAATTATTTCTGCACCTACGAGAAAGACCTTTTCTGCTATTGTGGCAGGTGAAATTTTCATCTTCTGTGGAATCTCTGAGCAGTGAGTGAGCAGTGTATAAAAAGTGTGTTTGGCCTAAGACAAAGTGGGTTTTGGACAGACGAAAAAAAAATTGTTGATAACCCTGCAAAAACAGTTCAGAAATGTAGGTTTGGTCTTGAATATATTAGAAAGACTATTTTTCCTATCGTTGCAGGTAATATTTTCAGGATCTGAAACTATTCTGATCAGTGAGTGAACAGTGCAGAAAACTAGTTTTCAGCCGAAGAGAAACTCGGTTTCTAAACAGGAAAAAAAGAAGCAGCTGATAACCTCCTGAAATACATTTCCTAAAGGTAGGCCTAATGTTTATTATACTACAAAGAGTGTTCTTCCTTTACTTGCAGGAGAAATTTTCATGTTCTAAGGCATCGATGAGCAGTGAGTGAACAGTGCAGAAATCGCGTTTTCAGCCCGAGTGACAGTGGTTTTCAGAATCGACAAACATAAAAATGTTGTTATCACTCTGAAATCACGTCAGACATGTTGAATTAGTTCTGCAGCTGCTAGAAAGACCGCTTCTGCTGTAAATTCAGGAGAAACTTTTATGTTCTGAGGCATCACTAAGCAGTGAGTGAACAGTGCAGAAAACACGTTTTCAGCCCGAGATAAGCTGAGTTTCTGTCCAGGAAAAAAAAAAAAAAGTTGATAACCCCCTGAAATACAGTTCACGAATGTAGGTTTAGTGTTTATTATCCTAGAAAGAGTGTTTCTCCTATAGTTGCACGAGAAATTTTCTTGTTCTCAGGAATCGCTGAGCAGTGAGTAAACTGCATAAAACGCGTTTTCAGCCAAAGCAAAGATAGTTTACAGACCGACACAAATAAAAATGTTGATAACTCTCTTAAATCACTTTAGACAAGTTGAGTTAGTTCTGCACCTTGTAGAAATACCTTTTCTGCTATAGTGGCAGGTGAAAACTTCATCTTCTGGGGCATCGCTGAGCAGTGAGTGAACTGTCCGTAAAACTTGTTTTCGTCCAAAGAGAAAGTGGGTTTTGGACCGACAAAAATAAAATTGTTGATAACCCTCTAAAAACGGTTCAGACAGCTTAGATTTGTTCTGCAACTACTAGAAAGACCCTTTCTGCTTAAGTGGGAGGTGAAAATTTCATGTTCTGAAGCTTCCCTGAGAAGTTATGGCACAATGCAGAAAACACTTTTTCAGCCTGAGATAAGGTGGGTTTTGGAACGGCAAACATTAAAATGTTGATAACCTTTGAAAAACAAGTCAGACAGCTTAGATTTGTGCTTTGACTACTAGAAAGATCCTTTATGCTATAGTGAGAGGTGAAAATTTCATGTTCTGAAGCTTCGCGGAGAAGTTGTGGCCGAATGCAGAAAACGCGTTTTCAGGCTGAGATCAGGTGGGTTCCGGAACGCCAAACATAAAAATGTTGTTAACTTTAAAAAAACACTTCAGACAGCTTAGATTTGATGTGCAACTATTAGTAAGACCCTTTCTGCTATAGTGGGAGAAGAAAATTTCATTTTTTTGAAGTTTCCCTGAGAAGTTGTGGCAGCGTGCAGAAAACGCATTTTTATGGGTTTCGGAACCAAACCATGAAAATGTTAACAACTCTGAAAAAAGTTCAGAAATATAGATTTAGTCCTGAATTCATTAGAATGAGTCTTTCTGCTATGGTTTGACATTTTCAAGTTCTGAGACTTTTCTGGTCACTGAGTGAACAGTGTAGAAAACGTTTGATAAGAGTGAGAGAAATTGGATTTCCGACAGAAAACATTATGTTGACGGATGATATGATGGTGATGGATATACCGCCACCGGTCCCCTACCTATGACCTATCGTGAGAGATTTCAATCGTTCCTTATTTCCATCAATCTTTGACCATAATCCGACTGTAGCAGAAATGGGAGGAAAGTTGAGATCAGGAGTCAAAGCCATCGCTTCGCCTGCTGGTCTCTCCCACGGACCAAGAACTTGACCTTGTAGAAGAGGAGACCACATGGCGAAGGATGCACCACCTCCAGGAACCTCGCGGGACCCAGCTGGCACATAGTTCTCCAAACCCTCCTGATGGAGGCCAGGACCAGGACCCTTGTGTGAGTGTATGTGTGAGCACAGGTGGCAGAGTTGCTCAGTCCAGAACACCTCCCGGGACTCTGGAACACCTATGAGGTCATCTTGATCACAAAGTTTAACCCCCAGCCTTGCAATGTGGCCTGACCTGAGAACCACGGGCAATTACCATGGCCGCCCATACCGGACGTCTGACTTGCACCGCTGCCTCCTTTGCAAGACGGTCGTCAAGGAGATGCACGTTTTACAGCACTAAAACACCTGCAATGTCACCGGCGATGTTGCTTTGGTATGACGGAAGGTGGTATGCCCAGTGTCCTGTCGCTATCTCGGATGGCCAGGGCCTCATACGGGACCGGCCGATGAGACTTCCTATGCCACCGCCACGCCCGGGGTCTATCCAGCCTGAATGAATTAATGAATGGGTTGTGAAGATGTAGCATTAACAACCCCTCATACATAGAGTGTAATTTTACACTCTGGGTGGCAGGCCTCGCCTTTGCCACCGTAAGCTGATATAGAAGGTGGCGTTAACAACCCCTCATATATGGTGTGTACCCTACACTGTGGATCAGCTGCGTTGTCCACTTTTAACCACTATATGACTGAAATAGAAAGTGGCATTAACAATCCTCCACACCTATAGAGAAAACATTTACTGAGCAGCTACAGCCAGGGTTCTAGTCTGAGCTGAGCAAGGAAGAGGGAGTTTATTCGCAAATGAATAGACAGTTATGTAGGAATACGGTGGATCTTGGGACGCTGCACACTCCACTGCACTGAAATGAAGCTGATACCAGTGTCCCAAAGCTAGTGCTGTGAATGAGGGCCTACTGGTCGCAGGGTTCGGCTGCTCCTGAAGACAGTTTGACATGAGGGAAGGAGGATGCAGACACATTAGACACATAGTGGTCAGCAAAAGTAGACATTGATGATCAAGAAGCTGCCTGGCAGTTTTCTTTAAGAGATACTCTCTTGAAAGCAGCAACAGCTGTTTCCAGGGATTCCTGTTTTCTCATAGGCTTTCATGATGGAAATTCTAAGCCAATTTTACAACCTGTGAGGGGACAGTGCCTGCCGCTTCTTTCCACCAGGGAGAGCCATCCACAGAGTGTCCGACTTTCTGAAGGGTGGGACTCGATCCAATTAAGCTTTTAGCTTTCTAACCGGACACCTTTTGTGTAAACTGTCATGCTCCTCGTCTGAATGTGGAGGAGGTCAGAAAGCCTTTACTGATAAGGTGCTGACCTGTGTAGAAGAAGAGAGACATTTAGGTGCGAAGTCAGTCATAGAACCAGCGTTCTATGAGTTCACCCAGGTCCACGTGGTGTCGCAGAATCTCGGGGTTGACTGTGAAACTGAAGGACGTGTCAATGACGGAGTATCTTCTTGATCTATATGGGCAGGTGAGGAGACAGGCACTTTCAATTCGGAAGATACTCTGTCAAGACAGGCGACCTGAGCACAGGAGAGCACCAGGCCTCCGGAGCGGATCTAGGATAGAAGGGTCATCGTTCTCAGCGCCCACTCCTCAGGGCACTTCAACTCCGGTGGTTCTTCAAAAACAGACTTGCTTTTGTCAGTTGAGCTGTGAGTGGAAGCAGGGCCCCCAAACTTGCAGTGTACTTTGATCTGACAAAAACAAATTTTTGAAGCCAGAGTTCGCACTGACTGGAACCGGAAGAGAACTTGTCCAGTGAGAAACTGTAATTTTGGGCAGAGAGGAAACAGACCCGATACCAAAGTAATCCATCTTATATTTTATTCAACTTAGACTTTGGTTTAGATGCATACTTTTAGATACAAAGTTTTCTTCGTACACTTTTGGAGGGAGCAGAGGTGAGAGCAGCCGACTGGTCTCTCCAAGAGGAGCAGCGATGATCTGTGCGGCTATGATCCAGACAGCTGGGCTCTCCGCGCCCCTTCAACCAGCGATGGTGTTCGACCCGGGCGGCGGCTGTCTGTGGAGGAGGCGCCGCGAGCAGAGCACCACACCGACGGACTGTTGAATCTCCAAAATCTCTGGTGGAGTGACAGAGGTTCTGGAATGGATGAGCCTGTCCACGGAGCTCATAAAGACCACAATGATGTCTGCAAGCGCTATGAGCTAGTGTAGACACCATTCCACTGCGTGATGGTGGGATGGTCACTCCTCAGGGGAGAAGTCGAGCTCCAGGGGCGAGGGCATCGCGCATCGCAAATCGGGCATGACTTCTGAGTGAGAGGGAACACAGCGCTGCAAATCCAAACCCTCCACCTGGCAGTAAGCTCCGTACCTGATCACGTGCGGTGCGAGTGCCAGTGGAGTGTCAGAACTGCGACGGGAATAGTCCAGATTTCTTCCAGATGTGGGCAGACAACATGCGGTAGCGCCACGTGTGTAGTCTCGCCAACCACCGCCAGTGGGCCGTCAGTGAAGTGGGATGATTCTTGAGCAGGAGGTGGAGAGAGAGCTCAACTTCGATACGACGGCCGGCGGATGCCATGAGGCACAGGTGAAGATCAAGCGGGAACTTGCCTGACTCCACCACACGGAACTCAGCCAAGTCTGGGAACACAGTCTACAGATCCACCTCATAGCAGTGCCTGGCTCTCGTCAAACTCATCCCATGGCTTGGAAGCAAGCGCCCTATTCGTAGAGGTTTAGTGTTGATCACACTAGAAAGAGTGTTATTCCTATTGCTGTAAGTGAAAATTTCATGTTCTCAGTCACCCCTCTAACTGCGGTCCTCCTCCATCAGACATGACCGCTGGAACTCTGAGTTCACTCAGGTCCACATGGTGTCGCAGAACCTGGGGGTTGACTGTGAAACTGAAGGGCGTGTCAAAGACCGTGTATTTTTTCGATCCATATGGGCTGGTGAGGAGACAGGCGCTTTCAATTCGGAAGATACTCTGTCAAGACAGGCGCCCTGAGCACAGGAGCGGACCCGGCCTCCCGGGAGGGCCTAGAATGAAAGGCTCGTCGGTGCTCAGCGCCCACTCCTCTGGGCACTTCAAGTCCCGCTGGTTCTTCAAAAACAGACTCGCTTTTGTCAGTTGAGCCGTCAGAGGAATTCGGTTCCCCAATCTTGCAGTGTACCTTGATCTGACGCTGCAATTCTCCTAAGATGAAGACCCGAGGGACCAGCCCAATCATCCTCAGAAAGAGATGACTCTGTAGATGACGATGTCGTGCTTGCCTCTGAGAGGTTTGGAGGGCTGCAAAGAACAGAATCGCAGACAGACATCGCAGACAGACATCGCAGACAGACATCGCATCAGACATCGCGTGAAGGAGCTGAGAACAGAGCAGGTCTGGCACGCAGCGCCTACTGTGAGATCCTCTGAAGAGGTGGCTTTCGTGGTCCTGTGGCGACCCCTGCTGGAAACTGGCGAGTCTGAGGAATAAGAAAAGTTAATGGCAGAATTGAAACTCTCCTGACTTTTGGCTGCAACCGGGATCTGTAGAGAGACGGGAAAGTGATATTTGATGCCTATGCTTCCTATTGTGGCTAATCTGAGGAAAACCACCAAGCTCCAGAAACTTCCCCAGGTACAGTTCTGACGTCAGGGATAACGTGGCAGATAGACCATTACTTTACTGCTCTGTCTCATGAGACGATGTCAAACAAAAACACATTTTTTAAGCCGGAGTTCGGACTGACTGGAACCGGAAGAGATCTTGGCGGGTGATGATCCTTAATTTTAGGCAGAGAAGAAGCGGACCCGATACCAAAGTAATGAATCTTATTTTTTTACAAGTTAGACTTTGGTTTAGATGTATGCTTTTAGATACAAAGCATACAGCAGAGGTGAGAGCAGCCGACTGGTCTCTCCAAGAGAAGCAGTGATGATCAGCGCGGCTATTATACGGTGTTCCCCCCGGGCGGCTGTGTGTGGAGGAGGCGCCGCGAGCAGAGCACCATGCCGACGGACTGTTGAATCTCTGGTGGACTGAGAGAGGTTCTGCGATGGATGAGCCTGTCCACGGAGCTCATAAGGAGTGCGATGATGTTCTCAAGCGCTATGAGCCGGTTGCCGACGGCTGAGACACCATTCTACTGCGCGATGGTGGCTCTGTCACGCTGGGTGTGATGGTCACTCCTCATGTGGGATGTCAAGCTCCAGGGGCGAGGGAATCGCACATTACGGCTGAGTGAGAGCGAGCGTTGTGCCGCAAAATCCAAACCCTCCACCTGGCAGAAAGCTCCGTACCTGACCACGTGCGTTCCGAGTGCCAGTGGAGTGTCAGAACTGCGCCGGGAATAGTCCGGAATGAATTGGACGAGCAGTTGATGTTTACCCAACAGACGGCAGTCCACACTCATTTGGGATTATATACTTTGAGTGTTGCGGGTACTTTAGCATTTCGAATAGTGAACTGCACTTCGGGGGGCAAAAGACTGCCTGCCAGCCTTGAAGTAGCCATGCTTTGAGGGGACGCCCCAGGATCAGAGGTCCGCTCATAATTTCTGCCCCGTGTTAAAGGACTGTTTGGGAGGGAGGCAGGCTCCAGGGACAGCTGGACACAAACATATTCCAGGAATATTACACCAGCCTTTCTACTTCACTGGAAGTGCCAGGGCACTCCACAAAATCTGATTGTGAAATTAAAGAGGCGTGAGTGAGTGACTCTGTAATTGTGAAATTACAGCCGGCGCATCTGGCACATCAAGAGAAGAAGAGGTGCGGAGCGGCTCATCTGAACCACGGAAACTTCATGCAGGACTGAAGTCTCATCGCAGTCAGGGGAGAACGATTGCCGCGCTTCCTGGCAAACCGATCCACTCAAATATTTGTGAAAGTGCTGCACCCCAAAAATGACTGCTAAGCCCTCTTTATCCAACTGTGAATAGTTTTTTTCTGCTGCTGTGGGTGTGCGCGAGGCATAACCCACAGGCTTTTCTGCTCCCCCTTCCAGCCTGTGTGCCAAGACTGCCCCCACCCCATAAGGTGAGGTATCATATGACAGCAGTAAGTTTTTGTTCATCATAATGAACCAACACTTGACTGCTTTGTAGTAACTTCTTTGCCTGCTTAAAAGCCTCTTCTTGCTCAACCTCCCACCTCCGTTTGTCATCTTTCCTCAGTAACTTGTGTAATGGAGCCGGCACAGTAGACAAGTTCGGCAAGTTATAAAAGTTTAGCAGACCTAGAAAAGCTTTAACCCTCGTATTATGCTTAGGGTCAATTTGACCGATATCCGTTTTTGTGTTCATAAAAGTAGTGGTTATCCTGACTTTTTCTTCATAAAATTTTGTGACTTTTCCTCATCAAGGGTAATGAACAGGTGTGTAAAATCTGGACACTTTGATGTCAAGTGGCATGTCTGTACAGAGCTTGTATACAAAGATGATGTTGCCGGTCATTTCGACCCGGATTCTTTAATGTGGGTAAGTGGCTGTTCAGATCCAAAATAAACATGTTTCTTTGATATACCTATTTAGACTGCCCAGCTATGTGTATTTTGATTGATTTGATTGTCTGAATAGCCATTCAGACCCAGCTGTGTGTAGAGGGATAACTTTCTCTCCCTTGTTCTTGTCAGTGTTCTCATGTAGTCTCTTTGACAAACCAAAAATGAGCTACAGAAGGTTTACAGTACATGCCCAACAAGCCCGCCAAGTATGGCATCAAAATATGGGTGGCCTGTGATGCAAAATCTAGCTATGCCGGTAATATGAAAGTATACGCTGGAAAGCTACCTGGAAGAGCACCCGAGAACAATCAGGGGATGCGTGTAGTGATGGACATGAGTGAAGGGCTTACATTCTATCTCCTTGGAGATGAACTTCAGAAGAGAAAGCTGGACAGCGGGAACAGTCAGAAGAAAGAAGCCAGACCTTCCCAAGGGAATTCTGAAGGTGCAGGGCAGACCTCTGCATTGCTCAATATTTGCTTTCAGTGACAAGGCAACAGTTGTTTCATACTGCCCAAAGAGAAACAAGAATGTTCTTGTAATGAGCACAATGCACAGAGATGCATCTCTAAGCACAAGAGAAGACATGCAGCCACACATGATCCTGGACTGAAACTGCACCAATAAAGGAGTTGACAAAGTCACAGCAACATACAGCTGCCAGCGCAAGACTGCCCATTGGCCCTTGGTGATTTTCTGCAACATCGTTGTTGTGTCTGCTTACAATGCCTATGTCCCGTCACTCCCAAGCTGCAGAGTCAAGCCAGGCCACCTCGATGCCCAGCAACTGCTGCTGTCATTGACAAAGGTCAAGCTCACATCACCCTACCAATCTGCCAAGGATGCATTGGATACAGGTGTGAAGAAACGGAAAAGATGCGAGATCTGACAGTAAAACAAGTACCTGTTTTGTGAAATGCAAGAATTGCATCTACAAAACACACAGTTACAGTCTGTCCATCATGTGGAGAGCATTGAACATATTGAACATTGAAAAATGGGTCAAGTTAAATGAAAATAAAAGTGTTTGTGAGGAGGGAAAAACTGAAATTGCTCTTAAATATTGGGTTGAAATTGAAAATGTGTTCTATGTCTGTTTTACAAATTTTTATATAATCTAAAATGAAGATGTTTTGAAGATTGAACATTGGTTCAATCTGTTTTTTTGACTGTTTTGAGTGGATTTACACAGTGTGTGTCAAAATGACCCCCAACATAATCAATGTAATTTTTTTTCATCATAATACGAGGGTTAAGTTCACTTACAGACCGTGGCACCAGAGCCTCCTGGACTGCTTTGACCTTCGCTGGCATTGGATGCAGGCCTGTCCTGTCCACCTGATGACCCAAGAATGTTACTTTGTTTTCCATGGACTGACGCTTTCTCCGTTACAACTTCAGGCCTTTATCCTCCAACCTCTGCAGCACTTCGTTGAGTGTTTGCAGATGAGAGCTGTCATCTCTTCCTCTCAATAAAATTTCATGTAAATACACTGCCACATTTAACATACCTTGAAGTACATTCTCCATGGTGCGTTGGAAAATAGCAGGACTGGAGTTTACTCCAAAAGGCAGACGTGTATATGTTAAAAGACCTTTGTGAGTGTTGACACTCACAAAATTCCTTGATTCCTTTTCAAGGACTATTTGCTGATATGCTTGGCTCATATCGAGTTTTGTGAACTTCTGTCCCCCTGCAGGCTTGCCATCATATCCTCCATTCTTGGAATCGGATACTGTTCGGTCGTGGAGACTTTGTTCACTGTTAATTTATAATCTCCACAAATCCTCACACTACCATCAGGTTTGAACACAGGCACAATAGGTGCTGCCCATTCAGAGAACATCACAGGTTCCAATATTCTTTCCTCTGCTAGTCTCTGAAGTTCGATTTCCACTTTTCTTTTAATGGCAAATGGAACCGACCTGGGTTTGTAAAATAAGGGCGTGGCATCCTGAGCCACATGAATCTTGGCTGTGGCCCTTAATGACCCTAACTCTTCTTTGAATACCTTCTCATGTCGGGAGAGAACCTCTTGCAGGGAACTGTCCACCTCATCTGTTTTGTGGACAAACTGCCCCTCTATCTGGAATGCTTTCATCCTGCCTCTGCCCAGAAGACTTGCTCCTGAACCTTTCACCAACCTTTCAACAATGACAGGCAGCCATTTGATCTGATCATTGTGTTCAACCTTGACCTTAATTGCCCCCACCACTGGAACCTGATGACCTCCATATGTTTTTAACTTTATCTTGCAGTCCACAAGTTTAGTGTTAGTTCTGTTTTGTCAACCATCTGTTGAGCCATAATAGTGTAACTGCAGCCGGTGTCTACCTCAAAAACCACCTTCTTTCCATTTACCCTCAACGGCTCTACTCTAGGAATGTCCAGTTCCTCACTGCTGCATCTTCTTTTATCTGTCACTGTAAACATCTCTTCATTTTCACTGTCATCCTTCTCCTGCATGAAATTTGTTCGACGGCGTTGTACCTTTCCCCCTTTTTCTTGTTTGTTTTGTCTCCCTCACCTCTGTCATACTTTTACGTACTGTCTTTAAGTGATCCACTTTTCCACAGTTATGACATTTGACCTCAGCAAACCGGCAATCACTGGCCAAGTGAGTCTTTCCACCACATCTATAGCACCTTCTCGACTCCATGGACACTACTGCCCTCGTCTCTTCCACTTTGTTGACCGGTGATGATCCACTTCCTTGGAGTGAGTCCTTCACACCTCGTGGGTTCATCAAGTCTCTATCTGCAGCTTCCATCGCTAAGGCCACTTTGAACGGTCTGTCAAATGTCAGTCCATCCTGCGACAGCAGCTTCCTCTGTATCCTGTCGTCGTTGAACCCACACACCAAGCGGTCTCTCAGCATCACAGTCAGTGTCTCACCATAGTTACAATCATGAGCCAGTTCCTCAACTCCGCCACGTAGTCACAAACGGTCTCTTCAATCCTTCTATTCTTCTTCCATCGTTGCATAATCTCACTCGGTTTCAGATGGAAATGATTCCTCAAAAGGATGACCAGTTCAGCATACGAACGATCCCCTGGTTTTTCCGGTCTCAACAGGTTCCTCAAATGCTCCGCATATGCCTGGGCCCCGACACTGCTGAGCAACACTGCGCGCTGTATATCCTCATCTTCAATGACGTTTGCAATAAAAAAATGTTCCAAAATTTCACAATAGTCCTCCCATGAATGCGAACTAGCTTCGAAAGGCGTCACTGTACCCACAGTAGCCGCCATGATTATCGCTATGATGAACAAACTACACAAAAACGTTGCCGTCAGTTACCACAGTGACCGGTTTGCAAAAAGTCTCGTTCTTTATCCTCGTCGCTAACAGTGATGGCCGAAACTGAAAGGACTCACAGGAGGTATCAACACAGCAGGTTTTATTCACGATTCCAACTTCCAACAAACCGGATGGTGACACGGCAACATAACAAGAGCGCCCCCAAGTTGTGACCCCAAATAATCCCATGACACATCACAACACGTCCATTGAAGAACTTCTTCTCCGGTTTGCTGTGCAGTCTGAATATGAGGCCTGAGGCATTCTGAGGACTCATGCGCTGACTCCTCCGAGAGGCGCACTGGACCCTGGAGCAGAGGATGGTCCGATGTTGGCAGTCAGCTGCACCTGGGTCACCTCATCCCCCGGACAGAGTTGTCTTGAGAGCACAAAAAGGCCAAACTGTTGGCCATCGCTCTGATCTGTGCAGCTCCCTTCCCCCCATGCAGGTCCGGTAGTAGAGGGGAGCCGTCGTACGATCTCCGGACACGGAGAGGGTTCCGTCCCAGCCAGGTTTTGGCCGAACCCCGGCATCAGCGTGGCTCTCATTACGTCGGTGATGGACGTTGCACTTTCTTCTTACCCCTCAAATGCGCCGCCGGAGCCGATGCACCTGGCACATCAAGCGAGGGAGCTTGAGAAATGAAGATGAGCGGAGTGCATCATCTGGACCACGGAAACTTCAGCAGAGACTGACGTCTCATCGCAGTCATGGGAGAACGATTGCCGCACGCCGTGACGCACCGGTATTTCATAGCTCGTGATGCCGACATCCTCCTATTTAAGGGAGCAACGCCGTTTAGCTTCAGCCAAGCACAGAGGCATTTCGGACTTGATCGGGTAAACTGGATGGTCGCCATCTGCCTGTAAATTGTTACCGGTCACATGCGCCGCCGGAATATAGGCACGATTCACACTCTCATCCCACCCCGTTGAAGTAAGATGGAGAGAGAAGTGTTGTGATGGCTTTACAAATCACTCCCAATGTTTCAAAAGAAACTAGCCTCATAACTGTGCTGGATTTGAGATCGTAGAACAACCTATATGCTTATTAACGTTGTCTTTGTTTGGATGAACCGAAGGAGACAAGTGATCCAAACACTAAAGCACAGCATGGCACAAAAAGTGCAAGAAGCAACGCAGTCCTTGGCCACTCCGGGGCCAGGAGGCGATGAGTTAATCTCGTCCATCCTGCAGTGACTGGAATCCGAGTGTAGCCAGGATGAAGGGGGAGCTCAGGTGAGCAATCCGGAACGCATCCGGAACTCTGAATCACCCAAGAGGTCATCTTGACCACAAAGCTTAACCCCCAGCCTTGCAACATGGCCTGACCTGAGAACCATGGGCCGTCCAGACCGGAAGTCTGACTGGCACAGCTGGCTCTTTTGCCAGACTGCTGTCAATGAGATGCACGTTTTGCTGCACTGAACCGCCTGCAATGTCACCGGCGATGTTGCTTCGGTATGACGGACGGAGGTGAGGCCAGAGTCCTGTCGATATCTCGGATGGGCCATCTTATGATAGTCCGTACGCCACCAGCCTGTCTGTCCAGCCTGATTGAATGAATGGGTTGTGAAGATGTAGCATTAACAACCCCTCATACATAGAGTGTAATTTTACACTCAAGGTGGCAGGAGCTGCCGCCTCGCCTTTACCACCGTAAGCTGAAATAGAGGGTGGCGTTAACAACCCCTCATATATAGAGTGAAACTTACACTCTGAATCAGCAGGAACTGCGTTGCCCTCTTTTAGCCACGATACGGCTGAAATAGAATGGGGCATTAACAATCCTCCATACCTGGAGAGAAATCATTTACTGAGCAGCTGCAGTGAGGGTTTTAGTCTCAGC
Organism: Synchiropus splendidus; assembly: GCF_027744825.2. Taxonomy (NCBI): domain Eukaryota; kingdom Metazoa; phylum Chordata; class Actinopteri; order Syngnathiformes; family Callionymidae; genus Synchiropus; species Synchiropus splendidus. The sequence goes on along the minus strand of NC_071340.1, from coordinate 2,454,878 downwards.
TGAGCTAGAAAGAGGGAGTTTATTCACAAATGAATAGACAGTTATGCAGGAATCTGGTGGATCTTGGGACGCTGCACACCCCACAGCAATGTAATGAAGCAGATACTGGTGTCCCAGAGCCAGTGCTGTCAATGAGGGACTATTCGTCGAAGGGTTCGGCTGCTCCTGAAGACAGAACGACATGAGGGAAGGAGGATGGAGACACGTTAGACAAATAGTGGTGAGCAAAAGTCGAGATTGATGACCAAGAAGCTGCCTGGCAGATTTCTGCCAGAGATACTCCCTTGAAAGCAGCCACAGATGTTGCCAGGTCATTTTTCATGATGGCAATTCTAAGCCAATGCGACAACCTGTGAGGGGACAGCGCCTGCCCCATCTTACCATCTGCGACAGCCACCCACAGACTGTCCGTCTTTTATGTAGGGTGGGACTCGACCCAATTAAGATTTTAGCTCTCTCACCGGACACATTTTGTGTAAATGCTCATGCTCCTCGTCTGAATGGGGAGGAGGGCATAAAACCTTTCTTGAAAAGGAGCTGACCTGTGAAGAAGAAGAGAGTCATTTAGGTGCGATGGCAGGGTTGGGTCTAAGTGACACCGCCGAGTCATTGTCACCAAAAGAGATGCAATCAGGGCAGATGGAAAAAGAACTCAGCTCTCCCACTCTCTTTGGTGAAGCTAAGGCTATAAGATGAGCTGCCTTGTAAGCTGCTAGCTCCAGGGAGGCCTCATCGAGTGGCTCGAAAGGAGAGTGAATTGAGTACCAGTGGCAGGACCCAGTAGAGACATAAATGTTTTGAGGTTGGTCTAAGCCTTTTCACTCCTCTCATGAAACGGCTCACTCGACGATGCTCGCCAAAGGGATGGCCGTCCAGACCATTGTGTAGCATGGAATGGGCTGCTACATAAACCCGTAATGTGGTGCAGCTCCGATCTTCGTTAACCAGATGCTGGAGAAAAGAGAGGATTAGAGAAACAGGCGCCGATTCTGGGAAGGCTGACTGGGTTCCACACCATTGGGGAAAAAATGTGCAATTAGCATTGTATGCTCTGAGGGTTGGCAGAGCTTAAACGTTCTGAAGAGTCAATTGGACATCAGGAGGCAAGTGACTAATTCTTAACCCTGGAGAAGCCAAACCGTGAGGGGTCGTCCTATTATTGGCGGAGACCTCAGGGTTTCTGATGCTTGCAGAAGCGCTGACCTCGATGGAGAGAACTCCCAGGGGCCTTTGATCCCCATCTGACACATGTCCGGATACCAGCTGGAGCTGGGGCTGTTTAGATTAAGGCAATGAGGAGGAAAGGCATACAGGAATCCTTCTGGCCACCTTGGATGAGCCAGGGCGTCCACTCCCAGTGGAGGGTCATCGGATCTACGGAAAGAGAACCAGCGAGGACATTTGTAGTTCTCTCTGCTCGCAAAGAGATCAGCCACTGGGTGGCCGAAAAACTCCAAGATCATATTTGCCGTCTCCTGAGATAAACTCCATTCAACTGGCAGTGGTCTCCGAGATAATCCATCTGCTGCCACATTGTCTCCACCTGGAACATGCAGAGTCCTCAATGAGGCTAATTCTACATCAGCCCAGAGAAAAAATCTTTCTTGCTAGGTTGTGTAACACAGACGACCTCACGCCACCCTGGTGGTTGATATAGGCCACTGTGGTGGAGCTGTCTGATCTCACCATAACGTGGTTCCCACTTAGATGGAGAGAAAGAGCCACCAACACTTTAAAAACTGCGAACAGTTCCAGCAGGTTAGTGGAACGACTTTTGGAACTGCTCCAGATCCCAATGACGCATGTTGATCATGGTGGCCTACCCAGCCTGACAGAGATGCATCTGTAAATACTTTTAAAGAAGTGTTTTGACAATGCAAGGATAAAGTGCGATGGAGGTTTGAAGCAGAGTTCCTAAACCTCACAATTGTCAGAGCTCGTGGAGACACTTTCACCAACCGTCTCTGATCCCGGACAGGTTGAAGATTGAGCGGTCGGAACCCTGACTGCAGACTTCGCATGTTCAGGAGACCCTGGCGGACGACGGAGTGGGCTGCTGACATCATGCCCAGGAGCCTCATAATCCATAAGGCTGGAACCACACATTTTCAGAGTTATCAACGTTTTTATTTTTGTCGGACTGAAAACCACATTTTCTTGGGCTGAATACAATTTTTCTGCTCTATTCAGTCACTGCTTTGGGGGGACACAGAACATTAAAATTTCACCTGCAACTACAGGAAAAACACTCTTTGTTGTATGTTCAACACTTAATCTACCTTTCTGAACTGTATTTCAAGGGGTTATCAACTTTTTTTCTTTTTCCTGCTCTGAATCTGAGCTTCTCTCGGGCTGAAAACGCGTTTTCTGCACTGTTCACTTACTGCTCGGGGATGCCTCAGAACATGAAAATTCCACCTGAAACTATAGGAAAAAGGGGCGGGGTGAGCCCAGCTGTCCGGATCATAGACGTGCTGATCATCGCTGCTCCTCCTGGAGAGACCAGTCGGCTGCTCTCACCTCTGCTCCCTCCAAAAGCGTAAGAAGAAAACTTTGTATCTAAAAGTATGCATCTAAACCAAAGTCTAAATTGAATAAAAAATAAGAGCCATTACTTTGGAATCGGGTCTGTTTCTTCTCTGCCCAAAATTAGGGTTTATTACCTGCCAAGTTATCTTCCGGTTACAGTTAGTGCGAATTTGAGTGGCAGCTCTCCGGCTTCAAAAATGTGTTTTTGTACATACAGCTCTCTAGTGCCTCGCACCTTGGCCAAGTGGGTGGAGGTGGGGCTCGAACCACTAAGGAGACATGGTCTGCGGATTCTGACGTACTTGGACTACTGGTTGATTCTCACCAGGTCCAAACAAGAGTCATGAGCGCACACCGGCTTGGTGTTGGAGCACATTGTGTTATTGAGGTTCAGAGTAAACCTCCTGATAAGCGCGCTTATTCTCAGTCAGAGCACGACCTTTCTGGGGGTCATGCTGGACTCAGTCTCGGGTCAGGCCCGCCTTCCACCGGCCAGCGTTCTCCCCATCAAACAGCACACATTGTTTGTTTTGAAGGCCGCCAAAAGGAGTTACAAATGTCCATGCGCGCGGTGATTGTGGCGTTGCGGAGAGGCAAAACTCAAGTGCTGATGGCTGTCGGAACTGATACCCAGCCTGCTGTGTCGCTCGACCGAAACCTGGGGGATACTGGAGGGACGACGAGACCGACAGCTGCTCATCCCGTTGCCACGGACGCTTCAGGCAGGACTTACATCAGAGGTGTCAAATGGATGTCGAGATAACACAGGTTTCATCCAGAGCTTGCTATGTTCTCCTATGTGGGAAGCTCACTATCCAGCTTATTCTATATGGATCAAAAGGATTCTGAAGGTGGGTTATCCTCTCCAATTCAGCCAGTGCCAACCTCAGTTTAATGGCATTCTGAGAATGCGTCAGATCCGGCAAAAAATGTCTGTCTTCAGAACGAGGTCAGTGTTTGATTGAGGCATGATTGAGTCAGTTACTCCTCAAAAGTCTCCTGAAGTGCATGCGTCATGGAGACTGGCTGACGTCCATCGACCTCACGGACGTTTATTGTCACGTGCCAATTTGGCCTGCTCATAAGCGATATCTCCACTTCGCATTGGACGGCCGACTTTTTCAGTTCCGGAGGCTCCCGTTTGGCTACTCTCTGGCTCAGAGAACCTTCTTTAAGATGGTCGACACAGCCCTACCTTGAGGGCAAGGGGCCTCAGGATCTTGTCTTACCTAGACGACTGGTTAATGCTCGCCAGATCGAGGGAAGAGTCGTTAGCTCACACCAGAATGGTGTTGGACCACGAAAGCCACCTTGGCTTTCCGGTGAACCAAGAAAAGAGTCAACTCCAGCCATCTCAGCTTACAGCTTTTCTTGGTGTACTTCTGAACTCTCATGAAGAGTGCGCTCGCTTGACAGACGAGAAGATACTTTCTATTTCAAATCTGTCAGCCCAGGTTCTGGCGGTTCGTCTATGTGTGGTCCCAGCCTAATGGATTATGACGCTCCTGGGCATGATGTCAGCAGCCCACTCCGTCATACGCCTGGGTCTCCTGAACATGCGAAGTCGGCAGTCATGGTTCAGCCGGCTCAATCTTCATCCTGTTCGGGATCAGAGAGACGGTTGGTGAAAGTGTATCCAAGAGCTTTGAGAGATGTGACTCTGCTTCAAACCTCCATCGCACTTGGATTGTAAGAACTCTTCTTTCTGGAGCAGTTCCGAAGGTCGTCACATTAACGTACTGGAACTGTTGGCAGTTTTTGGCCCTTTCTCTCCATCTTAGTGGGAACCACGTTATGGTGAGATCAGACAGCTCCACCACAGTGGCCAATTTCAACCGCCAGGGTGGCGTGAGGTCGTCTACGTTACACAACCTAGCCAGAAAGACTTTTTCCCTGAGCTGCTACATTTAGCCTCATTGAGGGCTCTGCATGTGCCAGGTGGAGACAATGTGGCACCAGATGGATTATCTCGGAGACCACTGCCAGATGAATGGAGTTTATCTCAGGAGATGTCAAATATGATCAGGGAGTTTTTCGGCCACCCAGTGGCTGATGTCTTTGCGAGCAGAGAGAACTTCAAATGTCCTCTCTGGTTCTCTCCCCGTAGATCCGACGACCCTCCACAGGGAGTGGACGCCCTGGCTCATCCAAGGTGGCCAGAAGGCCTCCTGTATGCCTTTCCTCCTCATTGCCTTCTTCATTTTCTTATGAGGAGAATTCAACTGTAGAGAGTGAGAATGATTCTCGTAGCTCCAGACAGCCCCAGCTCCAGCTGGTATCCGGAGATGTGTCAGATGCAGATCTTTTTCGATCAGCCCTGATTGCATCTCTTTTGGTGACGATGACTCGGCGGTATCACTTACACCCAACCCTGCCTTCGCACCTAAATGTCTCTCTTCTTCTTCGCAGGTCAGCTCCTTTTCAGTAATGGCTTTCTGCACTCCTCCACATTCAGACGAAGAGCATGAGCGTTTACTCAAAATATGTCCGGTCAGAGAGCTAAAAGCTTAACTGGATCGAGTCCCACCCTTCAGAAAGTCCGACACTCTGTGGGTGGCTCTCCCTGGTGGAAAGAAGCGGCAGGCACTGTCCCCTCAAAGGTTGTAAAATTGGCTTAGAATTTCCATCATGAAAGCCTATGAGACAGCGGGAAAACAGGCACCGGAATCCCTGAGAGCACAGTCGACGAGATGCCTGGAAACATCTGTTGCTGCTTTCAAGGACTTCTTAAAGAAAACTGCCAGGCAGCTTCTTGGTCATCAATCTCTACTTTTGCTTACCACTATTTGTCTGTTGTGTCTGCATCCTCCTTCCCTCTTGTCTTTCTGTCTTCAGGAGCAGCCAAACCCTGCGACCAGTAGGCCCACAGCACTCGCTCTGGGACACCGGTATCTGCTTCATTACAGTGCAGTGGAGTGTGCAGCGTCTCAATATCCACCAGATTCCTGCATAACTGTCTATTCATTTGTGAATAAACTCCCTCTTCCTTACTCAGCTCAGACTAGAACCCTGACTGCTGCTGCTCAGTAAATGATTTCTCTCCAGGAATGGAGGATTGTTAATGCCACATTCTATTTCAGCCATATAGTGGCTAAAAGAGGGCAACACAGTTCCTGCTGATCCAGAGTGTAAGTTACACTCCATATATGAGGGGTTGTTAATGCCACCTTCTATTTCAGCTTACGGTGGCAAAGTTGAGGCGGCAGTCCTGCCACCTGGGGTGTAAAATTACACTCTATGTATGAAGGGATGTTAATGCTACATCTTCACAACCCATTCATTCATTCATTCAGGCTGGATAGACCCCAGGTGTGGCGGTGGCCTCGGAACTGTCATAGGCCGGTCAAGTTTGAGGCCCTGGCCATCCGAGATATCGACAGGAGTCTGGGCACTCCTCCATCAGTCATACCAAAGCAACATCGCCGGTGACAATGCAGGCGGTTCAGTGCAGCCAAACGTGCATCTCATTGATGGCAGTCTGGCAAAGGAGCCAGCTGTGCCAGTCAGACGTCCGGTATGGACGGCCCATGGTTCTCAGGTCAGGCCACGTTGCAAGGCTGGCGGTTAAGCTTTGTGGTCAAGATGACCTCATGGCTGATTCAGAGTTCCGGATGGGTTTCAGATTGCTCACCTGTGCTCCCCCTTAATCCTGGCTACACTCGGATTACGGTCACTGCAGGATGGAGAAGTTGAACACATCGCCCCCTGGCCCCAGAGTGGCCAAGGACTGCATTGCTTCTTGCACTGTTTGTGTCAAGCTCTGCTTTTGTGTTTGGATCACTTGTCTCCTTCGGTTCATTCAAAGACAACGTTAATATGCATATTGTTAGGTTGTTCTACTATCTCAAATCCAGCACAGTTATGCAATTATATTCCGGCGGCGCATGTGACCGGAAAGAAGAAAGTGCCACCTCCATCACCGACGTAATGAGAGCCACGCTGATGCCGGGGTTCGGCCAGGCTGGGATGGAGCCCTCTCAGTGTCCGGAGATCGCAAGGCGGCTCGCCTCTACTTCCGGACCTGCATGGGGGGAAGGGCGGAAGGGAGGTGCACAGATCAGAGCAATGGCCAACAGTTTGGCCTATTTGTGCACTCAAGACAACTCTGTCCGGGGGATGAGGTGACCCAGGTGCAGCTGACTGCCAACATCAGACCATCCTGTGCTCCAGGGTCCAGTGCGGCTCTCGGAAGAGACAGCGCATGAGGCCTCAAAATGCCTGAGGCTTCATATTCAGCCTGCACAGCAAACCGGAAAAGAAGTTCTTCAATGGACGTTTTGTTATGTGTCATGGGATTATTTGGGATCACAAATTTGGGGCGCTCTTTTTATGTTGCCGTGTCATCATTTGGTTTGTTGGAAGTTGGAACCGTGAATAAAACCTGCTGTGTTGATACCTCCTGTAAGTTTTCCTTTCAGCTTTGGCTATCATAGGGCATGTCTCTTCAACCCACTTGGGAGAACGAATCAAATGTCTGGACCATCATTGAGCAGTGGCGCCAGGTTCGCGGACAGGCCCCCAGGCTACCAGGCCGGAGGAGAGGTTGAGGCCAAGGCGCTGGAAGGAGCGAATTCAATACGAATAATAATAAAAAAAACGCAAATGCGATGCTTCAAGCAATGCTTTTATTTCAAACAAGTTTTCCACACAAACAGAAATTTCCTCCGGTCTGCCGACTGCCCCGGGAAAAGCTGCTGTCAAAGATCCCGATGTCCTCCGGTCTCACGCTGAGTCTCCTCCGGTTAAATCCACTCCTGCGGTGATGTGACAAGTCTCTCCCGTGACTGCGACCAGACCTCAGTCCTGCCTGAAGTTTCCGTGGTCCATATCCAAATTATGAGCGGACCTCCAATCCTGGGGCGTCCCCTCAAAGCATGGCTACTTCAAGGCTAGCAGGCAGTCCCCTGCCCCCCCTAAGTGCAGTTCACTATTTGAAATGCTAAAGCACCCGCAACACTCAAATCATATAATGCCAAACGGATGTGGGCTGCCGTCTGTTGGGTAAACATCCACTGCTAGTCCAATTCAATCCGGACTATTCCCGGCGCATTTCTGACACTCCACTGGCACTAGGACCGCACGTGGTCAGGTACGGAGCTTAATTGGTGGAGGGTTTGGAGTTATGGGCCAGCGTTCCCTCTCACTCAGCCGTCATGCACGATGCTCGATGCCCTCGCCCCTGGAGCTTGACCTCCCCCCTGAGGAGTGACCATCCCACCCGGCACTGACAGAGCCACCATCGCGCAGTAGAATGGTGAATGGTGTCCGCAAACAGCTCATAGCGCTTGAGAACATCATCGCGCTCTTTATGAGCTCCGTGGACTCCACCAGAGATTTTGGAGACACAACAGTCGCCGGCTGGGGGGAACACCGTATAATTGCCGGGCTGATCATCGCCGCTCCTCTCGGAGAGACCAGTCGACTGCTCTCACCTCTGCCCCCTCCAAAAGCGTAGGAAGAACTTTCTATCTACAAGTATGCATCTAAACCAAAGTCTAACTTGAAAAATAATAAGATGCATTTCTTTGGTATCGGGTCTGTCTCTTCTCTGCCCAAAATTAGGGTTTATCAGCCGCCATGTTCTCTTCCGGTTCCAGTGAGTCCAAACTCCGGCTTCTAAACTTTGTTTTTGTTTGACATCGTCTCAGGAGACCAAGCAGAATAGTAACGGTCTCTCTGCCTCTTTATCCCTGATGCCAGAACTGTCCCTGGGGAAGTTTCTGGAGCCAAGAAGTTATGTCTTTACCCAGATTCACCATAATAAGAAGCACAGGCGTCAAATAACTCTTTCCCGTCTCACAACAGATCCCGGTTCCAGCCAAAAGTCAGGGAAGTTTCAATTCAGCTATTGACTCTTCTTATTGCTCAGACACGCCAGTTTCCAGCAGGGATCGCCACAGGACCGTGAAAGCCACCACTTCAGAGGATCACTCAGTAGGTGCTACTTGCCAGACCTGCTCTGTTCTCAGCTCCCTCGTGCGATGTCTGATGTGATGTCTGTCTGTTATTCTGTTCTCTGCAGCCCTCCAATCCTCTCAGAGGCAAGCAGGACATCGTCATCTACAGAGTCATCTCTTTCTGAGGATGATTGGGCCAGTCCCTCGGGTCTCCATCTTAGGAGAATTGCAGTGTCAGATCAAGGTACACTGCAAGTTTGGGGAACCGAATTCCTCTGACGGCTCAGATGACAAAAGCGAGTCTGTTTTTGACAAACCAGACTTGAAGTCACCAGAGGAGAGGGCGCAGAGCACCAACGACCCTTTCGTCCTTGACCCGCCCTGGAGGCCAGATCCGCTCCTGTGCTCAGGGCGCCTGTCTCCTCACCTCCACATATGGATTGAGAAAATAAACGGTCATTGACACGCCCTTCAGCTTCACAGTCAACCCCCAGGTTCTGCGTCACCACATGGACCTGAGTGAACTCAGAGAACGAGCGGTCATGTCTGATGGAGGAGGACCGCGATCTCCTGTCAAAGGAAATAATCGAGCTACTGCCAAAGCGATCCTCCTACACTGGGTTTTACTGCGGGTTCTTTCTGGAACCCAAGAAGACAGGAGAGAGGAGACCTGTTCTGGATCTCAGTCTCCTCAACCAATTCATGATCAGACAGCGGTTCCGGACTACCAGCAGATTCCTGGATTGAATCATAGTGTGAGAGTGTATGACCTCCATAGATCTTGCAGACGTCTACTTCCACAACACGGTCTCTAGTGTCTAGGGCCTCGTTTTTTCGCTAAGTGCATGGAGGAGTGGCTCGAACTACGAAGGAGAGAGAGTCTGCCGATTATGACGTACTTGGACTGCTGGTTGATTCTAGCCAGAGTCCAAACAGGAGTCATGAGCGCACACCAGCTTAGCAGAAGGGGTCTTTCTAGTAGCTGCAGAACAAATTCAATTGCAAATTCAATTTTTATGTTTGTTGGTCTGAAAGCTACAGGTCCCTCGGGCTGAAAACCCATTTTCTGCACTGTTCACTCACTGCTCAGCGAAGCCTCAGAACATGAAAATTTCACCTGCAACTATAGCGAAAAAACTATTTAGAGTATATTCAACAGTAAACCTCTGCAAATAGGGCGCTGCGACTGGCCTACAAGCAGTCGAACCGTTCCACATTTTCTTCTTCCAAGCCATGGGATGAGTTTGACGAGTGCCAGGCGCTGCTATGAGTTGGATCTGTAGACTGTGTTCCCAGACTTGGTTGAGTTCCGTATGGTGGAGTCAGGTTCCTGCTTGATCTTCTCCTGCGCCTCATGTCATCTGCCAAAGTCGTATCGAAGTCAACTTCGATACGACGCTCTCTCTCCACCAGAAGCTCAAAAATCATCCCTCTTCACTAACGGCCAGCTGGCGTTGGATGGCGAGACCACATACAGATCACGACCGCATGTTGTCTGCCCACAACTGGAAGAAATCTGGACTATTCCCGGCGCGGTTCTGACACTCCACTGGCACTAGGACCGCACTTGGTCAGGTACGGAGCTTACTGCCACGTGGAGGGTTTGGATTGGCAGTGCGGCGTTCCGGCTCACTCAGTCGTCATGCACAATGCCTGATGCGTTCGCCTCCTCTCCTCTGAGGAATGACCATCCCAACCACCTCTGACAGAGCTACCATAGCGCAGAGGAATGGTGTTTACGCCGTCGGCAACCAGCTCATAGCGCTTGAGAACATCATCGCGCTCTTTATGAGCTCCGTGGACCGGCTCATCCATCGCAGAACCTCTCTCACTCTCCCAGAAATTTTGGAGTTTCAACAGTCCGTCAGCCTGGTGCTCTGCTTGTGGCGCCTACTCCACACACAGCCGCTGCCCATGGGGGAACACCGTCGCTGTTCGAAGGGGCAGGGTGACCCTAGCAATCCAAATCATAGCCGTGCTGATCATCGTTACACCTCTTGGAGAGACCAGTCGGCTGCTCTCACCTCTGCTCACTCTAAAAGCTTAGGAAGAAAACGTTGTATCAAAAACTTTGCATCTGTAACAGGTCTGAATACTGTGACCTTGTCTACAGTTAAAAAGTGGTGTCTCAATGTGGTTAGTAGAACGCCGTCTGAAACAAAATGCGGACAGAGTCACACAAGGCTTCCACATGTGTCGATGGTGAGAAAAGTAATCCAAGGGATTCTTTTTTTTTCATTGTGGTAACCCAGACCACAATTAGATGTCTTTCTGACACCATCTGATCACTCACAAACATGTCACTTTGTCATACGACAAGTGTTAGACATCATGAACGACATGCATAATTGCTTTTCATCTGAATGTATAATTCTGCCATTAAACCTTTTGGCTAGTGTTGAGAAATAATAAAACCTTACTTTTTACCAAACACCGTTATTCACCACAAGCAAACTGAACTCCACACAACTCAATCACCCGTGCCATGTCAACGTCGGTTGTCAGTATTAGCTTACAAGCGCCACATCCACACAGAGCGAACTCAACGCACGAAGGAAAAACAGTATACTTAAAAATTGAGTCACCATCCTCACACTGAGACCCCAAATCAGTCAATCCCATGTGGAACAAACATTATAAAACAATGGATTTGACTAACCTGAAACTAAATGTAGACAGATTCACACGAGGCTTCCACATTTGGCGATGGGAAGAAAAGTAATGAAAAAAAGTGTCACTTCCTATTTACCCACACATCTTCAATGCCCAACCTCTGTCCTATCCTGCTCTCTACTGACCTAATTATATACCTGCCGGTTAATCAACTCCATGCTGAACAATTAAATGACATCTAACACACAATCTGTGACCACACATAAGTGGGCGTCACACTAGAAAGGCTCTTTTTCCTATAGTTGTGCGTGATATTTTCATGTTCAGAGGCTATTCCGATCAGTGAGTGAACAGTGCAGAAAATGCCTTTTCAGCCCGTCAAAAGCTGGGTTTCAGACCACAAAAAAAAAGTTAACCACCAGAAATACCGTTCAGAAATGTAGGTTTAGTGTTGAATATACAAAAAAGAGTGTTTATCCTATTGTTGCAGATGAAATTTTCATGTTGTGAGGAATCCCAGAGCAGTGAGTGAAGAGAGGAGAAAAAGTGTATTCTGCCCGAGAGAAGCTGAGTTTCTGACCAAGAAAAAAAAAAAAAAGTTGATAACCCCCTGAAATACAGTTCCGAAAAGTAGGTTTAGTGTTTATTACACAAGAAAGAGTGTTTCTCCTATAGTTGCATGAGAAATTTTCCTGTTCACAGGCATCCCAGAGCAGTGAATAAACAGTGCATAAAATGCATTTTAAGCCAAAGGAAAGGTAGTTTACAGACCGACAAAAATAAAATTATTGACAACCCTCTAAAAACACTTCAGACAGCTTAGATGTGTTCTGTAACTACTAGAAAACCCCTTTCTGCTATAGTGGAATGTGAAAATGTCATATTCTGAAGCGTCCCTGAGAAGTTGTGACAGAATGCAGAAAACGGGTTTTCAGCCTGAGATAAGGTGGGTCTCGGAACGCCAAACATAAAAATGTTGATAACTTTCGAAAAGCACTTCAGACAGCTTAGATTTGTGCTGCAACTGCTAGAATGACCCTTTCTGCTATAGTGGGAGGTCAAAAGCTTCCCTGAGAAGTTATGGCACAATGCACAAAACGCGTTTTCAGCCTGAGATAAGGAGGGTTTCGGAACACCAAACATAAAAATGTTGATAGCTTTCGAAAAACACTTCAGACAGCTTAGATTTGATGTGCAACTACTCGAAAGACTCTTTCTGCTATAATGGTAGGTGAAAATTTCATGTTCTGAAGCTTCCCTGAGAAGTTATGGGACAACGCACAAAACGCTTTTTCAGCCTGAGATAAGGTGCGTTTCGGAACGCCAAACATAAAAATGTTGATAGCTTTGGTAAAACACTTCAGACATCTTAGATTTGATGTGCAATTTATAGAAAGACCCTTTCTGCTATAGTGGGAGGTGAAATTTTCATGTTCTGAAGCTTCCCTGCAAAGTTATGGGACAATGCAGAAAACGCGTTTTCAGAGTGAGATAAGGTGAGTTCCGGAACGCCAAACATAAAAATGTTGATAACTTTGGAAAAACAATACAGACAGCTTAGATTTGATGTGCAACTACTAGAGAGACCCTTTCTGTTATAGTGGGTGGTGATAATTTAATGTACTGAAGCTTCCCTGCAAAAATATGGCACAATGCAGAATTCGCATTTTCAGACTGAGATAAGGTCGATTCCAGAACGCCAACAATAAAAAAAGTTGATAACTTAGGAAAAACACTTCAGACAGCTTAGATTTGATGTGCAACTACTAGAAAGACCCTTTCTGCGATAGTGGGAGGTGAAAATTTCATGTTCTGAAGCTTCCCTGCAAAGTTATGGCACAATGCAGAAAACGCGTTTTCAGCGTGAGATAAGGTGGGTTCCGGAATGTCAAACATAAAAATGTTAATAACTTTGGAAAAACAATTCAGACAGCTTAGATTTGATATGCAACTACTAGAAAGACCCTTTCTGCTATAGTGGGTGGTGATAATTTCATGTTCTGAAGCTTCCCTGCAAAGTTATGGCACAATGCAGAATTCGCGTATTCAGCCTGAGATAAGGTCGATTCCGGAACGCCAAACATAAAAATGTTGATAACTTTGGAAAAACACTTCAGACAGCTTAGATTTGATGTGCAACTACTAGAAAGACCCTTTCTGCGATAGTGAGAGGTGAAATTTTCATGTTCTGAAGCTTCCCTGCAAAGTTATGGCACAATGCAGAAAACGCGTTTTCAGCCTGAGATAAGGTGGGTTCCGGAACGCCTAACACAAAAATATTGATAAGTTTGGAAAAACACTTCAAACAGCTTAGATTTTATGTGCAACTACTAGAAACACGCTTTCTGCTATAGTGGGAGGTGAAAATTTCATGTTCTGAAGCTTCCCTGCAAAGTTATGGCACAATGCAGAATTCGCGTTTTCAGCCTGAGATAATGTCGATTCCGGAACGCCAAACATAAAAATGTCGATAACTTTTGGAAAACACTTCAGACAGCTTAGATTTGACGTGCAATTTCTAGAAAGACCATTTCTGCCATAGTGGGAGGTGAAAATTTCATGTTCTGAAGCTTCCCTGCAAAGTTATGGCACAGTGCAGAAAACGCGTTTTCGGCGTGAGATAAGGTGGGTTCCGGAACGCCAAACATAAAAATGTTGATAACGTTGGAAAAGCAATTCAGACAGCTTAGATTTGATGTGCAACTACTAGAAAGGCCCTTTCTGCTATAGTGGGTGGTGATAATTTCATATTCTGAAGCTTCCCTGCAAAGTTATGGCACAATGTGTAAAACACGTTTTCAGCCTGAGATAAGGTCGATTCCAGAACGCCAAACATAAAAATGTTGATAACTTTGGAAAAACACTTCAGACAGCTTAGATTTGATGTGCAACTACTAGAAAGACAATTTCTGCTATAGTGGGATGTGAAAATTTCATGTTCTGAAGCTTCCCTGCAAAGTTATGGCACAACGCAGAAAACGCATTTTAAAACTGAGATAAGGTGGGTTCTTGAACGCCAAACATAAAAATGTTGATAACTTTCGAAAAACACTTCAGACAGCTTAGATTTGATGTGCAACTACTACAAAGACCCTTTCTGCTATAGTGGGAGGTGAAAATTTCATGTTCTGAAGCTTCCCTGCAAAGTCATGGCACAACGCAGAAAACGCGTTTTCAGCCTGAGATAAGGTCGATTCCGGAACACCAAACATAAAAAAGTTGACAACTTTGGAAAAACACTTCAGACAACTTACGTTTGATGTGCAACTACTAGAAAGACCCTTTCTGCTATAGTGGGTGGTGATAATTTCATGTTCTGAAGCTTACCTGCAAAGTTATGGCACAATGCAGAAAACGCGTTTTCAGCCTGAGATAAGGTCGATTCCAGAACGCCCAACATAAAAATGTTGATGCCTTTGGAAAAACACTTCAGACAACTTAGATTTGATGTGCAACTACTAGAAAGACCCTTTCTGCTATTGTGGGATGTGAAAATTTCATGTTCTGAAGCTTCCCTGCAAAGTTATGGCACAATGCAGAAAACACGTTTTCAGCCTGAGATAAGGTGGGGTTGGGAACGCCAAACATAAAAATGTTGATAACTTTCGAAAAACTCTTCAGACAGCTTAGATATCATGTGCAACTACAAGAAAGACCCTTTCTGCTATAGTGGGAGGTGAAAATTTCATGTTCTGAAGCTTCCCTGCAAAGTTATGGCACAATGCGTAAAACGCGTTTTCAGCCTGAGATAAGGTCGATTCCGGAACGCCAAACATAAAAATGTTCATTACTTTGGAAAAACACTTCTGACAGCTTAGATTTGATGTGCAACTACTATAAAGACATTTTCTGCTATAGTGGAAGTTTAAAATTTCATGTTCTGAAGCTTCCTTGCAAAGTTATGGCACAATGCAGAAAACGCATTTTCAGCCTGATATAAGGTGGGTTCAGGAACGCCAAACATAAAAATGTTGATAACTTTGGAAAAACACCAGAAAACTTAGATTTGATGTGCAACGACTAGAAAGACCCTTTCTGCTATATTGCGATGTGACAATTTCATGTTCTGAAGCTTCCCTGCGAAGTTATGGCACAATGCAGAAAACGCGTTTTCAGGCTGAGATCAGGTGGGTTCCGGAACGCCAAACATAAAAATGTTGATAACTTTCGAAACACACTTCAGACAGCTTAGATTTGATGTGCAACTACGAGAAAGACCCTTTCTGCTATAGTGGGAACTGAAAATTTCATGTTCTGAAGCTTCCATGCAAAGTTATGGCACAATGCAGAAAAAGCGTTTTCAGCCTGAGAAAAGGTCGATTCCGGAACGCCAAGCATTAAAATGTTGATAACTTTGGAAAAACACTTCAGACAGCTTAGATGTGTTGTATAACTACTGGAAAGATCCTTTCTGCTATAGTGGGAAGTGAAAATTTCATGTTCTGAAGCTTCCCTGCAAAGTTATGGCACAATGCAGAAAACGCGTTTTCAGCCTGAGATCAGGTGGGTTCAGGAACGCCAAAAATAAAAATGTTGATAACTTTGGAAAAGCACTTCAGACAGCTTACATTTCATGTGCAACTACTAGAAAGACCCTTTCTGACATAGTGGGTGGTGAAAATTCGATGTTCTGAAGCTTCCCTGCAAAGTTATGGCACAATGCGTAAAACGCATTTTCAGCCTGATGTAAGGTGGGTTCAAGAACGCCAAAAATAAAAATGTTGATAACTTTGGAAAAACACTTCAGACAGCTTAGATTTGATGTGCAACTACGAGAAAGACCCTTTCTGCGATAGTGGGAGGTGAAAATTTTATGTTCTGAAGCTTGCCTGCAAAGTTATGGCACAATGCGTGAAAAGCGTTTTCAGCCTGAGATAAGGTCGATTCCGGAAGGCCAAACATAAAAATGTTGATAACTTTGGAAAGACACTTCAGACAGTTGAGATTTGATGTGCAACAACTAGAAGGACCCTTTCTACTATAGCGGGAGGTGAAAATTTCATGTTAGGAGGCTTCCCTGCAAAGTTATGGCACATTGCAGAAAACACGTTTTCAGACTGAGATAAGGTGGGTTCCAGAACGCCAAACATAAAAATGTTCATTACTTTGGAAAAACACTTCAGACAGCTTAGATTTGATGTGCAACTACAAGAAAGACCCTTTCTGCTATAGTGGGAGGTGAAAATTTCATGTTCTGAAGCTTTATGTAAAGTTATGGCACAATGCGTAAAACGCGTTTTCAGCCTGAGATAAGGTCGATTCCGGAACGCCAAACATAAAAATGTTCATTACTTTGGAAAAACACTTCTGACAGCTTAGATTTGATGTGCAACTACTATAAAGACATTTTCTGCTATAGTGGAAGTTTAAAATTTCATGTTCTGAAGCTTCCCTGAGAAGTTATGGCACAATGCAGAAAACGCGTTTTCAGCCTGAGATACGGTGGGTTCCGGAACGCCAAGCGTAAAAATGTTGATAACTTTGGAAAAACACTTCAGACAGCTTAGATTTGATGTGCAACAACTAGAAAGACACTTTCTGATATAGTGGGATGTGAAAATTCGATGTTCTGAAGCTTCCCTGCAAAGTTATGGCACAATGCAGAAAACGCATTTTCAGCCTGAGATAAGGTCGATTCCGGAACGTCAAACATAAAAATGTAGATAACTTTGGAAAAACACTTCAGACAGCTTAGATTAGATGTGCAACTACTAGAAAGACCCTTTCTGCTATAGTGGTGGGGTGAAAGTGTCATGTTCTGAAGCTTCCCTGCAAAGTTATGCCAGAATGCTTAAAATGCGTTTTCAGTCTGAGATAAGGTGGGTTCCGGAACGCCAAACATAAAAATGTTGATAACTTTGGAAAAACATTTCAGACAGCTTAGATTTGATCTGCAACTACTAGAAACACTCTTTCTGCTATAGTGGGAGGTGAAAATTCCATGTTCTGAAGCTTCATGCAAAGTTATGGCACAATGCGTAAAACGCGTTTTCAGCCTTAGATAAGGTCGATTCAGGAACGCCAAACATAAAAATGTTGATAACTTTGGAAAAACACTTCAGACAGCTTAGATTTGATGTTCAACTACTAGAAAGACCTTTTCTGCTATAGTGGGAGGTTAAAATTTCATGTTCTGAAGTTTCCCTGAAAAGTTATGGCACAATGCACAAAAACGCTTTTCAGCCTGAGATAACGTGAGTTTCGGAACGCCAAACATAAAAGTGTTGATAACTTTGGAAAAACACTTCAGACAGCTTAGATTTGATGTGCAACTACTAGAAAGACACTATCTGTTATGGTGGGTGGTGAAAATTCGATGTTCTGAAGCTTCCCTGAAAAGTTATGGCGCAATGCAGAAAACGCATTTTCAGCCTGAGATAAGGTCGATACCGGAACGCCAAAGATAAAAATGTAGGTAACTTTGGAAAAACAGTTCAGACAGCTTAGATTAGATGTGCAACTACTAGAAAGACCCTTTCTGCTATAGTGGGGGGTGCAAATGTCATGTTCTGAAGCTTCCCTGCAAAGTTATAGCACAATGCAGAAAAGGCGTTTTCAGTCTGAGATAAGGTGGGTTCCGGAACGCCAAACATAAAAATGTTGATGACTTTGGAAAAACACTTCAGACAGCTTATATTGTTGTACAACTACTAGTAAGACCCTTTCTGCTATTGTGGGAGGTGAAAATGTCATGTTCTGATGCTTCCCTGCAAAGTTATGACACAATGCGTAAAACGCGTTTTCAGCCTGAGATAAGGTGGTTCCCGGAACGCCAAACATAAATATCTTGATATCTTTGGAAAAACACTTCAGACAGCTTAGATTTGATGTGGAACTACTAGAAAGACCCTTTCTGTTATAGTGGGATGTGAAAATTTCATGTTCTGTAGCTTCCCAGCAAATTTATGGCGCAATGCAGAAAACGCGTTTTCAGCCAGAGATAAGGTCGATTCCGGAACGCCAAACATAAAAATGTTGATAACTTTGTAAAAACACTTCAGACAGCCGAGATTTGATGTGCAACTACTGGAAATACCCTTTCTGCTTTAGTGGGAGGTGAAAATTTCATGTTCTGAAGCTTCCTTGCAAAGTTATAGCACAATGCAGAAAAGGCGTTTTCAGTCAGACATAAGGTGGGTTCCGGAATGCCAAACATAAAAATGTGGATAACTTTCAAAAAACACTTCAGACAGCTTAGATTTGATGTGCAACTACTAGAAAGACCCTTTCTGCTATAGTGGGATGTGAAAATTTCATGTTCTGAAGCTTCCCTTAGAAGTTATGGCACAAGGCAGAAAACTCGTTTTCAGCATGAGATAACGTGGGTTCCGCAACACCAAAAATAAAAATGTTGATAACTTTGGAAAAACGTTTCAGACAGCTTAGATTTCATGTGCAACTGCTAGAAAGACCCTTTCTGCTATAGTGGGTGGTGATAATTTCATGTTCTGAAGCTTCCCTGCAAAGTTATGGCACAATGCAGAAAACGCGTTTTTAGCCTGAGAAAAGGTCGATTCCGGAACGCCAAACATAAAAATGTTCATAACTTTGGAAAAACACTTCAGACAGCTTAGATTTGATGTGCAACTACTAGAAAGACTCTTTCTGCTAACGTGGGAGGTGAAAATTTCATGTTCTGAAGCTTCCCTGCAAAGTTATGGCACAATGCAGAAAACACGTTTTGAGCCTGAGATAAGGTGGGTTCCGGAACGCCAAACATAAAAATGTTGATGACTTTGGAAAAACAATTCAGACAGCTTAGATTTGATGTGCAACTACTAGAAAAACTCTTTCTGCTATAGAGGGATGTGAAAATTTCATGTTCTGAAGCTTCCCTGCAAAGTTATGGCATAATGCAGAAAACGCGTTTTCAGCCTGAAGTAAGGTCGAGTCCGGAACGCCAAACATAAAAATGTTGATAACTTTGGAAAAACACTTCAGACAGCTTAGATTTGATGTGCAACTACTAGAAAGACCCTTTCTGCTATAGTGGGTGGTAAAAATTCCATGTTCTGAAGCTTCCCTGCAAGGTAATGGCACAATGAGTAAAGTGCGTTTTCAGCCTGAGATAAGGTCGATTCCGGAACGCCAAACATAAAAATATTGATAACTTTTGAAAAACACTTCAGACAGCTTAGATTAGATGTGCAACTACTACAAAGACAATATTTGCTATAGTGGGATGTGAAAATTTCATGTTCTGAAGCTTCCTTGCAAAGTTATGGCACAATGCAGAAAACGCGGTTTTAGCCTGAGATTAGGTCTATTCCAGAACGGCAAATATAAAAATGTTGATAACTTTGGAAAAACACTTCAGACAGCTTAGATTTGATGTGCAACTACCAGAAAGACCATTTCTGCTATAGTCGGAGGTGAACATTCCATGTTCTGAAGCTTCCGTGCAAAGTTATGGCACAATGCAGAAAACACGTTTTGAGCCTGAGATAAGGTGGGTTCCGGAACGCCAAACATAAAAATGTTGATAACTTTGTAAAAACACTTCAGACAGCTTAGATATGATGTGCAACTACTAGAAAGACTCTTTCTGCTAACATGGGAGGTGAAAATTTCATGTTCTGAAGCTTCCCTGCAAAGTTATGGCAGAATGGAGAAAACGCAAGCGTTTTCAGCCTGAAATAAGGTGGGTTCCAGAACGCCAAACATAAAATTGTTGATAACTTTGGAAAAACACTTCAGACAGCTTAGATTTGATGTGCAAGTACTAGAAAGACCCTTTCTGCTATAGTGTGAGGTTAAAATTTCATGTTCGGAAGGTTTCATGCAAAGTTATGGTACAATGCGTAAAACGCGTTTTCAGCCTGAGATAAGGTCGATTCCGGAACGCCAAACATAAAAATGTTGATAACTTTGGAAAAACAGTTCAGACAGCTTAGATTTGATGTGCAACTATTAGAAAGACCCTTTCTGCTATAGTGGGAGGTCAAAATTTCATGTCCTGAAGCTTACCTGCAAAGTTATGGCACAATGCAGAAAACGATTTTTGGAAAAGCACTTCAGACAGCTTAGATTTGTTGTGCAAGTACTAAAAAGACCCTTTCTGCTATAGTGGGAGGTGAACATTTCATGTTCTGAGGCTTCCCTGCAAAGTTATGGCACGATGCAGAAAACGTGTTTTCAGCCTGAGATAAGGTTGGTTCCGGAACGCCAAACATAAAAATGTTGATAACTTTGGAAAAACACTTCAGACAGCTTAGATTTGATGTGCAACTACTAGAAAGACCCTTTCTGCTATAGTGGGTGGTAAAAATTCCATGTTCTGAAGCTTCCCTGCAAAGTTATGGCACAATGAGTAAAGTGCGTTTTCAGCCTGAGATAAGGTCGATTCCGGAACGCCAAACATAAAAATATTGATAACTTTTGAAAAACACTTCAGACAGCTTAGATTAGATGTGCAACTACTACAAAGACAATATTTGCTATAGTGGGATGTGAAAATTTCATGTTCTGAAGCTTCCCTGTAAAGTTATGGCACAATGCGTAAAACGCGTTTTGAGCCTGAGATAAGGTCGATTCCGGAACGCCAAACATAAAAATGTTGATAACTTTCGAAAAACACTTCAGACAGCTTAGATTTGATGTGCAACTGCTACAAACACCCTTTTTGTTGTAGTGGGAGGTGAAAATTTCATGTTCTGAAGCTTTCATGCAAAGTTATGGTACAATGCGTAAAACGCGTTTTCAGCCTGAGATAAGGTCGATAAGCTCAGACAGCTTAGATTTGATGTGCAACTACTAAAAAGACCCTTTCTGCTATAGTGGGAGGTGCAAATTTCATGTTCGGAAGCATCCATGCAAAGTTATGGCACAATGCAGAAAACGCGTTTTCAGCCTGAGATAAGGTTGATTCTGGAACGCCAAACATAAAAATGCTGATAACTGTCGAAAAACTCTTCAGACAGCTTAGATTTGATGTGCAACTGCTATAAACACCCCTTTTGTTGTAGTGGGAGGTGAAAATTTCATGTTCTGAAGCTTCTCTGCAAAGTTATGGCACAATGCAGAAAACGCGTTTTCAGCCTGAGATGAGGTCGATTCCGGAACACCAAACATAAAAATGTTGATAACTTTTGAAAAACACTTCAGACAGCTTAGATTTGATGTGCAACTACTAGAAAGATCAATTCTGCTATAGTGGGAGGTCAAAATTTCATGTTCTGAAGCTTCCCTGCAGAGTTATGGCACAATGCGTAAAACGCGTTTTCAGCCTGAGATAAGGTCGATTCCGGAACGCCAAACATAAACGTGTTGATAACTTTGGAAAAACACTTCAGACAGCTTAGATTTGATGTGCAACTACTAGAAAGACCCTTTCTGCTATAGTGGGAGGTGAACATTTCATGTTCTGAAGCTTCCCTGAAAAGTTATGGCACAATGCAGAAAACGCATTTTGAGCCTGAGATAAGGTCGATTCCCGAACGCCAAACATAAAAATGTTGATCACTTTGGAAAAACAATTCAGACAGCTTAGATTTGATGCGCAACTACTAAAAAGACCCTTTCTGCAACAGTGGGAGGTTAAAATTTCATGTTCGGAAGCTTTCATGCAAAGTTATGGCACAATGCAGACAACGCGTTTTCAGACTGAGATAAGGTCGATTCTGGAAGGCCAAACATAAAAATGTTGATAACTTTCGAAAAACTGTTCAGACAGCTTAGATTTGATGTGCAACTACTAGAAAGACCATTTCTGCTATAGTGAGAGGTCAAAATTTCATTTTCTGACGCTTTCCTGCAAAGTTATGGGACAATGCAGAAAACGCATTTTGAGCCTGAGATAAGGTCGATTCCCGAACGCCAAACAAAAAATGTTGATCACTTTGGAAAAACAATTCAGACAGCTTAGATTTGATGTGCAACTACCAGAAAGACCCTTTCTGCTATAGTGGGAGGTCAAAATTATATGTTCTGAAGCTTCCCTGCAAAGTTATGGGACAATGCAGACAACGATTTTTCATCCTGAGATAAGGTTGGTTCCGGAACGCCAAACATAAAAATGTTGATAACTTTGGAAATACACTTCAGACAGCTAAGATTTGGTGTGCAACTACTAAAAAGACCCTTTCTGCTATAGTGGGAGGTGCAAATTTCATGTTCGGAAACATCCATGCAAAGTTATGGCACAATGCAGAAAACGCGTTTTCAGCCTGAGATAAAGTTGATTCCGGAACGCCAAACATAAAAATGTTGATAACTTTCGAAAAACTGTTCAGACAGCTTAGATTTGATGTGCAACTACTAGAAAGACCATTTCTGCTATAGTGAGAGGTCAAAATTTCATTTTCTGACGCTTTCCTGCAAAGTTATGGGACAATGCAGAAAACGCATTTTGAGCCTGAGATAAGGTCGATTCCCGAACGCCAAACAAAAAATGTTGATCACTTTGGAAAAACAATTCAGACAGCTTAGATTTGATGTGCAACTACCAGAAAGACCCTTTCTGCTATAGTGGGAGGTCAAAATTATATGTTCTGAAGCTTCCCTGCAAAGTTATGGGACAATGCAGACAACGATTTTTCATCCTGAGATAAGGTTGGTTCCGGAACGCCAAACATAAAAATGTTGATAACTTTGGAAATACACTTCAGACAGCTAAGATTTGGTGTGCAACTACTAAAAAGACCCTTTCTGCTATAGTGGGAGGTGCAAATTTCATGTTCGGAAACATCCATGCAAAGTTATGGCACAATGCAGAAAACGCGTTTTCAGCCTGAGATAAAGTTGATTCCGGAACGCCAAACATAAAAATGTTGATAACTTTGGAAAAACACTTCAGACAGCTTAAATTTGATGTGCAACTACTAGAAAGACCCTTTCTGCTATAGTGGGAGGTGAACATTTCATGTTCTGAAGCTTCCCTGTAAAGTTATGGCACAATGCGTAAAACGCGTTTTGAGCCTGAGATAAGGTCGATTCCGGAACGCCAAACATAAAAATGTTGATAACTTTCGAAAAACACTTCAGACAGCTTAGATTTGATGTGCAACTGCTACAAACACCCTTTTTGTTGTAGTGGGAGGTGAAAATTTCATGTTCTGAAGCTTTCATGCAAAGTTATGGTACAATGCGTAAAACGCGTTTTCAGCCTGAGATAAGGTCGATAAGCTCAGACAGCTTAGATTTGATGTGCAACTACTAAAAAGACCCTTTCTGCTATAGTGGGAGGTGCAAATTTCATGTTCGGAAGCATCCATGCAAAGTTATGGCACAATGCAGAAAACGCGTTTTCAGCCTGAGATAAGGTTGATTCTGGAACGCCAAACATTAAAATGCTGATAACTTTCGAAAAACTCTTCAGACAGCTTAGATTTGATGTGCAACTGCTATAAACACCCTTTTTGTTGGAGTGGGAGGTGAAAATTTCATGTTCTGAAGCTTCTCTGCAAAGTTATGGCACAATGCAGAAAACGCGTTTTCAGCCTGAGATGAGGTCGATTCCGGAACACCAAACATAAAAATGTTGATAACTTTTGAAAAACACTTCAGACAGCTTAGATTTGATGTGCAACTACTAGAAAGATCAATTCTGCTATAGTGGGAGGTCAAAATTTCATGTTCTGAAGCTTCCCTGCAGAGTTATGGCACAATGCGTAAAACGCGTTTTCAGCCTGAGATAAGGTCGATTCCGGAACGCCAAACATAAAAGTGTTGATAACTTTGGAAAAACACTTCAGACAGCTTAGATTTGATGTGCAACTACTAGAAAGACCCTTTCTGCGATAGTGGGACGTGAAAATTTCATGTTCGGAAGCATCCATGCAAAGTTATGGCACAATGCAGAAAACGCGTTTTCAGCCAGAGATAAGGTCGATTCCGGAACGCCAAACATAAAAATGATGACAACTTTTGAAAAACACTTCAGACAACTTAGATTTGATGTGCAACTGCTAGAAACACCCTTTCTGTTGTAGTGGCAGGTGAAAATTTCATGTTCTGAGGCTTCTCTGCAAAGTTATGGCACAATGCAGAAAACGTGTTTTCAGCCTGAGATGAGGTCGATTCCGGAACGCCAAACATAAAAATGTTGATAACTTTGGAAAAACACTTCAGACAGCTAAGATTTGATGTGCACCTACTAGAAAGACCCTTTCTGCTATAGTGGGAGGTGAACATTTCATGTTCTGAAGCTTCCCTGCAAAGTTATGGCACAATGCGTAAAACGCGTTTTCAGCCTGAGATAAGGTTGATTCCGGAACGCCAAACATAAAAATGTTGATAACTTTGGAAAAACACATCAGACAGCTTAGATTTGATGTGCAACTACTAGAAAGACCATTTCTGCTATTGTGGGTGGTCAAAATTTCATGTTCTGAAGCTTCCCTGCAGAGTTATGGCACAATGCGTAAAACGCGTTTTCAGCCTGAGATAAGGTCGATTCCCGAACACCAAACATAAAAATGTTGATCACTTTCGAAAAACACTTCAGACTGCTTAGATTTGATGCGCAACTACTAAAAAGTCCCTTTCTGCTATAGTGGGAGGTTAAAATTTCATGTTCGGAAGCTTTCATGCAAAGTTATGGCACAATGCAGACAATGCGTTTTCGGCCTGAGATAAGTCGATTCCGGAACGCCAAACATAAAAATGTTGATAGCCTTGGAAAAACACTTCAGACAGCTTAGATTTGATGTGCAACTACTAGAAAGACCCTTTCTGCGATAGTGGGACGTGAAAATTTCATGTTCGGAAGCATCCATGCAAAGTTATGGCACAATGCAGAAAACGCGTTTTCAGCCAGAGATAAGGTCGATTTCGGAACGCCAAACATAAAAATGATGACAACTTTTGAAAAACACTTCAGACAACTTAGATTTGATGTGCAACTGCTAGAAACACCCTTTCTGTTGTAGTGGGAGGTGAAAATTTCATGTTCTGAGGCTTCTCTGCAAAGTTATGGCACAATGCAGAAAACGTGTTTTCAGCCTGAGATGAGGTCGATTCCGGAACGCCAAACATAAAAATGTTGATAACTTTGGAAAAACACGTCAGACAGCTTAGATTTGATGTGCAACTACTCGAAAGACCCTTTCTGCTATAGTGGCAGGCGAAAATTTCATGTTCTGAAGCTTCCCTGCAGAGTTATGGCACAATGCAGAAAACGCGTTTTGAGCCTGAGATAAGGTCGATTCCCGAACGCCAAACATAAAAATGTTGATAACTTTGGAAAAACACTTCAGACAGCTTAGATTTGATGTGCACCTACTAGAAAGACCCTTTCTGCTATAGTGGGAGGTGAACATTTCATGTTCTGAAGCTTCCCTGCAAAGTTATGGCACAATGCGTAAAACGCGTTTTCAGCCTGAGATAAGGTTGATTCCGGAACGCCAAACATAAAAATGTTGATAACTTTGGAAAAACACATCAGACAGCTTAGATTTGATGTGCAACTACTAGAAAGACCATTTCTGCTATTGTGGGAGGTCAAAATTTCATGTTCTGAAGCTTCCCTGCAGAGTTATGGCACAATGCGTAAAACGCGTTTTCAGCCTGAGATAAGGTCGATTCCCGAACGCCAAACATAAAAATGTTGATCACTTTCGAAAAACACTTCAGACTGCTTAGATTTGATGCGCAACTACTAGAAAAACCCTTTCTGCTATATTGGGAGGTTAGAATTTCATGTTCTGAAGCTTCCCTGCAAAGTTATGGGACAATGCAGAAAACGATTTTTCATCCTGAGATAAGGTCGATTCCGGAACGCCAAACATAAAAATGTTGATAACTTTGAAAAAACACTTCAGACAGCTTAGATTTGATGTGCAACTACTAGAAAGACCCTTTCTGCAATAGTGGGATTTGAAAATTCCATGTTCTGAAGCTCCCCAGAAAAGTAAAGGCACAATGCAGAAAACACGTTTTCAGCCAGAGATAAGGTGGGTTCCGGAACGCCAAACATAAAAATGTTGATAACTTTGGAAAAACACTTCAGACAGCTTAGATTTGATGTGCAACTACTAGAAAGACCCTTTCTGCTATAGTGGGAGGTGAAAATTTCATGTTCTGAAGCTTCCCTGCAAAGTTATGGCACAATGCAGAAAACGCGTTTTCAGCCTGAGATAAGGTCAATTCCCGAACGCCAAACATAAAAATGTTGATCACTTTGGAAAAACAATTCAGACAGCTTAGATTTGATGCGCAACTACTAAAAAGACCGTTTCTGCGATAGTGGGACGTGAAAATTTCATGTTCGGAAGCATCCATGCAAAGTTATGGCACAAAGCAGAAAACGCGTTTGCAGCCAGAGATAAGGTCGATTCCGGAACCCCAAACATAAAAATGTTGATAACTTTCGAAAAACACTTCAGACAGCTTAGATTTGATGTACAACGACTAGAAAGACCATTTCTGTTATGGTGGGAGGTGAAAATTCCATGTTCTGAAGCTCCCCAGAAAAGTAAAGGCACAATGCAGAATACGCGTTTTCAGCCAGAGATAAGGTGGGTTCCGGAACGCCAAACATGAAAATGTTGATAACTTTGGAAAAACACTTCAGACAGCTTAGATTTGATGTGCAACTACTAGAAAGACCCTTTCTGCTATAGTGGGAGGTGAAAATTCCATGTTCTGAAGCTCACCAGAAAAGTAAAGGCACAATGCAGAAAACGCGTTTTCAGCCTGAGATAAGGTGGGTTCCGGAACGCCAATCATAAAAATCTTGATAACTTTGGAAAAACACTTCAGACAGCTTAGATTTGATGTGCAACTACAAGAAAGACCCTTTCTGCCATAGTGGGAGGTGAAAATTTCATTTTCTGAAGCTTCCCAGCAAAGTTTTGGCACAATGCGTAAAACGCGTTTTCAGCCTGAGATAAGGTCGATTCCGGAACGCCATACATAAAAATGTTGATAACTTTGGAAAAACGCATCAGACAGCTAAAATTAGATGTGCAACTACGAGAAAGACCCTTTCTGCGATAGTGGGACGTGAAAATTTCATATTCGGAAGCATCCATG
Organism: Synchiropus splendidus; assembly: GCF_027744825.2. Lineage (NCBI taxonomy): Eukaryota > Metazoa > Chordata > Actinopteri > Syngnathiformes > Callionymidae > Synchiropus > Synchiropus splendidus. Next base: position 2,427,867 of record NC_071340.1, on the reverse strand, counting down.
CAAAGTTATGGCACAATGCAGAAAACGCGTTTTCAGCCAGAGATAAGGTCGATTCCGGAACGCCAAACATAAAAATGTTGATAACTTTCGAAAAACACTTCAGACAGCTTAGATTTGATGTACAACGACTAGAAAGACCCTTTCGGTTATAGAGGGAGGTGAAAATTCCATGTTCTGAAGCTCCCCAGAAAAGTAAAGTTACAATGCAGAAAACGCGTTTTCAGCCAGAGATAAGGTCGATTCCGGAACGCCAAACATAAAAATGTTGATAACTTTCGAAAAACACTTCAGACAGCTTAGATTTGATGTACAACGACTAGAAAGACCCTTTCGGTTATAGTGGGAGGTGAAAATTCCATGTTCTGAAGCTCCCCAGAAAAGTAAAGGCACAATCCAGAAAACTCGTTTTCAGCCTGAGATAAGGTGGGTTCCGGAACGCCAAACATAGAAATGTTGATATCTTTGGAAAAACTCTTCAGACAGCTTAGATTTGATGTGCAACTAAAAGAAAAACCCTTTCTGCTATAGTGGGATGTGGAAAATTCATGTTCTGAAGCTTCCCTGCAAAGTTATGGCACAATGCAGAAAATACGTTTTCAGCCTGAGATAAGGTCGATTCCGGAAGCCAAACATAAAAGTGTTGATGACTTTGGAAAAACTCTTCAGACAGCTTAGATTTGATGTGCAACTACTAGAAAGATCATTTCTGCTAGAGTGGGAGGTTAAAATTTCATGTTCTGAAGCTTCCCAGCTCACTTATGGCACAAAGCAGAAAACGCATTTTGAGGCTGAGAAAAGGTCGATTCCGGAACGCCAAACATAAAAGTGTTGATAACTTTGGAAAAACACTTCAGACAGCTTAGATTTGATGTGCAACTACTAGAAAGACCCTTTCTGCTACAGTGGGAGATGAACATTTCATGTTCTGAAGCTTCCCTGCAACGTTATGGCACAATGCAGAAAACGCGTTTTCAGCCTGAGATGAGGTCGATTCCGGAACGCCAAACATAAAAGTGTTGATAAGTTTGGAAAAACATTTCAGACAGCCTAGATTTGATGTGCAACTACTCGAAAGATCATTTCTGTTATAGTGGGAGGTGAAAATAAAATTTTATGTTCCGAAGCTTCCCTGCAAAGTTATGGCACAATCCAGATAACGCGTTTTCAGTCTGAGATAAGGGGGATTCCGGAACGCCAAACATATAAATGTTGATAACTTTCGAAAAACACTTAAGACAGCTTAGATTTGATGTGCAACTACTAGAAAGACCCTTTCTGCTATAGTCAGAGGTGAAAATTTCATGTTCTGAAGCTTCCCTGCAAAGTTATGGTACAAAGAAAGAAACACGTTTTCAGCCTGAGATAAGGTGGGTTCCGGAACGCCAAACATAAAAATGTTGATAACTTAGGAAAAACACTTCAGACAGCTTAGATTTGATGTGCACCTACTAGAAAGACCCTTTCTGCTTCAGTGGGATGTGAAAATGTCATGTTCTGAAGCTTCCCTGCAAAGTTATGGCACAATGCAGAAAACGCGTTTTCAGCCTGAGATAAGGTTGATTCCGGAACGCCAAACATAAAAATGTTGATAACTTTAGGAAAACACTTCAGACATCTTAGATTTGATGTGCAACTACTAGAAAAAACCCTTTCTGCTTTAGTGGGAGGTGAAAACTTCATTTTCTGAAACTTCCCTGAAAAGTTATGGCACAATGCAGAAAACGCGTTTTCAGCCTGAGGTAAGGTGGGTTCCGGAACGCAAAAACATAAAAATATTGATAACTTTGGAAAAACACTTCAGACAGCTTACATTTGATGTGCAACTACGAGAAAGACCGTTTCTGCTAGAGTGGTAGGTTAAAATTTCATGTTCTGAAGCTTCCCAGCACAGTTATGGCACAAAGCAGAAAACGCGTTTTCAGTCTGAGATAAGGTGGGTTCCGGAACGCCAAACATAAAAATGGTGATAACTTTGGAAAAACACTTCAGACAGCTTAGATTTGATATGCAACTACTAGAAAGACCCTTTCTGTTATAGTCGGAGGTGAAAATTTCATGTCCTGAAGCTTCCCTGAGAAGTTATGGCACAATGCAGAAAACGCATTTTCAGCCTGAGCCCAGGTAGGTTCCGGAACGCCAAACATAAAAATGTTGATAACTTTGGAAAAACACATCAGACAGCTTAGATTTGATATGCAACTACTAGAAAGACCCTTTCTGCTATAGTCGGAGGTGAAAATGTCATGTTCTGAAGCTTCCCTGAGAAGTTATGGCACAAAGAAAGAAAAACGATTTCAGCCTGAGACAAGGCAGGTTCGGGAATGCCAAATATAAAAATGTTGATAACTTTGGAAAAACACTTCAGACAGCTTATATTTGATGTGCAACTACTAGAAAGACCCTTTCTGCTATAGTGGGAGGTGAACATTTCACATTCTGAAGCTTCCCTGCAAAGTTATGGCACAATGCGTAAAACGCATTTTCAGCCTGAGATAAGGTCGATTCCGGAACGCCAAACATAATAAAGTTGATAACTTTGGAAAAACACTTCAGATAGCTTAGATTTGATGTGCAACTACTGGAAAGATCCTTTCTGCTATAGTGGGATGTGAAATTTTCATGTTCTGAAGCTTCCCTCCAAATTTATGGCACAATGCAGAAAACGCCATTTCAGCCTGAGATAAGGTCGATTCCGGAACGGCAAACATAAAAATGTTGATACCTTTGGAAAAACACTTCAGACCGCTTAGATTTGATGTGCAACTACTAGAAAGATCATTTCTGCTATAGTGGGAGGTCAAAATTTCATGTTCTGAAGATTCCCTGCAAAGTTATGGCACAATGCGTAAAACGCGTTTTCAGCCTGAGATAAGTTCGATTCCCGAACGCCAAACATAAAAATGTTGATAAGTTTGGAAAAACATTTCAGACAGCCTAGATTTGATGTGCAACTACTCGAAAGATCATTTCTGTTATAGTGGGAGGTGAAAATAAAATTTTATGTTCTGAAGCTTCCCTGCAAAGTTATGGTACAAAGAAAGAAACACGTTTTCAGCCTGAGATAAGGTGGGTTCCGGAACGCCAAACATAAAAATGTTGATAACTTAGGAAAAACACTTCAGACAGCTTAGAATTGATGTGCACCTACTAGAAAGACCCTTTCTGCTTCAGTGGGATGTGAAAATTTCATGTTCTGAAGCTTCCCTGCAAAGTTATGGCACAATGCAGAAAACGCGTTTTCAGCCTGAGATAAGGTTGATTCCGGAACGCCAAACATAAAAATGTTGATAACTTTAGGAAAACACTTCAGACATCTTAGATTTGATGTGCAACTACTAGAAAAAACCCTTTCTGCTTTAGTGGGAGGTGAAAACTTCATTTTCTGAAGCTTCCCTGAAAAGTTATGGCACAATGCAGAAAACGCGTTTTCAGCCTGAGGTAAGGTGGGTTCCGGAACGCAAAAACATAAAAATATTGATAACTTTGGAAAAACACTTCAGACAGCTTAGATTTGATATGCAACTACTAGAAAGACCCGTTCTGTTATAGTCGGAGGTGAAAATTTCATGTCCTGAAGCTTCCCTGAGAAGTTATGGCACAATGCAGAAAACGCATTTTCAGCCTGAGCCCAGGTAGGTTCCGGAAAGCCAAACATAAAAATGTTGATCACTTTGGGAACACACTTCAGACAGCTTAGATTTGATATGCAATTACTAAAAAGACCCTTTCTGCTATAGTGGGAGGTGAAAATTTCATGTTCTGAGGCTTTCCTGCAAAGTTATGGCAAATTGCGTAAAACGCGTTTTCAGCTTGAGATAAGTTTGATTCCGGAACGCCAAACATAAGAATGTTGATAACTTTGGAAAAACACTTCAGACAGCTTAGGTTTGATGTGCAACTACTAGAAAGACCATTTCTGCTATAGTGGGAGGTGAAAATGTCATGTTCTGAAGTTTCTCTGCAAAGTTATGGCACAATGCAGAAAACGCATTTTGAGCCTGAGATAAGGTCGATTCCCGAACGTAAAAATGTTGATCACTTTTGAAAAACACGTCAGACAGCTTAGATTTGATATGCAATTACTAAAAAGACCCTTTCTGCTATAGTGGGAGGTGAAAATTTCATGTTCTGAAGCATCCCTGAGAAGTTATGGCACAAAGAAAGAAACACGATTTCAGCCTGAGACAAGGCAGGTTCTGGAATGCCAAATGTAAAAATGGTGATAACTTTGGAAAAACACTTCAGACAGCTTAGATTTGTTGTGCAACTACTAAAAAGACCCTTTCTGCTATATTGGGAGGTGAACATTTCATATTCTGAAGCTTCCCTGCAAAGTTATGGCACAATGCGTAAAACGTGTTTTCAGCCTGAGATCAGGTCGATTCCGGAACACCAAACATAAATATGTTGATAACTTTGGAAAAACACTTCAGACAGCTTAGATTTGATGTGCAACTACTAGAAAGACCCTTTCTGCTACAGTGGGAGATGAACATTTCATGTTCTGAAGCTTCCCTGTAAAGTTATGGCACAATGCGTAAAACGCGTTTTCAGCCTGAGATAAGGCCGATTCCGGAACGGCAAACATAAAAATGTTGATACCTTTGGAAAAACACTTCAGACCGTTTAGACTTGATTTGCAACTACTAGAAAGATCCTTTCTGCTATAGTGGGAGGTGAAAATTTCATGTTCAGAAGCTTCTCTGCAAAGTTAAGGCACAATGCAGAAAACGCATTTTGAGCCTGAGATAAGGTCGATTCCGGAACGCCAAACATAAAAGTGTTAATAACTTCGGAAAAAACACTTCAGACAGCTTAGATTTGATGTGCAACTACTAGAAAGACCCTTTCTGCTATAGTGGGAGGTTAAAATTTCATGTTCGGAAGCTTCCCTGCAAAGTTATGGCACAATGCAGAAAACCCGTTTTCAGCCTGAGATAAGGTGGGTTCCGGAACGCCAAACATAAAAATGTTGATAACTTTGGAAAAACACTTCAGACAGCTTCGATTTGATGTGCAACTACCAGAAAGACCCTTTCTGCGATAGTGGGATCTGAAAATGTCATGTTCTGAAGCTTCCCTGCAAAGTTATGGCACAACGCAGAAAACGCGTTGTCAGCCTGAGATAAGGTGGATTCCGGAACGCCAAACATAAAAATGTTGATAACTTTGGAAAAACACTTCAGACAGCTTATATTTGATGTGCAACTACTAGAACGACGCTTTCTGCTATAGTGGGAGGTTAAAACTCGATGTTCTGAAGCTTCCCTGCAAAGATATGGCACAAAGCAGGAAACGCGTTTTCAGCCTGAGATAAGGTGTGTTCCGGAACACCAAACATAAAAATGTTGATAACTTTGGAAAAACACTTCAGACAGCTTACATTTGATGTGCAACTACGAAAAAGACCCTTTCTGCTATAGTCGGAGGTGAAAATGTCATGTTCTGAAACTTCCCTGAGAAGTTATGGCACAAAGAAAGAAACACGTTTTCAGCCTGAGACAAGGCAGGTTCTGGAATGCCAAATATAAAAATGTTGATAACTTTGGAAAATCACTTCAGACAGCTTAGATTTGATGTGCAACTACCAGAAAGACCCTTTCTGCTCTCGTGGGAGGTGAAAATTTCATGTTCTGAAGTCTCCCTGCAAAGTTATGGCACAATGCAGAAAACGCGTTTTCAGCCTGAGATAAGGTGGGTTCCAGAACGCCAAACATAAAAACGTTGATAACTTTGGAAAAACACTTCAGACAGCTTAGATTTGATGTACAACTACTAGAACGACGCTTTCTGCTATAGTGGGAGGTTAAAACTCGATGTTCTGAAGCTTCCCTGCAAAGTTATGGCACAAAGCAGGAAACGCGTTTTCAGCCTGAGATAAGGTGGGTTCCGGAACACCAAACATAAAAATGTTGATAACTTTGGAAAAACACTTCAGACAGCTTACATTTGATGTGCAACTACGAAAAAGACCCTTTCTGCTATAGTCGGAGGTGAAAATGTCATGTTCTGAAGCTTCCCTGAGAAGTTATGGCACAAAGAAAGAAACACGTTTTCAGCCTGAGACAAGGCAGGTTCTGGAATGCCAAATATAAAAATGTTGATAACTTTGGAAAATCACTTCAGACAGCTTAGATTTGATGTGCAATTACTAGAAAGACCCTTTCTGCTCTCATGGGAGGTGAAAATTTCATGTTCTGAAGTCTCCCTGCAAAGTTATGGCACAATGCAGAAAACGCGTTTTCAGCCTGAGATAAGGTGGGTTCCAGAACGCCAAACATAAAAACGTTGATAACTTTGGAAAAACACTTCAGACAGCTTAGATTTTATGTACAACTACTAGAAAGACCCTTTCTGCTATAGTGGGTGGTGATGATTTCATGTTCTGAAGCTTCCCTGCAAAGTTATGGCACAACGCAGAAAACGCGTTTTCAGCCTGAGATAAGGTGGGTTCCAGAACGCCAAACATAAAAATGTTGATAACTTTGGAAAAACACTTCAGACAGCTTAGATTTGATGTGCAACTACTAGAAAGACCCTTTCTGCTACAGTGGGAGTTGAAAATTTCATGTTCTGAAGCTTTCCTGCAAAGTTATGGCACAATGCGTAAAACGCGTTTTGAGCCTGAGATAAGGTTGATTCCGGAACGCCAAACATAAGAATGTTGATAACTTTAGAAAAACACTTCAGACAGCTTAGATTTGATGGGCAACTACTAGAAAGACCCATTCTGCTCTAGTGGGAGGTGAAAATTTCATGTTCTAAAGCTTCCCTGCAAAGTTTTGGCACAATGCAGAAAACGCGTTTTCAGCCGGAGATAAGGTCGATTCCGAAACGCCAAACATAAAAATGTTGATAACTTTGGAAAAACACTTCAGACAACTTAGATTTGATGTGAGACTACTAGAAAGACCCACTCTGCTGTAGTGGGAGGTGAAAATATCATGTTCTGAAGCTTCCCTGCAAAGTTATGGCAAAATGCGTAAAACACGTTTTCAGCCTGAGATGAGGTTGATTTCAGAACGCCAAACATAAAAATGTTGATAACTCAGGAAAAACTCTACAGACAGCTTAGATTTGATGTGCAGCTACTAGAAATACCCTTTCTGCTCTAGTGGGAGCTGAAAATTTCATGTTCTAAAGCTTCCCTGCAAAGTTATGGGACAATGCAGAAAACGCGTTTTCAGCCTGAGATAAGGTGGGTACCAGAACGCCAAACATAAAAATGTTGATAACTTTGCAAATACACTTCAGACAGCTTAGATTTGATGTGCAACTACTAGGAATACCCTTTCTGCTATAGTGGGAGGAGAAAATTTCATGTTCTGAAGCTTCCCTGCAAAGTTATGGCACAATGCAGAAAACCTGTTTTCAGCCTGAAATAAGGTGGTTTCCAGAACGCCAAACATAAAAATGTTGATAACTTTGGAAAAACACTTCAGACAGCTTAGATTTGATGTGAGACTACTAGAAAGACCCACTCTGCTGTAGTGGGAGGTGAAAATATCATGTTCTGAAGCTTCCCTGCAAAGTTATGGCACAATGCGTAAAACACGTTTTCAGCCTGAGATGAGGTTGATTTCAGAACGCCAAACATAAAAATGTTGATAACTCAGGAAAAACTCTACAGACAGCTTAGATTTGATGTGCAGCTACTAGAAATACCCTTTCTGCTCTAGTGGGAGCTGAAAATTTCATGTTCTAAAGCTTCCCTGCAAAGTTATGGGACAATGCAGAAAACGCGTTTTCAGCCTGAGATAAGGTGGGTACCAGAACGCCAAACATAAAAATGTTGATAACTTTGCAAATACACTTCAGACAGCTTAGATTTGATGTGCAACTACTAGGAATACCCTTTCTGCTATAGTGGGAGGAGAAAATTTCATGTTCTGAAGCTTCCCTGCAAAGTTATGGCACAATGCAGAAAACCTGTTTTCAGCCTGAAATAAGGTGGTTTCCAGAACGCCAAACATAAAAATGTTGATAACTTTGGAAAAACACTTCAGACAGCTTAGATTTGATGTGCAACTACTAGAAAGACGCATTCTGCTATAGTGGGAGGTGAAATTTTCATGTTCTGAAGCTTCCCTGCAAAGTTTTGGCACAATGCAGAAAACGTGTTTTCAGCCTGAGATAAGGTCGATTCCGGAACGCCGAACGTAAAAATGTTGATAACTTTGGAAAAACACTTCAGACAGCTTAGATTTGATGTGCAACTACTAGAAAGACCCTTTCTGCTATAGTGGGAAGTAAAAATTTCATGTTCGGAAGATTCCGTGCAAAGTTATGGCACAATGCGTGAAACGCGTTTTCAGCCTGAGATGAGGTTGATTTCAGAACGCCAAACATAAAAATGTTGATAAGTCAGGAAAAACTCTACAGACAGCTTAGATTTGATGTGCAACTCCTAGAAATACCCTTTCTGCTATAGTGGGATATGAAAATTTCATGTTCTGAAGTTTCCCTGCAAAGTTATGGCAGAATGCGTAAATCGTGTTTTCAGCCTGAGATAAGGTCGATTCCGGAACGCCAAACATAAAAGTGTTGATAACTTTGGAAAAACACTTCAAACAGCTTTGATTTGATGTACACCTCCTCGAAAGACCCTTTCTGCTATAGTGGGAGGTGAAATTTTCATGTTCTGAAGCTTCCCTGCAAAGTTATGGCACAATGCAGAAAACGCGTTTTCGGCCTGAGATAAGGTCGATTCAGGAACACCAAACATAAAAATGTTGAAAACTTTCGAAAAAAACTTCAGACAGCTTAGATTTGATGTGCAACTGCGAGAAAGACCCTTTCTGCTGTAGTGGGAGGTGAAAATATCATGTTCTGTAGCTTCCCTGCAAAGTTATGGCAGAATGCGTAAATCGTGTTTTCAGCCTGAGATAAGGTCGATTCCGGAACGCCAAACATAAAAGTGTTGATAACTTTGGAAAAACACTTCAAACAGCTTTGATTTGATGTACACCTCCTCGAAAGACCCTTTCTGCTATAGTGGGAGGTGAAAATTTCATGTTCTGAAGCTTCCCTGCAAAGTTATGGCACAATGCAGAAAACGCGTTTTCGGCCTGAGATAAGGTCGATTCAGGAACACCAAACATAAAAATGTTGAAAACTTTCGAAAAAAACTTCAGACAGCTTAGATTTGATGTGCAACTGCGAGAAAGACCCTTTCTGCTATCGTGGGAGGTGAAAATGTCATGTTCTGAAGCTTCCCTGCAAAGTCATGGCAAAATATGTAAAGCTCGTTTTCAGGCTGAGATACGGTTGATTCCGAAACGCCAAACATAAAAATGTTGATAACTTTGGAAAAACACTTTCGACAGCTTAGATTTGATGTGCAACTACTAGAAAGACGCATTCTGCTATAGTGGGAGGTTAAAATTTCATGTTCTGAAGCTTCCCTGCAAAGTTATGGCAAAATGCGTAAATCGTGTTTTCAGCCTGAGATAAGGTCGATTCCGGAACGGCAAACATAAAAGTGTTGATTACTTTGGAAAAACACTTCAGACAGCTTCGATTTGATGTGCACCTACAAGAAAGACCCTTTCTGCTATAGTGGGAGGTGAAATTTTCATGTTCTGAAGCTTCCCTGCAAAGTTATGGCACAATGCAGAAAACTCGTGTTCAGCCTCACATAAGGTCAATTCCGGAACGCCAAACATAAAAATGTTAATAACTTCGGAAAAACACTTCAGACAGCTTAGATTTGATGTGCAAGTACTAGAAAGACCCTTTCTGGTATAGTGGGAGGTGAAAATTTCATGTTCTGGAGCTTACCTGCAAAGTTATGGCACAATGCAGAAAACCTGTTTTCAGCCTGAGATAAGGTCGATTCCGGAACGCCAAACATAAGAATGTTGATAACTTTGGAAAAACACTTCAGACAGCTTAGATTTGATGTGCAACTACTAGAAAGACCCTTTCTGCTATAGTGGGAGGTGAAAATTTCATGTTCTGAAGCTTCCCTGCAAAGTTATGGCACAATGCAGAAAACCTGTTTTCAGCCTGAGATAAGGTCGATTCCGGAACGCCAAACATAAGAATGTTGATAACTTTGGAAAAACACTTCAGACAGCTTAGATTTGATGTGCAACTACTAGAAAGACCCTTTCTGCTATAGTGGGAGGTGAAAATTTCATGTTCTGAAGCTTCCCTGCAAAGTTATGGCACAATGCAGAAAACGCGTTTTCAGCCTCACATAAGGTCGATTCCGGAACGCCAAACATAAAAATGTTGATAACTTTGGAAAAACACTTCAGACAGCTTAGATTTGATGTGCAACTACTAGAAAGACCCTTTCTGCTATAGTGGGATGTGGAAATTTCATGTTCTGAAGCTTGCCTACAAAGTTATGGCACAATGCAGAAAACCTGTTTTCAGCCTGAGATATGGTTGATTCCGGAACGCCAAACATAAGAATGTTGATAACTTTGGAAAAACACTTCAGACAGCTTAGATTTGATGTGCAACTACTAGAAAGACCCTTTCTGCTATAGTGGGAAATGAACATTTCATGATCTGAAGGTTACCTGCAAAGTTATGGCACAATGCAGAAAACGCGTTTTCAGACTGAGATAAGGTCGATTCAGGAACACCAAACATAAAAATGTTGAAAACTTTCGAAAAACACTTCAGACAGCTTAGATTTGATGTGCAACTACCAGAAAGACGCATTCTGCTATAGTGGGAGGTGAAAATTTCATGTTCTGAAGCTTTCCTGCAAAGTTATGGCACAATGCGTAAAACGCGTTTTCAGCCTGAGATAAGGTCGATTCCGGAACGCCAAACGTAAAAATGTTGATAACTTTGGAAAAACACTTCAGACAGCTTAGATTTGATGTGCAACTACGAGAAAGACCCTTTCTGCTACAGTGGGAGGTGAAAATTTCATGTTCTGAAGCTTTCCTGCAAAGTTATGGCACAATGCGTAAAACGCGTTTTCAGCCTGAGATAAGGTTGATTCCGGAACGCCAAACATAAGAATGTTGATAACTTTAGAAAAACACTTCAGACAGCTTAGATTTGATGTGCAACTACTAGAAAGACCCTTTCTGCTATAGTGGGAAGTAAAAATTTCATGTTCGGAAGATTCCCTGCAAAGTTATGGCACAATGCGTGAAACGCGTTTTCAGCCTGAGATGAGGTTGATTTCAGAACGCCAAACATAAAAATGTTGATAACTCAGGAAAAAATCTACAGACAGCTTAGATTTGATGTGCAACTCCTAGAAATACCCTTTCTGCTATAGTGGGATATGAAAATTTCATGTTCTGAAGTTTCCCTGCAAAGTTATGGCAGAATGCGTAAATCGTGTTTTCAGCCTGAGATAAGGTCGATTCCGGAACGCCAAACATAAAAGTGTTGATAACTTTGGAAAAACACTTCAAACAGCTTTGATTTGATATGCACCTACTCGAAAGACCCTTTCTGCTATAGTGGGAGGTGAAATTTTCATGTTCTGAAGCTTCCCTGCAAAGTTATGGCACAATGCAGAAAACGCGTTTTCGGCCTGAGATAAGGTCGATTCAGGAACACCAAACATAAAAATGTTGAAAACTTTCGAAAAAAACTTCAGACAGCTTAGATTTGATGTGCAACTGCGAGAAAGACCCTTTCTGCTGTAGTGGGAGGTGAAAATATCATGTTCTGAAGCTTCCCTGCAAAGTTATGGCACAATGCGTAAAACGCGTTTTGAGCCTGATATGAGGTTGATTTCAGAACGCCAAACATAAAAATGTTGATAACTCAGGAAAAACTCTACAGACAGCTTAGATTTGATGTGCAACTACTAGAAAGACCCTTTCTGCTATAGTGGGAGGTGAAAATGTCATGTTCTGAAGCTTCCCTGCAAAGTCATGGCAAAATATGTAAAGCGCGTTTTCAGGCTGAGATACGGTTGATTCCGAAACGCCAAACAAAAAAATGTTGATAACTTTGGAAAAACACTTTCGACAGCTTAGATTTGATGTGCAACTACTAGAAAGACGCATTCTGCTATAGTGGGAGGTTAAAATTTCATGTTCTGAAGCTTCCCTGCAAAGTTATGGCAAAATGTGTAGATCGTGTTTTCAGCCTGAGATAAGGTCGATTCCGGAACGGCAAACATAAAAGTGTTGATTACTTTGGAAAAACACTTCAGACAGCTTCGATTTGATGTGCACCTACAAGAAAGACCCTTTCTGCTATAGTGGGAGGTGAAATTTTCATGCTCTGAAGCTTCCCTGCAAAGTTATGGCACAATGCAGAAAACTCGTGTTCAGCCTCACATAAGGTCAATTCCGGAACGCCAAACATAAAAATGTTAATAACTTCGGAAAAACACTTCAGACAGCTTAGATTTGATGTGCAAGTACTAGAAAGATCCTTTCTGGTATAGTGGGAGGTGAAAATTTCATGTTCTGGAGCTTACCTGCAAAGTTATGGCACAATGCAGAAAACGCGTTTTCAGCCTGAGATGAGGTTGATTTCAGAACGCCAAACATAAAAATGTTGAGAACTTTGGAAAAACACTTCAGACAGCTTAGATTTGATGTGCAAGTACTAGAAAGACCCATTCTGGAATAGTGGGAGGCGAAAATTTCATGTTCTGAAGCTTTCCTGCAAAGTTATGGCACAATGCGTAAAACGCGTTTTCAGCCTGAGATAAGGTCGATTCCGGAACGCCAAACATCATAATGTAGTTAACTTTGGAAAAACACTTCAGACAGCTTAGATTTGATGTGCAACTACTCGAAAGACCCTTTCTGCTGTCGTGGCAGGTGAAAATTTCATGTTCTGAAGCTTCCCTGCAAAGTTATGGCACAATGCAGAAAACGCGTTTTCAGCCTCACATAAGGTCTATTCCGGAACGCCAAACATAAAAATGTTGATAACTTTGGAAAAACACTTCAAACAGCTTAGATTTGATGTGCAACTACTAGAAAGACCCTTTCTGCTATAGTGGGATGTGGAAATTTCATGTTCTGAAGCTTGCCTACAAAGTTATGGCACAATGCAGAAAACCTGTTTTCAGCCTGAGATATGGTTGATTCCGGAACGCCAAACATAAGAATGTTGATAACTTTGGAAAAACACTTCAGACAGCTTAGATTTGATGTGCAACTACTAGAAAGACCCTTTCTGCTATAGTGGGAAATGAACATTTCATGATCTGAAGGTTACCTGCAAAGTTATGGCACAATGCAGAAAACGCGTTTTCAGACTGAGATAAGGTCGATTCAGGAACACCAAACATAAAAATGTTGAAAACTTTCAAAAAACACTTCAGAGAGCTTAGATTTGATGTGCAACTACGAGAAAGACCCTTTCTGCTATAGTGGGAGGTGAAAATTTCATGTTCTGAAGCTTCCCTGCAAAGTCATGGCACAATGCAGAAAACCTGTTTTCAGCCTGAGATAAGGTCGATTCCGGAACGCCAAACATAAGAATGTTGATAACTTTGGAAAAACACTTCAGTCAGCTTAGATTTGACGTGCAACTACGAGAAAGACCCTTTCTGCTATAGTGGGAGGTGAAAATTTCATGTTCTGAAGCTTCCCTGCAAAGTTATGGCACAATGCAGAAAACGCGTTTTCAGCCTCACATAAGGTCGATTCCGGAACGCCAAACATAAAAATGTTGATAACTTTGGAAAAACACTTCAAACAGCTTAGATTTGATGTGCAACTACTAGAAAGACCCTTTCTGCTATAGTGGGATGTGGAAATTTCATGTTCTGAAGCTTGCCTACAAAGTTATGGCACAATGCAGAAAACATGTTTTCAGCCTGAGATATGGTTGATTCCGGAACGCCAAACATAAGAATGTTGATAACTTTGGAAAAACACTTTAGACAGCTTAGATTTGATGTGCAACTACTAGAAAGACCCTTTCTGCTATAGTGGGAAATGAACATTTCATGATCTGAAGGTTACCTGCAAAGTTATGGCACAATGCAGAAAACGCGTTTTCAGACTGAGATAAGGTCGATTCAGGAACACCAAACATAAAAATGTTGAAAACTTTCGAAAAACACTTCAGACAGCTTAGATTTGATGTGCAACTACGAGAAAGACCCTTTCTGCTATAGTGGGAGGTGAAAATTTCACGTTCTGAAGCTTCCCTGCAAAGTCATGGCACAATGCAGAAAACCTGTTTTCAGCCTGAGATAAGGTCGATTCCGGAACGCCAAACATAAGAATGTTGATAACTTTGGAAAAACACTTCAGACAGCTTAGATTTGATGTGCAACTACTAGAAAGACCCTTTCTGCTATAGTGGGAGGTGAAAATTTCATGTTCTGAAGCTTCCCTGCAAAGTTATGCCACAATGCAGGAAACGCGTTTTCAGCCTGAGATAAGGTCGATTCCGGAACGGCAAACATAAGAATGTTGATAACTTTGGAAAAACACTTCAGTCAGCTTAGATTTGACGTGCAACTACTAGAAAGACCCTTTCTGCTATAGTGGGAGGTGAAAATTTCATGTTCTGAAGCTTCCCTGCAAAGTTATGGCACAATGCAGAAAACGCGTTTTCAGCCTCACATAAGGTCGATTCCGGAACGCCAAACATAAAAATGTTGATAACTTTGGAAAAACACTTCAAACAGCTTAGATTTGATGTGCAACTTCTAGAAAGACCCTTTCTGCTATAGTGGGATGTGGAAATTTCATGTTCTGAAGCTTGCCTACAAAGTTATGGCACAATGCAGAAAACATGTTTTCAGCCTGAGATATGGTTGATTCCGGAACGCCAAACATAAGAATGTTGATAACTTTGGAAAAACACTTTAGACAGCTTAGATTTGATGTGCAACTACTAGAAAGACCCTTTCTGCTATAGTGGGAAATGAACATTTCATGATCTGAAGGTTACCTGCAAAGTTATGGCACAATGCAGAAAACGCGTTTTCAGACTGAGATAAGGTCGATTCAGGAACACCAAACATAAAAATGTTGAAAACTTTCGAAAAACACTTCAGACAGCTTAGATTTGATGTGCAACTACGAGAAAGACCCTTTCTGCTATAGTGGGAGGTGAAAATTTCACGTTCTGAAGCTTCCCTGCAAAGTCATGGCACAATGCAGAAAACCAGTTTTCAGCCTGAGATAAGGTCGATTCCGGAACGCCAAACATAAGAATGTTGATAACTTTGGAAAAACACTTCAGACAGCTTAGATTTGATGTGCAACTACTAGAAAGACCCTTTCTGCTATAGTGGGAGGTGAAAATTTCATGTTCTGAAGCTTCCCTGCAAAGTTATGCCACAATGCAGGAAACGCGTTTTCAGCCTGAGATAAGGTCGATTCCGGAACGCCAAACATAAAAATATTGATAACTTTGGAAAAACACTTCAGACAGCTTAGATTTGATGTGCAACTACTAGAAAGACCCTTTCTGCTATAGTGGGAGTTGAAAATTTCATGTTCTGAAGCTTTCCTGCAAAGTTATGGCACAATGCGTAAAACGCGTTTTCAGCCTGAGATAAGGTCGATTCCGGAACGCCAAACATCATAATGTTGTTAACTTTGGAAAAACACTTCAGACAGCTTAGATTAATGTGCAACTACTCGAAAGACCCTTTCTGCTGTCGTGGCAGGTGAAAATTTCATGTTCTGAAGCTTCCCTGCAAAGTTATGGCACAATGCAGAAAACGCGTTTTCAGCCTCACATAAGGTCGATTCCGGAACGCCAAACATAAAAATGTTGATAACTTTGGAAAAACACTTCAAACAGCTTAGATTTGATGTGCAACTACTAGAAAGACCCTTTCTGCTATAGTGGGATGTGGAAATTTCATGTTCTGAAGCTTGCCTACAAAGTTATGGCACAATGCAGAAAACCTGTTTTCAGCCTGAGATATGGTTGATTCCGGAACGCCAAACATAAGAATGTTGATAACTTTGGAAAAACACTTCAGACAGCTTAGATTTGATGTGCAACTACTAGAAAGACCCTTGCTGCTATAGTGGGAAATGAACATTTCATGATCTGAAGGTTACCTGCAAAGTTATGGCACAATGCAGAAAACGCGTTTTCAGACTGAGATAAGGTCGATTCAGGAACACCAAACATAAAAATGTTGAAAACTTTCGAAAAACACTTCAGACAGCTTAGATTTGATGTGCAACTACGAGAAAGACCCTTTCTGCTATAGTGGGAGGTGAAAATTTCACGTTCTGAAGCTTCCCTGCAAAGTCATGGCACAATGCAGAAAACGCGTTTTCAGCCTCACATAAGGTCGATTCCGGAACGCCAAACATAAAAATGTTGATAACTTTGGAAAAACACTTCAAACAGCTTAGATTTGATGTGCAACTACTAGAAAGACCCTTTCTGCTATAGTGGGATGTGGAAATTTCATGTTCTGAAGCTTGCCTAAAAAGTCATGGCACAATGCAGAAAACCTGTTTTCAGCCTGAGATATGGTTGATTCCGGAACGCCAAACATAAGAATGTTGATAACTTTGGAAAAACACTTCAGACAGCTTAGATTTGATGTGCAACTACTAGAAAGACCCTTTCTGCTATAGTGGGAGGTGAAAATTTCATGTTCTGAAGCTTCCCTGCAAAGTTATGGCACAATGCAGAAAACGCGTTTTCAGCCTCACATAAGGTCGATTCCGGAACGCCAAACATAAAAATGTTGATAACTTTGGAAAAACACTTCAAACAGCTTAGATTTGATGTGCAACTACTAGAAAGAGCCTTTCTGCTATAGTGGGATGTGGAAATTTCATGTTCTGAAGCTTGCCTACAAAGTTATGGCACAATGCAGAAAACATGTTTTCAGCCTGAGATATGGTTGATTCCGGAACGCCAAACATAAGAATGTTGATAACTTTGGAAAAACACTTCAGACAGCTTAGATTTGATGTGCAACTACTAGAAAGACCCTTTCTGCTATAGTGGGAAATGAACATTTCATGATCTGAAGGTTACCTGCAAAGTTATGGCACAATGCAGAAAACGCGTTTTCAGACTGAGATAAGGTCGATTCAGGAACACCAAACATAAAAATGTTGAAAACTTTCGAAAAACACTTCAGACAGCTTAGATTTGATGTGCAACTACGAGAAAGACCCTTTCTGCTATAGTGGGAGGTGAAAATTTCACGTTCTGAAGCTTCCCTGCAAAGTCATGGCACAATGCAGAAAACCTGTTTTCAGCCTGAGATAAGGTCGATTCCGGAACGCCAAACATAAGAATGTTGATAACTTTGGAAAAACACTTCAGACAGCTTAGATTTGATGTGCAACTACTAGAAAGACCCTTTCTGCTATAGTGGGAGGTGAAAATTTCATGTTCTGAAGCTTCCCTGCAAAGTTATGGCACAATGCAGAAAACGCGTTTTCAGCCTGAGATAAGGTCGATTCCGCAACGCCAAACATAAAAATGTTGAGAACTTTGGAAAAACACTTCAGACAGCTAAGATTTGATGTGCAACTACTAGAAAGACGCATTCTGCTATAGTGGGAGGTTAAAATTTCATGTTCTGAAGCTTCCCTGCAAAGTTATGGAACAATGCAGAAAACGCGTCTTCAGCCTGAGATAAGGTCGATTCCGGAACGCCAAACATAAAAATTTGACAACTTTGGAAAAACACTTCAGACAGCTTAGATTTGATGTGCAACTACTAGAAAGACCATTTCTGCTATAGTGGGATATGAAAATTTCATGTTCTGAAGCTTCCCTGCAAAGTTATAGCAGAATGCGTAAATCGTGTTTTCAGCCTGAGATAAGGTCGATTCCGGAACGCCAAACATAAAAGTGTTGATAACTTTGGAAAAACACTTCAAACAGCTTCGATTTGATGTGCACCTACTAGAAAGACCTTTGCTGCGGTAGTGGGAGGTGAAATTTTCATGTTCTGAAGCTTCCCTGCAAAGTTATGGCACAATGCAGAAAACGCGTTTTCAGCCTGAGATAAGGTGGGTTCCAGAACACCAAACATAAAAATGTTAATAACTTTGGAAAAACACTTCAGACAGCTTAGATTTGATGTGCAACTACTCGAAAGACCCTTTCTGCTATAGAGGGAGGTGAAAATTTCATGTTCTGAAGCTTCCTTGCAAAGTTATGGCACAATGCGTAAAACGCGTTTTCAGCCTGAGATGAGGTTGATTTCAGAACCCCAAACATAAAAATGTTGATAACTCAGGAAAAACTCTACAGACAGCTTAGATTTGATGTGCAACTACTAGAAAGACCCTTTCTGCTATAGTGGGAGGTGAAAATTTCATGTTCTGAAGCTTCCCTGCAAAGTTATGGCACAATGCAGAAAACGCGTTTTCAGCCTGAGATAAGGTCGATTCCGGAACGCCAAACATAAAAATATTGATAACTTTGGAAAAACACTTCAGACAGCTTAGATTTGATGTGCAACTACTAGAAAGACCCTTTCTGCTACAGTGGGAGGTGAAAATTTCATGTTCTGAAGCGTCCCTGCAAAGTTGTGCCACAATGCAGGAAACGCGTTTTCAGCCTGAGATAAGGTCGATTCCGGAACGCCAAACATAAAAATATTGATAACTTTGGAAAAACACTTCAGACAGGTTAGATTTGATGTGCAACTACTAGAAAGACCCTTTCTGCTATAGTGGGAGGTGAAAATTTCATGTTCTGAAGTTTCCCTGCAAAGTTATGGCACAATGCAGTAAACGCGTTTTCAGCCTGAGATAAGGTGGGTTCCAGAACGCCAAACATAAAAATGTTGATAACTTTGGAAAAACACTTCAGACAGCTTAGATTTTATGTGCAACTACTAGAAAGATCCTCTCTGCTATAGTGGGAGGCTAATATTTCATGTTCTGAAGCTTCCCTGCAAAGTTATGGCAAAATATGTAAAGCCCGTTTTCAGGCGGAGATGAGGTTGATTTCAGAACGCCAAACATAAAAATGTTGATAACTTTGGAAAAACACTTTCGACAGCTTAGATTTGATGTGCAACTACTAGAAAGACCCTTTCTGCTATAGTGGGAGGTGAAAATTTCATGTTCTGGAGCTTACCTTCAAAGTTTTGGCACAATGCAGAAAACGCGTTTTCAGCCTGAGATAAGGTGGGTTCCAGAACGTCAAACAAAAAAATGTTGATAACTTTGGAAAAACACTTCAGACAGCTTAGATTTGATGTGCAACTACTAGAAAGACCCTTTCTGCTACAGTGGGAGGTGAAAATTTCATGTTCTGAAGCTTCCCTGCAAAGTTATGCCACAATGCAAGAAACGCGTTTTCAGCCTGAGATAAGGTCGATTCAGGAACGCCAAACATAAAAGTGTTGATAACTTTGGAAAAACACTTCAGACAGCTTAGATTTGATATGCAACTACGAGAAAGACCCTTTCTGCTACAGTGGGAGGTGAAAATTTCATGTTCTGAAGCTTCCCTGCAAAGTTATGCCACAATGCAAGAAACGCGTTTTCAGGCTGAGATAAGGTCAATTCCGGAACGCCAAACATAAGAATGTTGATAACTTTGGAAAAACACTTCAGACAGCTTAGATTTGATGTGCAACTACTAGAAAGACCCTTTCTGCTATAGTGGGATGTTAAAATTTCATGTTCTGAAGTTTCCCTGCAAAGTTATGGCACAATGCAGAAAATGCGTTTTCAATAAGGTGCGATCCGGAACGCCAAACATAAAAATGTTGATAACTTTCGAAAAGCACTACAGGCAGCTTAGATTTGTTGTGAAACTACTAGAAAGACCCTTTCTGCTATAGTGGGAGGTGAAAATTTCATATTCTGCAGCTTTCCTGCAAAGTGATGACACCAAGCAGAAAACGCGTTTTCAGCCTGAGATAAGGTTGATTCCGGAACGCCAAACATAAGAATGTTGATAACTTTGGAAAAACACTTCAGACAGCTTAGATTTGATGTGCAACTACGAGAA
Source organism: Synchiropus splendidus (assembly GCF_027744825.2). Classification (NCBI taxonomy): domain Eukaryota; kingdom Metazoa; phylum Chordata; class Actinopteri; order Syngnathiformes; family Callionymidae; genus Synchiropus; species Synchiropus splendidus. The sequence goes on along the minus strand of NC_071340.1, from coordinate 2,407,995 downwards.
AGACCCTTTCTGCTATAGTGGGAGGTGAAAATATCATGTTCTGAGGCTTTCCTGCAAAGTTATGGCAAATTGCGTAAAACGCGTTTTCAGCCTGAGATAAGGTCGATTCCGGAACGCCAAACATAAAAATGTTGATAACTTTTGAAAAACACATCAGACAGCTTAGATTTGATATGCAACTACTAGAAAGACCCTTTCTGCTATAGTGGGAAATGAACATTTCATGATCTGAAGCTTCCCTGCAAAGTTATGGCACAATGCAGAAAACGCGTTTTCAGCCTGAGATAAGGTTGATTCCGGAACGCCAAACATAAAAATGTTGATAACTTTGGAAAAACACTTCAAACAGCTCAGATTTGATGTGCAACTACTAGAAAGACCCTTTCTGCTATAGTGGGAGGTGAAAATTTCATATTCTGCAGCTTTCTGCAAAGTTATGGCACAATGCAGAAAACGCGTTTTCAGCCGGAGATAAGATCGATTCCGGAACGCCAA